>NW_027555958.1:215766977-217124477 GCF_003287225.1 Phascolarctos cinereus
TGGATTTTAAAGGTAGAAAAGTTTCATGCTTTGCTTGGCCTGATACGGCAAAATAGAGGTCAATTTAGGTTTGATATGGAAGAAATGAGGAATGGCTTGCTTTGGGAGGTGGTAGGTCCCCTCATCCTGAAGGTCTTCTAATAAGGGCAAGATAATCACTTGAGTATGTTGTAATGGGGATTCTTGTAGATTGAACTGGGTGACCCCAGAGGTTCCTTCTACCTTTGAAGTTCTGTATCTCTGTCCTCAACAAGCCATGGACAGTTGACACAGTTGAGGTATGGAGGTTCATGGGATGGACAAAGAATTAAGAGGCCAGGTGTTAGAAGAAACAATGAATCTTGAAGCTACTGAGGATGAAATGGACAATGCCATTAGGGAAGATGGGGGAATATTGTTAAGGTCAGGAAAGGAGGGGGTATAATCAGATGTTATGGACTTCAAAGAAGGGGGATATGCTAAGTTGGGGTGGGGAACTTGTGGCCTTTTAGGTCCTTGGGTGTGGCCTTTTGACTGAATACAAATTTTACATAACAAATCCTTTTATTAAGGGGATTTGTTCAGTGAAGTTTGGATTCAGTCAAAGGGCTACACTTGAGGACCTAGAGGGCCACCTGTGGCCTCAAGGCTGAAGGTTCCCCATCCCTGTGCTCAACCATAGCAGCAGAACGAGAAGTAGCAGGGGAAACTGAGGAGTATGTTGCTTTCTCCCCCTGGCTTTTTAGGATGGACAAAAGGAGCAGGCCAGTCCTGGAATGGGTAGTAAAAAAATATATATGTTATTTTCTGGGAAAAGCTGAGTTTCAATAAGTGCTAGGACCTAAGGGAGGAAAATAATAAGAAGAGAGAAGATTGCAAAGGAGTTGTTAACACTAAAGTATGTACTGAAGGGGGTGATGCAGAGGAAGACTGGGAAATGGAAGTCATTAACACAGAGCAGGAGCCAGCAAACTACAATCCATGGGTAAATAAAGTTGGATTTAAAAATTCTTAGGTCATTGTAGGCCAAAGTCTGCTGACCCCTGATAGAGCTATCTATAAAGCTTTCCCTTACCATCCTTGACCCAATTCAGTATCTTCGTCATGCAGAAGACAATTTCTACACATAGAAGATCAGCCTTTGGTATCCACTGCACCACCCTGAACTAGTCCTTTATCCACAGCAGTTAGAGTGCACTTAGAAAGCTGCACTTTATTGTTAACAAACTGCCTTTCCCCTGCCACATTATTCTAATTCTCCTGTATTCATTCATTCAAAAAGCACTGAAGTTCTTACAACGGGGTAAGCTCTGGGGAGACAAAAATAAAAAAGGGACTGTTCCTGCCTCCAAGGTGTTTACATTCTATGGTTCTGTCACAGATTAGCACCGAGTAGTTAAAGTAAATTTCATTTTGAATTAAGGGGAGGACAAGGGAGACAAATCAGGTATCAAACATTTGACAATGTATGGTTTTCTACCCAGGCGGTTTTCTGGTCACATCTGTTAAAGCAATCTACTGAATTCCACTCTTAAAAAGCTTAATTGATAACATTAACAATGCACACTAGTTATGCACCCATGCTCTGTGAGAATCTTGTGATAAAGGTTCTTCAAGATCAAGTTAAAACTCTCCATTTTAGAGATGAGAAAGTTAAGGCTCCAAGATGGGAAGTGACTTGCACAAGGTCAACAAGGTAGTAACAGAGGTAGGCTCTGAACCAGGGGTAGGGAACCTGTGGCCCCCTAGGTCCTCAACTGCAGCCCTTTGACTGAATCCAAACTTCACAGAACAAATCCTTTTATTAAGGACTGGGTCTGAACCTATTTTCTCTGACTCCAAAGCCAGACCTCATTCCACTAGCGCATGCCTTCCCCTGGATTTCCTGCTCTCGTTCCTGCTATCCCTAAAGGGTGTAACATTCATTGGTGACGCCACCTTCCTTCAGAGCACCTGCATTTAGGTAAAAGGGTGAGAACTACATTTAGGGACAGACGATGCTGGGAGGAAAAAATCCAAAGCGTGCTTAAGTATAGCAAAGAATGTAAATTGAACCTTTTCATCAAAGAGACTGAACAGTGCTGACAAATGTCTATTAAGTGCAAGTCAGACCAGTCATCAGCAGTGCTCTATTGTTCACAGAATTCTGAATCCCTTGGGAATGTTTCATTCATAGAAAAAGCATTCTTGTGAGAGTGAAAAATCTGAATATATCCAACACACAGAAAGCCAAGTTGGGTTAGGGGCCATGCAGCCATGAGCAAAGTTCAACTGAAGACTGAAATTTCCAAAAGTTGACAATGAAGGACACAGCGAAGCATCTAGCTGAAGTGAAGTCATCATGCATTCAAATCATAGAATGGAAGTGATTGATGAGACTATGAGCTGAACGATACTTACAGGGTTACAAGGTTACCTGGCTTTTTTAAAATTTCCAAGCAGCTAACAATTAAGAAAACAAGAGACATTCATTTGAATGGCAAGTTTTTTGCTAATACATGTAGTGCCACAAATATATAAAAAACACATTATCATGAAGCAGACAGTACATACATTTCCCCTCCCCTGTTGTTTTTTTTAAAGAATAATTCACAAATAAGAAATGCCTCTGACCAAACTGTAATGCCAAAATGACAACAGACAATGCTATCTTTCAAAACAAGCCAACAGAGAAAAAAAAAAGGCAAAAACAAAAACACTGCACATCACATTACTGTCAGTCACTTCAACAGTGCAAGTAGAATGGGTCTGCATTTTGGCACACCCCTCCACCCTCGGGATGTCAATCAATCAACTGCTTGTAAGGGAGGGTGCTCATTTTTTTCACAGAACAACACAGAATCCAACAATAGCAGAATTTGATTAGATGGTATTGAGCTTGAAGGCAGAGCCAGCACACGGTGAGCCAAAAACACAGAAAGGCTACACACACATTCCAAAGCAACCACTTTCACATCCCAGAAAGATCCAGGGAAGAAAGCAAGAAAGCCATAGTAGTGACCACTATGACGCAGAGATGGCCAGAATGCTCTTTGTGGCTCGGCTGTGACAGCTCAGCCGTTGCGGTCAAGAGCTCAAAGGCTCCTTTCGGGACTGCCAAGCAGTTATCACACTGATCTGCAGACAGATGTTCAGCACCTTTGCCCCAAGTGTGTGCATGAGTGGATGCACAAAGGTTCATTTTTTAAAAGACCAAAACATTCAATGTTTTAACAGGTAGAAGACGGAAAACACAGGAGCAAAAATACAGAAAAGAGACAGGATGTGAAAGTGAGAATCCTTTAGAGGCTGGGAACCTCTCCAACAACTAGAAATGGAAGTTGCCCTAGTATATTTAAGCTGGAACATAGTGCTATAATCAGAATTTTTTAAGGATATGTAATAAAAATATAAGAGAAGAGGGACAAAAAAAAAAAGAAAAATTCCAGAGTTGTACATCTACATTCACAAGGTGGAGGCATATGCCTCATAAAAATGGATAAAGAAGAAAAGAGTTCAAAATAATTAAACTGTTATTTAACTATTTTTCAGCTATGTCTGACTCTTCATGACCCCTTTTGGGGTTTTCTTGGCAAAGATACTGGAGTAGTTTGCCATTTCCTTCTCCAGCTCACTTTACAACTGAGGCAAATAGGGTTAAGTGACTTGCCCAAGGTCACACAGCTAGTAAGTATCTGAAGCCAGATTTGAATTCCGGTTTTCCTGACTCCAGGACAGGAGCTCCATCCACTAAGCCATCTGGCTGCCCATGGTTAACGTGACAAGGCTAAGAAGCAATAGCTGACTTTCACAGGATCATAGATCTAAAGTGGCCCCAGTACAACCTCTTCATTTTACAGACGTGGAACCTGAGGCCCAGAGAAGTTATGTGATTTGCCCGAAGTCACCCAACTTTTGGAATCCACATACATGATCACTGATAAATGGAATACTGCTTAAATTCCTAAAAGGTGACAAATGCCAGACATTCTCTTAAGGTGAAAAGAAAAAAAAAGAATAAAGGAGACAAGATATTGAAAGTTGTCTGAAGAGAAAAAGAAACCTTAGTTCAGAATTTGCTCATGAAGTTAGTTGAATCTAAGGAAAAAAAATCTTAATAGAGATTTCACAATTAACCAGAAAACACTGTTTCAGACCACTAAAGAGATTTCTTTTTTTTCCTTTTTTTTGTTTTTGCTTTTTGGTGAGTCAATCAGGGTTAAGTGACTTGCCCAGGGTCACATGGCTACTAAGTGCCAAGTGTGTGAGGCAGGATTTGAACTCAGGTCCTCTGTGATTTTATAAGGGCTTTAATTAGTTGTATTCTGTCTCGTTTAGGCTTAAGTCTTCATTCTAGGAAACAGACTCACCTAAATGTGAACAACAGTATTAGAAATGCTCAGTGAATTATCACCCATTTGCAAACGTTGAGTATAATCCCCTTTATAAAGCCCTCCTCCCCAGCTAAGATAAAACAAGAAAGCTTTAAAAACTAAAAAAGTCATTGAGGAATTCTAGCATGAGCTCAGCAAGAGCTCTGGGTCATGGAAGGTGGCCTGCAGCACAGTGGATGGAAAGGTTGGAATGAGTCAAGGGGAAGGAGGGAAAGCGCCCAGGGAGTCTGAGGACAATCTGCACTGGAAAAGAGGGGAAAAGGAGGCTGTGACACTCTGAGCTTGATCAAGAATCAGGAATTATGAAAGCAAGGCACTTAAGCTGGACTGTCTACTGAGAGCATGTGGTTCTTGAAGATAGCCCTGGGTCAATCTGCAGAAAGTCACACTTCTTAATATTTGAGGTGAGAGGGAGATAAAGAGAAGCAACATCGGAAATAAAGGAAAACTGGGATCTGCATACCAGTTTTCAGAAAGAAGATATCTCAAATCTAGGGTGGCAAATAATAAACAAGCACCATGTAGGACAGACAAGTAGAGTCAGATTGCTCACTGGCAGCTCCGTGATGAAGTAAAAGATTTGAGGACGGGTTAAAATTAGCTTCAGGACCATTTAACTCTATCAGCCCCCTATTGCTGTTGTTCAGTCATGTCCAACCCTTCGTGATGCCATTTGGTGTTTTCTTGGCAAAGATAAAGGAGTGGTGGGCCATTTCCTTCTTCAGCTCATTTTACAAATGAGGAAACTAAGGCAAACAGGGTTAAGTTGACTAGGGTCACATAGCTAGTGGCCAACTTTGAATTCAGGTCTTCCTGAATTCACACCCACCAAACCTATTGAATCTGCCCTACCGCCCCTCTTACTAGGACCTTCAAACACTCAACTCTTTCTCACATTAGTCCTCCCTAGTTGCTCTGGGATTCTTCCCCAACCCAAGCCTCAGAACTAGTAACTTCTGTGTTCATATCACTAGCATACCAGACTCCCTGAACCTTGAGTCAGGACCGTGGTACAATTCCCCAATCTTAGATAGTATCTGCTTTATCAAGCCTTGCTTCTGGAACACAGACTACTGCTAGAAAAAAAGTCCCACTATTTTGTCATTAGCCTCCTGCTCTTCTCCCTTATGCTTTCCCTCTTGAAGAATTCATTTGCTCCCTTATCTCTCATAGTCTCCTCTTTAGCTAATACTTCCAAATCTCTCTCTCTATTCCTTACTCCTTACTCAAATGAGACTCAAGGTTCATTTTTCCAACTGTCTATAGGAAAGCTTCACTTGATGTTTCACCATCATCCCAAACTCAACAGGTAAAAATTCCATCTCACCATCTTCCTCCCCAAACTGGATCCTCTATCCATTTCTGCCAATGATAACAGTATTCTCCTTGTCTCCCAAGGTTGAAACTTTAGAGTCAATTTCAATTCCTCCTCTTTCATCTCCTACAAATCCTATTAATTTTTCCTTTTTCTTTCTAAAAGTCCTTTCTTTCTTTACATTTCACTTATCCAACCAACCACTCAACTGACAAACACTTATTAAGCATCCAGTATGTACCAAGCACTGTGCTATGCCTTGAGGAAAAAAAAAATTGATCAAGCCCTCCAGAAGCTTATAGCCAGAATTTCATCATTTTTAAGACTAACTGGAATCCCAGCTTCAATACCTCTTCAATTGCATCCACTCTTCTACACAGACACCAGACTATTAACAAGTATTTCATCTATGTTGTTCCTGTGCCCACAGACTTAGAATGACTACATTTACCTTCTATCAATCACATTCACATTACTAAACTCTACATCCAAAGCCTTCCAACAACTGGACTCAACACCTATCCACACTCATTACCAATTTTTCCCGAACGCAAACTCTTATATTAGTATTACTGGCTCTCATTCATTTATTAAAATCCACAATTTAAAAAAAATTATATATGTCAAAATATTGAACAATTTTGCCCTTACTTTTTAAAAGTATCAACATCTCTGTAAACATACATACCTCTTTCGGTAAAGACACTAATTTGTTTCTGTCTGCGTTCAAGTTGCTCAACTTCTTTAGTTTTCCAATGCTTTTGGGCAATGTCTGTTTTAATAACAACAATTTATTATGGTTAAGAAAACATGCTTTATTTACTGCTTATACCTAAGGAATTTTTAAAAATTCCCAGAGATAAATTTTTCAAGAGAAAACAATAGTTATTCTTTAACTGGAAGCCTTAATATACGTATCATACAATTATTCTGCAAATTCTTACATTATGTTGACCTTTACATGGGGCATGAGTTTAAGAAAGCTACACTTTGAAATTAGGATGTAACTGACCTAAGTAAAATTCTTGTCTTTGGCAACAGGAAAGAATAATAATAATAATAATAATAATAATAATAATAATAATAATAATAATAATAATCCTTTATATGGCCTAGCTTTAAGATATACAAAGCACTCTACAAATATCACATTATCCTCATAACAGCCCTGGGAAGTAGGTACAATTGTTATCCCCATTTTTCAGATGAGAAAACTGAGGTAGACAGTGGTTAAGTGATTTGTTCAGGGTCACATATTAGTGTCTGAGGCCATATAATGATGAAGAAGATAATGATGATGGCAATGATGATAGCTAGTATTTATATAATGCTTACTATGTAACACACTTACACGTGCCAGGCACTGCGCTAAGTACTTTACAATTATTATCTCATTTGATTCTCACAACAACCCTGGGAAATAGGTGCTATTATTATCCTCATTTTACAGATGAAGAAACCGAAGCAAAATAGTTAAGCGACTAGCCAGGGTCACATAGCTAGTAAGTATCTGAGGTTGTATTTGAACTTAGAGCTGTCTAAATCCAGGCCAGTGTTCTACCTGCTGTGCTACCTGTCTGATAGGAAAACGACCTAAATGAAAAAAGAGATGCTACTCATCTCCAACAGGACACAAATCCACACCTTTCTGGGATGAGGATCAAACATTTAGAGCTGGGAAGGGTCACAGAGGTCACTGACTCCAGCTGCAAAGCCCAGATTTGACCAAGTAGTCAGAATCTGAACCCAGCTCCTCTGGCTCTATATCCCGGGCTTTTCCCACCATGCTATGCTGCCTCCTTATCTTGTGACAGCAGGGTAGAAAGTATCCTGGAAGGCACACAGCTGGGGCTGCCGCTTGGAATACTGATCAGAGTTGGGCAGAGAAGGTCACAGGAAGAAGAGCAATGTATGGAAAAGAAGAAAGTATAACAGGTAGAAAAAAGAATAGAATGATACTGAATCAGCTGTGTTCAGAAGGTCTGCAGTTTTTATCATAGTTCAAACCCTGCTTAGTCTTAAAGACAATTTTTTCATCTAAAATTGTAAATACCTAACAAAGAAGTTGGTAAACTTCGCCATACATGGCAGAGGGTCACAATCTAAGCTACAATTTGAAATGCTACCAATTGACTCCTCTCTTCCAACACTGCCTGCTTCAGCATGTTTACCCCTAAATTTGCTGCTCCTTATTACGTACAACCTACAGCCTTCCTTGTACCTTCCTTACTCACCTTACATAGAACCGTCATGAAATCACAGAATCATAGCTGAGAGTTCCAAGATCACCTAGTTCAACCCTTTCATTTTACATTAAGTAAGCCCAGTCCAAATGTTCATGTAGTCTATTTGTGCCCGGCCTACAACAGAGCCTTCCCAGCTCATATTGGTCTGATCAGCCACTGTACCTTGACTCCAATATGTTGATGTCATTTTGGTACTCTTTAAGAATGAACTAATTAGGCCCAGAGGGCTGAAGTGGCTTGTCCAAATTCACATAGGTAGTGGTGAAACCAGGATTTGAACCAAGCTCCTCTGACTCTAACATCAGTGTTCATTCCTCTGGTACCATCATATGGCATGGAGGAAAGAACAAAAGAAGGCAGGAAGAACTATGACAGGAAAAGAAAGAAAAGGAAAGGAGATAAGAGAAGAATGAAAAGAACAGAGACGAAAATAAGTGGGAGTAGGAGAAGAACTAGAGAATATATGAGAAGGAAGAAAGAGAAAAGCGGCCAAAAAAAAAGAAACAAATGAATGAAAAAGCATTTATTCAATGAAAAAACAAAAATGTTCTTTTAAAAGTATATCATAAAATGAAAAGATAAAGAAGGAAAGGGGAAAAGGAAGAGAATACTGAACACAAAAAAAAAGAGAAAGAAGACAGATGAATAACAACCCAGGAGCCTTCTAAAGGTGGAGTAAAAATAGGATGAGGGGGTTACACTATTGTTGGATATAAATAGAAATTGTTATTATAGGGTCTCAGGACTATGAGATATATTTAAAGCGTTAGCATAGCTACAGGCACCTTTATCTCCCACAATTCCAGAATTAGAAAGGAAATAGACTAGGAGCGAGAGGGACGACCAGGGTCACTTGGTGAGAGGCAACATAGATGTTTAGCAGTCACCTGTTCCAATCTCAATTCCACCACTGTCCCATCAATTTTTCTTTGCCCTTCTCTTCCCTGTTTTTGTACTCGAACCCAGGGGCAGCATGGAGGAGTGGAAAGAATACTGGACCTGGGGTCAGAAAGACCTGAATTCAAATCCTCTGTTTTGGCTCTTCATCTGTAAAATGAGGGAGTTGGTCTCTTCCAACTCTAACTCGATGTTTCTATGTCCCAGAGACAGGGAAAGGTAGCAGTAATCAATGTGGTTAACCCTATCAGTTGCAATTTTTCATGGTCTTAGGGTTCCACAGTAGTACGAGCTGCAAAGATGTTAATACCAGCTCATCAAAGCATCCCATTAATGGGGTCTTACCTGCCAGGCAAGTCTTTCATGCTGGCAAATCAAGTTGTTTCTAAACTGTCACAAGCTGCCGAGCCATCAACACTGGAGCACTCCACATACATACACATGCTAAAGAGGTCCAGGTCCCAAAAGGCAGCAGAAGCTGGAGTTCAAGTGTACTATACATAACACACCAGTGAGGTCTTACTTACAATACGGCACCAATCATCAATCAATCAATCATTCAACAAGCATTTCTAAGTGCTTACAATATGTCAGACACTATGATAAGCACTGGGCATAAAAAAAAAAAAAGGAGGGGCAGCTAGGTGGCACAGTGGATAGAGCACTGGCCCTGAAGTCAGAAGAACCTGAGTTCAAATCTGCCCTCAGACCAAACACTTGATGACTTACTAGCTGTGTGACCCTGGGCAAGTCACTTAACCCCAACTGCATAAAAAAGGGAAAAAAACATAAGACAGCCCTTGTCCTCAAGGTACCTACCTTCTAATGGGGGATATATATATATATAAATAGGTACACAGAAGATATGTCAGAGTAGACAGAAGACAACCCTAGTGAAGAAGGCTTTAGCAGCTGAAGCATGAGAACGATGAACTTGAAATCACTGGGCCTGAGTTCAAATTCTTGTCGTGCCATTGTGTTTAACCAGTGACCTGTATTACCTAAGACAGGGGTGGGGAACCTGAGGCCTCAAGGTCCTTGAGTGCAGCCTTTTGACTGAGTCCAAGTGTTATAGAGCAAATTTTTTTATTAAGGGGCTTTGAGGTCACAGGTTCCCCACCCCTGAGTCCTAAGACAAGTCAGTTAACCTCACTAAGTCTCAGTTTCCTTATTTGTAAAATGAGGAGGGTGAAGTAGATGATCTCTAGAATCTGTGATCCTAAAAACTCGGCCACTAAAATCACTATATAACCTTGGACACGGTCTTTCTCCTCATTAAGCCTAAGTTTTCTCATTAGTAAAATGAAGGATTTAGACTAGATGACATCAAAGGTCTTTCCTACTCTAAAAATCTGCAATCCTCTGGTTATTCTGGCAAAGTGACCAATTTAATGACCTTATTTTTTTAAATGCATATATGTATTTTTTCTTTAATACATGAATACAACTTACGAAATGGTATTTAGGAAAATTATTCCAAAATGTGGTATTCAAAGGCAAAATCATGATAGTAAAATGTTACTAATAAAGACAAACGGAGAAGGGTAACCTAAATTTATCAATAGGTTTCCATTATGTTAATGAAATAAGTTTTCCTTATTGCTATACAAAAGGATAATATCATCATTACTTAGAGAATGTGCTTTGATTAATAAAGATAATGTGAAATGAGTATTTCCAAAGTCATGCAAGCAGTAAGTACCACGAAACAATTTGCTGAGAAACACTGTTCTCTAAGTAGTTAAAACAGTCACCTTTAAATGAGCTAATCTAATGGACAAATCTTTTCTTGAGGGCTAGAAAAAGGGCATTTCAGCCCAGCTGACATCAGCACCAACTGGCATAGAGTCTGTCCTACTAAGATTTCACTGAGTAGCCAAAGCCGTGGACCTCCCTCCCTCCTTCCCTCCCTATTGTAAACAGCAACACAGCTGAATAGCAGGAACCCACTCACCAGAAGCTGGTTTTCAGTCAGAACAAGCTCAGTGAGGCTTTCGCATTCTCCAATTGCTTCCGTTAGCTGTATGAGTCTATTCTGATCAGCCTTTAAGATGGACAGTTTCTTTAACTTTCCTATAAGAATATAATTTTAAAATGAGTGGAAAACATCAGATAGAACATCGGATGGAGAGGAACTGTGGTAGCGTCAAGTACAGAGGGTCCCAAAAGTCTTAGTGTGGTTTCAAGCATTAAAGTTTAAATCTTCCCTAAGACTTTTGGGACACCTGAAGAGCTGGCCTTGGAGTTAAGAAAGAGCAAGGCCCAAGTCCTTCCTCTAACATATACTGACTAAGACCATAAGTTACAGATGAGTTGCTATACCAAGTGACATGGATGGAGGGAGTTTCCATACCAGGAGTTCATTACTTTGATGAACCAACTCCCCTCTCTCCCCCACCCTACCCAGACCCAGATGAAAGAGGGGAAAAGCTTCAGTTATCTGCTCTTTGAGCAAGCATCCATTGTTTTATTCATGCTGGCATGGGAAAAGACATATTTTAGTATTAGTTTACTCAGCTTCTTAAATTGTAAAAAGGATATTTTATTTGCTAAATGATTCAATAACAAATAAAACTGATTCTTGAACAGAAGACTAAAATAGCATAGTAGCTACAAAACAATTACTCCAAAACATTGAAACTGCTAGGTACTTCTTCCTTATCTCCCCCTCTTAGACTCCTTCACACCTTTCAGGGCATAACTCAGAGGCTACCTCCTCCAGGAGGGCTTCCTTTATTGCCCCCCTCCCTCCTAGAATTATTTTATATTATTTTGTATTTGCTTAAGTGTATACACATTATTTCCTCTCAGGAAAAAGTAATCTCCCTGAGGGCAGAGAATGGTTTGTCTGTGTCTCTCAGGGGTCTATCACAGTGTCTTGTTTATTAATAAATGTTTGTTGAATTGAATTTTGGAAGGCATGGACCATGTCTTCCTTATCTTTATATCACTATGTTAGGCACTAGGGGAAATTAAAAAAAAAATAAGACAATCATATTGAATGAATGAATGACAGGCAGGAAAATTTAGACTTTCTATCTCTGTCAAGGGCAATACTGTTTTTCAAGCCACCAATGATCAAAACCTCCAAATTATCCTTGGTATTTCACTCTCTCCCATCTCCCATATCCAATACACAGTACATCCTAAAAGTCTTTGTGCAATAAAACTGCACTGTTTTGCTCTATATTGTCAGTCCTTGGCAATTCCACCTCGACATTTCTTGCTTCAATCCCCTTTTGTCCAATTTGTACCATAGTGACTTAGCTAAGACCACAAAGGTAGCCAGTGATAGAGACAATATCTGAACTCAGGTACTCATAATCTGTCTCTGATTATTGTGAGGAGGGCATTGTGTGAACCTTAAGACACTATAAATGTGAACAGCTCTTAATGTCTGTAAATCAGGTCTGGGAAAAGAACAATGAAGATGCCCTCTGTTATTTACCGAGGGTGGCCAGTATTAATGAGTCCTTTCCAAAGCAAAGTCAGAATACAGCCCCTACCTTAATGATGAGACAATCACCCTGGGGAAAAAGGGCATAAGTCTCATCTCGTGCTACTGTCACTGAGAGTGGAGGTAACTTTTATTTTCAAAGGGTTCCACTGGATCCTTGTGCAAGCCTGTGCAATCATTAATTCCACAATGATGTTCCCAAGGGCTTAGCACCCTCTCTGTGCAACAGCACATCACCATTAACTATACAATGCACACAAACCCCCTTCCTGCTAACTTGGGAGTTTTCTATCATTTCAAGATTTTTTGCTAAATCTTTTTTTGGAGAAGAGGGAAGGTCCAAGCCTGTGATTTAATTTGTGTAGAAAGAACCCAGATGGCTAAATTCCCTCTCAGAAGGCGGAACCTACAGTGTTAGAGAGTTGCCTCGGGCACAAAGCGATATAAGTGATGTGCCCAGTATATGTCCAAAGTAGGCATCATATCTTCTCCACTCTGAGGCCGGCTCTTATTCACTCACCCACACTGCCTTTCATCCATTACTTGAGGATATTTAATTCTCAATGAATACTGCATCATTTGTTTTAAAGATTTTTGTTTTCTTTTGGCCTTCCTAAGCAGTGCCTAAAATCTCAGAAATTTATTTACCAACATTGCTCCATGCCACCCTCCATGGCCTGCAGCTCTCTGCCATACACATTAAGGCAACAGCTGAAATTTTATTGTTGGAGAATATCACAAATACAAGAAAGGAGGTAGACATAAATATTTGTGTGACACTACAACTACTGCTGGCAAAATGATTTTTTCAGTATCTGAAAGCATCTTTTAAGTTTCCTTCTTCTCTTAGGTATTTAAATTTGGTGACAACTGTATAATTAAAATGCATGGTTTCTCACTTTTTCAAAGTATTTTGTGGATATATGCTAGAACCACATGGCATGTAGTGAAAAGAGCTCTGGTCTTGGAGTTAGACAAGCAGGTTTCAAATCCTAGCTCTGCCCCTTATTATCCCCATAACTTTGGACTAGTCACTTAACCAAGTCGACCTGTGTGTACAATGAAGATGATGATATTTGCACTATTTCACCAATTATGAAAAAAGTACTTATGAATAATAAAACACAATATAAATGTGATCTATTACTAGCTAGCTTACTTTCCTGAACTACAAGGAAAGGCAATGTAATCTACTGGGTGGAATGCTAAGAGCTGGAGCTCTAAAGCCCTGGGTTGAAGTCTTGCCTTAGATGCTGGGCAAGTCTCTTCATCTATCTCAGCCTCAGTTTCCTTATCTGTTAAAACGGGGATGATGATGATAATGCCCCACTTATCTTACAGGGTTACTGTGAGGATCAAATGAGACATTCTAAGTAAAGTGTTTTACAGATCTTAAAGTCAGTTATGATCATGATGATGATGATGATGATGAAGCCTATTTATTCATAAAGTGGTGCAGCAGATAGAGTGCTGAGCCTGCAGTCAGGAAGACTCATCTTCCTGAATTCAAATCTGGCCTCAGACACCCTGGGCAAGTCACTTAACCCTGTTTGTCTCAATTCCTTATTTAAAATGAGCTGGAGAAGGAAATGGCAAACCACTCCAGTATTTCTGCCAAGAAAACCCTGAACAGGTCATGAAGAGTTAGCAACAACTGAAACAACTGTATAACAACGATTTATTTATGAGAATAATTTTGCTTTTTTAAGTACTAAAAATGGCCAAAAGAAGGTTTTATTTCTATGAATTATCAGCCTTTGCAAAAGCCAAACAAGAACAAACTTCTTGGGGTAACAACAGTCCATTCTAATTCAATAACTAATTCAATCAGGTCTAAATTAACTCATCCAAAAAGTTATTTATAATACTATACTAGAAATACTTAAACTGGGTGATTTCACACCATGGGCAATTTTCATTTTTTTCATCCATACCTGACACAACTCAACTTCCACAAACATATATATACTAGGTACTAGAGATATCAATTTGAGTATTTTTATAGTCAGTAAGCCCCAAACCACTATCAAATTGAGCCAAGTCTGATATTTTGTCTTTGCCTGATATTTTGACAATTAAAAATAGAATATCATCAATTTTTTTTAAACCTACATTTAGTTTTGTTCTCCACAAACTCCTTCAATCTCCTCTCTTCCCAGTGTCACCAACCTAGTACAGGCCCTCATTACTGATGCTTTGGACTACTGTATTAGTTTAACAGAGGCCAGCTAAATGGCACAGTAGATAGAGTACTGGGCCCAGACTTAGGAAGACTCATCTTTCCGCGTTCAAACCTGGCCTCAGCCACTTAATAGCTGTGTGACCCTGGGCAAGTTATTTAACCCTGTTTACCTCAGAGGAGAAGGAAATGGCAACCCACTCTGGTATCTCCGTCAAGAAAACTCTAAATGGGATCATGAAGAGTCATATACAACTGAAAAACAACTCAACAACATTAGCCCACCCTAAGAGGTCTATTCCCCTACCCTTTCCCCCCTTAGATATTTTTTTGTCAGAATAAACTTTCTTGTGCATAAATCTCATTATCCACTCAAAAATCTTCAGTGACTCTCTACTGATTTAGCTTTCAAACTTTCTTGCCTGGCATTCAAAACCTTCATGATATAATGCCACGCTATCTTTCTAGTCATATCTCATACTACTCTTCTTCATACACTCTGTGCTACAGCAAAACTCAACTACTCTCTGTCCCCAAATTTTGTTCCTTTGGCCACTGTGTTACCAAAATGTGCTAGCCTACTTCCCCCTTCCCTAATACATTCCTATCTGTCCTTTAAAGCCAAAAACAAAGGCCTCTCCTCTGGGAAGTATTTCTGGATATCCCCATTAGGTGATGATCATTCACTCATTCATCCAGTAGCTATTAAACATCTAGCACCGAGTATATAAAAACAAAGTTGAAACAGTTCTTGTCCTCAAGGATATTTTATTCAGGGAAAATAATAAATGCCCAGAAAAGTGAATACAGGTATCACTTCTACATCACAGGGGTTAGAAGCATGACACCCCCATGATCTGGGAAATCTGCATAAAATTTTTTGGCCCTCCCTTTTTACCAGAGAAGTCTGATTTTTTTTTCTTTTATGGGGTATTTACAGTATTTTATTGTAAAATTTGGGTTGATATTATACAATACTACACATATATTTTACACATTTCTGAATTTCTAAACTTTTTCTGTGTCATCTGATGGCTTTTGCATGTTGTCTGTGGCTTCCACAAAACTCCAAAAAAATTCCTATTTAACGTCTTATGCTGACCCGCAATATATTGAAACCATGATGGGAAAAGGCACAATGTGGAAGGGATAGTTGTACAAAATAGTAGTGAAGTAAGGAGGAGGAGGAGAATGGGGGAAAGGGAAGAAAATATAGGCTTCTTATAGAAGGCACCTGATTTGAGCTTTGAAGATAGGGATTCTAAGAAGCAGAGGTGAGGCAATAGTGCACCTTCCTTGTACAAAGGAGGACTTCATGCAATAAGCCCTGAAAGGTAGGCCAGATCCAAACTGTGAAAGGCTTTAAATGCCAAACCCAAGAGTTTTGTATCTTAGAAGCAATTTGGAGCCACTGAAGTTTCTTGAGCAGGGGAGTAGTTGGGTCAATTGTTTTCACCCATCAGATCTCATAAATCAGTTTGTTATGCAGCTCTCTAATGCATATATCATGTGCCATTTTGTATTACTTATCAGTATTTGTGTCTTATCACTCAATGGATTGGAAACTTCCTAAACGTTCAGTGTGTCTTATAAGGGATGGCTCTCTGGGAGGGGGAGCAGAATGAAGAGGAGAAGGTTTGAAAGGGAAATGTAGACAACATAAATAGAAAAAGATATCAATAAAATTTTCTAAAATTAAAAAAAAAGTTTGTTGAACAAATAAATGAATAACATATATGGGCACACCTCCCATACAAATAAACTGAAAAGGGGCTCAAATAAGAAATTAATTCTCTGTCTCTACCTGTCTATCTGACTCTGTCTCTCTTTGTCTCTGTCTCTATCTATCTAACTCTCTCTTTCATACCAAACACACACACACACACACACACACACACACACACACACACACACACACAGAAGTTTCTAGACAGTTTGGGAAATGCAGATAGTACATTTCATAGCTCAAAACAAGTAGCTGCTTTCCAGGTGGATTTCACACCTACCTATGCCATCAGGAAGAACATCCAGTAAATTCTGAGAAATGACTAAATCTGTTAGGGAAGCTAGGCCGCTGATCTCGTCAGGAAGTCTTTCCAGCTTATTTTCTGAGACATCCAAGCAGAGCAGGTTTTTCAAGTTTCCTATTTCCTACATTAATGACACAGAAAAAGAAAATCTTGTTCAAACATGCAAGGATTGTTTGCACTGGAATGTACTAAAACAGCCTCATACCATTACATTCCCAAAGGAAGGGTTAGGACAACATGTTTCCTAAATTTTGAAAATCGCTTAAATCTAACAACTGAATTGAAGCCAGGCACTTTTTCATGAAAAACAGGCTAAAATTGTAGGATCTTCACTCTCAAAGGTATGACAATCCTCTAGAAAACAATTAGGATCCTAGGATTTTGAGCTAAAAGGTCCTTAAAGATTATCTAGGCCAACCCCTTCATTTTACAGATGAGGAAACTGAGACTCAGAATGAGGAACATTTGCCAAGGCAGGTAAAGTATTTGAAACCCAACCCTCTGATTCTACAATCAATACTCTTCCCACCATACTATGCTGCTCTCTTATTTGGCCATTTTTCTATACAAAATAAGGTATTATCATCACCATTTTACAGATGACAACTAAGGCCCAAAGAATTTTAATGATTTGTTCAAGATCACACAAGTCTATTGTGCAAAGGAGGTTGAAGCTACTTCAACAAATTCACATTTGGAATGGATCACTCCCTAAGAAGATGAATGCTTTAACATAGTGATAACACACTCATCTCTGATAAAATTACACTTGCTTCAATTTTTTTTGATGTTAGTATACTCAAAACCACAGACCTCTAGCTAGAGGAAACTAAAGGAAACATTTCAACAAATCATAAAATATTTACCTTTCAGGCTAAAAACCAGAATTGAGATGGTGCAGTGGATAGAGCGCCAGGCCTGGAGTTAAGAAGACCTGAGTTCAAATCCGGCCTCAGACACTGACTAGCTGTGAGACCCTGCCTGTGTCACTTAACCCTCTTTGCCTTTGTTTCCTCACCTGTAAAATGAGCTGGAGAAAGAAATGGCAAACCAGTCCAGCATCTTTGCCAAGAAAACCCCAAATGGGGTGATGAAGAGTTGGAGACAACTGATAAATGACTGAACAACAACAGTTATCTTGCTTTGTTGATGTCATTTCATATAATTCAATAAATAATTATTTGAGTACCTGCTACATGCAAAGCTATATGCTAATGGTGACATCGTACTTTTCTTGAACTTCTCCTCGGACCTATCACATTCTACCATGGATTTTACTTATTTCTATATGTCTTAGCACCTCTTTTTAGATTTGGACTTCCTTGAGAACAGGGACAATTCTAATGATTTTTTTTATCTTAGCTAGGCTGACTCAGCTTTTGATACTCAATACCTTCTCCACTCTGATTAGAGGTCTAAAGATCAAAGCATTAAATTCCTTCCAAAGCCTTCCTTTATAGAGGGCTCAGAATTTTCCCAGTAACTACATTTTCCATCAGGGGCACTGCTTGGTTTCAACTCCACAGAACATCATGCTCCCTGACACATGGCCCACCCACAACATCTCCCTTCCTGGTACATGACCTGTCCCCTTTCCTACTTCCTTTTCTGCAGTGTCTACCCCCATTAGATTGTAAGCTCTTTGAGGGCATAGACTATCTTTTTCTTTTCTTATTTGTATCCTCACTGCTCAGCACAGTGCGCAGCACATAGGTGGTTAATAAATGTTTATTGAATTGATTTGAATTTTTAATAATAAATATATAACCCTAGCACTCCATGTTATAAACTGAATTTTGTCTTTCCCATTAAACTGTGAGCCCCTTGTGGGCAGGGACTGTTTTTTGCTTTTCTGTGTATTCCTAGCACTTTGCATAGCAGCTGGAACACAGTAGACATTTAACAAATGTTTGCTGATTTTTTTTTCTTAAAAAGCTAGTAAATTCCACTTATCAATTTCTTTCCTTATCATATGCCTATTTTTAAATTAAGATTACAAGAATTCAGATTTACTGAACCTTTCTGGTGGTGTAGATTTTGAAGAAATAGCAATTTACTGTACAAAAATAATTATAAATATAAATGTGGCTTATTATAAATAAACCAGATGACTGAAAAGATCATAGACTAAATTTTCATCCTAAGGAGTATATATTTACATGTGTACATATATAAATACATATATTTTTAGGCTTCCCCACCCTTCAGCTGGTGTTCCTTAATTCTCAATATGTGCCCTTCTCTCTCCTTACTTTCTCTTCTGTCCCCCAAAATAACTACCACTCCTACTCTTCTCCACCCTGAAATTCCCCAGTTAACTTTCCACCCAACTCCAAATCCAAACTAAATGTTCAACCCATATCAGCTAATAATTACCTTTCATTTCACTATCTTAGGAATTTTTGATCCCACCAACTCAGAAACTCAGCATGGGCTCATTAACCCAGAAAAGGACATTAAAAATTGTTTTATGGTTAGCATTAAGGGAGAGAGGTGACATTTAGGCTAGAGTTTACTCCTATGCATTTTTTTGATTTATAAAGGATGATGAAAAAACAAAACCATACATGCACTCATAACACTACCCAAGGGGCTTTGTCTTTGTAAGCTAAAGGTGACACAGAGAGGGAGAGAGGGAGAGAGAGAGAGAGAGAGAGAGAGAGAGAGAGAGAGAGAGAGAGAGAGTGAATAGTTTTCCTTGCACATAATAGATACTTTATAAATGTTCAAAAACATGATAAAAATATTCATTACAGCTGAATTAATACAATTAAACAAATCAGTCAATACAGTCAGTTCTGCCATAACGCTTTTTTTGAAAATGCAAATTTGTTCCAATGCAACTGATATATTATGGAACATGTTGAGCACAACTTGAATTTTGAGTTTGCTTATATGCAATTTCTTTCTCGAGAAACATTGAGAAGAATAGAAAATAACACCATTTCACAATAACTTACAAGTTGTGTCTCTTCAGAAGTCTACTTCCAATAAGCAAACTTCAGGTCTTTTTCAAGGTAAAGTACATATTTATGGTATGTCTTCTGGTAAAGTAGGAACTGCGGGTGGAGGAGGCCTGATTTGTCCTACCCAGGCCCCCATATTCCACCATGGATCAGGTCTCCAACCTCGGAGCTACAGCTCATTGAGCCTCCACCCTCCAGCCTGCACCAGTGGGAATTGGGGCGCAGGTTGAGCAGCAGCTGAGGCAGAGGATGCTGCTACTATGTATAGCACTATTTAGCTATTTGTTAACCATTTAACATGTATAAAAACTGTGCTACAATTTTTAGTAGGTTCCTATCTCTTTCTTTATGTGATGAAGTTTTTTGAGCATTGAGCCTCTACTTTCAGTTTTCCCATAAGCTCTGTGGTTTTTATTGCTCAATTGTGCATAGCTCAGTTCTTTGGGGGAATGCATGTGTCAAGTTATAGCAGACCTGACTGGATTTTAAAATATTTCAAAAAGAATCACCTACATATAATTATTAAACTAAAGACTGGTTTTAGAATGCAGTAAAAAGCAGAACTCAGAGATGGAGAAAGAGAGCAAAATAAAAGGACAATAGGAGCAGAAATAAACCCTGGAGCAGTATGAGCAAAAATTGTGGCAAACTCATAAAAAGAGAGCTTTTTAAAAAGTTGCTGTCTCTGGTCACCAGATGGAAGAGTCAGCTTATTATGGTTGCATAAAATAGCTATTATACTTTGAGATCTGTATGAGACCCAACTGTATCTGGAACATGGCTTTTATATTTAGTAATAACAAGAGAAAAACACCTATCACATGCCAACAAAACAACTTGTAATACTTAAGAGAGACATATAAGTACAGCTTTTTACACTGCTTTTACATGACTATCACAGGAATCTTAAGAGCAGTAAGTAGTTTAAATTACTCCAAAGCATTTGGCACCCTATAAAGTGCTACAGAAATATACGCCAATTATAAAACACATCTCAGAATTTACCCAGACATTTGTTGAATCCAAAGTAGGCAAGGCAGATGTAGATAACAGGGTTCCCAAACATCAAGGTACTCTTATCAAGTCAACAAGCAAGCATTTATTAAGCACCTACTAAGTGCTGTGTTAAGCTCTGCCCCTTCCCATTAACCAACCCCTCCACTCCAGCCAAATAACAAAAACAAAAACAAAAACAGTCCCTCCTTTCTAAGACTTCAGGGTCTACTGAAAGAAATGATTGAGCATTTTAATTTTATCTTATAAAAAGCAAAATAGTGTCTGAAAAAAATCTTCCTTCAAATGTGATTTTCCATTACTCCTCCTCAGTTTGGCAAGTCCCTTTTTTTACTTATAAAACAGAAGTGAGTTTGCTTTGTGTGTTATGTTGTTATAAAGTTATTATCTACCTGAGGCAACTCAGCCAGCTGATTTCCATCCAACCAGAGATCCTCGAGGTGTAGGAGTGCTCCAATTGTTTCTGGCTAAAAGCAGGCAAAATCAAGTTATGGTCAAGAGGAGAAAAAAATAAACCAAAGCTCTCAGTCATGAACTAAGTAAAACAGAAGTCTACATTTGTCGTCAATTCTAGTATCATAAAATACAATCAGTGTATCTTTAGTAAGAAAAAGTCAAATGGCAATGAGTAATCTACCCAAAGATAAAATGGAAGCAGATTTGGTTCATAATTAGATTTGCTCTGAAATAGTGACTTCCTTGGATTTGGGTGAAAAATACTGAAATTCCACCACTAAGCATCCAATGGTCACTCTACTCCATGCTCAATCATCAGTACTCCTCTCCCTTCACAAAGCTTCAAGGCCCCTATTTACCACTTCCTTCTTTTTTCTACTTTAAAATGCCAGTTCCCCCTTCCCATCCACTGTGATCAACCCTTATCCCAACTCCTTCACCCAGCTGAGCATTAACCTTTGCCTTGCTAATAGCATATTCATAAGCCCTGGATGAATTGTGGCAAATTCCTCCGTGGTCCCAGCTCACCCATGAAAGTTAAAAGAGCTGTTTGTCCATGAATGAGGTGTGACATTTAACAAGGATGAGTATTTTCAGTTTCCATCTTCTTTCCACAAAGGCTTACCAAATTGTAGATTTCATTGTTTCCTAAGTCAAGTTCCTTTAGTCTCTGTAGCTGCGTGAGAGATCTATGAGGGAAATAAAGCCAAAAGGAGAAGCAATATCAATTGGAGTAGAGATCAAGAACAGAAGAACTTTCCATGCTTATAACTAGTTCTGAAAAAATATGCTTCAGCATATATTATTAGTTACAAACTATCAAAAACAGAATTGGAAAATGAAGGCTACTGTCCCCCAGTTTATTTTCCAAATATACACAACCTTTTAGGACAAGGCACTGCTTTCCACAAAAGTCATTTAGCATGAGATGGTATTTAAGATGGGGGCATCTGCAGGAATGAGATACCAAAATGCTCCAGTGTTACCATAGAGAGGCAGCTTAATAAGTCAACATCCATCAGCTTATTACAATTCATTAGGCAAGGGCAAGGAAGGGGCCAATATGAAATCATTTTTTAAAATGCATCCCATCTGGCAATGGGTTATCTTTACATGGAAAAAAAAATTCTTTCCATTTAATATTCCCTCCCAAGTCCCCTGGAAACTCACTCAGGCAAATACGTAAGTAGATTCTCTCTTAGTTCCAGTGAAGCCAGGTTATAAAGGCTGGAAATTAAGCATGGAAAAGAATAAGCAAAATTCTTGAAATCCCATTTCCCCCCACCTGAATCTGAAGGTCTTAACGAAACAATGTAAGGTGGTACAGTGGATAGAGTGCCAAGCCTGGAGTCAGGAAGACTCATCTTACTGAGTTCAAATATGGCCTCAGACACTTGCTAGCTGCGTGACCCTGGGCAAGTCAGTTACCTCTGCTTGCCTCAGTTCCTCATCTGTAAAATGAGTCAGAGAAGGAAATGGCAAACCACTCCAGAATCTTTGTCAAGAAAACCCCAAATGGCATCACAAAGAGTTAGACACAACCGAAACAAGTGAACAACAACAACTGTGATAGCCTGGGGGGTGAGGGAAGGAGATAACATCTCTTCAATAATCATTAAGGAATGAAAATATCTATTCCACACATCATAACATTAAAACATTAGTCACTTTTTTGGAAGTTCGCAAGGCATAAATCCTTAAGAAATAAGTAACGGAGCATATGATTTTATTTATTATGATTCCAAAACACCCCCGGAACAAACATCTCATGCTTCTAACATGAGAAAACTCCCATCAATACAACCACCCCCGGGACAGAGATAGGAACACAACATGTGTTTCTGCTGGGTTGCTTTTTTTTTTTTAAACATGCCAATGATGTGTCGTGACTATAAAAAATAATAATGCTTTTAATCTCACAGGGCTCAAGGCAATTCATATATATTATTGTACTTATCCAAATAATGGTCAGATATTATCCCTGTTTTAAAGGCATAGACATTGAGGCCCAGAGAGGCTAAATGCTTTCTCTAAGATTGTATGCCAAAACAAAAAATGTGTGGCAGGGCTCGGAGAGGAACTTGATTTTAAAACTCAAAACATAGGCCTCTTCTACGTAGATTCTGCTACCTTACCCAGAAAGATGGGACAAGGCATTATGTGTTTGCAAGACAGAGGAGAAATGACAAAAATCTCTCCCCTTTGTTGTTGATTCTATAAATCAATTTTAATGGCCACTGATAACCAAAGATATGCATTTCTACAAGATGTTATAAATAATATGATATACTGTATTAAAACATATAGTCTACCCAACTTTGGATCCTCACAATTCTAAGACACAATGTACTCTAAGCTGTACATTTACTCTACCAGCTCCAGCTTTTACAATATTACCACTGAAAAATTTAGATTATTTAAGAGGTTATTTATGTACATACAGAACACAAGGGGCCAAACATTATCCTAACACCATAATCTGTCTTAATCCTCTATCCTCCCCTCTAAAAACAAAATATAAACCAGATATTGAGCCCACATACAAAACAGGTTACACCACATCAGAAAATGTGAATTTGACTTGAATGACAGAATATAGAAATTCTTTAAATCTCAACTTAATCCCAGGCTATAAATCCATTATTTAAAAGGCTAACTGTAAACTGAAATGTACCATCAACAGTTTTACGTAAAGTGAATGAAAATAGCTCTTAATGATCACAATTACTAGAACTTGGCCAAAAAAAAAAAAGTAAGTCCTATTACCTGGGGCAGACTGAAACATTAACAATATGTTATTTAATCTTCTCAATGCTTTTCAAATAATTTATACTCTAAAAAAATTCAGAAAGGTTTCTGTTGACAAATAGTAGGCAAACCAACATAGGGAATGCAATTCTACATAGAGCTTGGAAGTTTCATCCATTTAAAATGCTGGTACCTTCCCTCTGTGATTATCTACAGTTTATCTGGTACAATTGTTGCTTACACACTGTTTGTATATTGTCTCCTCCATTAGAGTGTGAGCTCTGTGAGAGCAAGGACTGGTTTTTATCTTTCTTGGAATCCCCACGGCTTAGCACATAGTAGGCATTGATAAATGCTTGTTGACTTGACCTGATTTTCAAACATGTGGTTGTACTTGCCAATTGTGCATGTTTTTTTAAGGTAGGGTTTTAAGGGAAGAAAGTAATCTATATTTAATAATTACACTTTATATATATATATATATATATATATATATATATATATATATATAAAGAGAGAGAGAGAGAGAGAGTACTATATAATATATAATTAATAATATACATTCTCCTGTATTTGTCTAAATATGTCATCCTGAAATACAGATCACAGCCACAAAATGAGATCTCTGAAATGCAAAAATATGTACATCTATACTGAAAAAACACCACCAATTATAAGTCACATTCGGTGTTATATAAGCCAGATTTAGGGAAGAGTGACCCACATTGGACTAGTACCACAGTACTCTAAAATCAATCTGTACTACTTACAGAAAAACAGTCTTAAAAGACAAATATAACATGAGAACTAGAAATTTGTACTTAATTACATTTCTATGAAGTTTTGAAAAACTCATTCAATGTCTAACCAGTTTTACATAGGAAAGAATAGTCATTTAATGTTTATGCAATGACACATTTGCAAAATCAATCATAGGATCCTATTATTTTGAGATGGAAGGGACTTTTCTTGGTGAGGCAATAGGGGTTAAGTGACTTGCCCAGGGTCACACGGCTAGTGAATGTCAAGTGTCTCATCTGAGACTGGATTTGAACTCAGGTCCTCCTGACTTCAGGGCTCTATCCACTGAGCCACTTAACTGCTCCAGAGGGAAGGAACTTTTGAGCTCATCTACTCCAACCTCCATATTTTACAGCTGAGGAAACTTAGGCCCAGAGGTTCACAGGACAGCACACATGTATACATACACACGCATACACACACACATACACACACACACACATACACACAGAGTGAAAGGCAGTATAGAGTTGAATTTAGAGTCCAGAAAGACTGGATCTGACTTACTAGCTGTGTGATTCTAAGCAAGTAACAAATTATCAGAGCCTCTTTTCCTCATTTGTCAAATGAGGATGATAAGAGCTGTAGAACTTAATTCACAGGGTTATTTGAAGGCTCAAATAAGATAATGTATATAAAATGCTTAGCAAACCTAAAAGTTTCAATGCTAGCTATCATTATTGTCATTACACAAACAAACCCTTTAATTGCAGCATTTTGGAACATTTGATTTCAAAAATCTCTGCTTTTAAAATGCCACTACCTTGCTCAACTTATCTGAATCTTTTTAAACAATAAACAAAAAATAAACAGTTATAATTCTAGGTGTGTTTGTTAAGAACTTGATAAAGCCTCCAAATTCAATAAACATATACCTTAATATTCTTGACTTAAATGCCAAAGTGGCCACAAGGAAGGATGGAGAAAAATATTTTGGAAAAAATAAAGTGATTATAGGAATAAGAAATAAGCAAAGTCAATGGCTTATAAGCTAAACAGAAGGGTCATACCTAAATGTTATGGATACTTCTTTCTAGAAGAGAGTCAGGTACTTAATATTACAAGCAGGAAATGTCATCACAAAGAAATTTAATTTTTTTTAATATTTTGACAAGAAACAACTGGATACCCATAAGGGAGTCATTTCTGAGGCAGCTGTGTATGGTAAAGGACCAGCTTTGCTAGAGCAAGGATTGAAATCAACACAAAACAAGAACAAAAATGAAGAGATATGAGGCTTAATTGAGGTAATGCCTCATTTAAAACAAGCTATTAATAACAAAAGAATAAGAAATGGATAAAGTAGTAGACACTGACATACTCTATCATCATTTCCTAAGGAAATTTAAGCAAATGAATAGTAAGGCATCACAATGAAAAGATTCAAAGAACCTAGAAACTGCCTCAGCCTACAAACCCTGTTCTTCTTGCCAAGCAGAGATATAGATTAGCCAACTAGCTTAGAACACAAGCTAATTTGTAAAATCTTATGAAATAAAACAGTAGAAGATTGTGAGCAGGATCACTTCATAATAAGAAAGTAGTCAAGGAAAATTAAGAGAAAGAATGGCTTGAGACCCGAAGCCAGATCATCCCAGGGACATTTAGGCATAAAAATGAAAGGATGATCAAAAAAAAAAAAAAGACCAGAGGCAGAAAGAGAGAAATATCTGGAAAATATTCTACAAACTCCTTCCTCAATGATATTTCTATTCTAATATCATTACCTCCAATATGTTGCAGGATGAAGTAGAAATGGCTAAGTTAGGAAGAAGTCTGTGCTGAAGCTGTTAATCTGGAGGACATGGAGGGATCAACTCTCAAGTGAAAGAGGGGATAATGTTTCACTCTTGGGGTTGGGAAGAGTAAATCCAAAGCTTTTTTTTTTACTTAGAAACAAGATAAAAATACCACTGCCTACTTTCCCACCACAATAAATTTGTTATGGCTTTCACAAATAATATTCACCATCAACACCTTAATAGTCACACAACTGCCTGAAAGGAAAAGTGACCATAAGATCCCACTATACTTAGTGCTTGCCAACTTAAAAAATTTTACTTGAGTGGGTAGAATAAATTTTGGCCTTAAAGGTCATGCTCCAACAAGGTGTCTCTTATCCTTATGTCAAAGCCATATAATATTCCTTAAAATATGTAACAGATAACTTTGATAATCTCCTGATTAAAATAAAGCCCGGCATAAAACAGAGATGGTATGCTCGCCCAAGGTGTTTCCCACTGTCAAGGGATATACCCAGCATGGAGCCCAAATCAAAGAAGAATTCCCTATAGATGATAAAGTCTTCCATTTACTCCTCTTTGTAGGTGGCATTATGCCGAGGAAGATCCTTTTGAATGAGAAGCAAAACTAATCAAAAGAGTTTAAAGTATCCACATTTAAAAACCAAGCTAATGAAGAATAGCTATTGTCCTGATTATACCATCCACTTGGATGCACAGATAGGGCTAATCTATCATTACAAACATATGAGACAGAAAATATGCAGAAATAATGAATTGAGACCAAAAAAAAAAAAAGGAAGAGGCAAGCAGGTCACACTGCCTTTGGAAAACTGCATAACCAAATTTCTCCCAGATATAACAGTCTAACTTTTTAACATCAATATTCTTCCAGTGATTATGACTCACGAGGATGTGAGTCATAAGTGACATAGTCTCCACAGAATTAAAGTTGTGGGCTATCCAAAAAGGAGAATGGTACAAGGTAGGCAAGAGAAGGCTGTAATATGCTAACAAGAAAGAGCTGCATAGGAAAACTGGCATAAAAGAAATCATCAGGGAAATATATGACCCCCAAAAAGGAGGTGAAAGAGTCACAGAGCTATGCAATATCAAGAGGTTTAGAAGGAGGCTCCCAGCACATTTTGGGAGGACATGTACCAAGGACAAAAAAGGATGTAGACAGTTTGCAATCTGTGCTGTTATAGGAAATACCCACATCACACATCCCAAGTGACAGAGTAAACAAAACCTGTTGATATCTCCCTTACATATGTAAAAACAATACAAGATTCCTTGAAAGATATAACAGGAGATACAAACAAACTTTGTTTAATAACCTGATGGTTAATGTCAAGTAAAATATAAAACAAGAAGTATATGCTAGCTCTAAGTATTTGACATGCTACTATCATGGGAAATAAGTCCAAATGGGAAAAGATTCCCTAAAAATAATGACGGTCCTGTTTCTCTATCGTATTCAAGCAAATCAAAGTTGAAACTAAGTGGAATTTATGTTTGCTTTTGGCAAAACTTTATTTTGCAAGCTTTTCATCTCAAGTCTCCTGTTGTTCCCCACTTAAAGCAATAGAAGCAATTAGCCCAGAAAAATTATATTCCAAGAGAAAATCTTCTGGTAAAATATTCTGAGATCTCTTTTTACATACCCTAAGGAAAGTTAGGAACTGAAGAGCAGGTGTAATGCTGGGAACAAGAAACAGAAAACACACAGAGATTAGCTGTAAGCACCACACTCTCTTCAGCAACCGCTGCCTAAACCCAAACTAGACTGACTTAGAATTGTCCTCAGTCCAGGATCACTCACTTAACACCAGACAAAACTGGGCATCTGGCGATCTGTGTAAACCCAAATTCAGGTTTCCACCCGCGAAAATTGCCCCAGTCTCTCAAAAAGATTCTATCCTCTAACCTCAGTCTGTTTGAAACCAAGCAGATCTATAAGATTAGAGAAAAAGTGAGAAATCATTAACTTCACTATTTTCTATACTTTACTACCCTTCTACAATTGTGGTTGCGCTGTGGTTTCTCTTCCACAATATAGAATATTCAACTCCATCGCAATGTACCTCAGTCCAGAGGCAAGATTCAGGTAGACAGGTAAATAAAGTGTATGTTGTGGGGGGAGGTGTAGGGATTAGGACAGAACCTGTGATTTCCCTGGTATAGAGGACACCCAGAAATTACCCCTATTGATGAAGGTCAGTATCTTCTCTGCAATTTGTAGTACAAGGGAGTTGCCTAGAGTACTGTGAAGTTACATAACTTGCCCAGGGTTATAAAGGCAGTATTGAGAACTTGAACTCAGGTTCTGCTATACCAAGCTGTTATTCAATTAGCTCAACAGAATGTGTCAGAGGTGAAACTTGAAGTCAAATCTTCAAGGATAGCTTTCTATTCACTAAGTGACAATGTGGGTGGGGGAGAAGGAGGGGAGGGAGGGAGGGAGAGAGAGGGAGAGGGAGAGGGAGACAGAGAAAGCAAGAGAGAGAGAGAGAGAGAGAGAGAGAGAGAGAGAGAGAGAGAGAGAGAGAGAGAGAGAGAGAGAGAGAGAGAGAGAGAGAGAGGTGCGCGCACAGGCAGGAAGGGAAATACTCAAACTCCATTTGACTTTACCAGTCACCTCTGTTGGAATATGATACACAGAGGTGAGAGAAAACCAGCAAGTCTGTCTAGCAACTTTCCAAATACAGAAGCAGAGACTTGGGTGATGCCATGCCATGAAGCTGACTGACTGAACTTTTCCATCACATATGCTTCAACTTCTGAAAAATGACAGTGATGTACACCCATGTTAAAAGTTTCCATTGTCCTCTACAAAGAATATGACTTTATCATTCTTCCCTGCCCTATTCCCTCCCCATCCCCTTGTTCCACACCCAAATAATTTTAAAACTTCTTAGGGGCACTCTAGAACTTAATGTTTACAAAGTTCTCAAAAGTAATTGTAAAAGTTACAATATTTCTTAAATAAAATTGTAGGCCAAACTATAATCTTAAGGTTCTATTTCCAGGTTTGGATGAAGCGGTTATTTTAAAGAATTTACATCTGTTCCTCACTATGTTTAAAATACTTTTAATCCACTTGAATTTCTTTTTTTTTTTCCATTTTGGAAGCCAAGAAACCTTGGAGAAATGGAGAGTCAAAAAACAGTAGACAGAATCATCCAAATACACAAGCCATATACTAAAAGACATTAAACTACAAGAAATTTAACAAAAGCCTAAAGGCAGTTGGATTTTTTTTTCAAAAGATCTTTTTTTAGAGAAAGTTATTTGTGCTTACCCATTACTTCGTTAGCCAATTAGCTGTTTCAATTAGAGAGTTAAAAAACAGGGTGCCACCAGTTTTAAATTTCCATTTGGTTACTTTGCTTTGGAAAATATAAAAATAAAATTTTGGTATGCTTTTATTTTTGAAACAATAACCATTTTATGGCAAATTCTAACCCACAGAAAAGAATGTTTTTACACATGGCCAAAGTTCTCAGAAAAGAACACTTGCTCTCTCTCTCTCTCTCTCTCTCTCTCTCTCTCTCTCCCCTCAGTCATGTTAACAGTATGCATAAGTGGCCAAGTCAGCCTTTGGCTGTGCTAACATCTCAAAGAACCTGCAGATATTAGCTATAGTAGTGAGGTTTTCACAGTGTAGGTCTGCAAAAATTCAGGTTATCATTCCCAAAGGCAGTAGGAGCCTAAAATTCAGACTTCTTCTCTCCAGTTCAATCACCCAAACAGTGTTGGGCCAGTCCACCTGGGAAATCCTTCTACTTATGTAGAATCCTCACAACCAAATGTTCAAGAATGCTATTCTTAGACAAGAAAATGTAATTAAGCAGTGAGGAGTGCATCCTAAACAACAGTGAGGCAGAAATGACTTCCAAGAATAGGTTAACTTCACACTGGATGATGAAGCTGGGTAGTTAACTTTCTCTGGAGCAAATTTAGGCCTCTAGCTTCATTTATTATTGACTCACAAAAAAAAACACATTTAACAACATTAGAATGCTATTTTGGAATGTTTAAATCCATTCATAAGAGCAGTGAAATGAATCTGAACAACTGGAAGCCTATTCAGAAAGTATTATCCACCAAGTTACACAAAAAGGAAATGTTTGCACATTTCTGGGCAACAGAAACATAAAACAAAATAAGTTATTTTCAAGGGTGTCTCTGAAAATAAAAATCTCTCATGAAGAATACTTTGGCATGTCACAGGCTATACCAAGGGTTTGCAAACTACTCTTTCAGAACTTCTGAAGGAGGCAGAAAGGCATCTTCAAGGCATATTTCTGTCCTCTGACAGCAAAAGGGAGTGTGGAAGTGGTGGTATTTTAAGCCCTGTCACTGGCATCTATTTAGCACTTGAGTATGAGTATGACATTGAGGTAGGTATACTACAAAGTGAATTATAAAGCAAGATCCCTGTTAGGTGATCCAGGAACACACATTCATATACAGACACACATATATACACATATAAATGAATACATATATATATATACATATACATATATGCATATTTGTACATAATTTAAGAAATGAACCAGCTCAACCATAGAAGCATATACAATGAAAGGAGTAAATCCATATAATCAGCAGCCAGTCTGCATAGTGAAAGACGAAAGGAATTGGCTGTTTTTCTAATGATTTATCAGGAGGCTTAATGAATGGAGGGGGGAGATATTAAGGGTTGTCTGACTAGTTTGGACAACTAGTAGAAGGATTAAGGGGCAGGTGAACTTCCAGGTGTTTCAGCCTAGTAAAAGGCCTGAAAAGCAAATTCTTGGTCCTGTTCCACAAGCAAAGTCCTCGCTAGAAATTTCTGCGCCTGAGGCAAGTACCATGAAGAGTGCCCTCCACTGGAGGGGAGCAGGGGAGAAGTTTCAACTGGCCTATTCTAACTATTCTTGCTCAACAGCTGCTAAGCTCTGCTGTTTCTATGCTGTTGAAAGAGTAGAAAGTACTGATGGTACCTCTAAATTAGGCACCCTGGGATCTTGGCCCTACCCTTGTTATGTCTCTTTCCACAAGGCACAGCCACTACTGTTATCAGTATAGTGTGGACAATCTCCAACCATCTTCATGTCATGTTTCCCTGCTGTCTCACAGGAACAATATCCCACCTTCCAGTTCTGGAACCATAATTAAGTCAACACTATCAGGCTGGGAAAGCATGTCAATCAGCTGGCCTCAGGGTCCACTCAGCATCCCAGTGACTTCCCAGGTTAAACCACTGAATGCCAATCTCTATATCCGTAGTCTTCTCATATTAGGATGTAAGTTCTTCTAAGGGCAGGAGTTGTCTTGTTTTTTGTATTTGAATCCTCAGCAGTTAACAGAGTGGCTGGCACTTAGTAAGTGTTTAATAAATATTGGTTGACTGGCTATACACCAAATTTTTTTGTTAACTGAATATTTTAAATTCACTAAAATAATTCACTATTCAAAAGAATCTTAGAGGAAGCAGATAATTATTGATGAATTCATCTTGTGTACAAATGCAGGAATTCCTATATTGGATCTGTGCTATTAAGTTAGCTTCACTAGGCTTCTCATTTTTTTATTCTGTTCACCCAACAATCTTTAAATTAAATATCTACTCAGGACAAAGCACTATAAATATGCTTAAAAGAAGTCACACTTGTACATAAATTAGGATTCCATCAAATCAGGTCAAGAAGCATTTATTAAGCATCTATGATGTGCTAGGCATTGTGCTAAGCACCAGGGATACAAATACAAGAATGAAGAAATAGTACCTAGCCTTCAAGCACTTACATTCTAATGGTAGAAGACAGCACATATAAAGAAACTACACAGTAGCATAGTAGACAAAGGTCACAGTGCTGCCTGGAGAGGAATGAAGACATGGCTGGCCTGGGCATCCTCCTTAGAATGGAGATTGTAAGAGGAACTAGCCAATCAGAAGAAGAGACTGCAGGGGCATAGGGTACTATCAATGTGAGTAGCCCAGGGGTAGAATGAATTTCCAGGATGTTGAGGTTTCCAAGGTTGGAAATGGTTCCCCTTTTCTTCAACCATTCATTGGCATTTTCCAGAGTAGCACAGTATCTAAGATAACCCCCCAATCTCTTTGTAAAGAAGAACTATACTTAATATCTCCCCAAAGTCTTGAGATCACTTGGAGGATGCTAGTTGGGTTTTTTTGTTTGTTTTTTAAGTAAGCAATACTTTTATGAAGAACTGGAGAGAGATATCATAGGACCATGGATTTATTTAAAGTTATATGAACCAACAAGTCACCAGGCTCAAGGTCATACCAGCAGTAAGTGACAAAGCTGGGATGGAAGATGGGTCCTCTTGCTGCAAATCCAATCCCTTTCCTATTGTGCCATGCAGACTGCTAGCTCTATGCCCTTCCTCCTGGAAATCTCTGTGAGGCCTCAAGGATGAGAGGGAGGGAGGGAGGGAGGGAAGGAGGGAGGAAGGAAGGAAGGAAGGAAGGAAGGAAGGAAGGAAGGAAGGAAGGAAGGAAGGAAGGAAGGAAGGAAGGAAGGAAGGAAGGAAGGAAGGAAGGAAGGAAGGAAGGGAGGGAGGGAGGGAGGGAGTAGAATGGTAATGGTGACAAGTGTGGTCCTCAGACTAGGACATCGATTGCTGGAGAACTCTGCAGTACAACTTCTAGCACAAAAATTTCTCTAGATCTCCCAGTTCTTCATTAGGCTTCTCATTTTTTTTTGTTTTATTCCATTCACTCAACAATTGTTAAATTAAATAACTATTCAGGACTAAGCACTATGCTAGACATAGTGACAGATGATTAGAATTTGGTCACTGCCCTCATGAAGCTCACAATCTAGCAGGGTAGAGTCACTCTCAAGTGGGTCCCAGAGCATGAAGGGACTGAAACATTATATACAGAAAGTTAAGTGTCAAGAGGAGAGAATTATGGAGCCTTATCAACTCACCAAGAACTGGAAACTCCTGTCTTATTTTACACACTGGCTTGACGAGTAACATTTGTTTCACTTATCTGACATTGATTCATTCCCTCAAAAATTATTTATCGCTTTATGATCAAACTGACATTTTAATTCAGAAGTGCTTAGAGATGAGGGTCAGCATTTTGCAGACATATGGTAAAACAACGGTAATTACGTATAATAGTAATTACATTCTAAGGAATCAAGAAAGGATAGGAAAGGGGCTCAAAGGTCACCTCATCCAACTCATACTTGTATAGGAATCTCCTATTCAGGAGGAATATGTGGTTTAAGGCCTGCAATAAGAAGGGAAAAGTAACTCAAGGTTGCCCATTCTACATGCAGACAGGCTAATGGTTAGGAAGAGTTTCCTTATAATGACTCAAAATAGGCCTCCTGGGATATAGCAAAAAGAACACTGGTTCTGTAGAGGGAGACAGGACTGGAGGGAGGGAGGGAGGAAGCAAGTGTAAATGCTAAGTTACATTGCATTCTTACAGAAAAGCTTTATTGTTTGGAGGAGGAAGCTAAGTGGTAGAATAAATATGGCACTGGACTTAAGAGTCAGGAAGATTTGAGTTCAAATTTGGCCTCAAGACACATGCTATCTGTGTGACCCTGAGCAAATCATTTAACCTCTGTTTGCTTCAGTTTCCTCATCTGTAAGATGGAGATGATAACAATAGCACCTACCACCCAGGATTGCTGTGAGGATTAAATAAAATTTATGAAGGACTTTGACAACAAAGAAATATACAAATACTAGCTATTATTATTAATTATTTCAGTCTTTAAGCTTATGCAAGAAAGAACAGATATAGGTAAACTTTTTTCATAAGGCTTAGAAACTAGGTAATATTTCTCAGATAAGACCATTCTGGAATGTTTTGGGAGACATAATTTGATATGCAAAATTACTTGGGTGGAGGGAGGCTTACTGTAACTCTAACACTACTAGGCTAAAGCACTGATAAGCTAATTAAATTAAGTCACTCAGAACTTTATACCTGGAATATCATGTTCCATTTCAGATCTATGATGATAAACTGGAAAGCATTCAGAAAAGAACACCCAGGATTGTGATGGGTCTTGAATCCATGACATATGAGGATAGGCTGAAAGAAATGGGCAGGTTTAACCTGCAGATGAGAAGACTCGGGGGAGGATGTGAGCTGTCTTCAAGAATGTGCAAGGATTCCTGAGACTTATTCTCTTTGGCTCCAAAGAGCAGAACTGGGGAGCAATGAATCGAAATTGCAAAGAGGCAGATTTTGGTTTGATATGGGGCAAAACTTCCTAACAACAAGAGCTGATGAAGTCCCCCTCCTTGGAAGTCTTCAAATAGAGACTGTGTATATGTATAATATATATATATATATATATATTATATATATATATATATATATATATATATATGTTATAGTGGGGATTCTTTCTATGTATGGGTTAGACTAAACGATGACTGAGACCTCTCCCAGGCATTAAACTCCATAATTCTTCTCATAGAATTTCATTCTCTGTACTACATTCCCTGGACCTCACTATCATGTCTCAGATGCCTTCTCCTTGCACCCCTGTAACCCCCTTCTCCCATAGGTGAGCTCTTTCTGCAACCTCTATTTTTTTATTTAAAATGTTTTTAAATTTATTTTTAGTTTCCAACATTCACTTTTATATGATTCTGAGTTCCAAATTTTTCCTCCTCCCTCCCCTCCCTCATCCCCAAGACAGCATGCAATCTGATAGAGGCTATACTTGTACAATCATATTAAACATATTTCCACATGACTCATGTCGTAAAAGAAGAATCAGAACCAAAGGGAAAAACCACAAGAAAGAGAAAACAAAAACAAAAACACACACTAAAAAAGGAGAAAAATAGTATGTTTCAATCTGCATTCAGACTCGATGGTTCTTTCTCTCAATGTGGATAGCATCATGAGTCCCTTGGAATTGTCATAGATCATTGTATTGCTGAGAATAGCTAAGTCTATCATACATCATCACACAATGTTGCTGTTACTGTGTACAATGTTCTCCTGGTTCTGTTCACTTCACTCAGCATCAGTTCATGTAAGTTTTTCCAGGTTTTTCTGAAATCTGCCTGCTCATCATTTCTTATAGGACAATAGTATTCCATTACAAGTTTTTCCAGGTTTTTATAAAATCTACCTGCTCATCATTTCTTATAGGACAATAGCATGGCATTACATGCCTATACCACAACTTGCCCAGCCATTGCCTAACTGATGGGCATCCTCTCAATTCCCAATTCTTTGCCACCACTAAAAGAGCTGTTCTAAATATCTTTCTACATATATTTATATATTTTCTGTGGTCTCTTTGGGATACAGACTTAGTGGTGCTATTGCTGGATCAAAGGGTATGCACAGTTTTATAGCCCTTTGGGCATATGGAACCTCTATTTTTTTAAGAAGGATCTAGAATAACCAACCTTCAGTTCTCCATACTCTGCCACCAAGCCTCTTCACAAGAACCTCTTCCCCCCACCCTGGTTTGTTTGTTTGTCTGTTTTTTGCTCTCTAAGGTATCGTCTTCCCTCATTATAAAGTAAGCTCCTTAAAGGCAGAGACTGTCTTTATATCTCCAGCACTTACTTAGCACAGGACCTGGAACATTAAGTGATTCGTAAGTGCTTGTTGACTTCTGGCAAAACAGGTTTCTACCACTAAGTATAACTCTTCCTTAAGGTACTACATTTACTATCAAGGCTTCAACTCCTCAAATAATTTTCATGCACCCTTTTGCCCAAGTTTGCCAGTTTCATTCCCCTTATCTATCTACATGGCTCACTCTCAAACATTTTTTTTTGTTGACCTGATACCAGCTCAAAGCAAAACTCCTTAACTTCCCTAATAATAACAGTGACAGAGGCTCAAAGTTTATCTGTACAGTGCTTTAAATTGCCTCCCTGAGAGAAACTTTGTTAGGCAGATAATGCAAGTATGATTAGGAATACAAGTTGTGGAGAAATTAAGTGATGACTTTGTATCTTCTGACACCAAGTCCAATATTCTTTTCATTATTTCATTATAGCTCACTCAGTTTTCCCTAGCACAGACACAGTTAACAGGGATCAGTTTCATGTTCAATAGTAATACTTACTTTAAAATTTGTGCCAGCTAGAGTCTGAAAAATGGGGGCATGTGATACAATCTGCCTTGGAAATGTTGAAAAATAGTCAAGCATGGCTGGCTGGTATAAAACAGATGGCCTTGTATGAAAGAAGAAAAATGTACTGAATGACCTAAACTCCCATGCAAATCTATGATGCAAACAGAGTCTGTATAAAGAACTTACTTGCCAATGTTTTCAGGTAGGGACTGGAGTGAGATGTCATTTACAGAAAGACATGTTAGATTCTGTAATTCAGGAAAGCTTTCTGGTAACCTAAAATATAAAAACTCAGTTAAATCAGAACCTCTCCAAATATTTAAAACAATCAGCAAAAATATCACAATTTATTTTAGAATAACAACCTAGGGTTTTTGTTCATTTGTTTTAAAGACAGGCAATTCAACTAAAGTATAAACCAAAGATTTTACAGACATATGCTTACCTTTAGCCCCTGCACTAGTAGCAACAATGAGGATTCAATGAATACTTGTAGATTAGTTAATTAGAAAATAATCAAAGACTAAAAATAAACAGGCTTCTAAAATGAAAATAACTGACCATTCTTTCTATAGCACTTTTATATTTGCAAAACATTTAACTTTTTTTTTTTGCTTCTTATAGCAACTCTTGTGAGATATTTTCTTCATTTGAAAAATGAGGGAACTGAGGCTCAGAGACTTGCCCATGGTGGCATAGCCAGTAAATCCCACAGGCAGGATTCAAGCTCCAGCCTTCCTGATTCCAAGTCCAATCCTCTATCCACAACAAAAAAGTGAAGAAGTTGTTTATATTTTAAACCCTAATTAGTAAAAAAAATGTCTGAGTGAATTTTTTTTCTTTGATAGACTACTGACAGAGAAATACAGGGTAGCTATTGCATGAGAATCGAGAATTCACTCAGCCCACAAGATTTTCATAAATCACAGAGCAAAGTCTTAGTCATTTTCCTTCCTGTGTCTTTCAATCCCAACTGCAAAGCTACTGCTTACTACAGTTGATCGGCTGACAGCCCATGACTGTCTTCTTTTTTTCTGCTTTCAATTCACATGTACAGTCTGCCAATCACCTGGGACAATTACTTGTTTTACAATGTTCTGCCAGAAGAAACTTCCTGCTCACAACAGGACTATGGACTCTTTAAATAAAAATATTCTGTACTCTGAAAATGTATAAAGGAACCCAAGTCTCAACATTTCTATGGTTACCAGTATGAAGAGGAAAAACCAACTTAATTGAAGGGGGAAAAAAACACACACAAAAATTCCACTGTTCCTAAGCATTTTAAGATGTGTATGCTTACTTAAAAGTCCTTATATCCAATAAAACAATGTGTGATTAGAAAAAATTGTTGAGGAAAATTATGCTTGTACACTGGCACTCACTTAAAAAAAAACTTTAGCTAACACTAGTTTTTTCAGATTAGCGCAGCTAATTACACTGAAAATATTTGTTGTTGTTCCATCATTTTCAGTTTCAATTCACCTCTTAGTGATTCTATTGGGGTTTTCTTGGCAGATACTAGAACGGTTTTTCATTTCCTTCTCCAGTTCATTTTACAAATGAGGAAACTGAGGCAAATGGAATTAAGTGTCTTGCCCAGGGTAACACAGCTAGTAAGTGTCTGAGGCCAGATTTGAAATCAGGAAGATGAGTGAGTACTCCTGACTCTAGACCAGGCACTCTACTGCCACCACCTAGTTGCCCCCAAAACGAAAATATAGGAAGTAAAATAGGAAATTCTTAAGAACAAGTCACTTTGACTTTAGATAGGGGTTTCCAGTGTCCAAAATGCTTTTTCTCACCAAGAAAACATTATTCACCTACTGTGAGTCAGAAATATAATGACCTGAAGCTAGTCACACAGTTTTAAGGGTTGGAGTTTGAACTTCAACCCAGGTCTTCCGACTGCACATCCTGTTTTCTTGACATCACATCCTAATCATCACCTCTCCTCAGTGTAATTTTTATTACACATGAAATGATGACCTTAATAATAAAAAAAAATCACTCATGTAATAACAGACACAGGGCTTGGAGGGCCCTTACAGGTCTCGTCTAATTCACTCTCCTGCCCAAGCCCCATCTTTTACAGAGGAAGAAATCAAGGCCTAGAAAAGGGAAATGATTTGCCCAAAGTCAACTAGGTGGTGACAAGGACAGAACAGAATCCAAACCCAATAATCTGAACTTTAATCTAGTGCTCTTTCCACTTCACACATAATTTAACTTAACAAACATTTATTATGCACTTCCTCTGTGCAGAGAACTAAGTTAGGGAATTTTAAAAAAAAGCCCTCTTAAACCTCAAAGAACTTAAATCGGGTGAAAGGCAGACAACCTGGCCTGAACTTGGTGTCAAACAAACCCGAGTTCAAATCTGCCCCTAATACTTACTAGCTGAATACAAGCAAGTCATTTAATTTCTCTAAGGCTCAGACAATTCCCTAAAGCTATTATTCATATGCAGGCAGTGATCTAGGTTAGTGGAAAGAATTTTCACCATGTGATAAAAATCATAATTTCTCCACCTATTGGCATTGACGCATTCCCAGCTGCATACCTGCTTCAAATCTGACAAGCTGAAGAGAGATAAAAATTCTGAGAGAAATGAGGAGGGACAATGTTCTACTCACTGAAAGAAAACTGATGAAAAAAACATGAAGAAGGAAGACACAATCCTGGGTCAAATTTGGTAGGTACAAAGAGAATGCAAGAGAAGAAGCACTAAGAAATATTTGGAAAATCAGGTTGGAGCTAAATGGTGGAAGATCTATGTGCAAGGCTGAGAAACTTGCATTTCATAGTCAAGGCTGAAAGGAATCACTGAAGGTTTCTGAAGAAGGTAGTGGTATGGTCAAATCTATGATGATGATTTGGGAAACTTGTGCAGAAGACAGATTGGAGAGATGAGAAACTGGAAACAGTTCATAGTTCATACATTTAGAGCTAGATAAGCTATTAGAGATTACCTAGACCAGATCAATTTACAGATGAGAAAAACTGAGGCCCAAGAAGTCCAGTGAGTTGCAAAATGACCTTTCTGTGTGGCAGGGTGCAAAGTATGCTTAACTTGGAGTCAGAAGATCTAAAGTTCAAATGCAAGGTTAGACACTTGCTACCTATGTGACCTCTGGCAAGTCAACTAATTATTCTTAGCCTCAAGTTCCCCATTTGTAAAATGAAGAGGTTGGGCTCAAGGCCTTTAAAATCCTTTTTCAGCCCTAAATCTATTATCATAAGTGGCAAGGCCCAGATTTAAACCCAGATCCTCTGACTCCAGAGTCATTTCTCTTTCCACTACAATATCGCCAAACGATTTTATTTTAAATAATTCCTGAATGTGTTTTCTTAAGAAGCCTAATAATAGGCAACTTTCTGACTAACTGTCACTATGACAGCAAGACCTTCTCAAGATAGAAATAGGAAAAGGCACATGTGAGTAAAAAGCAAAGCCAACAACACCCCTCAAAGGCAATCCATCCAAGGGCATAAAGATTATTTTGATTCACTTGAAAAAAGAGAGGTTTCAATTATTCCAACAACTGAAAACAACCAAAAAACAAAAACCACTCGATAAGCATTAGGCACTTGCTTTGTGCCTGATGCTGTGCCAGGCACTGGGAGGGTAAATACACATAAACCAAAAACAATTCTTACTGCCAAGGAACTTACATTCCATCTACAGATAGCCATTGAAATCCAATGTATCAACTTCATGTATTTAAAATAATGCTAAATTACCTACATTGCTAATTAAGAGAAATGACAGATTTTAAGGAAAATTGGAAAATGAACAGAAAACAGGGACTGAGGCTGGACTTAAGATTTCATTGGTATAGAGAACTCCTGGGGGAGGAAAGTCCCCTTGCCAATGTAGGTTGGTACCTTCTCTACAATATATAACATAAGACAGTTACCTGGAGCAGTAGTGTCAAACTCATATGGAAATGGATCTCAACCAGAGCATATTGATTTAGAAAATCACAAATTAACATTACCTGTACTTTATTGCATTTTTATTTATTTTGTTAAACATTCCCAACTATATTTTAATCTGGTGTGGAATTCTGCAGATCCCTGCAGTGATTTGCCCAAGGTCACATAAATAGTATCTTTCAGAGGTAGGAACTGAACTAGCCACTCCTCCATTCTACCTCTATTTATTTGTATCCCCAGAGACTGGCAAAATAAAAGAATCCTTTTACTCTTGAGAAACTTGCCTTCTAGCCATCAATACATCTCCACTAAAAACAAATTCAATCTACTTGACATATTTAATTTTTTTTCAATTTTTAAAATATTTAAAATCATCTCCATTGCTTAAGAAAAATGTAATCAGATTTCAAGGGGAATTGGAAAATGAAGAGAAAACAGATGAAGGAGACTCTGGGTGTTGTGAGGCAAAGATCCAAGACTAAAACAATGGACTCTGCCCCCTCTGTTCTCATAAGCTGCCTCAGGTCAGTGGAGCAGCAAACTGGAGAAAAAGGAACGGCCAAGAGTCATAAACTTTTAGAGTTGGAATAGCCTATAGTCAGACCACAATGCCTGTGGCTTATTATTATTATTGAAAAATAACCAGTGAAAGTCCAAATAAAAAAAAAAACATATTGGTAAAAGAATACATAATGGGAAAAAGAAGGAGGATGGACTAAAAAAAAAGTTGTCATACACCTATTCTTGATAGAGGTCCAAGGGCTGAACTCCCTCTATGATGGCAAGAAGATACTTTATATCTATGGAGAGAGTGGGTAGAGGCAAAGATCAATGGAAAACCCCATCAAGTAGGGATCTTAAAAGAGAGATGATACAGTAACAGGCAATGGATGTGAAAGGTGATATGAAGATAAAGGAAGGAGGTTCAATGGAACACAGAAAAAAAAAGGCCCTTCTCCATTTGATTCTTCTGTCACTATTCCAGAAACAAGTATACCCACTGGGGCTAGGAAAATGTGAGTTGACATCTAGCCTTAGGCCCTTAGCCGCTGTGACTCCTAATTCTCAGCAGCTGAATCTGTCTGCATCAGTTTCCTCATCTGTAAACTTGGAACAATAGCAGCACCTATCTCCCAGGGTTGTTGTGAGAATAAAATAAGATAATAAGTGTAAAGTGCTTTGCAAACCTGAAAGTGCTACATAAAAGCTAGTTATTTATTTTTATATGTGAGGAAGCTCAGGTTCGGTGAGTAGAATGTTAAACTTGGAGTCAGAAAGATCTGAGTTCAAATCTGGCCGTAGACCTTTAGGCCCCCCTAAACCTCAGTTTCTTCAATCTGTAAAATGGGGATAATAATAATATATAATTACATATAATATAAATATATAATCATATTAATAATAATAGCACTTACCTCAAGGGATTATTTTGAGGATCAAATGCATTAACACATGCTTTACAGATCTTAAAGTGCTTTATTATTATTATCATCATCATTACTATTATTATCATTATTTACATTGACCTGCCTAGTACCTCTGTATCAAGGACATAGGAAACTCCTGGAGGAGTTGGCCTTGGAGTCAGGAGAAACCTGGATTCAAATCCTGCTTCTCCTCCTAGTTACATGACCATGGGCAAATCACTTAAACTCTGAGCCTCAGTTTCCTCATCAGTAAAATAGGTAATAATATCCATAGAGTTTATCTTATGGGGTTACTATAAGGTTCAGATGAAATCGTAAAGTAAAGCACTTTGAAAACTTTAAAACACTATATAAATGTCACTGATTACTATTATTTATATATGTGAAGGCCCATCAAGTGAATGAGGTTTCTGGCATTCTACATGGTCCCAGAAGCCAGGATCAGGACTATGGGAAGGAGTTACAAGGGGGTAGATTTTAGCTTAATATAAGAAAAAGCTTCCTAATTCTCAGAGCTGTCTGAAAATGGACTGTAATGAAGGTAGTAAGAAGTTGGGTAATGAATCCCTAGTCATTGGTTTCCAAGATCAAAGCAAGATCACTTGTTGAGGCTGCTACAGAATGATGCATCTGCTGGGAGGCTAGACTTGAATGACCCAGGGAGGTTCTTGCCAACTTCACAGAATTGAACTGCTATACCTAGAAGGAAGCTTAAAGATCACAGAATCAAACTCTCTCTGTTTTAAAGATGAGGAACCCAAAGGCCTGAAATGATAGAATCATAAAGTTTAGCATTAGAAGGAACATACAGAGATAACCTGGAGTCTATAAACTTGGTTTTTTTTAATATATTTTGATAATTATTTATAATAATATATCCACATTTGCAATATCTGAATATATATTTATAATTATAATTCATTTCCTCTGTAATCCTATTTCATTTTATGCATTTAAAAACATTCTTCTGAGAAGGGGTCTATAGGCTTCACTAGGCTGCCAAAGAAGTCCATAACACACCCCTCATTTCACAGATAATTAAATGGAAACAGAAGTCAAGTGACTTGGTCAAGGTCAGTAGAGTAAGAATACCAAGCCTCCAAGTTGTAAAGCCCAGGCTCTTTCTTCACCACTTTATCTCTTACTAGCATGAGTAAGATGAGGACGTCAGGAAGGCCTCAGGACAGTTGGTACTGAGTACCAATTGCTTCCCGCCAGGAAGGGAAACCTGAAGGCTACTGCTAATCAAAGAGGTGTGGGAGGGAGAGAAGAAATGAACCCAGTAAAAGCACTGGAGGACTGTTTAAATAACGAAATAATATTTTTAAGAGTTAAGGAAAGACTTACTAGTTAATCATAAGAAAACCTGAAGAAACAGACAATATGTTTCAAATAGAATGATTTTTATTAGAAAAGCTAGACAGTAAACTCCTTATGACTGAGAATCATATTTTCCAATTCCAAGGGACTTATGATATCCACCTCCAGGAAAAAAAAAACTGATGGAGTCTGAATGTAGATTGAAACATGCTATTTTTTACTTTTGTTTCCACGTTTTTGGTTTTTGGGGGGTTTTTGTGGGGGAGGTCTGTGTTTTCTTTTACAACATGACTAATATGTAAGTATGTCTTGCACGATTGCATATGTATAACCTATATCAAATTGCTTGCCCTCCTGGAGAGGGAGGAGGTGTTGGACTGAGGACAGAATCTGGAATTCGAAATTTTTTTAAAAATGTTAAAAATTCTTTTTTACATGTCATCGGAAAAAAATAAAATATTAAATTTTTTAAAAAAGAATCATGTCTTCTATCTTCTTAGGGTTCCACAGTCCCTCCCTCAAGACTGGCTTCTTCCATTTGCACACTGTGCTCCATAAATATTTGCTGATTAATATTTTTAAATAAAGCAAAAAATATAATATACTTATTTTCCATTTCTAAGTATAGGTTTTACAAGTTACTGAAATTCTTTACACAGAGTCTTCCCAACATGTACTTTACTCTCCTTACCATGTTGCTCCTTCTTTCTTCTATTTCAATAATTTCTATCAATAGAACAGCCTCCTTTCCATTGCTACCATTTGGCATGTACTAAGTGAAGTGCTATTTATAAAAATAACTTAAAAGTCAATAGCTCCTGATACAGTTGAAAACTGTCACATTAACCAATATATGCATTACCAAGATACAAAAACAATGCTGAGTTTTATTTAGCTTTTTTACTTAGTCACATTAATTGAAAAGAGAGTTTACCTAGTCAATGGATTTCCACTAAAGTCAGCTCTCTGAAGTGCTTTGCAGAATGAAATGCTTTCTGGAATTTCAGGAATATCTGTTTAAAAGAAAGAAAGAAAACAACTGTCATTTACCTTTATTGCCAGCAAGACCTTACGATATATCATAAACACTGGATGGATTTGGGGAAAATGAAAACCAAACAAATGCATTTTGCATTTTTTTCCTACTGACTGATACCAGAAACTGAAAATATTTTAAATGGTTGGGATTTTCAAAGTTAAGATTGCTATTTCAAAAATCATCTTAATAAATAATTCTTTGCTAGGACACAAAATCTGAGCTTTTATGTCTTTTTACAAGTTGCCTCTTGGCACTTCATTTCAATAATATAAATTTGCTTCTGACATGTTAAATATTAACATGGTAAAGCAGCTAAAATAGAAAGCCAAATAAGTTTTTCCTGGCCTCATGCTATTTCTATCATCATTACCATATGACTTAAGAGCCTGGCTCATAGCCTCTCTCCACTCATTCTCCTGCCATTATCTCTGGGAATTTAACATTAAAGTAGGCATCCCTCTCTAATTACCAGACCACAAAATTCCTCAACTCCTTCAATCCCAAAAACTACCTTTTCTCTCATCTCCCTACTTCAGGCACACCCTGGAATGACCATACTTTAGGCCTCTCTGTCAGTCAATGAGCATTTATTAAGCATTAACTATGTGCCAGTTACTGCGTTAGAAGCACAGATACAAAAAGAGGCAAAAGATAGTCTTTGCCCTCGAGGAGTTCACAATCTAATGGAGGAAAAAAGCAAAAAAAATATATATATATAGTATATATATGTGTATATATGTGTGTGTGTGTGTGTGTATGTGTGTGTGTATACATATATATTATATATGAGCTATATACAGGAAAAGAGGCTATAAAGAAAGTGAAGATACAAAAATTAAGAAGGGTTAGGAATGGCTTTCTATACTAGATGGGATTTTAGTTGGGACTCACAGAAAACCAGGGAAGGCAGTAGGCAGAGATGAGGACGGAAAACAATCCAGGGATAGGGGACAGCCAAAGAAAATGTCCAGAGCCAAGAGATGGAGTGTGTTGTTCATGGAACAAGGAAGCCAGTGTCACTGGAAGGAAGAGTATATGATGGGCCATAAGTTGTAACTAGACTAGAAATGTAGGAGGGTGCTAGATTATGAAGAGCACCGAACATCCCTCACCATCTCTTAGCATTAGTACTATCAGAATCCTGAATTTTAAAATTTTACTCTAATCACAACTTTTCTTTCTTTTCTTTTATTTTTAGGCAATTGGGGTTAAGTGACTTGCCCAGGGTCACACAGCTAGTAAATGTCAAGTGTTTGGTCTGAGGCCAGATTTGAACTCAGGTCCTCCTGACTTCAGGGCAGGTGTTCTATCCACTGCCTAGCTGACTGCTTACTTTCTCACTCACACTAAACCTCCTCTTGAACTTTCAACCACTGGGTCCAAGGTACATTGTTTTTTTCTAGTATGTTTTCCCCATTCTAGCTTCACTTACATCTATATCCAGTCTTTATCCCTCCCTCTGCTCAAGGTCAATAACTATGTGTCACTAGATAACTATCCAGCATCCCTTGCCACTCTGACTAGAGAATCCTCATCCATCGTTAATCCTACTGTCTCATTTCACTGAGCATTATTAGGTGAAAATCATAGTCCAGCTGATTTTACTTACTACAACTGAATAGCCTATACCTACCTACAGCTGAGCCCTGGCTGCTGCTTAACAATCATTTATGGACTACCTGTCTCATTCCCCACTCAAATCTTCTCTCCTCTTGCTGTAAACCAAACTCTTATCTCCCAAAGAATACATGACCTACCATGGATTCTTGACCTTGTGAGTCACGGCAGTCTGGTGAAGCCTATGGATCCCTTCTCAGAATAAATTTTTTTTAGAGTACAAAATAAAATAAAAATGATTAAAAAGGAAACCAATCACATTGAAAAATCGCTATCAAAATATTTTTAAATTCCAAGTTCAAAGACTTCAGGTTAAGAATCCGTGGCATAGATGTATACTCTACTCTTCATCTCTGCCTACTGGCTTCCCTGGTTTGCTATAAGTCTCAACTAAAATCCCATCTTCTAGAGGGAGCCTTTTCCAACCCATCTGACCTGTACTACCTCAGACCTCTTTTCCCTCCTCCACTCCTTCTAACTGAATTTCATCCATCATCACTCACCCTCATCTCCTTTCCTCAGGTCACTAAAGAGCTATTTTTACTCACTATGACAACTTTATTAGTGCCTTTGCACCCCAAAAATATCTCTAAAATGTATCTCCTTCTCCTAAAATCTATCTTCCCATTCATAAAGCCACCAAATGCTAGTTCAGGCTTTCATCATCTTTCACCCAAACCATGGAAATAGCTTCCAAATGGTCTCCTCCTGACTCCATTCTCTCTCTTCTCCAATACACCTTCCCCTAAGTGATTTTTCTAAAGTATGGGTCTGATCATACCACACTCTTACTCAAAAACCCTGATAGTTACAATTACCTCTAAGACTATCTCATCATCTATTTAGCTTTTTAAGCTCTTCACAACTTGACCCTAGCATATCTTCCCAACATATATTATTTTCCCTTTCCTGAACTTTACAGCTTAGCCTAACCTCCCTATTTGTTGTTACTAATCCATATGCCACACTATGCATCCTTACACTGGCTGTCCTCCTACCCTCCCACCTTACCTTTACTTCTTAAAATCCTTTGTTCCCTTGAAATCTCTGCTCAAACACCACCTTTTAAATGGCCTTTCCTAATCACCCCCTTCCCAGTCCTTCCATACTATAAATTTAACTTGCATATATTTTGAATATACCTATTTATGTATATGTTTGTCTCTCCCAATAGAATTTGAGCTCCTTGAGAGCAGGAACTACTTCATTTTTGTCTTCATATCCCTAGCACTTGGCATAAAAAAGGTCCTTAATAAATGCTTACTGACTGGCTGATATCTTTTTTTCCCCATCTCGTCCAAAATTTCAAGACAAAGTCATCCCTCTTCTCTCATATGTCCTCAGTTTCTCCCTCAAGATTAGCTCCTTCTCATTTACATGGTCAGTCAGTCAATAAAAGTGTATTAAGTATATACTAAAGCCAGTCCCTGCCCCCCAAGGAGCTCACAATCTGAAGGGGTAGAACACAAACAACAAATGTGTACAGTAAAGCTAGAGGCAGGATAAATATGAAATAAGAGAGAAAAAGCATCAATATAATATGAGAGCTTTGCTATTCTTAAAAAAAAAACCCAAAGTTCTCCCCTTTATCTTTCTATCCCACTCAGCTACTCATTTCCTCATTTCCTCTTCCTCTCCATTGCTAAACTTGCTGAAAAATTTGGCCACATCTGATGCCTCTCCTTCACTCCTCAGTCTTCGAAGAAAGACTTTGAAGGAAATCTAGTTTGGAAAGGAACAGAAGTCTGGTCAACTGATGGTGTTCTATAAGTGTGTTAAGATATTTAGATCAACAATGCAATGGCCAAACATGATTCCAAGAGAAGAACAATAATGATATATGCTACTACCTCCTGCCAGATAAATGACATACGAGAAGCAGATTTTGGACACGACTAATGAGGGAATTTGTTTTGTTTGACTATGTATGTTTGTTGCAAGGGTTTTTGGGGTTTTATTCCCTTTATTATTTTATTCAATGGGGGAAGACAGTCACTGGAAGTAAGAAGAAAAGAAAATGAGTATTTGTTAATTGAATTTTTTTTTAATAATTAAAAAAACTGTTTAGGTCACCACAGAATATTTATTTATTAAGTATTTGGGGAATACTTAGCATCATCAAAGCATCCCAGATTTAGGGGTGGAAAGTACCTTGAAGGTCATACAATCCAAAACCTTCATTTTTCAAAACAAAGCCCAGGGAAGTAAAATGATTTAACTAAGGTCGTGGAGCTAGTAAGTAGCAGGGCAGAAATTTGAACTGAGGTCATGTAACTCCAAATCCAGAATTGTTTATATACTGTACAATGAAACCTCTCAAAATTGCACCAAAACTTATCAAAATATTTAAGTGTCATTTTTTTCTTGAGTTTTCATTAGTACTACAATATCAAATTCTTTGGGTTTCAATTTAGTTTACCATTTTTAACAAAGAAATGATGACATCCTCAACTAGCATCCTTCTTTATTATGATGCCTCATCATGGTTTGAAGGGGATGCTGTGTTCTCAAAGACTATGCCAGTTATGTCTAAGCTCTGACAGGTTCTGCCCCACTGGTAAGCCTTCAAGATAGGGCCAGTGATGGAATGTATGCTCTCCTCCAAAGCCAGCCACAATTAATTCAGAGAGGCTCATCACCAGAAGGTTGGCCACCATGGGTAAATTTTTTTTTTTGCCACAACAATGTACAAGAGTAAGGCAAGAGACTATCACTCATGTTCCCAGAAGTACTCAAATTAGTAAAATCACAGATTACAGGGTACCACACCACCCCCTCTGCCTACTCACATGATACAAATGAAATCATTTTTTCAGCCATAGCTTGTAGACCTGCAAGGGACCTCAGCAGCCATGTGGTCTACTCTGCTCCTTTGACAGATGAGGTAACTGAGGCAAAAAGGTTAAGTGACTCCCCAAAGTCATAAAGATAGTAAGCACCTGAGGTAGGATTTAAACCCAGGTCCTCTTTCCTATGGACAGCTAAGGGGTACAGTAGATGGAGTACAGAAGTCAGAAAGATCTGAATTCAAATGTGGCCTCAGATACCCACTGTGTGACCCTGGGCAAGTCCCTTAATCCTGTTTGTCTCTATAAAACGAGCTATAGAAGGAAATGGCGAACCACTCTAGTATTTCTGACAGGAAAACCCCAAATTGTGGGTCATGAGGAGTCGTACATAACTGAAAAACAATTGAACCTCTTTTTAATAATGATTTCAATGCTAAATGGCACTATATACATCCTACATTTAATCTTAAGTGAAACACCAAAATTAACATAATTCAATCATTTTAAAAGGAAGCGGGAACAAAGAAAACCAATTCAGTCCATAAATTGGAAACAGAAACATACGACTAATTTCAAACATATTACACAAGTTTTCACTAAAACATTCATAAGCCAAATGGTTTCAATCCAATGTCATTTTCAAGACATTTCACAGGTCTTTCTGCTTTCACATGAGGTTTCAGTAATAACAATTGCCAGAACTGACATCTATAATAAAACCTGATGAACCAAATTATTTATTGAGCTCTTTATTCCATATTTTTCAAGCCTTATTTCACATTGCTCCCCTTCAGAAACTCTACACTCCAGCCAAACTGGGCCACTAGCTTTAACTCAAAAACTATATATCATCCTATTCTCTACGACCTCTGCACATTTGTACAGGACTTTCCCCATTCCTGAAATACTGCCATTCCTCATCTCCTCCTCACATGGAAGAAGAATGAGGCTTGTTCTGTGTGACCCAAGAGGAATGAAAGAAGAGCAACAGATGAAAGCTGCCAAGAGGCAAATATAGACTTAATGTCAGGAAAACCTTCCTAACATTTAGAGCCCACAGGCCAAGAGCTGAAAGGAACCACAGAGGTCATGTAGTGCATGTCTCTCATTTTACAGATGAAGGACTCGAAGCTCAGGGGGCTAAAGGATTTGCCCAGGATTATACAGGTAGTAAGCATGAGAGGTGGAATTTGTAACTGATCCTCTGGTTCCAGAATCAGAGTTCTTTTCCACTATACCATTCAAAAGCAGAATAGGCTGTCTGGAAAAAGTGATAGGTTCCCACTCACTGGAAGACATTGAAGCAGAGAGCTAGATGACCACTTCTCAAGACATGTAAGAGTGCATATCCCTCTGAGCTATGAGTTGGAGTAAATGGCTACGAGGTCCTTTCCTACTTTAAGATTCTGTGAGTCTTCCTTTGAGAGAAATGATTATTTCTCCCTCATATTAATAATCGATTATTGAATTAGGACCAGGATTTTTTCAGAACCCTGTAGGTTGTTCAGTACCAGAAGGACATTGCTGATAATAAGATTGAATTAACCTTCTCCTCAATCTTGTTCAGAACCTACCCAAACTTACAAGGAATTTAATCTAAGAAGGGGAAGCCCACTATGCTTTACATAAGTACGGGTGGGGATAAATTCTTTGATTAGATTGCCCGAGGCTGGACAATTTAGAAGTAAATGACACAATCAAAGTTAATACCCCCCCTTTAGAATTGGTGCACCCCTCATTGTAATATTCATTCTCTCTCATTAATTGTTAACTAATCAGAGTTGACTGCTACCCTCAGGAACAATTACTCTTTTTAAAAAAAAATTTAATTAATTTATTTTGATTTATCAATAATCACTTCCACAAGCTTTTGAGTTTTAAACTTTCCTCTCCCTCCCTCCCCAAGATGGCATGCAATCTGATATAGGCTATACATATACATTCCTATTAAACATATTTTCACATTAGTGATGTTGTAAGTAAGAATTAGAACCAACAGGAGGAACCACAAGAAAGAGGAAACAAAGCACAACAGAATTAAAAATATAGCAAATAGTATGCTTCGATCTGCATTAAAACTCCATAGTTCTTTCTCCAGATGTGGATAGCATTTTCCATCATGAGGCCTTTGGAGAGGTCTTAGATCCTTGTATTGCTGGGAAGGGTTAAGTTTATCAATATTAATCATCTCACAACATGGCTCTTACTGTGTACAACATTCTCCTGGTTCTGCTCACTTCACTCAGCATCAGACCATACAAGTCTAGGAACAATCACTCTTCCAAAGGCATATAAACTGTGAGCCCAGTACCAGGATTCATCTTTGGCATTCAAGAATGTCACTGACCCATTTTGTTGGCAACATGCTAGCATTATTAATAAAATTATTAACTGCACAGAAATTATGTCTCTTGAACCTTTTAAACGTCACACTTTCAAGGCTTTGTTCAAGTGCCTCCTGCTCCATAAAGTCTTGTCTAATCTCATAACTGAAATATTCTGTCCTTCTCTGAACATTCCTAGAAAAACTTTGCTAGATCATTCCCATGTCTCATCACACTCAAACCTGTATTATACTTGCCTGTGTACGTTATCTACACACCTCCTTCTCCCCATCCCCTTACAATGTAAACTCCCTGAAAGCTTCATCCAATTTAGGTAGAATCTTGGCTGGGTTTGAGTATTGGAAGATAAGCCTAGAATGACACTCCTTCTCTGAGTGCTAAAATAAGCTGTAACCCCCAAGTTATGGTAAATTCCAAATTAGCAATGCTTCAGATTAACAAGGCTTGGGTGTTCAAATCAATGCCTAATACTTACAAGCTGAGTGACTCTGAATAAGTCACTTAAATTCTCTGCCTCTGTTTTCCTATGAATAAAAAAAAAGAATAAAAATACTTGTACTACCTACTTGACAAGGATGTTGTAAGGAAACTGTCTTAGAAATCTTCAGGTGATGGAGGCAAGGTTTGCTTCAATAGGTAAACAAACAAGAATTATGACAAAGACATCCCTAATGAGAGGAATTTTATGCTGTCCAGGAAATACTCAACATTATATAGCCCAATGATGCAACAGGACAAAAAGTCTCCCTGAGCAACTGCAAGACAAGTGCCCACTTCTGGCAACATTACCTTCCTCTCTAACAAAAAACTATTCACTTCGAAAGAGGGTTTTAGGATTTACAAAGCACTTCCCTAACAAGGGAAGTAGATGGGAATAAGTACCCATATATCAATTTACAGATGAGGGTCAGGAGGACTAGAATTAAAAACCAGAGTGCATGTGCTCTCTGTCTCTGCCTCTCTCTCTGTGTCTCTGTCTCTATGTCTCTCTGTCTCTCTCTACCCCCCATCTTTCCCCCTTTTTTTTCATTGTCTCTTTCTCTGTCTCTGTCTGTCTCTCTTAATCTGTGTGTGTCTGTCTCCCTCTCTCCCTTTCCTTCCCTTCCTCCCTCCTCCTCTCTTTTTTCTGTCATACACTCTCTATTTCTCTTTGTCTCTCTGTCTGTCTCTCTTTCTCCTTCTCTCCCTCTCTAACTAAAGCATGTAGCCTCCCTCTACACAGTCACCCTCTCAAGTTCTGAATGCGCTCACTATACACATACTTCATGCTGGCCTCTTTTTCCTATTAGGGACCCAGCCTTTGCTAATGGTACATAACATTTTAGGATGCCCCTTTTTGATCCCTTACATGAATTATTACCTCTCTGGGCTTCAACTTCCTCAACCGTCAAATGACAGCATTAGCCTAGATGGTCTATGTCATCCTTTCCAGCTGTAGGTACATGCTGTATAAAAATTATTCTCTTTGATCCTCTTCTGGTTCTCATACATAACTGGTATACCCTCTCCTGCTGCATATCAGCAATGACTCTCCCTCCTGGGTAGCAAAGCACAAGATACTTTAGATTGGCTTTAAGTCATCCTCATCTCTTTACTCAAACATGGTCTCAATGCTGCTGAGCATTTATAGCAAACCAAAAGGCCTTGGGCTTGAAATAGTAGGTCCACCACCCCAAAGAGACTTCCAAGGCATTCTAAAAATAAATTACCCGAATAAAGATCAAAGGGCTTAGGGAACAAAAACTTGTTTAAGACAGGAACAATTTTCTTTTTCTTTTTTTTTTTTAATGTATATCCTCAGGGCACAGAGTAGGAGCTTAATAAGTGTTTGTTGAAATGTGCTGAAATAAATTAGGACTGGAAGGGAACATAGAGATCTTCTACTCTGGAGTTCTTACCACAAGGTCAATGAACTTTTTTTAAAAAATATTTTAATAACCATTTCAACATACTTGGTTTCTCTTACAATACTATGTGTTTTATTTTATGCATTTAAAAACATTCTCCTGAGAGAGGTCTTCATCCAACTGCCAAAGGGTTCCATGACACACAAACCCCTGATCAAGGCCAATCCCCACATTTTTTTTGTGAGAAAACTGAGCCCCAGAAATGTTTAGTGACTTGCCCAGAGTCATACAGCTAGTAAACAGCACAGCAGAAATTCAAGTCTGGGTTCTCTGACCCTAAAGCCAACACTTCCCTCTACCATTGCCACAGTGTTTACCTAAATGCAAAAGTAAGATCTACCAAAGAGTAATTATTATTTTATCTGCTTTACTTTGTATGTGCATTTAGAAGAAAATTCTGCTGTATTAACGTAACACAATCTAGTACCATGTTATGAGGCCACAGTCATGCCAACTCCAGTCTGCTTGTCCATTCCACGAGCATCATCTGAGGCTGTAACCTCAGCCATTTGTTTTAAAAATGATGACCTGATAAGAGTACATAGAAGGATCAACAAATATCTATCACTGGTACTAGAAAAACATCTCAAAACGTATGTCCTAATGCTGAATGCCAATGTTGTCTACACTCCCTGCACCAACCTTGTCTCTAAGCACAAAGCACAGCAATGTTTAAAACATGAGAAGGGGAGAGAAATTTTTATGTTAACTGATTTCTCCAGTAAAATGTCTTAAATATTACTTTATGATTAGTTCTAGTTAACATTTTTCTGACTAAACAAAATTGTGACAAGGCATAAAGAAGATCAAATTTGGAGTCAGAAGACCCATGTTCAAATCCCAAATCTGCCCCTTATTACTTGGGCAATTTTAGGCAAATTATGTCTGTAAGCTTCAGTTTCTTCATTTATACAATAAGGGGATGGGGGTGGACTAAAGTATTTCTGAGGACCCTTCCAATTATAAATCCATAATCCTATAATCCAGTGAAAAGAGGGAAGTTTGAAGAGGGAAAATGAAAAGTTAAATTCCATTTTAATACATACTGCGCTTCTGAAGGGTTTCCATCAAATGTGTTGGCTATTTTTGATGTCAATTACACTGTACAAAATGCTTTAATGAGTATTTATGGAATACTGCAGCTTCCTGCATGTAATAATAACAAAAAGAACAGCAACATCATTTGCCACTTATACAGAGCTTTAAGATTTCTGAAGCACTTAATACATGTTTTTATTTCTTCCTCAATATCTCTGTGAGGTAGGTACTGGAGGTATCCTTATTCTCATTTTAAAACTGAGGGACAAAGAGGTTAAGTGCCTTCCCCATTTTCACTCAGTCTAGTACCAGAGGGAAGATTCATACCCTAACTCTTAAGTCCAGGATTTTAGCTGGGACTTGAAGGAAACCATGGAAGCCAGAAAACAGAGATTAGGAGCAGATCATTCTAGGCATGGGGGACAGCCAGAGAAAAATGCTAAGAATGGGAAGCAGAGCATAGTGTTCAAGGTTAGGTTCGTGTCAGAGGATTACAGAATACCTGGGGGTGAGAGGTGTTAAGAATACTAGAAAGGTGAGAGGGGCAGAAGATTCCAGTTATGATGGGCTTTGAATGCCAGAGGACTGTATATGTGATCCTGGAAGTGATAGGAAGACACTGGAGTTTGCTGAATTGGGAGGTGGCATGCTCAGATCTGTATTCTAGAAAGATCACTTTGACAGTGGAGTAGAGGATCAACTGGAGTGGGGAAAGACTTGTGGTGGGTGGACCAAATAGCAGGCTATTGTAATAGTCCAGGCTTGAGGAGATGAGAGTCTGTACCAGGGTAGAAGCAATGCCTTAGGAGAGAAGGGGGCACATTTGAGATAATGCAAAGGTGAAATCAACAATCAATAGATTGGTGGGGGCATGGGAGGTGAGAAAGAGTGAGGAGCCAAAGATGACACCTACATGTCATCCTGAGTGACTGCAAGGATGGTAGTGCCCTCAATAGTAGTTGTCCTTAGGGGCAGCTAGGTGGCACAGTGAATAGAGCTCTGGCCTTGGAGTCAGGAGGACCTGAGTTCAAATCCAGCCTCAGACACTTAACACTTACTAGCTCTGTGACCTTGGGCAAGTCTCTTAACCCCGATCGCCTCACCAAAAAAAAAAATAGTAGTTGTCCTTTAGTCAATTAGTCGTGTCTGAATCGTGGTGACCCCATTTGGGGTTTTCTTAGCAAAGATATTGGAATGGTTTATCATCTCCTTCTCCAGCTCATTTTACAGATGCAAAAAACTGAGGCAAACAGGCTTAAGTGACTTGTACAGAGTCACACAGCTATTAAGTGCCTGAGGCCAGACTGGAACTCAAGTCTTCCTAACTCCAGGCCTGGCACCTATGCCTTCAATAGTAGTACGGAAAGTTGAAACAAGTACCTGAAATAAAAATTCATAGAAAACGTTGCTGGCAGACGCAGGAAGAAAATACTGACATCGGTTTTTACTCTGGGTGCTTTCTCTGGAAGAACATTCTACATCCTTCAGAATTATTTACTACTGTGACATATCAGTCTTCCTGTGCAAAGCAGTCTTGGGGGGATGACAAGTTTTACACGCTGTGCTGCTAGATGCCTAACTCAACCTTGTTTGAGAATAACATGGACTGTCAAACAAAGCTCTATATCAATGCATGTTCCAAGCTGGCATGTGCCACCACAGCTGTTACTGAGTAGATGGAAAAAATTGCTCACTTGTGGTCAGAGAGAAAAAAAAATAATACTTCTACTACAGTGTGTTCAACAGCCATGAAATCTCCCAGGAGTCAAATTTGATCTTGCAGACATCAGCATTATTCCCATCCAAGCAGCTCCTATAGCATGCCTGTGTGGGGGGGATGAGGGATGCCCAGATAGGGATCATGATGAGAACAATCTGCAGGAGGGAGGTATAACAGGAGTAGTTTTGTCGATGTTAAGTTTGGGGAGGGGGAAGGATCTCTGCAAAATGTTTAGGTTTTGAAGCTTAAATTTAAACTTAACCACTGTCTACAGATTTTAAACAGATAAAAGAAAAGTATCACAATTACCAATGCTACTTCCACCTCATTAATTCTATCACCCAATAGCTAAATGAAGGAACACAAGTATATTGAATCCTATGTTCACCTTCAAAACACAAATTCCCACAGAAATTTAACCAAAAAGTAACAAAGAATATCCTTTTTCTTCCTCCTATCTGATTTCTTGTAGACATACTAAATCTGCATGGTTTAGTATGTAAAATGCAGCCTGGAACTCTATTCCATTTCTCTCCAAATCTACCCTTCCAAACCAGATGTCCAGGGAAAGCATCTTCAGATTTTAGATCAGGGTGTGGGTCCACGAATCAATTTCAGAGGGTCCATGACATTGGATGGGGGGGAAATACTTTATTTCAATATAATCCATTTCCTTTATAATCTTATGCATTTTGTTTGATGCATTTGAAAACATTCTCCTGAGAAGAGGTTCATAGGTTTCACCAAACTACCAAAGGGGTCCATGACACAATCAAAATGAACACCTACCTTAGAATGAGCCAATTACAAGAAGAACCAAAATAAATATTGGTGTTTTTCAAATATTGCTACCATTTCAAATGAATGTGAGCTTGAACTTTGTTACTTTTAAGTAGACATTCAAACTCTGAACATTTAAACATTTAATCACTATGATATGTGTTCTCAAAAAAAATAAGCTCTAAGGATAATGGAGTCTTCCAGCACAGGAAGAACCTAATCTAGGAACCTAGTTTCAATTTCTTCTAGAAGTGTTTCCTGACTATCCCTGGAATTCCTGATCACGTCTTCAGAGGTGTCAGAGCATCTTTACCACTCTTTAGCCACTTGTATCCTATTCAGAGTGTATAAAAGACTTGTCTCCCCAACTAGATTTTATGTGCCTTAAGTGCAGAGATGATCTCTTATATGCAGGATAGGGACTGGACCTATATCATTAATAGAGGTAAATCCCAGATGAGGAGACTCCTCTTTCACTGCAGGGAACAAGCACCTCCTCTGAAACTTACGTTCTTATAACAGGGGTTCTTAATCTTTTTGCGTCACAGACCCCTTTTCAGAACTATGTTTTTAAAGAATTGAAGGAATGGCTAAATTTAATTTAGAGGTTAATAAGAATATATGTATTTTTCCCCCATCCAAGTTCAGAGACCCCTTGCAATTTATCCACAGACCCCAGGTTACTACTATAAAGAATTACTGTCTTTGAGAGTTGCCTAGAGCACCGAGAGCATAAGTGATTTGCCCAGAACCACAAAGTCCATGCGCCAGTGGCCAGACTTGAACCTGTATCTCCCTGGCTTCTTGAGCTGTTACATACCAGACTCATATGATGATCTGGGTATCTCTTTTACTTCTCCCCTTTTGGGAAAACCCATGACTAGAATAATAAACAGAACTATCCTCAGAGTAGCTGGGGTGGGAGTGATGAGCTAATGAATGTGAGAAGTAAAGCCACTTAGCAATGAAAGTGGGTATTATATGTCAGGACCAAGAGCAGGGATAGATGAGCAGCTTGAGCTCCTGGTAGGTACCAGCAGCTGTTGCCGCTAGCCATTGTGCTACATTCATATAAACAGAGTTATACTCTGTTGAGGGGTCCCCAAACTTATCTTTTTGAGTTGTCATATTTTCCAGAAACACTGGACCCAGAGTGTGCAGGAGACCCTGAATGTGTCAAGGATGAAGCGCCCTCCCCACAGATGACATAATATGTTGTTTGCACCCCAAGCTGGATTCCCCGTGTGTCCTTGGGAGGCAAGAGAGGCACCAACCAGTCTATGACAGGCTGGGATAGTGCTTGTGCAGCTGGGGTCCTCTGCAGATAAGCAGACCCTACTACATTCATAGTTTAGCACAGCACTTCTTAAACTATGGGTCATGACCCCATAGGGGTTGCAAAAAACTCAGCAATAGTAAAAGGTTTCTGAATGTACAATAACCAAAAATTATTTCAAAATCAAAAGCATAATGAATCTGAGGTGTTTTTGGCAGCACTTGCCAATGCTGCATCACACAACTTCACTGCAGCCTTGGTTCTGAACACACAGCATGAATGCTTTGCACTGTGCATACCACCACACCACACAATGCCAACAAATGTGGCTTGGAACTCAAAAAGGGGTTGCAAGTGCAAAAAGTTTAAGAAGACTTAAGAAATCTAGAGGTTCCCAAGGAAAAAAAATTCGGCCTTTGCCATAGATTTGTTCCTTCCTCGTCAGGAGGGGTTTTGTCTTTTTCCTGCCTTTACTTTACCTTTCCCCTCCCATGCCATGCCCCTTTCTGTTTTCTCCTCTTGTTGTACTGTCAAAAATATGCAAACTTCTGTAAGGACTGTGAACTCTTTGGGTTCCACATACATTTCTCTTGTAATAAACCTGGTTTTCACATAAGACTCATGACGTTGTGATTGCCTGTTAACAAATGGTGGTAGCAATGGGATATGATGAAAGAAAGTGATTCAGACTGGCCAGAGAGTTCAGATGCAGGACTCTGTATCACCATGGGTTTTTTTTCCCCACCTCTATCAGATCTCTGGTTTGGGGAGTTTCACTTCTCCAGTCACATCTTGGACTCCCTTCTTTTTGGGTCGAGTTCCTCATTACAAGAGAAAACAGGTTGTCCACAGTAAAGGGGGCAAAAGTAAGGCCTTGTTTGGTTAAGGGTATCCCAGACCATGCAAATTTGAGATTCTTCACATAAGGCTCATGATGTTGTCATTGCCTGTGGACAACTCCTTCGAGAAGGAGATAAAGGAAAAAAAGAATGGGGAGAGTAGGGAGGGAGAAAAGGAGGAAATAGGGGGTGGAATGAAGGGATATTTGGATGTGATTAAAAAATAAATACTTCCCTCCCACCTCAGAAAAAATTTTGAACTATATGAAATCTAAGAATTTTAAAATGTCTCCAAAAAAAAAACAACTTACTTTTTAGATATATTTAGGAATTCCAAAGAGTTATTATTTCATTGATAAGGATACCAAAATCAGAACTGCTAAATTTTAGTAGACATTCTTCATGAATTGTTATGGCTTAAAAAGAAATTGCAACTTGGTAAGCAATCACTTTTTTTCCCCCTGATGATCCTCTCCTAATTTATCTATCAATAAACATTTATTACACGCCTACTATGTGCCAGGCACTGAGAATAGAAAGGCCAAATTGAAGCAATCCTTGCTGTCAAGAAGCTCACATTTTACCAGAGACCCAGTTCATTGCCTACCCTTTGTCCTAAGCCTTTCTAAATTTTGGAGCTCATTTAACATTGAAGTGGACTTCATGAATACAGGGTAACCTCCGTAGGAATAAAGCACTAGAGCTGGTCATCAGTGGAAGGTCTTTTTGAAAAGGAGGGAAAAATCAGAAAACTAATAAGCACTAGAAAATAGGTCAATTACTCTCCTTTAAAATGATTTTTCAAAATCTAAAAGAGAGACAGCTGTGGAACAAGATGATTTCAAGAGTTCAAAAGTGCCAACAGCCCACTGACAATGAAAAATTGCCAAAAGGCTAGTGAAAATACAGGTTTAGTGACTACTGTTCTTTTCTGAACTTACACAACATCATGGAATAAAGGAAAAGGATTCTAAAGGACTACAAAACCATAAAGCTGGCTTAAGGTAAAGCACTAGGTGAAGATCAGGGGCAGGTATAGCAAAAGTGAGGACGCAACAAAGAATACTGGGGACTGAGATCAAACTCTCTCAGCCTCAGTTTCCTCATCCAAAAAATGAGGATAATAATAGTACCTCCCTAACAGTGTTGTTGTGAGGAAATGAAATTCATATTAATCTGTATACATAAATTATATATGTAGTTGGGCAGTAGAGCTGACATCTGAATCTGGGTCTTCTGACTCCCAAGCTTGCACACATTAGGCATTTAATGAGTATTTTTCCAAATTGCTGAAATTGATTATGTGTATCCATATTTATCTCTCTCTATTTTCACAGAGAGAGTTTTAAAATACATTTATACACCATTCATATATTTTATATAGAGAATAAAAATATATATGTATATATAATACATATACATTATAAAATATATTATTTTATATATAGATATCTATGTATATATATGTATATCTCATTTCCTCACAACAACCCTGAGAGATATATGTAGGCATGATTATAGATATAAATATAGATACAGCTTTGAAAACCTCAAAGCCCTTTATAAATGAAAGCTACTATTCACTAACATTAGCTATTATTATTGCTACTAATTTAACTCTCAATGCCCCTAGTCAGCTCACTAAGCTTATAATGCTAATCTGCATGGACAGAGGAAGTTTCTGAGGTATACTTACCTATATTAATAAAATCACAAGTCCAAACCAAAGGAAATAGGGGGTGGGAGGGAGAAGTATTCCATTATAACCAACTAGGCCTCTTTACCACAGAGAAGGGAAAGGAATTCGGTGCTGCTAAAATTCAGCGGCTAATGTCTCTCTCTGGAAATTTAGATTTCTGATAAGGATTCTTCTTCACTATCAAAGCTGTGTGGTGCAGCAGAAAGAAAACTCACCTTCAACAATCTGGACAAATATTCATTAAGTATCTAATATGTGCAAGGCTGAGGAGTCTGAAAGACCTAGATTTAAATGTCAGCTCTACTGCATATTAGCTGGGTGACAGTTTGGCAATTCATTCATCTCCCTGAACCTGAGTTTTCTTATCTGGAGATTATCCCTACATAATGAGTAATAATAATACTTATGGTATCTATCTTGAAGGTATACTACAAGGATCTAATGAGATAAGTCATTTTTAAATGTTAAAACACTAAATAAGAATAATAGCAAATATTTTTAATTATTCCTTTAGAGTAGAAGATCTTAACCTTGGGACTATGAACTTGGTTTTGGTTTTTAATATATCTTTTGATAACCATATTGACATAATTGATTTACTCTGTAATTCTATGTGTTTTCTTTTATTCATTTAAAAACATGATCTTGAGAAGGAGGTTTCACTAGGCTGTCAGAGGGGCCCATGACACAAAAAAATGATAAGAACCCCATCCCCACCCCACCCCCATTAGGGTATAAGCTTTTTGAAGTTTATTGTTCAGTTGTTTCAGTCTTGTCCAACTCTTCATGACTTTATTTGGGGTTTTCTTGGAAAAGATACTGGAGTGGTTTGCCATTACTTCTCCAGCTCATTTTACAGATGAGGAAACAGAAGCAAACAGGGTTAAGTGACTTGCCCAGGGTCACACAACTAATACTAATAAGGCTACTGCACCACCTAGCTATCTTAGGCTCTCTGAGAACAGGGACTGTTTGGGGTTTTTTTATATTTCTTTGTATCCTTGGCACTTAGCATAGTGCCAGACACATGGAATGCATTTAACAAATGCTTGTTGACTTGACTTGCTTCCAAGAACCTCTTCTCTAGAACTTCCTTAATTTCTCATGTTAAAAATGCAGCAGGGGCAGTTAGGTGGCACAGTGGACAGAGCACCGGCCCTGGAATCTGGAGTACCTGATGGGCCTTTGACACATAACACTTACTAGCTCTGTAACTCTGGGCAAGTCACTTAACCCCAACTGCCTCACCAAAACAAAAAAATGCAGCAGCTATGGAATCCCTAACAATCTTGAGTACAATGACATGCAAGGCCACAGTATGACTATATTTGGTGGTATTATTTACCTTCGGCTCAATTTGTTTACAATCACCTAAATTACATATGAAAATCCTTGTCCCTGCAAACATCTGCTCTAGTGGCCTAAATGATTCAAGAGCTAAAAATGTTTCTTCCCCTCTTGGACAACAAAAATTGACACAATTTATACTCTGAAAAGGGAGCCTGCATTGTTGAAATGCCAAAGGTATTTGGAAAGTTAAACATAAAAGCCACAAAACCACAAATTGCAATTGTTAGACTGGGATTCAACTGATAAGCCAGGATTTTAAAATGTGTTTCATTATCCCAGCTTTGCTGTGTACTACCTGAGATCTCATATCTCTAAGAAACAACATTGATCCTATATGATTATAGGGTAATTAAACAGATTTTGTTGTTGTTTTTAATACTTGCCAAAGTTTTTTTCATAAACAGTAATCTGAAAGACTATATATTTAAGACAATGATGCTGCCAAATTCGAGGGTCCTCTCAAACCCCAAACTCCCCACCCCCAAAATTATTTTGCATTTTTGTACTGACTAGCCTGTGTTTACCTTATTTCCTCTCAATAGAATGTAAGCCTAAGGGCAAAGGCTACTTGTTCACATCTCTGTTATCAGTGCCATGCCTGGCACTTAGTAGCTACTTAATAAGCTAATAAGATGCTTACTGGATTTTTTTTTTGGGGGGGTAGGCAATGGGGTTAAATGACTTGCCCAGGGTCACACAGCTAGTAAGTGTTATGTGTCTGAGGCCAAAGTTGAACTCAGGTCCTCCTGATTCCCGGGCAAGTGCCCTATCCACTGCACCACCTAGCTGACCCCTGCTTACTGGATATTGAATGAATAAATGCTATGGTTAAAAAATGTTTTTCAACTTCCGTTTTGAAAATGTCTTTGTAGCTCATTTCTAATGCATACACATAGACTCATACCAAAACAAAGAGAGTGCATGTTTTCATTACTCAAATATTCATCTTATTATTCTTCAGACATGACTCTGAATATCTTCCTTTTGTTGTTGTTGTTTTTTGTTTTTTGGTGAGGCAGTCATGGTTAAGTGATTTGCCCAGGGACGAACAGCTAGTAAGTGTCAAGTGTCTCAGGCTGGATTTGAACTCACGTATTCCTGACTCCAGAGCCCGTGCCACCAAGCTGTCCCTGAATATCTTCCTAACATCTCACACATACTCCACCTTCTCTCCGCTAACACTGCAACCACTCTGGTACAGGCCCTCATCATGTCATATCATGCCTAGACTATAGCAATAGCCTATGATTGGTTTTCCTGTCTCCCCAACTCCATTTCACCTTTCCTCCACTTGTCAAATCGATTTTCCTAAAGTGCAGGTTTGTCTATGTCATCCTCCCTAGCGAATAAACTTCAACGACTCCTTATTACTTCCAAATATAAAATCCTGTTAGGCTTTTAAAGCCCTACATATTTTGTTGTTCAGTCATTTCAGTCATGTCTGACTCTTCAGGACCCCCTTTGGGGTTTTCTTGGCAAAGATATTGGAGTGTTTCACCATTTTCTTCTCCAGCTCATTTACAGATGAGGAAATTGAGGCAAATAGAATTAAGTGACTTGCCCAGAGTCACACAGTCACCTAGTATCTGAGGCCACATTTGAACTCAGGTCTTACTGACTCGAGGCGCAGTGCTCTATCCACTCTATCCAGCCACCTAGCTGCCCTTCATGACCACGTGCTTAATAAAGACTCATTGACTTTATTTTGGCTTTAATAAAAAATTATACCTTCAAAGGATACAGATTTGCCAGGGCTATTCAAAAGACTATATACCATAGGCAACTCCAAATGAGGAATTCCAAAAATGTTCTGAGTGTTGTTACCATCACTAAAATAAGCAGTAAGTCAGTCCATAACAATGTATTTAGCACTTTAGTACAAGTCAGGAACTATGTTTAGGGCTGAGGAGCAAAGGCCATACACAGCCTCCCTAAGTGATACTTCTTTATGGGAGCAGACATCCACATAAGTCTGCACGCTGTTTAGAATTTCCCATTACACTTTGTTCTTTATTGGAAATACATTAATCATCTACCTGTCAACTTCTAGACATTGATTATTATAGCATTAGTAGCTTCTAGCCCATACTTATAATAATGCGACAAATGTTTTACTAAGTGCTACAGTCTGTCCAAGGCACTGGATTAGGGCCTGGGGATACAAATGGAGGGGGAAAAAATGGTCCAGGGACTTAGAGAATCAAGATGTGTTCTTACAGGCTCCAGAAGCAGATCTATAGACCAATGGGAGAATTTACAGTGAGGCAGATTTCAGCTCAAGATAAGGAAAATCTGCCTAACCATTCGAGCTCTCTAAAAATAGAATAAGCTGCCCTAGGTGGTAGAATGAGTTCCCTGCAAATCACCCAATCAATCAATAAGTAAACAAACTTATCTTTTTTTTTTTTTGGTGAGGCAATTGGGGTCAAGTGACTTGCCAGGGTCATACCTAGTGTCAAGTGTCTGAGGCCGGATTTGAACTCGGGTCCTCCTGACTCCAAGGCCGGAGCTCTATGCATTGCGCCACCTAGCTGCCCCTAAACAAGCATTTATTATAGTCTGAAACGTTCTAGGCACTATACTAGACACTATGGATACAAAGACAAAAATGAAACAGTCCATGCCCTCAAAGAGTTTACATTCTATTGGGAGAAACAGGCATGTAAATAAACATTTCCAAGACAGGTACAAAATGACTATAAGGAAAAATGGGGGTAGGGGATGGAGATGCAGTGTCCGTGTATCTAGGGAGGATCAGAAAACTCTTCATGGAAAGGGCAGGTGTTGTTTGAGTTTTCCTTGATGGTAGAATTGTGGAGGGAGCTCATTCCAGGCCTGATGGACAGCCAGTACAAATGTGCAGAGATGGGAGAAGGAGTGGTGTGTGGGAGGAATAGCAAGAAAGTCATAATGGGTGGCAGAGAAGCTGGTATTGACTAGGAAGAATGTCGTAAAAGAGATCTATGCTTCAAGAGCAGAACAAACTAGATAGGAACACCGGGAAGTAAAGAGATGCCTAGAACTGGAGTCAGACCAGCCATGTTTCAAACAAAATAGAAAGAGAGGAAGGACCCTTAGAACATCATCTAACGAGAAAGAAGACATCATGATGTGTTGGAAGGAAAAGCAGAGCAGAAATCATGAAACCTACTAGGAAAATCTTCCTAATGTATAGAGCACTTCAAAAGTGCTGCCTTAGGAGCTAATAAATTGGCCATCACTGATGGCTCCTCCCAACCCCCACCAGTGATGGCTGGATGACCCTGGTTTGGGATACTGCCTTACATATGGGATGGACTAGAAGAGCATCTCTTCCAAGTCAAATGCTATATTCTATGATCCCACGACCTGAGCGTAAATATTGTCTTTGCTATTTACATTCTGTGTGACCTTATGCAAGTTACTCTTCCTCTCTAGGCCTCTGAGAAAGTCAGAATGGTATAGAGGAAAGAATATTTGACCTGGTAGTCAGGAAGACCAGGGTTCAAATACCAACTCAAAGAACTGTTGCATGGCCTTAAGGCATCAAACTTCTCTTCGTTTTAATTTCCTAATCTGTAAAATAAGAATAATAATGGCTCCTATTTTACAGAATTATTTTGAGGACCAAATGGGATAACGTATAGAAAATGCTTTGTAAACCTTAAAGCCCTTTATAAATGTGAGCTTTTAGTTTCATTTCCAAAATGGAGGTGTTAGACTAGACAATCTCTGATGTCCTTTTCACCTCTAAAATCCTATGAACCTAGATTATCTATGAGGTGCCTGATGGCTCAAGGACTATGAATCTGTTACACCCCTTAGGACAGGCAGAGTTATTAAAATGAGAGTAAAAAACAGAAATTTTTGATATCATTTCCTTTTCAATAAAACTCTAATCCTTTCACTACTGCCTATTTTCCTTATTACTCCCTTCCCTTATATCCCACAAAATTATACTTACAAACCATGTCCCTTTCCTGTTTCTGCCAAAAAAAAAAATTCTGTCTATTCCCCAACTTCCTCCCTTGACCTCTCAAGAAATGTCATATTACACCAAACGTTCTCGGATTATGGTCTGGGGACCTCTGGGAATCTCCCAAGACTCAGAGGGTTCAGAGAGATCAAAACCATTTTTTTTTTGCTATTGCTAATATTGCTAATATTGCTAAGGTATCTTACAGTACAATAAACATTTTTAAGCACCTACTATGTTCCAGGCACTTTGCTAAGCACTGGGAATGCAAAAAAAAGGCAAAAGACAGTCCCTGCCTTCAAGGAGCTTACAATCTAATGAGGGAGACAACATGCAAACAAATATATACAACGCAAGCTATATACAGGATAAATAAGAAATAATTAAGAGGGAAAGCACTGAAATTGAGAGGGGCTGAAGTTTTAATTTCAAATACAGTAAATATAATAGATATAACCACATAAACAAAGCTCTTGGAAAGGTCCTCAATAATTTTTTTAAGAGTACAACATGGTCTCAGGACAAAAAAGTTTGAGAACTGTTGCACTAGACCATAAGGACCATAAGAGTCTTTTCTTACCTAAACAGTATACTTTCCCCAACATCTCACACAGTGTTCTGCACACAACAGACATTTAATAAATATCCAGTGAACTGAATTAAATAAACAAGAATACAAACAAAAAGTACCTATGAAACAAGCATCACAGATAATTAGTTGAAGTTACAGGACAAGTACTAAAGAGGTTTGTTGACCTTCCCCAGGCATTATGCCTCACATTTTGTCATTACCACTAAGTGGCTACTGGTTACCAATTAGGGGAGTATGGGCATATTTATAACTCTACTAGGATGACCAAGGGAAGGATACAGTAGTATTCAATGCTTTTTAAATTCAGTGCTTTTTAAAATGCAATCAAAGCTGTAGATGATCCTAAAGGCAATGGTTTAATGCCTGTGGGCACCAATAGGGTAGAACACTATATCTGCAATGATAACTTATGTTCAAGTACCAAATGAAGCATGAGAGGAATAGGAAATAGGGCCTGGGCTAGGATTTCATTGGCATTAGGAACTCCCTCTACCACAATAGGTGAGATGCTAATGATTTGCCCAGGGTCACATAGCCATTCTGTGACAGAGAGAAGACTTGAACCTAGGCCCTGGTTCCAAGGCCAGTTCTCTCTCCATTCTGTGACAGTGCCTCTCATGAAAGTCAAACAAACCAATGGAATAATGCCTAATGAGAAAAAGGGGCTAAGAGTTCTATTGCATTGAGCCCTAGTAAAACAATATGTGGAATATTGTATTCTTGAAGGAAAAATCAACAAACCAGATAGTTTTCAGAGGACAAACAGGATGGTGAACTCTTCCCAAACTAGCCCCTGGCCTTATTGGTCTTCCTATATGACTCTCCATCCCCCACATCTGTGCTTTTGTACAAGCTGTGTGCACCACAGCTTGTCCTCCCTCATCTCTACCTCTTAGAATCTCTCCTTTCTTTCAAGAATCTCATCTCAAGTATCACCTTCAATATAAAGACTTTTCTGATCCTTCCAACTCTTATCAATCAATTAACAATCAAGCATTTATTAAGCACGTACTAGTCAGTCACCAAGCATTTATTAAGTGCTTATTATGTGCAAGGCATTGGGCACTGAGAATAGGAAGACACACAAAACACCAGTCCCTGCCCTCAAGGAGTTCACACTCTAATGAGGGAAATAACATTTATATATACAGGCATAAACATGACACATACCAACTAGATATAAGATAATCCTAGGGAGAAAGGCACTAGTAGATAGTCATTTTTTTTTTCAGTAGTATCTGACGCTCCATGACCCCACTTAGAGTTTTCTTGGCAAAGATGCTGCAGTGGTTTGCCATTTCCTTTTCTAGCTCATTTTACAGATGAATAAACTGAGACAAATCTGGTTTAGTGAGCTGCCCAGGGTCACACAACTAAGTAAGTGTCTGAGACTGTATTTGAACTCAAGTCTTCCTGACTCTATACCAGGCACTCTATCTACTATGCCATTTAGCTGCCCCTAGTAGACAGTGGAATCAAGAATGGCCTCCTTCAGAAGGTGGGATTTGAGTTGTCTTGAAAGAAGCCAGGGAAATTGGGCAGAGTTGAAAAGGAAGAGTATTCCAGGCATAAGAGTTAGCAGGTGCAGAGGCAAAGAGTTAGGAGACAAGATCTGGGATACAAAGAAGGACAAAGACATTACCTGCCCTCAAGAAGTGTACATTCAACTAGGGAAGATAAAGTTTATAAACAGGTAAATACAACAAACATACAAAGCAGATGTAAGGGAGTATCCTCCCTCCCAGAATTACCAAGTACTTATTTTGTATATAGCCTCTATATACTTATTTATAAGGAACTAGGTGATACAGTTTCCTTATCTGTAAAATGGGCTGGAGAAGGAAATGGTAAACCAGTATAGTATCTTTGCCAAAAAACACCCCAAAGAGGTCAAAAAGAATCAGCCATGACTGAAAACAACTCAACAACAACAGGTGATGCAGTAGACAGAGCCCTGTCAAGAAGACCTTAGTTTGAATCCAACTTCAGACCAGTACTAGCTGTGTGACCAGTTAAGTGACTAGCAAGTCTTGTCTGCCTCAGTTTCCTCATCTGTAAAATGCACTGGAGAAGGAAAGAGAAAACCACATCTTTGCCAAGAAAACTCCAAATGGGGCCACAAAGAATCAGACACAACTGAAAAACGCCTGAAAAAAATAAGTCTGTGAACTCACACTTACACAGTGCTTTAATGTTTATCAAATATTTTCCACAGAACAACCCTGTAGATACACTTTGTCATATTTATCTTAAGCTATGCTCAGTTGCCAAGCACTTCACTTTTTAATCTTATGCCTAACTCTACTTTCATGCTTTAACCCAGTTGGCTCCAACTTGTTCTCAGGTGTTAAAGTTAAGAAGATAAATAGTAAACAAATAGTGCATTCATGGATCTCTGCCAATCATCAGGAGCCCCACCTGCCCAGTAAGCTATCTCAATCTATCTCTCACATCTACTAAGCAACAGGCCATTGGATGGCAGTGACTATACCTATATATCTATATGACAATAACAATACCTAGCATATAGCACTTTAAGGTTGGCAAAGTGCTTTATAAATATCTCAATTTATTGTCACAACAATTCTGGAAGGTAGATGCTATTATGATCCCTATTATACAGATGAGGAATCTGAGGCTGACAAGTTTACTTGACTTGTTTAAGGTCAGTCATATCGCTAATAAATGTGCTCCCAGCTTTGATTTCTCAAATGATTTGTTGTCTATTTTTAAAAGGACCTAATTTCATCATCTGCCCTAGCTGATTTTGTAGCCGTCTTTCAGTTGTGTCCATCTGGGGCTTTCTTGACAGAAATGCTGGAATAGTTTGTCATTTCCCTTTCTACATCATTTTACAGACAAGGAAACTGAGACAAACAGTTAAGTGATTTGCCCTGGGTCACACAGCTAATAAGTGTCTGAGGCCAGATTTGAACCTAGGAAGACGAGTTTTCCTTACTCCAGGCCCAGCACTCTATTCAATATGCCACCTAACTGCCCCTGTCCTATTTTCCTGGGTTCAAATCCCACCTCAGCCATCATTTTTGTGACCTTGGGAAAGTTACTTAACCTAGAAAAGTCTTAGTTTTCTTGTCTTGTTTTACAGGCAAGAAGACTTCTCTAGGTTAAGTGACTTTCCTAAGGTCACAAATGTGATGATAGAGGTGGGACTTGAACCCAGGACCTCTTACTCCCAACCAGATGCTCTTTTCACTGTATCACAACAAGAAAAAATAAAGACTCCCTACCCATTTATTATTTTATTCCAAAAAGAAGTTAAGTGTTCTTAAGGTAAAGGAAACAAAAAAGTTGAGCTACTACCAATTTCTCCAATCCCTCTTTCTAAGAAAAACAAACTGGTTTGGAGGTGAGTACATGTGTATGTGGAGGCGATTTTTCCACACTGGGAAAATGAATGAAGTAACAGGATTTAGAGTTGGCATCAATTAATCAATAGTTAAACATTTATTAGGCACCTGCTATATGCCAGGCACTAGGCACTGGGAATACAAAGACAACTAAGTCCTGCTCTCGAGGAGTTTACATTCTGCCAAGGGATCTGGAAGGGATCTAGGAGACCATTTTGTTTTACAGATGAGAAAACTGAGGCCAGGAAAGGGAAGTGACTTGCCCCAGGGTCATATTGGTACTAAGTGTCAGAACTGGGATCTGAACCTTCAAATACAACCAATCATAGCTTAGGCAATTATAAAACATAATCTTCAGGAAACCAAAGTTTTATTTTAAATATGTCCATGGCTTACTAATTGTGATAAAACTCCACTGGGGATCTTAACCTGAGGTCCATAAACTTAAAAAAAAAACCTATTTCAATATAATTGGTTACCTTTGTAATCCTGCATATTTATTTTATGCATTTAAAAACATTATTCTGAAAAAGGGGTCTATAGGCTTTACCAGACTGCCAAAGGGGTCTATGACCCCCAAAAAGTTTAAGAACCTTTGCCTTGGATTGTACTTTCTTCTGAACCTATGTGGCTCTGGACAGGAAGCCCCAAGAGTAAGCAGCCTTGGCATAATTCCACACAAGCAAAGTCATGCAAAAATATCTGATCACAGGTCAGGCTAATAAGTCCCCTAATTTATTTACTCCTCCTCTTCCTTCTAATCTCTATCTTATCTTCCTCTGACTTGGCACACCCTTCTGGAAGTTCCCCTTACCAAGCTCACCTTTGAGGGCTAGAAGGAGAGGCAAGGCTTTAAAGGTACATTTCCATCCTAGGAGCTAAAAGAAGAACTCAAAATACCAATTATGTTGTACCCAGGCGTCTGTCTTTTATGACCACACCATTCCCAGGCCCCTATAGGATACATCAATTATAGATCTTTGGTTACCTTATAAGTCATAGTTGGTGATAAAATACCCAAAGGAAAGGAAATTCATTGGAAAAGAAAGTGATGAAGATTATTATTATTGCTTACATTTATATTGAGCTTAAAGGTTTACAAAAAGTGTTCCCCCCAACAATCCTAAACAAAAGTGCTTACTTCCATTTAAAATTTAAATTTTATTCTGAGTAAAATTCACAAGTAGCTGACTTATCATTCACATACCCTGTGTTCAGGAAATACTGGGAAAGTAGATTACTAAAAGATAATGATGATGTCTGTTTATTCTCTCAACAGCCATATGCATTTAATGGCAGGTAGGGAGAAGTGTCAATCCCCACGCATTTGACAAATTAGATAGATTCCAGAATCAAAAGTTTAGGAACTGGTCTGGAGCAAAGATCTTCAATTTGGACCTTTAGAAGCAAAAAACCAAACAAAAAACACTCCCTAATACTCACTGTTTATTGAAAACAATAAGTAACAAAATTTCTCCAGCATAGTTATTAATAACAATTCTTAACAGCTATGTATCTTATCTATCTATCTATCTATCTATCTATCTATCTATCTATCTATATATACATACACACATATACACACTTTTTTTTATGTAGTGCTTTAAAGTTTGCAAAGTGCTCCACAAATATCCCATTTGATGGTCACAACAATCCTTAGGAGGTTGGTACTATTATTATTCCATTTTACAAGCAAGGAAACTGAGGCAAATAGAGGTTAAGCAACTTGCCCAGGGTCACACAATTAGTACTGTCTACAACAGGATTTTAAACCCAGATCTTCCTCCTGAGATTTGTGTCCATCAGTTTTATCAAGAGTCATGTCTCACTTGTACTCTGACACACAAGAGAGGTCCTGGAATGGGGACCTGAAAATCTGGCTTCCAGTTCTAGTTTTCCCAGGCAGCTTGGATCCATGCAAGCCAGGAGTATGAGTCACTTACTCTGCGCTCAAAGTACAATATAAAAAGGGACCTATGATCATTTGCAGCGAGAGGTCCAAGTTGACATTACTGTCCTGCCTGGGAAATACAGGTCACAACACTTTTAATTAGGTTCCTGAGAAGGAAGCCTCCGGCTACTTAGTGGCTTGTTATCACTTGGCTCAGGCCAGATTCACATGACAAAATAGATTACTTCAAAAGCAAAATGAAACAACTTTGTTACTCATTTGGAATCTGTCTTCCAGCTGGCAACCACAAATCCAATACCCACACTGTCTAACTGAGCAGCCATCAGTAAATGTCAGCCTATATACTAGAGTTTTGTTTGTTTGGTTTGTTATGTTTGGGTCTGTTTTTTTTTTAAAGAAAATATTGCAAGCATTTTTGCTACTGTGACAAACCCAGCGATCCAGCACTGTTACTGAAATTCAGCATAAATCGGAGCTTCTCTGAGGAAGAAAAAAAAATCCAGGAGACTAAGAATTTGGATTAACAAAAGGGCTTAGTTAACCTAAAAAGATGCAAACGAGGAAGACTTTTGGTCCTTCATCTCTTTTTTGAGACACGGCTGCTTCGTTATAGTACTGTTGTTGTCCAGTAATTTTTCAGTCACATCTGACTCTCTGTGACCCCTTCTGGGTTTTCTTGGCAAAGATACTGGAATGGTTTGCTATTTCCTTCTCCAGCTCATTTTACAAATGAGGAAACTGAGGCAACCAGGGCTAAGTGACTTGTCCAAGCTAAATTTAAACTCACAAAGATGAGTATTTCTGTCTCCAGGATTAGGACTCTATCCACTGTGCCTCATTATAATACTACTGATAGGGTATATTTGCAAAGTCTTTGGTGCGGTCTGAACTGGAAGAGTCCTTGGAAATCAGTCCAAGGGAAGCAGTGTGGAGCAGTGAAAGGAGCCATGGATTTGCAATCAGAGGACCCAAGTTTGAATCTTGGCTTGACCAACTATGTTCTTTTATAAGTCATTTCTAGGCCATAGTCTCCTCATCTGTAAAATCAGAGAGTTGTATACAAGACCTCTAAAATCCCTTCTAGCTTATGATAACAACAGCAGCAGCAGCAGCAGCAGCAGCAGCAATTTTTAACATTTATATAGCTCTTTAAGGGCAGGTAGGTGATGCAATAGATAGAGTACCGGGCCAGGAGTCAGGAAGACTGATCTTCTGAGTTCAACTCTGACCTCAGACACTGTTTGCCTCAGTTTCCTTATCTGTAAAATGAGCCAGAGAAGGAAATGGCAAACCACTCCAGGATCTTTGCCAAGAAAACCCTAAATGGAGTCACAAAGAGTCGGACATGACTGAAAAACGACTAAACAACAAAATAGCTCTTTAAGGTTTGTGAAATGCTTTGCAAATATTATCTCATTTGATCCTCACAATTATCCTTGAAAAATAAGTGCTATCATCATATCCATTTTACAGATGAAGAAACTGAGGCTAAGAATGTTAAATAACTTTCTGAGGGTCACATAGTTTTTTTAAAATAATATTAATCATTCATATTTGTATAGCATCTTAAGCTTTAAAAAGTGATTTCATCAAAACAGTCCTGAGAGAGAAGCATTACAAGTATTATTATTCCCATTTTTAGATAACAAAACAGGTTGGGAGAGGCTGAGGATCCTACATACCTGGGCTCACACAGTGTCTGAGAGAGGATTTGAACCTAGACCCATTGATGACAAATACAGAATTTTATCCACATCATCATGCCAGAAATGCAAATATTCCTGATGAAACCATAGTAAAATGGTAGCAAAAAAAGAAATAGCAACAATTAACCCTTCTACACTTAGCTCAAGATAAGGCAGCCTGAGGAAACCTTCCTAGGCCCTAGGCAGAAAGTAAATCAGATATGTAAAGAAAAAATAAAAGCAAGGATATAAGAAAGTCCTCAGTGTTTTCTACATTTTTTACTTTTCTTATCTTTCAGAAGAAGAAAACAAAAGCATGTCACATTGGACCTACTAGTAAAATACTAGTAAGTAAAGGGACCTGGGTTTATGTTTGAACTAGAACAGAGCTTTTATACCTTCTTCATAACATGGAACCCTGTGACAGTCTAATAAGCCTACGGACCCTTTCTTAGAGTTGTTTTTAAATGAATAAAATAAAATGCACAGGACTACAAAAGAAACCAATTATTTTTAAATAGTTATCAAAATATTCTTTCACACAAGTTTCACACAATATCGCTTCTAGCTCTACATCCTAGGATATTATGAATTTCCTCAATATTTTAAAACATCTCTGTATATACATATGGTCTTCCCCAAAATCAGTTTAAAAAATCAGTTTGCTTTCATCTGGAAAGGGAAGTTGGAAAAACTGGACAAATAGTGCAGTTCCTTTCTGCTGCCTTCACCTAAAACCCTTGCTTCTGTTTGGAATAAAATTGTGAATGGGTAAGTGGTGTTAATTTTTTCCCATGTTACTTTAACCTCTGCTAGCCTCTGACTTCCTAACACAATAGAAGGCTAGAGATGAGGCTGGAAGAGGGTTCATCATCCTGAAGTGGTAGTTTCGGAGACAAGAAAACAAATTCTGGATTGGGTGGTGTCCAAAATTGAGAGAAGCCCAAGTCCTGAGACACTTTCCCCCTTCAAACTTTCTCTTCTCCTGAGTGGTGTTGTTCCCAGCACCAGCTGAGACAAGAAAACCCACCTGCTGTACTACTTACTAACCATGTAGGCAAGCCTCCTGAGCAGACAGTTAACACGAACAAGGCAACTAGACAATGGCCTCTTGTTTCTTGACTGTGACAAAACTGAGGTCTGCAAGGATTTAAAAAAAAATTGGCTTCTGCTGTACTTCTGAAGTGGGTGTGTTTACAATTAGATACAAGTAATAAAAAAGACTGACTGTTCATAACTGAGTGGGAGAGTTTAGAGGCATGGTAAATTTATTGCTTGCCAGACAGAGTTCTCTAGGAGAATGTACTCAGAAGCACAGAAGGGTTTGATGTAACACAAGGTCATTTTCAGTAACCTTCAAGATTGCTTTTAGAGTTAATTAGACATAACATAAAACGGAGCTGTAAACAACAGATACATCTAGTCATCTGGTTGGAAGGAATCCAATCAAACTGAGAATTTTGCTTGAAGCCCATAAGAAAGCAGACATACAAGGAATAAGCAGTGCTTGTCCCTTTATTATATTATAATTATTATAATTTCATTATAATACCATTAGTAAAATGATGCTGAAACCTTTTCTGACATAAACATTGAACAATCCCACCAACCTATTTATAGGGAGGTCACGCACATTTTTTTCCCTAATTACCCACACACTCATGCTCAATTCCTACTATTACTTATATTTGCACGAGGCAAAGAAACGCAATGAAGAGTCCCTGCTCTGGAGTCAGAAAACCTAGGTTCAAATCCCCTTTATGCCATGTACCACCTCTGTGACCACGGGAAAGTTACAACTTCCCCGGGCCTCAATTTTCTCATCTTATGAGTAAGGTGAATTAGAGGCTTTTAAGGTCCCTTCCAGCTCTAATTCTGCGATGACATGACACATGGCCAAGGCTGAGGATATAGTTTCTACCCAATCCTTTATGTTTGTACAAGGCAACTCTCAATCCATATAGGTACTATGCCAATGACCTTGCCCTCACCAAGAGAACTGGTAATGATATTGGTACTTGGGGATACCAAGAAAAGCAAAAGCCTGTCCCTGCCCCCCAAGGAGTTCACTTCTCTACTGGGGGAGACAACCTACAGAGCAAACATCATCAGAGGGACGGCTCTAGAATTAAAGACTCAAAAAGGCTTCCTTGTAGAAGGTTGGAGTTTAGGTGTGCCTTAAAGGACGCCAGGGAAGCCAGGAGGCAGAGATGAAGAGAGGGGAAAGAGCAATCCAGGGATCAGAGACTGCTGGTGAAAATGCCCAGAGTCAGGAGAGGGAGTGTCTTATTCTAGGAATAGCAAGGAGACCAGTGTTACTTAATCAGAGAGTATGTATAATTCCAAATACAAATACACTAAATCTTACACTAAAGGCTTACTCCAGCGGTTCAAAGGTGATAGGAAAACAAGCAAGAGCGTGATGAAGCCAATTTGAACCGGCCTGCAAGAACCAATCTTTAAATTTTCAGTGTGAGCATTCAGACTTTGGAAATCGGCAAACACTACCCATCAGGGCTTAAGTTATTATTTTGTTGATTGTCTAGACAAAAGAAAGTGATATGGAAAATGTTAATAAAGTGGATTAAACTTAAAAGTGGATTGAGAGAGTGTTTTAAGTTTGTTGTTGTCTCTACAGTAATAATGATAGCTAGCTAGTATTTATATAGTACTTTAAGGTTTACAAATTACTTTATATAAAATCTCTTTTGACACTCCTCTACAAGAACCATGTGAGGTAGGTGTTATTGTTATAATACCAATTTTACCAATGAGAGAACTGAGGCTGAGAGAAATTAAACCCCTTCCCCAGGGTTACACAGCTAGTAAGTATCTGGGGCAGGATTGGAGCTCAGGTCTTCCTGAATCCAAGTCCAGGATTTTTTGCTGTTGTTCAGTCATTTCCAACTCTTTATGACCCCATTTTGTGTTTTCCTTGCAGGGATACTGCAATAGTTTGTCATTTCCATTTACAGATGAGGAAACTGAGGCAAACAAGGTTAAGTGACTTACTCGGGGACATCAATTCGCTAGTAAGTCTCTAAGGCCAGATTTGAACTTAGGTTCTCCTGACTCTAGGCCTATCATTCTATACACTGTGCCACTTAGCTGCTTGGGACTTGAAGGAAGCCAAAGAGGCCAGAAGGCAGAGATGAGGAGGGAGAGCATTCTAGGCATGAAGGACAACCAGAGAAAATGCTAACAGTGGGAGAAGGGAGTCTCGTTCTAGGAACAGCTAGGAGGCTAGGCTAGTGTCATTGGATTATACAGTACCTGGGGGATATGGGGTATTAAATAACATTCTGATAATTGTGTTTCAATATAATGGGTTCCCTTTATGTTTTATGCATTTTTTAAGGCATTATTCTGGGAGAGAGTCCATAGGCTCATCAGACTTCCAAAGAGGTCCATGACACAAAAACGGTTAAGAATGCTTATCCTAGATGTAGGTACAAACACCCTCCTTGCGACTTATTTTCTTAGAGCTGCCCAGAGCTCCAAGAAATTAAATCATAGCATTTCCTGTTGTCTCTCTCCTCTAAGAACGGACGTTTACAGCCTCTCAATCAATCATCCAATAAGCATTTATCAAATGATATTACTAGGTCCCAGTCAGTCAATAAGCATTTATTAAATATCTATTATATGTCAGACACTGTACCTAGCACTAGGGAGACAAAAAGAGCAAAAATATCCCCTGCCTCAAAAAAGTGCATTCCAATGGAGAAGGCAACATATATCAAAATACATATACACATGACACATGTAAAGCAGATAGAAGGTAACAATTACATTCTAATAAGGAAGACACATGTACCAAATAGGTATAACAAGATCCATGTAAAGTAGATGGAAGGGAATAACCTTTGAGGGGATGGCATGCCTCAGGATTACTATTTTCAGGAGTAGGGCCAGAGGCTATCTCTCCTCTCTCATTTCGTAATAGCTAGCATTTACTTTATATAGCACTTTAAGGTCTGCAAAGTGTTTTATAATCATTATCTCATTTATCTTCACAACAACACTGGTGTGTAGGTGCTATTAATTATTATTCCAATTTTTATAGTTAAGGAAACTGCCTCAGTTTCTTCAACTGTAAAATGAGGATAATAATAGCACCTACCTCCTACGGCAGTTATAAGGATCAAATAAGATAATAATTGTTACATTGTAATGCTTGTTCCCTTTCCCCAAATTCCCAATGGGGTAGGATCCTGCGAGAATCAGAACACAGGGTATTAGGGTAGAAAAGTAGAGAGCTAACAGATATCTTTCTTCCCTTGCAGACAGACAGACAGACAGACACACACACACACACACACACACACACACACACACACACACACACACACATTAAAATCCCGTGTTTCCTTCCAGCCTCAGCTCAAGCAGCTGCTTCTATGTGAAGGGTTTCCCAATCCACCAAGGTCCTAGTGCCCTCCTTCCCTAAATTGCCTTTTAATTACTTCAAATACATTCTGTTTATACTTATTTTTATACACGTTGTCTTCCCCAATAAAATGTAAGTTCCTTGAGGACGGAGGCTGTTTCATTTCCATGTTTGTACCCTCACTGCCTAGCACAATGTCATGTATGTAGTAGGCACTTAATAAAAGCTTATCAATTATAAGCAATGAACAAAGGCAGAGTCTGTGACTGCCTGTCTCTTCCCCTTATACATACAACCCTCTAACAGCAAGGTTTGTGACTTCCTTCCCTCTACAGGAGTGTCATCAGTGTTCATTTTAATCTTATTTCAACTATATAAAAAAGGGTTTTGGGGGGGCAGAGAGCATTGAGGAGAGGAGAAAAAGAGTTGGGCTGAATTCTTACATCCCTCTCTTTTCACTAAGAAAGAAGCAATGAGCAAATACAATCCTACATCTGCCTCCCCCCTGCTTCAAGAGCCCTCAGTCTGGGCACCTTCCCCTTCAGCAATTCTAAAACTGCTTGACAAGAAGGCGGAAGACCAGCATGATCCCTCACAAGATGCAAACACCTGCAGACAGACAGACAGAAAGCAACTGGGCAAAAAGAATGAAAAAAATAGAGAGTGCATAAGTCTCAGGGAGACAAGAGTAATTGTCTTGACAATGCCTTCAGGGAAGGCTTCTTATAACTACACGCCAGAAAGTAAAATTGGGCACACAGCAAGACAGGTACATTCCTTTCTCCATCTTGCTCAAGTTGTCATGTAAAAATATTTTAATGAAAAAACTCCTTTTCATTTTCAGAACCAAAAAGCTCTATTGATGGAGGCAGCCTAATCTAGTACAAAGAGTGCTGAAAGTAGAGGCCTAGCATCAGGATTAGAATCCCACTGTTCTGTACTTACTCTGCAACCCTGGGTAAAGTCACCTCATATACTTGGACCTCAGTTTCCTCATACATAAAATGAGAAGCTTGAACCAGATGAAACCGTCAGGGCCCTTCCATATTGAGGGATAGTGATTCTAATTAATATTTCCTTTATAATACAGCTCTAGTTTTTTTTGGGGGGGTTGGATTTTTTTTTGGCTAGGCAGTGGGGTTAAGTGACTCGCCCAGGGTCACACAAATAGTAAGGGTTATGTGTCTGAAGCTGGATTTGAGCTCAGGTCCTCCTGAATCCAGGGCTGGTGCTCTATCCACTGCACCACCTAGCAAGCAATCCAGCTCTAGTTTTTTTTAAATGGTTATTTTTGAAAACTCCCCGGAATATTTAGCCAAATTCCAGGGCTCCCAAGTCAAGAAGAAAATAGTGCAAGCAGCCATAAAAAAACAATTCAAATATCATGGAGCCACAGTCAAGATTGCAAAGGATTTAGTAGCATCTGCATTAAAAGACTAGAAGACTTGGAATATGATATTCTGGAAAGCAAAAAAGCTTGGATTAAAACCAAAATTCACCTACCCAGCAAAACTTGGGGGGGGGGGAATGGCCATTTAATGAAAAAGAATGGACTTTCAAGCATCACTAATTAAAAGCCCAGACCTAAACAAAAAAATTAGATCTTCAAATACAAGACACAAGAAAGGCATAAAAAGGTAAACAGAAAAGAGAAAATAAGAGGTTCAATAAGGTTAAACTGTTTACATTCCAGCATGGGAAGGTGATACTTGTAACTCTTAAGAACATTACCATTATTAGGGCAATTAGAATGAGTATACATAGACAGAGGGTGCAGGTGTGACTTGATTACATTGGGATGATATCCAAAAAAACAAAATTAAGGAGTGAGAAGGAAGATTGCACTGGGAGAAAAGGGAAGGGAAAGATAGAATGGGTAAATCATCTCACGTAAATGAGGCTCCAAAGAGCTATTACAATGCAGCAAAAGATTGGGGGTGGGAGGCAGGCAACACTTGAACTTTATTTTCGTAAGAATTGGCTCAAAGAGGGAATAACATATACACTCATTTGGAAATAGAACTCTATCTTGCCCTATAGGGAAGGATAAAACTGAGGGGGGGGCAGAGACTTATAGAAGGGACGGAGGAATGGGGAAGGTGGTCGTCAGAAGTAAGACACTTATGAAGAGGGACAAGGTGAAAGGTGAGAGAGACAGATACACAGAGGAAAAATGAATGGAGAGAAATACACAGTTAATTATCATAACTATAAATGTGAATGGGGATGAACTCACCCATAAAATGGAAGCAGATAACAGAATGGATTAAAAACCAGTATCCTACAATATGCTTTTTTTACAAGGATCATATTTGGAACACAGAAACACAGACAGAGTAAAGGTAAGGGATTGGAGCAGAATATATTTGCTTCAACTGAAGTAAAAAAAAAAAAGCAAGGGTGGCAATCATGATCTCAGAAAAATCAAAAGCAAAAATAGATCTAATTAAAAGAGATAAGGTACCATAGACAATGAAGTAATATCAACAATAAACATATATGCATCAAATGGTATAGCATCTGAATTTTTAAAGGAGAAGTTAAATGAGTTTTAGGAAGAAACAGTAAAACTATACTAGTGGGGGGCCCCAACTTAGATAAATGTAATTAAAAATAAACAAGAAAGAAGTTAAGCAGTTGAACAGAATTTTAGAAAAGTTAGATATGATAGAACTCTGGAGAAAACTGAATGGGAATAGAAAGAAATATAACTTTTTCTCAGAAGTACATGGCACCTACACAAAACTAATCAAATATTAGGATATAAAAATCACAACCAAATACAGAAAAAAATAAATATTAAATCCATCCTTTTCAGATCATAATGCAATAAAAAACTACATTCAATAAAGGGCAGTAGAAAGGAAGATTAAAAATTAATTGGAAACTAAATAATCTAATCCTAAAAAATAAGTGGGTCAAAGAACAAATCATAGAAACAATCAATAATTTCATTAAAGAGAATGACAACAATGAGAGAACATACCAAAATTTATGAGATGCAACCAAAACCATACTTGGGGGGAGAAATTGTATCTGTAAATGCTTACATCAATAAAACAGAGAAAGAGCAGAATAATCAATTGGGCATACAACTAAAAAAAAACTAGAAAAAGAACAAATTAAAAATTCCCAACTAAACACCAAATTGGAAATCCTGAAAACCAAAAGAGAGATTAATAAAAACCATTGCACTAATAAATAAAATTAGAAGCTGATTTTATAAAAAAAAAACCAATATAAACATTGGTTGATTTGATTAAAAAAAGGAAAAAAGAAAACCAAATTACCAGTACCAAAAAGGAAAGAAGGTGAATTCACCCCCAAGAAGAGTAAATTAAAGCAATTATTAGGAGCCATTTTGCCCAGTTATATGCCAATAAATCTGACAATCTAACAAAATATAAAAATATTTACAAAAATATAAATTGCCCAGATTAACAGGAGGAAATAGAACACTTTTTAGGAAAAGTGTTCTATTTTAGGAAAAGAAATTGAATAAGCTATGAATAAACTCCCGAAGAAAAAATCCCCAGAGCTAGATGGATTCTATCAAAGCAAATTCTACCAAACATTTAAAGAACAATTATTATATAAACTATTTGGAAAAATAGGCAAAGAAAGAGCGCTACCAAAGTCCTTTTATGACAAAAATATGGTACTGATACCTAAACCAGAAAGAGCCAAAACACAGGAAGAAAACCATAAACCAATTTCTCTAGTGAATATTGATGCAAAAATTTAAGTAAAATACTAGCAAAGAGATTACAGCAATATTTCACAAGGATCATACACTATGACCAGAAGGGATTTATACCAGGAATGCAGCGCTGGTTCAATATTAGGAAAACTAGCCACATAAGTAATCATATCAATAACAAAACCAACAAAAATCATAGATTATCTCAATAGATGAATAAAAAACTTTTGACAAAACACAACATCCATTCCTATTAAAAACATTAGAGAACATAGGATTAAATGGAGCTTACCTAAAAATCTATCTAAAACCATCAGTAAACATTACCTGTAATGGAGATAAGCTAGAAGCCTACACAATAAGATCAGGAGTAAAGCAAGGATGCCCATTACTATCACTAGTATTCAATACTGTACTAGAAATGCTAGCTATAGCAATAAAAGAAAAAGAAATGGAAGGTATAAGTAAAAGCAATGAGGAAACAAAACTATCACTCTATGCAGATAATATGATGGTATATTTGGAGAATCCTAGAAAATCAACTGGAAAAAAAAACCTAGTTAAAATAATTAACAACTTTAGCAAAGTTGCAGATTATAAAATAAATCTACATAAATCATCCCATTTCTATATAGTACCAACAAAGTCCAGCAGGAAGATATAGAAAGAAAAATTCTATTTAAAATAACTATGCACCATATAATATACTTAGGAGTCTACCTGCCAAGACAAACCCAGGAACCATATGAATACAATTATAAAATACTTTTCACACAAATAAAGTCAGATCTAAACAACTGGAAAAATATTAAATGCTCATGAGTAGGCTAAGCCAATACAATAGAAATGAGAATTCTACCTAAATTAATTTATTTATTCAATGCCCTACCAAACTATCAAAAAAAAATTTATAGAACTAGAAAAAATAATAACAAAATTCATCTGGAAAAAACAAATGATCAAGAATATTAAGGGAATCAATGAAAAAAAAAATGTGAAGGAAGGTGCCCTAACTATACAATATCTCAAACTGTATAAAAAAGCAGGAATCATCAACAGAGTAATGACTCAGTGGAACAGATTAGGTACACAATACGTAGTAGTAAATGACCATAGTAATCTAGTGTTTGATCAAAGCAAAGATCTAAGCTTTCGGGACAAGAACTCTCTATTTAACAAAAAGTGTTAGGAAAACTATAAAACAGTATGGCAGGAACTAAGTATAGGCCAATATCTCACACTATATACCAAGATAAGGTCAAAATGGCTATATGACCTAAAGAGTGATACCATAAGCAAATTAGGGGAGTATGGAATAATTTACCTCTCAGATCTGTGGATAAAGGAAGTATTTAGGACCAAGCAAAAGTTAAAAAGCATTACAAAATGTAAAATGGATAATTTTGATTATGTTAAATTTAAAAGATTTTGAACAAACAAAACCAATGCAACCAAGATAGAACAAAAGCAGAAAACTAGGAGGAAAATTTTTACAGCAAGTATTTCTGATAAAGACCTCATTTCTCAAATATATAGAGAACTGAGTCAAATTTATAAGAACACAAGTCATTCCCCAATTGATAAATGGTCAAAGGATATGAGCAGGCAGTTTTCAGATGAAGAAATTAAAGTTATCTATAGTCATCTGAAAAAAAATGCTCTAAATCGCTAATGATTAGAGAAATGCAAATTAAAACTACCACCTCATACCTACAAATATAATAGCTAATATGACAGAAAAGGAAAATAATAAATGTTGAAGGGAATGTGGGAAAACTGGGACACTAAGGCACTGTTGGTGAAGCTGTGAACTGTTCCAATCAATTCACAGAGCAATTTGGAACTATGCCCAAAGGACTATAAAATTGTGCATACCTTTTCACCTAGCAATACCACTACTAGGTCTACATCCCAAAGAGATCTTAAAAAGGAGGAGAGGGGAAGGATCTATTTATACAAAAGCATAATATGGTAGCTAAAAATTGGAAATTGAAGGGATGCCCATCAATTGGGGAATGGCTGAACTAGTTGTGGCACAGGATTGTAAGGGATTGCGCTATAAGAATTGATAAGAAGGATGATTCCAGAAAAACCTGGAAAGACTTACATAATTAATGAAGAGCGAAGTGAGTAGAACCAGAAGAACACTGTACACAGTTAACAGCAATATTGTATGCTGAAAAACTGTGAATGACTTAGCTGTTTTCAGCAATATAATGATCCAAGATAATACCAAAGGACTCATGATAGAAAATGCTATCCACCTCCAGAGAAAGAGCTGATGGTGTCAATACAAATTGAAGCATACTATTTTTCATTCTTTCTTTTTTTAAATCTTTTTAATTTTTAAAAAATTTATTTATTTTTAGTTTTCAACAATCACTTCCATAAGCTTTTAAGTTTTACATTTTCTCCCCCTCCCTTCCTTCCTCCCTCTCCAAGATAGCGCACAATCTGATACAGGCTCTACATATATATTCTTATTAAACATAGTTTCACGTTAGTCATGTTGTAAAGAAGAATTAGAACCAATAGGAGGAACCATGAGAAAGGAGACACAAAACAAAACCGAAGGAAAAAAAAAAGAACAATTAGTATGCTTCAATCTGCATTCAGACTCCATAGTTCATTCTCTGAATATGGATCTCATTTTCCATCATGAGACTTTTGGAGATGCCTTAGATCCTTGCATTGCTAAGAAGAGATAAGTCTGTCAAAGTTAGTCACTGCACAACATGGTTGTTACTGTGTACAATATTCTCCTAGTTCTGCTCACTTCACTTAGTATCAGTCCATACAAGTCTTTCCAGGTTTTTCTGAAGTCTGCCTGCTCATCATTTCTTATAGCACAATACTATTCCACTACATTCAGATACCACAACTTGTTCAGCCATTCCCCAATTGATGGGCATCCCTTGAATTTCCAATTCTTTGCCACTACAGAAAGAGCTACTATAAAAATTTTTGTACATGTGGCTGCTTTTTTTTTTCCCAATTTTTATGATCTCTTTGGCATATAGCCCTAGAAGTGCTATTGCTGGGTCAATTTTTATAGCCCTTTGGGCATAGTTCCAAACTGCTCCAAAATGGTTGGATCCTGTGTTGGAACCCTGCTTAGTTTCTGAGATCAGACGAGATCAGACACATTCAGGGTGCTATGGTTGTAGACCCACTCTTTCTTTCTGAGTTTGAGTTTTCTTCCAGAAAATGATTCATATGGAAATATGTTTTACATGACTGTACATGTATAATCTATATCAGATTGCCAGCCATCTCAGGGAGGGCTGTGGGGAGAGAGAAAGGGATAGAATTTGAAATTCAAAACATTTTTTAAATATTAAAAATTGTTTTTAGATACAATTGGAAAAAAAATTTTTTTAATTTAAATATTTTAAATGGTTATTCTTTTTTTTTTGGGGGGGGGAGCTGTTACAGCAATTGAAGGCCCAGAAATGGATATGGTTTTATCAGTGGAAATACAATTAAAGAAGATACCTTATCATCTGCGTTGCTGGTGTACCCTAATGGACACTGGCCTTTCCCATTTGACTTGTAGCTGAAACCTACTATATGTGTTATCTCCACCTATTAAAAAGTGAGCTCCTTGAGACCAGAGACTGTCTTGCTGTTCTGTTTTTATCTCTAGCACTTAGTACAGTATTTTGCACATAGTGAGTGCTTAAAATATGATTTTTTAAAATTCAATCTATCAAGGCAGCTAGGCAGTGTGGTGGATAGAGCACAGGCCCAGGAGTCAGGAGGACCTGAGTTCAAATCTAGTCTCATATCACACACCTGACACTTATTAGCTGTGTGACCCTGGGCAAGTCACTTAACCCAACTGCCTCACCAAAAAATAAAAAACAAAAATAAAATAAAATACAATAAAATTCAATCTATTACCTTTATATCCAAATATGTCCCTCTCTTTCCCCTCCACAGAAAGCTTCTCGTTACAAAGAACTTTTTTTAAAAAATGGAGGACACAGTTCAGCAAAACTCACCAATATACCAACGAGGTCTAATAGTATATGCACTAATATTCCATACTCACAATTCTCTACTTCTGCACAGGGAGGGAGGTACATACTACTTCTAAATTTCAAAGATCGAGAATGATCTTTTCTTGAGGCCAAGGATGGTTTCATTTTTTATTCCCTATCCCCAGAATTTCCCACAGTTCTTTGCAACATAGGATTGACCTTAAAATGTTTAATGAATTGAGTTCACTTCCACATCTAAACGTTCTTTTGACTCAAAAACTGTCATTCTTTTTCTTCCCAATACGATTCTAATAGTTTAAGATTTCAGCCTTTTACCTCCAATTACAAAAGTTACTACTGTGTTTCTCCCTTAGATTCTATAATTTCAGCCATTAGTTTTATGGCATTACTTTTCATTTATATATTAAATGACAACCAGTTTTAAGGTTTAGCTTATTTTTAAGACAAAAGGGATCAATGTCAACGTCTGCATTGCTTCCTAGCTATATTCATATTCCAGGCAAGTGCGGTAATCAAACTAATAATACATTTCATGTACATTAACTCACTCTGTCTTCACAACACTCCTGTGAGATAGTCTTACCTAGATATGCTCATTGTTAATTGCTGGATAAAAAAATTTGTCTCTAAGAAGTCAAGTGAATGCTCTCTGCACAGAAATATGTAAACTGTTACCTCATTATCACCAGGTTAGTTATTATGAAAAATGAAAATTGTCTAATTATAATGGTCAAGTTTGGCCCCAAGAAGAGCTAAGGGTTGCAAAAACAGGGGCTGTGGATGTTAAATATTGCCTCTATATGTGCTATAGATAGATAGATAGATAGATAGATAGATAGATAGATATAGATAGATATACATACACACACAAATATATATACACACACACATATATATAATATGCATATTGTATGGCTTTGTTGAGTGGTTTTGCTAGGTAATTTTTTTTCTCTCTTTTTCATTCTTTTTTAACAAGGGGTGGCTGGCTCACTTGCTGGACAGAGTAGGAGAGAAATATATTTGGAAATTAATGAAGGCGATGTAAAAGCAAAATATGTCATTAAAAAACTGGTCTTTAATCAACTTTAAAGTCAGGTTCAGAAACATAAAAGATCACTCCTTTTTCCTCCAGCTGTTGAAATGTAAGCCATATGAAATTCAAATAATCTTAGGGATCTGAGAATGTAAATCAAAGAGCGCTATCCTAGAGATCACCTAATCTAGCTAGCTCCCATTTTACATATGAGTAAACCGAGCCATAGAGACATTAAGTGACTCCCCAAAGTTATACATGTAACAGAGCCTGGATTAAAACCCAGGTTCTCTGAACCCAAATCTCTCCTGCCTTTCATGGCTAAACTCCTTTTAAAAAAAAAAAGGCCATCTACAATAGGTGTTTCACTTTCTTCTCACACTCTTCTTGTCTCTCCATAATCTGGATTCTGAATTTACCCTTCAAATGAACTGCTTTCTCCAAAGTTACCAATGATCTCTTTATAGCCAAACCTAACATTCTTTTCTCAATCCTCATCTTCCTTGCCCTCTGACAGCTTTTTACATTGTGTCAATATACTCTTCTCTCCAGGTTTTCATGACAGAGCTCTATTGATTCCCCACTACCTGTGGGTCCATTCCTCCTCAGACTCCTTTGCTAGAACTTTATTTGGTTCATGCCCACTACTTGTGAGTGTCCTCCCAAGGTTCTGTACTGGGACCTTTTCACCTGGTGATCTCATCATCCACTCTTGTCCACTGTCCATTTCCTTGTCAAATTGATCTTCCTAAAAAACAGGTCTGACCATGTTACTTCCATATGCAGCATAACTCCACTGGCTCTCTATCACTACCATAATCAAAGATAAAATCTGGTTTTCCCTGAAAGCCCTTTATAGCCAGCTGTCTTCTTACTTTTCAGTCTTTTCACTTTGTTGTAGCCCATGTTCTTTACAATCCCATGACAATACCCTCTTTGCTTTATACAAGACACAACATTTCACAACTGACCATTTTTACTATCTCTAGTAAGCTTTTCCTGATCCCCCTTAATGCTAGCGTCTCCCCTATGCGATTATTTCTGATTTGCCTTATGTATAAATATAATATATATACACATAATATAAACATATATATGTGTGTGTGTGTGTATATATATATATATATATATATATATATATATATATATATATTATACATACATGATTTATATATGGCTGGGTAATCCATACACCCATACATATAAAACAAAAGGGACTCGGGGGGGAGGGGGGTGTTTGTTTTGGAAGGGGTTTTTTTGTCGTTTTTTTTGTGTCTCTAGCACTTAAAACAGCACCTAAAATATAGCCAGGATTTAATAAATGCTAATTGATTGAAATCAATAAAACTGATCCTCCTTCAAAGAAAGAACTGACATTTTCTGAATGCAGACCAAAACATCCTATTTTTCACTTTCTTTTTTGATTCGAATATTCTCGTACAAAATGACTAATATGGAAATGTTTTACATGATTGCACATGTATGACCTATATCAGATTGCTTACTATTTCAGGGAAGGGGGACAGGAGGAAAAGAAGGAGGGAGAAAATTTGGATCTCAAAACTTTTTTTACAATGTTTAAAAACTGTTTTAACACTTAATTGGGGAAAAAATTAAATATTACATAAAAAAATAAATAAAATTGATCAATATATGAAAAAACTGGTATTAGGGGCAGCTAGGTGGCGCAGCGGATAGAGCACTTGCTCAAAGTCAGGAGGACCTGAGTTCAAATCCGGCCTCAGACACAGGCTACTGGCTAGCTGTGTGACCCTGGGCAAGTCACTTAACCCTGATTGCCTCACCCAAAAAAAAACGGCATTATATTGTAATGCCCCACATCTAGGGACCCCCCCCATTTCTGCAAAGGAATAGGTACAGATATCTTCATATATCTCTTCTTTGAAGTCAAGCTTGTTCTTTATAATTCTGCAAATTCATTTTCAAATGTTTCATGGTTGTTCATCTTTTCATTTACATTGTTGAAATAATGTTTATGTAGTTTTACTGACTATGCTTACTTTACTCTGTATCAGTTCATGTAAGTCCTTCCATGTTTCTCTGTATTCATCATGTTCATTTTTTCTTCAGCTCATTAATATTCCATTGCATTCATGAACCACAATTTATCTGCCCATTCTCCAATTGATTTATTTCCAGTTCTTTGCTACCACGAAATGCAGCATAAATATTTTGATGTACATGGAAACTTTCTTTTCGGACATGACCTCCTTGGGGAATAAGCCCAGAAGTTGAATACCTAGGGGAAGGAATGTAACCATTTTTGCCACTTTACTCACACAATTCCAAACTGCCTTTCAGAACGGTTGGATTAATTCACAGTTCCACCAAAAACACCTTAGTGTGCCTATATAGCCCCTCTGTCATTGACTATACCCCTCTTTTCTTTTCCTTGCCATTTGGCTTGTGTAAAGTTAAACCTCAGAGTTATTCTGATTTGCATCTCTTCATTATTAGTGATTTACAGGAAGCATCTAGCAAACTACAGCCCAAAATCCTGCAGCTTGTTTTTGTACAGCTGATAAGCTAAGAAGGGTTTTTACATTTTTAAATAAGATGGTATTGTATTTGAAATACTATAACATGATGTTTTAAAATTTTATTTTAAAATTTAGTATTTAAAATGTTAAAAATATGTAGTATTTAAAATTATTTTAAAATGTTAAAAATATTTTTAAAATATTTAAAAGTATTTAAAAATGTAAAAACTGTTCTTAGCTCAAGGGTTACAAAAAAACAGGCAGTAGGCCCAATTTGGCCCTCCCATCATATTTGCCGAATCCTAATTTAGAGTATTCTTTCCTAAAGTTGTTATTTTTTCAATTCTTTTTTTAACTATTGTTGGTTCATATCCTTTGACAATTTATCAATTGGAGAATAGTTTTTGGCCATATTTATTTCTGCTTGATGCCTTTACATCTTGTATACAAACCTTCATATGAGAAATATGATAGAAAAAAAATTTCCTTTTCAATCACTTCCATTCTTATCAGAGACCAGTAATTATTTTTGCCTTTATAAAAGCTTATCTATTTCCTGACAAGAACTATCAATACCTTGAAAGAGAAAACAAAATAAAAAGTATTTCTTCATGGTTTTTGTCTGCTTATTCATTTAATCCTATTTAGTTGAATGCTAAAGGCTTTATGCCTTATGTAAGAATGTATTCATTATTTTAAATAAAAATATTTTTATAGAATTGAGATATTAGTAGTGTGCTTCTTCAGAACAGAGTTTAACTAAGCAGACATATGACGACTGATGGAGAGGGTCACTAAAAAAGACAGTCAGATGAATATTTTGTGAAGTAGCCAAAATTTTTCAAGTGAACAAATTTATTTATTTAAAAATACTCATAACGCTACAGTAAAGGATAAATGTGTCACAGATATCCCTGAAACACAACTGCAGATCTGTTCTCATTAAATCAACAGTATTTAACAAGGTTTGGAAGTACACACTGTCCCAGGATGAGGAAACGAATGTCAGGCAGGTAAAAAAGAATGGATCTTAAAAAGACAACCTGCATTAAAAAGAACAAGGTGATTTCAAAAAAGAATGTGGGCTGGTAAGTATTTTGCAGTTCTTTGGAGATGATTCAACTATTCAAAAATAACAGATAGTTTCATTATTTTTTTACTCCACACCAAGCAATGATGATGATGGTGATAACTGCTAAGCATTTATATAGCATTTTAAAGTTTGCGAAGCCCTTTATATACATTATCTCATCTGAAACTCATAAAAACCCCAGAAGATAGGTTCAAATTATCCTCCTTTTACTACTAAGGAAACTGAGATTAAGAGACTTATAAGGCATCATCCAGCTGATAAATGTCTAAGGCAGGATCAGAACCCAGGTCTCTTTAACATTCCATTAGACCTCTTACTATATATCAGGTACTGTGCTAAGTACTCAGGATACAAATATTTCTTAGAACCATGAGATTCAAGAAAAGTATATATTCCAGCAATAATGTCTTACTCAATTCAATCTGTCGGGTCACAAAGGATAGTGAACAATAATCAGTATCTTTGGCTTACCATTTCGAGACACATCCAGCTCTACCAACTGCATGAAGTTAGCAATTTCTGGAGGGAGCCGCTGAATTTCATTGTCACTAAGGCCAAGTTTCCGTAACTTTACTAGCTGAAAAAATTGCTGAAAGACAAAAGAGTGTTACGTGAGTTTCATATATATCCATAATCCAAACTTTCTGAACAAGTGAAAGTTTAAGGCATTGCTCACTCAGTCAACAAGCACTTATTTTTATTAATGGCATGAAATAATGCTAACTGGGGCCATTTAATTAACCACAGGAACAAAAACAAAATATTTTTTACAAACAGAGAGGGAGATTTTATGAGGACAGCAGTTGACATGGATCAAAATCATACATTCAACATGTCTGCAAATGTATGAATCACAAGCCCACTGTATTTAGGATGCTAATTTTTAATAATCAAATACATCTTCTAAAATTATTTCAAAAGGGGCTTCAATAATAATGCAAAATAATATATAAAATAAAATATAGATAATATAAAATAATATAACTTTTTTTAAAAATCTATGTTAAATCTTTCATTTTTCTATCATCTTCACTTCCAAATATATCCTTTCCATAGCTTAACAAATATTTAAAAAAGAGAAAAAGAAAAATCAGTTCAACAAAACTAATCAGTATATCAACTGGTGTGATAGAATATTCAATAGTCCACACTCATAGATTCCCTCACCTCTGCAAAAGAGAGAGGGAAGGGCATTTCTCCACAGGTCACCAGGCTCAAGTTCAGTCATTATAATTATACAGTTCAGTTAGGAGCTTTTTTGGCCTTTCCATTTCCACTGCTGTACTCATTGTGTATATTATTTTCCTTTGTGAACATATATTGTTTTCCTTCTTCTGCTTACATCACTCTGCATCAGCTCATATCATTCAGAACATGTTTCAAAAGTAAAATAAATGCAATGAATGAGAGATGAAGGTAATGCAAGAGAGCTATCTATGATTAATAGTGTCCAATAAAGTGATTGATACTTTTGGCATCTGTAATGGATTGACTATTTGAAGCTATCAAAAAAACATTGAAATTCCTTTATGCTGATTGTACTAAAGTATTAGCTGACACAAAAGCCTTTCAAACAAGCCCACCCATTTGAACGACCAGGCCTACACCAATTGTTTAAGCAGTTGGGCAGTTTCACAATGCACCCGGGTGTTTACTCAAACAAGAAAGTTCTCTTTGTCTTGGAGAAAACATGGTCCAACAGGCAAGACTATAATACTGGCCCCAGTTCCACATATTCAGGGTTTAATTCAGGACTAACAAAATCAAATGGTCAAGATTCTTGATCAGAGGAACAATAAAAAATGAATTCAGTGTAGGCATTCCAAGATGATTACTTGCCAAATTAAAATTCTCCTAGAAACACTGAATTTAAACTCACTTGAGATTTTGTTCTAAACCCATTTACTGATGGAACTTCACTGAATGCTAACACAAAGGAACATGTGTGTGTGTGTGTGTGTGTGTGTGTGTGTGTCCTTTACAGCAAAAATTGCCTTATCAATTAAAATAGCACAGTGGATAGTGCACTGCACTTGAGAGTCAGGAAGACCTGAGTTTGAATTCTTCCTCAAACATGTAGCTGTATAACTTTGTATGATCAACCTCACCTACCTCACACACAGGATTGCTGTGAGGATGAAATTAACTATAAAGCACTTTTGAAAGCTTAAAGCACTATAGAAATACTAGCTATTATTTTCATTATCATTATTATTATAATACACATGGCATAAAAGTAATCCTGTTTGCCAGGCCTGCAGTTAAAAAAGGATCTCTTCTCTCTCTCCCATACCGCCAACTCAACATTTTTGGTAGGAAAGGGAGTCCAGACCTGTGATTTCATCAGTATAGGGAACTCCCTGTTTTCCATAATTTTAGGGTCATAGGGAATAATCACAGCAAACACCTCATAGAGTTATTGTAATGATCAAATGAGAACATGTGTGAAGAGTGTTTTTTAACCTTAAAGAGCTACAGATATACCTGTTGTTAATGTTGTTCAGTCATGTCTGATTCTTCGTGACCCCCACCTAAGATTTTCTTGGCAAAGACACTGGAGTGGTTTGCCATTTTCTTCTCCAGTTTATTTACAGATGAAGAATTGAATCCAACAGGGTAAAGTGATTTGCCCAGGACCATGCAGCTAATAAGTGTCTGAAGCCAGATTTGAACTCAGGAAAAGGAGCTTCCTAACTCCAGGCTCAACACTATCTACTTACTACACCACCCAGCTTCCTCCACAGAAACTGTAGGTTTTATTAAGTATTAGAAAGTTTCCTGGAGCCTTAATAGGCTAAGTGACTTGCCCAAGAATACAGAGACAGGACTGTCACATGCAAGACTTAAACACAGGTCAACCTGATTCTCAGGCCATACTCCTATACCCTATAATACCCTTTCTCTCACACAGCATTAGTGGAATGTTCCACAGCACCTCAGACACAACATATTCAAAACAGAACTCATTATCTTTCCTCTTAAACTCATTCCTTTTCCCCACTTCTGTTGAGGGCACCAGGGCAGAGAACCTACAGCTTACTGACACACGTGGCCCTCCAGGTCCTCAAGTGTGGCCCTTTGACTGAATCCAAACTTCACAGAACAAACTCCTTGATAAAAGGCTTTGTTCTCTAAAACCTGGACTCAGTCAAAGGGTGCCCCAGAGGACCTAGAAGGCCATAAGTGGCCTTTAGGCCACAGGTTCCCCAACCCTAGACACAAAACTGCACAAGGTTGGAGTCATCCTCACCCCACTGTTCTCCTTCACCCCACATTTTCCATCAGATGCCAATTATTGTCAATTCCGCCTCCCCAACTTTAACATGCATCCCCTTCTACTCACATAGCCCCCATCCTAGGTCAGGATTTGATCTCTCCTGACACCTGGACTATCACACCAGCCTCCTAAATTCTCTCACTTGCCTGAAGTCTCTCCCTCTCCAATCAGTCTGCACACAGTTGCCAAAGTGATTTTCCTAAAGCTCTAGGAGCTAGAACTTGAGGACCCAGGTTCTCTAACCCCAAAGCCAGTGCTCTCTCCCCTATACCAGTTCAGTCCCTTGCATCAAGTACATACTTAACAAATATTTACTAAATTGAATTCTGGACTGGGACTTCAGATATGTCTGGGTTCTCATCCTAGCTTTAGCTTTAACTCATTGTATAAATTAGAACAAGCAACTTCCCTTCTCTAGTTCTCAGTTTCATTAGTTATAAAGTGGGTTTGATTAGATGATCTCTGTGCTTCCTTAGAACTCAACACTATGAATCCATGAAAAAGTGGCAACCTTTAGCTATAATTACTGCATAGGCTTTTAAGCAGTCTTGTCAAGCTGATAAGACCATTCTCACCATACAATTCCTTACCTAAATACCCAGTTAGCAGTTAAATATCTATGAAAAAAAATTGGGGGGAATTATGTCAGTAAATATAGTCGCTTACAGTCCTAAACACAGTTAAGTAGGGTAAAATTACCTTAAAATCTGTGGATGGACAGGATGGGACTGACAGGTCCCTAAATCACCTATGTGATGACAAAAAAAAAGGCATTTTTCTATATGTGTGTCAGGCTAACTACATCCCCTTCTGCACATGTGGATAATCAAAATGTTCACCTCTAATTGACAGGTTAGACAGTCTGAAACTCATAACTTCAATAGTTACTCCTTCCTCTCACATTTCACATCCAGTATATCATTCCTATGATTTCCTCTCTGTCAAATCCATCACCAAATCTCATCAACTCTTCCTTGACAAAAACTAGCAAGGAAGTTCTGAGTCCTTGTGATGTGCCCAGCATTATGCTAGGTACTGAAATGGACAGAATACAAGAGAAGAGTAAGAAATGGTTCTTGTCTTTAATTGTTGAGCCTAGAGAGGAAAAAAAAAACCATGTGTAGAAACTACCCTGTACAGTAATTGCTCTGTTAAATAAAACATGATGGTTACATGCAGATCATAAGTGTAGGAAAAGGGGTTTAAATCCAGGTCCTGATTCCAAAGCTGATGTTCTTTCCCCCTGAATCATTCTAAGGATCAGATTAGCTGATCCCTAGAGTTTCCTTCCTTATGATCCTGTGATCTATAAATCTTGTTAAGAAATAATGAAGGATTAGGAAGAGTGCAAAATGTGTAGACAATGACAGAACACAGCACAAGGACAAATTTCTATTAAATATTTAGCTGACTGTATTGTCTGACAAAATTCTAAAACATTTCAACATGTGCCACATGTGAGATAACTTCAGGGAAACATCTTTTAGAACATTAGTCAGAGACATTTTCTAATCATCTCATATAAAAAGACACTTGCAAAGTGATAAAACAATACTGTAATTAGGCTGAGGGAGGGATAACTAACGAGATTAGTCCAGGGCTGAATTAACTTGATTAAGGAATCTGAAGAGGGAATAACAGCATGCTAATAAAATAGGTAGATGATAACAAATAACCATGGATGCTGCCAACACCATCAGGGCCAAAAAAGAACACATAAATTAACACAATAAAGAGAGATGAGAACAAAAATGAACCCATTTCTGGAGAACTGGAACCTAAAAACTGTCAGATAAAAACTCAGAAGGATAAAGTGAGATAGAAAGAAACTAAGAAAAAACACTATAAATAGAATTCGATACAACCTCACAATGATATAGCAAGCAGTTAAACAGAAGAACGGCCAATACCATTTTAGGCATCAACTATGGGGGACAGTAAGACAACCATCATGCAACTTGAAAAAAAGATTACCTTCTTTATTCAGGAAAGGATATATATTTGTGGCAATTGCCATATGGTAAATAGTAAGTATTAAGGAACAAAAAGCTACAGAAGTGATGAAGAAAGGACTGGAAATACTATCTCATAAGATAGATGAGCTTAGTTTTCATATAACTAGGATTGGAGCAGTAGAGGAAATAAGGCATAATATCACTGCCTACAAATGTGTGAAATATAGGCCAAGGGAAATCAAGGCCAAGAAAAAGAAAGGCAGAAAAACTAAGCCATGATCTCCTTTTGCATAGGGTAAGAGCATTGTACAATTAAATCAGTGATTTTTTTTTTAATCAGTTCCTTTTAAAAAAAAAAACGGACTTGTGATTTCATTAATATAGTAAGCTGCTTGTAAGGAAATTCCCTCTCCTGAAGAAGGTTTGGAATGGCTCTCTGACTCACAGTTTACAGCACTGTACCCTTACAGCACTGTACAGTATATGACTGTTGTTTTTGTTGTTCATCCTTCATTTTGGAGAGGACCATGATATCAGGGAGGTGATGCCATGACATGCAAGTGATTTGGATTTAAGTGAGGGAGGGCTGTGCAAAGTCACTTTCTCCTCCACAGCCATCTGGGTCCAGTGGCAAGATATAGATCAGGATGACTGGAAAGGGTCACAAAGCCATTATGTGTAAGAGACAGAATGAACTCAGGTTAGAATGTGAGTACCTTAAGAGCAGGGATTTTCACTTTTGTCTTTCTATATCCCTAATATTTAAGCACAGCATCTGACACATTAGTAAACTTTTAATAAAATGTCTGCTACCTCAAAGATCAAATATAAAATCCTTTGGCCTTTAAAGGTTTTCATAATCCAACTTTCTCCTACCTTTCCAGTCTTCTTACACATTACTCCTTTGTGACATTAGCCTTCTTGTTAAAACACCATCTTCCAATTCAATGTCTTTTCACTGGCCAGTCCCCATGTCCAGAATAGGCTCTCTCTCTCCTCACCTCTACCTCCTGGCTCCCCTGGCTTCCTTCAAGACACAGCTCAAATCTAAGTTTCTACAAGAGGCCTTGCCCAGTCGTCTTAGTCTCCCCCAATTGCTGGTGCCTTCCTTCTCATCTAATCTAGTCATACCTCCCATTCATGTTGTATATACGTTACATAAACACACTTGTCTGCATGTTATCTCACCCATTAGAATGTGAGTTCCTTGAAGGAAGGTAGACACCATGTTTTTTGCTCTCTTTGAACCCCTAACACTTAACATAGTGCCTGGTACGTAGTAAGCACTTGTTTTGATTGATTAAACATAATAAATATTATCATTTTTTAAAAAGTTAAATAGAGTCAAACATTTAGTCTACTTTTCCCTCTATTACCTTAGAAGTCAACTTTTGCCCAATAAGCTTTGGTATAAATTTTGAAAAATTTCATTTGTGATATTTTCTCTCATATGACTCTTGATCTCATATTCGTTTATAACTCAGTCTCATGGTCTGTCTCTCGGAGAATGCTCTCACTTCTTTTATACCAGGGGTAGTCCAGTGAAGTCTATGTCCCCTTCTCAAAATAATGTTTTAACTTTGTAAATCAAAATATACAGAAGTACAATTATATTGAAATATTATAGATAAAATTGCACTGATACTTTTGGGACACCCTATATATGCAAAGTAAATGCAGAGTAATTTGCAGATTCGGGGAGAGGGGAAGATGAAAGGGAGGTATGGGGAGTACCTTTCATAATTTTAGGGATCAAGATAGACTTTCTGTAGGAAATGGCACTTGAACTATGGTTTGAAGGAAAGTAGGGAGTCTATGAGGCAGAAGTGAGGAAGAAATACATTTCAGAAGTGGGGGAGACAGATACAATGTAATGCACAGGAGGCAGCAAGGAGCACCATCTGTCTACATCACAGAGCTCATAAGGGGGAACCACGTGCCACAGGCCTGGAAAGGCAGAGGCTATAGTTATATTTTTGTTGTTCAGTCGTTTCAGTCAGATCTGACTCTTCATGACCCCATTTGGGGTTTTCTGGGTAAAGATACTGGAATGGTTTGCCATTTCCTTCTCCAGCTCATTTTATAGATAGGGAAACTGAGGCCAACAGGGTGAAGTGACTTGTCCAGGGTCACACAGCTAGTTAAGTGTCTGTGGTCACATCTGAACTCAGATCTTCTTGACTCCAGGCCTGGCACTCCATCCACTGTGCCATCTAGCTGCCCAAAGTTATATTAGGAAGAGCTTTTTAAAAGGTAGAAGGGTTTGAACTTTATCCTAAAGGCAGTAAGTGGGGAGCCAATGGAACTTCTGGAACAGGACAAAGACATGAATGAGATTCTGACTCTATAAATATCTCAACAGGCTAGAACAGTTGAATTTAAGATAAGGTTTAATCTGGATAAATGCAAAGTATTACAATTGAGTCTATCTTCATCTTTCTCTCCCAAAGCAGCAGCTTTTTTTTCACTAACATCAATTATGAAAACACTATATGCATCTCTAATGTACTCACCATCTTGCTATCCATTCGTGAAGCAGGTGCACCTGAGCTAGGTTTTAAACATAGACTCCCAAAGTGGGCTATACCACCCTCTGTGGGGCACTGGAAAAATCCAAAGGGGCAGTAGCAGCCTCGGGTGTAACTGGGGGGCATTGAATAAAAATAAGGGGGACGTGGAAGCATAAGGAAAGACAATAAGAAAATTTTGAAAAAACATTCATACACTTTTTGTCTGTTGTACAGCACAGTTAAAATCATAGAGATTACATTATCTTCCAAATAAACACAAAAAAATGCAAGTTATAACCAATCAGGAGTCAAGTCCACAAAAAGCGCTTAACAAGCAAGTGTTGGCAGGCCAGTGTGTTGTGCATTGTCAGGAAGTCCAGTATGCATCGTCAGGAATATGTGTGTGTAATGAGTTGTTTACAATACGATACTATACAGTTTCATGATGTAATACTGTCTCATCAAAACTTCAATGCAGGAAAAAAACCACAAGTTTACAATAAATTATTAAATTTAAGATGCATATTTTTGCTTTATTTTCATCTGAATGCTTTATCAATGAAATCAATGAAAATTTGGAGAGGTAGATGAGAAAGTCTGATACAAGTTGAAATTTGGGTGATTAACTTGGCACATTGTTACACACATATAGATTAAACTTTTGTGCAGGCTTTAGAATTCTCTCTCCTTTGAATAGTCACAGTTCACATCACAGAACATCACATCACATCATGTCATAGGTCCACATATGAAGACTGGACCCTGAAATCCATCCCAAGTAGCTTAAGATTATCTTACTATAGGATTTCTGGGGCCGGAAAGGTTTAGTACTGGAAGATACCCCAGTCAACGGTATCATTTTGGGCATTTTGCAGGCAAAACTGTTTCAGATCAGAAGCAGCTTGAGAAACCTTCACGTGGTGGAGGCTGGCCTCGAGCCAGAGCTGCTGCACCACCTACCTCACAGTGACAATGTTGGAGCTGCTGGACTTGGTGCAAGGAGCCGGGGTCTATGGTCGGTGGTCAGTGGTTGGTGGTTGGGTGGTTGGGCAGATATCTGCTCATTCCCTGGCTCACTGGGTCTGGCCCATAATTTTTTTAAAAAAATATTTTTTTTGAAATGATGCATAAAAAAACCATTAAAGGGCTACAGAAAGTAGTTTCCAGGGTAGCACTGAGTAATTTTTTTTTAAGTGGCAGTAGGCCAAATAAGTTTGGGAACCTCTGCTCTAAAGGATGGAAATAATAATAGATTTGCTTCTGAAAAAGAGTTGCATGTAAACTGAATTTGAGAAATTACATTTTCCCCGCTGATATCAAAAATCAAACCCCACCATCCAAATGTGAATCTGCCATTTTGTTGTTGTCTAGTTGTTTCAGTCACATCTGACTCTTCATGACCTCATCTGGGATTTTCTTGGCAAAGATACTGGAGTGGTTTGCCATTTCCTTCTCTAGCTCATATTACAAATGAGGAAACTGAGGCAAGACAGGGTTAAGTGACTTGTCCAGGATCACGCAGCTGCTAAATGTCTGAGGCCAGATTTGAACTCAGAAAGACGTGTCTTCCTGACTCCAGACCTGATACTCTACCCACTTGTACCACCTAGCTGCCCCCGAATCTGCCATTGAGAACATGCAAAAGAATATGTCCAGGTCATAAATATGTTTTTCATATCCAAAAGTGACTACTTTGAAGGAGAAACATCCATAAGCAGTTTGATGTTTTGGTGTGTTTATTTTTTCAAAAATTACTTTAGTGCTTCCAAAGACCTGCAAAATTGCATTGATCTAGCTATTCCCTATACCAACACTGGTCACAATCTCTCTGTGCCTTGAAGGGTTTTCATGGGTTGTATGCACATATGCACACACAGAGCCTCTGATCTAGGCTGGTACTCTGACCACAAAACACCTAATTTGCCATCAAACCAACAGTCACAGCTTTTCCAGTACTGGAGCCGTATTTGCCAAGGCTCATCCTTTACTAACCTAGTATTCAAAAGCTCAGAGTCACCTCCATGCCATTACTTCCAAGATATTAGTGGAAAACTTTAGTCACACTTTATAAACACTTTCAAAAAGCTTTATATAAATTCAAAGATGAAAGAGGATGTTTGGAATAACAGCCTCTAAATTTCTGAGGATGACAGCATGGTAAGAAAAAAATTATACTCTCCATTGGGTTTGAAGGCACCGTGGTTATAGTTTTTAAAAGGAACCCAGGAAATTCACCTGAGCCATCATCCATTGCTTTCATCAAAGGACAACAGAATTGGAAGAGGCTTTCAAGAGACCAGTCAAGTTGGACTTTTCCTGTATTAGAGATCTGATCTCAGATTAAATATCTTTCAAATATTTCCAAAGAAAATTATCCTCTTTTGGGAATCCAACCCTCACTATTAGAAAACATGTCCGCAGAGTCATTTATTCAACCAATATTTATTAAATGAGAATAATGTGCTAAAATGTAGTAAAGAGTCTATCTTTTGGTCTAGAAGACCTGGATTCATGTCCCACTTTTGAGACATAATGGTTGTGCAAGTTACTAAACATGTCAGGGCTCCAAGGAGCTCTTTTAACACTGTAAGTAATAAATCAGATATTTGGCACCAATGGAAAGAGTTTCCTTACAGGATGTTCCTCACAGAGGTAAAATCAAAGGTCCAATCCAAATGCACCTGGTAGTGTGTTAAGACCAGGCTTAAAGCTAACAAATTCTTTTTAAACTGCAGCATGCTTACTTTTATGCTTCTATCATTGCAATTTCCATGTTCCAGCTATCCTCTATAAAAGAGTCCATCACATATTTCAAACTAGTTAAATCACCTGTTTACTTCACCCTATGACCTTTGTGCTCTCCCATATCCACTCCCTAAAACCCAAATCGGCATGGATTTTCTGTGATGAGCATTTTGACTGTGTTAAGAAGCAAGTAGGGAAACTGAGAGGATGTCCATCAATTGGGGAATGGCTGAATAAGTTGTAGCATATGAATGTAATGGAATACTATTGTGCTATAAGAAATGATGAACAGGCTGACTTCCGAAAAACCTGTAAAGACTTGTATGGATTGATGCTGAGTGAAGTGAGCAGAACCAATGTGGATTACTAACATTGATAAACTTAACCCTTCTCAGCAATACGAGCATTTAAGACCTTTCCAAAGGCCTCATGATGGAAAATGCTATCCACATCCAAAGAAAGAACTATGTAATGTGAATGCAGATCGAAGCATACTATTTGTTCTTTTTTTTCTTCTGTTGTGTTTTGTTTCCTCTTTGTGGTGGTTCCTCCTATTGGTTCTACTTCTTACTTAAAACATCACTAATGTGAAAATATGTTTAATAGGAATGTATATGTATAGCCTATATCAGATAGTGGCCATCTTGGGGAGGGAGGGAGGAAAGGAGAGGGAGAAAAAATTAAAAATTCAAAAGCTTATGGAAGTGATTGTTGATAATTCAAAATAAAGTAATAAAAAATAAATAAATAAATAAATGAGCACTTGGCTAAGGTTAAAATTGTTGTTTCATTATTTTCAGTTGTATCCAAATATTTGTGAGCCCTTTTGGGGTTTTCTCGGCAAAGATAATGGAGCAGTTTGCCATTTCCTTCTCCAACTCATTTTACAGATGAGGAAACTGAGGCAAACAGTTAAGCAACTTGTCCAGGGTCATACAGTTAGTAAGAGTTTAAATCCAGATTTGAACTCAGGTTCCTTCCAAGAATCAAAGGTGGGAATTCTAAAATTGAAAATTTTAATTCTAATTTTAAGATTTAGTCAAGCTGGCATAGGCTTCAATACTCTTTCACACTGTCTAAGTCCAAACTCCTTACCTTCACCCACATCCCGAAGAAACTTGCCTAAAGGTCAAGCTTTTGTCTTGTAATTACTTTCACTCAGGAATCAATTCTATTGTGAACTGAATTTCCACCCTTGTATTATTGCTACCTTAGGACAACTAGGTGGCACAGTGGGTAGGGTGCCTGGCCTGGAGTTAGGAAGATTTATCTTCCTGAGTTCAAATCTGGCCCCGGATACTTGCTAGCCCCAAATCTGGCCTCTCCCCATTTGCCTCAATTTCCTCATCTGTAAAATGAACTGGAAAAGGAAATGGCAAACCACTCTAGTATCTTTGCCAAGAAAATCCCAAATGGGGTCATGAAGAGTTGAAGAATCAGACAGGACTGAAAAAATGATTGAACTACAACATTGTCTACCTTTGTAACCTCACCCACTACCCACTTAACTCAACTCAATTCAAGTTGATTCAATCAAAGCCATTGTAGGCTACCCCCATGTCTTACAGACTAAGTCTGAGAATTACTCCCATCTCCCAAAGAGGAAGTAATGGGAAGAAGTCCCTATTGGCCCTCACTCTGAGTCTTTGGTCATTGAGAGAGGGCACTGACCCAACTTATTGGTAACTGCTAGTCTACCTAACAAATTGACCATGCTCATTGTGCCACCTACCTGCCTCAAGGTTAAAATGGCAACCTCTAAACTTAAGCATACTGCAGACAACAGTTGTAAGCCCTATTAGGACAAAAACTCAAAAGGGCAGAGAGAAGTGAGAAACAGAAGAAAAGTGGAGTAATTTATTCTTTGGAGAGATATAAACTATCAGTCTGGATAGACTGGATAAATTCCTTTCCCCTAAGAGTAAATAATGTTCCCCAAGAGGCTCACAGATAGCCCACAATTTTCAAAGCTGACTTTTAAAGACACGTTTAGCCAAAGCTAATCCTTAGTAAAGGGGAAAGAAAAGGGAGACTAAAGCACACATGGCACATCACTTTCTGATTTTAAAAAGCATTCATTCAAAGCAACTGAACACCAACATATTTTATTTACAGTATTACCAAGTTACTTCTAATAAAACATGGATTTAACAACTATGAAGCTCTCTAGCACGTGGCAGCCAAGAATTCATCCCCTGACAAACTGCTGAAAACAAGTTAAGCACTGCATTGGTAGTCAAGACACTGGTATTAATGCTGGAGAGCCGGCATTTCAGAGAATAATCAAACCAAATATTACTAGCTGCAGAAGAACATTAACAAGCATTAGGAGAATAAATAATACTCACATAGCCACCTAGATGGCTTTCCAAAGTTCTTTGCCGTAAATGCATGAAAAATACTGTGTTAATTAAGAAGTTGTGTCCATTGGACTAATTGGGCAAAGGCTTTTCTCTAAGACCCTTAAGCAATGGCCAGCTTTAAACCAAGAACCAGAATGTTAAGAACCAGAGTGTTCCCATCAATAACACTAAAAGTGTTAAGTTGAGGAAAGGCACTTACTTGGCACGGGGAATTTTTCTTTTTTTATAAATAGATTTCTAATTGATATTTTTTGGTTTTATATCACCTTCACTATCTCCTATATTCTTCTCCCTCTCAGAGCACCATCCTTTATAAGATTAAAAAACAAAAAATAAAAAAAAGAAATGAGGAAGAGAAAAACAGTAAAAATTAATCAACACATCAAAACAAAAAAAAATCTGACATTATATGCAATATTTCATACCAGTGGATCCAGGAGCAGGGAAAGGTCTTGTTCTTTATCATAAATTGAACGACTTTCAGTTTTGATTGTTTCATGGTTGTTATGATTTCTTTTTATACTACATCGCTCTAGCTCTTGTGTAAATACAATGTTTTCTAAGCTATGCTTATTTTACTTTGCATCAGTTCAAAAAAGTCTTTCCATGTATTCACCATGTTCACTGTTTCCTACAGCTCAATAATACTCCACTGTATTCATGGACCACAATTTGTTTGGCCATTCCCTGCTGGAAGGGCATCTACTTTGCTTCCAGTTATTTGCTACCAAAAACAGTACTACTACAAATATTTTAGTGTAAATAGGGCTTTTCTTTTTGTCAATGACATCCTTGGGGTACATGTCAGGCATTTTTCCAGCTGATAATGTCCAACAATGACAAGTACACTAAGGTATCCTTCTAAAAATATCTGTGGCCAGTTTTTAACTGCAATTTAAAACTAAAATTGAGATTTGACCATTTTAAGCAAATATCTCTATCTGTACCTATTCCTATTTTCTAAAAGGTTTTACAGATCTTCTGTGAGGTCCTGGAAATAAAGTTATCCTTTTCACACCTGCTCAACCCACAGTTTCCTCGCCTAAAAACAAGTTAGTAAAAAGGCAAGAAGGAAAAAAACTTTGGGAAATCTATTCTGGAGTAACTCAAACATAGTTTTGTGAAAACAAAATGGGGCACTCATCTCAATGTGTACTCATCTTAATATTCTTACTTCTCCAAACAGAACGAAATAGTAAATCCTAATAATAATACTGAGGAGGAATCCTAACCAGAGTGAAAGCTAACTGAAAAAACTTTCTGAATTGCCCCATTATGTGAGGCATAAGGGAAACCATTACTTTCCAACAAAATCCTGCTCTGATGAATTTTCATTCCAGCCTTTGGTGCAATTTAGCTAATGCTCATGAGCTGTCCCTGTACCTTACAAGCCGTCCAAATCTAACAAATTTGCTTTGCCTCCCAGAGGGGAGTGAAGGGAGGGGAGCACTTTTTAATACCGTGACATTATTCCAGGGATACAGTATACTGGCTTCTTTTTTATTTCTATTTTAAAAGAAAGTTTAATTTTTACACTTTCAAATACCAGCAGCCCAGGTAAAAGACCAAACTAACTTTCCCAGTTTCCATTTTATACCAATGAAAATATAAAAATGCAGGATTATTGACTGTGGGCCACACCAAAACCCCACCAACAACCACAGCACCAGTGAATGATCCTCAAAAACAGCATGGTTCTTTCACTGTAGCTAAAGCTGTTGGACCAACTGGCAATCTCCATCTGTGTAATTATATTTGCTGACTGGCTGGCCTAAAAAATATATATATTTATTTATCTATTTTTACTAAAAATGGCAGAGCAAGCATTTTACTTGGCACGGGGCCCCAGAAGTTTCTCATGATCAGAAAGTTTCCCCTCTTTATAAGGTGAAATGATATTCAAATAACACTGGCAGGTTTTCACACATCAAGAATAATGATAATAATGGTCGCTGACATTTATCTAGTACCTACTATGTGTCAGGCACTGCGTCAGTACTGTACAAAAACCTTGTTGCTGTTGATACTCAGTCATTTCAGTCCTATATGATTCTTCATGACCCTATTTGAGGTTTTCCTCGCAGAGATATTGGAGTGATTTGCCATTTCCTTCTCCAGCTCATTTTACAGATGAGGAAACTAAGGCAAATAGAGTGAAGTGACTTGCCCAGGGTCACACAGCTAGTAAGTATCGGAGGCTGGATTTGAACTCAGGAAGATGAGTCTTCTTGAACTCAGGCCTGACACTCTATCCACTGTGCCACCTAGCTGCATATAAAACCTTACTACCTTATTATCTCAATGGCTCCTCACCACAATGAAGTATGAGTATGTCTTACAAGCATCAGAATTTCTATTTTATAAAACAGGAAACAAAGACTTACCAAGGATAAGTGGATGTTAGAGGTCAAACAGATAAGGAGACTGTAACTTCAATCTGCCTATGCCAAACACCTGTGATGCTTTTTGCAGATGTCTGGGGCGGATTTCTGCACCTAGCACAAGGCATTCCCTGGAGTGGGTTTCTGCACCCATCACAAAGGATGCTGCTAACAAGCCTGATCACCACAAAATAAATAAGTTCCAGCTGTGGGACACCACAATAGTCTTCTGTCTGACTCTTCTAACTAGATAGAAGGAAAATAAAAGTCAATTCCCAGTTACCCAAATAAAATGCAATCCTGACAGTCCAAAAGATTCTGTTTTAGTTTTCTTCATTATCCAAAAGACCACAGAATCAAGATCTTAGAGCTGGAAAAGACCCTATCATGGGATCAAAAGATCAAAGATTGAGAGCTGGTAAAATCACCAGAGCCTATTGAGTTAATTCCCTCATTTAACAGAAAATATTAATAAGAACTAATAATATAGATAGATAGATAGATAGATAGATAGATAGATAGATAGATAGATAGATAGATAGATAAAATAAGGTTTGCGGGGGGGCATTGAGGTAGCACAGTGGAGAATTCCAGGCTTGAAGGCAGCAAGATCTGAGCTCAAATTCGAACTCAAACACTTCTATGTGATCCTGGGCAAGTCACTTAACCCTGTTGGCCTAAGTTTCCTCATCTGTAAAATAAGGAGGAAACGGCAAACGACTCCAGTATCTCTGCCAAGAAAACCCCAAATGGGGTCATGAAGAGTTACACATGACTGAAATGACTGAACAACAACAAAAATAAGATTTGCAAAGCCCTTTACATATTTTAACTCATTTGATCCCTACAAACTTGATTGTAACTATTATTATTACTCCCATTTTACATATGAGGAAATTGGGGCTGAGACTGGTTAAGTGACTGCCCAGGGTCACATACATAGTATCATAGGCAAGATTCAAACTCAAGTCTTTCTCACTCTGAAGTCCAATACTCCGCCCACAGAGCAACTTAATGCTGAGAAAAATTAGTGACTAGGTCACACAGAAGTAGCAGAAAAAGGATTTGAACCCAGGTCCTCTGACTCTAAATCTGGAACTCTTTCCCCTGTTCTATACTGCTTCCTTAAGAGGTCATCTAGTCTGGGGCAGCTAGGTGGCACAGTGGATAGAGCACTGGCCCTGAAGTCAGGAGAACTTGAGTTCAAATCCGACCCCAGACCAAACATTGACACTTACTAGCTGTGTGACCCTGGGTAAGTCACTTAACCCCAACTGCCTTATAAAAAAAAAGAGGTCATCTAGTCCAACCCTAATGCTTTTCTGTGAGGAAAATGATTCCCTGGTGGTTTCTTGGCCATTACAGTCTCAGTACTGGGGCTTGGAAAGCCAGGTTAAAATGTGCCACACATTCCTAGATCACTTATTAATCAAGGCATCACTGTATCATGAATAACCTGGTTTTCCTGGTGATACAAATTACCTCAGTAGTCTACAAGTTTTTGCACCTCCAAAAGTTGCCCACTCTACCTTGTAGCCTTAAGAGTACCAGATTTGGAGTCCAAGGAGCTAAGCTCAAATCTTCAATCTGGTAAAATCTATATGACCTTGGGCAAGTCACTTAATATTTTGAGATCTATTTCCAAATCTATAAAATGAAGAATATTGGACAAGAAGGCCTCTAAGGTCCCTTCCATCTTTCATTTTATGATTTCATGACCCTGATTTGACAGGCCTCAATGACTATCTCATCTGATCTCATATCCCATGTCCCCTTTTCATATGGAGGGAGCTGAACATAGCCAGGTTGCTGATTTGCCCAAAGTGAAATACTGACTACACCTGTCCTAAAACCGCAGACAATGACTAATGAATCTGGTCTTTTACTTTGATCCAGACAGAAAAATTTCAACTGACTAGAATGCTTGGGATAATGGGTGATTCTTGCTAGCTTAATATTCTGGCTAATGGAAAATTAACCAAAAACTTTTTTTTCTTTCAGTCCTTGTTGATGAAACTGTCTCTAAAAAAGGTCTAAGTCCATCTCTCTGATTTAATAAGCAGAGAGGACTTACTGGAATAAGTCTTTGTTTAATGACGGAGGCTCTTTCAGTACTAACAAAACAGCAGTTCTCAAACCTTCTGGTCTCAAGACTCCTTTACATTATTGAAAATTATTGAGGAACCACCAAAAAGCTTTTGTTCATGTGGGTTATATCTTGATACTCACCATGTTAGAAAAGAAAACATCTTAATATTATTAGAAAAAATAGTTTTAACCTTGAAGATTCATTGAAAATGGAGGCTCCTGGTTCAGGAGTCTCCAGACCACATTTTGAAAATTATTGCAATAAAGAATTACAGAAGTTGTGAAGAAAACAGCCCAAGGAATACATGTACTGGAACCAGGGCATACCCTAAAAGTTTCCATTCTGAATCTCTTATCATATTCATCTTCTTTCTTTCCCTCAAGCCTTTATTTTATTTTACATGCATTTTAATCTGCCCCTCCCATCACTCCCCATGATTAAATCACCACCACCAAAAAAGACAAAAACAAAAACAAAAAACCTCTCATCATAAACATGCATAGTCCAGCAAAAAATTCTCCATATTGGCCATGCTTAAAGATAGATATCTTTCTGCATTTTAAGTTTATCACCTCTCTGGCAAAAGGTGAGTGCTGTGCCATGTTCGTCTTCTTCTAGTTTGCTTCTTTCTGATAAATAAGCATTTTTTAAAAATTCATTTTAGTTAAAGGGTCTCCTTTGTTAGGATCTGGTCAATCAATCAACAAACATTGTGTCTTTTAGGTACCCAGGCACTGTGCTAGCTGCTAGGGAAACAAATGCCTTATCCTCCCCCCCACAAAAAAAAAAATGAAAGAATGAATGAATGAATAGATGAATGAGTGAATGAATGAATAAACAGATAATCTTCACAAGCAGCTTACATTCAGTCAACTGAAGTTTTGCTATGTACTAGCCAGCACTTTGCCTTAAATTTCAAATCCTCTTTAAGATTTACAAAGCACTGTTTTCTCAGGAGCCTTGTGAGGTGGATAGTACAAGTATCATGATCCCCTTTGGATAAATCAGTCAGTCGACAAAGATTTATTAAGTACCTACTATGTACCAGGTATTCCGTGATGTGCTTGGCTATGGTGGCATCTCTTGCCCAGTCTCCAATGGGTCAGCTATTATGTGGGCCTGGCCAGTGTTCCAATTCATGGAAAATTTTAAGGCAGTGGATAGAGCTCTGAGTCTTGGAGGCAGGAAGACTTGAGTTCAAATCCAGCCTCAGACACTTACTAGTTGTGTGACCCCAGGCAAGTCACTTAACTTCTGTTTGCCTTAATTCACCAGAGAAGGAAATGGCAAACCACTCTAGTATCTTTGCCAATATTGGCATGCTGTGGTCCACAGCATCACAGAGTCAGACGTGAGTGAACAAGAACAGCAATGTGCCAGGAACTACGCTAAATGCTGGTGATAGAAAGAAAGGCAAAAGGCCTGCCCTCAAGGAGCTCACAGTGGAATGGGAGGAGATAACTATATAACCACAAGCTACACACATATGTATATGAAATATTTACTATCATATAAGAATATAAATATGAAATAATCAATAAAGGGATAGCATTAGAATTAAGAGGGGTTGGAAAAGGTTTCCTGTAGAAAACGGGAGATTAGCTGGGACTTGAAAGGAGCCAGGGAATCCAAGAGGCATAGACGAGGAGGGAAAACATTCCAGACACGGTGGACAGCCAGAGAAAATGATCAGAGTCCAAAGATGTTCGTGGAACAACCAGGAGGCAAGTGTCACTGGATCAAAGAATATCGGGGGGGGGGGAAGGAAAGGTGAGGTGTAAGACGACTGGAAAGGCAATCACTGATGTTCAGAAAGGTTTTCTTTGGGTCACACACTACCTGCCTGGCAAATGCCAGACTTGGAACTCAAACTGAGATTTACTAACTTTCAGGTCAATGATCTAAGCTACCTCTATACTCAAGTTTCTGGCCATTTCCATAAGGGCACATCTGATATTCAAAGCAGGATGACTGACCTTGCTAGTCTGTTCTTAGATTGGTACAAGGTATTAAAAAAAAAAAAGGCAAGATGACTGAACACGCACTACCTATATCAAATTGCTTACTATATCAAGACAGGGGAGGTGAGGGAGAGAGAATTTGGGAACTCAAAATTTCTTTTTAAAAAATGTTAAAAATTGTCTTTACATGTAAGTGGGGGGATGAGATTTTTTTAAAAAAAGGCAAGAATCTTGACTTGTATATTTTAGAGCAGGTCTTCTTAAACTGTTTCCACTGGAGACCCCTTTTCACATTTCAGCATCGTTTGTTGATGCTGGGTGGGCGTGTCATGTGTTCAGAACCAAGGCTGCACTGAAGTTGGAAGATGCAGCAAAAGCAAATGGGGCCAGAAGCACTATGGATTCATTACTTGTTTGACCAAGAATTAATTTTTGGTCGTTGTGAGTTCAGAAACCTTTTACGGTTGCCAAATTTTTCACGACCCCCATATACAGTTACATGACCCACATAGGGTCTCGACCCACAGTTTACAAAGCACAGTAAAAGAGGTACAAAGTGCTAGATCTGAAGTCTGGAAGACCTGACTTCAAGTTCAGCTTCAGAGACTTACTAGATGTGTGACTCTGGGCAAGTCACTTAATCTCTGTCTGCCTCAGTTTCCTCATCTGTAAAGTGAGGATAATAACAGCACCTTCCTCTTAGGGGTGTGAAAATAAAATGAAATAATATTTGTAAAGTACTTTGTGAACCTTAAAACACTATATAAATGCTAGTTATTATTATTATTTCACTTGAAATATTAGAAAATAATAGTGGAGTCATAACTATTTTGCATGCACAAATCAAAACACATTTAGGACTAAGTGCCTAAAAGGAATGAGGCTTTAACATCAGTTGAGAAATCAATAAGCAGAGAATATTCTAAATCTCCCAGCTATTATCCTAACAGGTGATCACAGGTACTGAACTTGTGATTTCAACAGCACAAAGTGAAGAAACTCCCTCTAACAACACACTTTGTATGAAACTTAGAGGGCTGCCCAGAGAACTGAGAATTTAAGTGTCTTGCTCAGAGTAATACAGCACATGTATGTCAAGGCAAGGACTTGAACTCAGGTCTTTTTGGCTTGGAGGCCAGACCTCTAGCCTCTAAAACACACTGCCTTTATTACACTAATACAGGAGGTAATCAATTTTAAAATACATTCTAGAGTTGCTGCAAGGAAAAAGGATGGACCAGTTCTGGATGAGGGTGAGACAGGAGCTGATGCGGGACAGGACAGGGTACATGATAAGTCTGGGTATTTAGAACATGACAATACATTCAGATGTGTAGATCTGCCTGTGTTCTCCAAGGCAATGCATTCCAGCACTGTTTTTAGCTGTGACAAGTCCTACCCAGGTGTAAGTGCTTTCAAACACAGCTGCCACCACAGAGTGTACCTGTCTTCACAACATCAGGCAGAAGGTTGAGTCACCACCAGGTGGTGAGGTTTTCGGCTACTGAAATCAAGCATGGCCATCTCCATCCAGACAATGTCCCCACACTCATGCTAACCTGAACTGAAAATAGTTCCAAGAAGAAAGGAAAGAAGCCACAAACGATCCATCCCGATAATAAGTGCTCCTTAAACTAGGCATAGCTGATGAATCAGTCCTCCCCTCACAAACCTCATTGGCTTATAAATTGGGTAGCAGATGGCATTTACTCATAGAAACAATGTTGGAAGTTTCCTAGAAAGTTCAGGAAAGTGTGTGTGTACATATGTGTGTGTATGTGTGTGTATATATATATATGTATGTATGTGTATATATATGTATGTGTATATATGTGTATATATATGTATGTGTATATATATGTATGTGTATATATATACACACACACATATACACACACCATATATACACATACATAGTATATATATGTCTATATCTACATATATGATATACACATATGTACACACACATATAATATACCTAAATATAACAGCTTATGAACCAAAATACGCATAAGCTTTGGTGGTTCCCCAGTCCCCAAAGAGAAAATACAAATGCTCAGCTTGGGATTTAAAGCCCTTCACAGTCTGGCTCCAACCTATCTTTCTTGACTGATTTCACATTACTCCCCCTCACACACTTTACATTCCAGTCAGATTGGTCTACTTGTTCACTGCTCCCCATAGATGACATTCCAGGCTACCCCCATGCCTGGAATTCACTCCCTCCAAACCTCTTGTAATCCCTAGCTTCCCTAACACCACAGCAAGAGATACCTCCTACAAGTGGCCTCTCCTGACCTTTCTTCAGCTGTTAGCACTCCCTTCTTTCCCTTCCATAGCTGTACCATATTTCTCTTGCATATATTTTTCATTTCTTTTACTTATTATCCATGTACATATTTCCCCCAGCAAAATGTAAGCTCCTTGAGGGTAGGGGCTATCTTCATTATTATTAGTATGCCTAATGCCTAACCATAGTTGACACATAGGAGGTGATTATTAATTCTTTTTTTTTGTTTGTTTGTTTTTTTAGGCAATTGGGGTTAAGTGACTTGCCCAGGGTCACACAGCTAGTAAGTATCAAGTGTTTGGTCTGAGACTGCATTTGAACTCAGGTCCTCCTTACTTCAGGGCTGGTGCTCTATCCACTGAGCCACCTAGCTGCCCCCTGTTTTTGTTTTGGGTTTTGGGTTTTTTTACTAATTCTTTTAAAGAAGAAAGCACTGTATCTTTTATTCTGAGCTTCAATCCCAAACACTAGAGATACACTGACTCCCACTCCCAAATAAGGGAATCTGGAATAGCTTCCCATCTCAATCAATTCTTCAGGCACTGTGGCAGATTAGGGGAATACAAACAAAAAAAGGGAGACAGTCTCCCACCCTCAATAAGTTCACATTCTTGGAGTCAGGTAAACAAGGCTGTTTAACTCTCAACACTTATTCAAGAAAAGGTACCTGCTTCCCTAAGTCAATTACTCCACAGGTGGTCCAGAATCAGAAGCCTAGCAGGACCAGTCAGAGGCTAGCAAGAATTTGTTTACATTTTTAAATAATTTTTTTATTGCATGTAAGAAATGTTTGTATTTAAGATTGATTTTTTTAAAGTACAATTTAATTTCACAAAATTACAAAAAGGAAGGGAAGTCACAGGGTGAAAAAATATGAGTTGAACAATCTAAAATGCATTTCCAAGAATGTTTTTTAATTTTTTTTAAGATTTTTAAATTTTAAATAAAGTTTTATTGTATTTAAAGCAGACACAGGCTGGATTTGGCCCTTTGGCAAACTGGCTTTTATTTTTTTAGGGGAGGAGGGGAGGAAACAGCATGGTAGGCCTTAATTAGTATTTGTTGAATAAATGACTTTCCCATCCCCATTCATAAAATTGGATATTTCAGTGTCAAGATTTTTCTGTACCTTCAAGTTTTCTGAATAATTCACACTCGTCAAAAATGACTTCTAAATAACATGGGTAGATCTTCAAAATGTTTGTTTTAGGAAGTACCCAAAGGCACTTTTCAACACAGCTAACTTTACAAATATTTTGAACTAGACTACTTTTCCTTGACTATGGAATATAAGAATAATTCAAATTAAAATAATTTGAAGACACTGTAGACTCCTAAAATTATAACCAGCACAACTGTATTCACTTGAAAAAAGTGCACTGAAATTGAGAAGACAGGAGTTGAGGGCAAGGGAGAGAAGGAAAAAAGATGTAATGTTTTCCTCCTAACTGCCCTATTTCTATTAATGAGTTAGGCTAACATTCTTCCAAAGCCAAAATTCAGATTTGGTCATTTTACCTTCAACACTTTATACGGGGATGACCCCACATGCCAATTTCTTTCTAGACCAGCTTTTAATTTCCCACTGCCTAGTTTGGGTCCTGATCACCACAATCCTCACAGCTTCAATGGCCTCCTTGCCTGGAATCTCACATTTCCCCAAACCATTTTACAGACCACCCAAATTAACCTTTGCAAACAATTATTCTAGATGTTTGGTCCTGTGAAAGATATTGCAGCTAGATGGTTTGTTTTAATCTACTGAGTACTTCCCCTATGGCTCCACTCACCATCCCAGTGACCTTCCAACAAAAATATCCTTCCAAAATATCCATCCATCGACATGATCTCCTCCATTAGAACCTAAAGTCCTTCAGAACAAGGGCTGGCTATATTTTCGCTTTTGTATCCGAAGCACTTACCATTGTGTTTGACACCTAGCGAACACTTAAGGCCTGCTTTTTCATTTATTAATTCATTCTCTTCTCCAGTGTATACAACCACAGATCTTTCATTCTCTACGTCTATGTATACCTATGCTCTCCAATTCACCATCCTAGTTGTACTTTTTGTGAATGCTCTCCACCTTTTCCACTCTTTCCTCCTTTAGGAGTTTAAAAAAATAGAAAATTTGATGAATTAGGGCTTTTTATATTTTAAATTTCTTCAAAAGGATCTTTAACTTCTGTCCATGATGATTTCTAGGACATCTCTAACAACAGTGGGAAGATCTAAATTAGTCTGCAATGCATTACAGCTCTGTAAATGAATTTATATATACCTGCCTATTTTTTTTTCTAATAAAAGTTGCCAAACCTTTTCACAAGCACTGAATGGGTATACCAGTCAAGAAGGTAAACCTAGGTCAGTAGAAAGCTCTATGGGTTTTTGCATAACAATCATGGCGGGTTACAAGCCCATCAAGGATCCATTTCTATACTAGTGCTTTAAGTAATAATAATAATAATATGTCCTTGTGGCACTTTAAATTCAGTTCAAAACCGAATTCATCTTTCTTACAAATCTGCCCTTGCTATATATTTCCTTATTCTTATTGATGACACCACTATTTTTCCAAGCAGCTAATCCAAAAACTTCAGTCATCTTTGACTCTTCTTATTCATTGCTAAGTCCTGATTTTTCATTCACACAAACTATCTCATCTATTTCCTCCCCTGCACTCTAGTTTAGGTCTTCATCACATTTCTCCTGTGAAAATCTCTGACAATCTCGCTGCCTCCAATATCCCTGCTTTTCAATCTGTCCTTCACAGGATATTCACTATTATTCACAAAATAAATTTCATAATGCACAGATCTAATTATGCCATTCCTCTGCTCAAAATAAAAAAAAAAGTGGTTCCCTATTACATTCCTCTATACAGGGGTTCTTGAATGAGAGTCTATAACTACATGAACTTGGATAGGGGAAAAAGTATATCTCTATTTTAGTATATTTGGTTTCCTTTGTAAGCTTTTGTATTTTATGCATTTAAAATATCATTCTCAGAAGGGTCCACAGATTTCACCCAATAGTCAAAGAGATCCATGACATAAAACTGGTTAAGAACTCCTGCTCTACACAAATTCTTACAAATTGACATTTAAAGTCCACCATAATTTGATTCTAATCTGACTTTGCCAAAATATTTCACAATAGCTCCCCTTTTGTGCATTCTCTATTAAAGTCAAACTGAACTACAACTGTCTACCAACCTCATCCTGCAATCTCTCATTATCCTGCATCTGCACACAACACCCCCACACACATGCCTGAAGTGCACTTTCCTTGCACATCTCTCCCACCTACTGAAATCCATTTCCTTCAGTGATGAGATAAGCTTATACATCCCAGCTAAAAGTGATCTCTTCCCTCCATAGTCTTCTTCAAGCAATTTATATAGATTTCTCCTTGGCCTCTCTCACATTATTTTTTGCTTTATACTTATTAGTGTACTGGTCACGTATTCTTCCTCATCTGTCACCATTAGATTGTAAGCACATTTAAGCAGGGATTGTCATTTTTCATCTCCACTCCTTCAGGGCTTAGCCATACCTTGCACATGGCAGATATACACACACAAATATGTATTTGGTAAATTGAACAGTTATCAGCCATAGAGATACTTAAATGATTCCAGGGTTTACAATCTTAACATCACCCGCTACTCATTCATAGATCCAATCAGTTGCCAAGTTTTATCCATCCCATCTCCACAACATTCACCCATTCTTCCTGTACTCTTGGGACCCACCAACCCTAATTCCAGCTCTCATCACCTCTCACATGGATTATGGCAAAAGCTTCCTAATTGTCCTCTCTTCTTCAAGTCTCTCCATCATCCACTTCATCCTGCACTTAGCTTCTAAAGAGATAGCCCTAAGGCTATCTGACCATGTCACCACCCTTCCTGATCAATAAACTCCAGTGACTCTCTACTGTCCCTAGGAATAACCATAAACTCCTTGTGGCATTGAAAGCCCTTCACAACCTAACTCCAGTTTACCTTTTTAGCCTCAATAAACATTAGTCCTTTTTATGCTCCTTGATTTGACCTAACTGGTCTTCTTTAATTTTTTTCCTCACAAATTATATCTCATTTCCTGGATTCATATCTTTGTGTGGGTTATTGTACTACATGCCTGGCATGTACTTGCTCCTTCCTTCTGGCTCTTAGATTACTTAGGTGGGGAAGGAAATCTGTGCTTCAAAGTCCAGTTCCTACATAAGACTTTTCCTGGTCCCTCACACCCTGCCAACTACCAGCACATACCCTGCAAAAATTTTCCTTTAATTATTTTTTATTTATTTTGTATTAAAACTTCATATATTTATATGTACAAGTAGGCTTATAGATCCAGAGTTGGAAAGGACTTCTTCAGAGATTGGCTAGATCAACCTCACTTTAAAGATAAAGAAACTGAGGTCTAGCAGGGTCAAGTGACTTGCCCAATATCACATAGGTAGTGTCAAAGGTAGAATTTAAACCTAAGCCTTCTGATTCCAGAGAGTGTTCTTTCCACTATCTCCCCCAATAAAATGGAAGCCCCTTAGGCCACGGATCAATCAGCCACGGACTGTTTCATTTTTGTCTTTTTATATCCTCAGTGCCTAGCACAGAGTCTAGCACACTGATAGATTTAGTAAAGGCTTATTGATTAATTTATTATAGACAGTTAATCATTGTCTCTCCCCTTCCCCGATGAGCTAATGAGAAAGGAGTTTATTCCTTTCAACACCTTTTATGCTATAAAACTCTCATGTCCAGCAATTCTTATTTCCCACCCTACTTCTAAATAATACACACATTAAGAGCTATTGTAAAATGAAGCAAGAAGACCCAAGAAGACAACATACACAACGACTACAACAGAAATCAACTGACTGGAAAGAGTACAATGACAATCGACATTGAAGCTGAACAGTGTGTAATTAAGCTTTGCCCCCAGAGAAGAGATAGGAGAACACATCTCTCTCTTATCTTTGCAGAGGTAAGGGAATACAGTGGTAAAACACAGCACATACAGAAAGACTTGACTGATTTGTTCATTAGGTTTGCTGAACTGCTTTTGTCCCTCTCTTTTTTATTCTTTATTTTAAAAAATGGCTTTCTGGGTAGGAGAGACAGGAGGAATATATCAGGAAATGGAGGTGATGCAATATATATATATATATATATATATATATGTATATATATATATATGTATATATATATGTATATATATATGTATATATATATGTATATATATATATATCAATAAAGATTTTTTAAAGTCATATTTTGCTGAAAATAAATTCACTTATGCCCCAATCCCTCCCCACCAAATATCACATACATACTTATGTTACATCTCAGAATAGCCTCTTAGAATAGGAATTACATGCCTGTGGTCACTGAGGGCAAAAAGCTAGCCATCACTTAATCAACCATGACATCACTGTATAAATCTAGAAAAAATAGAAGGATTTGAAAAACCTTACAAAGTTGGACTCAGCTAGATTTGGCCCAAACTATGTTCTCATGTAAGTGATACAACAAAGAGAGGGTTTTAAACAGGATTAACATAAAATTGACAAAGTAGATGATTAGATGATTTTCCGAAATGACTATCCATGAAGCCAGAGGCTCATTTCCCAACTAGCAGAAGAATATATGTTAGCACTGGAGGGAGCCTTAACAATTACCTAACTGAATATCTTCACTTTATAAATGAATGTATTGAAGCTCAGAGAGGAGTAACTTGTGAAAAGTCACATTTAGTATAAGTCATACCAGACCATGGGCCCTCTCTATTTTCATCAATTCAATGCTACATACTACCAGGCCATCAGCATGTATAATTTAAAAAAAAAAGTGAGAGAGAGACTTAAGCTTTTTGGCATATCTATGACATACAGCCTAGAGGACTGGCCCAAACCCATTTCTACTGTGTTATCTCAAAGGAAGCACATATGGGTTACGTATCCACAAGCCACCAGAGAATAAAGTACTTACTCTGCCCATAAGCATTTCTCCATACATTTTTGAAATTGTATATTCCACACCAGGAAAAGACAAGAATGGAGTTGAACAGAGGAGACAAAACCCAATGGAAAGAGAGAGAATTCAGTTAACTCCCAAAAAGATTTCAACATTTTGGCATCAACTAGCAAGCTGGCCAAGCATCAGGTAAACCCAACTTAACTGTGCCCAGTCAGCTGGTCTGGCTGTTCCACTGCCCTCCAATCCAGCTCAATCTGGCTTATTGCACCATGACTACACAGACTTGGAAAGTTTCCCTACATAGCAACTCTTCAGTAAGACATGGCTTCCACCAACTCAAGGTTAGTTATTTATGAGCATGATGGAAAGGCCAGCAATTTTCCTGGACCTTCTCTGTCAGGTCTACCTTCTCTGGGTAAGTGGTTGAGATAATAACAGTGAGCAAGAATCAGTTTTTCCTTTCCCCTCCTCAATTCCAAGCTATTACTCCATTAATTTGGCCTTTCACTTACTTTTTTTGGATACTGGTGGGATGGGACTATTTTTTATTTTAGCTTTCTCAGTGTGCTTAAAGCCTGGGAAAACAAGTTTAGACTATTTCTTTCTCTCATGAACCTTCACTTTTGCTGTATCCAATATCTCTACAGTTTTCCTCCTTCAATCACTATATTCTCATCAAGCACGTGTACTTTCATCCTTTCCAGCCTGACCCTTAGAACAGTGGATTCCTACAATTTGGCACACTCTTACAATTCTCCAAAGGCCTGCAAATAAATACACTACTGAAACAAAAGCAAAAGAAAGGGACATCACAGAATAAGAACACTTTTTTGATCGAAAGAAGCATGATGAACAAAGTCCACGTAGAATAGGAAAACAAGTCAAAACTGTATAAAAATTATCTACAAAATCATAAATACTTTTTGACTGACACTGTTTATTTCTTTGGGCCAAACCTGTGATTTCATCCATACAGGGAAGTCCCAATATGGGAACTCCCTCCTGCAAAGCAAATCTGCTACTTTTCCCATGATTATAGATCCTGAGATGGAGAGTTGATCATAGATCACCTCATTCAAAACCCTACTTTTACAGATGAGGAAACTAAAATCACATGAGGTTGATTAAATGGTTTGCCCAAGGTCACAGGCAATAAGCATCACAGGGAGGATTTGAATCTAGTGCCAATGCTCATCTTAGTGTATCTAACATAATCTTAGAGGGTCACTTAGAATACTGAGAGGTTAAGAAACTTTCCCATGGTTCCACAGTTTAGATTTAACCCAGGTCTTCATAACTGCTTATTCAATACAAAAGAAATCTTCTATCTATCTATCCTCTATCTAAAAGCACAATGCCTGGCATTTATAACAAGCATTTATAAAGCACCTATACTCCAAGATGCATATTTCTTCACTAACGGTGGTCCCTGGCCTTAAGGATTCTCAAAACATAAATGGAGGAAAAGATTTTAGAATACTGACTTATGTAGGAAAAAAAGACAAAGTGGAATAGAGCAGCACTTCTTAAACTGTGGGTTGTGACCTCATATGTGATCAAAAAAAATTTGGCCAACAGTAAAAAGTTTCTGAATGCACAAAGACCAAAAATTAATTAGAAATCAAATGCGTAATGAATCCGAGGTGTTTCTGGTGCTTGCCCGTGTTGCATCAGCGCCACTTTACTGAAGCCTTGGTTCTGAACAAAAAGCATTCGCACAATGCACTGCACATGCCCTTACGCCACACAATGCCAATGAAAGCTGCTGAAACATGAAAAGAGGGAAAAGTTTAAGAAGCCCTGGTATGGAGGAAAGATCACTGAACATGGAATAAAGGAACTTACAAAGAAAAATTTCTAGATCTAAAGATCAAGCACAGCATGATGACATGTGTCCATAATAAACCCAAACTACTGATAGACTTGTATATAGGCAGTTAGGTGGCACAGTGGATAGAATGCTCGTCTTTCAGTCAAGAATACTCATCTTCCTGAGTTCAAATCTGGCCTAAGACACTTACTAGCTGTGTGACCCTGGGCAAGTCACTTAACCTTGTTGGCCTCAGTTTCCTCATCTATAAAACGAGCAGGAGAAGGAAATGGCAAACCACTCCAGTTATCTCTGCCTAGAAAACTCCAAATGGGTTCACAAAGAGTAAGACACAACTGAAAAACATTAGACAACAACAAAATAAGAGAGTTGACTCAATAAGACAAAGAAATCAAAATATTCACAGGCAATGTGGCCTCTAGCCCCTGGAATTTACTGAGTGGGGGAGTAAAGTGATCAGACCTGTGCTTTAAGAATATCAGTTTGGCAGCTGTGTTGAGGATGGATAAGGCAGGGACATCAATGAAGAGACTACTGCAATGCTCCTCCTGAGATGTGAGGAAGGACTGCACTGGGACGGTGGCACTGTGTATGAATGGAGAGGAAAGGACAGATGCAAGAGAGATGTTACTAAGGTAGTATCAACAAGTTGAATCAAAACATCCAGCTACTGGACTTCCAGCTACTGAAAATTCAGGACCCAGGTCAAAATTCTGCTGGGTTAATTTTTTTTAAACTTGTTTATAAAGCCAGTTTAAATTTATTAAGGCAAAGAGAGGAACCTTATTAGAGTAATTAGCCACACTGTTAATAAACTGCTATGGTTCAATTCAGAGGATGTCAGATAGGTGATATAAATGTGCATATGCTTTTCCCCTGACCCTATAAACTATACATAGCTTAATAGTAAGCAGAACAAATGCCTCTTAAATTTTTCCTACAGCCCCTTAGTCCATACTGAAAAATATCCTATAAATGAAGCATTTATTAAGTACTTACTATGTGCAAAGAACTATCCTAAGCTCTTTGAATACAAACAGAAAGGCAAAGATTGTTCCTGCTCCCAAGGAGCTCACATTCTAATGGAGGCAATAACCCTTATGGAAGATTTTAGCTGCAAATCAAATGGAAACATCTCATGGCACTTAGGGCACAACTAAAAAGCAGACGGTAATGCCTCTTCTTTAATGTAATTTCCAATGAAAAACTGACATCAGCTGCTGCCGATAAACATTTGACAGTGCCAAAGACTGATGGTAAGAACTTTCTTTCCTGGGTTTTCAATAGATGTGGCTGCAGTATCTGTTGTTTCCCAAGATGATGGCTGTAGGCAGTGGGCAGGACTCGTTGCTATTCCAAAAGTCCTTGGGATCAGGATCACGGTTTGTCTCTATTGGGGTGTGAGGAGAGATGGTGGTCAAGGAAGTGGTTTTCCTGGCCTATGCTATTTCATATCTCTCCCTCAGAGTGACCTGCTGCTTCAGTGAGACTGGCTTGCCTGCCCTATGGGTGGATGGGGATGGCTGGCCCCTCTCCACAAGAGTTGCTTAGCCACACAATAGCTGTGAACACTAGGCTGGTAGCAGGACCAGTGGTGTAGGGATAGCGGAACAGCACTAACATTCTCTGGGCTATTGTACCCATCCCCCATTGGTGGCAGCTATTCAAAAAATGTCACCAGTAGTGATGAGGAAGGAGGGCTCTTTCTCTACAAAAATTTCTCGGGGCAGCCAGGTGGCACAGTGGATAGAGCACTGGCCCTGGAGTCAGGAGGACCTGAGTTCAAATCCAGCCTCATAAAGTTGATACTTACTAGCTGTGTGACCCTAGGCAAGTCACTTAACCCTAACTGCCTCACCAAAAAGTGAAAAAAAAAATTTTTTTTTTAATGAAACAAAAAAAAAATCTCTCCCCTCAATGATGGCTATGGGGGCTGGCTTGGAAGCAGGCCTAGTAGTCTAAGGGTCATTGCCACTCAAGGCTCTTGGGTTCAGCATCCTGGGCTGTCTCTCCCAAGGCCTGAGAGAAGATGGTAGTCAATGTGGTAGTGTGTCCTTCCTGGCACTGCTCCCTCCTGTCTCTTAGGGTCCTCTTTGCTGCTTCCATACTGTTTGCAGAGCACCCTGAATGAGATTTCTGGATAGGGAACTGCAAGTTTGAGAACTCTCCTCAGTGAAGACTTAACAACTAAATCTTAGGAAATTTTCTGAAGCACAAAGAGCTTAATTGACTTGCCCCAGGTCACACAGCTAGTAAGTGTCAGGCAAAGGATTTAAAGCTAGATTTTCCTAACTCCAAGCCCCAGCATGCTATCTATTAAGCCAAGGTGCCACTAAAGAACTGCTACAAATTAGTCCCTGACTCTTAAATAAAACCATATTGAGATAATATAGTGGAGTGGAAAGAGTGATGGGTCTGGAGAGAGACAAGCTTGGTTTGGATCCCAGCTCTGTCACTTAACTCTGTGACCTTGGGCAAGTCATGTAACTCCTCTGTGCCTTAGTTTCCTCATCTGTAAGGAGTTGGGGAATAAGCATTTATCAAGCACCTAGTATGTGCCAGGCACTGTGCTAAGTGCTTCACATTTATTATCTCATTTGATTCTGAAACATGAAGGGGCTAGATTGGCTAAACTCTTAGATCCTTTCCAATTTCTCTATCTATAGTCATATGTCTAGATGTATCTGTATATACATTAAGGCATCAGTTGCCATTCAACAATGGTCAAAGGGGTCTGTACTAAAAATTCCCTAATGGCATCTTAAGCCATAAATAACTGCAGATTATTATGAGTAGTACATTAAATTACCTGGGGGGAGGGACAGGAAGGGGTCACAACATATTTAGTTTTTTTGCAGCTGAAAGGGGTTCACAGAATAAAAAAAGTTGGGAACCACAGCACTAAGGGGCTGGCCTAGATATTTTGAAGGTTCTTTCCAACTCTAACACTCTATGAATTATATTTTGGCTCTTCAAAGAACAAAGTGCTCAGTAACGATTTTTGCAGTTACCCCATAGTTGAGTTTCCAGTCCCACTTATAGCTTCCCCCCCCCAAAATATGAAAGCATACATGCCTGGGAATGGACAGTAAGAGGTGGGGGTGGAGGTTAAAGAAGTACTAGGGCAACTTGTTCCAAAGCTGAAAAAAATAACCAGACTATATTATTAACTTAAACAAAAATGAACAATAGGTACTGGGAAGGGGAAAAAGGAAGGTGGTGTCTCAGAGTAAATGGATCTAGAAATTCTCCTGTTTCAAGAAGGATGAAAGCCTGGCCCAATGAATATACACAATGACTACAACAATGTAAACAAGGTCACTGGGGAAATTCTGGTCAAATACAGTGGTCAAAGTTATTAACAGCATCCTGACAAAGTCATAAGATCAAAGATTTGGGTCTGGAAGAAAAGAACCTTAGAAGGAAGGGACCTTAGAAGTCCTCTAGTCTTAAACTGTCATTTTATAGGTTACTAAGGGCCACAGGGCCCATGAAAGTAGCAAAGCTAGGATTCAAACTCATGTTTTCTCACTACAAATACAGTTCTTTCCATCAGTCCACAGCTGGCTTCTTTGTGTCCATCAATAAACTGTTTTTCAGAAAATACACTTTAGAGATTTATTTAGATTTGGAGAGTGAGGATATCTTATGTCAAAACAAAATACATTAATGCATGTTTTAAAAAAAAATTCCACTGCACAAAATATGGTAAAAGCAGATCCACCATCCACTTTTTTTTTTAGCTTAAAACTAAATCAACCTAAACAGAATTAACAAACCACAATTGAAATGGCAGACAGAATGTGGGGAAGGGGAGGGGGAGAGGGGAGGAGAGAACATATCCTTTAGTGTAAAAAAAAATAGCAAAGCATATTTTCTTACACTGTAATTTTATGTTAAAAATATCAAAGTCATAGCCTATGGGTAAAAAGTACTAAAGATCAAAAGAAAACTTTGTATTCAAAAAACTACTAGGGAAACTGGGAGCGTCTTTGACATGCCTTGCTCTCCATAGACCCAAACAGCTCCCACTGTTAAGAACAAGAATTTCAATTAAGATTCGATAATTATTAAATCAGAAAAAGAGTCTGATAATTATGTATAATCAATATTATATTGTTTGCTTTCTGAAGGGGTGGGAGAAGGGAGGGAAAGAGGGAAAGAATTTGGAATTCAATTTTTTTTTAATCTAACTGGGAAATATTTAACAAAATTAAAATACATATTTCTTAAAATATTCTGAGTAGCATGAAAAATGTGAAATTATTTTCCATTTTCAGAGCTGCAAAGGGAAAAGAAAAACAGGAAAGCAGGAACATGCTTTGGGTCCTTGTCAAACCTGCTTACTCCAGGATATAGGAAGCATTCTGTTTCAACAGCCCCATGGCCCCAAACTCAAGTTATTCTTTTTATGGTACAAACACTGAACAAGTTGTGCCCACTGAAGGACACCTAGATTGTAATGACTGAAACAGTAGAAGTACCTGAACAAAGGAAAAAAGGCCAACTTTAAGTAAGTCCGTCTCCAGCCCAACACACACACACACACACACACACACACACACACAGAGTTTCTCTTTCATACTCTGTCTCCCTCTCTTTCACTCTTCTTTCTCTTATCTCTTTCTCTCTCTCTTCGTATATAGAAGTATTAATAATATGCATAGATATACATAATATGCATATGTGTGTGTATCCTCAAAAGACAGAGGTCATATGTTATGTACAGACAGTCTGGACCAGAGATGTCAAACACACCCATACTGCCCACATACTTCCCGATATGGCCTATCAGATTAAAATACAGTTGGGAAATAATTAATAAAACAAATAAAAATACAATAAAACACAGAAAATTTTAATAAGTGGTTTTCTAAATCAATGAGCTCTACAGGGATCCCTATGTCCAGTTCAGTGGCCCCTGATTCTATTTGACACCATTGGTCTAAACTACTAGGGGCCAAGTTTGAATACCCAATTGTATGGAAGAGGGAAAAGTTCTGGTGATTAGACTGAGGCAGAGGCACCAGCTCTTCTGCCAGTGGTCCTCTTGCAAATTAGAAGTAGTACTTAGGGGCACTGGCCCAATACCACCTTCTGAGGCATGCCAGGGGCTGATGATTTGTGCTGTAATTACCAGGGATAAACAGTAGCAGAGGAGGAAGAGATAGGAATAGTTATTTACATAATGTCTACTTATAATGCCCTAGCATTATAGTACCATGCTAATAGCTTTTACAATTATTATCCCAGTTGTTATGATCATCCCCATTTTACAGATGAGGAAGTTGAGGCAAGCAAAGGTTAACTGACTTGACCAGTGTCACAAAGCCAGTGAGTATCTGGGGTTACATCTGAACTCAGGTCTTCCTGACTCCAAGCCCAGGGCTCTATCCCCTTCCCCACCAGCTACCTTGGTAAGGCAGAGAATAACAAATGTGTATCAAGGGCTCATGCTACAATCACAAATGGAGTGTGGTTCTGGGTCCTCAAGGAGGTTACAGTCTAGTTGTGAAGTAGGGTACATCCTTAGAACCAGGGATAAGGAATTTTCTTTCTTTCAAGGGTTACTGCCCAACCTGAGAGTGGTAGAAGAGAATCAATCAAGAGTCACAAGATGTAAACAGCATTTCAGTGATCTAAAAGACACTTAGAGGTACTATGTCAATGAAGTAGAGAATGCTCTAAAGACATGCATAACAACTTAGGTGCCACCCCCATGCCAGGCTTTCTCTTAAAATTAACTTTGTATTTATTGACACAATTTCAATCTAATAAAAAGTAAGCTCCTTGGGAGTAGGGCCTGATGATCTTCATATCTGTATCCCCCCCACACCTCTCAGATTTACAGGATACAGCAGTATACTTTATACCATGCCTGGTATACAGCAGGTGCTTAATGAATGCTGGTTGCATTCACAGTTATAAATGAATGCTGTGTCCCTCCAGAAGGGCGGTGGTAAAAACAACTCACATTTACATAGTACTGTAAGGTTTGCAATGTAATATTCCCAAAGGAACAATAACTGACACATATAAAGCAATTTAAAGCTACATATACATTGTCTCATTTGAACCTCAATGTAACCTGGCAGGTGAGGGACTACAAGTACTATCCCCCCTTTACCAATGACGAAATTGAGGGTAAAAGAAAGTGACTTTCCCAGAGTCACACTGCTAATAAATATCTGAGGCACTATTTGAATTGAAGTCTTCCTGATTCCCAATTCAATACTGTCAAACATTTCTGGAACTCCCCTTTTAGAGAACCAGTTTATGAGCCCCAGTAAGAAAACTAATCACAGTATATCACCTAGCTTAATCACCCACCTTATTCTCCAGATTTGGCCATGAAGACTTTAGGCTCTTTCCAAAAACCAAATGTCTGAGGCAGCTAGGTAGCGAAGTGGACAGAGCACCGACTCTGGAGCCAGGAGGACCTAAGTTCAAATCCAGCTTCAGACACATTAACACTTACTAACTGTGTGACTCTGGGCAAGTCACTTAACCTTAACTGCCTCACCAAAAACAAACAAAAACTAAATGTCCTCTCTTCAAGGAAGAGATATTCAAATGAATTCAACAAGTGTTGGTTAAATATTTACTATGTGCAAAACAACAGGAATATAGAGATAGAATGAAAAAAGACCCTGCCCTCAAATAGCTTTCACTCTACTAAAGGATCTAATAGGTAAACAGATAAAGACAAAATAAACTAAGAAAGGAGAGAATACTAATATCTATGGAAGTCTCCTTAACCTGAGGTTCATAAATTGTTTTTTAAAAAATATTTTGACAACTGCATTTTAAAAGAATTGGTTTCATTTGTAATACTATGTACTTTATACATTTAAAACCATCATTCTGAGAAGGCGTCCCTAGGCTTCACAAGACTCACTAAGGGGGCCCATGATACATAAAAGGTGAGGAACTTATGCTTTAGGAACATAAGGAAAGGTTTCATATAAGAAGTACCACCTGATCTGACCCTTGATAAAAGTTAAAGACAGGAGATTATTTATGGAAGACAGCCTATACAAAGGCATTAAGGCAGGAATTAGAAATTCTAAATCAAAGTGTTACCATAAGTGAAAACAATGCTATAGGCAAGGTTCCCAAAAAGGTTTAAACAACAATAACACTGGTGAAATGAATCTATGCCTCACTCCCATGGTGAGGGTTTTTTGTTCCTTGTTTGTTTTTTTCATTTTTGCAAAGGGACAACACTCATTTGGATTTAAGAAATCGATTTCTCTGTTTTAGAATCACACTTCTTAACAGACTAAAAATAATCTTTTTTTAAATTAAGATGAGAATATAAATTTTCTTCAACAAATACAAAACATTAAGATATATTTAAATAGTTCAAAATAGTTTTTTAATTTTAAATTAAAAAATTCATTAAACATGTTTTTATAATTTAAATGTAATAATTATAACAATTAGATTGGTAATGATATTAATATATTTATTCTTATGATTTAAATTTAATAATTATTAAAATTATATTGATAATTGTATTGATGAATTAATTTTTATTATTATTAATCTAATGATTAATTTGATGATTTAATAAAAGTAAAAATAAAATATTTTAAAACATATAAAGATAATATAGAATACATTTTAAATATTTTAAGGTAATATTTTAAAAATTTTTGATATTTTCAAAACTTTAATAGAAATCATTAAAGGAAAAAGTTAAGGGAAGGGAAAAGAAACAAGAAGGAAGAGAATGAAAAAGAAATAGAGAAAAGGAAGAGAGGCACAGAGACACAAAGGAAAAAGAGACAAGTATTCACACACAGTGAGACAAATTTGAAACCTCAGTGGACTCAATTCAATATAGCAAGCAATTTAAAAGTGCCTTCTATGTGCTAAGCACTGTGCTCAGTACACAGGACACAAATTCAAATAAGGGCAGATCTCCCTCCCCTCAACTTACATTGTACTGGGGAAAAAACATAAGTAATAGAAAATCTATACACTGTAAATATAAAATAACTGGGGAGAGGAGATTGGTCACCAACAGGAGGGATCAGGAAAGGTGGCACAGGGCTCAAGATGCAGAGAGGTAGCTCAGCACATACCCTTTGGCTCACATAGGCTGTGGGCTTCAGATGATGATCACCTTTTGCTTCCCCAGAAACATGAATTTAACCATTGTCCAGTGTTCTTCAATTACTCCTTACCTTTAAAGTTCCAGAAACTCTATTCTGAATAGGATAAGGAAAATTATTCAACCACCAGGACCAAGAAGGACAACTCCCACACTCTGATTTGTTGTTGTTCAGTCATTTCAGTCATGTCTGACTCTTCATGACCTCTTCTGCGGGGTTTCTTGGCAAAGATACTGGAGGCATTTGCCATTTCCTTTTCAAGCTCATTTTATAGATGAGGTAACTGAGGCAAACAGGGTCAAGTGACTTGCCCAGGATCACACAGCTAGTGTCTAAGACCAGATTTTACCTCAGGTCTTCCTCACTTCCTGCCCACTCTCTGATTTGGAGTATGCCAATAAAATATCTTGTTCCATATTAGAAAGCACCCATGTTATAATGGAAGAAGCCTGGGCTAGAAGTCAGAAGCCTCACCTCAAATCAACTTAAAGCTTCCCTAAGAGTTACAATATAAATACTACCTTGCAGGCTTGTCCCAAGAAAGAAAATAAGATAACATGTAAAGTGTTTTGTATACAATAATGAGTTATAAAAATATGAGTTGTTATTGTTATATTTGAGACAGCTAGGTGATAAAATACTGACCCTAGAGTCAGGAAGAGCTGAGTTCAAATCATACCTTAGACACTGACTATATAACTCTAAGAAAATAATGTCACCTCCATAAAGTCTCATTTTCAGTATCTGTAAAATGGGAATAATAATAGTACCTATCTCACTGGGTTGCTGTGAGGATCAAATGATATACACATAAAGAGCTTCAAAAACCTTAAAGTGCTATGTAAATACTATCTATAACAAGTTTTAAGCATTTGCTATAGGCCAGGTATATAGTAATTATCATCATTACTATTAATATCAGTATTAATATTACTAACAACAACTCAGGAGAGGCAGCCTGGATCATGGGAAGATTTAGAATCAGGACACCATGGTTCTAATACAGATGGGATCATGGGCAAGTTACCTAATATTCCTGAAATCCAATTTCCTCATCTATAAAATTGTGATAATAATACTCACCAACTACCTCAGAGGGTTGTTGTGAAGAAACTGCTTATCTTGAAAGCATTAAATAAATTGAATTCATTATTATTTTCAACTCTCCATAATACTAGAAATGACTATCCAAATTGTAGACTGTCTATATGCCCTCTTTTCTGGGGAAGAAGGAAATAGACTCATGATTCCATCAGTGTATGGTGAAGAACTCTCTCTCTACTAATGTATGTGTTTTCAGTCATTTTTCAGTCATGTCCAACTCTTCATGACCCCATTTGGAGTTTTCTTGGCAAAGATACTGGAGTGTTTTGCCATTTCCTTCTCCAGCTCATTCTGCAGATGAGGAAACTGAGGCAAACAGGGCAAAGTGATTTGCCCAGGGTCACACAGCTAGTAAGTGTCTGAGGCTGGATTTGAACTCAGGAAGATGAGTCTTCCTGACTGAAGACCCAGAACAATATCCATTGTGACATCTAGCTGCCCCTACCAAAACAGGTCACCATCCTCTCTGCAAGTTACCTGGAGCACTAAAAAGTTAAATGACTTGTCCAGTGTGTGTAAAAAGCAACATTGCATAGCCCTCTTCTTCCAGGCCTTCCACTTCTTGCAAATATCTGTCTTATTGGCCAATTTATTTCTCATTAGTAATTTTATTAATAGAAATATAGTAATTGTATTAATACAAATATTTAAATAAAATGAAAGTTTCTCCTAATGATATATTTGTATGTTCAATGCCAAAATACATACATATATATGTATATGTATCTATATATGTGTGTGTGTGTATGTGTATATATATATGAAAAGTGCTTAATGAAAATGTATTGCTTATACCACTGCTAGGTCTATATCCCAAAGACATTAAAAAAAAAAAGAAAGAAAGGGGGGAGGAAAAGACCTATTTATACGAAAACATTTATAGCAGTGCTTTTTGTGGTGGCTAAAAATTGGAAATCGAAAGGATGCCCATCAATTAGGGAATGACTGAACAAGCTGTGGCATATGACTGTGATGGAATGTTATGTTATAAGAAATAACAAACACGATGATTTCAGAAAAACCTAGAAAGACTCACATGAATTGATGCAAAGTGAAGTGAACAGAAATGGGAGAACACTATACACAGTAACAGCAATAGTGTATGACGAAGAATTGTGAATGTCTCCCAATTGATAAATGGTTCAAAGGATATGAACAGGCAGTTTTCAGATGCAGATTATCTACAGTCTTATGAAAAAATGCTCTAAATCACTACTGATTAGAGAAATGTAAATCAAAACAACTCTGAGGTACCGCATCACACGTATCAGATTGGCCAACATGACAAAACAGGAAATTATAAATGTTGGAGATGTGGGAAAATTGGAACACTAATGCATTGTTGGTGGAGTTGTGAAACGATCCAACCATTCTGGAGAGTAATTTGGAACTATACCCAAAGGGCTATAAAATTGTGCATACATTTTGACCCAGCAATACCACTTCTAAGTCTGTATCCAAAAGAGATCATAAAAAAGGGAAAAGGACTCACATGTACAAAAATATTTCAGCAGCTCTTTCTGTGGTGGCCAAGAATTGGAAATTAAAGGGATGCCCATCAATTGAGGAATGGCTAAACAAGTTGTGGTATATGAATGTAATGGAATACTGTTGTGCTATAAGAAATGATGAGCAGGCAGACTTCAGAAAAACCTGGAAAGACTTACATGAACTGATGCTGAGTGAAGTGAGCAGAACCAGAAGAACATTGTACACAGTAACTGCCACATTGAACACTAACTTTGATAGACTTGGCTCTTCTCAGCAATGCGAGGATCTAAGACAATTCCAAAAGACTCATGATGGAAAATGCTATCCACATCCAGAGAAAGAATTGTGGAATCTGAATGAGGGTTGAAGCATACTTTCTGATCTCTTTTTTTCTTTTGTTGTTTTGTTTTGTTTCTTCTTTCTCATGGTTCCTCCCATTGGCTCTAATACTTCTTTAAAACATGACTAATGTGAAAATATGTTTAATATGAATGCATATATAGAACCTATATCAGATTGCACACTATCTTGGGGAGGGGAGAAGGGAGAAAATTGAAAACTCAAAAGCTTATGGATGTGAATGTTGAAAACCAGAAATAAATAAATCAAAAATTAAAAAAAAAAACCCACAAAGAATGGTTCTCTGGGAAGAGGGAAGTATCTATTTGAAAATGAAGGTGATATTAAAACTAAATATAGCAATAAAAATTTTTGAAGGTTAAAAAAAAAGAATTGTGAACGACTTAGCTATTCTCAACAATACAATGATCCAAGACAATTCCAGAGGACCAATGATGAAGCATACTACCTGCCTCCAGAAAAAGAACTGATATCGTCTGAATACAGACAGAAGCATGCTATTTTTCACTTTCTTTCTTTTATTCAAGTTTTCTTCTACAAAATGACTAATATGGGAATATTTTACATTACTGCACATGTATAACCTATATTTGGCTGATTACCGTCTCAGGGAGGAGGGAAAAGAGGGAAGAGGGATAGAATTTGGAATTCAAAACTTTAAAAAAAAATAAACAATGTTTAAAAACTGTTCTAACATGTAATTAGGGGAAAATAAAATATATGTAAAAATAAAAAAAGCAGAAACAGGAAAAAAAAGTGTATTGTTTGGCTGATGTGTAATGTTTCCATGCTTTTAACATATAGCTAGCAGGACATACTGAATCATCCACGCTCCACCCTGGCTCTGGCTTTAAGGCAGACAACACACATCTGTGAGATAACTGACCACCATTACTGATCAGGGTTGTAGCCACAGAACAAGATTTCTCTGTATGGGATATAACTTGGCTCATACATAAATTAAATCTGCAACACTGCACCATCCCCACCATACCCTAGCCAGCAAAAGTAAGTAACTTCTGTTGCCAGAAACAGCAAAGTTAGAGGCTTGAAAAAGGTTTGGAAAAAATCAGTAGATTTCCAGTTTCTAAAACTACATCAGTAACAAAGATAATTCCAACTGGGACCCTTATGCTGGTATTCACCAAGGGACTACACCATGGGAATCAATTGAGAACATATATAAAGACAGTAGGTGACTATCTAGCTAGTGTTTATATTATTTTGTCACCATCCATGGGCCCCCACATAATCAATGTGAGAGGAATATTGTCTCTATTTAAGGGAAGATGAAAACATAGTAAAATCTTATTAAATCAAACCCCTTACAAATTCAGAATTTTTGATAATTCAGTACGGTAAACAGAATTTTTACTTAATGAAATATGTAAAGTACATTGCATTCTTTATAATCCTATGTATGTATAGATATGTATGTATGCATATATGGTATTATAAAGTTACAAATATTGGCTTAACTCAGGTCTTTAGTCTTTATGATTCCTTACCTATGGATTTTAATCTTTTACATATTTCTCTTATATAAATAGTAAGTGGAGAGGGGAAAAAAAAAAGAAAAATATATTCACCAAATACTTTGTCTCCTATGCAGGACCTTTAAAAATTCTATTATTGTGGCCATTATATAAATGCTTTAAAACAATAATTACTACCTTCCAGAAGCTTTTGTGGACAGCTAGATGGCACAGTGAAAGAGTGCTAGGCTTGGAGTCTGGAAGACCTGAGTTCAAATCTAGCCTCAGTCATTACCTGTGTGACCCTGGGCAAGTCATTTAACTCTACTTGCCTCCATATCCTCATCTATAAAATAAGCTGGAGAACAAAATGGCAAAACAGTCTAGTAGCCTTGCCAAGAAAACCCCAAAAAGGGGTAATGAAGAGTTGGACATGACTGAAAATGACTAAACAACAGCAACAAAGAAGCATTTGTACAAAAAATGCCTTTCGTCCCTGCCAGGAACAAGGGAAGAAGTAAGGACAAATTAAAAGCCTGGACAAACTATTTCCAGGGATATGGGAGGAGGGGAGAATGATTCAGGTCTCCCTAAAACACCAAAATCTGATTCCTTTCACCCCTCCCTCTCTACCTTTATATCAACTACCAACACCACCAAAAACAATTACTAATAATAGCTAGCGTTTATATAGTGCTCTAAGGTGCTTGCAAAATACTTTACAAATATTATCTCACATTATCCTCAAAACAGCCCTGGGGAAGGAAGGTGTTATTATTATCCCCATTTTACAAACAAGGAAACTGAGGAAGACAGAAATTAAGTGATTTGCTCAGGGTCACAGACCTAGTAATTGTCTGAATTCATTTCTTCCTGATTCCAAGTCCAGTGTTCTATCTATTGTTATCTCCCCTAGGCTTTAGACACTGGGTTATTGAAAGACTTAATGCACTAACAACCCTATGAGAAAAATAAGGGGTAACTCCAGTAGTGAAAGATGATGCTAAAGATCATTCAGAAAAGGGAATCCAGAGCACTAAAGGAACTTTAGTTTGTGTCAAATGAGATCAGTTTGAGGAACAAGGGATTAAATGGGATGGGGGGGAGTGAGGAAGAGGAGGAAAAGGTGTCATCCTAGCCATTTTCAAGTATCTGTAGGGCCATCATATGGATCAAGGGTTAGATTTCTTCTGACTGGCCTCAGGACAAAACAATGGTCTGAAGTTACAAAAACACAAAGTTGGGCTTGATGACAGGAACAGTCTCTTAATAAATAGAATGATCTAAAGAAGAATGAGCGACCTCTGAAGATGATAAATTCTCCCTCCTTGGAGTTTTTCATGCAAAGGCTGGACGACCACTCATCCTGTGTGTTTTGATGGGGATTCCTTCTGGATCTGGGTTAAACAGACAGCCTCTGAGGCCACTTCCAGTTTTGAAAAACTGCCTTGGATCAAAAGGTACCTAAGCATAAAATCTGAAAAAACTTGAAAGGAAAGAAAATCCTAAACATAATAACCATCTTCCAACTATTTACATTCCTTTCCTTCTACCTCTCTGTCTTTCCCCCCCAAATATATCAAGCTCAACTTAAGCAATCACAAATACTGGATGAAAAAAAGTCTGGCTATCTAACTTTGCCAGTGATTGTTGTGTCTTAGACCAAAGGCCAGGTGTTCACATAGTGATCTCTCACCTCTCATTTTAGGGTGAAAGTATCTGGGAAGGGTCAGAAGGATTGTGTGATGTAGTTTTATTGAAGTTTAAGGTTCATCAATTTACCTCACCTTTTTAATCAGTACTCATTTGTTGAATTGCTTCGAATACTTAACAGTCCTTCAAAGCATAGTGAGATCCCTCTAAAAACCCTGAAATTCACACAGGACTAGAATCTACCTTGTCAACTAACCATATTATATTAGGCCTTTTGGCATACCAGGATACATTTTGGGATTTAACCAACAGGATAGATGATGAATAACAATTATTAATAGGGTTCTGCTTTTAAAAGAGCACTTTTAAAATATACTCCACTATGTGGAATTTCCATTAAATGGAACTTGTCCTCCCTTTGTTTTTCTTTCTGATTTTAATGTGATTTCACTGCAGTAAGTGATTCAGGCCACAGCCATAAGTTAGTCTCTGAATGTAAGAAATCAAAAGCTCTGGATGCCAGATCCTGCCAGTGAAGGGAGCAGCACTAATCTTATGTGAAAGATTATGTTTGAGTAATCACGTTAATATTCGTTGACCTGATTCTGACGGCAATGGCCTCAATGCTGTTCTTTTATGGTTAAAAATAAATAACCTAGTTGGGAGGTGGTCACTCCCAACTGTACCACCTAGGTCCTGGCTACTCTCCAAGCTACTTTTGCTGGCTTATGGATGGATGCAAACAACATCTCTCCTGCTTGACCTACTACAGCAGGCAAATTGATTAGTCAATATCCAGAACTTCTCCACAATGTTCAAGGCCTCACAGTAAAGACTTCTTCCTTATTTATAAACCATATCATCCACAAGGAATTCCTCACAACCACAGGTATGCTTGCAACCTTCCTCCAACAACTGATGCAAAAACATTACCTATCATACAAACCTTACAGTGCTATGATACTGGTCTAGCAAGGTTAGAAGAGTTGAGTGAAACAGCAGTGGATGCCAGGGCTTAAGAACGAGGTCCTACTCCGAGTAGATCCTCTGCTAGTTTGTGCTTGTCAGATCACTGTTTCCCTTCTTCTGTGTGACCAGAGTCAGAACTAATCCAGGACAACCTCGGTTTTGTCCCAGTGCACTGATGTGGTAAGAAGCATGTTTCCCTTCTGCTATTTTCCTCTAGGCCACACCCATGCCAAAGCCTCCTTGACCCCATTCTACATTGCTCCTCTCCCCACCCTCCACTACTCCTACCAGAGGTATGTGTGTGTATGGAGTGGGGATGCTGTCAGAGTTCAGTCATGCCATGGGGGCTTGAGCCAGAATCTCTGGGGAACAAGCCACTCCCTTCCCATTATGTCTGTATCCAACTGGGGTTTCTTCTCCTCCTTCTGTCCCTCTATCCAATTGGTGGACATGTGGGTGCTCTATCCAAAAGAATATAATTTCTGATCACTTATACTTCGCAAGGTATCTTGGGACTTTGGGGCTAGATTTTTTCCCCTTATTTATTTTATGATTTTTTTTTCAAAAACTGGGACAATCAACTGTTTCATGTAATTTTCATTTATGATTTCTTGAAATATACCTCTGAAAAAACAGGCTTGAAAAAGCCCATTGTTATTCAAATGGAGCTATTTCACTATACCTTTAAATCCAAATCACTCAGGCTTTCACTGATGAACCAAAAATTGGTCCCAGCCCAAGCCTCTCTTATGCATTGTTTAGGTTTTGATGGCTCACAGTGAGGGTAAATAGCAATTGTAAAGCTTTTACTTCTTCCTCTAACCTTTTTCCATTCTTCAACTTCTTTACTGTATTTTTCTTGTAGTTCTTCGTACTTGGAAGCACTTTGATGACGTGATTGTATGGGAGCAGTAGAACTCTTCTGTGGCATACTGTTTAGTGTCCAGACATCTCCTGGCAACACTGCCAGTTGGCTTCTCTCAAGTTCGGATTTACATCTTTTAAGTTCCTGTTCCAGTTTTTCTATTTGCTTTTTGCTTGAATTTAGCTGTCCTTCTTGGAAATTCACTTGTGACTCTTTAACTTGAAGCTCATGAGCAATCTTCTGTCTCATTTTCTCCAAATTATCACGTTTCCATCAAGCTCTGATTCTCCCAATTGTTCTGGCCAGAAACTGTGAGGGTCTTTTCCCTCCCAGACTGATTCTTTTTGGGACGAAATTAGGCCATCTTCTATCTCAGTTCTTACCTAGCCCTTAATCACTGAATGGGTGTTGCCTCAGACAAACTGAGACCTGGGAAAGACCTTTGCTTAAAAAAGCCAGGGTTTCCCACTGCATCCTGGGCCATCACTAGTTGTCTTGACTCTTGTCTTGAGACTGGACTCTGATGACTCTGGAGGAGAAAGTGAAGCTGATGACTTTGCACAGTTCTGCCTCACTTAAATCCAATTCACTCACAAGTCAAGACATCACCTTCCTGATGTCATTGCTCTTCTTCAAGAATGAAGGACCAACCAAGGGGCAGCTATGTGGCACAGTGGTTAGAGCACCTACCCTGAAGTCAGGATGACCTGAGCTCAAATCCAGCCTCAAACCAAACACTTGACACTTACTAGCTGTGTAACCCTGGGCAAGTCACTTAACCCCAATTGCCTAAAAATTAAAAAAACAAAATAAAAAGAAATAAAAAAAGAATGAAGGACCAAACAACAAAAACAGCATCCAATTGGGATAGACTATTTTCTGTGTTATCCCCACCCAACTGAATTTGTCTTAGATGTCAGAATTCCTAACTGTGACTTCCAGCATTGTGTAAAAGAAAACTCACTGACTTGAAACCAGGAAATCAGGATTCAGTCCTGGCTCTGAAACTTAGCAGTTACGTGACTTTGAGCAAGTTAGTTAAACTCTTTGAGATTCAGTATCATCTGTTAAAATTGGAATGCTGACTACACCACTGAAGCATTTTGTAAACCATAAGTACTATACTGTCTGATAAAACAAAGAATTTGTTTAAAACAAATGTACTGCCTAAGGTGGCTATGGTATAGTGAAAAGCATATTAAATTTCAAAGCCAAAGACCTTGATTCATGTCAAGCTCTACCATGTACTATATTCTTAAGGCTTGATCTACAAAATGAACCAATTGGAGTAGATAATTGCTAACATCCTGTAATTCTGGAAAATCACTTGACTTGCTGGGCCTCAATTCCCTACTTTGTTAAATGGAAACAATACTGCTAAATCCATGAGATCTGATTTCAATTGCACCCTCACTGCTTCAAAATGCATTCTCTCTGTATTGAAGCTTTATCCTACTTCCCTCAATGGCTGTTACAAACCTCTTTTCTCAAGTCCCCAATGCCTCTTCCACCTCCAATTTCAGCAGGTGCGCTGACAATATGTTTTTCCCCCTCTGCGTCTTCATGTACCTCTCCTCCTTACGCCGATTGTTGAAGAAGAGATGGTCCTTCCATTTGCCAAGGCTCACTCCCTCTAACTGTCCTCTAACTGCCCTCCAATCTTCCAGGAATTTGTCCCATCAGTCTCTAGATCTCTCATTTTCATTCTCTCGTCTTCAGCTTCTATCTGCTTGCTCCTTCTCCCCTACAGACAAATATACCCATGACAACTCTATTCTTTAAAAAAACACTCTATGCCACCACCTTCCCTCAAGTTTTGGTACTAATCTCTCAAGCCTTTCACTGGCAAACTCCTAACTGCCCCCACTTCCTCACCATCCACTAACTGTTTCTCAGTCCTTCAAAATCCAGTTTTTAATCCCACTAAACTGAAATTGTAGTCTCCAAGGTAACCAATGATTTGGTAAGTACAATAATTTTCCCCCCCTAGTCTTCATCCTTCTTTAGCTCACTTTGTTTTTAATTACTGTTGATCAGGGCAAATGGATAAATGGACAGATGGATGGATGGATGGATGGATGGATGGATGGATGGATGGATGGATGGATGGATACACACATACTTTTGGAAGTTGCATTAGATCTCATGAATTCAAGTAGAGGACTTCCAAATCTAATCAAGTCAGAGCCAATATCTCTCTTGAACTCAAATTAGATATCACCAACTTCTTATTCTATTTCTACTCCTGGAGGTTCCAAATGAGTCACAAACTCAAAAGGCACAAAAGAAAAAGTCATTATCTTCTGTCCTTAAACTTCCCTGTTTCTGTTGAGGGCACCAGCAATCTCCCAATCACCTAGATTTATAGTCTTGGAGTTATCTTTGATTTTTCTCAGAATCTTATCCCCCATTGAGCCTCTCAGTTGCCAATAACCTCCCTCCATAACATCTCCCTAACTATCTCAGAAAGACTCTAGAAGTGTGACTCCATGCAAGTCACTTAACACCATTTGCCTCAGTTCTTCATCTGTAAAGTGATCTGGAGAAGGAAATGGCGAATCACTCCAGTATCTTTGCCAAGAAAACACCAAACAGGATCACAAATAGACATGACTGAAACAACCGAACCACAACAACAACTATCTCCACCCTGTCCAAATCTGTAACTACTACTAAAATACAGGTCCTTATTTCCTCTATCAGACTAGCCTCCAAACCGGTCTACTTGCTTCCAGGCTCTTCCATGTTTAATCCATCCTCCACCCTGCTATCAAAAGTCTTCTTAAGGTAGAGTTCTGATCATGTCAATCCCCTGCTCATTAATCTTCAGTGGCTCCCCAGAGCCTATGGGCTAAGATATAAACTCCTCAAAAAATGCAATTCAGAACCTCTACAACTGACTCCTATCTACCATATTGAGTCATATTTCATACTACTGCCCATCATGAATTCTATCCAACTTTGCATCTCACCACCTTCCAAAATGAATCAGTCAGGCTAGTCACCTCAGTGTCCCCCAAAAAAAGAGTCTACTCATTCCCATCTCCGTGCCCACAGAATCTAAGCTACAAGAGACCTCAGAGGATCATCTAGTCTAAACCCATTATTATACATATAAGTAAACTGAGGCCCTAGTCACGAGTATAGACCCAAAGCCATTCATTCTACAAATACTAATTAATTGCTTACTGTATAATTATACCTAGGAATATTCTAATATGACCACAGCCACTTGATGGATATGTGAGTCTTCATTTACAACATCTCCAACAAATAGTTATTCTGCCTTGTTGACTTAATACTTCTGGTTTACTACCCTATTAGCTAGCCCATTCCATTTTCAGATAGTCATAATTATCAGGAAATTATTCCTTATATGGAACCACAACCTGCCTCCCTATATCTACCACTACTGGTTCTAGTTCTACCTTCTGGGGCCACACAGATATAGACACTATTAACTCAAATCTCTCATCCATATGACAGCCTGTAAAATATTTGAAAATGACTCTCATATACCTAGATGACTTCTCTCCTGGCTGATTATCCCTATTCCCTTAAACTAATCCCCAAATAGTTTTGAGTTCCCTCATCATCTTAATTACTCTTGGTATGAACACACCCTGGCTTGTCAAAGTCCCTCTTTAAATGTAGCACCGACAACTTAATACAATAACACAGAAGATCATAGGATCTGTAGCTAGAAAGTGCCTTAAGCGGTCATATAGATGAACCCCACCACCATTTTACTACCAAAAAACTGAGATCCAGAGAGGTTAATTCTACCCAAGATCATATAGACACTGACAAGCAGAGGCAGCTCCAAAAAAGAGATAAAAGAAGATACCTTCCCCTGCCCCTTCTTCAAAGAGGCAGGGGAACATAGGTGTGAACCTCAGCATATAATTTCAGATTTTTTTGATATATTACTTTAGTTTTGCTGAAAGCTTTTGCTTGATCTTTTCAAACAAATCTTTACTATGAGAGATGTTCTCTGGGGAAGGAGTGGAATGCAGTTGGAAAGAAAAGAGATATAAAAACAAAATATATCAATAAAAACTTATTTTTTTAAAGACAAAGGATGGCAAGTGGGGAAAGGAACAGAAGAGTCAGGATTCAAACTCAGGTCCCCTCACATCAAACCCAGAATTCTTTCCAAAGTACCACATGGTCTCCCGATATTCCAAACACAGTCTCTTCTGGCAGAGTACAGAAAGACTATCACCAACTAAACACATAGCTCCTTTTCATACTAACCAAGATTTGCATTAGGGCTTTTTGAAGTCAGCTGACACTTGCCTAATAGTGAGTGAATTTTCAACCAACCACACTCACATTTACATAGAGCTTTAGTGTTACAAAGTAATTACCTAGATTATCACATATTTGCACTTGACAATCACTTAATAAGATAGATAGTATGAGTAGTACTATCCCCATTTTATAGATGAAAAAACAAGCTGAAGAAGTGTTCAAAATCACTGACCTGGTAATTGTCAAAGCCAGTACCAAAACTCAAACTTTACTCAGACTTTTTTACAGGAAAAAGACTTTTCTAGACATATTTTCCTTGATTAAAAATATCTCCTCCCATCTAACAATAACAGTGAGAAGAATAGCAATAACATTTTGTAGTGTTTTAAGATTTACAAAGCATTTTACATACATTATCTCATTCGATTCTCAACTCCCTACCTATAGTATAACAACAATTTTCTAAGCATGGGCTCTGTCAATTCAATTACACATTTATTAAACTCCTACCACACAGAAGGCACTGTGCTAGCTACTGAGGGAAAAAAGGCAAAAAAGAACCAGTCCTAGCCTGCAGGGACCTTAGACACTAATAAAGTCTCATTCTGCCACTCAATCCCAACCAATTTAAACTAGTAGTTCTCAAAGTATATGGTCCATGGATCCTTAGGCATCCTCAAACTCTTTCAGGGAGGTTCTCAAGGTCCAAATTATTTTTACAATAATACTATGATGTTATTTGCCTATTAAAATATCCATCTCTTTTCCAATTACAAATCTGTGTGAGGGTGAATTTTCTTCATGTAGTACAAACAAAACAACATATCACAACAGATTAAATGCAAAACCCGATAAGAATCCTGCTATTTTTATTATTACAGACATTAAAGAAATTTGTAAAAATATGTAAAATAATGTTACTCTTCTCATTTTTTTGTTTTGGAAAAGTTACTTTTCATAAAAATGTTATTGTGTTAAAACGTGTTATTATTAAATGAATGAATAAAAATGTTTATATGTTTAACTTAGAATAAACAACAATAGATAGAACCCACATAAATTATTTAAATTGTTATTTGGAGTCCTTAATAATTTTTAAAAGTCTAAAGGGGTTCCGAGAGCAAAAAGTTTAAGATCCTCTGCCTTAGCGGATAACTATTACATCTCCCTCCCCAACATTTTTGAGTAAACTGAGGCCCAGAGAATGACTTACTCAACCTTACAAAGATGGTAAGTGTCAGCTTAGACTTAAGCCAAAGACCTCTGAAATAGAACAAGTACTTGATAATTACTTATTGATTTAAGAATCATTGACAGTTCACTGGACACACACTATAACCAGAGCACTGTATGCGGAACTTGAGAAAAGGGGAGACCCAAAAGAAATAGAAAACAAGGTCTGAGGACCCTCATTAATCCCAGGTTGGCCATCAGGCTGGTGCATTATTTGAGTAGCTAATTCTGCTTGATGTTGAATCAAACATACTCATAATCTTCAGTTCCTAACCAAGGTACTTGTAATACAATGTCTTTAGTACTTAGGGTGAGGCAAGTCAACAGAGTAAAGTTTAAACCTATCCACCTCTCACTTGCTCAAGTGCACTCAGGAAAAGGCAAACAACCCCAAAAGGTGTCCCTGTCCATCTTATTTCCAAGGGCAGGGAAACTATTGCTTGGAGCACATGAAATTCATAATACATTTTTCTTTGGCTTAAAAAAAGTCTTACTGATCTTTTTTCTTCAGTTGATTCTGGGAATCAACAACTGGCCACAAGAGCATAAGTATTTGAAACAGCTTCTCCTCCTCCTTATCAAATCCTTGATTATAATGTTTAAACTTAGAATTGTGGTTGTACCAAGCCAACACATCTCACTGGGCATGTGCAGAGCTGTTCCCACCACTATTCTAAGACTTAAGCTGTGGCACCAAATCACAGAATTCATCTTAAGGAATGTTCAAGTGGGAAGGGACAGCTGCCACATTTTACAAATAAACAACCTGAAACTCAGAGAGGGTAAATGACTTGGTGGAGATCATGTGGGTAATTAGTGACAGAGGTAGGAAACAAACTCAGAAATCCAGATTCTTTCTCCTTCACCACCATGCCATTCAAGGAGGAAGAATACAAAAAAAAAAATCTGCTCTCGGCACATCTCCAAGTCCACTCCCCAAATCATAGAACTTAAAGCTGGAAGATACCCTAAAGAGATGTTGGCCTACTCTAGGGGTATTTAAGCTGGGGTCTGTGAACTTTTTAAAATATACATATTTTGATAACTGTATTTCAGTATAATTGGCTTTCTTTGTAATTCTACATATTTTATTTTATAAAAAACATTATACTGAAAAGGGTTCCAAGATTTTACTATCCTGCCAAAGGGGTCCCTGACACACACAAAGAGATTAAAAACTCCTGATCTGGCCTAGCCTCTTAATTTTATAGTTGAGATAAAGGAAGTCCAGATAGGGAAGTGACTTGCCCATTATAAGACTCTCTGAAAGCTAAAAACAGCCGTGAGATCCAAATATATGTGAAAAGATATCAGTGGGGTTGAGGTCCAGACATCAAGTTCCTCTGTAACACAACTTCCTCATCAGAGGAATCAAAAAATAAACATATATTAAAGCATTTTCTATGTGCCCAAGCACTGACTAAAGGCCTTGGGGATACAAAAGCAAAAATGAAACAATCCATCCTGTTAAGAAGCATATTTTATATAGGGGTAGACAGCATGTGTACATAGTAAGCATATACAACAAGGTAATTTTGGTAGGGAGCAGGTGGGTGACTAAGGAGAGACGTCATGTAGGAGATGACATTAAGAGCTCAAATTGGAAGGAAGCGAGGGATTCTAAGAGGAGAAAATAAGGAAGGCGGGCATTCTAGGAAAGAGGGAGAGCCTGTGCAAAGACACAGAAGGGGGCATGGAGACAGGACATAAGAGTATTGGGTGTGAGGAATAGGAGATGGGACAATTTGGCTGGATCACAGAATGTATGAAGGGGAGCCAAGGTGCAAAGGGATTTAAATGCCAGAGAAACTTGTTTCTGATCCTACAGCAGGATCTGGACTTCCTTTGGCAGTCTGCTGCAGCCTCCCTTCTCAGAAAAAAAATGTTTTTAAATCCATAAGATAAAATATATGAGATTGCAAAGGAAACTAATTATATTGAAATACAGTTATCAAAACATTTTTCTAAAGGTCCAAGGTTGGTAACTTCTGTCCTAAAGGAAATGGGGAGTCAATGGAATACATGGGGCAAGACAAACTTGCTGAGGGCATTTGTTTGCTCCCAAGCCTGCTTTTCCTCCCCAACTATTAAACAATAAAATAATTTGTCCTCTTAGGTATTTTGAACATATTCAATTACTTTATTTTTAAAATGTCCAGCCATCATCATATCATAATGGTTCCAATCAGAAACTTCCTTCTGAATAAATAATATATGATAAATAACATAAACTTAGAATCTATATACACATCAAGTCACTATCTGTCCATGATAAAAAAAACCATAAGAACATTTTTAATGACTCCATAAAAGGAAAACAAATATTCACCTCTCATTTAAATTAGATCAAAATAATTGTTTCCTACTAAAATAGGGTTTTTAAAAAAAAAGAATCGTACATTCCTTCTGTGTACTCTCACACTAATGATGTGCCTAATGTAAATTTCTGCTCAATCTAACTATGCTTTTCAACATGTGTTTTCCCATGAAGTTGCCACACAGCAGCCCAATTTTTAGTTTGAATAGCATGGTCTTATTGCCTGGGGTCCCTCGTGCCCCTACTGATAGTTAGTCCACATGAAGCAGCATGACACAGAGGAAAAAAAACTGTGATTTGAAAAAAAAAAGACCTGAGTTCAAATTCCAGATTTGCTATTTTATTACAACCTCTCTGGGTCTCAATTTCCTTATCCATAAAATGAAAGCATTAGATGAATTCTAAAGTGATATTTAGTTCTAAATCTATGATCCATCCTAATTTAAGGATCTCTCAAATCTCTATCAACACTAAAGATTTTTTAACTTTTTTTTGGTTTTTTTTTTTAGGCAGTTGGGGTTACGTGACTTGCCCAAGGTCACACAGCTAGTAAGTATCAAGTGTTTGGTCTGAGGCTGCATTTGAACGCAGGTCCTCCTGACTTCAGGGCCGGTGCTCTATCCACTGCGCCACCTAGCTGTGCCTTTTTAAAAATTTGTTAGTAGTCATAAAGGTTTACCTACTCCTGAATTTCGAGCCTTGGTCAGGGATATGAAACACTGAGGATACGTTCCAGATACTTATTTATTAAGCACCCTATTAACGATGGAGCTGTATGTTATAAGTCTGCTTATAAACCTGAACTCTGTGATTTTTTTAAGCCAACAGGGAAAGCCAATTCCCAGCCATCAAAGTTACTCTATCAGACTTAAGTTCCTATTTCTCATTATGAAGCAGCTGTGAGCATTTCCTAATTAGATTTGCCAAGGGAAAACTGTTTGGTGTGGAAAGAAGCCAGCCAGCCTAGAGGTGGCAAAGGGGATGGAGAGTGGACACAGAAGTCTCCAGCTGGCTGCATTATCCGGAAATGAATCTGGTACATGTTACAATTAAAGGGAATTCCCAAAAGCAATAGATTCATGCCATGGAAAGTTCTTAATGAAAGGTGACAAAGAAAAACAATCAAGGCTGCTTCTCCTCTCTCAAAAATAAATAAATCTCATTTCAACAAAATCAAACTCCCTGGAATCTACATGAAAATTGATAGCTTTGATAGGGAAATATATTTAAATGACAACAGTCCAAAAAGTTAATAATAATAATTCCTTATTATACACAAAGAGCTCAAGGTTATTTACAAAAATAACCACACAAACAGGCTAAATCTCCCAAAGTACCATTTACAGTAGTAAATTACAGCTCTTGTTCAATAAGTACTATCCTACTTAATGCTCCTCCAATAGTGCATGCTTACCAAAGTCTAGCCCATTATTTCATCACTTCTCAGAACTTCCTTAATGACACAGAAACAAACAAAAAGAAATCACTATTCTTCATTATCCAGGTGAAAATACATTAAATATGTGACCTCCAGCAAGGCTCCTTACTTATCTGGGCATTGGCACCTTCATCTGCATTAGAATCAGTGGTTTCCAACTCCATTTAGGAGTAGAATCAGGCTGAATACAATTTTACTCAAAGGAATTTAGGAGTCTAGGCTCATTGAGCTGGACCCAACCCTAAAGATCACCTCATCCAGCCCCCTCATTCTATAGATGAGATCTAGAGGCAGAATTTGAACCCAGATCCTCTGACTGAAAACCCTGCAACTCTTTGCCCTGTACCATTTTTGTTATGATGATGGTTGTTGTTCAGTCATTTTTCAATCATATCCACTTCTTCATGACTGCTTTTGAGGTTTTCTTGGCAAAGATACTAGAGTTGTTTGCCATTTCCTCCTCCAGCTGATTTTACAGATGAGGAAACTGAGGCAAACAGGGTGAAGTGACTTGCCCAGGGTCACATTGCCAGTATGTGTCTCAAGCCATATTGGAACTCAAAATGAGTCTTCATGACTCCAGAACCAACACTTTATCCACTGAATCACCCAGCAGCTCCGTACCATGCTGCCTCCCAATTTACAAAGAGAAACAACGATTCAGATTATGATAATAACAATAGATTTCTATAAACTTAAAAAAGCAATTTGAGTTTCAGACCACTAGATTAGTTCTTCCAGCTTGAAAATGCTGATTTTATAAATTGAGACAGAGTCAATTTTTTTCAAGGCCTCTTTGGATAGACAATAATCCATCAAACATTTATTAAGCACCTACAATATGCCAAGTACAAAAGTGAAAGTCTCTGCCTTCAAGGGACTTACATTCTAACAAGGGACACATTATATACAGAAATGTGTGTGTGTGTGTGTGTGTGTGTGTGTGTGTGTGTGTGTGTGTGTGTGTGTGTACCCAAAACATATACAAAGTAGATACAAGCTAACCTTGGAAAGGAAAACATTAGCAGGAGGACCAAGGTATGGAGAGAAGGGGGAATATGAAAGAGATGTCAAGGTGATTGCAACAATGTGATTTAACATCTGACTGGACATATGGGGTGAGGGAGGGTAATGAATCAAACAAAGACAAGACCAAGATTAAGAACCTAGGTGATTTAAAGGATAGTGGTGCTTATAGACAATAACAAAGAAATCTGGAAGGGTAAGATTAAAGGGAAAATGAGTGTTTAGGACATATTGAGTGTGAAATGCGTACAGGACATCTTGGGCTTGCTACTTCTTAATCTAGTGGGACCTAAAACCCCTCAAGTTACTTAATAGATCCACCGAGCCGAAGTAAGAGATTTATTCTCGTCATAATTACAACGGGTATTTTGCAAACATGAGGCCATGGCACTGTTCAAATAATGTAGTCCTTCAAAATTAAAAAAAAATTGCCTTAAAAGATGATTTTTTAAAGAGGTCCTCTCCAGAGACAGCTATTTGTTGCTGTTAGTATATTATTTTCAATGTTAATAATGACACCATGGCTTTTTTTATAGAATTGTTTTTACACAAAAGAGCAGACAACCTGACTACAATTCCAAAGACAGCTTGTATTTGGGAGGTTTGAGGGGAGGGAGGGCTTGTTACAAAGAAAGTTCTTCATCACCCATAAAATACAAAGTGTAGAAATCAAGCCTCTTTTTAAAAAAATCATTTCCAAAGCATTATTTGGACATTATCAATTTCAGAACTTTTGTTAATGTTACTATTTTATTAACTTATGTTAGAGTTGTGGGCTTTCTTTCAAAGGAATTCCAGTAATCAGTTTACATCCAAGTTATTTATTCCATTACAAGAAACACTTCCATCAAGCATGAAATTTTTTAACTATCAGTAAGAGATATGAAACCTAAGTTCATAGTACAGGACACACACACACAACATACTTTCACAATTACATATTCTCAAGAAGAAGAAAAAAGGCCCACAATAGCACCAGCCTCACTGTGACTGAGCACTCACAAGTGGGGTGACAATATTTATGCGAGGCAAGGGCAAAACTCAAAACATTCTGCATCTGAGAAATGATTTTGCCCTAGATGTAGCCAGGCTACATCCACCTTGAACAACAAAGTCCTTGGTAGTGTCAAATGGCTTAGCACTGGAAACGGACGTGATTTTATCACTGGAAAGGGCATCAAAAAAGAAGCATTATTACCACCCGCCTTCCTGCCACACCTCAAGGACCAAGGGATCTTTCCCTCCGACTTTGGGCCATTTGTGTTATCCACTTCATTAGAATGTAAGCTCCTAACAAGTAAGGACTGTCTTATTTTTTGTTTTCCCAGAGCTTAGCACCATGCTTTGCACACAGAGAGCATTTAACAAATGCTTTATTCATTCATTCACTCTTTCATTAGGCAGAATGTTGGGCCAGTCTTTTAAATTTTTCTCTATTCTCAGATCTTGCAATCCCGTAATGTGTATGTCTCTATCATTTCTCTCAGGCAAAAGCTTCTTCATGAGTGTAGTGGGAAGAGCACTGAAGTCAGAAGACCTAGGCTCATATCCTGCCTCTGATATCCTAGGTCACACAGCTGGACTGAATAAAATATAAATCTAAATAAACAATATGAAAATAAGATATAAGATATAAAACGGATATAATATGCAATACATCACAGATTTGTTACAAGGAAAATGTTTTATAAACCTTACAGTGATGCAAAAATGTAGGACGCCATGGGGTTTAATTGAATTGAAATAGAAGTTCAATGAACTGAAATAATTCCTGTATTTCAGAAGGAATATAAGTAGGAGCTCACTCCAGTATTGAGAAATTTCTGTCTACAGACAAAAGATAAAAAGGCCTTTGTACTTTGTCACACTAGTCAATCTATCTACAAGTTTTATTGCATGTCTAAGATAGGCTGATTCCATGAAAAAGTATAGTGGAAAGATCACTGGCCCGAAAGCAAAGAGACCGGGGTTTAAGCCTTGGCTCTACTACTAGTAAACTGTGTAACGTTAGTCAACTAGTCCTGATCTGTATCTTGCCACTGGACCCAGATGGCTCCCAAGGAGAAAGTGAGGCTGGTGATTTTGTGCAGCCCTCCCTCACTTAAATCCTATTCACTTGCATGTCATGGCATCACATCCCTGATGTCATGGTCCTCTTTGAGACCAAAGAACAAATGTCAATCAATTCCCATCATCTTTCTGGGCCTCAATTTTAACCTCTATAAAATGAAGGAGCTGGGCTATAATGACCCCTTCTAACTCTAAAATTCTAGAATCCTGTGTTGTGGAGAATACAAACAAAGCTTAAGACATAGATGTGACCTGTCATTGAAGAGTTTAGGAAACCAAACTAAGGCACATAAAAAAAATGAAGTGGTAAAAACTATGTGGCGATAACTAGGCACACAGTAGGCATTCAGAAGAGGGAGAAATCAGTAGGGGCTGGAGTTCGGTGCAACTTCCCAGGACCAATCTAAGAGCATTAATTAAGGGCCTAGTATGTGCTAGGCACGAAGAAAGCCAAAGAGGTCATTCATGCTTGAGTTGAGCCTTGGGGGAAAAGCAAGTATGCGGTAGGACCTACAGACAAGCCTGAACTGTGAAATGACACAATATAACCACACAACTAACTATATATACTAGGCTTTTCACTGGAAAAAAAGTAGGAAATAATGCAAGGTGAGTCCAAATTATGGAATGACTAAAAGCCAGGCAAAGAAGTTCAGATACTACAGAAGACAACTGAGAGCCAAAGGTAGATTCCAGATCAAGAAGTCACAGGATGAAAACAGTTATTTCAGGAGAATTAGCCAAGTCAAAGTAAATGCAATGAATAACAGCAGCATTTATATAGGCTTCAAATACTGAAGCATTACTATCCCCTTTTTATAAATGGGGGATCAGAGAGGAAAGCTAACTTACCCCAAGTCACCTACCTAGTAAGTACTGAGGTCATTATTATTAGTCATAGCTACATGAAGCTTTAAGATTGAGTGTGTACCTCTTGAAAGATGTCAGGGAGCTAAGAACTGAATGTGGAAGGATGCTAACATTTGGAAGAGGAATATGGGGACCGGTGAGACAGAAGGAGCTAGAAATGTGGAAGAAATAATAACAATCATATATATTTGTATAGCACATAAAAGTACCCTTTTATTCATTATCTTACTTGATCATATAATCTTGTGAGGAACCCAGGGCCAGGTTCTGTTATTCCTATTTAACAAAAGAAGAAATTGAGACTTAAAGAAATTAAAGAACTACCAGGAGAGCATGGTATCGCAGAAGCCAAAGGAGAAAATTTTGAGAAGAATGTATTCAACAGTATGAAAAGAGAAAAAGTCAAGAAGAAAGATGGCAAAGAAACAGAGGCTGGATTTGGCAAAGGGGAAGCCATTTAATAACCATAGCAAGCATAGTTTCTAAGTATAGTTGTTGCAGCAGCAGCCAAACTGCAAAATTAGGAAGGAATTCTGAGTAGGAAATAAAGGGGAAGGTGGTAAGAGGGAAGATTCAAAAGTATGGCAATGAAGAGTAATATGAAAATGTGAGAATACTTAGAAGGGGATAGATCAGAGCTCAAGAGGTTTTTGCATTGCAGAAAATATGGGCCTAATGTTTGCTGAATTAATCTGCTTTTTTTTTTTAGTTACTTGACCATGTAAAGGCAAATGAGAAGGAGCCAATGCCAATAGGAAACTGAAGATGGTAGAAGAGACGGAAATAAATGTGGTAGATAGATTCAAAAGGTGAGAAGGAATTGGATTCAAGCAACAGGTGACTGGTTAGCTTTAGAAAAGAGGAAGTAAACCACTTTCTCTGAGACTAGAGGACTACACTATGCATAAAGTTGGATTCCATGACCTCCAGGGCCCTTTCCAAAACTAACTACTAAGACATTATAATGAGAAAATACACTTAGAGAAAATTAGAAAAATGCAAATAAAAAAACTCTCATCAAACTGTCAAAGGTGATGGACTGAAACAGTCAGTGTTTAAAGGACAAATACCTGGAAAAATATAATTAATTGAGCTGTTATTTGGCCTAACTATTCTGGTTAACAATTTAGCATTATGAGAAAAAACTGGGTATGGTGTTAGAACTCTGACTCAGCATAACCACTACTAGAAATAAACCCTGAGGAGACAAGGACAGAAGGAATGAGTTCATATGTACCAAAATAATCAAAGCATTACTCTTTCCAACGACAGAAACCTTGGAGAAAAGTTAGGTGCCCATCAGTAGGAGAACAGCCAAAAACCTGTTATATAAATGTAATGGAATATTATTATACCATAAGAAATAACAAGTATGAGAAATTCAAAGAAATTTGAAAAGACAATGATAATTATAGTAATAATAACTAGCATTTCATTAGTGCTTTAAATTTTCAAAACTCTTTACATATTATCTCGTTAGATCTTCACAAAATCCATAAGAGAGAGTTGGTACTGTTATTATCCTCATTTTACAGATGCAGTAACTAAGGCTAAGAGAATTTAAACAACTTGCCCAGAGTCATACTGCTAGTTTCTGAAGCAAGATTTGAACTCACGTCCTCCTGACTCCAAGTCGAGCATTGTACCTACTAAATCAGCAAAAGTGCTGACCTACATTGGTAGAATGAGTTTTCTCATCTGAGAGTTTTCCATAGCAATGAAACATAGATCTGATAGCTCTCCCTATCACTTGAAATGCATGAGAAACTCAAATAAACTTGAAAAGACATATGAACTGATAAAAAGCAAAATAAGTAAATCCAAGAGAACAAAATGCCCAATGACTTAAATAACAGTAAGATCATGAACAAGAGCTGAAAAACGCAAATCCAACTCCCTCTTTTTCTGGAGGTGGAAACATAAGTTCAAGAGATGCAATAATTTGCCCAATGTCACACCGTCACGAAGACAATAAGTGGCACCACTAAGGTTCAAAATCAGGTCCTCTTATTCTCAATCCCATGCTAAAAACCATAAAAAAAATTTAGATCAAGAGTTTTTAGCCTTTTGTTGGTTTTTTTTTTGGGGGGGGAATCTGGTATTATTTTGGACTCTAGCCAATCTGGTAAAATCAACTACATCTCAGAATAATGTTTTTAAAGGCATAAAATACATAGGATTACAAAGGAATCCATTTGTACATGGACTGTCATATGGAAATGAAATGAAGATTTGATTTGAAAATAAAGATGTCATTTTTGTTCTCATCCAAGTTCACAGATCCCCTGAAATCTACCCACAGACCATTTAGGTTCTATGGACTCCAGGTTAAGAAAACCTGATTTAAATTAATTTAATGGCCAATTGTAATTCCATAGACAAACGATGTAACAGCTCCAAATTCTAAAGGTGATTGTTGCTGTTCATTTGCTACTCATTTGGGGTTTTCTTGGCAGAGATAAATGGAGTGGTTTTACATTTCCTTCTCCAGCTCATTTTACAGATGAGGAAACTGAGGCAAACAGGGTGGTGGGTCTTACTCAGGGTCACAGAGCTAATAAGTGTCTGAGGCCAGATTTGAACTCAGGAAGATGAGTTTTCCTGACTCCAGGGCTAGCACTCTATCCACTTTACCACCTAGCTGCCCTCTATAGGGGATAGACTACATGTAAAGAATATTGCATATGCTGCATCCATTTGATTTGCTTATCTGCTTCTCTTGGTTACAGAGGAAACCTGTAGGGGAAGCAGATGGGATGTAAAAGAAAAGAATCAATAAAACCCCAATTATCTCCATCTTTTCAGTAAAACAGGATCTAAGTCCATCCTCTGAGAATAAGGGGTGAACAAAGGTGTTGGAGGTTTAAGAAGATCTAAAGTCTGGAAGGACTGCTGTGCTAGAGAACTAATGACAGATGAAAAAGCAAAAAGGACCACATTGAAGTTAAATAATATTCATATCATGAGACCAAACCATCAGGTTCTGCATCTTCCTACAAGAGTGCTTTGCAGACCAGAAATATGTTTAGAGAAATTACCTAATAAAGGTGAACTGAGATTGGCTGAGAAGAAGGGGGTGAAGGCTAGAGATCTTAGGATCATCACAGATTTAAAGCTGGAAGAGTCTTCAGAGGCCATATAAGTCCAACTGCCTTCATTTAGGGAAGAAAAAGACTTTAGAGGTCATTTAATCCAAGCCCTTTATTTTACAGATGAGGAAACGAAGGCACAGACAAGTCAAGTGACTTTTACAAAGTCAGAGAGAGAAATGTATGCTCATATGTGTGTAATTATACACACAACACACACACACACACACACACACACACACCTTTAAATGTGTATATAGTTTTATTTTCGGGTTGAGGTGGCAAAGCCACAATTTGAACCCAAACCCTCTTGCTCTAGATCCAACACCTTATCCACCTAACTGCTGCACCAGTCCTTGGAAATTTATTTTCAGAAGCACATAGGGTACGCAGGGTCACACAGTTTTCGTGTTCTTTTCCTCTTAAAGATCAGCCTTAACTCCAAATCACTCTGGTCCCAGACCAAGCCCTACTTGGTCACTGTTTGGGCCCAGACTGGCTCAGAATGAACATAAATGGCAATTTTTCTGCTTGGCCAGAAACCCTGAAGGTCTTTCCCTCCCAGATTGATTTTTTTCTTTTTTTTAGTTAAGTAAATGAGGCTCTCTCTGCCTCATTTCTTACCTAGCCTTAATCACGGATTGGGCATTGCCTCAGTCAAACTGAGACCTGTTAATGACCTTAGCTTAAAAAGGCCGAGGTCTCCCACTGCATCCAGGGTCATCTCCAGTCTTCCTGATCCATATCTGGCCACTGGACCCAGATGTCTCCAGAGAAGAAAGTGAGGCTCATGACTTTGCACAGCCCTCCCTCACCTAACAATTCACTTGTATGTCATGGCATCACCTCTCTTATGTTATGGTCTTCTTTGAGAACAAAAGATAAACATCAAGCAACAATTATAAAAATATCAGAGGCAGAATTTGAACCAGGCCTTCCTAACTCCAAGCCAGACAGCCGAGCACTTCATCTACTATGCCAGACTAAATGCATTCATAGCCTGCAATTATACTCTACTCTCTCAGTAAAAGGTGGCCCTTAAACCTATCTGCCTGGGCTTCCGTCTCCTCACCTGAAAAATAAGATGTGATTAGATCAGAAGTCTCCATTCTTTGTGCGGGAAGCAGATACCTTTAGTCTCCAAAAAAGTCCATGAGTGGTGGAGGGAGTCATACTGAGAGAAGAAGTGCCCAAGGAGGAGATGGGTAAAGTAGATATCAAGGGAGGAGGGAAAGAAAAGAGAGACAAATGATTTAGACATCTACCAGGTAAAGCTTTCTTGTTCTGCTAGAAGATCCAGATGTAGCAGGTGGAGGACCCTTCGGGCAAATGATTTCAAGGGTCCTTCCAACTATTAGAGGAGACACACTAAGAGGTTCTGATCAAGGAGTAAGAATGCTTAGTGAGTGATAGCAAAAGTAGACACTCCTCTTAGGGATAACCAAGTCCAGGAGTCAAAAAGTATAACTCAAAATAATAAGCACAGTAAGTCTAATTTTTTTTAACTAAATTCTGAAGGGCATAGTTAGAGCAATGGTTAACCTTAGGAAGAAATGCCTCTGAAAGGACTTCTTGTTCATTTGCTTCCCTTGACACAATTTCTTTATACTGCATTTTGGGCTACTGAAAAATTTCCATTTAGTGTCAACAGAAATACCTGTCATTTCCAAAAAAACTTAAAACCATCATTTTCCTTTTAAAAAAAGTGTAAAGAAAAGTTCATAAAAGTTTACTCATCCAGGTAGTCAACAATTTACAGAAGCAAAGAGGGATGAATGATCTTGGTCCTGTGAAAAGAATACTAGCTCCAGGGTCTCTGAGGATATGGGTTCAAATCCTGCCTCTGCCCCTTACTACCTATATGACCTTGGTAAAGTTATTTAACCTCCCTGTACCTCAGTTTCCTCAGCTATAAAATGAGGATATTGGAATAGATCCTTCCAGTCCTATATCTATGATTTAACCTTGAAGCTCTACAAATACTGCCAGAACAGTCAGACTTTTCCAATTCCACCCCATTCAGTATGGATGACATCTTCTGTGGCCTGTGAAAATTATTAGATTATATATTTCTATACTGATGGCTGGCAATCTCACCTAAAGATCCCACAGCTAATTAAAGGTACATTTAATACCTTAAGCCAAAGAGAAAAACCATATTTTTGGAAAATGCCTTTGAAAAGTAAACTACCTAAAGAAAATAGGTGTCTTTTCTGCCACTGAACTTAAAAGACAAAACAAAATCAGGGGCTTTGCTGAACTCCCAAGTCAAGGAAATCCCCATGATTTCCAGACCCAGAAGAAAAAGTGCAATTGATTAGCACTGAACTTGGAATCCCTGAGTTTGAATCCCAGCTATACCATTCAACTATTTAGGTAACCTTGGGTACATAAATCAACCTCTCTGGACTTCAGTTTTCTCATGTGTAAAATGAGGGGTTTGAACAAGATGACCTCAAAGGTCCCTTCCAACTTTCCCTCCAGTGCAAAGGGTAAACCAAAGACATCTACAGGAAGAATATTTGGAAAAGGTAAAGAAAAAAACAACACACAGTTTTGAGATTTTTTTTTAAAGACTGTCAATAACAGAGATCACACCTAGGCATAAGAACATATCAGACAGAATATTTCATTTCAGCAAAATGTCTTTTTGTGATGACAATTTGGAATGATAACAGAGGCCAAGTAACTGAATTTCAACTACTCATTAACCTTTAGAAACCCTCCCTAGCAGCAGTAGAATAATATAATTTAATAAATTTCCCAGACTAGGAAAAAAGTGTAATTCACAGTCATTGAGGCAGTAAGTTCTACCACTTCCTGTGCACCTTTAGACCTAAGAAATCTCAGTTCCTACAAACCCATAAAGGTGGACATTTCTCTCTGAAGATCATTCTTCAGCTTGGCTCCCAAAGTGAACATGGAGGTTATTAAGTGTTCTGAGACCCTGAAGTCCCCAGATCAAAATACAATCAGCATGTATCTTTTGACAGGTCTGGCTTCAGCTGAGTGATTGATGCATTGATGTAAACAACTTAAGAGAGAATGCATCACTAAGAATCCTTTAAGTCTGGATATCAAAATTTTGCCCTCCTTGAGCCTGGATCAGGAAGGCCAGGTAAAGGCTCTGCTGATTTTGGGGGGGGCATTGATAGGGAAGAGAAAAGGGGAAGCAAGGTGGGGGAAAGAGGAGGGGAATAGGGAGGGTGCACCTTCCCAGCAGCAAGGCCGGGCATCCAGCTTTTCAGCAGTGGACACCAGGAAACACACCTCAAATTCCCACACCCAGTTCTGTCTCCACTATCTTTCACTACGTCAGCTACACCCAGTGCCAACAGCAGGACCAGCCAATCTACAGCTGTCCTGCGCACAGCCCGCCTGCCGATAAGGCTCAGAACACATTCCAAATAAGATGCCCAGATAGGTAGGCTGACTCTACTTCTCCACCTGGAGAATCCTAGCTGCCAAAAAGGAATGCACACCCCGACTAAGCTCTGAGGGCTCCGGGCTTGGCCGGTGGCCATGAAACCCAGAGGAAGATGAAGCCCCAGAAAGGGACAACTCCTTTTTCCAATGGGTTTGGGATAAGAAACATTTCCTCAGAGGGTCACAGATTTCGAGCGAGAAGGGACCTTAGAAACCATCTAGTCCAACCCCCCTCATTTTACAGAAGGGGAAACCGTGATCCAGAGAGTGGAAATGACTTCCCCTGGTTCATACAAGTACTCAGGGACAGGGCCAGAATTCGACTCCAAATCTAGCATAATAGGGAACTTGGTTCTTTCATCAGTATGGAAGAGTGTCCAGAAACCTAATTCACTGGATTTCTGTCCCATAACTTGCCAAGCCCAATACATTTTTCTAATTGCACAAGTCTCTACCTTAAAAAAAAAATTAAACTTTTTCCGCCTGTGGTGGGTACCCCTCAGTGTTCACAACACATACGATGGGAAGGAGGGAAGCAGGTGAATGAGGCAATGGGGCACCTGTCCATCCAGATTTCCTAGGAGTCGGGGTAGTGGGGAGGAAAGAAGGCAACCAGGACAGACAGAGGGGGGCTGAGGCTGGCGGAGCTGTGCCACCACTGGGCACGCTCCCCAGGAAGCGGCCGGCAGGAGCTGCGAGCGCCTGCCCGCTTCCTGGCCTTCCCCAGGTGAGCCCGGGCGCCCTGGGCTTGGCACGCTCACCTCGGGCAGCTCGCGGAGTTGATTGGCGTCTAGGAGCAGCTCCTCCAGGCTGCGGGTGTAGCGGTAGATCTCCTCCGGGACGTAGACCAGGGAGCAGTGGCGCTTATCGATGGTTTCCACATGACGGTTACACCGCCACAGGGGGATGCAGTGAAACATCGCAGCAGCACAGAAACAACAGCAGCAGCAGCAGCGGCCACCGCCGCCGCCCCGAAGCCGCCGCGGGTCCTGAGCAGCGCGCGCCTCCCGGGTCTGCTCCGCGAGCTCCTGATGCCCCCTCCGTCTGCCTCACTGCTGCTGCTCTGCTCTTCCAGTGAGCCCGGGCCACGCAGGCTCTTGCCCCAGTAGTTCTCCTCCTTTCCCTCCTTCTTCGTCCTGGCTGACTAGGGGGCTGGGAGGTCAGGAAGCGCTCCCAGCAACCTCAGGCGCCTGCAGCCGGCTTCCAACCCTCCCCCCACCCCCTGCCCCTATCCCCTCCCACTTCACCCAGCCTCCAGCCTCCAGCTCAGCTAGGCGCAAAAGCTTCCTACTTGCCCCCGAGCCGGCCCGGACTGACTGAGCATGCCCAGCTGCCGCTGCCGCCAGAGGGAAAGCCACAGAGGAGTTTGTTTTTGCAGGCACGGGGGATCCGATAGTCCAGGTTTTACTAGTAGCCAAAAGGGGAAAGGGGTCGGGAAACTATAGGACCCCAACTCTAGATCTCCTGTATCCCCTTCGCAGTACAGCTGTCTCATTCAGCAAAGGATGTGATTCCATTCGGGAGGTTTAGTCTGGAAGGGGCTGGGGGGCCAAAGAGACAAAGAGGACTGAGAATGGGGCAACTGAGGAAGTAGACCGAGGTTGATTTGATTTTACCTATATCTCCCTCTACCAACCTCTCTGCCTCCGAAAAGTTTCTCTTCCGGGGTCAGCTACGCAGAACCAGACAAGTAGATCTTGCACACAAGTAGATCTTGCACACAAGTAGATCTAGCCCTGGAAAAGAATGTGTTGATTTATTCCGATTTGTGTGTGCCACCGCCCTAGAAACCCAGTCACAGGACCCTTATGCTATCACTGCAGCAAGTGCAGTTGGGCAGCCACAGTGGAAGTATAGTTAGGAGGTATCGCAGAGTAGGGGGGTCGGGAGGTAGGGGTGGACGATAGCGAATAGAAAGACGTTGTTCAGCTCCCCACAATCCTCTCTCCACAGCTGGCATCTCCACTGTTGGTACCCTTACCGGGAGTTTGTTATGATTTGACAGACCCCTTGATCTACCTAGGTTCTAATCCTGCTTCTCACATGGTTCTGTGTGACCCTGGGCAAGTCACTTAATCTTTCAGTGGCTCATAAAGACATTAATATACAGATGATTGCAGATCACCAACAGCATTGGTGGGGATAGTTTTCAAAGAACGAGTTCCTTACACGAGAAAATAGCCGATTTTTAAAATTATTTTTTCTTTCCATTAGTACCAGATGAATCACCTGTAAAATCTGCCCCCTCCACCACCACCACCATTCTGAGCCTAAGTCTAGGTTCCTAGGGAGTACAGTGGTCATCCAGGAAAAGGAAATGAATCAGAGGATGTCTCTGGACCAGTTTTTGCCTAACTACCTGATTGTTTCATGCCTCCAATCAGGACTGGTACTGATTGAAATGTTCTAATAGCAGCACAGAGTCCGGGTCAACATACTAATATCTAACTACTTAATTTTCATAAAGAGTAATCTCAGGCTATAAGCAGTCAGTGTTTGTTGTTAAAGCGGGAAATAAATGCAGGAAATGTCACTATCAGTTAATCTAAACATTCCATTCAAAAAATGTTTTCAAGGAACCTACAATGTGTAAACTGTTGCTTTCTATAGAGATACAAGGTTGATGTTTAATGAATGTTGTCTATTGTACCCATACCTATGATTGTATAAAGAGGGCAGGGTTTTCTCTGCCTTCAAAGAACCTACAATCCAACAGAGGAAGTAAAAATACAAATAGCTACTAAAATAGCAGATAAGTAGATGAGATAATTAGTGCTATAACAATTGTATTTGTAATGCACTTCAGTTTTCACAGCATTTTAACATATATTAGGATCATAGGATTTAGGGCTGTAAAGAATTTTACAGGTAATCTGATCCAAAAATTGAGATTTGTCAGAAGCCCCACTGGTAGCAGGCAACAGAGCCTAGTCCTCTGTTCCCCAAAACAGTGTTTTTTGATTCGATATTCAGGACCAACCACCATGTAACATGAGCACTAAACCTCCAACCACCATGTAACATGAGCACTAAACCTCACTAAGATTAAGTGACTAGACCAAGATCAAGAGACTAGTGAGTAGTCAAGCAGGGCTAAAACCCAGGTCTTCTGAATTCTAATCCACCATACCAGTCAGCATCTCTGCTACTAAAATGATCTGCTATACATAACTTATGACATCTCAGGGTCTATACCATGTTCTTCAGTTGTACCTTTAGACCCTATGCACACTGACAGTTGTTCCCCTGTCACCTAATACACTGTACTTTCATATTTGTCTCTTTAAATTCTCTTGCTTTAAGGCTGGTTTGAGGGGCTACCTCCTCAATGGAGTCTTCCCTGTTCACCTCCTCCCTCCATAAAAAGCCTTCTCTCCAAATTTTCCTAGAGCGCTATCTAAATATCCCCTCTATCTTGTATCAAACTCATTTGTATACTTGTATTTCTATTAGATGTTCCTTAAAAGCAGGGAGTGTCATTTGTATCCTTACTGCCTATTATAATGTGCCTTGAACACAGTAGGGTTTAATAAATTATTCTTGAATTGTTCATTGAATTGAATTGGTTGCCCCTTGGCCGACAAATAGGCTTGCTCTCTCTTGCTCAAAGTTAACAAAGATTGGTGGATAACTTCCTTAAGGTTCCTCCCTATTTCCATCTTGCTCCTCCTCCCCAGTCTTCCTTCACTTTCAGGTTCAACTATCCCCTGGGCTGTACCTGTTTCCCTTCTCCTTACCCTCCCTTCGCTTGCTGCTATTGCTAAAATCCGGAGATGTGGAATCCACGGGCGCTGCAATGATTATGTGACTTGGAGTTGAGCATGCTCAGTAGCCGGGGCAGATTTTGGTCACCAGAAGCTTTTGCAGCACAGCAGCGGACTCTGGACTGCTGCTCCAAGGGGCAGTACCACAGCTGCATACTCTTTCCCTGTATCCTGGGAGCGGAAACTATGCAAAGCAACAATTTAGTTTTACCAGCCACAGTTATCACATCTTGAACTTTATTCTCTTTTTCTCAAGTTCCTTTCTCATGAGGAAGCAGTGGCTATATCATTGTTTCCGGAACCCGAAAAGGATCCCTTTTTCCATCTCAACCCTCTTTAAGTTCCCTGTGATTCTTAGCTATCCAATCTCAGAACACTGAGTGTCCCACCTTGCTCATTCTCTTCCTTACTCTTCCCTGCTTCCTTACTTCCTTATCCTTACTCCTGGGTACTTAGACATTCATTCAAAGCTACACACTCACATCCACCTATGAAGTCATGCTTCAAACTCAAAAGCCATCAAGAATGCTATGAAAGTTCTACAGTGAGACTAGAGAAAATCTCTAGCAAATTTGGCTTTGACTTAACTGCTTTAAAAAAAAAAGCACACCCCATCCCTAACCCAACCAAGTCAGAAATTGATGGGCAAAAGATAGCAAACTTTAACCTCTTAGCAATTAAGTGTTCTCAAGATGTGGATAGTCAATGGCCTTTTTTAAGGTTCCAGTTTTATTGTAAAAGGTTTATGTGGTATTCCATAAATGAGAATTAATTTGAGGAAAACCCATCCTAGAATCAGTATTATAAAAAGCTAATATGGCACATGATCATTAATTGAGAAAGTTTGACCATACAAAAGAATCATATGATTCTCAAACTGAATTTTCCTACCAGAAAATCATTAGAGATGGGAAAGAGAACTTTGAGATTATCTCATCCAAGCCTCACCTCCAAAGAAACTAAGTGACTTGCGCAAGGTCACACAGCAACATATAAAACGCCTATCTTTTTCCCCCTTCTTGTAGACTACAATACAGTTGTACAAAGGGAGGGAAAACATAGATAATATGAACAGGAACAATTCTAAGCCTCTTTAGAGTTAATTGGTTTCACTACACAACTGCTTGATGAAGTGTCAGTTTCATCTTTTCTCTCTTGGCTGAGAAGAAATGTCCGGTTCTCATCCAGTCTACAAAAGGAAAAGAAGATTTGGAGGCAGGGGGAAAGGTGGGAGGAGTAGCAATCTGCCCCTGGTAATTTAGAGTTATATTGTATGCTCTGCATTATAGCAATCCTTTCTCAACTTGCCATGACTTAGAGACTCTTTTCCAGAGTCTGAATACCTGCCTCCACGAAAGGTTGCAACCCAACTATCCAAAAGAAATGAGATCGTACCACCTGTCTTCAAAATATATTTTATAGTTTAATAATCTTTTAAATTAGCTTTTTAAAATCTGATTTTACAGTTTAATGATCTTTTAATTAAGAACACAGAATTTGTCTGAACTAAATCTCGTGTTGCTATTTAAATATAAGTCCAGTTCAGAGAACTGCAGAGTTGGAAGAGATGTCAGAGGCTACTAACTGGTAGCAGAACAAGAATCCTCTCTACTACATGCCTAATGTGGCATACTTTTGCTTGAAGACATCCAATGAGGGGGACATACACACACACACACACACACACACACACACACACACGGATATATACACACATATGCATACATACAAATATATATACAATGTGCCTATATATCCTGAGTCAGCCAATTTCATGTGTTGGGGGGGGCAGGGTGGAGAGAGAGGAGGCAACATATCTCATTATTAGGAAAATATTTTTTTTTCTGTCCCTACATCAGGCCTAAATCTGTCCTTTTGCAGCATTCACCCTTTGATCCAATTTTATTTATTCAATGAACATTTGTTAAGCACTGAGTATATTCAAAATACTGGGCTAGTACTAGGGATACAAAACTAGCAAAAAAAAAAAAAGGCAAACAAAGCATTCTCTGCCCTAAAGAAGTTCACATTCCACTAGGCAGATGCTGTATTTATATTTCCATGTTTTGTCCTCATGTATACACAGAATTTAACATATGGATCGTTTAGAATCTCACAATACTGTCTTCACCCTCCTCCATTCATTGCTCCCGGAAGTTGCCAAGAAGTAATGAAGGTGACCCATGAACTTCACCTGCTTTCTGTCCTTTCTTGGTTGCCTGATAAAAGGACTGTTAAATGAACAAATAGACAAAGAGTCAGCAGCATTATGTTTTAGTTAAAATGCGTACTATCGTCATTCCTACTGTCCTGATTAGCAGACTAGTAAAAGGAAAAGCCAACTAGACATATTAGTACCTTGTAGAAAACAAGACAGAAAAAAACTGAATGGGTAAAAATAAAACTATGGTTTCTTCACATGTGAATGAGAAGGGAAATTTCTGAGAAGAATTACCAATAATGAGACAAAGATGTCTGGTCTTAGAAACCACAGATCTGCCAATGGGATTAGAAACATTACTTCAACTACCTCTGAATGTCCCTAGCCCAAACCTACCCCTTCCCCTTCCTTCCATCAGTATGGAAATGGGGTTGGAGGTGGGAATGGGATCCTCTTCTAGGATCCACAAGTTGTTTGACTACAGGATTATAGATCTATAGCTGGATTATATCTTCGAGGTCATCAAATCTAACCCCTTCACTTTAGAGCGAGGAAATCGAGGCACAAGGAAATTAAATGCCCAAAGTCATATAGGTAGTAAGAGAGATGGGATTGGAACTTAAGTCATCAGAGTCCATCATTCTTTCTTTCCACCATCACAAAGGAGCGTTAATGAAAAAGCTAAATGTGCTTGTGAGATAGTTTCTCTCTAGTTTTTTTTCTTCTTCTGTGTCTTTAGAATTGTCTCTTCTCAAATTATAACAATCCAATTTAACAAGGCAAAGAATTCTATTAGGAGAGTAAGAAATACCTTGTTTTTGTCATTTCCTTTTTTTTTTTACTATCTTGTCAATCTAGAGAATATTGGGATTAATATTAACATTTGGCCAATTTTGGCTAAAATAAAAATTGAAAGATGTCATTTTGCCAGGCAAGTTGGAACCACCCACAAAATTAACCTATCTATAAAGAAAAACAAACAAACCTGGACCCATGATTATTTCATCAAAGCAGGAAATATCAGCTTAGAAGTTTCCTCAGTGCAGAATAGCACCTGCTTTGTAACTGCCAGTCTTGAGAATGTTGACTGTAGTGTAGAGGTTAAATGACCTGCTAAGAGTGACACAACTAGTATGTCGAATAAGTAGGACTGGAACTCAGATTTTCCTAATGCCAAGGCCAGCTCTCTATGGATTTTTCATGCTATCTAATTAAGTTTGTTTTTGAGGCAATGGGGTTAAGTGACTTGCCCCTGGTCACACAGCTAGTAAGTGTCTGATGCCAGATTTTGAACTCGGGTCCTCCTGACTCCAGGGCTGTATCCACTGTGCCACCTAGCTGCCCCTATCTAATTAATTTTTTTAAAATACTATGCAAGTATGTAAAAGGTTCACCTGACCAAACAAAAGTAAACTTGTACAGTTCCACAAAACCAATTTCAAATCATTGCAGACTGCTTAAAGCTTGCTAGGAAATTTTGCCAGTTGCTGATTTTCTTTGTGCTTAAGTAGACTTCCTGTGATGATCTCAAAGCATCAATAAAGGCACTAACTTGCTTAGAGTTGAAACTATCTAAAATGTAATTATGTCAGCAACAATTTTACTAATGAGACACTAAAGAGGCCAGCATATTTTTAGGATCTAATAATCCTTGGCCTGTTTTCAAAACTCGGTTCTTGCGACCTAACTTCTTCAGTTGTGAGACAACTTGGAGTCCTTTCTGTCGATGATTCAGTTATTACTATGTTACATTACTAGGTCAACTACCAGATCTCCTACATGATGATTATAGAATGCAGATTTTTTTTTAAGATGCACTAATCATCCTCAGAGGTAACAATTTATTTCCTTAACATGTCTGTACCTTGAGAGTGAAGATGGCATTTTATCAGTTCCCTACAAACACTGGCACCTGGAAAGAGTTAAAAATTAAAGAGCTTGGGTGGAAAGATCAGGATCTGATATTAATATGGCACTAGGCTTGATACAACCTGAGCTGGTCTGCAGCAGAACTTGACTCTACAGGTATATTCTGCTTCAAAAAACCAAACGTAAGAAAATCCTGCATTAGAGTTCATCTAATTTTAGAGGATGAGCTTTCATATTACCAAAAAATCCAATGGGTGGCTTTACAAAGAGATTTCCTAGAGGATTTTTTCCCACATAGTCCTGATATATTTATCAGGTGAGAATATATCCTGATTGTTCATTAGGTGTGAATAAGGCCTGGATGCCTCCTAGGTATGACAGGAATTCTGTTCTGATTGGCTGAAGGATTTGGTCATGTTCCTTGTTGCCTGAGTAAAACCATCTGAGCTCCTTTAGGACTGAGAGATTAAAATGTTTGGTAGAGAAAAAGAGAGTTGCCTCAGAGAAGGAATTTCTTGGAGGAGAGGAGAATGCCTCAGCTTCACCTTAGGTCTCTGCCCTCCTCCCCATCTCAGTCCCAAAGAGGGGCCTCATGAATTTCCAATCGACTGAAGGTTTGGGACTTTTTTTCTTTTCTTTTCTTTTCTTTTCTTTTCTTTTCTTTTCTTTTCTTTTCTTTTCTTTTCTTTTTTTTTGAGTCCTAGTAATGTCTGCATCAGGAGCCAAGAATAGACATGTGATATGGAAAGCATTTTTAGGCCTGCAAAGAGCCCAGTAGAAAAGTCTTACCATACCTAAGGGGAATATTTTGGGGACTAGAGGAAAAAGTTCTTCTGGGGGCTGTTACCCCTTTATGAATATGTTCTCTAAGCTTTAGCCCACTTTCTCCTGGACTCCATATGTACTTGTGGGAAAGTGTGTCCCATACTTTTGGGGCAATATTTGTATAGTTGTGCCAAGTATATTACCTTAGCAAATACTCCTTTCTAAAAGCAAGTTAAGTCTGGCTGACTATTGATGCAAAGTCATACCCGTGGTGGAAAGCATACTGATGGAGATTCCTGAACATTAGATAAACATTCTCATCTCTTAAGGGTTAACCCTAAAACTCTGAGGGGAAAAGTGCCAGTTGAGTTCTGAGGACCATTGGCCTACTGAGTCCAGACAATGTGCTGTATTTTACATAGTAAAATCTTCTGGTGCAACTAATAATGTGATTTAATTCACTAAAATTTGATTTACAACTTTCTTAAAGAACACATCTATTATTTCATTAAAATAAAGTGCCTTTGCATTCATTAAATGTAATCTAATTAAGCAGCTAAATTGCTGTTTCCCACTATCAATACAAGTATTGATACAAGTACTTAAAAGGCTTGAAACAGTAATTATGTGAAATCTTATCACAGTTTTAATCTACCTCAGACTTCATAAGGCATATAAGTGGAAATACAGAAAGTTTAGATTGAAAGGAAGAAAGACAAATTGTTAAAAACCACTTGAGTAACTGGTAAAACTCAATATGCACAATGGAAAATAATACCAAAAAAGATTAGATCACTGCAATGACCCATCTTAATGTTAGAGGTCTGGTGGTGAAACATACTTCCTCTTCTCGAGAAAGAGTAGTGCACAGCAGTACAGAGTTGGGCATATGTTGTCAGAGATGGTCAATATGTTGGTTTGTTTTGTTTGACTGTACTGCTTTGTCACTAGGGCAGGTTTTACTATGGATTAGTGGCGGGGATTAAGAAGCAACAGAGATTTTAAAATGCACAAATGAAACTATTTCCCCCCAAAATAAAATTTTTCAAACTCTCACAGAGAAATGCAAATTAAAACAAATTTCAGATAACACCTTATACCCATCAAATTGAGAAAGACAGTCAAAAACTAAAATCAATGGAAACAAGTATGCTATCATATTGCTGAGATCCTTTTGGAATACCACCTGGCAATATAGAAAAATATTTATAAGACTAATCCTATCCTTCATTGGTACTACTAGGATTATGCCCTATGGATATTATTAAAAGGAAAATAAAACTTCTGAAAAACTCATAATTTACAAAAATGAAATAGGAAAAATGATCCATGCACTCAATTTCAGGTGAATGACCAAAAAAAATTGTTAGACATCTATGTAAAGGAATTACTATTATACCACTAGAGTAAATAGGATAGAATTGCTATTTCATCTATATAGAAAACTCTCAGTGTGGAAACAACATCCACAGATGCTGATTGGCAATTCATCTACATTTCACATCTTAGAATGTTTCCTAGACCAGTGAGAAGTGACTTGCCTGTCCTCACACTGCTATTACAAGGTGGTGCTCAAACCCATATCTTTCTAGCTCCAAGGTGGGCCCTCTAATCACTTTCCCATTCTGTTTGTTAACATGATAAATATGAAGAAATATCCAAAAGCCCATATGACATCATATAGAGAAGGAAAAACAGAATCAGAACAACATATACACTATGCATGACTATAAAAAGCAACAAAATTAAGGGGCAGCTAGGTGGCGCAGTGGATAGAGCACCGACCCTGAAATCAGGAGGATCTGAGTTCAAATTTGACCTCAGACTAAACACTTGACACTTACTAGTTGTGTGACCCTGGGCAAGTCACTTAACCCCAACTGCCTAAAAAAATAAAAATTTTAAAAAATAAAAAGCAACAAAATCCAATAAGTATACAGATGAAGAATATAAGAGGCCAAAGAACCAAATTCAACAACTGATTTCAATAAACATTAATTAAGCGATTACTTTGTCTATACCAGAGCATTGTGTCAGGCCCTAAGTATACAAAGGCAAAACCAAATTAGTCCCAAGATGTTATTGTTGTTATTTGGTTATATTTTTACATACATTTAGCAAAATAAAAATATTTTTATGTTTTGTGGTCTTATATATTATTTTCTTAATTTGATTAATATTATTGATAAGTATCAAGGTAATAATTTTGAGAAAATTTACTAGTGTTGTAACTTCTATGACTCACAAGAACATTCCTGGGTTGCAGCTCTGCCACTTAGCTTTGTGGCTTTCGGCAAGCCATTTAACCTTTATGAGTCTCAGTTTTCTCATCTATAAAATGGGGACACTGAGACTTTCATTAGCTTTCGATTAGACTGTTAGAGGAATTTGTGAATTGGTCCAACCAGTCTGGAAAATAATTTGAAATTATTCAAGAAAATTCACCAAACTGTACATACGCCGTGATTCCCACTACTGGGCTGCCTTTCATCAATTGGCCAACAACAGGTCCCAGGCCAAGCCCCACTTGGTCACTGTTTGGGCCTTGATTGGCTCAGAGTAAATAGCAATTGTTTCTGATTTGGCCAGAAACCTTGAGGGTCTTCCCCTCCCAGATTGATTTTTTTTTCCCTTTTCTTTTTTAAACTAGGTAAACAGGCCATTCTCTGCCTCATTTCTTACCTACCCTAAATCACTGAATGGGCATTATTGCCTCAATCAAACTGAGACCTGTTAAAGATCTTAGCTTAAAAAGGCCAAAGTCTCCCATTACATCCAGGGCCATCTCCAGTCATCCTTACCTATACCTTACCACTGCACCCAGACGGCTCTGGAGGAGAAAGTGAGGCTGGTGACTTTGCACAGCCCTCCCTCACTTAAAACCAATTCATTTGCATGTCATGGCATCACCTCCCTGATATTCTGGTCCTCCTTGTGAACTAGAGAAACGACAACAATGTATACTTCAAAAAGGTCAAAGGTCAAAGAGAAAGAGAGGTCCCATCTTAACTACACCAAAATATTTTAGTATTACTTTTTGTGGTAGGAAAAAAAAAGAAGAAATGAAATGAATGCCCACAAATTAAGGAATGATTGAAGAAACTGTATCATATGAATATCATAAAGTGATATTGTGCCATAAGACATTACAAACATGAATAATTCAGAGAAAATAAAATAACTAATAATTACATATGTGCTTACTATGCGCCAGGCACTGTACTAGGCGTTTTACTTATCTCATTTGATCCTCACAACAATCCTGGGAGGTAGGTGCTATTATTATTCCCATTTTACAAATGAGGAAACTGAGGCAACAAGAGGTTAAGTGACTTGCCCAGGGTCACATAGATAGTAAGTATCTAAGGCCAAATCTGAATTCAAATCTTCTTGACTCTAGGCCCAGAGCTCTATCCACCTAGCAGAAAATGAATTGATACAGAATCGAGAAGAGAATAATAAATTCAATGACTGCAATAATGTAACTGAGAGTGACACTTATGCCATTGAAGTCAAATTAATTGCAGTGACTAGTCTTGGTCCTAGAGAACAGATAATGAAACATAATTTCCTTTTCTAAAGAAAGAGGTATGACACTGTGGAGGAGAAACGTTGAATATATGAAGACATATTCTCCCTGTTGTTCACTCTTGCGTAACTGTTTTCTTTGTTTGATTGGGAGAAGAGTCATAGTCAAGGAATGACTATGGTGTTGAAAAAATATCAATAAAATTTGAAAATATTTTCATTATGAGGTAATGCTTATAAATCACTCTATAATCCAAAAATAGTGGGGGGAGGGGAAAAGTGAACTAATATTACGATAGCCTACAGCCAAGGTAAGGGTCTTTATTTTACTTTCTCAACAGAAAGACATTATTTTCCACCTGTTCTTTTCCACTCCTGAGAAACTGTCTTTACTTCTTGCCGTTCTTATCCCACACATACTTTCATATTACTCCTACTCCCAAAGAAACCTCTAACCAAAATGGTTTTTCTATTGCCATGTAAACATTTAAAGATTCCTTCTCACAATTGTGTAAATGGGACTACAGTGAAACCTGTTGATATTTGTTCAGTCATTGCCAGTCCTCAGCTCTATTGCCAACCCCTGAGGCAGGCTGGATGGTTCTGTTGGAACCATTGTAATTCAAACACTATTCCAACAAAGGTCCTGTTGACCAATTCCTCCCAAAACTTCTCTACCTGACTGACCACCTCATCTGCTAGTTCGATGGAAATTTCCTATCAGAGCAACCCTCTCCCCTTCCTCCTGGGAATAGCAATACCCCTCCAGCTATAGCAGGGCTCCCAACATTTTCCAGTCCCAGTAAGCCGTGGCTTTCTATAAACTTCTCCATACCATCCATTAAGTACGAAAGGAAATAAATTCTAGAGTTTATCTACATATGCACATAAGAAAGAAAATGAAATAAAGACAAATTTTTCATATTGAAAGCTTTATTTGGTACATATCATTTTACTATTATAAAACTGCTAAATGTTTATTAGAATGTGGCAAATAAATTAGCGAGAGCCTTGATTTTGCTTTGTTTTTGTTACCCAACAATTTTATTCTAAGTATTGTTTTTGAAAGAGATACCTGCACATTATATTTAGTCTTCAGCTTCTTGTTTTTAATTTGATTGAGAAAAAGAAAAGGGCTTAGAATCATGGTTCACAGAGATAAGTTGTTATAATTGGAATTAAGGCCTTGGGAGTACATTTAGTAAGAGAGGGATATACTGCTTCCAGGGTATACCAAAAATTTGGAACTTCTCTGACAGGAGATCAATTCAGAGTTTCTGGTTATTGCAGACGTCAATTAACTTGTCTTTCACCACATCACTGTCTTAGTTAGTTTGTTTGTTTTTTCCCTATCTCAATATGAAAGGAGTTCCATATCCAATTTGGTTTTGATCAATAGGAATAATTACTTTAACTGTGTCTTTTAGATTTTTCATGTTTACTCAACACTCCCACAATACCCCAGCCTACTCACTGTTATCTTTTTAATGCACTTTTTTTCACTAACCCTGCTATTTTTGAAATGTTTCAACAGAATAATATAGTTATTTTCCAAATATTGTGCATACCCTGCCAATGAGCTTCTTGTTCCCCCTGGGGGACATAAAGTCCAGGTTGGAAACCTCTCAGCTATATGGCAACTCACTCAGGGACTTCTTCAATGAATGTCCTACGTCACCTCTACGCTATATGTTCTGAAATTGATCAGGCCTCATACTCTGCAACACTAGGTGAACATTCCTTTCAGTGTAATCAATGAATAATCCTTTCCCAGCACTACTTTCCCTGATTCTGACAGGACTCCTCACATAGTTGATTGTTACCTGTCCCATTAGTACCAGGTGATTAGAGCCCCTACACTGAAAGCATTAGCCATGAAAAGCCTGGAATGGTTATACCTTGGGAGAGACTGAGTATCTGGCAGTGAAGTGGATAGACCTCAGGACTTGAAATCAGGGAGGTCTGAGTACAAATCCAACCTCAGACATCTCCTAGCTGTGTTGACCATGGGCGAGTCACTTAACCTTTGTCTGAATTCCTTCAACTATAAAATGGAGATTATAATAGTACCTACCTGGAAGAACTGTTGTGAGGATCAAATGAGACAATATTTGTAAAGCATTTAGCACAGTGCCTGGCACATAATAGACATATAAATACTTATGCCCTTCCTCTCTGGCTACCCTCCTCTTGTCCAGTCTCAGGGCTCCCCTCTCTTGCTCAGAAGTCCTCTCTTCTGATCCCTGGTCCACATCAACCAGCAGGAGCCTCATAGATTTGAGATGGAAGAAAACTCAGAGATCATCCAATCCAACCTTCTCATTTATCTGAGAGATGAGGAAACTGAGATCCAGAGAGATTAAATGTTTTGGTCAATTAAATGAGTACTAAGTAGGAGAGTTGGACTAGATAATCAGAGACATAGCAACAGAAGCATAGACCATGCATGATGAGCCCTTCAGGGACTATAATATCTGACTGACCTCCAACTGTACTGGCTGGAACATGAATAGACTGCTCTTACTGTGAAGATACCCTGGAAGTCATAGACTATTTAATTCCTGTGCTTGTGCCATTAGCCTGTGAAAACCTTATACTAGATCCCTACAGTGACAGGAGAAAAGAGGGCAGTTTCCTTTCATTCATTCATGTGTTCATTTATTTGGTCATTTTTTTTAATTTAGAAAGTTTATTTTATACTCTTTTTTCCTAATGCTTCAACTTATCTCTCTTTTTCAGCTGTTTTTTTAAAATTATTGATGTATTTTGGTTTCACATCACCCTCACTTCCAAATATGTTCCTTTCAAATTCCCAGGCAATCATTCCTTGTAATAAAGAATAAAAAAGAAAGAAAAGTAATTGAAAAGAAACTAACCAACACATCAACCATGTGGATGTTCCATATACGAAAGAAATCACAAGTCCAACAGACAGCATAGGCAATGTTCCACACCCATAGTCTCCCAGGGTGGTATAGCCCAGGGTAGCATGTCAAACACACAGCCTTTTGGGCCTCATGAGGCTAGCAACACTCCTGTGTGCAGCCTAAACCAGATTAAAATGTAATTGGGAAATATTTAACAAAATAAATAAAATTATAATAAAGCATAGTTAGCATTACCTTTTCAAACTATGTCAATATAAACCCATAGGACATCTCCCTGCCATAGGCTTCTGGTCAGTGAAAGGCACAAAAATTCCTGACTACAAGCAATCAGGGCCTCTTAGACATGGTGAATTACTAAAGACTTATTGCATGAGTTACAGTGTTTTTCACCATATCCTATCCTGATGACCAAACTTGTTTCCATATGGAAATGAGGGAAAGCCAAGGCCAGAAAAGCTAAGAACATTGGGTCCTTATTGTTTATCCTTGTTGTGTTAGGGTAAAGTTTACTTTTTTTGATTAACTATTCAATGCCTCATTTTATCCTAACATCAAGCATGAACTAAGAAACTGCTGATGTAAAAGACACCTCCATCAGGAAGTGTTCCTGTATAGACATAGGATAATCTTAACTCAGGCCTTAAGGGTTGTCTTTTGAATAGACTCCAGGTAGATGTGAGAGTTGAGATGAGAGTTCCCAGTTTGTTTGTTCATTTGTTTTTGTTTTTGTTGGGGAGTGGAAGAGATGGAATAAATAATATCTGGCATTTCTATAGAACTTTAAGATTTAAAAGGCAGTTTGTATACATCATCTTATTTGAGCCTTACAACAACCTTGTAAGGAATTGCCTCCAAATACAAAATGCTCTGTTTGGCATTCAAAGCCCTTCATAACCTGGCCACCTCTTACATTTCAAGTCTTTTTATGCTTTATCCCCAGACAGGTACTCTTTGATCCAGTGACTTTGGCCTCTTAGCTATTCCACAAACAAGACACTTCATCTTTCACTTCTAGGCATTTTGTCTGGCTGTCCTTCATGCCCGCTACTTTCAGACTATTGACCTCCTTGTCTTCCCTTGCGTTGTGGTTCATTCATTTCAGTTGTGTCTGACTCTTCACAATCCTATTTGGAATTTCTTGGCAAAGATACTGAAGTGATTTGCCATCTCCTTCTCCATCTCATTTTACAGATTAGGAAACTGAGGCAAACAGGATGAAGTGATTTATCTAGGATCACGTAGGTAGCAAGTATCTGAGGCTGGATTTGAACTCAGTTCTTCCTGACTCCAAGGTCACCTAGCTGTCCCAGCTTCCCTTAAGCCCCAACTAAAATCTCAGCTTTTACAAGCAGAGGTTCCCAAAGTGGGCAAAACTGACGCTGGGGGACACTGGAATGATCCAGGGTGGTGGTAGTAGCCTCGGGTGCAATTGGGGGCATTGAATAAAAATAAGGGGTGCATAAGGGAAGAAGAGAAGAGAAGAAAATTTTGAAAAATTGTTCATACATGTTTCATTTGTTGTATAGCAGAGTTAAAGTCATAGTAATTACATTATTTTCCAAAGAAACATACAAAATGCAAGTTATAACCAATCGGCGGTCAAGTCCAACAACAGGTCTTAATAAGCAAGTGTTGGCAGGCGAGCATGTGGCACATTGTCAGGATGTCCAACATGCATCAGCAGGAATATGTGCATGTAGTGACATTTTTTCCCCTTTTTTTTATTAATTTATTTTGATTTGTCAACAATCATTTCCATAAGCTTTTGAGTTTTAAATTTTTCTCTGCCGTCTCACCCTGTCTCCCTTTCTATTACAGCTACAATCTGATATAGGCTATACATGTACATTCCTATTAAACATATTTTCACATTAGTGATGTTATAAGGAAGAATTAGAACCAATAGCAGGAACCACAACAAAGAGAAAAGAAAACAAAACAGAAGAAAAAAATAGCAAATAGTATGCTTCGATCTGCATTCAAACTCCATAGTTCTTTCTTTGGATGTGGATAGCATTTTCCATCATGAGACCTTTGGAGATGTCTTAGATACTCGCATTGTTGAGAAGGGCTAAGTCTGTCAAAGTTAGTCATCACACAATATGGCTGTTACTGTGTACAACATTCTCCTGGTTCTGCTCACTTTAATAACTTTTTTGCATTATGATACTATATGGCTCTATGATGCAATATTGCATCATCAAAATTTCAATGCAAGAAAAACTCCACAAATTTACAATAAATTGTTAAATTTAAGATGTGTCATTTAGAAATATTTCATATTTTTTGAAATGATGCAAATTTTAAAACATAAACAAATGGTAAAGGGTTAAATATAGTAGATTTCCAGGGGGGTGCTGAGTAATTTTTTTTAACAGGGGGCAGTAGAACAAATAAGTTTGGGAATCTCTGTTCTACAGGAAGCCTTTCCAGCCCTTCTTAATTCTAGTGCCTTCCCTCTGTTAATTATTTCCCATTAATCCTATATATATATCTTGTTTTGCATATATTTGTTTGCATGTTGTCTCCCTCATTAGCTTGTGAGCTCCTTGAGGGTAGGGACTGTCTTTTGTCTCTTCATATCCCCGGTACTTGGCACAGTATCTGGCACATAGTAGGTGCTCAATAAATGTTGATTGGTTGATTGATCAATGGCTTCATTTCTATTTGAGTTTGATACCAATGATAGAATAGATTAGGTACTGGTATTGGAATGAGGATAAACCTAGGTTCAAATTCTACTTCACAGTCTTGCTAGCCGTGTGACCGTGGGCAAGTAACTTAACTTCTCTTGGCCTCAGTTTCCCCATCTATTAAGTGAGGCAGTTGGACCCAATGGTTTTTAAGTTCCCTTCCAACTCTATACCTATAATCCTATGACTTCAGTTCTCTTATAGCTGTGGAATGCACATCTGGGGCTCTCAAACACACCCTTAGGCAGAATTTTAGAACAAATGCAATGTCATAAATTCAGTGAGAGCTATATCTGGATGGCCTTATTATCATTAGACCAGAAAACTGAACTCCATCCTGTCAAGTGTGGCCACAACGTGCAAGATTCCTGGGGAAGGGAAACAAATGCCAACCCAACACATTGCTTTCCTAGCGACTTTCTTACCAGTTAGCATGCTAAAGAAGACGTTCAGAGATATGTGCATTATACCAATACACTGTTGATGGAGCTGTGAACTGGTCCAGCCTTTCAAGGAAAACAATCTGCAATTATTTAAGAAAAAACAATTAACTGTTTATACCCTTTGAATCCCAGGAATCCCCACCAATGGTCATGCCATAAAGAGATCCAAAGCAGAAGGAAAAGCCAAAATGTATATGGCATATATGTGGGGCTTGTCAGAAGCAGTATTTGAATTACAGTCTTCTGACTCCTGAAGTAGTGTTCTTTCTACTTTTTGTGGTCACTATCTTTTTGTGGAGTCCTGTCACTGTAATCAGAAAGCCTGGAATATAATCCTACTTTGGACATCATAATACTTTTGTGACCTTGGGCAAGTCACTGAACTTTCCTTGGCTTTAGTTTCCTCACCTGTAAAATGAGCTCTATGATCCTATGATCTTACGATACTGTGCCCCTCCATTATGAAATGATTTAACAAGTTATGGCATATGGATGCAATAAAATATTATTGTGCCCTAAAAAATGACAAATATCAGAAAATCAGGGGAGCACCACTACATGTATGAACTAATACTAAGCAAGAGATCCAGGAGAACAAAGACTACAATAATATATGCAAACCAACATTTCTTAAGTACTTCTTATATAAATTTTAAAAAATCTTAGAAACTATGGAATTGTGATTTATTGTAATAAAGATCAATCATGTCCTTAGAAAACAAAAGATGAAATGAACTTCTGCCTTCTCTGTAAAAGGGAGTGGTGGTGGTGAATTTTGTATATACCCATTAGACTTGATGGCTGTGTTGGTAGGCTGGCTTGACTTATTTGTTGTTGAATTGTTGGATTTTTTTCCTGTTACAGGGATTATGGGATATACTGGGAATAACTGTGATGTAAAAACAAAAGGCATCAATAAAACCTAAAAAGGAAAAAGGCACGCTCACATCAAGAAAACTTTTTGGGAAATCCAGACAATGCTGCCAAGCCCTTCCCCCAGAGAGCCTCAGAGTTGTGTCTTTGTTTGACTCTGGCTCAGAAACCCACCGAATTCCCCTCAAGGCTTGTGGCCAACCCAATTATCCACTGACAACTGATAACAGTTCTTGCTAGTCCTCAAATGTCTGAGCTAATGTTACCGCCCCAGGACAGTGGAACAACTTTTCACAGTGTATTTCATCCGGTCCCCACATGTTCATGGGTCTTCTTCAGTTAACAGTAGTACTACCACCTTGGGTAGTCCACAATCTGGACATGTCCAATCAACTCTAGGGGGTTCGCCTAACTGCACTGTGATTGTTAAGTATAAATAAAACGTGTTCTCCTCTAAGCTTGAGTTGGAAATAGTATTTCTGCTTCTCCATGATCTCAGGTAATCCTCAAAATTTTCACTCTGGTGAAAAATAACACAGGCTAAACCGCAAGGAGTTTACATTCTACTAGGGGAAAGGGATAGGGGTATGACATATATACAGACAAACAGTGCAAGGTAGGTTGTGATGAGAACAAAGGAGTGATCCAGAGAAAATACTCAAATATGAAGAAGTAGCGAGCACTTTCAGCTAAGAGATAGGGTAGAGTTGGAGCTGGTGGAGGGCATTAGGAACTATATAGTGAAAAAGATGGCACCTCAGCCAAGCGTTAAGGGAAAACAAACATTCTGAAAGATGGAGATGGGGACAAAAGTCAATTGTGGTAGATGATCTGTTGAATTCAAGAGACTACATTTTCCTTTTTTGATGTAATACAGTACAGAAGTATAGAATAGTATAAAAGGGAAGAAACATGAAATAAAGCTCAGAAACTAGGTTGGAGCCAGATTATAGAGCATCTTAAATTTCAGAGTGTTTATCTGTGTCCTAGAGACAATAGGGAGCCACTGAAATGAAGTGACATAGGACTCTGTTGTAGTAGCATTGTACAGGAAGCATAAGGATGACTTGGAGAGAGGAGAGATGTTAGAAGCGGAGAGACAAGTTGAAAAGCTAATCTAATAGTTTAGCTGAGTAGTGATGAGGACCTGAGCTAAGATGGTAGAATTGATTGAAGGAAAGGAAACGTATGCAAGAAACACGGGTTAGAATCAGCAGGCTGTGCAACAAATAGAATGCAGAAAGTAAAGGAATGAGAAGAGACAGAACTGGGTAATGGATTAGGCACTGGACTTGGAGGCTGGAAATCCTAGGTTCAAATCCTACCTTAGATACTAACCGGATGTATGAATATGGTTAAGCTCTCTCAGACTGTTTCCTCAATGGTAAAAATGAGGGGGTTGAACTCAATGTCCTCTAAGGTCCTTTCCAGCTCTAAATCTATGATCCTATGGGTTCAAGTTGACTGTAATATCTTCAGCCTAAGTGACTAAGAAGAAGCTAGTACTATCAACAGGAGAAGGGAAAATGGGAGAAGCAACAGGATTTGGGAAAAGATGAGATCAGTTTTGGATATGATGAGCATGAGCTGTCAGGGAGGAAAGAATGAACCAGTGATGATGAGCCATGAAGGTGTAGCTGGACAGGTAAGAAGGGAAGCAGGTGAAAGGGGAATTACAGAAGCCAAAAGAGGAAAGAGTGTTTAGGAGGAAGTAAGTGGTTATCTGTGTCTAAAGCTGCAGAAAGGTCAGAGAGCATGAGAACCAAGAAAAGACTATTGGGCTTGGCAATTAAAAGGTCACGAGAAACCTGTGGCAGTGTCCTTGCAGTACGGTAATGGCACCAGAAGCTAGATTTTGAGATCTTTGGGGATGGGAGAAAAATGTGTGGTAAAGACTAAGAGACCGAGATTCCAGAAGGCAGAGTATAGAGGGAAGTCAGAATTGTAGAGGGATGAAAATATGGTAACCAATCGTAGTGGACAGGAGTTTTCACCTAGAGGTTCTGAATTACAGAATATGAGATAGTGCACATAACTCTTTTTAGAAATGTTTCTAGTAAAAAGGAGAAATATAGGATGATAGCTTAAGGGAATAGCAAGATTAAAGGAAGGTCTTTTTTTTAGTGAGAGAAACCTGAATATCTTTTTGTAGGTACTGTAGAACAATCCAGTAGACATGGAGAAGATGGTGAGAAAGAGAATGGGAGGTTCCCAAAAAACTGGGAAGTGAACATTGAGCAGTTAGCCTTGGCAAGGAGAATGGTTAAAGCAAAGGAGAAGTGGGGTAAGGATGTGGAAAAGTTTTGAGGTATAGAAGATAGGTGAGGGCATTCACAATGGATTGTCTCCATTTTCTCAGTAAAATATTAGATGAGATTGTCTTCTGGGGTGGGGCTGGGTTGGAAGTAGAGTTGTGGGCTCTGGGAGGTTTGGAAGAGTCATATCTGGGAGTGTGGTAGTTAGAGACGAATAAAAGATATCTTTGTAGAAGTGACAGCCCAGTTGAGGTTATTGTGGGATTATTATGATAATACCAGCTTTCATTTTTATAGCACTTTAAAATTCATAAAATGTTTTATGCATATTGTCTCATTTGAGTCCCCAAATAATCCTGTGAAGTACAGATATTATTAATCTCATTTTACACATTAAAAAATTAAAGTTCAGAAAAGTTAATTGACTTGCCCAAGGTTACACAGGTAATAAATGTCAGGGGTGGCATTGGAACTCAGGTGTTTTTGACTCTAAGTCCAGTGCCTAATTTGTAATGGGTCTGGCCAACTCTGTTTTGTGACTTCCTCCATTAGCATTCAGCTGCTAATGCAAATAGTTGAGGTAGCCCGAGGTTAAGGATCATCAGGGGACAAGGGGTCAAAGAAGTTATAATGGCAAACAGAGTGTTTTGTTGTTCAGTGTTTCAGTCATGTCTGACTCTTCATGACCCCATTCTGGGTTTTCTTGGCAAAGATACTGGAGTGGTTTACCATTTCCTTCTTTATGTATGAGAAAACTCAGACAAACAGGGTTAAGTGGCTAGCCCAGGGTCACACAGTAAATATCTGAGCCTGGATTTGAACTTAGGTCTTCTTGACTCTAAGCCTGGCGCTTTATGCACTATGCCACCTAGCTGCTCCTAGATAGGGTATAGGGTGAAAAATGAATTGAGAACAGAGATGATGAATTTGGAAAATGGGAGGGACTGAGGGGCCAGAAGTTGAGGTTGGGACTGAGTATCTGTTTAGGAAAAAGTAGAAGGTTGTGATGAAAGAGGAACATTTCCCAGTTCGTGATGTTGATAGTGGAAAAAATTTTGAGTAATGATGAGGTCTAAAGTGTCAGCCTCTCTGTGGATACTAAGGCAAAATAGAAATGGGAATCACGGAAATTTAAAAGTTCAGTGAACTAAGCCATAGTATTTGAAGGATCATCATAGTCTAAGATAAGAGCAGGGATTTAGACAGACTGTGAAGTAACCAGAATACAGCAACAAGGATCTGGGTAGGCTGATAGAACCAGATTGTGCTTCAGAGGAAGCTAAGTTCTGATGAGCAAAAAAAAAAAATGTCTGCAAGTGGCAGAGGATAGCAAGAAACATACCAACTCCTCCTTCTGGTCCTGTGAGTTGGAGGGAAAAGAGGCAAAAGAGCTGCCAGCATTGGCAAAGGTATGTATGGAAGGATGACTCTCTTCATGGGAAAGGCAATTTCAGGAAATACCAAACATGAGAGAAGTGTGTAGGGAAGAGATCTAGGATGAATGATAGCGCAAAAATTCTAGAGGGCACAGTGGAAGCAAAAATCAGAATTGTAGAGATCTGAGAATGTGGGGAGCAAGAACAGTAGTCAGGAATTTTCACATAGAAGTTCTGAATTACAGGCATTACTAAATCAAAGGATAGGAATGTGCTAGCCTTGGAGCAGGGAAATTGCTACCAAAAAGGGAGACACTAAGGCTAAATCTGTCTCAAGGCTCTAATTAGAACATTAGTCTAATGTCTTCCGAGTGGAGGACCCTTTGATGACCTCAGGAGGGGAGGGAAAAACAAAAGCTTATGATCCCCTGGGGAGGCTTATGGGTAAAGGAGGCTTTTACCTGTTATCTGTGAGATTTGGCCAAAGTGGCCTCTCTTTTCCTTGCCCACCACACTCCATTGCTCACATCCATCCCTTTGGATTGGCTATCCCCCAATGCCTGAAGTGCACTCCATTACCGTAAGATTCAGTTCAAGTACAATCATATGCATAAAGGTTTTCCTGAGCCCTCCCAATCATCAGTGCCCTCCCTCCCAAATCTTCTTGTATTTAGCTACTTTGTATGTATGTACATATATTATATGTATATTTATTAACTTTATATATATATATTTACATATATAGAACATATGTATTTTTATTAACTTTATGTATATTTATATTAATTAACTTTATATTTATACTGTATGTATACATTAGAATGAAAGCTCCTTGAGAACAGTTGTTATTTCATTCTATGTACTTGTATCCTCAGCATCTAGCATAGTACCTGGCATATAGTAGTGTTTAATAAATACTCTTTAATTGATTAATTGGAGCCCCCTCAATTGATTCCTTAAGGAAAGAAATTGTATTCACAATTCACAAAGAGGGAATGGTAAATTCATTAAGGAGAGTTTAGGGGAAAAAAGGAGGCTAAAAAGGAAATCAGATACAGAAATAAAGTACAACTAGATCTAGAGAGAGGGGGCCGTGGGAGAAAACTACAAAAGGAGTCTTTAAAATATCATTAATCCTAATAGATTAAACTGTATAAATCAGTACCCAGGTCACAAATGGTTATATTTCAAAAGTTTGTTTGAAGTCAGTCATTTCAGAACTTAAAACACATTCTCCCACTGAACGTCATAGATGGAGATTAGCTTCCCACAAAAAGGCCAACCTGCAAAAGCCATTAAACCACAAAAAGTAGAAAATAGTAAGGAAGTAGTACTAATATAATATTAATATTTATACAAAACAAAAAACAAATAAAATTGAATGTGTAGCTTTTAGCTTGGTGTACTGTGTGCTGGACTTGGAGTCAAGAAGATATGAGTTCAAATCCTCCCTCTGATACTTACTAGCCCTGTGACTCACAGCAAGTCATGTAAACTCTTTCAACCTTTGTGCTTTCATCATAAATTGGATGTTCTTGAGACGTCTCAAATTCAACATATCCAAAACAGAACTCCTTATCTTTTCCCCAACACTCACCCCTTTCCCATACTTCTCTATTTCTGTTGAAGGCACCACCGTCTTTCTGGTCTTCAGGGTTCATAACCTCAGTATTTTCTTCAGCTCCTTATTCTTCCTCATCCCATATGGCTAGTAAGGCACCAAATCTTGCTGTTTCTGCCTTCACAACGACTCTCATAGATGATCCCATCTTTCTACCCACAGCAGCTACCACCTTAGCTCAAGCATTCCATCAATTCTGACCTAATTGATCTCCCTGCCTCAAGTCTCTTTTCAGTACAGTCCATCCTTCACGCTTCTGCCTAAGTCACTTTCCCCAGTTAAAGAACTGAAGGTATTACTTCCCTCTCTACTCAATAAATTTCAGTGATTTCAGTGACTCTAGAGGGAAAAAAAAGGAACTCATCTTTTTAGATGTTAAAGCCCTTCAGAACCTGGATCCAATCTAATTTCCTACCCTCATTCTATATGGCTCCCCTTCCCAATTCCAAGCCCCTTCAACAATCCAGCCAAACTGGTCTTCCCTCTGTCCCTCACACACTGTAGTCTATCTCTTGTTTCCTGGTCTTTATATGGGCCACCCCTCACTCCCCCACTCCCTTGACTGAAATGTGCTCCATTGAAAAGCCCATCTTCTTAATGTTAATATTCTTCCAGTGATGCTGCCTGTTGAGTAATGAACAGCATGTTCTCTTTGTTTGCTCAAAGGGCAAAGGAAAGAATCATGATGGCTTTGGATACGCTGCCACATAATGGTGTGGGAGACATAATATAAAATAAATCACTGGGGAAACGTAGAAATTGTTTTCCAGGCTTTAAGAAGTACCTCAACAAGATTTGATACCAGTTTGCATAAAGAGCAGGCTAGTGAAAAAGCAAAAACAAGGGATAGAAAATTGACCTACTGCCCTAGCATCCATGCAGTGTTGAAAGTCCTAGTCTTAATGGCTAGGTAGAGCAATGGATAGAATGCTGAGCCTGAAGTCAGGAAGACCTGGATTCAGATCTAGCCTTTGACACTTATTAACTATATTAATTGGGGCAAGTCATTTAACCTCTATCTTCCTTAGTTTCCTCAATAATAGCACCTACCTCCAAGTGTTGTCTTGAGAATCAAATGTAATATATTTGTGAAAAGCAATTAGCACAGTGCCATTAAGCACATAGTAGATGCTTAGTTCCTTTCCTTTCACTTTTTTAGTATCATGGACCCCTTTTGACAGTCTGGTGAAGCCTATGGACTTCTTTCTCAGAATTATGTTTTTAAATGTGTAAAATAAAATGCAGAGAATTACAAAGGAAACCAATCATATAACCACACAAACCAAAAATAGCCAACACGTATATGTGTGTATAGATATATATGCACACACACACATATATACAAATTGTATACATATATCAGTATATGTATATGTGTGTGTAACACATATATATACATACACATATACATACATACATATTTTATATATGTATATATAGTTCATAGGCCCCAGGTTAAGAAGATAGAGGAAGGCCCTCAGCACAGGGTTGCACAGGAACGTGTGGATAAGTTGTGATCTGTACCATTGGCAGGAGTGCCCACATTAATTAGAGCTTAAGTTTGTATATAATTAAGGGCAATCAGCAGGGCCTGAGGGAAGAACTCTTCAGTGGGAAAGAGGGTATTATCTGAGTCATGGTCTGGGAGAGTAAACCACAGTCCATGCTGGGTCAAGCTAAGGTTCATCAGAATGTCAAATTCAAAGGACAAGGTGGGAGGCAGGAAATAGAGGTCATAGCAGTTATTAAAAACCTAGGGGGATCGGTGTGGAATAAGTCAAGGGTGAAAACAGTGGATCCTTGTCATATCAGGAGGGGTGGGGAAATGAGGCTTGGCTCTCAGGTGACTTTTCCACCCAAGAGAGGATTCATTCTTTTTCTAGTGGTAGGATGGTGGTCACATCATTTCCTTGTCCCACTGCATTAGCGTGGCCTTGAGCTGATGTACTAATGGCACCCTTTTTTTCCCTTTTTGGCCCAAGAATAGAATGGAACACCATAACTTCCTCTAGAATGGATTTCCTGAACTGGAGGTGATGAGTCTTCACTTCTACCTCTTAGAATCTCTAGCTTTCTTCAAAGATCAGCTCAAGCACAGCCTCTTACAGGATGTCAAGAAGGATCTCCCAGTTGTAAATGCTCTTCCTCCCCTGAAATTACTTTGTATTCATCTGCATTCATTCAATGCTTTACTTTTATTGAATGTAAGTTCTTTGTAGTCAAGGACTGATTTTGTATTTCCGATATCTATCACAGTGCCTGGAACATAGTATTCCATTAAATTTTAAGTTCCTTGAGGATAGGGACTGTCTTTTGTCTCTTTTGTATCCTTCATCCTTAGCACAGTACCTGGCAGGTGCTTAATAAATGTTTATTGATTAAGTGTTTAATAAATGCTTATTGAATGAATGAATCAGTGTGGTAGTTTTGGTGGAAGATCTTTACCAACTCCAGGACATATATGTTGTGTGCAGGTTCTGAGAGGAGTTGATATGTTGACCCTAACACAGTCTTTTGCCCTTCCAGAGCCAGTGAATCTAGAGGTGGGCAATTTCAGAGAGTATGTCAAAAGCATCCTGGAACATACTGAAAGAACACCACCCCATATTTTAATAGTGCTGCCAAGATATATATGCTAAAGGCTACTTTGGACCAAGATGCCACAGGGGATGGAATTCTGTGTGACTCTGAACAAGTCATTTAACTCCTTTGTACCCAGTTTCAAAGAATTGTTGATCTAGGGTTGGAATGGACTTCAGAAATCATCTAATCCAAACACTTCATGCTATAGTTAAAGAAACTGAGACCCAGGGAGGTTATAAGTGCCAAGATCACATAGGTGATGGAAATGAAATTCAAAGCAGGAGCCTTCCACTTCAAATTTAACACTTTCCACTGTACCATGCTACCTCATCTGTAAAATGAGGGGGTTGGATTAGATGACCTATTTCTTTTCAACTTGAGATGTATGAATCTATGATCCATGAACCATTTGCATTGGGTCAGAAAAACAATACTCTATTTGCCTACTGAAAACACCTTGGGGAATTTATTTCTACTATCTAGATCAGTGAACACCAGTCAACTGCAGCGCTACTGCTCTCAAGATTACAAGCTCCACCTACTCTGAGGCTCTCTTTTGGTGGGTTGCAGGTCAGCCATATTCAAGACCTTGATTGAAAGATAGAGCTTATTGACTAGAGAATAATATTTTCTAGGGGCAGCTAGGTGGCACAGTGTATAGAGCACTGGCCCTGGATTCAGGAGAACCTGAGTTCAAATTCAGCCTCTAGCTATGTGACCCTGGGCAAGTCGCTTAACCCCATTGCCTAGCGAAGCGAAGAAGAAGAAGAAGAAGAAGAAGAAGAAAGAAGAAGAAGAAGAAGAAGAAGAAGAAGAAGAATATTTTCTGATCTAAGGGTTCTAGGCAGTTGAGGTTGACTGTTTTAGGTATGGGCAATCAAGAAGACCAGAAGGAAGAACTATCCAGTGGAAAGGAGGACTTAAACTGTGTTGGATATAAGGGTCACCTACTCTAAAGGTAGGGGCAGCTAGGGGGCACAATAGATAGAATGTAGGACCTGGAGTCAGAACTCCTCTTTTTGAGTTCAAATCTGGCCTCAGACACTTACAGGCTAGGTGGCCCTGGGTCACTTAACCCTGTTTGCTCAGTTCCTCATCTATAAAATGATCTGGAGAAGGAAATGACAAGCCACTCCAGTATCTTTGCCAAGAAAATCCCAAATGAGAGTCACAGAGAGTCAGACGAAACTAAAGTGATTGAACAACAACAAAGAAATAAAATATGAATCAATTCCCTAGTGTTGGGAGTCAGCAGGAAGTATGTAAGTATAAAGTATTCTATGAGGATATATTAGGAGACTACAATATGGCCTCACTCAAGATATTAGTCTATTCCAGTCAATACTTTCTCTTCCTTCTGCTATATCAGTATCACCATGGAATGCTGTATCAGCAGTAAATGCCCTTTGTCCATGGTAATGTTTGCTGTATGATCAAATGGGGCCATATTTGTAAAGTGATTAGCATAGTGCCTGGCACATAGTAAGTGCTTAATGAATGCTTGTTCCCTTCCCTCTTCTCTGTTGCATAGGACTAAACATGTAGAGGTCTTCTATTTTATACAGCGTCTGGCACGTGGTTTTATTGCTTTATGCAGTCACTTTCAGTCATGTCTGACACTTCGTGACCCCATTCAGGGTTTTCTTGGCAAAGATATGGGAGTAGTTTGCCATTTCTTTTTCCTGCTCATTTGATAGCTGAGGAAACTAGGGCAAACAGAGTTAAGTGATTTGCCCAGGGACACACAGCTAATAAATATCTGAGACTGGATTTGAACTCAGAAAGATGAGCCTTCCTGACTCCAGGCCCAGTGCTCTATCCACTGCATTATCCAGTTACCTCACTGATCCCGAATATAGCTGCAATGACTTTACATCTTATGCACAATTTTTATTTTAGTCAATTTTGGAAGATTGTGGGGATTTGGTAAATTATCATCTTGCTATTCACATTACCCAGAAGTCAAATGACTGCTTTATGTTTGTGATTGATTATTGGTTATAACCTGCAGCCTATTGACTCCCACCATTGACCTTTGAGCAACCCACGATGGTGGTTCCTGGCAGTTTGTGACTTACAGCCACAAAACATCATCATAAGAACATTAATGTTTAAAAAGTGGGTTGTTGGTTTAGAAGGAAGCTTGGGATCCCACTCCCATGCCTCATGTGACATGGAGGTGACCATGGGTTACATTATCAAAGCGCCAATTCAAATAGGTCTTACCTTGCTGGAAAAGTTTCAATTTGGCCCTGGCAATCAGCTATGTTTATTTTCTAAGGACCAGCTAAGTTGCCTACAAAAAGGCCCGTTACCAGTAGGCTGATCACTAGGCCATTTCCATCTATTCATAATTCCTATTCTGGGGACATTAAGACATTTTCTGGAGAGTAGACAGTTCCGCAGAATTAAACAAATTTTTTTTTACTATTTTGGAAAAGTTATTCATTTCCATTGCAAAATTTCCCTGTTAAAATCAGTGCTGATTTAAAGTTATTCTTTGGGGAAAAAAATAACAAATAAAGAACCAAATGAAGCATTCTTTATTTGATTATTATACATGCTGGTGACATTGGTATTTTTTCTTGATTTGAAAGGAATGATATACAAAAATCTAGACCTGAGAAAGAGAATGGCCTCAGATATCAGGGTTTCTTGATACCATAATTACCATACATCTGTCCTTTTGCCCCTAGTTCAGTGGTCAGAGCCTAGACTAGTGGTCTGCACACAATAGATGCTTAATAAACATTGGTCCTTGCCTCTCCTAGGGTATCTTATCATCGTGTATTGTAATGCTGTTACCACTTTCCATTTCAGTAATCGCTGAATTCCCTAGTTTTCCTTTATCTATTTGTTTGCCTAACCCTTTGATACAGAATTTGCCTGGTTCTATTTCATCTGGTCCTGACCTTCTATACAAACTTATTTTTGTTATCTGTTCTTACCCTGCTTTTTACCTTCTTAATCTGTTTGTAACTCTCCTTTCCACCTTGCCCAATTTCATTGGCTTAGCTTCTAATACCTTTGATCAAATCTGCCTTTTGAATTTATAGACTTACTGGGACCATGGTCACCTATGAAACCCATTAATCTTTGCCAAAAAAGCTGGATATCTGAGCAATTGCCAGTGTCAGACTCTTGTCTACACCTTGGACATTAGGTCCTAGGTCCTTTCCCAGGTCTGGCTTGCTTCTAAGCCTATTTCTTATTCTGCACCTATAGCTGTTCACCCACCACCTAATACTAGTCCCATTTCTTGTTCTGATGTAACAAATTTAACAGTCTGGGTTCTATAAATTATCTATAAATTATCCTGATATTTATAGAACTATCTGTCTCAACTGCTATGTTAGATACTCTTTATGTTTTATCTACAAGTATGTCAATCAGTTTCTAGCTCAGCCCCCATATTTATGGCCATGCCTTTTCCCTTTTCTTTCCAGTATTTACTTTTACTCAAGGTTAGGATTTAAGCATATAGTTTATTTAAATTCATAAACACATTATAAAATCAAAAGTATTAATTAATATGACACAGAATGCAACATTTCAACCCCAGATCCAGTCCTTCCCCAAACAGAAACTCCTTTTGAGCCAATGTCTATTTCGGTTTCCTAATCTCATATCAACCCAATAAAGTGCTCTCTCCAGCAAAACATGTCCCCTCAGGGAAGTCGTATTGAGTCCTCTCTTCTAAGGCTATGCTTGGTGTTAAGTGTTCTCAGTACAGAGTAAAATCTGCTCAAATACTATAGGTCCTATGTGGTCAAATTGTCTCAAAGGTGGGTCCCAGAACTGAGTCTTAGAGGTTTCTGGCAGACTCTCCCTTCCACACTGGGTGGCAAGGACTTGGGTCTTGCACTGACTCAGCTTGCTCATCTCTGTCCTACTAGATATGCCACAGATGACTTTTCCATTATCTCTAGATTGCTCATGAGAGCTAGTGCTCTGAGAATAAACCCTATTGCCATCATTTTTCTCTCTTTGTTCCAATGTCCTCTTTCCAAAATTCCCATGTCAGCAACAGTCCAAACCGAATCCTGCTGGCCCTGAAGCCACCTGGAGGCATCCTAACGCTGTAAATCTCTCTTGGAAACTCTGTCTTATCCACACTTGTGCTCCCCAAAATGACAAATGGGGACATAAAAGAAAGAATTTGAGTTTAAAAATAGAAAAACTTAAAAAAATTATTGATATCTTTTGTTATTATATAATCCCTTTTCCCAATATATCCCTTCCCTCTCCTGCTCCCAGGAAGCTATCCCTTACAATCAAAAATTAAAAAGAGGGAAAAAAAATCATGTCAACAACACTAAACAACACATAAACCAAGTCCAATGTTACATGCAGTTTATGCACCCACAGAGGTGCATTTTTATCTCTTCTCTGGGACCAAGTTTGGTCATGATAATTTCAGAGCATTCAGTTTCTTTTGTGTTCTTCTCATTTACATCTTTGTAGTCATTGCATTTTGCTTTCTTCCAGTTCCCTCAATCTGTATCAGCTCAAAGTCTTCCTTGGGAAGGCTTTTTAGATATATCAGAAGACTGTAAGCTCCTTGAGGGGAGGTGCTGGGATGGTTTTGTGTTTTTTGTCTTTTTATCAGCAGCACTTAGGGTGGAGGCACATAGTAAGTGTTTGATAAATGCTTACTGAATTTAATTGAAATAAATAACACAAATATTGCTTGGATTCACACAGAATCACAAAAACCTCATATGTTGAGCTGTTGAGAGTCCTACACCGTGAAACTTTTGACACATCTAGGTGAATCAAGTCTCCATTTCTTTAGCTACAAAGTATATCGGATAGAGCACTGAACCTGAAGACAGAAAGAGCTGACTTTGAATTCTGCCTCAGATATTTATTAGCTGTATGACCCTAAGTCAGTCACTTAATCTCTGCATGCCTCATTTTCCTCATCTGTAAAATAAGGATAATAATAGCACTCAGCTCCCAGGGTTGTTTTGAGGATGAAATAATACTCGGAAACCACTTTGCAAACCTTAAAATGCTATAAAAGTGCTAGCTATTATTTTTAATTAATATTAATAGAATTTTAGTTCTTTCTTTCACAGACATAATTGTACTTTATTTGTTGCTGTTCAGTTGTTCAGTCATGTCCAACTCTTCATGACCCCGTGGACAATAGCATGTCAATGCTGTCCATGGGGTTTTCTTGGCAAAGATACTAGAGCAGTTTGCCATTTCCTCTCTAGTAGTTATACTATATTACATGTTACTAAAAACACACCTTCATGTAATTTGAAGATGTTAGTTTCTACCAATACAGCAATCAGAGTTGTAGCTCAGTGGAACAGCTGTCAGGTGCAGCATAATGTAGGGTCCAATGGACTACAGGTTCAAACCACATTGGCTAGTGTCCAGTGGGTTAGAAGAAACAGGGGAAGTATCTGCCCTACCAATGTGTACATATATGCATGTACATGTTTGACTCCATGCACACATAGCTGCCAACACTCAGTTTATTCACCAATTCCCTGGTGTTTCTAATGGACAATAATTCTGCAATCAATTTTGCAATATATTTACAACCAACTGGGTGAAGTTGCAGAATTTCTTTCTCAAATCCATTTGCAAGCAGAGTCACTGCGTCTTGGTGAAGCTATTGCTCACAAAATGGAGAGGAGCAGAATGTCCTCTTTGTAGCTCATTAAACAAGTGCTGAGTCATGTTATTTATTCTGTTTCTTGTTCCCCTTAAAATGTACTATATTGTCTATCAGCTGTCACTCTTAGCTCCTCTTTGTGCTACGTGTTGGAGCAATTCATAGGACCTATGAATAGTTCAGCTTCTTTCTCTCTTGCCCTCTTTCTCAGTTAACCTGGTGGCTGGTTACCCACTTGACTTGACCTGGGTACTTTTGAAAGCAAATGGCTGATGGAAATTATCTCCAAGATTCTTTAGCTATTTCCAAAACAGCATGATACCATTGTGTATTTCTGTTCCTCTGGCTAGCATTCTTGTTTCTAGAACTTTTCTGGACTTTTGGGGGTGGCTGTTTCTTCTTGTGCCATCCTCACAATTATTTTTTCTCCTTCTGCCTGATGGCTTGTATAATTAAGTGACGTACTCCAAAATAAAGACATAAGTGGTGATTACATTCCCATCAGCTGAAAAGCACTGGCTCCCATCACGTGGAGTGTGAGTTCAAACGCTTTCTTTTAAAAACAGCAACTCAGTCCACACAGCTGCAAAATAGAGCAGTTTAATAAACTGGAGGACTTGTTCAAAGTGTCTTGTCCGTGTCTTAAAAGTAGTATTGTCCTTAAAATATTGAGATTGATAGCATGATGCTTAAAACAGGCAGACTTAGGTTTGGCTAAGGTGGGAAGTTGTTGTGGAGAAGGTCAAGTGCACAATTGAAATTAAAAATTGAAATTGAAATCTCCCTGGATGATGAAGTTTTTCAATTGTTCCTATTTGCAGATGGCATTGTACTGACTACACTTAGCCCCTGAACACTCCAGGGTCTCCCATATGAGACCCATAATCATGCAAAAGGATTTGGCCTAATCATCTACATTAGGAAAACCAAGTGGATGATCAATGTCTATTGTGCAGATTATAATTATGCAATAGGAAGACAATCCATACAGCTCATCAATCAGTATATTTATCTTAGACAGATACTGCAATTTGATAGGCAGCTGGGCCAAGAACTGAATAACAAGAGGAGAGCAGGCTTGATTGCCTTTAGGAAAATGCAGTGCTATTAATGACCTTACACTTCTCCGTGCAACAGGCACATCTTTTGAACCAATATCCTACCTGTGATAGTGTATGGAATATTGTAGTCTACAAAGAACTAAAATTAAGAATCACACCCCCTACCCCAAAGCAATGGACAGGCTCAATGGAGAGATGTAAGGAGGCTGAGGAATTATAGAAGAAAAGTGATAAAGAATATTATTGAAGAAATGTGTGACTAGAAAAAAAATGGGGCTGCTCACATACTCAGAACAAGGGATACTCAATGGCAGCTCACATACTCAATTGTTATCTATGCAATGTCAAGAGACCTAGACGAAAGCCTCCAGCATGTTGGGTGGACCTTCTGCAGTAGATATATTGGATGAGAGTTGCACAGAATAGGTAGGAATGGATGGGTTACAATAGGCATTATTAGAAGGAGTCCACAGGTTGAGACGAATCCATGGATCTATCAGTGTATTGTAGTAAAATATGTAAATATCTCATTTGAAAACATCCAAAATATATAATATGTCCATTAAAGAGGCACCTTCACATTGTGATAGCAACATTGGTCTTTGTCTTAGAAGATCTGTCTTTAAGTCTTATTTCTAAACACATATTAGCTATAGGACTTTGGGTAAGTCACATTAATTTCCTCATCTGTAAAATAGGGGAAATAATACTTTTACTGTCTTCCTCATCGGGATGTTGTACAGAAAGCACTTTATCAGCCTTTAAGGAATAAGTAAATGGGAACTATTGTTACTAAGGTTTAATACAAAATAAAGCCATAGTTTATCTTGATTTTGAGTACTCTAGCATGATTCCCTATAAGTGTTTAAATTCAAACATTAAACACCAGCTATGTACAAGGCACTATTCTAGGTGCTAGAGGTATGATGACAAACATGAAACAGTTCCTGTCCTGAAGGTGCTTATATTCTTTTTAAAATTATTTTTTCAATTAATGATTATTTTTTTTCTCTCATTTCCTCATTCCCACATTAAATGAGAGGGAGGGGGAGAGAGGAAGAAGAGAAGAAGAAGAAGAAGAAGAAGAAGAAGAAGAAGAAGAAGAAGAAGAAGAAGAAGAAGAAAAGATCCTTATAAGAGTTATGTATTGTCAAGCAAATTTGCCCATTAGCCATGTCCAGAAGGTCTATCTCACTCTACATTTTGAGTCCACCACCTTCTTTCTGGCAGAAGTGGCAATGCACTTCCTCTCCAGTCCTTGCTAACTATAATTTGTTGAGATTTCAGATGTCTTCCACCATTTCTGCTCACTGGTAACTTTAGAGAGGTCAGTTTCAATTAAATGATGGTATTAGGAGCCAGATTTTAATTTAGAATGAAATGAGAGGAAAGTGTAGCTACTGACTGTAGATGTTTTTCTCCTTTTAGTTGATAAGGGGAGGAGGAATACGGAATGAAAGCTAGAGGGGATGGCTAGATCAAGTGAGAGTTGAGAGTTGGGTTTTTTTGTTTGTTTGGTTGGTTTTTTTAGGATGAAGGAGATATGGATATGTTTCTAGGACCAGCAAAGAAGCCAGCAGACAGGAAGTAATTGAAGATAAGTTCTGCTCTAACAGACCAGGGCCAACATCTCCCTGACTTCAGGTCTTGATTATTGAGGTCTATACAGCACTTTAAAGTTTACAAAGTGCTCTGTGTGTGTGCATGCATGTGCATGCATGTACATGCACACACATATATGTATATACACACATGTATATATGTGTATGTATATGTATATATGTATATACATATATTTGTACGTGCATAATGTATATATTTGTATTATGTGTGTGTATATATTTTTTTTCTCCTCATTTTAGTCTCATCATAACCCTGGGTGGTAGATATTATTATTATCTTCATTTGACTGATGAGGTTAACTGATTCCACCAAGGTTAGAAAGTTAAGGAAATGTTTGAGGCAGAATTATGAACTCAGGTCTTTCTAACTCTGGCACTCTATCTATTGCACTACCTAGCTGGCTGAGTAAGAATCTTGACTCTGACACTAGTTGTGTGAGCCTGGAAAGTCACTTAATCTCTTTGTGCCTTAGTTTCCTGATCTATAAAATAGGGGTGATAATAGCAACTACCTACAAGGTTGTTGTGAGGAGCAAATAAAATAGCTTATTAAAGTGTTTTGTGATTCTTAAAGTGCTGTGTAAATTATTTATTATTATTATTATTACATAACAATAAATCTTATGTGTTAAAATGTTCCAAGTGCCAAAAACTTTTTGACACAACCTTAACTCCAGCCCTGGTTTCTAACTTCATACTCCCTACTTCTTGATTCATAATTTAGGCTGGGCATTCATTTATTTACTAAGTAAAGATTTGTTGAGTGCCTACTGCATTCAAGATTCGTTGGTAAGCAGGTCTCAGGAATAAAAAGAAGAATAACATATAGTCCCCATCCTAAAGGAGTTTATAATCTAGTATGAGAGATAAGATATACAGACAGCTGTAATACAAAACAGAAACTGATAAATTTCAGAAGAGCTTTGTGTGTTTCAGAAGAAAAGATTATGTATCTAGAGGGAGAAGGATTAAGCAGGGAAGGTTTATAGATTCAGGACTTCAAGGGACCTTAGAGGTTATCTATTCCAACCTCTTCATTTTACAGTTGAGGAGGGAACAAAGATCTGGAGAGGTTAAAGTGTCTCACCCAAGGTCACATAGGTAGCAAATAGCAGAGCCAAGTTTTGAAGCCAGATCCTTTGAATCCAAATTAAAATTTCTCTTCCCTGTACCATATTGCTTTCTACCTTCATGAATTGAAAAGACATTAAAGCTAAGGCTGGAAGGAAGTATTTTGTCAGGCAGGAATGAGTAGACATGGGAGGGAACATGACATTTCAGGCAGATGGCATAGTATTAGCAAAGGTAGGGAAGCACAGGAATTGTTTGGGAGACCTCAAATAAACCAGTTTGGCTGGAATGTAAGGTACAATAGGGGAGCTGTGGGAGATAAACCTAGAAAATAAAAATGGGGAAAGTATGGAAAAGGCTTCAAATACCAGCCTGAGGTGTTTTAACTTGATTTTAGGGGCAACAGTGCTCCACTGAAAGGTTTTGAACATATACATGCTATTATCAGAACTATGCTTTCAGGTGAATAATATGTCCATTGTCTAGGATGGATTGGAGGAAGGATATTAAAATTAGGAGCACCAATTAAGACACTATTGAAATAGTCCATTGAAATAGTAGTGAAGGCCTAAACTGGAGCAGAGGCAGAAGGAATGGAAAAGAAGGTACAGATATGAGAGACTGTGGAAGTAGAATTGCTAAGACAGAAACTGAAGGGACGTGAGGAGGAGGAAGAGGTAGCCAAACATGACTCAGGGTTTTTTAGCCTATGTGTTTGAGAGAGTGAAAGTAGCATGAACAGAAATGGGGAAGTAAATAGAAGCAATAGGTAGGGTTAAAGGGGAGGAGGACGAAGCAGAAAAGTTTAATTTTGGACATCTTGATTTTAAAGTGCTGGTGGGATACGCAAACGAGAGGCCCAGCAGGTAGCTGGAACTATAGGCCCAGAGATCAGAAGTGAGTAGGGCTGAAGCTATAGATATGAGAATCATCTGCATTGTGATAAATTGTTAAAGCTCTGAGAATGGGTGATATCTCCAATTAATCAGTCAACAGTTATTAAGTTCCTACTATGTGCCAGGCACTGTGTTAAGCACTGGGGATACAAAAAGAGGAAGAAACAATCCCTACCCTGAAGGAGTTTACATTCTAAAGGGGGAGACAACATATAAACAAATATATGCAGAACAAACTATATACAGGATAGCAGAAGGAAGGCACAGAATTAAGAGGAGTTAGGAAAGGCTTGCTGTAGAAGGTGAGTGTGTTAGTTGGGACTTAAAAGAAGCTAGGGAGGTCAGTAACCAGAGTGGAGGAGTGAGAGAGCATTCCAGGCGTGGGAGACAGCTAGAGAAAATGTACAGAACAGAGAGGGAGCGTCTTGTCCTTTTTTCCAGATGAGAGAGTGTAGAGAGAAGAGAAACAGAAACAGAAGAGAAGAGAGGAGAGGAGAGGAGAGGAGAGGAGAGGAGAGGAGAGGAGAGGAGAGGAGAGGAGAGGAGAGGAGAGGAGAGGAGAGGAGAGGAGAGGAGAGGAGAGGAGAGAACCTTGGGGAATGTCTATATTGTGTGTATATGTGAAAATTGTATTTTTTCTGAAAAATGATTTTTTTCCTGAAAAGTAGCAAGAACAATAAAAAACAAAGTGAATAACTTGCTGTAGGTTGCAGTCAATAGAGATGTTAGGGAAAATTTAAAATTATGTTCAACATTCACATTAATGAATCATTACCTAAAGATATATAAAGAGTTTATACTCTTTTCTGCATAGTGAACTGTTTACCCTGAAATGGAATTACTATATTAAATAACACTATTTTCAAAGTTGAATAAACATAATGATTCAGAGAAATGTTTACATTTATGCTAAAGACTTTAATGTTTCCTCTCGGCTTATAAGACAAAATCCAAACTCTTATGTCTGTCATTCAAGACCCTTCTTAATATGTCCTCAGCTTCATCTCCACAGTTGTATGCCTGGTCATACTATTCTACTTATGTGAAGCAGAAGAAGAGGAAACAATGAATGAAACAAAGAAGGGATAGTCAGAGAGGTAGGGGGAAAACCAAGATTGTGCTTGTATCACAGAGGCCAAGAAAAGCAAAGTTTCAAGGCGATAGTCAACAACGTCAAATGCTGCAGAAACTTCAAGCAGGCTATGGACTGAGAAAAAAAACAAATGGATTTGACTCACTTGTAAAATGTATGAATGTTGTAAGATTCATCTTGACTTTTAACACAGCTTACTTTTGCAATGTTGGCAAGTCTGCTTGTGATTGAAAGTTGGTTCCATCCTACTGGGCTGTCCATGGAAAGATATTTCCCAGATTTTTCTGGGTAGGGCTCAAGCTGTGTGAAATATGAAATGTAACCCTCTAGAATATAACCTTTTTGCTACAACTGTCCTTGGCACAAAGGTTACAGTAACAACAACCAATAATCCTCATTCATCTCAAACCATTCTTGACTTTTCTAGTTCTGTCCATGGTTACCAGTCTTTCAGGATTAAAACCTTTTGGTTAGCCTAATTTCTCTCTCTGTCTCTCTTCCACTTAGTGACTAGGTCCTACTTATTCTTGTTTTGTTTTATATTCTTTCCTTTATTTTTCATTCCTTCTCCTCTATAGATCACCTCAGACCTGGATTATTACAATTTCTTTCTCTGCTACTAAATTCATCCTATACAGCGTAATCTCATCAATACTGCTAAAAAATAACATCTTGCACATGATGGCTCCTCAATCCTTGATCAACACACTTCTATGTCTCCCCACTGTTTATAGGATAAAGCCCAAACTCCTATGCCTGGAATTCAAGACCCTTTTTAATATGCTCCCAACTTCACTGGCACACTTGCACTCCAGGTCAAGCTATTCTGCTCATTGTAACCCTCTACTAGGCTGTACTAATTCATGCCTTTGACTCCTTATCCGTGTTATTCTTCTTAGTGGTATACCCTCCTTTATTCTTTCTTCTTATCTCACAGAATGCTAGAGTTGGATGGACTCTTAGACATTCTCTCTTCTTTTTTGAATAATATTTTATTTTTTTAAATTACATGTAAAACAATTTTTAACATTAATTTTTAAAATTTGGAGTTCCAAATTCTCTCCCTTCCTTCATCTCTTCTCCCTTCCCCTCCCTGCTCCCTGAGGTGGTAAGCAATTTAATACGTTATGCATGCACAATCATGCAAAACATATTCCTTTTAGTTATGTCATGAAAGAAGACAGATAAAAAACCCTACAACATAAAGTGAAAAATAGTATGCTTTGATCTGCATTCAGACTCCATCAGTTCTTTCTCTGGAGGTGTATAGCATTTTTCATCATGAATCCTTTGGAATTGATTTAGATCACTGTATTGCTGAGAATACCTATCATTCACAATTGTTCATTGTACAATATTACTGTTACCGTGTAGAATGTTCTCTTGGTTCTGCTCACTTTACTTTGCATCTATTCATATAAATCTTTCCAGGATTGTCTGAAGTTGTCCTGCTCATGAAGAAATTATGTCTTTTAAACTCCAGTCCTGAAGTTACCAACTGCCTTTGGAGCATCTCCACCTGGATGTTCCCTAGGCATCTCAAACAATCAGTTTAAAACATAATTCATGGAATTTTTTCAAAAACCTCTCTCTCTCCAAACTTCCTGGATTCCTCAATCATCCCTGACCACAGTGTTTACTTCTTCCTTTTAACTCCCATAGCATTTATTGTCTATTTGTCTATTTTCTCCCTAGGATATGTTATGATGTATGGTTAACTTTTTTGTGTCCTACTTTTCCTACTAAATTATAAACACCTTGAGGGTGAGAATTTGTATAGTTTTGTATCCTTAAGGCCTAACCTCACAAATAATAAACACTTAATGTATGTCTGCTGACAATGGTGAACAAATACTCCTTCAACAGTTACTATATATCTAGCATGGGAAATACAAATAGTATATGAAAGATATGGTCCTGACTTCAAGGAGCTTACAATAGAAGAGGAAAGATAAGACTAGCATGAACATAAAAAAAGCAAGAGATGGCATTGTATAGTGGATAGAGGTCTGACTTTGGAGTCAGGAAGGCTTCCTCCTTCTGATACCTACTGGCTATTAGGTTCCAGGCACTTCGTTTAACCTCTCAGTGGACCCAAGCAACTCTGAGATGCTAATTTGCAGAGCAAGCGCCAATCTCTATTGGTAGAAGTTCTTCCCTAGGAGCTTCCTACACTGATGAAATTATAAATCCCATTACATAGATGGATGGTAGATAGATAGATGATAGTGACAAATGATAGAGAGATGATAGATAAATAATACAGACTGATAGATGACAAATAAAAGAAGACAGATATAGATGATAGAGGTAGAGAGATGATAATAAAGACAGATGATAAATAAGAGGCAGACAGATATATACATGATAGATGACAAATAATAGGAGAGAAAGAGAGAGAGAAAGAAATAGAGGAGGGGAGAGAGAGAGAGAGAGAGAGAGAGAGAGAGAGAGACAGAGAGAGACAGAGAGAGACAGAGAGAGACAGAGACAGAGAGAGAGACAGAGAGAGAGAGAGAGCAAGAGAGATCTGAGGATAATGGAAAACAACCTGAATTTAGAGCCAGAAGGCCTGGACTCTAGTCTTTGCTTTACCAACTTACTGCCTGTGTGACCTTGGGCAAATCACTTAATTTCTCTGGATCTCAATTTCCTCATTTTTAAAATGAAAAGGTAGAATTAAATGATTTCTAGGGATCTTCCAACTTTAAATCTATGATCCTACCATGCTGTCATTTAGTAAAAGAGAACCTTTATATAGTGGTATTTTAATTTGCAAAGTACTTTACAAATATTAGCTCATTTAAACTTTCTAAATCCTGATTTCCTTATCTCCAAAACTAGGAATTTCTAATAGATGATCTCAAGCTTCTTTCCAACCCCAGACCTTACCATCCTATAAAAATGAATGTAAATCATCAACCCAAAGTGAAAACAGAAATGTCCAAGATAATAACTTGTCTCAGAGCACACTCTTCTTTCAGTTTTGTAAGCTTGGTATCTCTAGATAGTATTTTTCTTTCTCTGATTTTAATTCAACAAACATTTATTATGGCATCTTTTCAAAGAAAGAGGAAGTAGGCAGCCAAAATCTACTATATAAATTTTTCTCGAGTAAAACTACAGCAATTTATTCTTCTGGGCTTCTTTGGACAAGAGAGTGAGTGCATCAACAAAACAGATGGTAAAATTCTTTATATGGTTATGTAAATAACTATGTAAGTTAATACATATCAATGGATCTAAATTACATTATGAAGCAATTTCTAAATAATGTCACATAAATAATTACTATATCTTAAATATTCAACTAAATTATGAGGGGCACAAAAAGTGTTTAGCACTGACTGCTCTCTTCATGACAACCAATTTCATTTAACCCAATATATTTACTAAGTAACTACTGTGTACAGAGCACTGTGCTAGATGCTGGAGAAAAGATGTAAAATTTTCTAGCTCTTCTAGAACTTACAATTTAGTAAGGGGGATATGATGGCAATGCAAATAATTATAATGTAAAAGAGAACTTATTAAGAGCATGTCAGGCAAATCATGATACAGAAAGACATATACCAAACATGTATGTGTGAAAATACTAAAATAGTTACCATTGTTATGGAAATTGTCTAATGCAGTGTTAAAATAGAGCAGGGATTTCCTGTAGAAAGAATTTTTCTTGTTTGTGGATGATAATGTGCTGATTGCATCAAACCCAAGAACATTCCAAAGCCTTCTAAGTGAGAATTCCAGTCACTCAAAAGTTTCACTTCACAATCTGCACAAGTTAAACCTAGCAGATGAATCATTTAATGAATAAATATTTATAAAGCATTTACTATGAGCCAGGCAATGTTTCAGGTGCTGGGGATTCAAAGGAAAAGCCCATCCAGTCTCCCAGATAACATACATACATACATACATATACATATATATATATATATGTACACAAACAATACGTAGATACAAGTGCCTTCTAAGAAGGTATTAGTAGCCAAAGGACCATAAAAGGTCATTTGAGCTGAGTTTTAAAGGAAATCAGGGATTCTTAGAGGCAGAGATGAGGAGGACATTCCAGGTTCAGGTGCCAACCATACAAAGGCATAGAGATGGGAGGTGAAATATTATATATGAAAAATAACAAATGGTTCAGCATTTCTGCTGCTAGGTGGCACAGTGGATAGATTGCTAGGCCGGAATCAGGAAGACTCATCTTCCTTAGTTCAAATCTGGCCTCAGACACTTACTAGTGACTAGACACTAACTAGACCTTGGACAACTCACTTAACCCTGTTTGCCTCAGTTTCCTCATCTGTAAAATGAGAAGGAGAAGGGAATGGCAAACCACTCCAATATCTTTGCCAAGAAAACCACATATGATGTTATGAAGTCAGACACAATTGAAATAACTGAACAACTGTATATCTAAAACAGAGTTTGTGAAAGGGAGTAATATTTAAGAACGGAAAGATAAGAAGGACTGAAATCATGAAGAGCTTTAAATGTCAAAGGGAGGATTTTATATATGATTCTAGGGAATCAGAGGTAATCAGTGGAATTTATTGAGAGGACAATCATACCTGTGCTTTATGAAAATCACTTTAGCAAATACATAGAGGATGGATTAGAGAGGAGAAAGCCTTGAAACAAAGAATACAATTAAGATGCTACTCCAATAGTCTAAGTGAGAGGCGACAAGGGCCTGAACTATTGTAGTACCTGCATAAAGCTGAGTAGGGCACATATTCAAGAGATTTTGTGGAGATAGAAATAAAAAGATTGGGCAACTGAGTGTTTCTGGTGAAGGAGAGTGGGAAATAGAGGATGGCATAGCTTGTGAAAATAGAAGGATGGTGGTACCTTTGTCTGAAAAAGGAAAGTGTGAAAGAGCAGGGGTGGAGGAGGAGGGGAAAAACAAATTCTGCTTTGGACATGTTGAGTTTGAGATGCCTAAAGGAAATCCAGCCCACAATGTCCAAATGGCAGGCTGGAGCTCAGAAGAGAGATTAGGGCTAGATATCTGAACCAAGGAGTCATCTGTTTTGAGATGAAAATTGAACCCATGAGAAATGATGAGCTTAGCAAGTGAGAAAGTATAGAGAGATAAAAGAAGTGGTGGGTACAGAGCCTTAGGGTATACCCAATTAGTAGACATGACATGGATGAAGATCTAAGAAGACTGAGAATCAGCAGGCAGGTAGGAGGACAACCAAAAGAATGCCTATTGTCTGTGAAATGCAGCTGAGATAGTCTACACACACACACACACACACACACACACACACACACACACACCCCACATATCATGGATAGATACTGAAGATGAATGATCAGAACTTAACAGTAGGAAAATAGCAGAATGGAGGGATTGGGTGTGGGAAATAGTAAAATGATTTCAATGATCTCAAGCATCTCCACATAACAAAACCTACTTTTAGATGCCAATGTTCTACTGGTAATGTTACATGATTACAAATCATGGAGTACCACTACGTCTTAAGAATCAAAACTGAGAGTAGAATTTTCCAAAGCTGTATAACCCTGATCATGTCACTAGACCACTCTGGGTCTCAATTTCCTCATCAGTAACATGGTTGTTATGAGGAAAGTTCATTATAAACTTCTAAATGCTATATGAATGTCATTTACTATTATAGCACTTAGGACATCCCTCACACATGGGTCTCTCTCAAAAGCTAACCCAGGTTGGAGAAACTTTGCAGGCTAGCACCTTACTCAGAAGTGAGTCTCCATTGAGTTGTTCGCTTTTAGTAGCCGGTCAATAGACACATTAATTCAAAACAACGCCTTTAATCAAATAGCATAGTAAATGAAGTTGACAAGATCGTCTTCCTTCCCCTGCACACATAAGGTGTATTCTCCTACAAGTTATCATAATACCAGTGTAGAAAGCACTCCCCCAGACAATGTGTGACCACAGAATATATATGAAATGGTACATGCAGAAAATGATCAGATGTGACCAGAGCTAACAAATGAAAGGACGTGTCACAAACCCATGTGGTCAGGTTATTCAGTTACACTCATGGTAAGAAGTACGTAGGGGTGTGCTGGTAGATGTTCTACAACTGGATCTCTAAAGAAAAAGAAAAATATACAGATAAGGAGAGGCAAACCAGTAGAGTGAAAATAAAGCTGAATGTGGAGTCAAAAGGACTTGGGTTCAAACCCTGCCCTTGACATGTGTTAGCTGGTAACCATGGGCAAATCATTTAATCTCCCCCAAATGTGAGTTTCCTCATCTGTAAAATGGGGATAATGATAACCCCATTATCTACTTCATAGTATTAATGTAGTGCTTAAGTGAGATAAGGGATGTAAAGCTTTTTTTGAACTCTAAAACTCTCTATAAATGTCAGGTACTACCAAACAAGAAAGACTGAAAAATATCAATAGAACAGTGATTGATTTGGCCACCACAACAAGTCAATTTAGCTGTGGTTGTTTATACTATGTTCCTGCCATATAAATCAAAGTTGGAATATAGTCTCAACTCCAGGTGTGCCAACAGCTGAACCCCATGAGGGTGGATCTCAGCTGCTATAGCTGAAGGGCATTGGGACTTCCCCTGAACCTGTTGCTACAGCAGCTGTTATTGGGCTAATGAGCAGCATGAAGGTGGGAGGCAGAGAGGAAGGAAGGAAAAAACCCCAGCTGAGATGATCTATATTTATTAGCAGCCGCTTACATCATAGACTTAGGAAGCTGAGTTTCTTCCATTTATAGGAGGAAATCTATAAGCGTTTTGACCCACTGCCCTCTTGGGGGAAGGGGTTCCTCCTTATCTCCATCTCCTGGGAAATTTCTCAGCTCTGGGATAGCTCCATATCTGGCTCTAGGATAATGATAGGTGTATTGATGATCATTGTTTAAAAGAAAAAAAATCCATCCTGGACTCAACTCAGCCTACTCGTAACTATTTCTTTGCTTAGATTCGGAGTTTACTTCCTAGTGGGACCTTTGGGATAGCCTATGCAGGGAGATCAGGTTCAATCCTGAATTTTTAACATATAAAAGTAGACTTGCATAGCTGACTTGTACCCTACCCCACCATATTTGGTTAACTGCAGCCAGGGCCTAAAGTGTCACTGCGTGGGAAGCAGAGAAGACTGACAAAGGGGAGATATCAGATTCTACTGCCTAAGCATTCAGGCCATTATTATTGCCAACTTGAGGAAACTCTTTACTCCTTATTAGATCTTTTAGCTTCCCCTCCTGCAGAGCCAAGTGGGCCCTATACACATCTCTGGGAAGCCCCTCTCTGTTCTTTCGGCTGCCTAGAACACCAGGCTGATTGTACATAGGCAGCAGGGAGCCCGGCTTTCACTTGGCCTGCCCAGTCATTAGGCGTCTGCCTAAAAGAGGAAGGTGTCAGCAATAGTAGGAACCCAAGCCACTGAACTGTCACATGTCCCGAATATTGTGGGTTACCACAGCTGCATATGGCGACCTCTGAGTTTTTTGAGTGGGCTGATGTCCAAAAACAGTAGAAAGTCTCCTCCTTTTCTCCTTCCCAACCAGGAAAGAAGGGTTAAATGGCCTTGCAGATACCTTTCCTTAGCCAGCTAGGAATCCTGAGATTCCTCTGGAGGATGCCAGCCTGTGTTTTTCTTGATCTGATCTCCGTCTCTCTGGCCTCTGCTCAGTTTATTCAACTCAGGGAACTTTTCAGACTTTTTGGCTTAAGAAGAGCCTGCTCAGCTTTGCATTCCAGCAACCAAAGCAACATTTCAACGGTTTCTTGGAAAGCTCTCTTTATAGCATGGGGTTTTTTTGGTTTGCTTCAAAGCCTGATAATATAGATTGTTCAATTTACTTAAGCATCTAGGGGTTTTTTTTGTATATTTATTTATTTTGTTAAACATTTCCCAATAACACTTTTTTATTTCATTAAATATTTTCCATTTACATGTAAAAGAATTTTTAACAATCACTTTAAAAAATTTAAGAGAACATTATGAAATGCAAAATGGATAATTTTGATTACATTAAATTGAAAAGTTTTTGCACAAACAAAGCCAATGCAACCAAGATTAGGAAGGAAGCAGGAAACTGGGAAAAAAATTTTACAACTAGTGTCTCTGATAAAGGCCTCATTTCTAAATTACATAGAGAACTGAGGCAAATCAATAAGAATACAAGTCATTCCCTAATTGATAAATGGTCAAAGGATATGAACAGGCAGTTTTCAGAGGAAGAAACTAAAGCTATCTATAGTCATATGAAAAAATGTTCTAAATCACTATTGATTAGAGAAATGTAAAACAAAATGACTCTGAGGTACTACATCACACCTATCAGATTGGCCAACATGACAAAACAGGACAATTATAAATGTTGGAGAAGATGTGGAAAAATTGGAGCACTAATGCATTGTTGGTGGAGTTGTGAACTGATCCAACCATTCTGGAGAACAATTTGGAACTATGCCCAAAGGGCTATAAAATTGTACATGTTCTTCAACCCAGTAATACCACTTCTAGGCCAAGAATTGGAAATTGAGGAGATGCCCATCAATTGGGGAATGGCTGAACAAGTTGTGGTATATGAATATAATGGAATACTATTGTGCTATAAGAAATGATGAGCAAGTGGACTTCAGAAAAACCTGGAAAGATTTGTATAGACTGATGCTGAGTGAAGTGAGCAGAACCAGAACATTGTACACAGTACAGCCACACTGTGTAATGACTAACTTTGATAGACTTGTTTCTTCACAGCAATGCAAGAATCTAAGACAACTCCAAAAGACTCATGATGGAAAATGCTATCTACATCCAGAGAGAGAACTATGGCATTTGAATGCATATCAAGGCATACTATTTGCTCTCCTTTTCCTTTGTTTTGTTTTATTGCTTCACTATCATGGTTCCTCCCATTACTTCTAACTGTTCTTTGCATTGTGACTAATGGAAAATATGCTTAATATTTTAATATAAATAGGGCCTATATCAGATTGCATACTGTCTTGGAGGGGTGGTGAGGAGAGGGAGGGGGAGAAAATTTAAAATTCAAAATCTTATGGAAGTGAATGTTGAAAACTAAAAATAAATTGTTTTTAAAAAATTAAAAAAAAATTGAGTCCTAAATTCTGTTTCTCCTCAGGCAGCTCCTTCCTTATTGAGAAGGCAAGCACGTTGATTTTGATTATACATATGGGATTATGCCAAGGATATTTCCATATTAACCATGTTGCAAAATAAAATACAAACAAAACAAAACAATAAAAATAGAGTTTTTTAAAAATATGCTTTACACCTTCATTTTATAGAAAAGAAAAATGAGGCCCAGAAAACTTAAAAAGACTTTTGTCAAAGGTCACACTAAGATTCAAACTTAGGCTTTCTGATTCCAGTGTCTTTTTCATCATAGCTGGGTCCTGATTAGTGTGAAGGATGAATCCCCTGAAATGTACACATATTTAAATTCATGCTATTCAAAGTTATAATTATGTAAAATATGTTATAGTCATAGCATAGTGGAAATTGACTATGCTATAGAAATTCAGTGCAAATTCAAATAATGAGACTACTTCAGGGGATTCAATGTTTGCACTGTTCAGGACCTAGCTACTTACTGCTCTGTTGAATAGATTACTGTTTTCTAAGCTGTTCAGTGGAATCTTGAATACAATGTAAATTATTAATCCTCTGAGAAAAAGTCAGTGCTAATCATATTTTCCTTCCAAAATACTGAATGCAAAATTAGGTAAGTAGAAAAAAAAAGTATGCTTCAATCTGTACTCAGAGTTCATCAGTTCTTTTTCTGGAGGTAGATAGCATTGTCCATCATAGGTCCTTTGGAATTGTCATGGAGCTAAGTCTTTCATAATTGATCATCCTTACAATAATGCTGTTACTGTGTAATGTTCTCCTGGTTCTGCTCTCTTTATTTTGTATAAGTTCATATCAGTCTTCTCAGGTTTTTCTGACACCTTCCTGCTTATCATTTCATGTAGCACAACAGTATTCCATCACAAATATATTCCACATACTACTTATCATTTTTTAAAAATTGCTTTGATTCTTATGCTTTCTAGTGTTTATAATAGGAATGGGTATTATATTTTGTCAAAGGCTTTTTCTGCATCTATTGATATAATCGTATGATTTTTGTTGTTATTGATATGGTCAATCATGCTGATAGTTTTCCTGATATTCAATGAGCCCTACATGCCTCATATAAATTCTACCTGGTCATAGTATATTATCTTTGTGATATGTTGCTGTAATCTCCTTGCTAGCATTTTATTTAAATTTTTTGCATCAATAGTCATTAGTGGAATTGGTCTATAGTTTTCTTTCTCTGTTTTTGCTTTTCCAGCTTTAGGTATCAGCACCATATTTGTGTCATTAAAGAAATTTGGTAGGACTCCTTCTTTACCTATTTTTTCAAATAGTTTACATAGTATTGGGATTAATTATTCCTTAAATGTTTGGTAGAATTCACTTGTGAATCCATCTGGCCTTGTGATTTTTTTTTCTTAGGGAGCACATTTATGGCTTGTTCAATTCCCTTTTCTAAGATACTTATATATTCTATTTCCTCTTCTGTTAATCTGGGCGGTTTATATTTTTGTACATTTTCATCCATTTCACTTAGATTGTCAGCTTTATTGCTATATAATTGGGCAAAGTAATTCCTAATAATTGCTTTAATTTCATCTTCATTGATGGTATATTCCTCCGCTTCATTTTTGGTACTAGTAATTTCATTTTCTTTCTTTTTTTAAATCGAATTAGCCAATTGTTTATCTTTTTTTTATAAAACTAGCTCTTAGTTTTATTTATTAGTTCAATGGCATTTTTACTTTCAATTTAATTAAGCTCTCTGATTTTCAGGGTTTCCATTTTGGTGTTTAGTGGGGATTTTTAATTGTTCTTTTTCTAATTTTTTAAGTTGCATGACCAATTCATTGATCTGCATTGTCTCTCTTTTATTGATGAACACATTTAGAGATATAAATTTTCCCCTAATTATTACTTTGGCTGCATCCCAAAAATTTTGGGATGTTGTCTTTTTGTCATTCTTGTCAATGAAATAAGTGATTGTTTGTATGATTTGTTCTTTGACTTGTTCTTTAGGATTAGCTTATTTAGTTTCCATTTAGATTTTACTCTATGCTTACATGTAATTTTTCTTGTATTATAGTCTGAAAAGAGTACATTTAATACTTTTTTGCATATGATTGTGAAGTTTTTATGCCCTAATGCAGGGTCAGTTTTTGCAAAGGTGCCACATACAGCTGAGAAAAGGCATACTTCTTTCTATTACCATTCATTTTTCTCCAGAGGTCTATCATGTCTAACTTTCCTAAGATTCTATTAATCTCATTGACTTTTTTCTTATCTATTTTATGGTTGGGTTCATCTACCTCTGAAAAAGGAAAATTGAGGTGCCCCATGAGTATGGTTTTACTATCTATTTCTTCCTGTAATTCATTTCCTTTAAGAATTTGGATGCTGTACATTTGGCACATATATGTTTAGTATTGATTTAGTACTTCATGTCTATAGTTCTTTTCAGTAAGATGTAGTTTTCCTATTTATCCCTTTTAATTAGGTCTATTTGTGCTTTGGCTTTGTCCAAAATCATGATTGCTACCCCTGCCTTTTTTTACTTCAGCTGAAGCATTCTACTTATTTTAACTCCGTGTGTATCTCTCTGTTTCTAATGTGCTTCTGATAAACAGCAGATTGTTTGATTCTGTTTTCTAATCCATTCTGCTATCTGCTTCCATTTTATAGGTAAGTTCATCCCATTCACATTCAAAGTTATGATTGCTAATTGTGCATTTCCCTCCATCCTATTTCCTTCTGTTTATCCTTCTTTCTCTCTTTTTATCCTTTCCCTCATCTAAAGTATGCTTTGCTTCTGACTACTACCTTCTTTTATCTGCCCTCCATTTTATAATACCACCCACTCCTTTCTCTTATCCCTTTCCCCTCCTACTCCTGTGTTGGGTAAGATAGATTTTTATTACCAATTGAATATATATGTGAGATGTACAAATATTGCATGAGTGTGTATATTTCATCTTTGAACCAATTTAGATGTAAAGTTCAAGTATTTCCTACCCTACTCATGTCCCCTTCCACTGTAAAAAGCTCTTCCTTGCATGCTACTTTTATTTGAGATAATTTTACCCATTTTTCCTCTCCCTTCCCCCTCTTTCTTGCCTATCCACCATTTTTTTGTTTACATCATTCCAACACAATCAACTCACTCCTATATCCTCTTTCTATGTAGAATCTTTCCAACTTCCCTAATAATGATAAAGTTCTTAGAAGATAACATAGCATCTTCCCATATAGAAAGGTACACAGTTTAAACTTATTGAGTTTAATCTTGAAGGGACCTAGGGATTTCAAGAGGCAGAGGGAGGCATGAGGGGACAGCCTACACAAAGTCACAGAGGTGGGAGATGAAATATCACATGTAGGGAACAGTAAATATGTTACTTTTCCTGGAAAGTAGATTACAGGAGATAGGGGAGATGAAGGTAATGTGAAATCAGTCTGGAAGAATGGAAAAATTTTGTATACATAATTGAATCTTAAAAGGAAACATGTGGCAAATTATTCTATAAAGCAAGACCTCTTAATCTGCCTGCTTTATAAAACCAGCCTTCCATATGTTGTCTTAGCGTAAACTGATACACACTTGGATGGGGTTAGAGAATAAGTATCATATATCTAGTGATGAAAAGGACCTTAGGGATCATCTGATCCCAGCTCTTCATTTTTACTGAAAAGGAAACCAAGGCCAAGAGGTATGAAGTGATTTGCCCAAAGTCACAAAAATAACACATAACTTCTCTCCATTCATAAAGCTAAAGTTCAAGCCCTTCTCACTTCTCCTCTAGATTATTGCAGCAGCTTTTTAATTGGTCTCCCCGCCTCCAGTCTCTGTCCCTGCTCTAACCCATCTTGCACTGCTGCTGAAGTCATTTTTCTTAAGCACAGATCTAGCTCCCCTACTCAGTCACCTCTAGCACCTTCATAACACCTCTAGGATGAAATATAAACTCCTCTGTTCAGCTTTTAAAGCCCAGACAGCCTGGCCCCAACTTACCTTTTCAGATTCAGTGGACATTATTCCCCTGCCAGAACTTTGCAATCCAGCCAAACTGGCCTCCTCACTCCACATTACATTTCCAGTCTCTGTGCCATTGTACTAGCTATCTCATATGCATAAAACGTACTTCTTTCTTACCTCCCCCTCACAGAGTCCTCTTTCTTTAAAATACAGCTCAACCATAAAAGACCTTTTCCTCTCTCTTTGAATTCATGGGGTATAGGCTTAGTACTGGTGTCAGCAAGTCAGACAGCATTCACATTTTAGTAACTTTGGGGACATAATTGCTAATTGTTTTCCAGAAGGGCCATAGTAATTTATAGCTCCACCACTAGGTCATCAGTGTACCTGTTTTTCTGTAGGCTAATATTTGTTATTTGTCATTTTCTCCTTCCTTCCTTCTTCTTTCTTTCTTTCTTTCTTTCTTTCTTTCTTTCTTTCTTTCTTTCTTTCTTTCTTTCTTTCTTTCTTTCTTTCTTTCTCTCTCTCTCTCTCTCTCTCTCTCTCTCTCTCTCTCTCTCTCTCTCTCTCTCTCTCTCTCTCTTCCTTTCTTCCTTCCTTTCTTTCATTCTTTCTTTCCCTTCCCTCTGTCCACAAAGGGCACCTTACCCTTACCTGCAGGTAGTCTGCCCAAAAGAATGTAAATTTTGATCTATGAAATCTTTTTTTCTTAAGGCAGGGACCACACCTTCAATCCAAAGCACTCTGGCTTTCATTGATTGACCAACAGTCCAAGGCCAAGCTCCACCTGGTCATTGTTTGGGCCCTGATTGACTCAGAGAGCATGTAAATAGTAATTATTTCTGTTTTGGCCAGAAACCCAGAGGGTCTTCCTCTCTCAGATCAATTTTTTTAAAAAACTAGGTAAAGAGGACATTCTTTGCCTCATTTCTTACCTAGCCTTAATCACTGAATTGGTGTTGTCTCAGTCTAACTGAGACCAGTTAAAGACCTTAGCTTAAAAAGGCCAAGGTCTCTGGTTGTATCCAGGGCCATCTCCAGTCATCCTGATCTAAACCTTGCCACTGCACCCAGATGGCTGTAGAGGAGAAAGTGAGGCTAGGGACTTTGCACAGCCTTTCTTCACTGAAATCCAATTCACTTGCATGTCATGGCATCCCCTCCCTGATGTCTTTGAGAAAGAAGGACAAACAATAACAACAATAAGCTCCTTTTGAGTAGCAATTATTTCATCCTTTTGACTTGCATCTCCAGTGCCTAGTAGAGTGCCTGACACATAATAAATACTTGTTGACTGATTGGTTGACTCTAACATTTGGAGTCTTTCTATTGTAACACAATTCTGAAGCTACTGATGATACTTCAAAGGATAAACAAGAATGATATCACTGTAACACGGTATCACTATTTAGTTTCATAACTCTTAGATCTTTACCCTCCCAAATTCAGGAAAGTGTTTTTGACAAATTTGGATTGTAAACCCTCCCCCCACCCCATTTAACCTATCTTTAAATAATTGTTTTTAACTGGTTTTGATGGCACCCTCCTGTAATCCCTGCTACAGGATAGGCTGATAGGCTGATAGATCACTTGAACATAGGAGTTCTGAGAATGGTAGTGCTAAAGCTGATCAGGTAAAGATATTGATTCCAGCACCAATATGGTGAACCCTCAAGAGTGTGAGGCTACTAGGCTGACAAAAAGGAGCAAATTAGCTGAGGTCAGAAAAAGTGAGCAATGACAATTACTAATGGGATTGGGTCTTGCGCAGCCACTGTACTTCCAGCCTGGGCACAATAGAGAGACAAAAAAAAAGGAAAAGAAGAGAAGAGAAAAGAAAGGAAAGGAAAAAAAATGAAAAAGTTATTGTTAACCCTCCATTAAAGTCTTTTTCAGGTGTCTCTTTGGAGTATAAGGACTGTCCTAGTTTTTTTCAGGCAAGTTTGTTATTGTTGTTGTTGTTGTTATTGTTTTGGTTTTTTAGATAACGCTGAATTCTAATAGCTCATGGTTGGCATGCAAATTACCAAAGACAGAGTTACCTATTCCCCTCCCTTCCTCAATGATTAAACTAAAATAAGCTAAGTGGTCAGGAATATTTTCAGAAAAAAATGAATATTACCACCCACATGGATCTGTACTTTAGCAATTACTTAACTGAGGTATGCCATCTAGCAGACTAGAAAGGAGAACAGAGGTAGGTGAAACGTTAACAGGTTTCTATTTATTATGTGTCTCCCTGTAAAGCTGTTGTGAGATACCCAAAGAGGGAGAGAAGTTTACAGACGATCCTTTTCTGAGAAGTCCCTTTACTTGCAAAAATTAGTTATCAGTTGTATCTTTGGCTCCATTCTCTTTCAGATCATTAGTTCCTTCATTCTCTTTGTGAATTCTTGGCTGCAACTAGGTAAAAATTTGGGTGAAAAATGTCACTGTAGCAGTTCAGATAAAAAAATGGAGCCATAGTCTGAACCTAAAACAAAAATACCCAGATAGAGTTAGTGTCATTTCTAAAAATTTATAATTTTGTTAATACATCAGGAAAATTGAATTCTACAGGAATGTTTCCTGACAATAATAATAACTAGCATTTATATAGCACTTTGAGACTTGCAAAGCACTTTACAAATATTATCTCACTTGATCCTATTATCCCCATTTTACAAACGAGGAAACCAAGGCAGTCAAAGATTAAATGACTTGACCAGGGTCATGCAGCTAGTAAGCTCATGAGGCAGAATTTGAACCCAGGTTTTCCTGACACCAGGTACAGCACTGTATCCAGTGTACCACCTAGATGCCCCCTGAGTTTGAACTACTTGAGAGAAATGAAGTGTAAGTCTTCCCTAGTTCTGCTCATATTTGCTAGAAACTTAGCATATCAGTGACTTGACATTTTTGGAATGCACTTTGATAAAAGGAAAAAGAAATTCAGGGAAAGTTTGATACTGACAAAGCCTTGTCACACAATTTAAGATGAAATGTATAATTGGAACAACTGGGGCAACAGGGAATAGAGGAAGAATAAGAAAAAAACAATTGAAGTATTCACTTTACATAGGAGTGGGAGTGGGTGGGGAAGGAGAGAAATGTGCATGGGGATGGGGATGGAGAGGGTTGTTTATTCAGGCTGCAAATTACTACAGAGAATCCAATGGGTGATTTAATTTTTAAAAATTAATATTGACAACTTTCTGAAATTTTTAGATTTAATCTTAGAAAATGCAAAGTTATCATGCATCAGTGACCGGGAGCTGGAGCAGAGTGGTGTGTGGTTGGATGGGAATTAAGGAGTGATTGGTGATGACTGCTCAGACATCTACTTTCTTTAGGTTAGGGATTGGACTTGTAATTTTACTGATATTGGAAACTCCCAGATGAGGAAATACCAGCAATGTAGGTCATTCCATTCTCTCAGGTTGGAGAACTGCCTAAGGCACTGAAAGGTTAATGACTTGCCCAAGGTCACACAGCCAGTATGTACCAGCTTAAGGATTTGAACTTGGATTTTCCAGTATTCTGGGCCAGTTCTCTAACTACCACACCAAGCTGCCTCTATCCATGTACTACCTGACACAAAATACTTGAGCCTCCATTAGTATTTTTAGTTTTGTGATCTTTGGCCTGAGCCCTCAAACTGGGAACACAGGGTGTCCATGAATGCAAATTAGAGGCTTTCTGGGAACTGGGAAGTGACTTTATGAAGTACAGGAAGTCCCCAACTTATGAATGGGCAATGTTCCATTGTGTATTGATGGTCTGGAAATTAAGAGGCAATTTACCATATAAACAATCATAGGTAAAGTTTCCAAGACTTCCCCACAAAAGCCTATTTAACCCATAATGTACCTGAAGTATATTATTAATAGTCTCATTTCAACTGTAATAACTACTATTTAAAACTGTTCCTATGAGGAAATTCATTCTGAATTCAACTCTGGTTGCCACGGATTCATTTTTTCCCCTTCTCCCCTGTCTAGGACAGAGGGGGAGGAGAACACTCCCAAGTATCAGTAACTTATTAACGATATACACCTGTATTAGAGAAAGGACCTCTTTCCTCAGGACAACTGGCAAACAGTGATTTGACTCCAACTGCAACTATTATGAATTCTGATAGCCTGAATTCTGGGTCTTCAAAAGAGAGGTCTTTGAAAGAGAAGGCTGCATAGTATGAGAAAATATAATGTCTTTTTCCTATCTTGGAAAAGTTTCTGGTCCTAGGGAAAAATTCAAAATAGGTACAAATAATCAGTACAGCATACTAGATACAGAGCTGGCCTCCAAGATTGGAAAATCTGGGTCCAAGTCCCACCTCTGACACATATTGGTAGGCTGATCCTAGTCGAGTTGCTTAAGCACTCAATATCTCAGGCAGCTTCCTAAGACTGCTAAATTGTAGAGGAGGTGCTAATCTGCCTTATTAGAAGTTCCTCCTCAGCACTTCCCTATATCAGTGATATATTAACTTGGGGGGGGTATATATAAGCTCCTTGAGGGCAGGGACTGTCTTTTGCCTCTTTTTGTATCTCCAGTGCTTAGTAGTACCTGACACATAGTAGGTACTGAATAAATATTGGTTGAACATGTATAACCTATTTCGAATTGCTTGCCTTCTCAATGAGGGGAAGTGGGAAGGGAGGAAGGGGGAGAATTCAGAATTCAAAGTTTTAAAAATGAATGTTAAAAAGTTTTTTTACATATAACTGGGGAAAAATAAAATGCTAAATGAAAAAAATTTTTTTTAAATGTTTAGTGATTGGTTAGTACCCTCCCATTTTTCTTCTTTTACCTCTCTCCTACCACCTGACAAGCCTCTATCTCAGGGTCTTAATGCAGCCCTCAACTACCATTTGCAAATACTTATTTAAAGTTCATCAGACCTTCTAAAGTGTCAGATACCAATATTAGCTGTTTATGTCATTCCTCAAGCTCTCATTCTTTTAATTTCACCTATCTCAGTTAGGCATTAGGAAAAAAAGGAAGCTTATTAAATCAATTCATACTATGAAGTAAATCAGGTGTCAAACATTCAGCCTGCTAGTCCCTTTCCACTTGCAATACTCCTAAGTGTGGCCAGAACGAGATTAAAATGTAATTGGAAAATGCTTAACAAAACAAACAAAAATACAATAAAACATACATAATGTTAATATATAGTTATCTAAGTCAACATGAGCCCACAGGGATCTTTATGTGGTTTAGTGGCTTCCTTATATTTGAGTTTGATACCACTGATATAAATGACTATCCCAGAGGTATTTGCTGCTTTTAAAAAAAAGTTTGATTGTTAATAACTCACATGTATACTATATTTTGTTATCATTGAAAATTTCTTGGGGCAGCTAGGTGGGGCAGTGGATAGAGCACCAGCCCTGAAGTCAGGAGGACCTGAGTTCAAATCCGGCCTCGGACCAAACACTTGACACTTACTAGCTGTGTGACCCTGGGCAAGTCACTTAACCCCAACTGCCTAAAAATTAAAAAAAAAACTTTAATTAAAAAAAAGATTAAAAAAAAAGAAAATGGTATTTCTCATTCATAAGGCCACAGGATCATAGATTTAGAACTGAAAAGGACCTCACAGGCAATTCAGTCCAATGTCAGAGATATCCAAGGTATGGAGGGAACTAATAATACAAATATATAAGACCAAAAGCCATTCCCCAATGGAATGCAATCAAAGAATAATGGTAATAATAATAGTAATAGAAGTAGCTAGTGTTAATATAGTGCTTAAGGGTTTGCAAAGCATGTCATATATAAATATACATGTATATGTATACAGATATACATATGAGTGTATATAAATCTAGTTTGATCTTTCAAATAATCCTGTAAGTTAGGTGCTATTTTTATCTCCATATTACAACTGAGAGTGAGGAAGGTTAAGTGACTTGTCCAGAGTCACAAAGCTAGCAAATGTCTGAAGTAGTCTCCATAACTTCATTAAGCAACCCACAGTACAAAGTCCACATAGATGTGGCATCTACCTTCCATGTTCCACTTTGATATTCATGAACTCTGAAATTCCTTTATCTGATTACGTTTGGTAGTCATTCTAAGTCTTCCTAAGCCTTGTAACCTTGTAACCCCAAACTCTATTCTTCATTTTCACCATGATCTTCAGTCCCTCAACCGTCATTTCTTCTCCAAGCCATCATCCTTGCACTTGGCACAAGGTACCTCAATTTTCTGCCTTGAACACTTGGTGAACTCTACACCATCCTCTTCTTTCAAGTCACTTGCTCCCTCTATCCTATCACTGAGCTTGCCCTGTCTAGCCTTGGATTACTCCCACTATCCATTGTCTTCACTCCTTCACTTCACTTTGGTAAAGTGATACTTTTACACCTTCCTATTTGACTCACTATCCCACTCACCACAGAATCTTTTCCAAATCTTCTCATCCTTCCTTAAACTTCCCATAGCTCTCCTTCTCTCAGTCCTTTCAGTTGACAATCTTGCTCCATACTTCACTGAAAAAAAATTGAGGCCATTTACTTGTATCTCCCTTTTCTCCTCTTCTCCTCATCTCACATCATTCAGATGGCTTTTTCCACTATATGCTCCTTCACTCCCATCTCACATGAAGAGATGGCCTTCTGCTTGCCAAGGTAAGCCACTCTACATACACAAGTGGAGACTGGAGAGGTAAGGGACCAAAACTCTGTATTTGAGGAAAGTACCAGCCCATTCAAATTTGTACCAAATACTGACTTTTCCACATGTCCACCAGTAGCTAGTGGAGCTAATATAGTTTGCAAAGCCATTGAACTTTCATTTACAGTTTTTAAAAATGAATGGTTAATGGAGGGATGACAAGATCAAAAGTATAATCATTTCCATGTATAATTGAGGCAGGGTGAAGGGATAGATCATAAGAAATGAGTAAGTTGAGGAAATGAGACCTTGGGGTATTTGAGGGAGTATCAGTATGTATCTTGAAGTTCCTTCAGAAGGGAAGGAGAAGGGAATAAGCATTTATTAAGCACCTACTATGTACCAGGCACAGTGCTAAGTGCTTTACAGGTATTATCTCATTTAATCCTCACAACAAGCCTAATATGAAATCAGGCATGGTGAAATGGTCCAACCATTCTGGAAAGCAATTTGAAACTGTCCTAAGAAAGTGACTAAAATGCCTTTGACCCAAAGATCCCAGGGCATATACCCCAAGGTGATCAAAGAGAAAAAGAAATGTCTCACTTATATCAAAATATTTATTGCAGTACTTTTGACAGTAGCAAAGAATTGTAAAAAGAGTAGAGGACCATCCATCAGGCCATGACTAAACAAATTATTATTCATAAATATAATGGAATACTATTGTTCTGTAAGAAATAATGACAGTGAATAATACGAAGAAGCATGGGAATACATAGTGATGGTGATGATGAACAGTGAAGACACTGGTACTAAGTGAAGTAAGAGGAAGCACAAAAACTATACATACACACACAAAATGATTACAACACTGAAAATGGAAAGAACAAACAAATCTAAATATTGTATAATTATGATGACCGAGTTTGGTCCTGAAGAAAAGAAGAGAAAATGTACTTCCCTCCTTCGCTAAAGATGTGGAAGACTAATATAACACGTACCAGTAGACTCATCTGATGCATGATTGGTTTTGCTGAACTGCTTTTTCTCCCCCTTTCTTTCAAAAATTGTTATAAGGGATAGCTCTTTGGTAGGGGTGGTATTTTTTAATAATTAAATAGTTTAGAGTATATGCCCAATGATTGGAGCATAGCTAAGCAAATTTTGGCATGTTAATTTAATGAAATATTTCCATACCTTAAGAAAAAACAGATATGAAGAGTTCAGGAAAGCATGGAAAGGCTGATTTGAACTGACGCTGAGTAAAGTAAGCAGAACCAGGAGAACAATATACAAAATGATTATAGCATAATAAAAGAAAAGAACAAAAATCCCAAACTGGATACTCTTGATAGTAATGAACAAATGTAACCCAGGAGAAAACACTGAAAAAAAAATGTGAGAGGATTCTGGGATGATGATGGGATAGGTCGGAAAACTTTTGGCTCTCCAAATTTCCTCCACAAAAAAAAGACAGAACATAGCCTCAGAGCAGCAGAAATAAATATGGCATAAAGCAGTTGCCTTCCTAAGACAATCTGAGAAGATCTCAGCAAAGACCTGACCTCCACCTCCAGGGTGGAGGTTTGGCCTGATTGATTTGCAAGAGCCTCTATGCAGACTCTGCAGAATCAACAAACAAGTCCTGGGGGCAGCTGGGCAGCCTCAGCCTTAGCAACTTTCATCTTGAAGACAGTATGGGCATCTGATGGCTGAATAGGAGGACTGAAGGACTTTCCACTGTTGAAGGATGCCAAGTACACCTGTGCTGACCAGATGGGTCCTGGTTGTAACTGTGGGGAGAAGAAGGTAGCACATACCTGGTGACTGCAGTAGCAAGGGGCAGGGACCCTGTTGGCTGTGGGCACTTGCAGGAGAGCAGAATCCCTGGTTTCAGTTCTGGGGCAGAGAAGATAGCTGTAGTTTGCAGCCACTGGAAGGACTGAAGGGAGTAAGATCATTTGCAGTACAGTGTGGTGGGGGGCCCTAGCTGTGGCTTAGGAGTGGAGAGGAGAGACCAAGGTTGGGCCCCGAGACAGACCTCAGAAAACAACAGTAAGAAGGACCTGAGGCTTGGGTCATCATTCTCCATACCTTGGAACTATAACTTGATTGCACTAATAGCTGCTAAAAATAAAATAAACAAAAATGAGTAAGCAACAGAGAAAGAACCCAACCATAGACAGTTACTATGGGGATAGAGAAGAGCTGGGCTCATATTCAGAGGAAGATAATGGAGCTAAAAAAAGTCATTCCTTTTTCACTGAGAAATGTCTAATGGTCCTAAGAACAAAAAGAGTTCTTGGAAGAACTTAAAAAGGACTTTAAAAATCAAATAAGAGAGATTAAGGAAAAATTAGAAAAAAAAAATAAGAGCAATCCAAGAAAATCAAGAAAATTATGAAAAGAAAGTCAACCAACTTGAAATAGAGAATCAAAAACTTAAGGAAGAAAATAATTCCATGAAAACTAGAATTGGGCAAGGGGAAGCTAATGACGTTCTAAGACAAGAAATCATAAAACAAAATCAAAAGAATGAAAAAATAGAAGAAAAAGTGAAACATCTCATCAGAAAAACAACTAATCTGGAGAACAAATCAAGGAAAAATAATATAAGAATAGTCAGACTACCTGAAAATCATGATAAAAAAAAAGAATCTTGATATAATATTACAAGAAATTATCAAGGAAAATTGCCATGGAGTTCTAGAACAAGAAAGTAAACTAGAAATAGAAAAAATCCACCAAGCACCACCTGAAAGAGATCCCAGAAGGAAAACTTACAGGAATATTGTCCACGTTTCAAAGCTCCCAGGTTAAGAAGAAAATTTTGGAAGCACAAAAAAAAAAATTCAATATCATGAAACTGCAATAAGGATTACACAAGACCTAGCAGCTACTACATTGAAGGACTATAGGTCTTGTAACAGTATGTTACATAGAGCAAAAGAGCTGGGATTACAATCAAGGGTAATTTACCCAGAAAAGTTAAATATAATCCTGAATGGAAAAAAAATGGACGTTTAACTAACTTAAAGACATTCAGGTTTTTGTGACAAACCCCCCAGAATTTAAGGAGAAATTAGACATATAACATCTACGAGAAATATAAGGTAAACATTAAAAACCAATTATAAGGGACTCAATAAGGTCAAATTGTTTACTTTCTATATGTGAAAATGTTAGCAATACTCTTATGATTGTCATCATTATTTGGGTAGTTTGAAAGAAAGGCATGGACTGAGCTGAGTATGATGGGGTGATTTAAAAAAATATGAAACTGTAAGGAAAGATAGAAAGGAGAAATTATCTCATACAAATGAGATATAAAAGGAAAAATTGATACAGAAGAAGCTAGTAGAGGGGTGGGTGGGTAGTGGTGGAACCTAACTGTCATTGGGAATGGGTCAAAGAGGGAACAATATATATCTAGAAGGGTATAAAAGTTCTCTAAACTCAGAAAGAAATAAGAGAGCAAGGGGATGGAGGGGAAAGGATAAAGGAGGGACTCAGATATCTATGTATGTGTATGTATGTATGTATGTATATGTACATATATACAGATACATATGTGTGTGTATATATATAGATAGATATAGATATATCTGTTCTTACTTGTAGCCTTCTTTGAAGAGGGATGCAGGGGAAAAATAAAGTGAAAAAAGAAAAGAAAAAAGTGCAGCTACTTTCTCTCTTTGTAGAGAAAGGCACTCCATAGAGTTATAGCATTTTGCTTATTCTGTCACATACATTTGATATTTTGGTTGGTTTTGCTGAATTGCTTTATTTCTTTTTTAAAAAAATCTTTGCTATAGGGAATAGCCTTTTCAGTGGGAGAGGGAAGAAATATATGAAAATGAAGATGATAAAGAAAAAAAGTAATAAAATAGGATTTAAAATTTAAATGTTTTATATGAAACATTCAGCATCAACATGAGCACTAAATTTGCTATTTATGACTTTTAAATTAATTAATTTTAAAGCACAAAGTATTACAACATTTTTGAATCCTTCCTGATAATTACCCATCACATTCTTTGTACTATTTTTCCTATTCATTTTTCCTTATGTGATCATAGGTAGTATATATTCTATTTTTCTAGTTCTGCTTTTTTTCACTTTCAATTATTTCCTAAAAGTCTAACTTATTTTTCATGACTTAAGTTTGACTTAGCACCTCTCTTTGTTTTATAATTGTTATTCATTTTGTTGGAAAGGGATATGAAATTTCTTACTTTAGTATGTCTATTTTTCAACCAAACAACAACAAAATTCTTATATATTATGCTAAAGCTCTTCAATCAGTTGTCAAAGACAGGAGTTTCACCCTTGTTTTACCCCCTCCCTTTCTTCTCTTTACTTTTATTCACCTACCTTATACCTTTAGAGAAAAAAACCAAACTTTATCTGCAATGTCCTTTTAATTCTATACTGCTTTCCCCACCCTCCATTCATTTAACCTCTGTACTCATCACTATCTTTTCCCAAGCCTTACATTAAGATAATAATTAGCTACACAATTGAAAAATCACTATTATTCTAAATTCTTACCTATATTTTTCCAGCTTAGGTCCAAAGGTCTTTTTGAGATGCTGGTTTTTTCCTCCACAAATTCTTTGAGATTGTCTTGGTTTTGAAATGCATACAACTTTTTGGTTTTGTTTCGTTTTAAAGACTGCTTAGATTTTTAGAAAACTAATGATGGGATTAAATTTCATGAGATTATGAAATTTTAACTTCAAGCTTTAGACTTTTATGTATGTAATGTTCATTAGTCAATTCTGATATCTGTAGAAGATCTTATGTGATCTTGATTGATGCTTTTTGATAAATGTTCTTCCTTCTGGTAGCTTAAAGGATCTCCTTTGTGATTGTAGTTTTGAAGTTTGATGTACATGGCAAATTGAAGTTTAAGTTTCTCCTTGTTGGTATTCTGTGGCTGCTATATTCATAGAATGGCAATTAGATTATTTTCTTTTATAATTTCTGAAATTCTCAAAATTCTGAGATTTATGCTCCTTGATGTTTCCTCAAAATCTTTTAGTTTTTAAACATGCATTCTAATCCTTTCAAGTTGAATCTTATAATTTCACTTCAGCAGGAAAAAAATATATACAATGTAGCAAAAGGAACATAGACTTGGTTTCAGATCTATGTCATTTTCTTTTTTCAATAGTATTTTATTTTTTCCAGTTACCATCTCTGTCATTTTCCAGTTATGTGATGATGAGCATGTCATTTCAGTTTTATGAGCCTGTTTCCTCATCTATAAAATAAAGGGGAAAGGAAAGCACCTACTACGTGTCAGGCACTGTGCTAAGCACTGTAGATATTATTTCATTCAATCCTCACAACAATTCTGTAAGATAAATGCTATTATTATCCCCATTCTATGGTTGAGGAAACTGAAGCAGACAGTAGTTTACTGATTTACACAGGGGTCATATAACTAGTAAACATCTAAGGCCAAATTTGAACTCAAGTCATCTTGGCTGCAGGCTTAGTTCTCTAGCCACTGAACCAAATATTTGTAGCATCAATATCACAGGGTTTTTTGAAGATTAAATGAGATAATTTACATAGCACTTTGCAAACCTTAAGCATTAGCCTGGGCTTTCCTTCACACGTAGGATCCTAGAAGCTAGTCCAACATCTATTCAAAACCATTGCTTGTAATCACAACCAGCACCATCCTATGCTTCTTTTATAGCAGACCAGAAAAGAGGACACATGAACTCAAAACAAAATAGAATAGCGATCCCAAAATAAATAGAATGGCAGTTTGGGGGTAAGGAGAGGAGGGATATGTGTAACCTGGACAACTCATATTTTTAGGCCAGTGTCCCAGCTGAAATTCTTTTCTGTCTCTGAAGTTGCTGTTTGCTACTTCCTTGTAGAATTACTGACATCATTTGCTGATCTATGAGCTACTAATATAATTAGTTAAGCTACTACTCTATTTGTTGATACCCTTGGGAATTGAAGCTGCTATAAAATCACTTCTTCATAAAGATAACCTGTCAACTCTTTTAAAAAATGAATTTAAAGTTTATGGTTTGAGAAATATTTTTGCTTTTTTGTGCGTCCAATCAACAGTGGTACCCAGTTAGAATAGGAAGGGTCTCTTAGAGCAAATCTGTCATTTGAATTCCGTTCCTTCCCCTTCAACACTAACTTTCCCCCATTTAAATTGGAGTAAGATTTTTTCTCCTCCCATCATGTCCTTCACAGTTAGCATTAGAGAGTGCAGTTAGTAACCTTTGTCCACTTTACAGCAGCTACATTCAAATTACAGTTCTTACATATTATAAATACCAGTTATTAGCATTTACCATTCTGTTTTCTACTTATTAATTTTGCTTTTAGATTCAACCAGATATTTTCAATAATTGGCACATTCTCCATTTTGCTGAATCCTGTTATCATCTCCTTCTAAATATTTTAGCTCAATTCCATTTCTGAATTTTGATTTTCTGATTTTATTTCTTCCTTGAGTGTGTCTTATCATTTTAATTGTATCTCCCTTTGTATTCTTTGAGTAGTTTAGAATATTTTGGCATCGTTTCACTATGACTCTCTTCTGGTATACTCCCTGGTTATTTTCTTTCATACTGCAAACTCTCAACTATCCATTATTTTGTGAGTGGGCATACTCCCTCAATCAATGCAGATTGCAGTCCCTCAATAACTCAGTATAAAGTCTTTGAGAGTTTCTCTAGGTACTAAAAGCAATAATCATTAAAATGATTTTATATATATTTTCAAAAAAGAGCAGCTCATCAATGGAACACATTAGATACAAAACATAAAGAAGTAAGCAAACATGGTGGTATAATGTTTGATAAATACAAGGAACCCAGTTCCTGGGTAAAGTACTCACTGCCTGACAAAAACTGGTAGGAGAAATGGATGGAAGTCTGGCAGAAATTAGGTTTAGTCCAATACCTCACTCTTTACACCAAAATAAGCTACAAATGGATATGCAAGATCACATCAAAATCAATTAGAAGAACAAGAAAGAAATTACCTTTAAGATCTATGGATAGGAGAAAGGGCATGAGAAAACATGTGGTAGAGAGGATCATACTATGTAAAATAGGCAATTTTGATTGTATAAAATTAAAAGTTTTTGCACAAAAAAATCTAACAAAGGAACAATTAGAAGGGAAATGAGTGACTAGGAGAAAATAATCTTTGCCACAAATTTCCCAAATAGAGGTCTCATATTAAACATACACAGAAAATTAATTCAAATTTAAAAGACTAAGGGCCATTTCCCAATAGATAAATGTTCAAAGGATACGAACAGGCAATTTTTTTTGTATATTTGTTTTTTTGGTGAGGCAATTAAGGGGTTAAGTGACTTGCCCAGAGTCACACAGCTAGTAAGTATTATGCATCTGAGGCCAGATTTGAACTCAGGTCCTCCTGACTCCAGGGCTGGTGCTCTATCCATGTACCACTAGCTGCTCCTGAATAGGCAATTCTTAAAGGAAGAAATTCAAGTTATGAGTAGTCATATAAAATGCTATTAGCCATTAATAATTAGAGAAATGCAAATTAAAGCAACTTTGAGGTTTCACCTCATATCTATCAAACTGAAAAAGATAACCAAAGAGAAAAATAACAATTGTTGGAGGAGCTATAAGAAAACAGGCATATTAGTGTATTATTAGTGGAACTGTGAATTGGTCCCAATGATTCTGGAAAGGAATGGGGGAACTATGGCCATACAATTACCAAACTCTACATATCTACCTTTTGCCCCTGCTGTACTCTGACTAGTTGTATACCCAAATTAAAGAAAAGATCTATGTACAAAAATATCTGCGATAGCAAAAAATTGGAAACTAAGGGAGGATGTCCTCTTAATGAGGAATAGGTAAACAACCTGTGGCATATGAATGTAATGGAATATTATTGTGCCATAAGAAATGAAGAAGTAGAAAAGTTCAAGGGAAATTGGGCAGACCTCAATGAACTGATACAAAGCAAAATAACTAGAACTAGGGAGATCATTTTATACTATGGCAACATTATAGAGAAAAAATAGCTTTGAAAGATTTTGTAATGTTGATCAATGTGATGATAAATCTTGAGTCCAAACTAATGAAGATGAAACCTTCTACTCACCTCCTGAGAGATGATGAACTCAAAATGCAGAAAGGAACATAACATTTTTCAGCATAGCTAATGTGGGGATTTGCTTTGCTGGACTATGAAGCTACGGTTTTATTTTTCATTTTTTAAAAAAATTGTTCTAAGAGGATAAGGTAGTGGGAGGGACAGATTCAATTATAACTCTTGTTAATTGTAATTAACAAGTAGGGATTCAAATCCAGGCCTTACTGAAACCAAGTCCGCTATTCCACCCACTACACAATGCTGTCAGCTTGTTCATTGCCCATTTGGCGAGTTAAATTCCTCCTCTGAGAATTTCTAGCAATTTTCTTTGCACTTTTATTTTTGAGAGACTTCATGAAGAGCTGGTTTGCTTGAGACTTCTTGTTCTTTCAACTTTCACAAAATCTCCTGTATTTTCGTGTTTAAGCCAAAGTGTTTATTAACCCAAATAAATCTTTCCATGGTAGAATTTCAGTTAAGGTAACAAAATGAAGAGAAAACATGCAGACATCAAGGGAGAACTATTTGCTAAGACAAAGGTAGGACAGTCTTCCTTATGACCCTGCCCAGCTCATTCACTTAAGGAGGACCAGTTTTTCACAGCTTCTCTCCTTTCTCTACTTCTGAATTTATGATTTCTCTCTAAACCCATTTGCAAGTTCCCACCCCACTCCACCTCTACAAAGACCTGGCAGTCTTCTGCTTCAAGTCTCCTTAGGAGAAGAAACCTTTTGAGCAGGAGTTCTAGACATTTTTCATGTTATGGACACCTTTGGCAGTCCAGTGAAGCCTATGGACCCCTTCTCAGAATAAAAATTTAGGAGCTCTGATATTGAGGAGGCAAGACAGGAGTAGCTATAAATATGGGTCATTTACTAGTCAAGTATATATGCAAACGGGCACTGTTTGCATTGAAAATTGCAACCTTTACACACTGTATTTCTTTCTACGTTTTCAAATAGTTCAGTTTTCCTCCTTTTACCCACTCTTCTTTCTCAGCAGTTTTACTTTTATCCTTAGCACATGCCCCTAGCATACCAATTAAAGTCACCAGTAGTCTTTACACTCTTTTGTTAAGGAGGAGCTTAAAGGGGGTGAACATTTTAAATAGAAATTTGAGAAACTTCTTTTTTCTTCTATGTCCAGGAAACATGGGGGGGAAACCCACTCATTTTTTTAACCTGATAAATGGAATGTGACTTCTTTGGGATTTGTGGTGACAGGCAGAGCTTCTTCAATTAATCACTAATCCCATCTGTCCAGCTGTCTTTGAAGTTTTTCTAATAAATTACATTGAGATCTGTATGAAATTGGACCTCTAGTTGGAGTTATTTTCATTCTGTATGTCCAATATTGCCAGATAGCAGACCGAAAGCAGAGACTAGTAGCTATAAATATAGGTTCTTACTCTCAGATGACTCTGCTATGCACCTGCTTCTCTGTGTGGTTTCAACTCCATGGAAGAAGATGCCCCTGAACCAAGTGCGTGGAGTGGGGGGGGCGGGGGGTCCCATGGTATTCCTCCTTCCCACACAGCTTTCCTGCCTCCTTTTATGTGTCTCCCTCCTCTAGATTGTAAATTCCTTGAGGGTATGATCTGTCTTTCTTTTTATTAATTGTATCCCTAGTACTTAGTACAATGACTGGCACATAATAGGAACTTAATAAATATTTATTGGATTGGATTGGATTAATTACATAGACTCTTCAGTTCAGCTGGAATAGAGGTCTCAGGATCCTAAGTGCCACAAACCAACCTCAGTAATCTGTCTGGATTTAGTTCTCATTATGAATACATGATAAAGCATTGATTAAGCTCTTACTATGCACCACTCACTTTGCTGTGTTGAACATATTGTAAAAAAAAAAAACCCAAGAAAGCCTCTGTCCTCAAAGCACTTGATGGAAGACAACAACACGTAAGGAGAGATGGGGCTATGAGTGGGGAGAGATGGAGAAGAAGAGGCATATTGACGTAGTTTGGAAGTGGCCAGGGAATGAGGTGGAAGCCTAGTAGGGGACAAAATAAGTTCAAAAAGCTCATCTATCAGAGCTCAGAGTGTTTCTAAGAGTCCATAGTTCCTGGTGAGAATAGGAATAGCATCTACCTTATGGAGACTCAACCTTTAGTACCAATGGGAGTTTGAAGACTGAGCTCAGAAGGAGTATTAGATTTTGGAATCTCATTATTCACTGGAGCTAGAAGGGATCTGACAGGTCATCTAGTCTAGATTTCTCATGTTACAGATGAAGGAGTTAAGGCTCAGATGGCTAATGACTTGCCCAGAGTCATATATTTTTATTGGCTTTTCAATTTAATAGCAATTTTGAGCTATTGATGTAATTATCAAACATATTTTGATTTGGGAGATAATTTCAATTTTGCCCCAAACACTTACTAGCCATGTGACCTTGGGCAAGTCACTTAATCTCTCTCAACCTCAGAAAAAAGGAGAAAATAACATTACCTACCTTATGGGATGGTTGGTTATTTTTCTAGTTTTTTTATTTGCGTAGTCAATTCAGTATTCTCCTTTCCTTTCTTTCTTTTTGCTAATATAAATGTTTGGAGAGATAAATTTTGCTTTAACTGTATCCCACAAATTTTGGAATATTGTCTTATTGCTATAATTTTCTTTAATATAATTATTTATTCTTGGGCAATTTGTAATCTAACCTGCTCTTTTTTAAAGTAAAACATTATATCATCTCTATTTAATCTTGTGTCCTATGTTAATATTTTCTTTACTGATTATAATTTTTTATAGTTTCTAAAAATTGCATTCCATGTTTTTGACTTTTTGAGTTTATTTATTTATTTCTGAAGTTTTTTATGTTGAAGCATATGATCAATTTTGTAAAAGTGTCATAAAAATAGGTATACTCTTTAACACTCGCCTTCAACAATTGCCAAGGGTCTATTATGTCACAGAATCACAGAACTTGAGAGATGGAAAGGAGCTCAATTTAGTCCCACCCTTAAGTGAAAGGAATTCCCACTATAACATGACTGATAAATGGTTCTCTGGCCTCTGCTTGAAGACCCCTAGGAGAAGAAACCTCCTGAGCAGGGGTTCTAGACATCTTTCATCTTACGGACACCTTTGGCAGTCCAGTGAAGACTATGGACCCCTTCTCAGAATAATAATTTTAAATGCATAAGATTACAAAGGAAAGCAATTATGTTGCTTTACAGGTATCAAAAAAATTTTAAAAGTAGTTCATGGACCCCAGGTTAGGAACTCCTGCTCTAGAAGCATTTCCCTCTTGGACAGCTGTTAGGTGTTTTGTTTTTTTTTTTCCTGATGTCATGCCTAATTTGCCACCTTGATCCATTACTCCTAGTCCTGCCATTTGGGCCCAAACAGAATAAGTTTAATCCCTCCTGGATGTGACAGCCCTTCAAATATTTGAAAGCAGCTGTAACATCTTCCCTGAATCTTCTCTTCTCCAGGCTAAACATACCAAGTTCCTTCAATGAATACCCTGCAACCAATATGTAGTTGTCCAAATATTCCATCCCTCATTTCACATTCTTCCGGGAGGCTGACGTCTCGAAGACTGTCACCTTGAATCCCCTCCTCCCCCCTTTCCCAGATGAGTTGATTTTGATTGTAGATAATGTACGTGTTCTTCTAACTCTGTTGTCTAATGTCTCTTGTTGTTTCATTTAAAATCTGAATTTTTATTTCTCCCTTTCTTTGTTAAGGTTTTCCAAAGGAACAGCTCTCCTAAACTCTTTCTAATTTTTTCATTAAATGTTATACTTTCATTCCTTATTTCTTTTAGTAGACCTTCCTACTACTCTCATGATAAGTAGCCAATACTCTGACATTGAAGAAGACCCAAAGTTGAGGAAATATCTCCAGGAATGTCTTATTCTTCTAACTGATATTCAGGAACCTGCCCAAGACCCACATTTCAGCTGGTAAGAAGAGTAAATAAATCAATAGCACCACTGGTCTCCATTACTTCCGAACTGCTATTGCTCACTGAGAAAATACACGTCTCAGTCCTCCATGATGATTCACCACCAAGCACCAGAGCTTGAGATACTAGAGGGCCTCACACTGTGCCAGACATTAAACCTCTTGATTCCAGATCCAAGGCCAGGTAGGAGTCAAGTACATACTTCTCCCACAGGATTTATTCATTCCTTGCCATTTTGGGATGAGATGACAAAATTGGTACTGAATGTAAGCTCAGACCAGACCCTAGAGTCTTGAAAACTAAGCATTTAATATTCCAGATGCTTATCCTTATCTCTCTTCTTCTCATGTATTTGACAGTACTGACACTGCTCTTCATCATTATAAGCCCCAATTTAGTGGTACTTTCCAGTCCTCTGCCTCACAAATTCCTACCTCCCACTCTCCTCATCTCTGTTTTGGTCAGGGCTGTGGGCTACCTAAATGAAAACTCCCTTTCCCTACCACCACTCCATACATCTTCATCGCCCTTCTTCTCCTAAGTCCCTCTTCTGTTCTGCCTTCCTTTTCCATCTTAGCGGTTGGATCCCTATTCTACTTTTAACACATTTACCTGCATCTTCAATGCCTTCCTGACACACACTATTTCCATCTTGTCACTTTCATAGAAACCTAGAGTCCAAGAAGATATTGCATTCCTGGTCACTTTTTCTAGGACTTGAATCCATTCTTCTCCTTCCTCTCCCCTATCATCAGCCAACCATAAACTGACCAGGAAGGAGAGCACAAATATTCCTTGTTCCTTATCACCACTTCCAGACCCTTCCTCTGCTGCCATCACGCAGCAACCTCTGCTCCTTTGAAATTCATTCCATTTATCTATATTACTATTATTATGTTTGATGTAGTTATCAATTGACTCTCGGGTTATTCTCCTTCCTTCTTTAAGGAGCTGGTATAGCACCTAGCTCACAATATTCCTCTCTACCCCAACCCATGCCCTAATACTTAGGGATTCCAGTATACATTTCAATGTCCCCTCAACAGCATTTACCTCCTCAACTTCTACGACTTAAATTTTTTTTCCATCTCAGTTAGAGGAGTGATTTTACATTTAATCTCACTGTCATCTATAACTGTACTATCCCTGTGATCAAAAATTCTAAAATTCCTTCCTCTGACTACAATCTCCTTTTCTTCTCTCTTTCCTCTTCTTCATTCCTCCTAAACTTATTATTTGTCTTCATTATGATCTTCAGTCACTCAGTTTTCTAAGGATCGATGAGGCTGAGTAAAAAAGCAAGATCAAGGTAAACCAAGATCAAGGTAAACTTGCCTCATCATGAAGGGAACCTCCATCATACGGGTATCAGAAAGGATGGATACCTGTATTATTAGAGGATTTTGGAGATAGAGATACCTTTCCAAAAAACCATGTGGCCCAATACCCATTGGATTCATATCAATTCATGTGGATGCAAAGGGAATATTAAATATGATGCTCAAAATGGACAATCAAGGGGCTGCTAGGTGGCACAGTGGTACAGCACCGGCCCTGGAGTCAGGAGGACCTGAGTTCAAATCTGGCCTCAGACCCTTGACACTTACTAGCTGTGTGACCCTGGACAAAAAAATAAAAATAAAAGAAACCAAAAAAATGGACAAAGGACAAAAGTCATTATGGCAAGTATATTGACCTGGTTCTTAAAGAGCTTATGAATGCCAATCACACAATACTGCAAAGACAAGATGAAGAAGCCATTAAAGAGATAAGAGAAAATATGTGGGTAGCACTAGACAAAATAAAATCTCAGAATGTTTCTGCAGCTGTGCTAGTTTGAGTTGCAGATAAACTAGCTCCAACTCAGTACATATAGCCCTCATCATCTCAGCAAGAAGTGACTTTCAAGTTTGGAGCTAAGTAAAAGGCTATCCAGATGGTAGATATTCCGAAAGATCCAGTGGAACTTCCAAAATTAATAAGAAATGTTTTCTTAATCAATTTTATGCCCTGGCCTCACTTTCCTTCCTTTGCAATCTTAACCCTATAATTAACCATGTCAATTATACACTGTGTTCTATTCTTCAATATCTGTTCACCTTGTCCTATCATCATTCATGCTTTGCATCTATCCAACTTCTCTGCCTCAGCTTGAGTGTTCCTGAATGTCAACTACTCAACAAAATAACACGAATGATACCAACTGGGCCCACTACAAATTTATGTTGTCTAACCTCAACCAGACTCTCACTGTTGGTAATTCCTTTATGATTCCTAAATTAACCCATCATATCCTCCTATCTTAATCTTGTCTCTCAAGCCTTCTATGCCAACCTCCCTCTCCCACCAACAGAGACCTTACTTAATATCTTACTGAGAAAACAGAGTGACCATCCATCTTGAGGGTCTTCTCTTCCTATTCATTACCTTAAAACTTTCCATACTCATCTTCCATTCCTTTCTACTATGCTCCTATCTCTGAGGAAGAAAGACGTGGCTCTTCTCTTTGCCAAAGCCTCCCCATCTTCCCCACTATTGTCTCCTTGATCTTATCCCCTTCCATGTCTTCAAGAGCTTGCTCCTTTGATCATCCTCCCTTCCCCTCCCCCAAATCTTCTTCAGTGTCTCCCTGTATATCGACTCCTTTCTTGCTGCCAACAGTCATGCCCAGGATTCTCTAGTCCTCCAATCCTTAACAGATTTCACATGAGTCTATCGTCCTTTCAAGTGACCATCCTATATCACTTCACAGATAAGCTTCTAGAAAGGATCATCCATATGTATTGTTTCCACTTCTTTTCCTATTCCTTATCTCTTAATCTTTTGTAATATGACTTCCAGCATCTTTACCCAATGACAATTACTTTCTCCAGAGTTACCAATGATCTCTTAATTGTCAGATTCAATGGTTTTTTTCCCCCCAGTCCTCATATTTCTTGCTCTTTCTGCAGCTTTTAATATTATTAATCAACCTCTAGCCTTAGGAAATCTCTCTAATTTAATTATTTCAGAATTCTCTTCTTCAAATTTTCATTCTAGGATTTTCTTATTCCATGGTATTCCTGCATTGTATTATTTCTTGACTCTGTTATTTCATCGAACTCTAAAATGTTTGTTTCTTTTTTCCTTATGGGGACTTCTGCTGAGGCATCTTTCTATCTCCCCACCCATTTTTGTTATTATTCTTTTTTTAAAAGTTTATTTGTCATCTTTTTTTTTTTTTTGCAGCCTTGAGGTGATAAAGGGGATCTGGATTTTTACACTCACATTCAGTCATTGTGATGAAATCATAATTTTTAAAGCTCAAAGTAAATATTAGTTCTCATAACACTCAACTTTAGAGCCATGGATCACAGACTCAGAAAGCAAGAGTATTCAATCTCTATTGATAGCTTTTTTCCCTCCCATTTTCAGAAGATGCTTTGAATATTAAGCAATATTAGGTGGCTCTCATGACTGTGTGGATCACAACAAAATGTGATAAATCTTGAAAGAGATGGGAGTACCATACCATCTCACTTGTCTCCTGAGGAATCTATATGTGGGCCAAGAAGCAATAGTTAGAACTCAACATGGAACAACTGACTGGTTTAAGATTGAAAAAGGAATACAACAAGGTTGCACATTATCACCTTATTTATTTAACTTAAATGCAGAGTACATCCTACAAAATGCCAGACTGGATAAATCAAAAGCGACAATTAAGGTTGCCAGGAGAAATATCAATAATCTCAGATATGGAGACAATACCACTCTGATGGCAGAAAGTGAAAAGGAATTAAAAAGCCTCTTGATAAGGGTAAAAGAGGAGAGCATAAATGCTAGCTTGAAGCTTAACATCAAAAAAACTAAGATCTTGGCAACTTATCACTTCCTGACAGAGGGAGAAGAAATGGAAACAGTGTCAGATTTATATTCTTAGGCTCAAAGATCACTACAGATGGCAATTGCAGTCACGAATTTAAAAGACTTTTGCTCCTTGGAAGGAAAGCTATGAAAAATCTGGACAACTGAAAAAGTAGAGGCATCACCTTACCGACCAAGGTCTGTGTAGTCAAAGCTATAATTTTCTCGGTAGCAATGTATGCTTGTGAGACTATAAGAAAAGCTGAGTGCCCCGGAATTCATTCTTTCAGATTGTGTGCTGGAGAAAACTTTTAAGAGTCCTTTGGTCAGCAAGGAAATCAAATCAGTCAAGTACTTAAAGAAATTAATTTGGCTATTCACTGGAAGGTCAAATACTGAAGCTAAAGCTTAAATACTTTGGCCACATAATTCAAAGAGGGGACTCACTGAAAAAGAACATGATGTCAGGAAATATTGAAGGCAAAGGAAAAAGGAATGGCAGAGGATGAGATGGATAAATAGTAGCATGGAAACAACAAATATGAACTTGTACAGACCTCAAGAAATAGTAGAATATAGAAAGGCTTGGTGTGTTTTGGTCCATGAGAAATCAGACAAGACTGAATGACCAAACAACAACAAATTAAGTTTCCGAATTTAAATGAAATTCATATCATAGGGACATAGGCCTTTGCCATGATATCAGGAAGGTCAGTACTGGCCATTAGCTTTGTCCCTTCCCCTCCAATGACTCACCCTTTGTCAAATGGCTGGAAGTTTAAATGCAAACTGCCAAGGGCAGGGCAGAAGTAGATCCTAAATCTATTAGATTAGAAATTTAGAGCTGAAAGGGTCCTTGGAAACCAATGAGTCTAACCCCTTTAGAACTGATTAGGAAGTAAGGCATATAGGGGCTGGATATGAGTATAAACGCGGAGTGACAGGAATAGCACAGTATTTTGTGATTGTGGTTCATTCCTAATCTTCCAAGTATGGTCTTTAAAGATCAATCAATAAGTATTTATTAAGTGCCTAGAGGCTTCCAACCTCTGGGGATATAAGTACCAAGAAAGAAACAGTCCCTACCCATACAGAACTTACATTCTAATGGAGGAGACAACATGTACCTATAAAATATGTAAAGCATAAACATAAAGTGAATGAATAAAAATATATGCAAAACAGTTAAATACCTTGTTAAATTAGGTTAACCTTGTTAGGTTAAATACAAGGTACCCTCCTATGTAGCTTTTTATTTTTGGTTGACAGCCTATATATTCAAAAGAATCCCCTCCCAAAGACCTAAAATGTGATAGGTTGACTCATTCACTATATTCTTTGGTCAGCCTCTAAGAAAAACCATGTGAGTAATAGGCATAGTGTAGTATCTTCTTGCAGCTGTAGTGTGGAATCACCTTGTGTTGTGGTGAGACCAACTATTGTCTGTCTGTCTGTCTGTCTGTTAACAAATGGGCTATGCTTACAATGATAGTTTGTCTAGCTCTAGTTTAAAAGATGAGTTCTCCATCTGGGGAGGCATATAGGAATGCAGTAGAAAGTATACTGGATTAGAAGTCAAGAGACCTGTATGTGAGCCTTGGTTCCGCCACTACCTGTATGGAGTGACCAAGTGATATTTCCTCTATTCAGTTAGGGGGCTTGATACTTGCAATTTCATCTACTGCTTTTATTCTGAGATAACCTTTCACCTATCTGTATATATTTCATTGTACCTAGTTATTTCTGAGTTGTCCCCTCCATTAAGTTGTATGCTCCTTGAGAGGGGGGATAGTTTTTGCCTTTCTTTGAATCTCCAGTGCATAGCCCAGTGCCTCAGAACATAGTAAAGTACTTAATAAATGCTTGTAGACTGGCTGATCAGCTAAGACCCTTCTACCTCCCCAGCTGTTGCTGCCATTAGCCATTGCTTCTTCTTCATGTTTTTCCTGGCTTGATGCTGGAAATAAGCTTTGGCTTGGGGAGCAGACCTAAGGAGAAGGAAGACAGAACTTGGTCTAGGAACAGGGGCCATCTAGGCAACATCACTGAGTTCTTTCCATACAAAGGTGACCACACAAGTAAGACAATCTGCATGAACTAGTGCCTTTATACAAGCTGTCCCCCATGTCTAGAAGCCACTCGTTCCTTACCTGTGGTTCAAAAAGTCCTTCTCTTACTTAAAGATGCAGTTCAGATATAATTTTCTACATGAAATCTTTCCTGATATTCCCAGTCACTAGTGCCTTCCCTCCTATGTACTTTATATTCAACTACTTTGTATATTTATATTTATTCACTTTATGTTTTCACTAATTATTTTTATATGTATTTGTTGTCTTTCCCATCAGGATGTAAGCTCCTTATGAATAGGGATTGTTTCTTTCTTTGGACTTGCATCCCCAGCAACTGGCATGTGGTAGGCACTTAATAAATATCTGTTGATTGATTTATTGATCTTCAAGACCGCACTTGGAAGACTAGTGATGCATCACAATCACAAGACAATGCTATGCTGTGCCTGTTATTCACATGGTTACTCTCAAAGGTTGGCCAAAGAATATAGTGAGTGAGTTGGCCTATTACATTTTAGGCCTTTGAAAAATGGTATTTTCTGTTATATGGAATACAACTCATAAAAGTAAAATCTAATCTACATATACCTTAATTTATTATAATATCCTAATAAAATACTATAGGTAGGGCAGCTAGGTGGTGTAGTGAATAGAGTGCTGGGCCTGGAGTCAAGAAGATCTGAGTTCAAATCCAGCCTCAGACGCTAGCTGTGACCCTGGGCTAGTCACTTAACCCTCATTGCTTCAGTTTCCTCATTTATAAAATAAGCTGGAGAAGGAAATGGAAAACCACTCCAGCATCTTTGCTGAGAAAACCCCAAATGGGGTCACAAAAAGTTAGATACGGCTGAATGACAAAAAAATTCAAAAACTCTACGTGCGTGTGTGTGTGTGTGTGTATGTGTATTATCTGACATATAAAATGGTAATATGATACCCTAACTTCTCCAATGCTGTCACTAGTTTGTTCTTAAACTTCTAAGCCATTTAATCATAGGGAATGCATTTAATCTCTCTCAATCTTAGTTTCTCTACTTCTGTTCATTTTCCTTGGCTGTCCCCCAAGCCTGGAATTCTCTCCTTATCCCTGCATCTCAGCTTCTTTAGCTTTTGTTAAGTCTCAGCTAAAACCACCTTCCACAAAAAACAAAACAAAACAAAACGAAAACAACAACAACAACAACATTAAGGGCAGCTGGGTGGCATAGTGGATAGAGCACCGGCCCTGGAGTCAGGAGGACCCGAGCTCAAATCCGGCTTCAGATATATAACACTCCCAGATGTTGCTGTGTGACCCTGGACAAATCACTTAACCCCTTTGCCTGGAAAACAACAACAACAAAATCTTTCCTTGATCCTCCTTAATTTTAGTATCTTTCCTCTGCTGATTATCTTGAATTTATCCTATATTTTTCTAGTTTGTACATAGTTGTTTACAAGGTATCTCTCCATTAGACTGTGAGCTCAAGAGTAGAGGCTGTCTTTTACTTTTTTTTGTATCCTCAATGCTTTCACATAGTGCATGCACATAGTAGGTGCTTAATAAATAACTGTAAAATGGAAATGATACTACCTGCCTCATAAGGTTATTGTGATTAAAGCACTTTGTAAAGCATCATTTCAATGTTATTATTGTTGTTGTTTTCTCAAACACACTCCACAAATATTCCATGCTATGTCAATGACTAAACCCAAGCCAGTCTACACAGAAATAAGCCACGATTCTTTCTCTAGCACTAATGCATGCTCACGTAAACAAGACTATTTTTGGCTTTGGTTTCTATCACATACAAAAGCCAGGTGTAAAAGACACTCTCTCCATCTTTCAAGAGTGACATGATTTGACCTCTGTGTTTTCTGAATGTCTTAGCTTGACAGTCTCACAATGTATTGGTTTGTATCTAAACTACATGGCAAGATGTGACAAAAACACAATAGATAACATCACTTATACACACACATCACTTCATACCATCTCCGAGCATAATAAATGTATCAATGAATTCTTAGGCAAGATGATTTGAATATAATTTGTTTCAAGTGACAAATCTCTCTAAAAATTCAAATATGGGCCATGGTGGTTTGGAGTGTTGGTGAAAAAGAGAATGATCTGGTTCATCCATAACCCCTTACTGGAAAGGTCCCTGAAATAGGATCAAGGGAAGTGTTGTTGTCAAGGTGATGTTTTATTTAAAAAGAGTTGCTTTTGCCTACCTTGGCAAGTTAATTTATTCTCTGTCAAAAAACAGTTTAGTAAATGACAATAACATAAATGAAACCACTAAAAGGCAAATTTAAATTAATTGTAATGACTGATCATGGTCCCAAAGAACAAATAATGAACCACATCTCTGACCTCTGGGTAGAGAGGTGGAGGGGAAAGGGGGACAGAGGAAGAAATACTGCCTATATCTTTGGATACATAGCCAGGTATTGCATAAAATGTCTGTCAGTTTAGCTTACGTACTTATTTGTGGTTTAGAATTTGGTCCAGGATGAGCTCAGTGAACAGGTTATATTTCTTATGCCTTCAAACTTTATATCTAAGCCTCCTAGCATCATTTTGAATCAAGTCTCTAGACACAAGTTGACTTTTAAGATTTCAGATTAAGTAGCATATACTCTATGGCCTCTTAACCTCCGTCATCCCACACTTCACTATTTTTAGGCAAAGGGAGTTTGATAATGGAATATTAGAGTAATGGAGGGAGAAAAGGGTGCCTCTTTTTATTACAAAGGAGGCTTCAGTGGTTGGGGAGATGTGATGAATAATAAGAAATAACTGGTGTGAAAACCAGAAGACATCAATAACTCCTGCCCCACTTTTTAAAAGTGTGACACAATGGAATGACCTTTGAATTGAGAGCTTCTAGGACTAGGCTAGATGCAGCCCAGTTCTGTTGCCAGTAGTCAGCTATGTTATTTGTGATCTTTGGGCAAGTAACTTCATCTCCCTGGGTCCCTGTTCCCTACAAAACAAGGTGACCAGAGGTTTAAAAAAAAAAATTGCTCAGCACCTCCCCCACCCCCCAGAAATCTAATTTCTTTAACTCTTTAATTTTTTTTAAAATTTGAGTCATTTCAAAAAACATGATTTTTTAAATGATGCATCTTAAATTTAATAATTTATTGTAAATTTATGTGGTTTTCCTGTATTGAAATTTTGATGACACAATATTGTGTCATGTCATGTAACCATACAGTATCATATTGTAAACAAGTTATTACATGCACATATTCCTGCCTATGCAGGCTGGTCTTCCCAACAATACACAACATGTTTGCCTGCCAACACTTGCTCATTAAGACCTATTGGCAGACTTGACTACTGATCAGTTGTAACTTGCATTTTGTGTGTTTATTTGGAAAATAATGTAATCACTATGATTTTAACTCTGTTACACAACAGATGAAACATGTATGAATGGTTTTTCAAAATTTTCTTCTCTTATCTTCTTTCCTTATGCTTTTCCTGCTCCCTTATTTTCATTCAATGTTCCCCAAATGTACCTGTAGCTATTATCACCCCCCTGGATTGTTTCAGTGCCCAACAGGGGGCAGCATCGCCCACTCTGGGAGCCTCTGGGACAATCTCCAAGGTTCTGTGCAGTTCTAAGAACCAATAAATTGTTATTTTTAGAACATGCCTTTCCAGCAGCAGAAGAAGAGCTGAGCTTAGCAACAAACCTGAATTTAACTCTCAGCTCTGAAATTTACTAGCTGTATGACTGAAAAAGCATTCAACCTCTCTCATATAAAATGCAGAGGAAATCCATAACCTTACACTCATCCCTACCATACTATCAAGAATTGAGCTATAGACATAGACATCACTCTACCTGTCCTGTCTGGCTAACAGTCAAGAATGTGTGGTGAAAATTGCTCCAATAAATTTGACTGTAGGTAATGACTACAATGATTACTGAGGTCACCTAAATGAGTAAAAGAAACATAAGGAAAGACATTTTTGTACACATTCAGTTGCTAATGTACCTGTCTGTGCATTCGTTTTCCAAAACTAGCTTTTCCTGTCTGTCCTTGGGTCAAAACTCAAGATTCTGTGTTTTTCCTAGACCAAACCAGTTATGCCTGTTATAGACAATATTTAACATGCCTGTAGCTTTTAGAAGCACACACTTGCTGCATTTTCTAAATGGTGAGGTGTTTTTTTAAAGTCAGAATAAATAGTGCTAAATAGGCCACACTGTTTCTTCACCAAAAAAAAAAAAGGAAAATCAATCTTTTGTTTGATTGGAATGCTTTCGTTAGCCAGAGAGGGCCCCGATTTAAAGACAAATATGCTTAGATTTTTCATTTTTGGCTTCCAGTCTTGTTCTATGGCTTCTCTGTCTTGTGGAACTAATGCTTCTCTATCACCTCCAATCCTTTCAGGGCTATTTTTATCTTAAAGAACTCAGAACAGGGCTAGGCTTTCTCTTCCACCACCATTAGTTAGCACTTCATTACCAAACCTCCAATGCCTAAGAATAGTGAAGGATGGGCCAGCTAAGGTCAGATGACTATAGAGTGGGTGCTACTTACTCTGAAATTTTAAAATTCAACTCGTGTCCAAAAACCCTGGATTCACAATGCTGCTGGATGATGCTCAGAGCCTCAGACGTGGAGTTTGAAGACATGAGGGATACAGCCTGTTTAAGAGCTCATTCTAGACAAAATTCCAGGCCACAAACAAATATGTAATTCAACTCTTGGTTATCTAGGATACATTGGGGTGGTCCCTTTCCCCACCCCAGACAGATAATAATAACTAATGTTCATATGACTCTTTTTCTTAAAGACCTGAATTATGATTTGAACACAGGTCTCTCCTGATTCCAAGTCCAGCATATTCATGGAATAATAATCTACAGCTGAAAAAGATCTTAGATGTGATCTGGTCCATCTCCTCATTTTACGTGTGAGGAAACTATAGCATAGAGAAGTTAAATAATTTGCTCAAAGTTATACAAGTAGTGGGAACAGCTAGGTGGTACAATGGATAGAGTGTTGGACCTGGAGTTGGGAAGACATATCTACCTGAGTTCAAATCTGGCCTCAGCTGTGTGACCCTGAGCAACTCACTTCACCCTGTTTGCCTCAGTTTTCTCATTTGTAAAATGAGCTGAAGAAGGAAATGGCAAACTCCTCCATCATCTTGCCAAGAAAACCCCAAATGGGGTCACAAAGAGTTGGACACAACTGAAAAACCAACCAAACAAACAAAAAAGCAAAATAATGACACAGGGTGTCACGCCTGGGGTTTGCACTTTTATCCTGCAGTTCTAGATCACTCATACTTCTCCTCACACCAGGCTGCCTCTCTAACCACAATAGGGTAGGTTCCTCTCCACCAGCATGGGGCAAGGGAAAGCATGCTGGATTTGGAGTCAGAGAACCTGAATTCAAATCTTGACTGTCACTATATGATCTTGAGCAAGTCACTGAACCATTCTAAGCCCCAATTTCCTCATATGTAAAATAAAATTTTGGACTAGATGGTTATTTGAAAGTAGGTGTTCTTAACAAGGGGTGCACAGACAGATTTGGGGGGAAAGGTCTTGTGAACTTGAATGGGAAAAATATATTTGCATTTCAACAGAATTGATTTACTTTGTAATCCTACACATTCTGTTTTATTGGCTCAGAAGTATTATTCTACAAGAAGCCCAGCCTTCAGGTTCCTTCTAGCTCTAAATGTATATGCAGCTAAGTGGCATAAAGAAATAGAGGAGGAGGAGGAGAAAGAAGAAGAAGAACAAGATGATGATGATGATGATGATGATGATGATGATGATGAAGGAGGAGTAGGAAGAGGAGAAAAGAGAAGAGAGAAGAGAGAGAGGGAAGAAAGAGAAATATAGAAGAAAGCAAGAGACAGAGAGAGACAGAGAAAGAGAGATTGGAGAGGGAGACAGAGACAGTCACATAGAGAAAGAGAGACAGAGAGGGACAGGGAGCTGTCCTTGGAGTCAGAGAAAGTGTAGTCCTAATCCTGTCTCAGACACTTACTAGCTGCGTGATCCTGGGCCAAGTCTCAGCCTCAGTTTCTTTATCAATAAAATAATAATAATAGCATCTATATAGTTGTTGTGAGGATAAATGAAGTTATTATATGAGTAACATATGTAAAGCTCTTTGTAGACTCTAAATTGCTATACTAATGTTAACTATTATTAACCTATAATACTTTAACTTCCCCAGGAAGATCCAGGCTGAAACAATTCCAGTCACTCCCTGAACAAGAATTAGCCCAAGTAGTCTCAACTCTTTCTTCTCCACCCAAACTGCCAAAAATAACTTAAAACAGATCAGAAACCCAGAAGTTCATTTTTGCTGCCACTTCTTAAGAAGTCTTGCTTCCAGAGTCTGGATTCAATATAAGGAATAGGATGGGCTAAGATTTCTAGAGAAGTTAGATAAATTATTCAACTCCTTATTCAAGGTGACCTTTCACTTGCTTGCTGACAGGTGATCCATGAAGCAGTGACTTTGCCTGTTGGCTGGGCTTGGCCTTGCACTCCTCTCCCAAATCATCGCACATTGACATCATAAGGGCAGGGCTGCTGTCAGACTTCAAGGCACCTCAAATGAAATTACAAGCTTTCCTGCTTTCTCCACCCTCCCTATCGCAAATTCTGTCACCTCACTGCATTTTCCAGTTCAGCTGTGCTTTGTAATTATAGTAGTTGCTATAATAATGCTCCCAAAAGGAAGCACTCGTTTAATAGGAAGAAACTTCAGGTCTCTAAAAGAAGTGCTTTTCACCACTGAAGAGCAGACTGAACACAGCTAAAAGCCCAAACCTACACACTAACAGTGACATGATTCAAATAACATGTCTTCACATCATAAATATTTGCAGCAGCAAAAGAATCATCTCACTCTGGTCTTGGGTTCTATCTTTTCCCTTTTAAAAAAAATCTATATTTCCTTTCATCTGATGTAATTAAAAGGATGAAATCTCTTTAATTGGTAGCTGGGCCAGCAATGTAGAACATAGGATTGAAATAGTTGAAGGCTTAATATGGAGAGTTGGCACATGGTGAGTTAACTTGCAAACGTTTCTAGCCCCTTTGAGATTGACTAGTCCCTGAAAGATGCCACGATCCACATGTCTGTGTGCATGCTACCCAGAGCTGATGTAACCAATCAAAGAGGTCAGAGAAACCAAAGAGTATTCTTATGGATCGGTATTCTATGGTAGAGTGAAAAGTGTATCGCCTCTGGATTTGGAGGATGTGGATTTAAATCTGGCATCTGGTGCTTCTTACTTGTGTGACCTTGGGAATGTCCCTCAATTTCTCTAGGTCTCAGTTTCTATAAAATGAGGGACTCAATCTTCTCTGAGGACCTTTTTAGCTCTGGATGCATGATCCTATGAACAAGATGGCTTCTAAGACGCCTTCTTGCTCTAAATCTATGCTCCTACTGAAGTATCTTCGACCATTAATTATCTCTTCCTATATTTGGCCGACACTTTACAAAAAGTTCGCCAATCTAAGACATTTTTAGTTTTACTGGATGGTGTTCCTTCAAGTGTACAAAACAACCAGTTGTACCAGTGATGTTTAGATCTATCCTTTGATGTCATCCGTGTGGGTGCTCCCTTCAACGGGGTGGACTGAAACCCATCCACTGGGGCTGCCTGTCCCATGCAACACTTATCCCCATCCTCCTCGAAATCTTCTGCAGGCACCACCACCTCTTTTTTTCCCTTTATGCTGAGGACCTTCCTCTAGGTCTCTTGACATTGCCTAGATATAAGTGGGGCTGCTCAGGATGTCATTTATCCTTCATATTTACTATGACTGGCCCACCATTTCCCCCTCTGATATACATTAAGACCAATACAACAATTCAATTCAAGAAACACTTGTCAAGTGCCAATTACATGCAAGGAACCATGCTGGGCTGCTCTTGTTTATTTTCTTCTCTTTTCTCCAATAAGACTTGTTGTTTGCAAAATTTATTTAGAGTCAGTTAATTATTGACTAACAAGTATTTGCTGGACCTCTATTGTGTTCTCAGCACTTTTTTGTGGTGTTTATTCATTGTTCCTGCCCTCAAGGAACCTTGCAATTTAATTGAGGAAATAAGAACTATATATAGGACAAGTTAACATAGAAAATTAAACAAATACACAAAATATTACAAGTCAGGATACAATGACTAGGTATATTGAATAGAAAACCAGAAAACCTAGATACTAATCCCAGTCCTGCTTCTAACTACTTTGTGACCTTGGGCAAGTGACCTTCATTTCTCTGGACCACAAATGATTCATTTAAGTTAGCAAAATCAGGTTGGAGACTACTAAGCAGCCATTGCCCAAAGATCAAAAGGAATAAAGTCTATGATGGTGTTCCTGATGGTGTCATAATCAGGCACTAGAAAGTGCATACGATAACTTCCTTGAATCTTCTGCTTGGGCCTCTGGGTCCTTAGTTTGTTCGGGGTATGATTAAAAACTTCTGTGGATTCCCTGAAGATGGTATGGTACAGTTCTAAATTTCATGCTTTTTGACAGATCAAGGACCTGCTTGATAAGAATGTCTCCCTTCTGTTGATTATCTCCAATTTCTCAGAGAGAGAGACATACATACATATGCATTTATATGTGTATAGTGTATATGTGTGTGTGTACACATGTATATATTGCATTTGTATATGCATATATACATATATGTATGTGTGTGTTTTGCCTGTATGTTGTAATTTGCATGTTGTCTCTCCTATTAGACTGTGAGCCCCTTGAGAAGAAGGAGTATCTTTTGCCTTTCTTTGTATCCCCTGCACTTAGCAGAATGCCTGGAACATAGAGGGTGCTTCATAAATAGTTGCCTTGACTCCTCGAATAGCTTGTTCTCAAAATCCCATTTGTGGTGGTCCTGCAGAAGATTTCGAGGAGGATGTGGACAAGTGTTACATGGGACAGGCAGCCCCAGTGGATGGGTTTCAGTCCACCCTGTTGAAGGGAGCACCCACATGGATGACATCAAAGGATAGATCTAAACATCACTGGTACAACTGGTTGTTTTGTACACTTGAAGGAACACCATCCAGTAAAACTAAAAATGTCTTAGATTGGCGAACTTTTTGTAAATTAATCTTTGCAAAGAAACCAAACATTGAAACAATACTTCTTCTATATTACCTTGGTTGCGGTAAAAGCCTTCTGGTTCCTGGTCATAAAGCCTATGAAGACCAGGCGTATAGGTCTGTTACCACAAGGATGTTTCTTATGTTCTTCCACGTACAGCATACCTTGGAGATATTTCAGGTTCAGTTCCAGACCACCACAATAAAGTGAATATTGTAATAGAGCAGGTCACACAAATTTTTTAGTTTTCCCATGCACATGAAAGTTATGTTTACACTATACTGTAGTCTATTAAGTATACATATTATGTCAAAAAAAACCAATGTACACACCTTAATTTAAAAATGCTCCTTTGTTAAAAAATGCTAACCATTTTCCAGGCCTTCAGTGAGTTGTAATCTTTTTGCTGGTGGCAGGTCTTGTCTTGAGGTTGACAGCTGTTGACTGATCAAGGTGGTGGTTGCTGAAGGTCAGAGTGGTTGTGGCAATTTTTAAAAAGAAGACAACAATGAAGTTTGCCACATTGATTAACTCTTCCCTTCACTTGCACACTTAAAGGTCATTATAGGGTTATTAATTGGCCTAATTTCAATATTGTTGTGTCCCAGGAAATAGGGAGGCTGCAGGAGAGGGAGAGAGATGGGGAACTGCCTATTGGTGGAGCAGTGAGAATACACACCACATTTATCAAATAAGTGAGCTGTCTTGTGTGAGTGTGATTCATAGCACTCCAAAACAATTACAATAGTAACCTCAAAGATCACTCATCACAAATCACCATAACAGATATAATAATAATGAAAAAGTTAGAAATATTGCAAGAATTACAAAAATGTGATAAGAGACACAATGTGAGCACGTGCTGTTGGAAAAATGGTGCTGATAGACTTACTCAATGCAAGGTTGGCACAAACCTTCAATTTGTAAAAAATGAAGCATCTGTGAAGCTAAAGTGAATCACAATAAAATGAGGTATGCCTCTATTCAAGCACCAAAGTTTCCTTTTTGCTTCTGCTCTTTAGGTAAGAAGTACAATTAAGTAACATTTTTGTTTAAACACACTGGGCACAGTTTACACATTTCTTACAAAGACTCGTAGATTTGGAGCTGAAATAGTCTTTAGAGGTCATCTAGCCTAGCTGTCTCATTTTCCAGATGAATAGGGCAGTTAAGAATATACAGATAGTAAGAATCTGCTGCCATCTTGCACTAATAAAACCTCCTGACTTACAGTCTCTTTTTTTCCTCCATCACTCCACCTCCCTTACAGCATTTGGACCTCCCAGTTCCCTGGTCTCTTCACCTCCTCTGACTTCTGTATCCAATCTGACTCAACCAAGCAAAGGAATGGTCACCATACCTTAGACACTCCCCTTAGCAAACTCCCTGCTTGTGGGTCAACAAGCATTCACGAAGTACTGTATTAAGCTTGGAATGTAAAGAAAGGCAAAAAGTATAATCCCTATGCTCAGAGAGCTCGTGGTCCAATGAAGGACACAACATGCAAACAAAGATAACAAGATATAATTAGGCTACACTGGAGGTAATCTCTAAGGGAAGAGACTAAGATTAAGGAGGCCTAGGAAAGGCTTCTTGCAGAAGGTGGGACTTTAGCTAGGACTAGAGAAAAGTCAAGGGGTAAAGAAGGGAAGGTGTTCCAGGCACAGGGGCCAACGAATGAAAAACTCAGTCTGGAGATGGAATGCCACATGTGAGGACTTCTTAGCTGTGCAACCCTTGACAAATCATCAAACCTCTCTGAACCTCAGTTTCTTCCCCCTGTAAAATGGAAATAATGACATTTGTACTACTTTCCGTCCATTGTTGTAAGAAAGTTTTTATTAAGAATAAAGAGAAGTATTTGGGAAGAACTGGGATTTATAGTTATTAATCTTCTTCCCTGAGTTTTTTTCTTCTTAGAATTTCTTCCAAAGCTGAGTGATCAAGGAGACAGTTTGAATCAGATTTATGCACTAAAACAGTGTCTCTTCTGACTAGGCTCTATAAGCAGTATTAGATACTTTAGCTTTAGATAGATTAGCATAGAGTCTATTATGGTGCCAACTGGCAATAAACACAGATATATTGCAACAAACATTGCTAACATCTGAAATACAAAGACTTTAGATTCATTTTCAACTCATGATTTTTTTTCTTAAATGCACAGCTGTCTTCTGAAACTCAATAGCATTGATGGAATGTGGCTGCTTATTGGAAAAAATAAAACCATCAAAATTATTTGATTACAATTCAAATATTGCTAATAGAGGCCCCTATTCAAAACACAAACACTGAATGGACTAAGGTAAGGAGGTATTCTGCGCATGCTTTTGGAAAGTATTTTTCAGTTCAGAAGGATCATTTCTGTCTTTCATTTGAAAATTATTTTTATAATATGTTATCATCATCTTGTCCCTTTTTAGGGGATATTTTAAAGAGAAATTGTTTACTTTCATACGAAGGTTCTAATTTCATCATAGATTCTAGAGCTGAAAGGCATTTATGAAATCATCTAGTCCAACTCCCTCGTTTGACAGATGAGGAAACTGAGGCCTATGGAGATGAAATCATAGGACCATAGACTTAAAGCTGGAAGAGTGCTAGTCTAAGCCTCCACATTTAAAGCTGAGGAAACTGAAACTCAGAGAGGATAAATGAGAGCTATACCTAGGGAGGGAAGACCCATACTGATAAAATTAAAACTGTATTGATGTATTCATTTATGCAACAGTCAAAATTCCTCTTCAGCTACAAAATTCCTCTTTACTACTCTCAAAGGTGTAACACCAATATGACTACAGTTTACGCTATTAGAAAATAGCGGAAACAAGAATTCTTGCCCAAGAATCTGCAGGTAGCAAACAGCAGATTTGAAATTTGAATCTATATCCAATGTTCTTTCCATTTTACTATGCTACGAGATGATTGACCAAATAACTAACATTTATTAAATGTCTAATATATACAGACACTGTAACAAGTGTTGGAGATACAAACATAAATTGACATAGATAACTTCATTTAAGCTAGTGTAATGGGAGCCTGGCATATGCCCAGAATACCTCACATAGTGTCTCTACATGGAGAAAACTAAGGAAAAGAGGGTATCTCTCCCTGGAGGATGCTAGGAAGCTGCTTCTGGGACAACTTTGATGACCCGTAAAGGAAGTACCTTGGAGAATCAGATTGTGGAGCATGTGCAGACATTCTGTAACTGGTTCTCATTGGTTAACCACATGCTGAAGATGACTGGATTTTCTGAATGCCTCCACAACCGATAAAATAGCCTCTGTTTCAATGTTCTCAGAAGCTTACCATATTCAGAACTCCTATATAGCCTCAGGTTGGTCTCCTCCCACTCCTTTCCATCCTCCACTAAACTATCTTCCTAAAGCACTAATTTGATCACATTAGTAAACTCCAAGGGCTCCCCATTACTTTCAGGATCGAACCGAAAATCCTGTGTTTGGTTGTTAGAGCCCATCATAACTTTCTAGTCTCCATATGGTCTGTGATCTAGTGACACTTGGCTCCCTTGTTCTTCCTCCCATATGATATTCTATCTCCCAACTCTGTGGATTTTCACTGGCTGTGAATTCCCCATACCTGGAATTCTCTCCCTCTTTGGCTCTGTTTCCTGGCTTCTCTGGTTTCTTTTGGAATCCGACTAAAATGAACCTTCTATAAGAAGCCTTTCCTAATCACCCTTTTAGTACTAGTACTTTCTCTCAAAGATTATCTCTGGTTTATTACATAAATATCTTATTTATACATAGTTTACATGTTTACACCATTAGACTGTGATTTGCTCAAGAGAAAAAACAGGTTTTTGCCTTTTTTTTTGGTATTATCAGCATTTAGTAAAGTACCCAACACATAGTAGGTATTTAATAAGTGCTAGCTGATCTGACTCTTAGTTGGAAGGATCTTTCCTTTAAATACCAGATGTGGAATCAGCAGGCCTGGATTTTCATCCTAGCTCTGCTGTCTACTACTCATGTGACCTTGGGTAATCCATGTTATTTTTCCTGGGCATCCATTTTCTTATCTGTAATGAGGGGGCTATATATGAGGATTTTCCCTTTTAGTTCTGCAGCCAATGGCATAGTTCTAAATCCTATAATATATACAGTCTCTTAAGAACTGCTTTAGGGGTAGCTAGGTGCCCTGCAATGAATAGAGCACTGGGCTTGGAATAAGAAAGATTCATCTTCACGAGTTCAAATCTGGTCTCAGATGCTTACTAGCTATGTGACCCCGAGCAAGTCACTTAACCCTGTTTGCCTCAGTTTCCTCATTTGTAAAATGGGCTGGAGAAGGAAACGGCAAACCACTCCAGTGTCTTTGCCAAGAAAACCCCAAATGGGGTCATGAAGAGTTGGACATGACTGAAATGACTAAACAAGCAACAAGAACTGGTCCATTTAGATATCATGCTCGCTATCTCTATATCTTAATTTAACCAAAACCATTACAAATCAGCCAACAAGCTTTTATTAAGTGTGTAATATGTGTCAGGAACTGTGCCAGGTGCTAGAGATACAAAGACAAAAGTGAAGCTCCCTGTCCCAAGGACCTTACACTCTACTGGGGAGATACAACATATGCATAGGTAAGTTAATGCAAGATATGTTCAGAATAACACCAAGTAATTCCAGGAGGGAAACAGGAATGGTCTCTTGAAAGAGATGTCATTTGAACTGATCCTAAAAAAGATCTAGGGGATCTAAGAAGAGGAAATGAGGAAGAAGAACATTCCAGACATGGTAAACCAACTCTGCAAAGACAGGGAGGTGGACGATGGCAAATTGTGTGTGGGAACAGCAAGCAGCCCTAAATGTGTGGAAAATAGAACACATGAGGGAGGGTAATGTAAAATCAGCCTAGAAAGATATGTTGAGCTTGAAATGTCTATGAGATATCCAGGTAGAGATGTCCAGCAGACAATTGGAGATAGGAGCCTGAGCTAAAGAAAAAGATGAAAGTTAGATACATAGGTTTGGAAGTTATCCAAATAGGGATGAGAGGTGAACTCACAGAAACTGAGATCACTCAGAGTATAGAGGGAAAAAGTGGTCCCAGGATACCAGCACATAAGGATGGGCAGGCATGATTGAGTACCCTGCAAAGGATATTTGAATTTGTATCGGTCAGACATTTGAGAAGGAAGACAAAACAGAATGATTTCAGGAAAACTCAGGGAGGAGAGTATCTGGAAAAGTGTAAGTCAACAGTGACAAATGTTGTAGACATAAGGATGAATACCAAGGAAATGCCATTGTATTTCACATTGAAGAGATCTTTAGTGATACTAGAGAGAGCAGTTTAAAGTGAACAGTGGGAAAAGAAGTTAGACTGTATGGGGTTGAAAACTGTGCGGAAAGATGAAAAGGTGTAGACAGCTTTTTCTAGGAGTTAGCCTGTGAAAGGATGGAGAGGTATAAAAAATAGTTTGAAGTCACAGTAAGGTTAAGTGAAGGTTTTTAAGGATAGGAAAGATTTGGGTATGCTCATGGGCAGCAAAGGAGTCAGGAGGTAAGAAGAGATTGAAAATTAGCAGAGAAGGGATGACCTCTCTGAGTGGTAAACTCCTGGAGGAAAACAGAGAAGAGGATCAAAGGCATAAGTTGAGGGCATTGATTGGCAAAAAGAAAGGCCACTTCTTTCTAAAATATTGGAGCAAAAGAGGAAATAGTGGGTGGATAATGTTGATGTAATTTGAAATATAGAATTGGGGAGAAGGGTCTCATGACTGATGGCCTCAATTTCACCAGTGAAATATGAGGCCAAGAAGGATCAAGAAGGTGGTAAAGTGGTGGGAAGACCTATCTTGATGCCTTACTGTGTTGTAGAGGTGACTCTAGGTTGTTGAGCTATGTTTGAGGATGGATGTGATGATCCCAGAATGCCTGTCACTCAATTTGAAGTTTCATTAGCGGCTAAGATTAATATGATGCTTTAAGGTTGGTAAAGAAAGCACTTTGCAAATATGCAATTTGATCCTTACAACAACTCTGGGAGATAGATGCTATTACTATCTCCATTTTTATAGATGAGGAAACTGAGGCATACAGAGGTTAAGCTGACTTTCCAATAGCCACATAGCTAGTAAGTATGTGAGGGCAGATTTAGGCTAAGGTCTTCTTTTCTCCAAGTTCAGGGTTTTATCCTCTGTGCCACCATGCTGCAGGGTTGGTAGCAGAACAATTATATGTGTGGGTGTATGCATATATGTATATGTATGTGTATGTGTGTGTGTGTGTGTGGTGTGTGTGTGTGTGTGTGTATATATATGTATATATATATATATATATATATATATATATATATATATACATATATAATTTTTTTTTAACCATAGCAGCCCTGAGAAGACTGGTGGGCCAAGTTGAAAAATGATTATATCAGGGGAGAATGGCCCCATACTAATGAGATCAGAGTTCCTTGAAGTATTGACTGGAGCATTTAGCCTAAAAGCAAGAAAAGAAAAGAAAATCCAGCAAAATAGTCTTTTGACTAATGGTAGGAAATCAAACCCTGCTATTTAGAATCCTCAATCACTCCCACAGCTTAAACTGCCAAAATATTGTATTTAGATTGGTAGCATGTTCAGAGTGTAGAGCTTTCAAGGACCCAAACTGACCAATTTGTGCTGGTACAGCTTAGCATTAGTTTTTATATTTACTTTTTTTTACTGATTAAAAGCTTATGGCTATTGTATGAGAATGTATGAAAAGTACTTTGCAAACCTGAAACTATATATAAATGTTAGTTATAATTATAGGTAGAGGAAGCTTGGCATAATGGATAGAGTGCTGGGCTTGGAATAAACAAGATTTAATTTCAAATCTCGCCTCTAACATTTATCAGTATGGACTTGGTTCCACTCCTGACACTTTCCTACCTTTGGTCCCTCTGGTCTTCTCACCCCTGTTGTTCCCCCCCTCCTCCTACTGATGATTTTCTGCCATGAAATTCCATTTGAGGAAGTGCCCAGGCCAGACACGACTCACTTCTCTCCTGGCTCTGCTCATGACTCTGGGCTTTCCCACCTTACCCTGTGTGGCTGCCTTCACATACACTTTTAAGCTCCATTCCCCACCTTTTTTGGAAAATTTAAGACTGCATTTCCCCACTTTATCTAGGCTGGAAGTGTAAGAGCTATGCACAGTCTAATCTTACTACTGATCATCATGAGAGTTTTGACCTGCTCCATCTCCAACATAGTTCACCCTTCCATAGGCAACATGGCACCCCTTTCCCCTCCTAAGAGCTTGCCATATTAATGCTGAACTTAGTATGGACAATTAATCATTACCTTTAGCTCCACTGCAGTTCAGAATTTCCATGCTTTAGAGGATCCCCAGCCTCAGCCCTCCCAGGTAGCAAAGATTACAGATGTGTGCCATCACAGCTGGTTTCAGCTGTCTTTATGTGCTATCTTCTCCCATTGGAATTTAGGTTCCTTGAGGGTAGAAACTTTTTTTTTTGCTTGTATTTATATTTCTAGCATTTAGCACAATGCTTTGGACTAGTAAGCACTTAATATGTTTGCTAACTGACTGATTCTGAAAAAAATCATTTAACCTCTCCGAACTTCAGTCAACTCCTAAGACTTACCTCCAAAATCACAGATGAGTTTTCATCTGTGTTGGTACTTTTACGGAGGGAAGTTCTTGTAATCATAGATCCACCATGTTGCAAGCTTCTGAGAGATCATTCAGGTGGCTGGCCCTCTAATCATAGGATGTAGATTTAGAGCTTCAAGGTACCTGAAAGGTTGTCTTATTTAATCTTCTCATTTTATAGTTGAGAAAAGAGAGGGGAAGTGTTTCATCCAAAGTCACTAGGTGGCAGAATTTGGATTTGAACCCAGATTCTAAATCCAACACTTTCCCCTAGACCATAGTCTCGTTGTGCCATGTTGCCAAGGAGTGCTTCTCATAGAATCTCTGGCTATGCTCCTTAAACTGAGTCACTATTCCAGTACTCCACCCTGTTTCATTGGAAAGGATCCAAGGACCTATAGCAGCAGGAGAACTAGGCTTCCTGTTATAGCATTTTCCACCTTCACTAAGCCAGCACAGCCATACCAGGAGAAGAGCCAAGAGGGTGGAGGTGGTGATAGGCTTTAAATGCTATTAATTTTTTTTAAAATCTCTTTTCTTTTTACTTCACCTACATTTCCCAATATCTCTCTCTACCCTACTTCTCCTACAGAATCATCCTTTATGATAAAAATTAAAAGAGGAAAGAAACAGTTCAGTAAAATTAACTAACACATTAACTGAGTCTGACAGCTTGTACAACATTCCACACCCACAGTCTTTCATTTCTGCATTATCCACATATTACAATATTCATGTATTCTTCAATACTTCATTCCTTAGTCATTATAACTTCACAGCTTCCACCTCATTGTTGAATGTGCTGTTGTTTCTTTCATTTCCATTGTCATTGTGTATGTTGTTTTCCAGGTTCTCTTTACTTCATTTTGTATCAATTTATATAAATCTTTTCAGACTTCTCTGTATTCTTCATACTTAGTGTTTTATACAGTGCAGTGTTCTACTCCCCAATCAATGGTCATCTTCTTTGTTTCCATGTTGTTGCTACTACAAAAAGTGATCATATAAATATTTTGGTGAATATGGGTCTTTCTGTCATTGATCTTTGTAGCATAGGTGGATTCCAGTAGAATCTCTGGATCAAAAGGTATGGATATTTTAGTCATTTTCTTAGTAGCATTATTCCAAATTGCTTTCCAGAGTGATTAGACCAATTTGGAGCTCACCTAACCCTGTACTAAGTATGCCTACCTTTCCACAATTCCTCCAACATTATCTTTCTCCATCTTTTATTATCTTTGCCAATTTGCTAAGTATGAGTTAAATCTAAGAATTCTTTTGATGCATGTTTCTTCTGTTATTAGTTTAGAACAATCTCTCAAATAAGTTGTTAATAGTCTTTAGTTCTTTTTATAATTGTGTGTTCATATCTTTTTATCTTATCTATTGGGGAATTCCATTTATCTTGACCTTTTGTGAGATACACACCCATTACAGGTAGATCAATTATAATTTAGCCTCCATCGAGGGACATCATAACTGATAATGGCCTAATATTAAATACATACACATATACACATGTGTACATGTATGTATATATACACACAGATATTCATACACACACAAATGTGCTCAAGAAGCATGACCTTCGAATAAGAGATTCCCATGGTTCAAAGAATTCTAGTATTAATTCCAGGATTTTCTCATTTCTCTTGGATCATCATATGCCTCTACCCAAGAGATCTGGAAACATCTTTGCCTGTCTCTATCTGGTTTACTTTGCTAGGTGGTGCAACAGATTGAGGAGTGGGCCTGGAGTCAGGAGGACCTGAGTTCAAATATGGCCTTAGACCACTTACTAGCTATGTGACTTAACTCACTTTGCCCTGTTTGCTTCAATTTCCTCATCTGTAAAATAAGCTGGAGAAGGAAATGGCAAACCACTTCAGTATCTTTGCCAAGAAAGCTCCAAATGGGTCACAAAGAGACAGACATAACTGAAATGCCTGAACAACAGCAGCAAAAACTTGGTTTACGGAGACCAGTTCCCCATATTCAAGTACAGTTATCCCTTCCACAGCATGACTTTCCCCATAGTGGTTTCATTATATTTCGGGTTGGCATAAGAAATTAAATGGGAATTTGGGGGGAGTTTTGCTAAAGCCACAGATGACACATAAGGCTAACAGACAATATAGGAAAAGTTTAGAAATGCATGAAATATATGTGTAGTACTATATGATATCGATATATTTTATCTTTTAATATCATAATAATTCAGACTTCTTCTCTGGTACAAAAAGAGGGCCAAAAAGTTTTATGTGGAATTTCTAGATCATGGGGGCACTGTGTCCCTAACCCCCGAGATGTGGAAGGGATAAGCTGTACACAGTGAACAATATTAGGGAAGAGTTAATTATAAACCCCAGAACAAGCAGCTCCAAAAATCTACATGAGAGTTTCATGTATTCAGACTCCCCAAAATAAGTTAATAGGATTAGGTAGTTGGAAGGTAACTAAGAGATCATCTCATCTAGGAGTTCTTAATGTGGGGTCAGTAAACTTTTTTTTAAAAAACATTTTGATAACCATATTTCAGTATGACTGATTTTCTTTGGTAAGGTGATGTATTTTATTTTATACATTTAAAAATATTATGAGAAGAGGTCCAGAGGCTTCACAGAGTGCCAAAGAAGCCCATGAAGGACACACAAAGAAGATTTAAAACCCAATGTCCAACCCATTCATTTTACAGAGTTGGAAACTAAAGCCAAGTGACTTGCTCAAGGTAACATAGTAAGTAGCTAGAAGGCAATTGGCGTCTAGACCACTTTCTATTTTACCTCATTTTCTCCTTTGGCCTAAAGCTTTGTCTAGGAGAAACCCCATTAGAATGTAACCATTAACCCATTACACTCACATAACATCTTCCAGGAATTAATTAGTAAATAGTTTGTCCAAGGCAATGGTGAAAGGACAGATATTTTGATAGGGACAGGAGGCCCTTGAAAGGGAGAAGGAAAGAACTAGACAAAATCATATCACTACAAATGCCTTCAGCCCTGCTTGAGGCACTACATAAATTATCTGCAGAACCCAGTCTTATATTTAAAAAATAAAATCAAATGATTTCAGGAAGGAAACTTAGAGATTATCTGAGTTCTTCGTTTCATAGATAAGCAAACTATAGCTCCAAAAGGAGAAGGGACTTGCCTAAGGTCTACAAATTTAGTGACTGGTCAGAACTAAGACCTAAGTTCTTCAATAGCCAAACCAGGACTATTTCCCGTGCACAGTGGCCACCTTGACACAGAACTGTAAAATATGTCCTCTCATTTCCCCTAGGACAGGATCCAAACCAGATTGGGCTGTAATATTTAATTCTATGCTATAACAAGGTGATAGATATAGATATAGATATAGATATAGATATAGATATAGATATAGATATAGATATAGATATAGATATAGATATAGATATATATAGATATAGATATAGATATAGATATAGATATAGATATAGATATAGATATAGATATAGATATAGATATAGATATAGATATAGATATAGATAGATATGCAAATCTCTCTCTCTCTCTCTCTCTCTCTCTCTCTCTGTATCTATCTACAGACATTTCCATCTAATTCCAGATCTTTCCCCTGAAATAATCTTTAAAAGTAAAAGCAAGAGGGCAGCTAGGCTGTACAGTGGATAGCACACTGGCCCTGTAGTCAGGAGGACCTGAGTTCAAATTCGGCCTCAGAAACTTGACACTAGCTGTGCAACCCTAGGCAAGCCACTTAACCCCATTGCCTAGCAAAAAAAAAAAAAGCAAAGAAAGATGTTAGCTTACATGTTAGGCTTACATTTACTTACAAGTAAAAAATCTAGAGCAGATAATTAGATTTTCGTATACAGTAGTACTTCAATACATCAATATACATATGGTTTCATCAGTAAGAGCCTTCCCCTTTCAGAGTTAGACAATTTTATTTGCGGAAAGAGGCAGAAACTCAAAGAGTTCTCAGAGTACTTCTGAGAAAGAAGACTCTCAGGGAAAAATATGTGGGGAGAGACATAGCTCTGAGTGAATCAGAGAGAAAGCACCTCTCAGAGAAAAAGTATTTCCTGAAGGAAAGATGGTCAAAGTATCTTGTTTCCCAGCAGCTAACTTACAAATGACTGCTATGAAGACTTTGAGGCTGATATCTCTGATAACTAGAATTGTTTGATGATTCTACAATGATGATTGTATTTTGCCTATTTGTAGTGAAGCTGAAAGAAATACCAAGTTTGTTTTCTCACCCTGAGATAGAGGCTTATTTCCAGTAGCGTGTGTGAGTTACCTGGAACTGGCTAGAGATGGTGGAATGTTGTATGAGTCTTGGAAATCAGTGAACACTACATTCTGAGTTAGATTTATTGTTTTATTGATTGACTAGATTTAAGAAAGTAATGGAGAAAATGTTAATGCATATTAAGGTTAAACACGTGACCTGTGTGTCTACATTGTGTGTGTGAGGGGCAAGAGCCAGTTATTAAATATTTACCCGCATATCTGTCACACGAGGAGAATATGCTTTGAAACAGAAGAGAAACTGAAGCATCCAAGGAAGGACAGAAAGAAGCAAAGAAAAGACTCATAACTGAAACTGATCCCTGGCTGCTTGAAAGGTGAGCCCAGGTGAGCCTAGTTAAGAGGGATGGCTCATAGAAAAGGAGCTAAACTAATTGTTGAAAGAGCTTAGGTGGCAGCTAGGTGGCGCAGTGGATAGGGTACTGGCCCTGGAGTCAGGAGGACCTGAGTTCAAATTCGGCCACAGACACTTGACAGGAACTATGTGACCCTAGGCAAGTCACTTAACCCCAATTGCCTCATGAAAAAAAAAAAAGAGCTTAGAATGTGCATTTGCATCTCTACTGAACTGACAGGGTTTTCATCCACTGCTGAGAGCTGAGCTGACTGAGGGGAAAACATTATTGCTGAGAGTTAACAGGCAGAAGAAGGCTCTGCTGATTAAGAGCTGGCTGGGGAAAGGAGAAGAGAGGCTTGTCTACCTTGCCCTGTACAACTACCTATGACTTAACAAAGAGGAAATACTTCCAAGGCTTGTCCTCCTTACCATCTACTTCCACCTACAACTTGAAAGAGGAGCCCAACCAAGAGAACAGATCTAAATAGCTCTGCAGATTCCAAGTGAGAGGAATCTTGCTTAAAGAATATAAACCAAGGAGCAGTTCAAGCAGAGCAGCCAGAGGAGAAGTGGAATATTTGGTATATACTATTCCCTAGGGGCAGCTAGGGGACCAGGTAGATAGAGTGCTGGGCCTGGAATCAGGAAGACCCTCAGACACTTACTAGCTGTGTGACTCTGGGAAAGGCACTTAACCCAGTTTGCCTCAGTTTCCTCATCTATAAAAGGAGCTGGAGAACTAAATAGCCAAACACTCCAGTATCTCTGCCAAGAAAACTACAAAAGGAGTCATTAAGAGTCAGACACGGCTGAAAACAACTAAAACACCACCAACAACACTATTCTGTAAGGTTAACAGGAACATCCTGGGGCACATTCCAGGGTCATGAGTTGTCCTGGGTTTCCTGCTAGTTTGGATTTCTGTAAGTTTGGGCCCATTCTTCCTCATAAATGCCTTACAAAATCCTCTGGCATTCAAATCCCTTCATAACCAAGCCTCCTCCTGCCTTTCCAGGCTTCTTACACTTTACTCCTTCTTAACACCTACTTTTCAATCCAATGACACTAGCCTCTTGACTGTTCCATAAACAAGACTCTTTCTTTTGGAGTTATTTTCTTTGGTTAGTCCCTAGAATGCTCTCCCTCCTCCATTCTATCGATTGGCCTCCCTGCCTTCCTTTAAGTTCCAACTAAAATCCACCCCCCACTTTTTTTTTTACAGGTAGCCTTTCCTTACTCCCCTTAAATCCAGTGCCTTCCCTCTATTATCTCCTATTTATCCTGTATATAGCTTGTTTGTAGATATTTGTTTGCATGCTGTCTCCCACATTAAATTGTGAGCTCTTTCAGGGCAGGGACTGTCTTTTGTCTCTTTTTTGTATCCCAGATGCTCACTACAATGCCTGGAATATAGTAGGTACTTAATAAATGTTGATTGATTGATTATGTATTGGTGAGAAAGGATGACCCAGTTTATGGGTGGACTGTTACATTACAATCATTCTTGTTTTGCATTTTCTGTAGTAAATGTATGTCATGATTAAGATAATGTTGTCACCTTGGATGATTTATTTAAATGGGAAGCATGTCAAAAGGAACTTAAGAGCTACAGTTGTAGGTAGATGAATAGCTCTGAACACCAAGATTGTCCCTAGGATCCTAAGAGTGAGATGTAGCAATATAGGCACCCTCATTAGGGAATTTCCCAAACTGCCAACATGAGCATAGGTTGAATATTGAAGTCAACACAGAGAAAGAGAAGAGGGAGAGAGAAAAAGCATGCTAATGCCATGCCTGAGTCACACATCTATGCTGGCATATTTTCCATGGGTGCACTTTGCATCCCATCTATGCCTTCTTATCCTGTGCAATTCTTGTCCCTGCTCTTCTACGGATCTCCACAGAGAATCTCTACCATAAATGTTGGAAACCTTCCTCTAGATCTTTTATTTTGAAAGTGTCAACAGGGATTCAGTCATTCACCTCATCTCTCACTTGTAATACATGTCTTTCAACTTCTTTTTATATCCTTTGTAACCATTTATTGAGCATAAGACATCATTGGAAATATGCTGCCAACTCCTTGTGCCCTTTCGATGATGTGCAACTTGAATTCTCCAGAAATTCTGGTGTTCTGAGCTTTGTAATTATAGAACACCACTGGTAGAATATCCAGTGGTTATATCCAATGAGAATATCCAAATGGGTCTTTGCATTAGGGATCAAGAACTGCATAATTTCCCAAATGTAACTCACTCTATTTTCTTTTAAGCAACTCTCTATAAAACTCTTAAATTGTAGACAAGGTAGTTACCAGCATTGCTGAGGGAGTTTCCTTACCCAGAAAATCACAAGTGCAGTCCTTATCTCTATCCCTATAGTTGAGTTAATGTTTATAGCTGGTCTAAAAACAGTGAATCAAAGTATCTTTTGTCCTCTTCAGTCAGGTCACCTGACCACCATCAATATGGAAGTGGGATAGTACTAAAGAGGTTTTCTTCCTTATTTCATGGTTTGTCATTTCCAAAGAGTTCATCACTTGATGGCCAGGCTATCGGTGGTGAACCTCTCCATCTTTAGCTAGGTTGGTCCCCAAAGAGCTGACTTATTCGCTTGCCAGGACCAGACTCAAAGCTTTTCCAACATGATAGAAGCTGCCAGAGCTTGCATTCTGCTTATATAACCTTCAAGAACCCAAGATCGGCTTCATGCCACAAAAAGTCACACAAGTAAGATTTTGTGGAGGTCTGACTTGCAAACTTTATCATTTTCTGGTCAGTCTCAATTGTATATTAATTGTTGATGTTTAAACACGTATATGTGTGTGTATATATATATATATATATATATATATATATATACACACATATATATTCCATATGCATAGTTGTTTGCATTCTGCCTCCCCTATTAGAATGTGAGCTCTTTATTTGGTTTTCCTCTTTTCCCCAGAATGAAGCACAGTGCCTGACCCATAATAAACACTTAATACTTGTTTACTATATAAAGTTCTACCTATAAGATTAGTAAATCTTATTCTCAAAATATGCCAATCACTGCTTTTTCCTTACCCTACCCTTTCCAATCAGGACAGCAATACTGATGCTCATTATATTAGAACACAATTAGTGGGCATTAGAGTGAATTTAGAATTACATGAGGGCAACAGGTGTTAGAACTCATCCAGGGAATTATTAAATTGAAGGCTTTGAGGATTTGGTACAAGAGTTCCAAAATATTCTAGAAGCAGGTGTTGTAGGTATTCATGCCACACATGTGGGCACTTAGCCATGTTTAATGTGGCTGATGGCAGCTTGAGCAGAGACAAAGCCAAAGTGAGACAGCTGGCCAGGATTAGCTGGTCATAAGGGATGCACATAGGAAATCATGGAGGGCCAGAAGAGAAGTAATGTTGGAAGCTGAACCAGAGCCTGCCCCTGGTAAGATTTTGAAATAAAGTGCAATAATATGAGCATTTATCAAACACCTACTATATGCAGAACACTATGGTTGAGGCTATAGGAGATTCAAAGCATGGTTTGTGGGAAAGGGCTCTAGAGCTGGATTTAGAGAAACTAGATTCAAATCTCATCTTGGCTATTTACTACTTGCCTGAATTTTGGCTTGCAGCCTAACCTTTCTGGGCCTCAATTTCATTATCTATTAAATGAGGGAAGGCAGGGATTAGATAATCTAATCTAGATAATTAGATATTAGAATTAGATAATCTAAGGGTGGGGAACCTGAGGCCTTGAGGCCACTTGTAACCTTCTAGGTCCTTGGGTGTGGCCTTTGGACTGAGTCCAAGTTTTACAGAACAAATCCTTTTATTAAGGGGATTTGTTCTGTGAAGTTAGGATTCAGTCAAAGGGCTGAGCTCGAGGACCTAGAGGGCCACAAGTGGCCTCTAGGCTGCAGGTTCTCCACCCCTATGGCCTCTATGGTCTCTTCCAGTTCTCAATCTTATGATCCTAAGACTTGGTCACTTATCTCCAGCAGCTTCCAGTTCAGTAAGAAGATAAGATATAAACATAGTATTATTTACCAGTTGGTTGCCATGGTTTGCTTTTCTAGATTTTTGCCACTTTCTCAACCCAGAGTCTTGCCAGAAAAATGTCCAACCTCCCTGGCCAGTTCCCTCTCCCCTACATGGCTGCTATCTAGCCCAGGGGTCTTTTCTCTGTTCCTTACTTGTGGGACTCCACCCATCTCCAAATTTTTGCATGGGCCTATCTTCATTCCTGGAATGCACTCCCTCCTTATAGAATCTCTCTCTTCTTTCAAGATGCAGCTCAATCAACACCTTGTACTTATGAAGCTTATTCTCATCCCACCGGATGCTATTGCACCCCCATCAAGCTATTTATATTTATTCTATATATACACACTAGTATATATGTATACATACATATATATTCTACATATATAAGTATGCATTTATATAGATCATTGTTGGACGTGTTAGAAAGTAAACTCCTTGAGAGCAGGGACTGATATATTTTTTGTCTCTGGATCCCCAGTACCTAACATAATTCTTGCCATATACTTCACAAATGCCTGATGATTAACTGATATAAATAATTTGTATAACCCAACCTGGCTACTCTTAAGAAAACTGTCACAGGGGACTAAGAGACAATAGGAGTATTTTGTCAAGCATTTCAATCTATGTGGAGTGCTCATTCAGGTGGGAAATGCACTGCCTGGGTGCCTAGGGAAAAGAGGGAGAAAGGTTTTGGATTCACCGTCTCTTGACCGGTGATCAATGAGGTCAACCTGTTTAGACATAATAGGACTGGGATATGCTACTTATCCCTAGGGAGACAAAAGTTGGTATGAACTGCAATGCAAAGGAAAGACTTTTGATTAAAGGCCCAAGTGCCTGACACTAGGTTAGAGTCATAATGTAGAGAGGACTGTGTCTCAAGTCAAGTGAAATCAATAAACATTTAGTAAGTGGCTGCTATATGCCAGGCATTGTGTTAAGCACTGAAGATACAAAGAAAGGTACAAGATAGTTTCCTTGCTTTCAAGGGGCTCATAGTCAAATGGAGGAAACAACACACTCACACACACACATATGTATGTATATATATGTATATATAGTTACATGCAAACAAGATCTGTATAGGATCCAATGGAGATAACCATTGCAGAAAGTGAAGATTCAATGGATACCTGAAAAAAGTCAGGAAAGCTAGAAGGCAGAGATGAAGAGGAGAAATATTTCAGGTATGTGGGATGGCCAGCAAAAATGCTTAGTCAGAAGGTGGAAATGTGTTTAATATGATTGTACATGTATAGCCTATATTAGATTGCATGCTATCTCGGGGAGGGGGAAAAATTTGGAACTCAAAATCTTATAAAAGTGAATGTTGAAAACTAAAGATAAATAAATAAACAAATAATTGGGTTTTTTTTTAAATGCTTAGTCAGGAGATGGAGGAAAAAGCAATTTCTGAGGAAAAGCAAGGAGGCCAGCGTCACTGAGTTGAAGAGTACATTGAGTGGAACAAGGTACATACTGGAAGACTGGGAAGGTAAGAAGGGGCCAGGTTATTATGGGCTTTAAAAGCCAACAGAGATGCTATCCATATCCAAAGAAAGAACTGATGTAGTCTAAATGCAGATTGAAGCATGCTATTTTCTTTCTTTGTTTTTTTTTTATGGTTTTTTTCCCTTTTGGTCTGTTTCTTCTTTCACAACATGTGTATGTTTTAAATGATTGCACATATATAACCTACATCAAATTGCTTCCAGTCTTAGGAAGAGGGGAAGGGAGGAAGCGAAAAAAAATTTGGAACTCAAAATTTCATAAAAATGAATGTTAAAAATTGTCTTTACATATAATTGGAAAAAATAAAATACCATTTTAAAAAGCTAACATAGGATTTTATTTGATCCTTGAGGTAATAGGAAGCCACAGGAGTTTGTTGAATGGGGAAGGGTGTGTGTGTGTGTGTGTGTGTGTGTGTGATGAACAAACTGCAGATCAGTTTGACAACTGAGTGTAGGATGGAAAGTGGGGAGAGACTTGAGGCAGAGATCCCAACCTTCATCCAAGACAGAGAAACTCTGTATTATTGTCCTATACAGTGTCAAAATGGGGCTCATAACAAAGACATATTTTTCTCTGGTTAAACGATACAGATACCATCCGGGCTATGCTGGGTAGGTCTAAAACGATAACAAGGAAGATCCCTGATTAAGTGTGGTGATGGGCGCCACCTTCTGGAAGTTGTCAATATTTATCAAAGGATGTACTGTGAGGGATCATGCCTGCCAAGAACTCTACTGTAAAGGACTGAGGACATCCAGGCCTCTGGGCCTCATGAGCTATGTTATGAGTTCTCTTTGTTTTCTTCTCCCAGCAAAAAAAAAAAAAACTACTTCTTTGCATTTTATGAATTGTGTGCTTGCAAGGGAGAGATTTGGGGCCAACATGCTGGGTGGTATCAGATGATGAATTCCCCAGACTTTTTCTGGTGAAGTCAATGACCTATCCAAGCAAGAATTTTCCCAAAGTTTCCCTGGGTTCCTTTGTGTTTTGTCAGATTCTCCGACAGGAGGCTTACAAGTACATGAGGAAGTTATAAAACCAAGGCTAGGTCTAAGGAGAAAGGTGTCTCCCTGAGTGGGGTTTGGGGAAAGCTTCATGGAGGAGATGGCATTTGAGTTGAGATTTTAAAGGAGAGGTAGTGTTGAAGTTTAGAGGTTTAGGGATGCTGGGACCCCCAAATCCCGACATGCAAATCCTGCCCGAATGAATTCTACCCAAGCCTTCTTTCAGCCAAAGACAAGGTTTATTAAGGAATACTCCATATTGGCCAGATTCTTAAGGAATCTAAGCATTTGAATGGCTAATGCAAGCAGGCCAGATCTTAAGAATTTGAGCACCTTAATGGAGACAAGATGAATCTTATATACAGAAAGACTATGGGAGGGATCTAGGAGTGGCCAAGTAGCCTGGGGTGACTGGAGGAGGGGTCTAAGGAGGATCTGGATGGGAGTGGACAGTAAACTGGGGTGAACAGAAACCCAGGTCCCTACCTGGACCATGTGGCCAAGGGAGAATGGAACCTAGCTAGGATTAAGGGTGGGAAGTGGCCAGGGGCAATCAGGAGGTAACTGAACTGAACTGACATTAGGCCATAGCCACAATGAAAGGCCAGTTGAGTGGATTACAACCTCAGGAAAACTCCAGAAATTTGGGAAAAATCCAGGGATTTTCTTTTTTGGGGTCCAGATCCAAAGACCCAGTCTTTTCCTTTTAGGATTTCAGATCCCATTCCCATCAGTAGTATTTTTCTAGGTGATGGGAAATGGGAGGATATGCAAAAATGGCCTTCCTCTCTACTAGCTAACCCCCAAACTGCTCCATGGATGCTGAGGGCTCCTTGTGCAGTGTGCCCCCTCCATCTACCTGCGTAAGCTGGATATTCTAACCATGCCCTCCTCTGCCTGCCTCCCTACCTTTAATCACACGTTTCTGGTCCTGTGTTCTATCTTTTTTCTTTCTTTCTTTTTTGGTTGGGCAATGGGGGTTAAGTGACTTGCCCAGGGTCACACAGCTAGTAAGTATTATGTGTCTGAGGGTGGATTTGAACTCAGGTCCTTCTGAATCGAGGGCCGGTGCTCTATCCACTGCACCACCTAGCTGCCCCACTGTGTTCTATTTTCTTATGGCACAACTTCCTTGCCAGTGGTAGGGAGTGGGGTGGGTAACAACTCATAATCAGAATCTGTATAAGCTTCACAGTTTTCTCACAACAATCATGTGAAATAGGAGATATAACTATTATCATCTTGTTTTTTGTTTTGTTTTATTTTTGTTTTTGTTTTTTGAAGATGAGAAAACTAAGGTTCATTCCCTTTAAGTGACAGGCATTATAAGTTGTTACCAGCCCAACTAGTGGTGTGCTAGTAAATGGTTTAACAAGCAGCTCTCTGAAAAAACCAGCAAACCATGACCACTCTTAAGTTTAATCTGTATTATTAACATTTTCTCCACCATTGTCTTAAAGTCTAGAAATCAGCAAAAAATAAATTAAGCCCCAATTTGTAGATTTCTGAGGTATAAATTGTATAAAAATAAATTTTCATGCAAAAAATTTAATAATCAGCTGAGCCAATAAGAGCTGGATTTAACATACACCTTAGAGCAACCCCAAACCAGTCCTTCATTTCATCTGTTGTATTCTTTCTGGTGCCTTTCTGGGCTAATCTTTATAATGGTTAAAAAAAAAAAACAACCCTTTCAAAGGTGCCATGCAGATGGGGAAGAGATATTTTAGTGAGAAAAGCAGGGCTTTAATATTCCTTAAAAATTATGCCATATAAGTAGACACCCTACCCAACAGCCCAAAGGCTGAAGCCAAAACATATTTGCCAGGAACTCTTGAATTTAAAGAATGAAGGCTTCCTTCAGGTACCGTTATAAAGGCCATCCCAAGGAGTTGAGAGCAGAATCAAACACAAGCAGCCCAAGAGACATTTGCTGGCCTTTAGAACACCAGGAAAGCCCAGCTCTAGTTACAAAAACCTAAAAATGGGAGTGAAGAGTGAGAAATGAAGAACTGTCAGGATAAAGCCTGATATGTTTGACTTAGTCCAAAGCTCAGGGGACTTAAGAATTTATTGAATGAAGTGTACCCTGGAAGTTCCAGGATGTCTCAGAATTTAGTAGGTTGGAAAATGTGTATAGGAATACATCTTCCAGAGTTCCATTTTTCCTTGGCTTTAAAGAGACTTCTACCTAGACTTGTCATGGGCTGAAATGGAGAAAGAAAAACAAGTTGCCTCACTAAACCTCTAGGTTTTTTCTGCCTGGTGTCAAGTGTGAGTAAGGGAATACAAAACATAAATCGAGAACTCTTTGTGAAGCTATTCACTGGGGCACATGATGTGAGTGAGCTGGGGGCAGCCAGAGGAATTAGGAGAGCATCCCAGTCCAGGAAAATTGTGGGACCAGATCAGGGTAAAAGTAACTGTTGTTGTCAGTGAAATAAAGTAGAATTCCAGTCCATGGTTTCTTTCTCCTTTGCTTCCTCAGAACCTTCTGGAGAGACTCCCATAATTTTTGAACTTCCTTTTTTATTCCCTTCAAACTATCTCACAGGAAAGGTGGGAATAAAAAGAAGAAACAATCCAAGTTGTAATGTTACTGCTATTTGCAGTTTTGTTTTTATTGATTATTTAAGTTTATTATGCTTTCTGATGGCATTAATAAATAACATTATTTAACATTAATGCCAAACCAGTTAATAGTGAATTATCAAATCGTTTGAGTTTGGAGGGTTGTGACTGAAGAGGATACCGGGGGTGTAGCCTCGAGGCCACACGTGACCCTCTAGGTCCTCAAGTGCAGCCCTTTGCCTGAATCCAAACTTCAATAAAAGGATTTGTTCTGTAAAACTTGCACTCAGTGAAAAGGCTGCAGCCAAGGACCTAAACGGCCACATGTGGCTTCTAGGCAGCAAGTTCCCCGCCCCTGGATAAAACCAACCCATGGGAAATGGAGGCTTGAATTGGTTATGGAAAGAGAAGACTTTGTATTTTTGGTAACTTTGAGTATACTCCAGATTATATCTTTAAAATCTTTTGAACCTGAGGGTTAATTCAGTCACTGGGGAGCTAAGGAAGCTGAGGTTATAAGGAGTAGGGAGAAGTGAGCTACTAATGGCTAGGTGAAGTAATACCTGTTGGTCAAATATTTTACACTCTTCTCAGGTGGCAAAGTAAATGACTGAACACATGGCAATCTGCTCTTTCTGTTAACAGCAGGGAGCAAGGAAATGAGCCAGGGTGGTCATAGTTGTCACTAAATATACCTTTTAGCACTGCAGCCCACACTCACCATACATGACTCTGCTACAGAGAAAATTATATACAGATCCTTAACTTCATAGACTATAGGATCATAGGTTTGAAAACCAGAAGAGACCATTCAGTCCCCAGATTTTTGAACTTGTTTCAAAAATAATTTCAATAATAATTGTTTTCATTTGTATTCATGTATATATATATATACACACACACACACACACACACACACACACACACACACATGTTTTATGCATTTAAAAACACTATTCTGAGAGGGGTCCACAGACTTCACCAGACCACCAAAGGGGTCCATGACACAAAAGAAGATAAGATCCCCTAGCCTAGTCTAGTTCCTGCCTTTTATAGAAAGGGGGGACATGGCCTAGAGAGGTTGAGGAACTTGCCTGCAATTACATAGTAATTAGAAGAGCTAGCATTGAAACCCACATTTTCTGATTCCAAATCCAATATTCTTTCCGTTACAACATGCTACATATTTCACATTTTACATGCCACAACATGTGAAAAAGCTCCTTACAGAGATATTTTATTAGGAAACCAATGTTAATACATACTGGAATCTCTACAACCTTCCCTGGCACAACAATCACTTTTATGGGTCCCCGAGATGACTATTGTTTGAAAGTCAACAAAACAGGACAATTCATGTCATGATTAGTCAGGTGCCACTTGAAGCTGTAGGGGCCAAATCAGGTCAATGCCACTAGTCTGACCCTTTAATAGAGTAGAGAAGAAAGAAATAGGTTATTGGATTCAAATTATGAATCCAAATTGACTCATGATAGAAAGATTGAAAAATAATACTTAACAGTCAATAGAATCATCATATCTTCAAAGATGAAAACGACCTTGGAAACTATCTAATCCAATTCTCCTCATTTTATAGATGAGGAAATTGAGGCCCAAATGACAAAATCCAACAAGTTCACTACATGCAAGTGATAGAGGTACAAAGAAAAGCAGAAACCATCTTGCCTTCAAGGAGGTTATATTTTAATGGGAGAGATAGCATGTATATAAATAGCTACATACCAAATAGATGGAAGGTAATCTTAGAGAAGAAGACTACAGAAGTTGGAAGGACCAGGAAGCACCTCCTATAGAAGGTGATATTCAAGCTGAGTTTTAAAGGAAGGCAGGGATTTTAAGAGGGAGAACATTTCAAGGATAGAGGAGAGACAGTGCTAAAGAAGGAGGCATGAAGTCCTTCATTAAAGGCATGAAGAAGGGAGATGGAGTGACATTTATGTGTGAGGAACAGCAATAGGCTAGTATAGCTGAATTTTTGCATGAATGGAGAGGAACAAAATGTAAGAAGACTGGAAAGGTAGGAAAGGTTCTACATCTCTTTAGGTGCCAAACAAAGGGCTTAAATAGGGACTCACTGGAGTTTCTTGAGTATGGGAGATATGGTTAGACCTACACTCGGAAAATAATTTGTCAGCTATGTGAAGAGAGACAAGGCAGGGAGAGCAATTAGAAGGCTATGAGTTACTATTATTATTATTATGATAACATATGTCAACCTCTCTTCTCTCACTGTTTCTAGGTCTGTTATTGCCTACCGAACAAAGTATAAACTACCTTAATCTACCATTCTTGGCCCACTTTCTCTCATGCTGTACCTTTTAAATGTCAGATTGACTTATTTCCATCCTTCTTACCCACCACTCCCACAAATCCCATGCTTTGCAGCCTCTGTGCTCTTGTCTCCCTTCCTATCTAGATTTCAAGACACAGCTCAACTACTATTACATCTGTATCCCAAAGAGATCAAATGAAAAGGAAAAGGACCTATTGCACAAAAATATTTATAATAGCTCTTTTTGTGCTGGCAAAGAATTGGAAACTGAAAGAATGCCCATTGATTGGGGAATGGCTTAACAAATTGTACTATATGATTATGTTGAAATACTATTGCACTGTAAGAAATGATGAGCAGAAAAATAAATAAATACAAGAAAAAAAAGAAATGATAAGCAGGATGGTTTAAGAAAAACCTGGGAAATCTTATATGAACTGATGCAAAGTGGAGTAAGCAGATCCAGGGGAACGCTGTATACAGTAGCTGCAATATTGTGTGATGATCAATTGTCAAAGAATTGACTACTACGATTAAGACAATGATCCAAGACAATTCCAAATACCTCATAATGAAAAAATTCTATCCACCTCTAGACAAAGAACTGGTGAACTTTGAATGCAGATTGAAGCATATTGTTTTTCTTTTTCTTTTAAAAACATTTTAATTTATGGAATGAAACAAGCATTTCCATAAGATTGTACAATAAAAAAGATGATTGTATATGAAACTACAAATCTACTATCCACAATTTGCTATTCTTTTCAAATTCTTTTTCTTCCTTCTCCTCCCTCCATGGCTACCATTAGACACAAATAGGTACACACATATATGTAAATTTATTCTTTACATATTTCTATTTATCAGTTATTTCTCTGGATGCAGATAGTATCTTTCTTCATATGTCTTTTATAGTTAATTTGGGTATTTACAATAGTCAAAATAACTTATTTGTTCAAAGTCATTCTTAAAACAATATTGCTGTTATTCTATATAATATTCTCTTGGTTCTGCTCATTTCACTCTTCATTATTTTGTGTAAGTCTTTCCATGTTTTTCTAAAATCTCTGAGCTCATCATTTCTTATAGTACAGTAATATTCCATCACAATCATATGCCACAACTTGTTCAGTCATTCCCCAATTGATGAGCATCCTGCAATTTCCAGTTCTTTGCCACCACAAAAAGAGTTGCTATAAACATTTTACAACATATAAGTTATTTTCCTTTTTCCCTAATTATCTTCTAAATTAGACCAAGTAGTGGTATTGCTGGGCCAAAGAGTAGTAGTTTAATAACTCTTTGGGCATAATTCCAGATTGCTCTCCAAAATGGTTGGATCAGTTCACAATTCCACCAGCAATGAATTAGTGTCCCAATTTTTCCACATCCACTCCAACATCTGTCACTTTCCCCCTCAATCGTTTTAGCTAATCTGGTAGGTGTAAAATGATTCTCAAGGTTATTTTAATTTCTCTAACCAATAATTATTGGAACATAATGCTTTGCACTTTTTTTTTGCTTTTTTATGCAACATGGTAAATATAGAAATGTTTTGTGTGACTTCACACGTATAATGGATGTCATATTGCTTGCCTTCTCAAAGGGTAGGAAAAGGTTTGGAGAGAGAGAGAGAGAGAGAGAGAGAGAGAGAGAGAGAGAGAGAGAGAGAATTTGGAACTTAAAATGAATGTTAAAAATAAACTATTATTTTTTTAAAAGATAGCTCAGAGAATATTTTTTTTTCATTAAGCCTTCCTTTACCTTGCCCTGCTCCTATTTTTCTTGGATCTTTCATAACATCTTATTTATACTATACTCCAACAGTGTGCTGGAGCCACTTTGTACAGTCTCATGAGAGCTAATTGCTAAATTTTCATTGTGAACCTTGGCCATCAGCAAATACTACAAAATAGGGCTTGATTCATTGTTTTGTTGACTTTTAGACTAAAGACAATGGAGAAAATATTAATAATGTAGATTAAACTTAAATATTTGTCTTTCATTTTCAAAGAGTTGGTTGTAAAACATTTACCAGCACACACCTGATTATGCTTCTCATGCACTATGAATCATGCTTGTTAGGGCCTATATCTTATTTCCCTTAATAAACTCCTCAAGGTCAAAGACCCATGTCTTATGGTATGGTTCCCTTCCCTCCTCCCTACACTCTGTTTTAGGACATGCTCAGCTGGTATTACAGGCAAATGCATGGAAGCTTGGGGTGGAGTGCCTGGCACATAGTAGGTGCTTAATAAATATTGATTGATTGATTCTCATTAAGAGCCCCTCCAACACTCATGCATGGAAACCAGACCATTCCCACACTTCCGTATGCTTGTCTCTAATACCCACTGAGTAAGTCCCAAGGGGAAATAGCTGGTGACCCAAAGGATTGCTCTGTCTCCTCTATAGGCTGGACATGCTACTCTGCAAATGGTAGGTATCTAATAAATGTGTTTTTTAAAAAATGAATGCCACTAAAGTACAAAAAATGCTACATTTGAAATCAAAGGACCTGAATTTGAATGATGCCTTACTACCTATGTGACCTTGGGCAAGTCTATTAACTTTTCCAGCTGTTAGTTTCTTCATCTGTAAAATGAGTCCTTTGAATTAGATGATTTCTAAGGTCTCTTCTGGGGCAGTGAGGTAGTACAGTGGATAGAGTGCCACGTCCAGGGTCAGAAAGGCTCCTCTTCCTGAGTTCACATCTGGCCTCAGACACTTACTAGCTGTATGACCCTGGGCAAATCACTTAACCCTGTTTGTCTCAGTTTCCTCCTCTGTAGAATGAGCTGTAGAAGGAAATGGTAAACCACTCCAGGATCTTTGCCAAGAAAACCCCAAATGGGGTCACAAAGAGCTGGACATGACTGAAAATTACTAAACAACAACAAAAAGTCTCTTCTAGTTCTAAATCCTTTTATATGCTAAGGTACTTTCATTTTAGTTTTCCAAAGCCGTAAGGTTTTCCCTCCTCAACTCCTTCATCAATAGCCAAAGAACTAAGCATGTGTACAAGGAACAACAGAGATAAGAGGAATAGATCTAGGAGTCGGCTTTCCTTCAGACTATGATTATGGCCTGATGTTGGGAAAGGGTGAGTGGAATATAAATAGCTGAAATTTATATGGCTGGAATGCTCCTCACAACTATCCTGTAAGATCAGTACCATAATTACTGTTATCTCCATTTATTTATTTTTGACTTGGGTTTAAAATTTTAGGTTTTTTGTTTGTTTTTCCTGCAATTCCAAATGCATTCCTCCAACCTCCCCTAACCAGATAGTCATACCTTGTAACAAAGAAAGAAAAATAAAGGAAAAAAGAAACAGGTCAGCAAAACTCTACCACATATTGACCAAGTCTATCAGTATATGTAATGTTCTACACCCATAATCTTCTACCTCTACAGAGAAATATTTTAAAAATTTATTTCATAGATACCTTTTTTATACCATCGACATTTTCTAGGGTATACCTTATCCCTCCCAATCCCAGAGAGTCTTCTTTTATAATAGAGAATAAAAAATTGGGGAAAAAGTTTATCAAAACCAACATATTGAAAAAGTCTGGCTTTGTATTCAGTAATCACCATCCATAGTCCTCCCACCTCTACAAAGAAACAGAGAGAGGTGCCTTTTCATATTCAATCTTTAGGGCCAAGCTAGGTTATTATAATTTTGTGAGATTGCTGTTCTTTCCACTTAACATTATTGTCATTGATAGTTTTCCTGGTTCTATTTACTTCATGTGTGTCTGTCCAGGTTTCTCACCATATTTATCATTTTTTATCTGCAAAGTAATATTGTATTTCATGTATTATAATTTATAATAGAAGTTAAGTGACTTACTAGGGTCACACAGCTAGTAAGTACTGGAAGCTGGATTTGAACTCAGGACTTCCTGACTGCAAGCTTAGGGCTTTCTATCTACTGTGTCACCATTTGAACTCAGATCTCCTTGTACTCCAAGTCCTTTGTTCTTTCTAATATACCACACCCCTCTATAGAAGTGAAAAGTAAGAATATTATTGTGCTGTAAGAAATTATAAGGGGCAGGTGGGCAGCATAGTGGGTAGAGCACTGCTCCTGGAGTCAGGAGGACCTGAGTTCAAATCTGGCTTCAAACCAAACACTTGACACTTACTAGCTGTGTGACCCTAGGAAAGTCACTTAACCCTGACTGCCTCACCAAAAAGCAGAAAAAAAAATTATGTATGTTATGAATAAAGAGAAGTATGTAAAGATCTACTTGAACCGATGTAGAGTGAAGGAGAAACAATAAAATATACACAGTAACTACAACAATGTTAATAGAAGGAATGACTACACACCAGAAAAATCAAAAGTAAATGCAATAAAATTAGAAAGATCAAGCAAGACTTAAATAAAGAGATAGGAGAGGACATCCTCAGTCAACCCCTTCATCAAGGTGGGAAGTCCACAAATGCTACACATTGCACATGTTTTGGGACTTTTTCAATATATCCATGAGTTGAACTGAATTTTTTCATCTTTAAAAAATATTATATGTTATATGGGTTGCATTTCCTGGAGAGGGAGAGGGAGGGATACTGGAGATAACTATGATGATATAAGAAGCAGAAAATACCAATAAAATTATTTTTAAAAAGTAGTGCAGGGCCCTGAGGGCAACAGAAATAGGAAATCTATAAGCCAATATGAGTTGCCATCAGACCCATGGTCCATCCACCCTAGGAAGCTGTCTCCAGAGACAAATGTCCCCCATATTGCTGACTTTAGGATATTTTATTTCCAAGCTGGCCATTTCTTTCTTATTGGCCTTCTCTCAACGCTCATTCTTCTTGACCTCTCTAAAGCATTTGATAACGTTGACCACCCCCTCTTCTGGATTTTCACTGAATTTTTGTGACAATGACTTGTTCCTAATCTATTTCTATTTGTCTGACGAATCCTCCTCAGTCTCTTTGGCAGTATTGGCATCCGTGTCCTTGTCCCTTAACTCTGAGCGAATCCCAGGATTCTGTACTGGGCCCTATTCTCTGTCTACACTTTCTGCAATCCCATCCACTCCCATTGTTTCAGTCATCATCTTCATGGGAATGCCTCTCAGCTCCCATCTCTCTCCTGAGCTCCAGTCCTGTATCTCCAACTGTCTGCTGGGCATCTACCCCTGGATACTGGATAGTCATCACAAACACATCATTAAAACAGGACTCATGTCCCTCCTTAAACTGTTGTTTTTGTTCAGTTGTTTCAACTGCTGTCCCCATTTGGAGTTTTCTTGGCAAAGATACTGGAATGGTTTGCCATTTCCTTCTCCCATCATTTTACAGATGAGGAAAGTGAGGCAAACAGGGTTAAGTGACTTGCCCACGGTCATACAGCTGGTAAGTGTCTGAGGCCAGATTTAAATTCAGGAAGATGAGTCTTCCTGACTCCAAGCATGGCACTCTATCTACTGCATCACCTACTTTCCTTAAATGCATGACTCCTAATTTTTTCATTTCTATTAAGAAATCCTTCCAGTCACCTAGGTTTGCAACCTAGGAGTTATTTTTGACTCTTCGGTCCTCATATCCAATCAGTTAACAAGTAATGTCAATGCAAATCCAATGTCATCTCTCACATCTGCCCCCTCCTCTCTGTTCATACTGGGTTTATCCTAATTCAGACCTTCAATATCTTTCATCTATTCTTTTGCAAGAGCCTTCCAATTCATCTCCCTGAATCCAGACTCTCTCCAACTTATCTTGGATACACAAACTGCCAAACTGAGAAAACACAGGTACTCCATCAGCCAGCAGCACACCATGCATACATGGAACCATTGGTTACAGCACATGGAGAAGTTTTAAATACTGTGAATAAGTTCACTTACCTTGGCAGTGTGTTTTCCAGGGATGTACACATTGATAATGAGGTTGACGCGCACATTGCCAGAGCAGCTTAGTGTTTGGGAAGCTCTGAAGGAAGGCATGGGAAAGAAGAAATGTTAGATTGACTACCAGATTGGAGATACACAGAGCTGTTGTGTTAACCTCATTGTGTATGCCTGTGAAACCTGGATAGCCTATCAGTGCCATGCCAGGAAACTGAATGGCTTGCATTTGAATTGTCTTAGGAAGATTCTAAAGATCGACTGGCAGGATAAGATACCAGACACTGAGAGGTCTTGAACTAAACTGCCAAGCATTCAAACTCCACTGCAGAAGATAATTCTGATGGGTTGGCCACGAAAGGCCAAACATATGCTTGCCTAAAAGACAATGGAGAACTCACACAAAGGTCAGTAGAAACAATACAAGGACACTCTCAGTCTCTGAAATATTTTGGAATTGATTGTGTGACATGGGAGATGCTGTCAAAGGACTGCCCAGCATGACATACCTGCACCAAAAAAGGCACTATGGGGGCAGCTAGGTGGCGCAGTGGATAGAGCGCCAGTGTTGGGGTCAGGAGGACCTGGGTTCAGATACAGTCTCAGACCAGACACTTGACTCTTACTAGCTGTGTGACTGTGGGCAAGTCACTTAACCCCAATTGCCTCTCAGAAACAAAAAAGGCACTGTGCTGTATGAGCAAAGCAGAATTGAAGTAGCTCAAAAGAAATGTGAGATGAGAAAATTTAGAGAATCCACCCCAAATGTTCACATGGATTATTTGTGCCTAATCTTTGGTAGAGCATTCCCAGCTCGTATTGGTTTGATCAGCCAGTCAGACACACTGTAACTTGACTCTAACATAGCGATGTCATTTTGGTTCTCTTCAAGAATGAAGGACAACAATCATGACCATTCTTAAAACACAGCTGTGATCACATCTAGTAGCTTGAATAGCTACTAGTACTATGTAATATGAAACCATTCTGGAAAGATAGGCAGAAGCCAGGTCATGAAGGGATTTAAATTCCCAAAAGAGAAGTTTGTGTTTTATCCTAGAGGCAGTTTGGGGCCAATGAAGTATATTGAGTAGGAGAGTGACATGTTCAGATATACACTTAAGGAAAATCACTTTGGCAGCTGTTTAGAGGATGAACTAGACTGGAGAGAGACTTGAGGCAGGGAGGCCTCCCTTGTAACAAAGAAAAATAGTTGACATGACATGCAATCTTGCAAAGTCACTCCCCTACCTCTGTGCTGAAAAAAAGAACAGGGATGTGTTTATCATGTGTTTTCTAGGACCAAGATTAGTTATTATAATTACTCAGAATCAGCTTCAGTTTTGCATTATTTTCATTTGTGTTTTCATGGGCATTGTGTATTTTACTCTTCTGGTTCTACTTTCTTCATTCTTTATTGGCTCATATGAGTCTTTCATTGTTTTTCTGAACTTTTCGTATTGTTTCTTGCAACACAAAAATATCCTATTACCTCTACATTCTACAATTTGCACAGCTCTTCCGGATACTTTGAATAAATCTAAGATGAAATTTCAGAGTTGTTTTAATTTGAATATCTGTCTTATTTCCTATTTGGAAAATTATTTCACATGATTGGGCCAGACCTGTTATTTCACTGGTGTGGGGAATTCCTGGTGATCAAATTCTCTCCACCATGACTGTCCTGCAATTTATAGTCTGAGAGAGCTGCCCCAGGGCACTGAGAGTTTAAAGGTCTTGCCCAGGGTCACATAGGATTGGAGCCCAGTCTTTCCTAAGTTAAAGACTTTTCTCAGCACACTAGTATGCCAAGCTAACACAACCCAACAATATATAATTGTTATCATCTTGGAAGTCTTATGAAAACTGTCTGTTTATATCCTTTGGCCTCTTATCTTTTGAAGAATGGATTGGGCCTGGAGTCAGGAAGACTCATCCTTAGTTCAAATCTGGCCTCAAACACTTACTAGCTGTGTGATTCTGAGCAAGTCATTTAACCCTGTTTGCCTCTGTTTCCTCATCTGTAAAATGAACTAGAGAAGACAATGGCGAATTACTCCAGTATCTTTGCCAAGAAAACTCTAAATGGGGTCACGAAGAGTCAGACAAGACTGAAAGGATTCAACAACAAGAGCAGCAAATTAAGCTGAATCAGATAACTTTAACTGAAAACACAGCCCCTTCATTTCAATAGAGACCATTTTTTATTTACCAGTTCCCTCAAGGGAGAAATGTCCAGGATGACAGATAGAGCTTTCTCCCCAGTAGGAAGGAAATCTGATGGCTTGAGGGAGTCATATACTTTGAGTGAGCACAATCTGTCACACTTGGGTGAATAAGGTTAATTTTCTACTTCAGCTTTCAAATTTAAGAAGTACAAGGTAAGAACTTTGGATCTTTCCCAGAACTCTTTGCCAGGACTCCCAGGGAAAAACCAAGCACTGTAGCTGATGTTCAACATTTTTTATCTCTCTGGGCTCAGATCAAACAAGAAAACCCCATGGCTTTCCAAGCAGTTGTTAGTCATAATAAGCAGCTAAGGAACGAGTCTGAGGTTGGCATAGATGGCGCATTGTGGAGCAAGAATTCTCTTTATGACTCCTGACCTTCAACTCTCTCTAGGTCTCAGATCAAATCACTTGTAGTCTAGATATGAAAATGCAACTTTCTTTTAATGTATTTTCAAAGAATAATGCGATTGGTTGTGTTTGTTTTTTTTCATCCTCCCTGCACTCATATATAGCTAAGTGCCTTATTTTGCCAATCATGCCTTTCAACCAGCTTCCCCCCCCCAATAAGGCAAAGATGGAAAGAATGCACTTAATAGGTACTAATAACGATGAAATCTTCCTCCATGCCTGCTCCATGGCAATACTGATGATTATATATTATTTTTTAAAAATGAATAATACCTTTTATTTTTACACCAAACATTCCCCTCCCTTAGCTGAAGCTTCTCTTAAAATATAAAAGAGAAAAAGTGAAATCAAACTAGCTCTTTTTCTATGGTGGTATTTTAGATACATCCTAAAGGACCGTGTCGGCATACACAACTTTCTGCGCCCGTAGTGCCTTACCTGTCTACCAAGAGAAGGAAAGTGTATTTTATCATCTGTTCTCTGTCTCTAAGATAGGTCATTTACGCTCATTTTAAAAAGCAGTTCATCAGAAAACTGATGGACTCTGAGCATAGAATGAAGCCCTTTTTTTCCCCTCTTTACTTTTCCTCTCTTTTTTTTTCCACAATGTGGCTAATGTGGAAATGTGTTTTGCATGATTTCATATGCATTTTGGGCATCACATTTCTTGCCTTCTCAATGAGTGGGGAAGGAATGGAGAGAGAGAGAGAGAAATGGTACTGAAAATAAAAATTTTTAAATGAAAAAAGTATTTGCAGTAAGTGATTGGGGTTCTGGACTTCCATAATCCTTTAAATCCTTTAAATAAACATCCAGATACACTCATTTAGGTCATTCCACCTCCACCACATATCCCCTACTGTCTGGAAGGGGTTAGTCACAGGAGGTGTGGTTATGACAGAACACGCCAACACAGACCAGGCCGCATGTTTCTGTCCCAATCAGGTATCAAAGAGGACCACAGGATCCTAGAGGTAGCGCTAAAAAGGACTTCAGAGGCCTCCCAGTGCAGCTCCGACATTTTTTTAGATAAAAGAAATAGGCCCAGAGGTGTCAAAGGAACCTCACAAGGACACACGCAGTAAACAGCAGAACTGGAATTCAAACCCATAGCCCTTAACTCCAAATCTATCATTCTTGCCAATGCACCATATAAAAATATCTACCATTTATATAGCACTTTAAGGTTTGCACAGTGTTACAAATATAAACTCATTTGATCCTCACAACATCCCTGGGAGGTAAGCACTTTTATATTTTATTAGCAATGATATTATTACATACAGATAAGGAAACTGAGCTTAGCTGATTTGTCTACAGTAAGATGTCTAGTCTAAACGTCTGAAATTCAGGTCTTCTAGACTCCAAGTCCAGTTTCCTATCCACTACGCCACCTAGCGGCCACTGATAAACAAGCAGCCATTGATGGACTAAAAGGTTTCTGCAACACAAAATGAAAAACTGATACAAAAGGGCCTTTAAAAAACAAAAACAAAGTTACCTGCAAAATACACTGAATATTTTACTTCGCCAAAAAGAAATGTGGTCTTTAGTGACTCATCTGCTGAGTTAATGAGAACCCAGAATCACTTTTTCTACGTATCATAAGAGTAAATACTACTTTTCTTTAACCTTTATTACAAATTCTTGAAGATGATCCTTTTCTGAAAGAAGTCAAGGCTACAAACTGATGCATGAACAGCCTGTTTGGGACTCAGAAAGTTTCAATTGTTTTCATAAGAGAAAAGTTTGCAATTTGACAATAACACATGGAAGAAGAACTCTGCAAGAGAACAAAGTCTTTGTAAATATTATTACCTTGTTTTTAAAAAAAAATGGAACAGTTATGGGAATCACCTTCTCTACTACTGGAAATTTTGGGTGAAAGATTCAGAGGATGATGACTTCACTGCTGTTCCAGTTTAAGTAGTGACTCATTTTGGTGGTAAACTTTTTTTCCCCCAAACCAAACATAGAATTTTATTCGAATGAGATGATGTCCTACAATGTTTTTAGAGGTTCTAATTAATGGCTTAATTCAACTACAGCTTGGTTACCTGACTAAATACCTTGTTGTGCAAATGGGATGTCTGCAAAAGCAAAAAGAGAAAAATAAAGTCACATTATATACTGACTCAGTTATCTGTGGTCAGCTCTAGCGTTCTTAGGGTCCCACAGGTGAGTTTTATAAAAAAAACAAATTACCCAAACTGACAAAATACTCTAACATTTCAATGAACATTTGATTTTACTGGTGTGGATCTTGCCTCCATCGTTGCAAATTGTGACCAATCCTTGATGTTTTATTCCATGTGATTATTGTTCATATACTTCCAGATATCCTCCACAGACTATTCACACAATGTTCTTCTGGCCTTCCTTAAAATTTATGGGATCACTAAGGCTGTCCATCTTTCTCTCATGTGAAGGCAGCTGGTTCTGCTTCTTTTCTCGTCATACTTTTCCTTAGAGGTCCTTTTCAATCCTTCCAGCAGTCGCTGTTGAAAGGTCACTGTTGCAATCCTACCTGTGTTCACCATGTATCTTTTCCATTGCCCTTGAGGTGATCAGCAACATTAATTCCTCGTAGATCATGATGTTCGATCATTACAACCACAAAATGTTCCTAAGAGAAGTTTGGTTGTCGTTGTTGTTGTTTATAAGATGCAAAATTTAACTCTGCAGCAAGGAGCAGTTAGAGATCATTAAAAACACTGTTCAGTTTCCCAGATGCAATCCATCCCACCATCTTCCTCTTATTCAGTTCTAGGCCCAATGCATTCTCCATCTACAATGACTATTCCAATATATGTACTGATGTGCCAAGTCAATGGACTTGGCCATCCAGCTGCATGTCAAAATCTGAACAATTGGCATTCTTCACCATAGTGTTTCCTATATGGATAGGTAGGATGATCTCTTTTAAATAATCATAGATTTCATTGAGGAAGTTTTGTAATAGTCTGTGACTCAACCCAGTAAACTCAATATCACTGACAAGTACAAGCATCCGTTGGACCTCACCATATGTAATCATTCTTTCATTTGGACTTCATATAAGACATTCTCCATCACAGTGGCAAACTTTGGTGAATGTTATTTTTTTTTCCTATGGCCTACTTGACATTACTAATTGTTGTTGTTGTACCATTTCATTTGTGTCCAACATTTTGTGACTCCATTTGAGGTTTTCTTGGCAAAGATACTGGAGTGGTTTGCCATTTCCTTCTCCATTTTACAGATGAGAAAACTGAGGCAAATGGAGTTAAATGACTTGCTCAGGGTCACACAGGTAGTAAGTGTCTGAGGCCATATTTGAACTCATGAAGATGAGTTCCTCTCTACTGCTCCACTAACCTGCCCAGATATTACTAATTAGAGACTCATTGAATGGATTTATCTTTGTGGTTGCATTTTTTTCAGGTTTGTGAAACATAATAGAATTTTTAAAACACTTTGAAAATTATGAACCTGGCAGTCATCAATAAACATGAACATTTGCTTATACACAGGAGAGGAAAAGTTACCTAGAAACTATAAACGTATCATGTATAGCTTGTTTATTTTAAGTATACGATGAGTTTAATATAATAATACCAACACGGCCCTTCTTATCTGAGTCCCCTTCTGCTTACTTATATGTATTTGTATTTGTATTTGTATTTGTTAATTTTTTTGAGTACACAATGGGGTTAAGTGACTTGCCCAGGTCACACAGCTAGTAAGTGCCAAGTGTCAGACGCTGGATTTGAACTCAGGTCCTTCTGACTCCAGGGCCAGTGCTCCATTCATTGTGCCACCTGACTGAGTCTATGTGTGTTTTTAAATGTTTCATTGAGGCTCTTTTTGTTTTTTTGCAACAGTATCACGACCTCTATCCCCATTCCCAACAAAAGGTTTCCCTTTGTAAGAAATAAATATAGTCAAGCAAAAAAAAAAAAAGGGCTGTATTGGTCATATATGAAAATATATTTCTCATTCTGTAACTACAATTTGTCACATCTCTGTCAAGAAGTTGGAAACGTGCTTCATCATCAGTCTTCTAGAATTATAATCGATCATTACATTGTTTAGATTTCTTCAGACTTTTGAAGTTGTTGTCCTTCACAAAGTTGCAGTCAGTGTATAAATTGTTTTCCTGGTTGTGCTCACTTCACTCTGTAACAGTTCATACAAATCTTCCTAGATGTTTCTGAATCTGTCCTTTTCATTATTTATTATAAGATGATAATAATTCATTACACTATCATAATATTTTCAGTCATTCCCCGTTTTTTGTTCACCTGTGTTTCTACTTCTTTGTTATAACAAAAAAAAAATGTACATATCAGTCCTTCCCGTTGGACTTTGATTTCTTAGATGAATACATCCAGTACTAGTGCTTCTACTGGGTTAAGAGGCATGCGCGATTTGGTCATTTGAAGAGGTTTACTTACCATCTATATGCTGATGATTGTTAAATCTACTTATCCTGCACCAAACTTTCTGCAGACCTCCCATCTTGCATCCCCAACTGCCTTTCAGACTTCTCAAGCCGGATGTCCAGGAGACATCTTAAACTCAATATATCCAGAACGGAACTCATTATTTTCCCCCCAAACCTTCCACCCTCACCCCACCCTCTACACATTCCTGTTACTGTGAAGGTCAACACCATCTTCCCAGTCTCTCAGGCTCACAACTTAGGATGCACTGTGGACTCGTCACTACCTTTCACTCCGCATATCGAAGCTATTGCCATTGTCTGTCTATTTTACCTTTGCAACATCTCTCTAATGCATCCTCTTCCGTCCTCTGGGGTTGCCACCACTCTAATTCTGGCCCTCATTACTTCACTCCTGGATTATTGTAATAGCTTGCTCGTGGGTCTGCCTGTCTCGAGTCTCTTTCCACTCCAATTCCTCCTCCATTCAGCAACTAAAGTGATTGTCCTAAAACTCAGGTCTGATCATATCAGCCCCTCCCCAATAAATTCCAGTGGCTCGCTACTATTTCCAGGGTCAGATACAAAATGCTCTGTTTGGCATTCAAATCACTTCATAACCTAGCCCTCCTACCCCTTGCAGTCTTCTTAAACCTTACTCTCTGACATCTATTCTTCAATCCAGTTACACTGGCCTCCCGGTTGTTCCTTGAACAAGGCATTCTATCTCTTAGCTCCAGGCATTTTCTCTGGCTGTCCCCCTTGCCTGCAATGCTTTCCCTCCACTGCTCCTCCATTTACTGATCAACCTTGCTTCCTTTAAGTTACAACTAAAATCTGGAAGCCTTCCCCAATCCCTCTTACTTTTAGGGCCTTTGCTCTATTAATTATTTGTCCTGTGTATAGCTTGCTTTGTATATATTGTTTCCATGTTGTCTCCTTCATTAAATTGTAAGCTCTTTGAGGCAGGGACTGTCTTTTGTTTCTTTTTGTATCTCCAGCATTTAGCACAGTGCCTGGCACATAGTAGGTACTTAGTAAATGTTTATTGATTGATTATAATTCCACTTGTCTCTAGAATATTTTGAACATTCTTAGTCTTAGCAAGAGTAGACTGTCCTGGGGCAGCTAGGTGGCACAATGGATAGAGTGGCCTGGAGTCAGGAGGACCTGAGTTCAAATCCGGCCTCAGACACATAACACTTACTAGCTGTGTGACCCAGAGCAAGTCACTGCCTAGCTGGAAGAAAAAAAAGTAGACTGTCCTTCCACAGCCCCTTCAACATTTATTATTTTCCTTTTCATCTTCCCTAATATGATGAGTATTAAGTGGAACCTCAAAGTTCTTTTAATTTGCATTTTCTCATTACTGTTTAGAGTATTTTCCCATATGATTGTTTTTTTAAAAATTTATTATTTATTATTTTTAGCATTCTTTTTAAAAAATTTTGAGTTCCAAATTCTCTCACTTCCTTCTGCCTCTCCCTCACCCACTGAGAAGACAAGCAATGTGATATCGATTATACATGTGAAATCATGGCAGAATCTATTTCCATATTAGCCATGAAAAATTATACTTCAATTTGTACTCAGAGTTCATCAGTTCTGTCTCTGGAGGTGAATAGTATTTTTTCATCATGAATTCTTTGGAATTGTCTTAGATCATTGAATTGATCAGAGCAGCTAACTCTTTCATAATTGATCATCATTATAATATTGCTGTATCTGTGTACAATGATCTAGTTCTGCTCACTCCACTTTGCATCAGTTCGTTTAGTTCATCCTATGTTTTTCTGAAACCATCCCCTCTGTCATTTCTTGTGGCATGATAGTACTCCAACTCAATCATTTGTCGCATCTTGTTCAGCCGTTCCTCAATTCATGAGCATCCCCTTAATTTCTAATTCTTTGCCACCACAAAAGAGCTTGCTATGAATATTTTTTGAACATACAGGTCCTTTTCATTTTTATTTAATTTTTTGGGGATACAGACCTAGTAGTGGGATTGCTAGGTCAAAGGGTCTGCACAATTTTATAGCCCTTTGGGCATAGTTCCAAATTGTTCTCCAGACAAGTTTACAACTCTACCAACACTTCATTAGTGTATCTATTTTCCATTATCCCCTCCAACACTTGTCATTTTTAATGGTGTTTTCCTTTGTGCTCTAAGAGGACCAAATGACATCACTATGTTAGGGTCAAGATACAGTGTGTCTGACTGTGGCTGATCAGACCAATACAAACTCTAATCTGCCCACATTAGGTCTTCTGGTAGTCATCTTGCCTTGGGGCTACTTCTTTTGTCAAATGCAAATGTTTAGTTTGGAGAGGATAAGTCTATGGTTGGCTCAGCACTTACTCTGTATTACACATCACCTTCATTCCTCTCATATCCTGTCTGTCTTTTTCTCCTTATAATGACATAGTCTATTAAATGCCAACATTTGCCACAAGGGTGCATCCACGAAGTTTTATTACATTTAGGTAAATGGAAGATAGTGTTGGTGAGGAGGTCATGAGACTTACAAGTCTTACAAGTAGTAAGTGACTATTGCTATTACTGTTTCTGACTCCAACCTTCCCAAGGACTCTTGCCATGTCTGATAGTCTGTGACTACTCTGGCATTGTAATCACCTAGAATTATAAGCTTATCCTCTTTCAGCACATGGATGATGAGGGTCTCCTGGTCTTCATTATTTTTTTTTATACCTTATTGGGGTTGGTCATGGTAAGAGCAAGCACACTGATAAAGATGGCATGGTGCTTTCCTGCAAGTGGCAATCACATTGTCATGAGTCTGTTATTCACTTTTTGGAAGGCATAAAAGCTTGTTGACTAGATTGGTTTTGATTGCAAAACCTAAGCCAGCTTCACAGTGCTCTCTATCACTGTAGCCACATCAGTAGAATGTATATCTAGCTCTAGCTTTAGTAAGCTGGCCTTCATTTGCCAGTCTTGTCTCACTCAGGGCTGCCTTTTGAATGTAATACTTTCTGAGTTCTCTTGCAATAAGAGCTATTCATCTTTCAGGTCTACAGGATTTCTTGTTGTCCATAAGCATGCACACATTCCATATGCCAATGGTGAGTGGAAGCATCTTCACATCTTCTGCATATTTTTTTCAGCTCCTGGGTAGGATACCTACCTGGCACAGTATGCAGGCCAGGGTGAGATTAGATGAAGCAGACAATTATTAGGGCACCTTTTCTAGTCCCTTCCACATACCAGGAAGTGCTTTAGAAAGGCTGCTCACAAACCCAGAGAGGGCTGCTGAATCCCATTGCTGCTTCAGTCCAGCAAGAATATGACCCTATGGCCCAGGCCACCTATGTGCAGGGTTCTGACTATAGCTCCCAGTATATCTGCACCTGCTGCTTCATCACTTGCCTGTCACCATGGGATTTTGAGGAAGGTAAAAATGGTAAAATGGCAAGGGTGATGTCTTTTGACTAGTGAATAAATTGGATTTAAGTGAGGCAGAGTTGCACAGAGTTGTCAGCCTCACTCCCTCTTCTAGAGTCATTGAAGTCCAATGGCAAGATAAAAGTCAACACAATTGGCTTAGGATACAGTGAATGACTTTGGCATCTTCCATGTCTGACCAAGCTCTAAGCACTTCACAAGTGCCTGCTTCTACCACCTTCATAGTCTATTGGAATTAATTGTTCACAACTGCTCATTTTGCTGAGGGGAAGTGTTCACACACTTGTGGTAGACACCTCCCTGACTGACCAAAGGGGTTGAGGACCATGATGACCTCGAGCTGGTTTAGTTGGTCTACTGAGACAGTTTTACCAGGGTGTGGCTGCTGTGCATGCTACAGCTTCTTGGAACCACACGTCAGAGTTAAGTGCCAGGTGGACACCAAAGCTGGAAAGCAACCCTGGAAAGGGCTTGGCAACCCTCACACCAGAGATACTAGTCTTCCCTGATTACCCCACACATCATTTCTGATAGATTTGAAGTGGTACCTCAGAGTTGTTTTAATTTGCCTTTCTCTAATCAATAGTGATTTAGAGCATTTTTTGTATGACTACACATAGCTTTTATTTCGTTTTCTGAAAACTGCCTATTCATGTCCTTTGACCATTTATCAGTTAAGGAATGGCTCTTATTTTTATAAATTTTACTCAGTTACCTATACATTTGAGCAATGAGGTTTTTATCAGAGAAACTTGCTGCAAAAAATTTTGATATTACTTCATAGTCCAGGGTACCGTTTGGCAAAACACAGTTTCCCTGATTATCTCTTTTAATTAGGTCCTTTTTTGCTTTTGCTTTGTCTAAGATTATGATTGCTACCCTTGCCTTTTTTACTTCAGCTTAAGCAAAATAGATTCTGCTCCAGCTCCTTATTTTAACTCTGTATGTGAGTCTTTCTGCTTTAAGGATGTCTCTTTTAAACAATGTATTGTTGGATTCTTGTTTCTAATCCATTCTGCTATCTGCTTCTCTTTTATAAGTGAGCTCATTCCATTCACACTCACAATTTTGATTACTAACTGTATATTCCCAGCTATCTCATTTTCTTCTGTTTATCCTTTCTCTTTATCCTGGCCCTACTCAGAAGTCTTGTGCTTTTGACCACTGCCTCTCTTAATTCCTTTTTCTCTTATTTCTTTCCCCTCCTATTTCCCTGTTGGGTAAGATAGAGTTCTATACCCAACTGAGTGTGTGTGTGTGTGTGTGTGTGTGTGTGTGTGTGTGTACATACATACATACATACATACACAATATATATATGTATATGTGTGTGTGTGTGTGTTTGTATATTCTATCCTCTTTGAACCAATGACTTCTCCTCCTGGGCTCCATTACAACAGAAATTAAGGGTCTCTAAGGACAACTGCTTAGGACTGTTGTGTGATAGGATAAAACAAAGAACATTTCATAATGACACAGATTCTTAATGCTAGAGGAATTCTGTTTTCCATGTAATGTAGGCTTTTACTTCAGATGTCTATTTGCACATTCCTCAAAAGCTGTAAGTCACTAATAGACAGAGGAACCTACTTCTATGGATATATAACAATAAAGAAAATTTAATTTTATCAAGAATTCTCCATCAAAGGCAAGAGAATTCTAGTCTAACACAATGATCAATGTTGGAACTATGCCATCCTGCCAAAATTAAAAGATACACTTACGTCCTTTCTGTTAATAGTTGATAGTCTAACTTTTTTTTTCAGAGAATTAGCTTTGTAAAATGTTTTGTTTGGGTGTTTATTATGCACTTGATTTGTTATGTGAAAGCAAAATATACAAACATAACTTTTTAAAATCATAAAATGTCACCCAACACAAATGAGATGACACAAATCATTCTATAAATCATACTATGTTGAGAGATGTTTTCTGTGCAAGATGGAAAAAAAAAATCTTAAGAGTTTACCTAAGAACACAAGTCATGTAACTGGCAGCAACTCCAAGGCGCTCCCTAATAGAAGAAGCAAGTTATGATTTGCACTTTTCCTTTTTTATCTTCGGGCACCAACTCTGAAAGATATTTGGTAATTAGCAAGGGAAGCACCATTTTAAATGTTCAGTCAAGCAGCAGTTTAGTGATACCAATCATCCACCACCCCAGTTGTCAGTAACATAAGGCTAGTGATAAGTGTTTGTTTAGAATAAATGCTGATTATGAAATGATGAATGGCATTTTGTCCACAATGTTTCATTGGAGCCAAAAAGGAGGGGATGCTAAATCATGTTGACATATTTATATAAAATCATCACATTTAAAGTTATTTGTAAAAGTAGCTGAAAAGTTACAGTGTAGTTCCCCTTAACAATTAATCTAAGTAAATCTTCTGGCTGGGTTTAGAATGACATCAAAATAACTACCCTTTAGGAATTTATTTTAGGGACAGATAGGTGGCACAGTGGATAGAGCACCAGCCCTGGAGTCAGGAAGACCTGAGTTCAAAATCCAACCTCAGACACTTGGCACTTACTAGCTGTGTGACCCTGGGCAAGTCACTTAATCCCATTGCCTAGCCAAAACCAAAAAGGTTCAATTTTAAAAACAATGATTTTAAAACAGGTGACAGTCAGATTAGTGCAAGAATGGTAGAGTTAACTATAGTTATGAAAATTGTTGCTGAAAAACAAAGTCCATTCAGTGCTTTTCCATTAACTGCCCCCCAAGCCTCTCCCTCTTTACCTCTGCCTTTTAAAACCCTGGCTTCCTTCCAGCTTCAGATCAAATGCCACTTTCTATAGGACCTTTCTTCCCCCACTCCCAAAATGCTAAAGCCTTCTTCTCAAAGGTTACCTGTCATCTAATCTGTATGGCTCTTGTATACACCTACGTTTATTGACATATCTCCCTCTTTAGAATGTAAACTCTTTGAAGAAAGGAACAATTTTTACCTTTTTTGTCCTCAGCACTTAGTAAGCATTTAAGAAATGCTTGTTTATTGGTTGATTGTCTAGCTGCTTAGGCTAGGGGTAAACAGCTATGGAGATAAACAGCTATGAACTATTGTGAGTTGAACTGGATGGAGCATGAAACAGAGATCAATTTGAGTGGTTCAAAAAAAGGACAATTTTGCAACTACCTAATGAGATCCTTTACGTGGACTATGGGACTCAGAAGATTTAAATAGGCTAAAGGCACTCAAGGCCCAATTTAAGAAAGTACTGTAACACTGTGACTTGGAGCTCCAATATGATCATTCCAAGGCCCAGCTTCTTTAGAAATTGGAATGTAGAGAGAAAATAGCTAGCATTATCTGAGGAGGACCATCGAATAGGGAGTAGTGAAGCTAAGGTTAACCCACAACCTGTGCTATGAACAGTAGAAAGCACCAATAGATCAGTGAGGCATTTGTAGGAAGAGAGATGGAAATGAAAAAACAATCAATTACAAATCATCCACAGGGAGAGTAAATCATGGCAGTTCCCCTAATAGAGAGGCCCAACTAAGGGTAGTACTATAACTCACAAGATTTGTTTAGGTTCCTAGAGGTGGTGGAATAGGAAGCAAGGCTCTTGACTCACAATGAGTTCAGATGTACATGCCCTTTATAGTGTAGACAAAACTGTGCTATGTTTTGAAGCCTTGTGAACCTGGGTGCATGTAAGAGGAACAATTCACTATCTTTGGAGGAATGCCAACTCTTGAAGTTTCCAGGTTTCACTTAGGTGGCAATCAAATAAGTGAGAGGTCCTCCAAAGTGTACTGGGGACCGGTGTTACAGTTCAAGGAATCATGTTTTTTTTTCAGTGGGTGTACTCTTCATCAACACAAACTGATATCACCTTTCTTAATTTGTAGATGATCTCCTAGTTGAAGGAATCATAATCTTGCAACCTGGTGACAAAACTCTCTCCTGAAATTAGTTAGACTCATCATGGAACACCACACATATGGGACATCACTAGGCTTATATTAGAAGGCTTTTCAGTGTGAAAAAAAGCTGTCAGAGCTTGTGTTCTTTTGACATATCCTTTGAGAACCAAAGGATTATCTCCCTACACTGTGGGCAGAATGTCTAATTTTAGAAAATAATGACAATCAATAGTATCTTTCTGCAAGCTGTTCAATAAATAATATAAATTTAAATATTTCACTAAACTTAAATGGTCCTCAATTGTGACTGAGCATTAGTGTTACTTAGATGTTACTTAGTACAACATGGTCCAGAACAGAGTTCTGGTGTCATTTTAAAAACATCACCACCAGGATGATGAATGTGGCTTTGAGGATTATTGGTTTACCGAGTACTTTACAAGGGCAATTCAATAAACTGAAATTGTATGATGTTTTACAAATCAAATCAATCTTTATCTTGCTTTCATTATATTCTCTTTGGGAAACAACATATCAGTACCAGCAAATCCTCTCAAAAATGCATTCTGATTAGAAAGTCTGCAAATAAGGGATAACATGAATTCCTTGTTAATTCCATAACAATCAACTTTTGGAAGAGGAAGCTCACAAAAAAGGAAAGAAAGACATAATCAATGAGAAACAGCAATTAATTCAAGGATGTGCTGGCAAATATTTGATAATCAACTGACCCTCCTTTGCCCCCCTGCAAAATGTGCTCACAACACACTTTTAAAAATATAATCTGTTTTATTAATATTTTCTCCGACACTTTTGTAAGTCTTGACAATCAACCAAATAATAAACCTAGCCCTAATTTGCAGTGTTTTATGGTTTCCATGGTGTAAATGCTCACACTAAAAGTTAATGTAGCCAGTATGAGCTAGGTCTAGCACATTACTGAATCAGTTGATTCAGAGGGGTAAAAATAACCAGAAGTTCTTAAAATGTACTTTGCTGAACCTTCATTTTGTGTAAAAAATTACCTGACCTGAACCTTAAGAGTTCTAATGATAAAATTGGAAGTCTTGATATTATGGTCTTTCTTGATATTATGGAACATACCACTGAAGGATAATATATCAATGCAGAGCATTGGCTTTGCAAACTACTTGTCTAAAAAAAAAAATTCTAACATGAGGTTATCATCTTGCTGGGCAACAAAGTTTAATATAAACTGATTTCTGAAATTAAAAAGTAAAATCTTTTTTCCCACTTTTATTTGACCTTGTTACTGACCTTGATCACTAACAATAAGTCAAATAATTTAATATGTCATTGTAACCAATGGAAAGGTTTTTGTATGATGCACATGTTCCAATTTCCTGAGGTTTAGGCTTTAATGGACTGAATCCAGTTTGGGGAACCTGTCAAAAAACAAATGTCTACAGTTTGTTTCCAAGATTTCCAAAAGCTTTCCAGGATTTTGTTGGGGGAAAATCTCAGAATATTAGTGGAATATAGCTTGGGTCTAGCTATTCATAGGTGTGGATAAAAGGTTCCCCATTCCTATACAAGCATCCAAGGTAACAAGGCTGTTGTTATTTATCCTTAGTTTTCAAAGAAGACCAATGACATCATGATGGGTGATGTCTTGACTTGCCCGTCATTTAAGTGAGGCAGTTGCACAAAGTTGTCAACCTCACTCTTCCAGAGTCATTGAAGTCATTTCAGATTTAAGATAACCTCTATTCCACTCCATAAAAATGCAGAAACAAAGGACCCAAAGGACACAGTAACCCATAAAAAAGCAATGCAGTTCTTCCTCTCTGATGAGCACCACCTTCCTCCCAGGGCCTTACACAGTGTCAGAGACTCCTAGTACCACTCATTAGTTTGGATTCCCTTTGGAAGAGAAACAGATTTGGAGTGGACAGTGAGGCAATCCTCTCAAATTCCCACTTTTATCTCTAGAATACATATGAATGCCCAGTCTTAGAGTATACCAACCAAAGAGTTTTGATTCCCCGAAAAGGAAAATAAACTTGGATTTGTTAGAGAGGTAATTCCCTTTCTGTCAGAGCAAGGAATTTGGAATCTAGACCAATGCTTCAATAGACCCCATTGTATAGGTCTAGCATAAAGGAATATTCTGACCCACAACAAACTCAAGCCAGGCAAATCATCCCTGGCAGACAGGAGATGAGCTTAATCCTCTTGATGAAATATGCCCCTCATGTTCCCACAGGGAACTGTGATCCACATGCCAAACAAAAGCTTGCCTTCTTGTAACCTCATCAAATTGACTAGGGAACTGCCCTGAGCATGGGATCAAGGGTATAGAGCTAGAAAGGGATCTTAGGGTCATCTAGCTCAACATTCTCATTTTTCAAATGAGGAAACTGAGGTCCAGGAAGTTTAAGTGGCTTACCTGAGGTTATGGGTAATAAGCATTGGAGACATGATTTGAACCCACGACCTCTGACTCCAAAGTCAATGCTATTTGTTCGTGCCCGTGAAAATCCTAGTAGTAGGTCCAATCCTCACAATTTCTTCATAAATAGTAGCTGGCATTTATGCAGCACTTTAAGGTTTGTGAAGCACTGTACATATTTTATTCATTTGATCCTCACAACAGGTCAATGCTCTTATTATTTCTACCTTACAGTGAGGAAACTGAGGCTAAGAGTGGCCGGCCCATAGTCACAAGGCTAGTAAATGTCTTGGGCAGAATTTGAACTCAGCTCTTCCTGATACCAAATCCAATATTCTTACTCACTGCACCACCTACTTAGAAATGAACACAGGAGGCCACAGCTGTTAGGAGTTTGGTGAATAGAGAAGGTAGATACAATGGAGTACAAGCAGGTATTCTTCAGGAAAATGAGTTTGCCAGATTTCTATCATGTGCCGCACATAGACTTCATCTAGTGGGTATGAATATAGTTTATTTCACAGAATCCCAGGATCTCAGAGTTGAAAGGGACCTCAGAATCTATCTAATGCAGTCAGAACCTAAAGAAGGTTCTCCTCAACATGCCCAACGAATGGTCACCCAGCTTTTTGATCAATCAATCCACACACTTATTAAGCACCAACTATATAATGGTAACAATGCTAAGCACCAGGGGAACAAAGCCAAAAGCAAGGCAGTCCCTAACCTTGAGGAGCTTACATTCTAATGGAGAAGATGACATGCACGTACCTAAAGAGAATAACCTCTGAGAAGGGGTTAGGTGGCTAAGAACCCCCTAGGATTCATAGTTCTGTCCGGTTTGGGAAGAAAGGAAACAAACTTGACATCAGCCCTCAGACAGGAGGAATTCATGTCGGCAGGCATTTGGGGGACTCTAGAGGGGAGAAGAAGGAAGAGGTGGAGGTTGGTCCACAGCAGCAGTTGGTGTCTATCACATCTGCAATTTTTATTTCTTCAAGACCTTGAGAAATGAGAATAAAAATAAAAATAACTAACCTGTAATGCTTAATGTGTGCCAGGCACTATGCTAAGTATTTTACACAACTATTATATAATTTGATCCTCACAACTTTGGGTTGCAGGTACTATTGTTATATCCATTTTACAGGTAAGGAAACTGAATCAAAGAGAGGTTAAGTGTCTTGCCCAGAGTCACACAGCTAGTAAGTATCAGAGGCCAGATTTAAACTCCAGGTCTGGCACTTCTATCCACTGTGCTGCCTGGATACCTAAATGGACAAATGGGGAGGGTGTGTGTGTGTGTGTGTGTGTGTGTGTGTGTGTGTGTATGTGTGTTTGTGTGAGCTCGCACGTGCATGTGCATGTGTCGTCTTATTCCTGACTCTCACTCCAGTAATAAGGGTGCTCAGAGAAACAAGTCCCTCTGATTCCACATCGAGCATTCTGTCTGCTACACCATGCAACCTCTCAATTTTTCAATTTCATCATAGCTGATAGAAGCGGGAGAAGTGATGTTTAGCAAGGAACTTCATTGGATTTTGAATTCCTTTCTGATTTCACACTGACAAATATATAATGGGTGAAATTAAAAGGAATGGCAAACAATCTGGCTGTGAGACAGAACAGGGCTCTTAAACCTTCAAATCCTATTTAGAGGTGGAGCACTTCAAGCATCAGGTGCAGAAACTTGGAATCAGAAATAGCCTTGATTCTTGCCTACTGATACTGAACTGTGCCCTGGGGGAGGAGGGGCTATTGACCCAAAATAGAAATGACTTTTAGTTGTTTTTACTATTCATTTTAGCAACTACTTATTTTATTGTACTATGATAACAGTAGCTAGCATTTATATCATATTTTCAGGCTTGCAAAAACCCTATAATAAATATTATCTCATTTAATCCTCATAACAACCCTGGGAAGTATTATTATTCTTATTTTACAGATGAGGAAACTGAGGCTAAGTGACTTCCCCTGGGTTATAGAACTAGTGTCTGGGGAAGGATTTGAACTGAAGTCTTTCTAACCGCAGGTCCAGGGCACTATCTTCTGTACTATTTAGTTGCCTCTAGCGGCTACTAAGCGTGAGGCACTCAGCTAGGTCATGGGGTACAAAGTTAAAACAAAACAAAAAACAATGTCCTAGTACCTCCCTACTCTCAAAGAGCTTACATGTTGACCAGAACAAAGCGATACATAAAATAAGGATGATATAAATGAATCAAAAGAGGGAATGAGACTAAGTACTCCAAGAAAATTTAAGGGAAGGGGGGAGGATGAGGGAAAGTTTCATGAACAAGGTAGCACCTGAAAGTATTTCAACAGATGTGAAGGGAGAATGCTGCAGGCATGGGAGGCGTCCTGTGAAAATGCGCAGGAGATGGCAAAACAAGACTGAGGAGCAGCTAATAATCCAGTCTGGCTAGAATATAGAATATATAAAGGGGAATCATGTGAAATAAAACTGGAAAGGTATCTCATATTCCTGTTTTTTTTTATTGTAGCAAAGAACTGAAAACAAAGGAAGTGGGTGCCCATAAATTTGACAATGGTTAAACAAATTATGTTCTGTGAACATAATGGAAGATTACTGCATCATAAGAAACAGCTAAGGGGAAGGATTTGGAGAACTCTGGGAAGATTGTATGAACTGATGCAGAGATAAATGAGAAGAACCAGGGGAACATTTTATACAACTACAGTGTTGTGAAGGAAAACAACTTTGAAAGACTTAAGAACTCTCATCTGTGCAATGACCTTTCACAACTTCAGGAGACTGATGAAGAAACATGTTTCCTACCTCTTGGCAGAGAAGTAACGGACTCTAAGTGCAGAATGAGAAATAACCAACGTATAAATGTGTTTCGTTTGATTATGCTTTGTTACAAGGGAGCATTTTTATACTGGGAAGAGAGAGTTGTGGGGGAGGCTAGTTACGGTAATGCAAATATAGAAGAAAATAAAAGAATATCAATGAAACATTTAAAAATATATAAAATGGTGCAGAAAGGAACAAAGACAATCAGGGTAGTGTTGGTGCTGTTATGATAGATGTATGTATTCTTTTCAAAAAACTAAGCTACACAGGACAGAGAATTGTGATTTCTCACATATATATAAATATATATCTCCCTTTTTCTGCTCTTCTTTCTATGTGGAAATGTTCACATTTTGCTGATGTCTGTCAGGTTCACAATAATATATATATATATATATACATATATTATATATTATATATATATATATGTATGTATGTATGTATGTATCTCAAAATAATGGAAAAGAACAAATGATTTTTAAAAAGTCTTTAAAAGCTTCTACCAACTATCATGAATGGAAGATAAACCATTTCCAACCCTTTTGGGCATGAAGTCATAGATCTGGAAATAGAAAAGACTCCAGAGACCATCTAATGCTACCTCTTCATTTTACAGATTATGAAACTGAGGCCTATGCAGGCTTTAGTTGACTTGTCCAAGAACACATAGGTAATAAGAAGCTGGGATTGAAATCCAAGTCCCCGGATTCCAAATCCTAGGTTCTTTCCACTACACCACAGATGTTTCCACATTCAAACACACGAAAGGAATTCATTTGCATCTCAGGACAATCCCCAGCCTGGTGTCTCAATCACACAGTCCTTGTGCTTCAATCTGGGGAAGTCAAAGGTCAATTCTGTGGAGTAGCCAAGTATGTGAACATCCTAAATCAGTACACACAGTCCCCAATTTATGAATGGGGTTGTGTTCTAAAAGTTCATTCGTAACTTGGTAGTTTGGTATTTGGGAGCATTTTCCCATAGAAACAATGTCCTACATGGTAACTTCCTGAAAACAGAAGAATTGCCTTTGTGAGTGACCGCACATGGCACTTTTTACTTTTACGGTTTATTGATTGTTAAGAGAAGGAAAGGTTAGCAGTACAGTGAATAGAAGGCTATATTTAGAATCAGAGAATGCAGATCCAAATCCTGACACTGCCACTTAAATAAGTTTGGGCAAATCAGGTTATTTCTCTGGGCTTTAATTCTCTCTTATCTATAAAGTTAGGATGGGGTGAGGGAGGGTGCACTTGATGACCTTTGAGGTCAGTTTTGGTTCTAAATCTGCTTACAATCCCAGATCTGCTAACCACAACCCATTTAACCCTTAAGGTACCTGAAGTATAAAGCTACTTTAACTATGCTAACCACTATTTATAACATGGTTTCTGTGGATAAATGAGTCCTGTGACATAGCATGATGTACAGATATTGGAGTCAGGGCAGGCTGGACTTGAATCCCCACCTCAGACATGTACTTACTAGCTGTGTAACCCTGGGTAGGTCCCTTAAACTCTTTCAGCCTCAGTTTCTTTATCTGTTAAATGGGGATGAACACAGTAGCTTCTATATTGCAGGCTCTTTGAGGATCGAATGAGATACTATATGTAAAATGCCTTGCAGACCTGAAAGTGGGACTGTTTTTTTAAAAGCATACTATCTTACCTTTCTTGGAAGGAGGGAGGAAGAAAATAATATTCTGTAGCTTGTTAACACTATTCTTATATAAGAGAAGGTGCCTCTCTAGCTCATTCCCCAGATGTTCTGAATAGAAAGTGCTTTTTGTCTTTCTTTGTAACCCCAGTGCTTAGCGCAGTGCCTAGCCTATAGTAGGAGCTTAATAAATACTTGTTGACTTGTTGACTCTGAGAATTAAAAGATAGTTGCCACAGAGGAGTTAGAAACAGGGTTCTGGACTGTGTAAAGTTATGTGCAGAAGGCCATTTACCTCAGTAGGAATTTTGGACAATTGCTCTCCCATAAAGACAGCCCTTCTCAGATCAGAAAGACTTACTAAGACAACTATGAAGCCTATGGAGTGGGGACAGGGTGGAGGGTAGAGGTTAGAAATGTGGGGGGAGAAAGTTTATGCCAGTTTCTGTGGTATAATTGGGGAAAACACTGAATCTGGAATCAGAACTGAATTTTCAGAGCTGCTCCTTACTGAATAACATCTGGAGGCCTAGGCAATTTATTTAACATCTCTGGGCTCCAGAGTCCTCTTCCATTAAAAGAAAAGATAGAATTAAACAGCTTCCTAATATCTTACAAAGTTCTCTAGTTTTGTGTGGATAAAAGTGGTTCTATATCATGATTCTTTGAACACTAGAGGGCAGTTTGGTACAATATTTGAGTTGACTCAACCCTGTGGAATTTGTTTTAAAATGTTGAGATAGTAATCAGAGCTAACCAGAAAAATACCATGCAAATGCTCATTGGGTGAGAAAAGTCACCAGGACAAAACTAGGAAATAAAGGCAAAGAAAAGGTTTGGTTTGGTTTTTCAAATCTGACACAAACTTCAAGAATTAGAATCTCACAGGGCAGAATCACAGAATGTTAGATTAAAACTGGAAGGGATCTCAAAAACCCTTCATTTTACAAATGAGGGAACTGAGGTCCAAAGGATTAAATGACTTGACCAAAGCCATACAAGTAGTGCCAGAGGCAGGATTCGAACCTATATTCTCTGACTCAAGAACCAATGCTCTTTCTACTATTCCATATTGCCTTCTAGAAAAGAACCCCAAATCTGCTTTCCAACAGAGTACCACTCTCCTATACTCAACTTGCTATTGTGATGTGATACCCAGTCTGTAGCTCTTATTCCAATGAAGCATTTTGGCATGAGGCAAGTTGTTTTTTAAATTGTTGTTGAATATATTTTATTGAAATCTTCACAAATATTCTATGAAATAGGTGACTATATCATATTTCAACCTTCCCTTCTCCAAATCAAACTCTCTTTTAGGATGAATCTAATAAGGGTGACCTGTGTAATTTTAGAAAAGCTGGCCTAAACGTATTAGGGATTTATTTGCATATATATGTGTTAGGATCACATCCACCTCCTCTTCAGGGAGACTGTGATTTCTACCTTCATGGAGAGCAGGAAGGCTCTTATCTCTAAGTGGGCTATCAGTCTAGAATTATATTTGTCTCCTAAATAGTAGATATTTTCAGTATGGAGGAATGCTGATCTCTTTTTTGGCGGAAGGGGGGAGGGAGTCAAAATCCATTTTCCCTGATCCACTGGGTGGAAGCAGTTGTATCCCAGATTAGGAGGGTAATGGTTGGCCTAGTCTTAGCCACTTTAGTTTCCTTCCCACTAGACCCTTATTATAAAAAAATCACAATAAGCAATAATACTTATCAAAGCAAAGAGTAAAACAGTAATCTGGAGAGTTATATTGATCATATTCAACACTAGAACACACAAAAGTCACAGGACTCTGTGATGAAATTATGGCTCATACGATGACATCTCAGCTCAACCAAAGGGAAAGCAATCTCACCTGAAAAGTCTGCTTTTAGTGGTTTCTGAAAGTGCTGGGAATCTAGGAATATGTTGGGGTATCATCTTTCCCCACATGCCTGCAGCATGAGATTCCAATTAGCCAAAGTACATTACTCTTCTTCCCCTCTGTCTCAAACTCTACTTCTTTCTCTCCATCCTCTTTCTCAAATAGCCATACAAATCCAAAGTCACAATTTCTCTACATCAATCCAAAGTTTTAATTTTATGTAATCGAAGTGAGGCAAACAGGGTTAAGTGACTTACCCAGGGTCACACAGCTAAATAAGTGTCTGAGGCCAGAGATAAACCCATGAGGATGAATCTTCCTGATTATCTACTGTGCCACCTAGCTGCCCCCTATTTAGTTAAGGACTTTCCTCTAACTGTAATTGTGAAAGACATATCTTTTTCTGTCCCTCTAATTTGTTAATGACAGAAAAGAGATAAGGCCTGAACCTATGATTTCATTGGTATAGGGAACTCTTAGGTGATAAAACTTGCTCTACTAATTTTAGGTTGGCATCTTCTCTTCATCATCCTCATTAGAGAGTTGCCTAGGGAACTGAGAAGTTAAATGACTTTCCCAGGGCCACACAACCTCTGTGTGCCAGAGATAGGACTTGAATTATAGCTGCTATTTTTTCATTTGTTTGTTTGGTTATTTTTTATTTTATTCCTAGGCCAGTTGTCATATGCTGTTTCAATAGAATTTAATAAAGGCAAACTGAGGTGCAAAAGTCCAAGCTTTATCGGTTTATTAGCAGGGAGCAAACCTGTTAACAAAAGTGGGCCAAATGGCTACCTCAGTTAGGTCAATGACTCAGAGGAGAACGCACAACCCCTTAATACAAGCATAGAACAAAGAACAGAACCAGGCAGGTAAACAAACTAAAGCAAACGATTATGGGGCTGGCAACATCTCGGGACAAGAACCGCACAACTGACTGGAAATGAGGAATGAGGAGCTAGCAACAATCCCTTCTTTCCCTCCTATAACTAAGGAACATTCCTTGTTTGTGAGTCTGCATGTAAGGCTAGAGATAATGGACCAGACTTCTTTGGATAACAAACCAGACATTCTTGAAGGATAGCTTGGTGGTGAAAAAGGCACCAGACCAGACTCCCTAGTGTCCACCTGCATCCTTCAAGGATAACAGATTTCCTTGAGGAAAGAATAGAACAGTGATTAGCAGGAGAACTGAACTTCTAAACTTAGATCATGGGCAAAGAGACAAAGAAATGCAGCTTGAGCAATCATACAAAATGGGGCAGTAATACAAAATAGGATCAATTACTGAATAAAATCGATTATAAAATGGTACAGAATCATTTTAATTTCCTCAATATGTGCTGTCTCTATGATAAAACCTTTTATATCAAGGTTTTGATCCATTTGGAGCTTAATGTGATATATTTCACACCATCTCAGGTATGAGATACTGGCTTAAAATAAATTTCAGCTTGATTGCTTTCCCATTTTCCCACCAGTTTTGGATGATTGATTATCCCAGTAGATGGGGTCTTCAGGTTTAGAATGCTATAAATACTATGTGCTTTTGCTTCCAGATCTTGCTTTTGCAATCTGTCACAATTAGGTGGTGATAGAGGGGCCGCTAGGTGAAGCAGTGGATAGCGTTCTGGGCCTCAGGTCAGAAAAACTTATCTTCCTTAGTTCAAGTCTGGCCTCAGACTCTTACCAGCTGTGTGACTCTGGGCAAGTCAACCCTGTTTGCCCCAATTTCCTCATCTATAAAATGAGCTGGAGAGGGAAATGGCAAACCACTCCAGGATCTTTGCCAACAAAACCCCAAAGGGGGTCATTAAGAGTCAGTCACAACTGAACACCAAGTTCCATCTTGTTTAACTCTGTAATACACTTATATTCTATATGATTCTATATACTCTCATTGTAACTAGCCTAGTTCAGACCTTTAACTCTTCTGGAAAGAAACCTGGTACAGGTTTTTAAAGTCACGGTGCCTTGGTTTGAATCCTGGCTCCATCACCTATGTGACATTGGGCAAATCACTTAACCTTTATGCCTCAGTCTCCTCAGCTGTAACATGAGGGAATGAGGAATAGGCGGCCAAAGTTGTATACTGCTGTAAATCTCTAATCTTAGAACAGTGGTTTCAAACCTTTTCATGTAAGAAATAAAACAAAACAAAAGAAGACCCTTACATGAGAGTTTTAATTAGTATTCAGTGATTACTAAAATAGAAATTCATTTTAAGTCATTACTGAATTCATGGGAACCAAGTGGCACAATGGAGAGAGTGCTAAGCCTGAAGTCAGGAAGACTCTTCTTCCTAAGTTCAAATCTGGCCGCAGACACTTATTATCTGTGTGACTGTGGGCAAGTCACTTAACTCTGTTTGCCTCAAGTTTCCTCATCTGTAAAATGAGCTGGAGAAGGAAATACCAAACCACTCCACATCTTTGCCAAGAAAACCCCAAAAGGGGTCATGCCACAACTGAAAAATGACTAAACTAAATTCATAGTAGTGTAACCCCTGTGTTGCCTATCTACCTCACAGAAACTGTAGATATTGTTATTGCAGTTTTGAGAGCTATATTCCAATGGAATATTAAGGAAAACCAGCACATCGCTGGCAGGTTTTAAATAACAGCTGAAAATATGTTGCTATGAAATGCACCTCTTTATGTAGTCAGAGAGATCATCTGTTTTATCTAGGCTCTAAAGCTCTATGAGAAATCTATGGAGAGGACAAAAAGAAGGTAAGGATGGACTTTGTTCTTTTGAGAATTGTCTTGAGGTTTATTTTTTTTTAATAAGAAAATCCTATAAAGAGAATTCAATGAAAAGTCTGTGAAGAGCTGTCAATTACAGTATATTTTAGAAAGATTGCTTCCTATGATTATTAAACAGAAGACAAATAAAAGGAAGAATCTTGTTTATTTCATGAGAAACTGAACTTAACCATTATCTTGAGGAAGAATATGAAGAAAATTCTTTAGAGAATTTAAACAGTATGTGGAGTCAATTGAATGGAGCCAAGACTGTTTCTAGCCAAGTGAAGAAAATGAATCCACCGTAATATTGATGGTTTGTGATAACATTTTGCCATTGCCAACATATGGTAAATAGTTATGTATGTCTTTGCTTCATTCTTGCTTTCATTTGTTAATAAATTGTGTATGTATGTATTAAAAAATTTAGATACTTATAGATAAATAAGAGTACCAATGGGAAAGGTCTCTCTAGTTAAGTAGTTAATATTTAACAAACTGGGTTGGGAGGTCAAGTTAATTAATGAGAAAGATTGCAAATTTACTAGCAAGAAATAAATTGTTTCGACATACTGGCAGATTGTTATAGAGCTCAGGAGGGTAAAATTAAATATATAGCAACAAATCAAGTGGTAGACTGAAGACTGACCAGATCTTATAATAAATACCTTGCTACATTGGAGGATATATACACAGACACACACACACATATATATGTATGTATGTATATGTATATATGCATACATACATACACATACATATATATACATACACACACATATATATGTATATCATTACCTTATTATAGTAGTTTTTTGAGACTGTTTTATCAATAACAACATTTACATACATTTGGGGAGATGGGGGAAGAGTAATGCATAAATGTGCTAGACATTTATTTAGTTTCTAATAGGTACCACTGTTTCATAGCTTTGAGAGACTAGAAGTCTGGTCAAAGTGATTAGTGTTTCTAAACTGGATCTGGTCACACATAGTCAGTAGCAGATTCTTTTTCAGTAGTGTAGAGGCTTTATCAGGCATGTTCCTCCATGAAGTCTTCTCTGATACCCCTGAATTAAGATCATTTTTTCCTTCCCCAAATCTCTCCAGACACTTTGCCTGGACCTCGTCTTTGCATTTCCATATCTCATCTCTCTCTTGTATCAGTTGTTACCATATTTGTCTTTTCTCCCCACCTCTATTAGATCATAAGTTCCCTTGGGATCAGGTCTTATGTCAGATCTATCTTCATAGCCCCAGTACCTACCAGTTTCTTACAGAGGTGGGATGATTTTATTAAAAAATGGGACAGAAAATAAGAAATTTTACATGTTTTTTTCTTTCTGATGATTATGCTAGTTTGGATAGAATGTTAGAGTAAAACTTTTTTTAATCTGATAGATGTTTCTTATGACACTGAGGTTTTTTACTCAGGATTTGTTAACTACTCCATATATACAGCTATTATTATATTGGTTGGAGGAGGGAAGTGGGAGTGTACTATAGGGACTTCTAACTTTTGTAGAGGGAATATAGAGATTAATAAGAATAGGTCACCAAAGAAGAGTGCAAAGGGAGATACAAAGGAAAAATTGGTTGCTACAGTGTTTAATAAACACATACAAACATACATACATACATGCATGCATATGTGATCTTTTTTTAAAACTGTAAGAAGCTCACCATTTTATATACAATTTTCTTTCTTGTTCTTTGTATGATGAAATGTTTGCTTTCAATTAATTGTTAAGTTCACAGTAAGAGTTATTTTTTTAAGAATAGGGAAAAACAAAAGAGGAAAGAACACATACCACAATTGAATAAGAAGTATACACCAGAATGATAGGGAAAAAAAAGAGTCTGGCCATGTAACTGGAACCCTTCACCCACAAATTTAAATATACCAAAAATGAACTGCTCCCAAAGCCTTATGGCTCTCAGGTTAGCTTTATGTCTACAACATTGCCAGCCTCTAGATCTTTCAATTTCTTCACCTGCTTATTATGGGCGACATCAACTTCAACGAGGGTTAAGAAGCCTTTCAATCTTTAGTTCTCTCAGTTAAGAGTTATAAGGCTCATTCCCCAACTGATAGATGGTCAAAGGTTATGACTAGGCAAATTTCAGAGAAGGAATCAAAGCTATCAGTAGCCATACCAAAATGCTGTAAATGGTTAATAATTAGAGAAACACAAATCAAAACATTTTTGACGTACCATCTCACATCTATCAGATTGGCTAAGATAACAACAACGCAAAAAAAAGGAAAATAGCAAACGCTGGAAGGGATGTGGGAAAATAGATACACTCATGCACTGTTGGTAGAGCTGTGAACTAGTCCAACTATTCTGGAAAGCAGTTTGGAAGTATGCTCAAAAGACTATTAAATTGGACATGCCCTTTGACCTAGTAATAATATTACTAGGTCTATACTCCAAGGAAGTCGAAGAAAGAAGAAAAAGGGTTTTTATGTACAAAAATATTTATAACAATTCTTTTTGTAGTATTAAAGAAATGGAAACTGAGAGGATGTCCATCAATTGGGGAATGGCCAGAATTATGGCATATGAATGTGATAGAGTACTATTGTGCTATAAGAAATGATGAAGGAAATAGTTTTAGAAAAATCTAGGAAGACTTTTGTGAACTGATTTGAAGTGAAATGAGCAGAACCAGAACAATTTAAGCATTAATTGCAATCAACTTTGTAATTTTAATTGATTAATTGATAATCAACTTTGAAAGACTTAAGAACTCTGATGAACAATGAACAACCACAATCAATTTATCAATTAATAAAAATTTATTAGGTGCCATCATATTGGACTACTTGTTCCTTAGATATTACCTGGCCTTTCCTGCCTCCATGTCTTTGCTTATGCTGTTCTTATCATTGGAATGTTTCCTGCCTTCTCATGTAACCTCCTTGGGCCTCAATTTCCTCAACTTTGAGATGATGTGATTCAACTTAGTCCCTTCCAGCTACAGATCCATAATCCACCCCAATTTTCCCCCAATTTCCATCTCCAGCTGCCAAAATCCTATGAATCCTAAAAGGTCTTGTTTAAATATCATTGCCTTCAATAAGGCTTTCCTGATTCATCAACTCTAAACTCATAGGAAAGTTAAGAGGAGAGAACATGACACTCTGCATAGAAAAGCACATTTATTTTGCCTATCCTTGATTTATCTCCCTATGAAACCTCACAAGACTAGGAATTAAGAAATCTTGATCCCCATCCTGGCCTTGCCATTAATTAGCTACAAAACCCGTAAAGTTGCGTAACTTCTGGACCTGTTTCCTCTTAAATGAGAGGTTAGATGATCTCTATAGATCATATAAAGAGACAGCATGGAAGAATGAATAAGGAGCAGGCCTTAGAATCAGGGAGACTTTGGATGAAGTCTTAGCTCTGATAATGTTGTTGGCTCGTGTCACCTGGCCGAGGCTGGTACAGATCGAGATTGCTAGAGGAAATTCCTCTAATTCTCTAAACTTATAAAATCACCTCTTTCTCTCTGTCTCTCTTTCTCTGTTTCTCTGTCTCTCAGATTAAGTGGCAGAGCAGTTTAAAGTCAACATTCGTAAAGAAAGATTCGTTCCCAGGGGATCCCCTACACCGATAAAGTCAGAGATCTGATTTTTCAAAAAGTCCCACAAGTCGTTTTATTTCTCAGTCTTTTTTTTTTTTCATTTATAAAGGATGCACAATATTTTGTGATAAGGGTAAGGAGGACCAGGTGAGATAATTTATTAAAAAAAACTCCTTTGCACTCCATAAAAACACTAAGTTTCAGCTACTGTATGATTCTATGACCACTTTTTTTAGGGGTTTTTTTGTTGTTTGTTTGGTTTTTTTGCGGCTAAGTGGTACTGTGGATGGACCACCGATCCTGGAGTTAGGAGAACCTGAGTTCAAGTCCAGCCTCAGACACTTAATAGCTGTGTGACCCTGGACAAGTCACTTAACCCTGTTTGCCTCAGTTTCCTCATCTGTAAAATGAACTGGAGAAGGAAATGGCAAACCACTCCAGTATCTTTACCAAGAAATCCCAAATGGGGTCACAGAGAGTCCGACATGACTGAAACAACTCTACAACAAAATGACCATGTTTTATTCATCTTCGTGCCCAAATATCAGCTGAATGAATTAGCTCAAACAACCTGAAACAGCTGTCTTTATTTGCTGTCTTAAAGTTCAGATGCACTTTTTAAAAAGACAACAGGATTCTCTTCTATCCTCAGGGACTTCTACTATTCTCAGTTTCCTAATTTTTCAACCCTCCTATCTGACTTTTCTGTTCCTGCTCCTGGACTACTGAGCACTACTAAAGAAAATAATGAATCCCACTGATTTCATCCACTATAAGCTCATGATGCAAAATTTCTGTTGGTTATTCACTGCTGTTCTATTATCCTTCTATGTGACTCTTATGGGCTCCCTATTATATTTCCCATAGAGATTGCAACAAATCTTTTCCTTTCAATGCCAACCTTGTTCATGAAGTCTCTACTGGGCTCATTAATATGTTGTTGATAGAGCTGCTAACTATATTGAAAGCAATCTAGAATTATACTTAAACAGTGAGGTGGAGGATGAAAGGAGCAGCTGATCACTGTCTCTATATAAGGCTACATAATACATGTATTCAAAGGAAGTATAACATTTGATTTTGGCTTCATTATCTGCCTTAGGATTAAAGCCTTGAGGCAACCAACCTGTGACTAAGATCAGCCTCATTTAGCATCCCATAGTCTGCTGTATTGATAGGTTGATGTATTGGATAGTTTTCCCTCTCTCTTTTTTTTTTCTTTGTTATAAGGGATAGCTTTCTGAGTGGATGAGGGGAACAGATAGAGAAATGAAGGTGATATAAAAATAAAATGTGAATAAAAATTTTAAACTAAACAGACTTAACAGATTTCTCCCCTGGGAAAGCCCCAATTCTCCCCTAGTATGCTTAACTACTAAATGAGCAAGAGAAAAACGTATTGAATCAGCTAAAAGAAGGTGGCTTTTGAAAGTCTGAGACGTCACATAACCATTTCAGGGCATATGTGCCAGACAACACGCTAATTGCATAGAGCTTATGTATGACATAAGCCTAAAATGCTGGGAGTCTTAAAAATAAGAAGTCAGAACACATGAATTTGAGAATTTATTAGCAACAGAAAAATTGCAGCATGAAATGGTACAATCTCATTATAGTCTCTATCTCATCTCTTGATCACTCTACTACAAAGTAGCATTGTGAGAGTCCAAGAGAAAATTTTATCTACTGGCAACCTCCTTTGCTTAAATCATATTTTATGTATTGATCCTTGAGGTGGCTAACATGAACAAACAAAATTAACAAGGTTATACTCCCTTTCTACCAGATTAGAAATTCTAATCCAGTTCATAGATTAGCACTTCTGTCATTCAGAATCGGCTCTGCCACGGTCCAATGTGGTTCTTAAATGTCTTCAGGGATTTGGCCATCACAGGAGCAATTTCTGGAAGGAAAAAAGACAATTACACACAATGCTAACAGTCTCAATCTGGAAAGGATCCTAGAGGCCATTTATTGCTTTTAACTAATATCTCAAATGACTAGGTATACATAATAAAATACCATACTTCTCCCATCAGTTCCTTCAGACAAATAAAAGCAGAAGGGGAATGGAAAGTAAGCTGAATTTGAAATCAGAGGACCTAGGTTTGAATCCGGACTCCATACCTGTGTGCCTTGGGTGTGTTATTTCTCTTCTCTAGGCTTTAATTTCCTCGTCTCTTGGGTTGGGTTGGGTTATCTTCTAAATTTCTTTCCAGCTCTAAATCTATTATGGTAAACCAATTTCCTCATTCTGTGATGCATGATGATTCTATTTTTCCCTTACCCAACTAAAGGCAAATTTGAACATTGTTAATGAAGGCCTGAAATGTTCTGCATGCACTGAAAGACAGTAAGAGTCACACCCCACAGTTCCCAGGTGTGGGGGAAGCCAGGTGTGGCTTAGCTCTCATTGTCACTGTCTCCAAGGGTGTGCCTGTCAAAAAGATATTCTGCCATGCCAGGTTGATTACATGATTCATGTATTCTGACTTCTTATTTTTAAGGCTCTCAGCGTTTTAGGCTCATGTCATACATGTGCTCTGCACATTTAGCATGGTGTTAAAGCACATATGCACTCAAATGGTTGTTTGATTATGTGGTGTCTCAGACTTTCAAAAGTCACCTTTTTTTAGCTGATTCAATACGTTTTTCTCTTGCTTATTTAGTAGTTAAGCGTGCTAGGAGAGAATTGGGGCTTTCCCAGGGGAGAAACCTATTAAGTCTCTTAAGTTTAAAATTTTATTCACATATTTTATTTTTATATCGCCTTCATTTCTCAATCTGTTCCCCTCATCTACTCACAAAGCTACCTCTTATAACAAAGGAAAAAAAGAGGGAGTAAATTAGTTCATTAAACTATCCAATACATCAACGTAATCAGTTGTCTGATGGATTTTAACTGTTCATCCACATCACTCACATCTGGAAGCCTTTACACTAACTTGAACCATTTTTTTTTTAAACTGGACCTATGATTTCAATGACATGCAGATCACAGAGTGAGGAAATTCTAGCAGTACAGATCAGCCCTGTAATTGCTATAGTCTTAAAGAATTATCTGCGGCACTAAGTGTTTAAGTGACTTGTTCAGGGTCAGTATGTGCCAGACATAGGACTTGAATTCAGGTCTTCCTGGTTCTGAAAACAGCTGTCTATCCATTGTGCAATACTCCCTTTAAAGCTGAACCAAAATATCTGAAAAATGTGAGGATGGGGGAGGAAGACCTTAGTTGAGGCAGACTTACTTTTCACCCTTTTTGCATCTTGCTGTGATCCCCCTGAAAAACTGGTATTTGCTGCTGCCACACTACCACTTCCTGAATCATTTCTCTCTTCATTTGCAAGCTTTCTTTTGCTAAAGAGAAAAAAATAGATTAACTCAGTTTCCCTCCTTACAGAGAGACAGGGGGAGGATGTGGTCAGAGCTAAGAATACGTTTATATCATGATATCTCAAGTCAATTAGACAATTAAATATCCAGGAATTAGTGCGCCTTTCCCTCATTACTCCTCCAATCACCACAGTCGGAGTGATTAGAGTAGAAAGTATCTGTACAGGCCTGGAGACCGAAGCTGACAGCAGGTGCTCCAGCACAGCACAGCCTAAAGGTGTGTTCCCCAGAAATTTAGGAATACAGTGACCTCTAGTGGATACCCTAGTCAATAGGCAGAATTCATCATCAAGGACAGTATTACCCAATCACTGGTTTCAAATGGGAAAGATTAGGTCAAACCTCTCCAAGGTCCAGAGATTTAGAGGGGTGTGTGTGTGTGTTGTGTGTGTGTGTGTGTGTGTGTGTGTGTGTGTGATGGGGAGGAAGGTGAGGAAGCAAATGCTATGAAAATGAATAAAACTATTTTTTCTCTTTTTCATTTTATTTTTATTTCTGATAGATTTAGAGCTGGAAGGGAACTCAGAGGCCGTCAAATCCAACCCCCTCATTTTACAAACAAGAAACTGAGGCCCAAGGAGGTTAAGTGACTTACCTAGTAATAGGCAGATGTAAGAGTTGAGCTCACATCCTCTAACACTAGAGTTCACTCTTTCTACTATACCACACTACTTGCTTTCTAAACATATCCCTCCATCTTCCCCTACCAATGAACTAGCTGGCCTGGAGGGACCACATTTTGCAGTATAGTTGAATTTACAGTTCCACCAATAGTGCATTAGTGTGCCTGTCTTCCCAATAGTTTTTTTTATAGCATGAAAGTGATGAATGTTGGAAGAATGTATGTCATCTTTGCTAATCTAATGAATGTAAATTGAAATCTCAAGTTGTTTTAACTTGCATTTCTTTTCTTATTAGTAATTTGGAACTGATCATCATTTCCTCATAAAACCAGCAATATTCAAAACATCAAAGAGAAAAAAAGTCGGCTGAAATAGTGGAAAGAACAGTAAGGACAGAGACATAGATAGTATTCCTGGTTTGGCCATTGAATGACTTTGGGCAATTTATTCACTTTTCCAGACCTCAGTGTTCTCCTCTATAAGCTTGATATTAGATAAAGTTATAGATTGCTTTATAAACTATAAATTACTCTCCATCAGAAAATCCATTAGGCATACTATATGCAGAGAAAGTAGGGTGCTAAGTACTGGAAGAGGAGGTACAAAATTGAGAGGAGACCCCAGTGGTCTCATGGAAAAATAAACTATGTTTACACTCTCCCCTCCCACCCCAGTTAGACTAGTGTACTCCTGACACTCACCTGAGTCTGTTAAAAGGAATTGTAGATGGACTGCAGCTCTCTGGATGACCCCTGAGTTCTCTAGGAGGCTTTGCCACACCCTGAACATAGGCCATTTTGATCTGACACCCTAAATGAGAAGGAACCAGGGGGAGCATAAGTCTTAACATACAATGCAGCTAGCGTAGCTTTAGTGCCCAAGAATTTCTGGGTTTTTTTTTTCCTCCGACATACAGAAATATAAACAGTCATTTTGCTAGCCTAAAAAAGATTTAAAGTCTTTTGTAAATTTAATCACCATATATAAAAGTTTCAATATGCAAAAATAAGAAAGGATTATTCAAGAAATAAGAACTTGATGCACTTACAATAAACAAACAATCATACACACAAACACATCAACGTAAAAATGTAGTAAGATAGGAAGAGACTGCTAAAGAACCAAACCCAGTCCAATATCTGGGCATTGTAAGATTGCCAAACAAATATGACTACTAAAAATGAACAGCAAGTGAAGACCGAAGACCTGACCCAAATTCACTCTTTAAGAAAAGGGAGGGAGGAGCTTTCCAGGAAATTTACTAATGTGGAGAGTTCTGGCTTTACAGTCAGGAGACCTAGGTTCAGATGCTACCTCTGACACTTACTACTACTTGTATGACCTTGTGTAAGCCTCTTAACCTCCCTGGACCTCTGTTTCCTCATCTGTGAAATGAAGGAGTTGGATTCGATGGGCTCTGAGGGCCCTTTCAGCTCATATTTATGGATTCATTTTCTGTTTAATTGTTCCAGAATAATTTTTGTTTATTATTGGCAGTAGGAACCTGTCTGGATTAGACACTAGCTATATGACCTCGGGGAAGTCATTTGACTCCTCTGAATCTCATCTTCTTCATTTTAAAAATGGGAATTGTAGATCTAGAAGAAGGGACCCTCAAGGCCAGTTAGTCTAACCGCCTCGTTTCACAGAAAGGGAATCAGATTGAGAGGTTAAGGGAATTTCCCAAGATCCCACAAGTAAATAGTGGAGCCAAGATTTAAACCTGCATACTCAAGCTCCAGTCCCACACACTGTAGGCCCACCTCACAGTGCTGTTGTGAGATTCAAGGAAGGTAATACAAAGGTGGTAATACCTAGGTGGCAATACAAGGAAGGTAATACATAAACTTTGAATCGTGTATTAATTATTACTGCCATTTTTTTGATATGCAACAATCCTAGGAACAAATAAAAGTCTCATACTGAATCTACTAAGTGCTTTGGAAAAATTTTCTCATGGTACCCATTCCCCAAAAAAAAGGTTTAATTTAAAAATAAACTAAAAATAAGTTTAAATTAAATGATATATTTGTCACTTGTGACTACATGTAACAAGGTAGGGTTTTACAGGGGGTAGAGATGGAGAGTTAGTGATCAGGATAGGGATAAGTGATGCCCAAAAAATGAAAAAGAAGAAAAACATTAAAGAATCATTTAAAAATACACAGAAGTGAGCATGAGAAAGTTCATAAGGGAAATATTGTGACTGCCATATTAGATTTGAAGCACATTTTAAAAACGAGTTGTATAGAATGGAGATTCGTGGTTTCATCTTTTTCAATTCTTTGTATAAGAAAATGTTCACTTGTTTGATATTTGTCATGTTTACATTAATGGAAAGGAAAATTTCAAAAGAAGAAAACAAGTAACACAAAAAATGCTAATTACCTTTGGGCTTTTCAGACTGCGACAAAACGATGCTCTTTGTGAGGGTCTTCAAGTTTTGCTCTCTCTGACCAAAAAGCCTAAAGTACATTTCACGCCATGATTCTTCATCCTGGTGCTGCTCGGTTTTAAATTCTCTCTGGCAATGCCTCTTCCACAAATGATCAGCCAGTTTGATAAAGGTCTTAGAAGAGGTGAAAACCAAAAGGGTTCCATTAATAACTCAACCTTCTCCAGCTTTCTGAGATATCATTTCTTTTTTTTTTAATAATATTTGATTTTTTTTACCAATGACATGTAAAGACAATTTTTAGCATTCTTTTTTTTTTTTAAATTTTGAGTTCCAAATTCTCTCCTTCTTTCCTTCTCCTCCCACCTCCCTGAGATGGCAAGCAATTTGATATAAGTTATACATGTGCAATCACGTAAAGAATATTTCCATATTAGCTGAGACATCATTTCAAAGAATGACCCCACATAATGTACTAGGTAGGGTTTATTGGACTTAGATTCAGGAAGACCTGGATTAAAATCCTGTCTTAGACACTTACTAGCTCTGTGATCCTATGCAAGTCATTTAATCTCTCTAACCCTCACTTTCCTTATGTGTAAAATGAAAGCATTGGACACCATAGCCTCTAAGGACCCTTCCAGCTTTAAATCTATGGTGCTGCAATCCTCAAGTTGCCAGGTTTTTACTTTTGCAGCAACATCCTAAGGTACTAAACCACTTCTGTATAATGGCATCTGTAGTTAAGTGGACCTGGGTTTGAATCCCTGCTTTGCTTCAGAATAATACCTTCTGGCTCCAAAATCCTTACAATCCTGTAATTAACCAAACCATAGCACATTCTAAACTATGGGTCCAGTTATACAAGGTTAGAGGGGATTGATTATAGAAGCCAATATGCATTTAGCTTTAGAAAAAGACCCTAAAGATATTTTTGCTTTATAAATAAGTTGGTTATAAATGTAAGATTTTATTTAGACCTGTTATAATATGATTATAAATCTGTAGGTGCTTATTAATATCCCTAATTTATCCCTACACCTGAGGACAGTGGAAGGAGAGAGCAGACCTAAGCACCAGAGGACTTGGATGTCACTTCTGACATCTACCAGCTGGGTGACTCTGGGAAAATCACTTAACCCCTTAGGGTTCTAGGAAACATTCCATGACTTTCTCAGTTATAGGGAAGGTACCAGCCACCATTGATAAAGGAAGTTCCACATAGGGAGCTTCTTACACCAATGAATTCACAGGTCCAGTTCCTATCCCTGGCAAAGCGTCTTTCAGAGTATGGGCTTAATAAGTGTTGGACATACTGAATTGAGGCATGATAAAAGATTAAACTATTTTCATGCTCCACATAGGAAATAGTCTTGATATTTTTATAGTTACATTTTATGTCAAAAGGCTAAGCTTTATGTCATAATGGATATACAAGAGTATTCCATAGAGGTATCTAGGTGGCACCATGGTCACAGCACTGGACCTGGAATCAAGAAGACCTGAGTTCAAATCCAGCCTTAGATACTTACTAACCGTGGAACCCTGGACACATCACTTAACCTCTGCTTGCCTCAGTTTCCACATCTATAAAATAAGGATAATAATAGCACCTACCTCCCAAAGTTATGAAGATAAAATGAAATAAAATTTGTAAAAGCTTTGCAGACCATAAAGTGCTATGTAAATATAGCTTTTTTATTATTTTTGGATTCTCAATACTAATAACTTCAGTCTGCCTTAAGTTCCTTATCTGTAAAATAGGGGTAGAATCGTACCTACCTCACAGGGTTGATGTGAGAATAAAATGAGATTATACTTATAAAACACTCTGCAAATCTAAAAACGTTCTATGTAAACGCTAGCAGGCATGCTTATTGCTGCTTTTGTTACTTCTTCTTGTGTTCAGTCAGGCCCAGCTCTTCGTGACCCTGTAGACCAGACAGTCCATGGAGTTTTCTTGGCAAAGATACTGGAGTGGTTTGTCATTTCCTTCTCCAGTGGATTGAGTTAAACAGAGGTTAAGTGACTTGCCTAGTGTCTGAGGCTGCATTTGAACTCAGGTCTTCCTGACTCCAGGTCCCGTGCTTTATATCCACCGCACCATCTGGTTCCCCCATTACAGTTACTACTCATCATTTAAGGGGGACAGTTCTAATAAAAATCATTGTAACAGGAATATTTGGCTCTCCAGATAGACTGATCACAGCAAAATAAGGTCAGGTAGAGCCATAGTACCACTCCTCGAGCTTTATTCACACTACTCTGCTATCTCACATTTGTACAGCATTTTTGCAAACTTAACATTTTTTGGGGGGGAGCTAGGCAATTGGGGTTAAGTGACTTGCCCAGGATCACACAGCTAGTAAGTGTCAAGTGTCTGGTCTGAGACCAGATTTGAACTCAGGTCCTCCTGACTCTGGGGCTGGTGCTCTATCCATTGCGCCACTTAGCTGCCCCAACACGTTTTCTTTATAACAGACCTGTGGGTAGCTCAAGCACTATCATCCCTCAGTTTTCCAGATATGTACATAGAGGCTCAGAAGGTAGAACAGAAAGAGTGTTGGATCTGGAGTATGAAGATGTAGATTTGAGTCCAGGGTCAGCAACTTACTCTCTGCACAACCTTGGGGAAACCATTGTACCTGCTGGGCCTCAGTTGCTCATCTATAGTAGTGATCTCCAGAGTGGGAATCATGGCATTCAACCAGTTAGAGTCAGAAGATGGGTCATATTCCATTCTCCTGAGAGAGCCAATAATTCATCTTTGTGATGCAACAAAGAGTACTTGCTCTGGAGTTAGAGGATCTGGACTCAAATCCTTCCTCTCATGCTTATTACCTACATGATCTTGGGTGAGTCACTTAATTTGAGTTTCCTCATCTGTAAAAAGAGGGCACTGAACAACAGTACATATATCTATCTTAGAGCATCTTGGTAACTATAGGCGCATGGGCCTGGAGATAAAAGACTCATCTTCCAGTGTTCAAATCCAACCTCGAACACTTACTAGCTATGTGGCCCTGAGAAAGTCACTTAACTGTCTGCCTCAGTTTCCTCACCTGTAAAATTAGCTGGAAGAGAAAATGGCAAACCACTCCACTGTCTTTGCCAAGAAAACCTTAAATGGAGTCTCAAAGAATCAGACATGACTGAAACAACTGAACAACAATAACAAAAAGAGAGCATTGGACTAGATGACCTCCAAAGTCCATTCCAACTCCATGGAAGCTATGGTTGCTTCCAACTCTAGACTTACGATTTCATTCTTTGTCTTTTTTTTCTTTTCACTTTTTTCCTTTTTTGTGTATCTTTTTATAATTTACTTAATAATAATGATGACTAACATTTACATGTTGCTTTACATTTTGTGTGTGTGTGAATGTATGTGTGTGTGTAAAATGGGAATACCCTGCCCCACAGGGTTGCATCAAATGAGGGAATATATATTAAATATAATAAGGATAAGGAAACTGATGCTGACAAAGCTAAAGTGCTCATGGTCACACCACTAATAAGTGGCTGAGACAGGATTCAAACTCAGGACTTCTTAACTTCAAGTCCAACTCTTTCTTCACTGTAAGTACACTAGTACACATATAATTTATAAACATACACATACACACACATATAATATACTGGGGAAAGCTAAAAAAAATTTACTGATGGGGCTATGTGATCAAAAAAATTGGGAGACATCTTATTGGCACATGAGGAGTTTGAATTAGACATCTCTTCTCAGGGCCCTTCCAACTCTCTATGGTCCTTTGACTCTAACCCAAGTCCTCTGACTCCAAGCCCATCCTTGACTTTACCACACTGCTGCCTAGATGGGGAATGGGTTAGTACCTTGGCCAATGATGGAGCTCAGCAAAATCCAAATTGGATTTTATTCTACTTAAATTGTATGAATTTGGGTGACACAAAAGAATAGAAAGCTACTTAGCTCTGCCCAATTCCCCAGTGAAATATCTCCCAGTGTATCAAGACTTCACTAAGATGGTTTGGGAATGTATAGGAAAACATTTAGAAAAGCCACAGGGATGCTGAAACCCCACTACTTCTTCATTCCAGGAAAACCCAAGCTTTGGTTTTCAGAAGGGAAAATAAGATTGCTGTTGTTTTGTTCCCCTCCACCAACTGGTTCCATCAAAACAGTCATTAGAAAGTCAAGCCATGCATTGCAGGCGGTGTTTACCGGATTATAATCCTCTACTCTTCACAATTGTTTGCGGGTACAAGCATTCCAACACTGGTTCGAGGATGTCAAAGGGGATGCCACCAACTTCATGGAGCACTGTCAAACAACACAGAAAACTTCAGATTCTCTGGATATTCTTCACTACCAACCACTGTTCTACTTAATTCAGATAAGCTTTCTCTGAAGGGTACGTATGAAACAGACTGTACTCTACAGACAAAGGACTTTGTGGACTGACTGACGGATGGGCAGCTACATAATAAGAAACAGGAAAAAATACTTACCATCAATATTGTTTTGCAGTACATGGATACACTGTTTGTATAAAGAAAGCATCTGTGGAAGAGAAGCCATTTTAGATCCTGAAATAACGTGCATTTTCAAATTCAGTCTTTAGCCAGTGAATTGGCCAGCATCACTACCTGGGTAGTGCTAATCTTCTGCTGCTGGCATTAAACACAGTTATGTCCTCCCTTTGATATTGTCCCTGCTGTGGCTTCTAGGTGGCACAGTGGAAGGAGTAAAGTCAAGAAGACCTGAGTCCAAACAGCTGTGTGACCCTGGGCAAGTTACTTAACCTTTGTTTGCCTCAGTTTCTTCAACTGTAAAGTGAGGATAACTGCACCTACCTTGAAGAGTCATTGTGAGGGTAAAAATGAGAAAATATTTGTAAAGCGCTTGGCACACTGTAGGTTCTATATAAATATTAATTCTCTTCCTTCCCCACTCCCCTCATTCCTTGCCCCAAGCCATGGCTGGGTCCTTTATGGTCCCTTCAACATGGTTATAACCTAATCTAATCCAGGTTTAATCCAGCTGTATAGATAAAATTCTGACCACCCCCACCACCAACATCATGCCCCAATAATCCTGTGGCAGTGGCCAGTAAGCCTCTCTCCACCTCAGTGCACACATACACACACTTTTCATTTTGAATGAATAACACAGGATGAGTAGGTATGGATGGGTTGTGATTACATCATCTTTCCTTCTAAACTCACTCCACTTCCCAACTTCCCTATTTCCTCCCATCATCCTTGATATGAAAATCACAATCTATTATCCTATGACTTTCAAAGGGACATCTCTCTTAAGATGTCTTACTAACACCTCAAATAATAATAGCTAGTATTTGTGTAGTGCTTTAAGGTTTGCAAAGCACTTGATAAATATTATCCAATTTTATCTTCACAACAACCCCTGAGAAGCAAGTGCTATTACTATCATAATTTTACGGATAAGAAATCGAAAGCAGAGATTAAATTATTTCTGCAGTGTCACACAGCTAGTTACTATCTGAAGATAGATTTCAACTCAGGACTTCCTGACTCCTGTCTCCTTGTAACACCTAGCCACGAAATGTAACATGTCCCACACTGAGTTCACTTTCTCATCTCTCTTCACAATTTCTTTATCTGATATTAATAGCACTAGGATCCCAATTACCTAGGATTAAAAATCTCAGGGACATTTTTGGATGTGGGCAGGGTCAGGGTGGGGCAGTGAAAGAAAAAGAAGGCTCAGTCATCAACATTTGTTGACTGTTCTTCTCTTAATAATAACAGCTAACATTTACATGAGGGCAGCTAGGTTGTGCAGTGGATAGAGAACTGGACCTGGAGTCAGGCAGACCTGAATTCAAATCTTGCCTCAGGCACTTACTAGCTATGTGACCTTGGGCAAGTCACTCAACTCTGTTTGCCTCAGTTCCTCATCTGCAAAATGAACTGGAGAAGGAAATGGCAAACCACTCCACTATCTTTGCCAAGAAAATCCCAAATGGGATCTATGAACTATGGATCACATGTCTAGAATTGGAAGAGACTTGGGCTATCTACTCCAGCCCCCTGATTTTATGAGCGAAAATTTCCAGCAAGCAGTTGACAATAAGGCATTGGGGCTCAGGGCATAGATATTGGGCATAGAGGTGTTGAACAGTAGTCATCTGCATAATGGAGATAATCGAACAGGAAGGGTTGTCTAAGGAAAGAGAAAGTATGAAGAGTCAGACATGACTGAAAAATGACTGAACAACAACATTTACATAATAATATAAGGTTTGCAAAGAATTATCTACATATTACTTCATTTGATTCTCACAACAATCCTGTGAGAAAGCTACTCATTTTACAGATGAGGAAACTGAGGCTAAGAGGTTAAGCAATTTGCCCAGGATCACACAACTAGGAAGCAACTGAGAAAGGATTCAAAGTCAGGTCTTCCTGACTCCAAGTCCAGAACTCCATTTACTGTCACCTCTGTAATATCTCTTATATCCAGCCCTCCTCCTCTATTCACACTAACACAATCCTAGTTCAAGTCCTCATCGACTCTCACTTAGGTTACTAAAGCCGATCTCCTTGCCTCCAGTTTCTCCCCTTTGTAATGGATACTTCACACAGCTGCCAATGTCTTCCTAAAAAAAAAAGCATCCAATTCCATTAATCCTCTGCTCTAAAACAAACCTTCATTGTTTTCCTATAAAATAAAATAAAATACAAACTCCTTAACTTCACATGAAATACTTCTACAATTTGACCCCAACTTACCGATGAAGCCTTAATTCATTCTTTTTTCCTTTCTGGTACTTTGTGTTCTGGCCAAAGTGGATGACTGATTGTTTTCTGATCTCCTACTGCCATCCCACCTTTATGAAGTCACATAGGTGATTCCTGCCTGTCTGTGGAAATTCTTATCTTCCTTCAAAGCCCAACTCAGTGCTACTTCTCCCATGAAGTCTTGCCTGATTTCCTGTCCCATTCCCCCTTCACATACCTAGCTGAAAACGATTCTTTCCCTCCTCAGGTACTATATCACTTTGCCTGAACCTCTGACTTACCATTTTTTAATTCTATTCTGTATCCTCTCTCCATTCCACAACATAGCTGTAGATGACTTTTAACAATTTATGTCTACATTGGCTAATTAATGTTAGACATGGTATAGTAAGTGCCTCTGATAAGTTAACCCAAAAGTGGTCATTGTTTCTGGTTTGCCCATTTTAAATGAGGTTTCAGATTTTTTTAAGTTCTGGAAAACAATATGTTTGAGAACTGTGGATCACATGTAAAGAATTGGAAGAGACTTGGGCCATGTACTCCAGCCCCCTGATTTTATGGATGAAAATTTCCAGCAAGCAGTTGAGAATAAGGCATTGGAGCTCAGGACAGAGACATTGGGCATAGAGATATTAAACAGTAATCATCTGCATAGAGGAGATAATTGAACAGGAAGGGTTGTCTAAGGAAAGAGAAAGTACATCCTGAGAAAAGAGTGCCAAGATCAGGGGTTTGAAGGACAGCCACAGAGGGTAAAATGGAGAAAGAGGAACTATGATATAGTTGTGAAGAACCAGGAAGAAATAATGCCAGGAAAAAAATAGAACATCCAAAAAGGAGCAGTAGAATAGCAAAAGTATAGAACACACAGTTCTTACACTATTGACAAAACATTTAACAGTTGTTCTCTAAATGTAAAAATCTTTATTAAACCAGTGAATTGAAAATCCACAGTGGGGCAGCTAGGTGGCGCAGTGGATAGAGCACTAGCCCTAGAGTCAAGAGCACCTGAGTCCAAATTCGGTCTCAGACGCACAACACTTACCAGCTGTGCGACCCTGGGCAAGTCACTTAACCCCATTGCCTAGCCAAAAAAAAAAAAAGAATGAAAATCACTGGAGGAAATTATCCATATTCACATGGAATCAAATGGATCTATGAATACATTGTGGTTGTCCCCTCCAGCCATAATCCATCTGTGCTTGCTTATCGTAAGATGACAATTACCTATGCCTTGCCACTGGACTCTGATGACTTGAGGAGAAACTGAAGCTTATGACTTTGCACAGCTCTGCCTCACTTAAATCCAATTCACTTGCAAGTCAAGACATCACTTTCATGATGTCATTGGTCATCTTTGAGAATGAAGGATAAACGACAACAACAACAGCCAGCATGTACACAGCACTTTAAGATTTTGCAAAGTAATTTACAGATTTATGATTTTATCCTCATGACTCTAGGAGAGAGGTGCTATTATTTTCCCCATTTAATGGACGAGGAAACTGAGGCAAACAGAAGTTAAGTGACCTGCCCAGGGTCACACAGCTAGTGTCTGAGACCAGATTTGTCTGCCCGACTCCAAGACCAGTGCTTTACCCACTGAACCACCTAACTGCCCTATGCAACTCTTGTCTAGGTCTTCCAATAAATCCTCCAAAGAGGGCCTGTGTAATATTCTAGGAGCCTTCCTTGCTCTACCTTATGAGCAGAGGATAGTAGAAAAATACAGGTTTTCCATTGCTTATTCTTTCTTCTTACCATGTGATTAACTCATCTTTTTGGATCACATTTCTTTGACATCTTTTCTTTGGGTTTTCTTCTATTACGTGTTGGAGCCTACTCACATTCACCGGGCATCTCTTCAATGTGCTGAGTGATTTTCATTTCCCGTTCTTTGGGGATTGCAACATTCTATATCACCAAACAATATAATACCAGTAGAATGCTGATACCAAAAAAATGGGCCTCCAAAAACAACTCAGCCCACTCTCTGCCTCCTGTTGAGACCCAACTCAGTGTCTACTTGCAATGTCAGTCCAATATATATGGAGTGATAGAGGAGCTCTGTAGGTTGTCCACCTAATCCCAATGCCATAATATAGACAAGAATTGCCCTTCATCCTCTTGATTTTTCCTGAGTAGATAGGGCAACTCTTGAGCCATATTGGATCTATCCAAGGCGCTTAACACCACCAACATAATGTCACCTGCATATAGGAGGACGTAGCCCAGTAATGTCAAATTCAAAAAGAAACAGAGCCACTAAACCCATCAGGACCCTGGAAGGTTGTATATTGACTTAGAAAGCTTCATATTAACATTATCTCTTTTCTACTGTGTTTTTATTTATTTTGTTAAATATTTTCTAGTTAAATATCTTCAGAGTTTGACAACTCGGAAGTAAATTAACTCAATCTCTATTAGGACCCTTTCCACCTTGGATTCTGTGCTGAATATCCTCCATGACTACTGAAAAGAGCTTTGGCAAGCATACACCTCCCTATTTTATACCTGATAAAATGCCTGATATTAACAATCAAAGGTTTATAGAGTAATGTTCCCTAGTCTATCTTTCAATGCAAGGAATCTTGCGTAATTTTGGTGGCCGTATGAAAGACATCTTGCTGGAAGAAAGCCTTTAAGGTAGTATTTTGCTCTACTGAATAAAAAATGTTCCCTTCCCCATGATTAACAAAAAGCACAATAGTTTCTTATATTCGTTATATCTTTCAGTCAATTGCATAGTGGTAAAGATGTGGCCCGCTGTAGAATTCTTACTTCTTCCCTACTAACACATATCAAAGATATGGATCAGTTCATCTTTACGTTAGTCTTATAAAAAGTTTATGTAGGTAGGAAAGTAGTAGTAAATCAGTAGTGGATGTTCTCCTAGTCACCTTTTGCATGAATATGATCTGAGAATTTTTCCTCACATTTTGGTGTTTTCCCTTCCTTTAGACACCATGTGAAACAATCCCTTAACTTCCTAATAAATGTTGCCACCAGCTTAGATCTCCTCTGTAGACACTTGGTCCAAATAAGGGGTGTCAAACACAGATAGAAATGGTGATAACTAAATCATACATAAGGATCTTTTTAGGCTACATAAGGACTTAGAAAACCACATAAAAACATTATCTATGTTTTACTGTATTTTTATTTATTTTGTTAAATATTTCCCAATTAGATTTTAATCTGGTTCAGCTGCACCCTGAGAGTGTTGTGCACTGTATGTTTGACGCCTCTGGTCTAAACTACCTGATTTTTTTCTCTTTGTTTGGGTCATTTCTATCTCTTCTATGAGTTCAAGTAAGACTATAATGTTAGAATCCAGGTATGGGTGGCTCCAATTTTCTTAATGGTAAAAATAATATTATAAAAATCTTTGCAGATGTTTTCTGTATTTCTTCTGCTTGTTTTTCCTCACTTCCAACATCATTTTTTTTCTTTGCTAGGCAATGCGGTTAAGTGACTTGCCCAGGTTGCACAGCTGGTAAGTGTCAAGTGTCTGAGTCTGGATTTGAACTCAGGTCTTTCTGACTTCAAGGCCAGAGCTGTATCCACTGCGCCACCTAGCTGCCCCCAACATCATCTTTAAACACCCCTGAAATGACTTTGATTAGTGGAGTTGCTCATGAAGCTCTCTTTAACTTTTTTTCATCTACTGCTTCTCTCTTTTATGAGAGCACTTTTCATAATCTTCCATCACCTTTTTCTATAAGATATTACACTAGTGTATGTTCTAAACTGGTATTGTCCTTGGCTGCTCTCTCTCCACTTAACAAATAAGTCAACTGCTTGGTAACTAACGGACTGCTTGGTTTTCCTTGTTATGGCAATTCATTTATACTGGTTATAACTTCTGTATGAAATCATTATAAATGGCTTTGTATTAATTTTGATATTTGCTCTAATGAGCCTATGGCATAGTACAGAAAGTGATGAATTGGAAGTAGGTCTATATCTTCTCTAACCACAGGTCTTTTTCGGTCATCAACACCTTACTTGTAGGTGAGGAGAGAGATGTCTTACTCTGTATACCCTATCTTTCTCATTTTTATTCTTCTTTGTAGCATTGTATTAATTTTGATCTTTGATCTAGTAAGTCTGACTATATACACAAAAAGCCAATTCAGGAACAACTCTTTTAACAGTAATCAGTCCTTTCCTCCCTGATAAAATATAACCAACTTATTTTGTGTATTGTTTGGTGTTTCATCATGGCGTTTTACCTCCAACACCTATCAATTCTTGTCTCAAAAAAGTCATATACATACATACATACATACATACGTGTGTGTGTTCGCATGCCATATATACACACATTTATATACTCATATGTATGCAAGCATACATACACATATTTTATATATATATACATACACATATATATAGCTTCTGAAAAGCCTAAATTTCTGGCTTATCCATATTTTCCTACTATCCTTGTCTATTTTCTCTTTCTCTTAAGTTACTGAGTATCAAAATATACATTGATTTAATTTGGAGGGTCTTCTCAAGTACTTCAAAGAATCTCTATCTTTTCAACCTCTGAAATAGATGTTGGTGTATAGGTGGCAAAAGTGTTTTTAATGGTAGTCCTTTTTGCAAATACTCATCATAAGCCCTGTAGTAAAGGACTGCCAAATATTCCATGAAATGGTGCTTCCTGTTGCTTTTGGACAAATGACAAAGCAAACTCCACCAACTCTTTTTATTTGCCTCAGGAAAGCCTGTGAAACGTCTTCATTTAGCTCCAACTTCCTTCCGTCTTTTAGTTTTGTTTTAGTAAGAATGTCAGTATTAGCATGATTTACTTCCTCTTGTGGTAGGCCTATATGATGGTCACGGATCTTACATCTAGATCACCAGCTAAGTTAAATTTAGAGATTGTCTAAAGGTTCTTAGCATCCTCTGCACCTCTGTGTCAGTCTACCGCCATCACAGCAGATACAGAAGCAGGACACACAAAACTGAGAGCCCCTTTGTATGTCTCTTTGTTCCAGAGGTTGCCATGGCTGATGAATGCATTGTTATGTAGCTAGTCAACTGATAATAGTCTTCAGTTACAGAAGCTTGTCCTCGGAAAACATGCTGAGACTATATTTGAAATATTTTGGTATAGTAGAACCTGTCAGAGCTTGCACTCCAAGGATATAGGTTCCAAGAATCCAGGTCCATGCCACCATGAAGCATCACAGTAGCACTGTCTTTTGGTTTAATTTATAGCAAATGCCCACAAGCGAAGAATATGTAGCTAAATTGAAGGATACGTCATGATTTCTCCTCAAAGAAGTGATTAAAGGGAGTTTCATTGCAATCAAAAGGAAAAGGAACAGTGAGACACCCTGCACCCCATGGCTACTTCCAGACTCTCTCTCTACCACCGTCACTCAGTAACTTCTTTTCTCTTGAAGTTTATTCAACCCACATTTATTATCACCCAATCAAGAACTAGCTATTTTTTACCAACCCTCAGGACACTCTCCTTCCTCCTGCCATGAGTTGAGAGCCTAGTTCACAGTATTTCTTCCCTCCCCAAACCCCTGTCCTCATATTGGGAGGCTTCAACATACAGATTGAAAGTCCCCTAAAATTTAATTTTAATCTTAATTTCACAGTTCTTCGATTCACCATTTCTCATTACCTATTATTCCTCTGCCACACACAGAGATGATCACACCCTTGACCTTGGGCCACTTACAAGTTTTCTACTTCTGTGTTCGTGTACTTTGAGCACACTGATCATAACATTCCATCATCACAACTTTCCCTCTGCCTTATGGCACCTAGCCTTGTTCTTTGTTCTAATCATGATTTCTCCACCTCTTAGTTCGTTCCAAGGCCATCACCTCTGAATTGGTTACACTCTCCTCCATTCTCCATTTTTACTCATTGATGAACCAGTTCAACTCTACACTATCCTCTCAATTCAAATCCTTTGCTATCTTGTCTTATCACTGCTCATCCCTTGCCAAGACCCAATTTTACTTTTCACCCTCCATCTACTGCCTTTGCTCCTATTATTATAGTACTGAATAGAGCAAGAGAAAAACATGAAATTGTGCTGACTGAATCCACTACAAATTTGAGTTTCGTAATCTCAATGGGGTCATCACTGTAACAAGACAGTCCTTTTACAGTTCCCCAAAACATTTATTATCCCAATCACCACAATGACCTCACAAACCTTTTCATTCTTTAGACCTCTCAAGGCACCCCTTCCCCTCCCAACTGAATGCCTTACCTCATACTTCACTAAAAAAAAAAAAATTAAAGACATTCACAGAGAGCTCTTTCTTCCCTACTCCTCCTTATTTCACATCACTGAAATGCTTTCCCCCGCTGTCATCTCCTTTGCCTGTCTCTCATAAAGAGGTGGCTTTATTCCTTGCCAAGGCTAATCCCTCTATATGCACAAGTGATCACATCCTATTCCATCTTCTCCAACAGATTACCCATTTTTCATCCCTGATCTCTGTGTAATCCTCAGTCTCTTCTTGTCTCCGGGCTGCTTCTTCGTTGCCTACAAACACACCCACATCTCCCCATCCTTTAAAAAAACCAAACCTTCTCTCTTTAATCTATTCGTACCTGCTAGCTATCATCACATTCCCTTTCATGGCTAAACTTCTTGGGGAAGCCATTTACAGTCAGTGCCTCCACTTCCAATACTCTTATTCTCTTAGAAACTCTCTGCAGTCTGGCTTCTGAACGCATCACTCAACTGATACTGTTCTCTTCAGACTTACCGGTGATCTCTTTGTTGCCAGATCTAGTGTCCTTTTCTCAGTCCTCATCTTTCTTGACTTATCTGTGGCTTTTGACAGTATCACTCTCCTCCACTTCATATCCTTTTCTCTTTAAGTTTTTATGACATTAATCTCTCCTGGTTCCTCTCTTACCTGTCTAACTACTATTACCCAGGCTTCTTTGTTGGATCTTCATCCAGGCCATGTTCACTGACCACTGGTGTCCCACCAAGATCCTATCCCAGACCTTCTTCTCCTCCCTCCATACTATTTCACTTGGTCATCTCATCAGCTCCCATAGCTTCAGTTATCATCTCTATACAAACGATTCCCATATGTATTTATCTAGCCCTACCCTCTTTTCTAACCTCTAAACTTAAATCTCCAACTGGACACCCTTTGTACATCTTAAACTCAGCATAGCTTCCTTATTACTGTTGTTCAATTGTTTCAGTCATTTCTGACTCTTCATGACCTCATTTTGGGTTTTCTTGGCAAAGGTCCTAGAATGGCTTGCCATTTCCTTCTCCAGCTCATTTTATAGATGAGAAAACTGAGGCAAAAAGGGTTAAGTGACTTGCCCAGGGTCACACAGCTAGTAAGTGTCTAAGGCTCAGCACTCTTATCTACTGCACTACCTAGCTTTCCAGTTACTCAAGTTCACAATCATTTCTACTCCTCCATTCCCTCTCTCTCACACACATACCCTATATCTAATCCATTGCCAAGTCCAGTCAATTCTATCTTCCAACTTCTCTCTCTTGTCCTGTTCTCTCCTCTGACACTGCCACCACCTGTATAGGCCCTTATCACCTCACACATGGAATACTGCAATAGCTTTCTAGCTGGTCTCCCTACATCAAATCTCTCCCAACTCCAGTTCATCAAAGGATAGTCTCAGCTGCCAAAGTTATCTTCTGAAAGTGTAGGTCTGATCATGTCATCTCCCTGCTCAAGGGACTCAATAAGGACAGATTGCTTACCTTTAACATGAGGAAATGTAAAATAGATGTCTAAAAGTCTTATTAGTAATCAGGTAGTTTGTAAGAAAGATTGGAGTAGGCCTGAATAAGATATGATTTTAAAAAGTAAAACTGTTTGGGAACAGGTAAAAAGAGTAATTATTTTATATGAATGAGGTCTGAGAGGAAGAACTGACAGTGGAATTAGATGGTGGTGAAGACTGGTAGTTCTAGAGCCCTACTTTCATACGGAATGGGTTTAAGAGGGTAGAAGACTATAAAAGTCTTCTAAATTCAGAGAGAAATAAAAGGCCAATGGGATAGGGTCAGGGAGGAGAATACGAGAGGGATTTCTAGAGGGGAAGGTGAGGGATTAGGATAAGGGGGATTTAGATTAACCAGAATGGAGGATAAGGGAGGGATTGCTGCAGGCCCTGTAGGTTAAGTAATAAGAGGGAAAGGTAGTGGATAGAAGTAAAATAGAAGAGTCAGGAGGGATAAGAAATGACATACACACAAACATAGAATAAAGATCCGGAGTAGACTTCGTCAGGGGGAAAAAAAGCAGGGATAGTAATGATCTCAAAGTTAAAGCTAAAATAGATTTAATCATAAGAGAAAAATAGGGAAACTATACTATATGTCAGTCATATTAATCAATATTGTTTTAGACTATTTAAAATAACTAGATAGTGTAAGGATGGAATATTGATGTGGTATAGGAAATGATGAGAAATTAAGTGGACTTAAAAAAAATATGGAAAGACAGACTTATAAAAGAAGAGATTATCTACCCTCAGAGAAACAGAGGATAAGTAAGTATAGTATGGGTCTTTCATAGATGCATACGAGTGCATATGTCTATATGTGAGTATGATTATAGATATCTAAGTATATGTATGCATATGTAAGGTATATATGTATGTATATATGCATACATATTTGTGTGTACATATGTATCTTTGTATGTGTATATATGGATATGTATACATGTATATGCATGTGTATATGTATATGTAAATAAATATATCTGAACTCAATTGTACCTTCTTGGCAGGAGGAGGGGGAGGAAAGAGTGAAAAAGAACAAAGCAAAAAGTGGACAGCAGAGAACAAGAAAACTTACTAGGAAGCAAAGAAAAGATGGACAGCTCGGAACAGAATGTATTCTATTGGAATGGAAATTTATTGCTGTATATTTTGAATCCTTTCTTAAGTTCTGCTGTGCATATGTCAATGCTTTTGTTTTTTTCTTACTTTGTATTTAAGTTTTTATTTTTTTCTTTTCTTATTTTGTATTTAAGTTTAAAATAAATTAATTTTTAAAAAAAGATTACCTCCAATTTATCCTGTTTGGGGCTATGTGTGTGTGTGTGTGTATGCATATACACCCCAAAGAACTGTAGACAGAAACTAAGTAAAGGGATTGTTTTTGCCTTTCTTTGTATTTCCAGTATTTAGTAGTGTCTCACACATAACAAGTGCCTAATAAATGGTTATTGACTTGACAGTCATGAACCCAGCCAATGCTCAGGGGGAACATTAGCAAGGAAACCATCATGAGAATAGTTGTAAACTATGCACCAAAATCTGTTGCAGAGGATAAAGTGGAGAAATTCTGGGAAGAACTTGACAACATCCTCTTTACAAATATATATGTATGTATATGTATGTGTGTATATATATAAAATGTATATGCATATGCATGTGCATATGATTAATGAGAACTTGGGAGGAAGAACATAAGAGACATCAGTCTAAGACATGTAATACCAGAAAAGGCAATGGGTTAGTCTTGTACCAAGAACTAATAAGTAGGAGGTGGAGCCATGATGGCACAGTAGAAGAAGCACTGATGAGATCCCCTCTCCCCCAACACGCACACACTGCCTCCAAACAGATCTAGAAAATGCACTAGACTGAGTACTGATCAGAAAATTAAAGAAAAAAAGACACTTATTCTTTCCAGCCCATGTCAACATAGGCAGAAAGATAGTGAGGTCTGCAGACACTGGGGTTGGGGTGTCAGAGAATATATTCAGGAATGAGTATGGAAAGACTACATACCTAGGCAAGAAGAGATTCTAAATATAGCAAAGAGGGACCCAGTCTCGTGCAGAGCACAGAACAGACGCCAACTGGCAGCTCTGTCGTGCCTTACACAATCTTAAGACACAGATCCAGAGCTGAATGAAGAGGGGATCTGTGCTTAGGGGTGCCTATCCAGGGGGGGAACGGTCACAGGCCCTAGGCTGTGTTCTGAGCAAGGAGCAAATTCAGAAGCAAACAGAAGCTATGCAGTTCTAACCCCAGGAGTAGATCAGGGTCTCAGTTCCAATCTCTAGGCCAGCTATAAACTTATGATAGAATAACCAAGCAGGAATACCAGACTAAAGGGGAATCTGCAGTTCTGTCACTCTGAACTGAAGAGCTCTCCAGATGTCTGATAGTGGCTAAATCTAATAGCTGTCTACTGAAACACAACTAGGGCAAGTCCACAAGCATGGTCCTCAGATCCAAACCCAGGTCAGGAGTTTGCAGAGCTCAGACCAGCAGGGCATAACTTACTTTGCCCTGAATCATGTTACTTTAGGAGCACTGAAAGCTTGAAGGTCTCCTGGTCCTGACATCCTACAACACAACACTCAATGCGCAAAGAAAGAAGTGGCATGACCAACCCAGAAGTTCCTACAGAAGTACACAGAGCCCAGCCTGAACATAAAGTCCAAAGTCAGGAAGAAGGCTGGAAGAATAAGCAAACATAAAAAGAATCCCACCATGAAACTCTATTATGGCAACAAGGATGCTCAAGACACAAACCTAGAAGAAGAGAATAAATCTAAAACATCTACAAGCAAAGCATAAAAGAAAATCATAGCTTGGCACAAATCCAACAAGAATTCCTAGAAGAGATGAAAAGTTTTAAGAAGGAGTTAAAATGTTTTTATAAATGAAATGAGAACACTAAAGGAAAAAAAATAGAAAAGAATACACCGGCGAGGTGAGAGAAATTATCTCATAATTGGAGTACACAAGTAGAAATCTGTACAAATAGGAAGGTGTAGGGGGAGTTGGTGACACTTGAACCTCACTCATTTGAACTGGTCAAAGAAGGAAATATATAAGACACACACACACACACACACACATATACACACAGAGATAGGTACAGTAATACATTTCACTAACAGAAATAGAAAACAGAGAGAAAAGAGAGTCAATAGGAGGAAAGCAGATTGAAGAAGGACGTAATCCTAAACAAAATAAACTCTAAGGATTCACAGAAATACTTATAGCAGCTCTTTTGTGGCAATGAAGAATCAGAAACTGAGGGTATGCCAACCAATTTGGGAATGGCTAAATGAATTATGGTATATAAACATGATGAAATACAATTGTGCTATAACACATGATGGAGGAGATAGTTACAAAGAAACTTATGAAAACTTGTAGAAACTGATTCAGAATCAGGTAAGTAGAACCAGAACAATTCATATAGTAACAACAATGCTGTAAAGACAAACACCTTTAAAAGACTTAGGAACTCTGATCAGTGTAATGAGCAATCATGATTCCAGAAGACTCATGATAAAACATGCTATCTACCTTTTGACAGAGAGGTGATGGACTCAGATTGCAAATTGATTTTTTTTTTGAGGTGGCCAATGTAGGAGTATTTTGTTTGATGATACATGTCTCTAACAGGGTTTTATTTTTCTTTCTTAATTGGGAAGGACAGTGTGGGAGGGTAAAGAGTCAGATTTATAGTGAAAATAATTAATTTTAAAAAAAGAATTAACAAGTAAATAATCTGAGGGTTGTAATTGCATCTAAGAAATTTTGAAAGATCCTCAGAAAGTCTTTTGGGTTGTTGGATCAATCATTTATGATGGTTTATGAAAGGACACGGATTAAAAAGTTATATGAGATGAATGAGTTGATATCTGTATTAGTTGAGTGGAGTATCCATATCCAGGGGATCACAGATTTATTGATAGATCAAATCATGCCTTTGAATATTCATCTAACAGTGAAGAATAAATGTTTCCTTTTTCCACATTTATTTGCGTAATGAACATGTTATTACCAGCCTAAAAGCTCTTTTAGCCATGATGAGTATAAATGTAGTCAGTTATACTTACAAAACTAGCACTGACACAAATTGTAGCTTTTTATTATAAGAAATAACTCCTTTTAGCTGGGATAGAAGGACTAGCTTGAGCTATTTACTACCCTTCAATGGGCAGTAGCCATTAGCAATTTAGATTCATTCAGTGCCTAATGACCCTTCTCCATCTCATCTTCCCCCTTCCACAACCACAATGGTGAAGGCATCTGGCTTTGAGGTATCTAAATAAGTGTGCAGATAAGCTCAGAAATCAGTAGAATAGGACTATCAAATTCTCAGTCCCCTTGGAGAGGTAGCTGTACAAATCAAGGGTAAGAACAAAATCGATGATGGTGGAAGGATAGGAGATTGCCGACTAGATAACATGAAGTAATTCCACCACTGTAGGATACAGGTAGAAAAAGAAATGGTTGTCTGGTTGCAGCATTACTCTTTAGCAGTGATGTTGCTTAACATAGCATCTGGCACAGAGTAGGCTCTTAATAAATGTTTACTAACTCAATGTTGAAATTTACAGAAACAGAAAAGGGGATATTTAACTAGATTTTTTCCTTTTTTGAATTGCATAATTTAACTTTCATTTTTATCTTTCTGTCCTTAGCACCTAGCAAAACGCTTGGCACACAGCAGGTGCCTACTAAGTGCTTATTGACCGATGTAAGTTTTTGAAAACAATAAGAGAGAGCAGGGAGTCCTACTTTGGATCTAATCAAGATTTGTGAGAAGATGACTAAATTGATTTAGACATTGGGGAATTCCCTAGGCTTTTTTCACTCTGCTCTGGGCTCTACATCTCTATTTTCCGTTCATCACCAGGTAACTTCAAAGCTTTTTCTTCTTAAGTACACAAGACTTTGGGGACGATGTAGGTCTTGGTTAATTTAAAACTGCTGATTAAGTTATTCACATCAGCAAATTCATGCTTCTTCCCATTATTCCTAAGCTTTCTAAGAGAAGGCTTTAGCTAACAATTATCAATACAATAACCATAATTCATCTTTATATGGATACTTAGAGAAGAGGGAGATGGAAGAAATCATATTTCCCAGCCCTGAAATTATTTTGTATAAATTTGTATAACTTTTTACACCAGCTCAGCCAGTCTATGACTACAAGGACTACTCTTTCACTTCTATACAGCAGCTTTCTCACATAATAGATAGTAGAATGTAAGCTCCTTGAGGACAAGATTGGTCACTTTTTTTGTTGTTTTCCTTGTACCTAGTACTTAGCTTGATATGTAGTAGGTACTTAATAAATCCTTAACTTTAAAAAAAAAAAAGAAATGTAGGCAATATTGACCAAGTCTTAACCTTCACTCTTTTATTTTTTATAGTTAAGGAAAAGAGCAAGTGAGTTACACTCTGAGGATCTTATAGGAACTGTTTGGAGAAAGAATACCTGCTCTTCAACATTGTGTAATGGCAACTTTGATAAACTTAGCTCTTCTCAACAATGCAATGATCTAAGACAATTCCAAAAGAATCATGATGGAAAATGCTATCCACATCCACTGAAAGAACTATGGAGTCTGAATGCAGATCGAAGTATACTATTTTTCCTTTTTTTTTTTTTGTTTCTTATGGTTTTCCCCTTTGGTTTTAATTCTTCTTTACAACACGATTAATGTGGAAATATGTTTAAGATGATTGTACATATATGGCCTATATCAGATTATATGCCATCTTGGGCAGGCGGAAGGGGAAGGAGGGAGAGAAAATTTAAAACTCAAAATCTTATAAAAATGAATGTCAAAAACTAAAAATAAATAAATAAATAAAGATTTTTTAAAATGCCTGCTCTTTTCCTTCTGATCAATGATTATTCAAGATAATTATTTTCATTACCATTTTGTAGAGTTTGGAGACTGAGGTATATTAAAATAATATGTTTCTGCAGTGACTCGAATACAGTGTTTCATGTCCTTTTCTGCCCTCACCTACCTCAGCTCCCCTGAAATAATTGTTTCTGATTATATGGCACCCTGTTTGATATTGAACTTCTGTGGCCAAGGCCAAGCAAAACTGACCTAAATATGTTCTTTCCCAATTCCATACCCCTTTCCTTAGTTCCCTAGGTCACAATATCTATAGTAAGACACATTATTTGCATTTGGACAGATGCCTCATAGGACTGTCCTCCACCTTCTATTGTGCCACTTTATAAACAATTTCTCTCTAAAGTCAACACCTGACTTATCATTAATATAAACTATTTACTTTTTAAAAAATGAGTCAGAATTATGGCAGGTTGGAATTTTAAAAAAATTATCCCAGATTAGAGTTCCCATTTGGGGACTATGGGGAATGCCTCTTTACCAGCTTTCATCCACGGACACCCTCTAGCCTCCAGTAAGTCAAATGGCAAATATGTGGATGTTTACAGTAAGTTCCATTTAACTAAGAAGAAGGGATAATGCAAGCACTCATTAGTGATTGACAACAGCTTACTCTTTTAAATGATATGTCAGGCTGACCATTTGGTTTATGTAGTGGTATGCCTAAAATTTTCAAGATGGGAGGCCTCATTGTTGGGGCGGGGGAGTTATGCTTCTTATAACTCCAACTGGCTAGGCTGTCCCTTTTTAGGGCAAGACTTCTTTTTCCCTCTTACTAGAAATGTGATCATAATTCAGATAGTGTTCAAAAGGAGATGTGGGAGTCCTCATCTCTCTTAGATTTGGCTCTCTTGGGTTTTTCCAAGCTAAAGGCTCGGAGGGTCTCTTTATAGGCTCAGATACTTGTGAAACCAAAGATTTGACTTTCTCTTCCTACTCAGCATCTGTAAGAAAGGAAAGCATTTCAGTGGTTAATTTTTCATGGCTCTGTGACTGGCTAGCTTTTAAGTTCTTTCACTCTTGACTGCCAGAGATCTTCTCTGAATAATCATTTTTGTGTTCTTTAATCTTGAGCCTATTGGAGTATTTATTTTTCTGCCCTTTCTGTGTAGTTTCTGCTATAAACTTCTTTTCTGCAGATTCTGCAGATCTTTCACCCTGTGGGCTTCTCTGACAGCTTGCCCTCCTTGGCAGAAAGCTTCTTGCTTTCCTTGCCCTTCCTCAAATCATATATATTTTTTTCTTTTTGGATCTACTACAAAAAAGAAAAAGACCAAAGTTCCTCAGTAAATTAGAAAGGTTTTTGAAGCAACACTTCAGATCAGAGGCTTTCAATTTCTTTTTCATCATAGCCAAGTATTCTTTTGCCTTGAGGAATCATGGCACTCAGTGTTTTAGGTGACAATAAAGAAAGGTTCCCAGGCAGTTATCAGGCCTTCAGATTTTTCTGCCTCTCTTTCTCTTCCCCCACCTGACCCTTCATCCCTTACTTCTCCAGGATTTACTAAGGAGGAGGTTGCTTTGTGCCTCCATGGAGGTACTAGTGCGTCCTTCCGTTATGCCAAGCCAGGAAGATCAGGCAGCAAACTGTAGCTGAGAGTAGAGGCTAGAGAATGTGTAAATTAAATAGCACAGTCCCTCCCCTTCCCCTTTTCCTTCCCCTTCTCCTTCCTCTTCGCCTTCCACTTCTCTATTACATTGATTGTATGGGATTATTTGCATTGACTGTATGGGACCTTCTGTGTAGGGACTGTGGACTGATCAACACTAACACAATAGTTTACCTACTAACCCAAGAACCCTAGTAAATACCCAGGATTTTCTGGAAGAAGTCAGTCATAATGCCCTCTGATCTTAAATGTAGTATTTTTCCTCTTCACTCCATTCCCCTACCTTCCTACTTGCTAGAATGTATCCAGACCCAGCAATGGAAGACACGTGGAGTAGAAGGAGGGAGTGATCAAGCTTTGGCTGCCAGAGGAGATTATCAAAAGAGACTGACACAAGTCATGTAGTACAGTCAGATAGAAGGAACACTTTGTCTCTATGCCTAGGAAGGCAATGGGAGAATAGGCAGAGAGAAGTTCATACAAACCCCCCAGTTCAGGAGTTCATATAAACTCCCAACATGATGAGGTGATGGTGCCAGAAAATCTGAGGGCAAGAACAATTACTACACAGCAATAGAATGGGCGAGGAATAGCAGACAGAGGAAGAATCAGTGTCTCCCCACACCTCACCTCCTTCCCCATACATTTACAAACCCAACTGATTAGACATAGACCCTGCTAGAGGCTGTGAAAAGAAGAGCAACTGGGAGATGCTTGCTCGCTCCCAGTGATAACAGTTTGCAGTTCCTCAAACGACACTCTCCGTTTCTCAGCTCTGTGCCTTTTCATTGGTTGGCTACACCACCTAGAATACGACCCCCCACCCCTTCATCTCTGCCCCCTGTCTTCCCTGACTTCAAGTCCCAGCTAAATTCCTACCTTCTGCAAGAATCCTTTTCCAACTCCCTCTCATTGCTACTTCCTTCCCTCTGAGATTATCCCCAATTTATCCTATATACATTATATTCATTCCAATGTAACCAGAGTCCCAAAGTCCACTGGTATGTGACTTCTCCTCGGAGATTAATGCCCTGCTCATGCATGAGGGACAGGAGTTATCTAGAGCAAGACAGAGAACTTCAGTCTCTTCTACACAAAGCTGATTGTAGGTTACATCCCCCATTAGAATGGAAGCTCCTTAAGGGCAAGGACTGATTTTTTGGTTTATTTTTTGTTTGTTTTGCCTTTGTAACCCCAAGGTTTAACACAGTGTCTGGCAATAGCAAGTGCTTATTAAATGTTTTTGATTTGACACTCAAGTTGTGTTCCTGAAATTCCTTGTTTTGGGGAGTACCTATAGGATGGTTTAAGAGCTGCTAAGTTTAACTAGTGTGACAGTTATAAATCTTTTTCTTTTACTCCTACGATATCCTAGCTTAGCTTAAAAAGGGTAAGGTCTCCCACTGCACCCAAGGCCATTGTCAGCCACCCTGACCTATGTCTTGCCACTGGACTCCAAATGACTGGAGGAGAGAGTGAGGCTGATGCCTTTGCACAGCTCTGCGTCACTTAAATCCAATTCTTTTGCAAGTCAAGACATTACCCTCCTGATGTCATTGGTCCTCTTCAAGAACAAAGGACAAACAACAAACAGTAAACAGCTGTATAAAGTGAAATGCTGCTTGTGTGATTGATGCTATTGTCCTATCCTGATGTGATGGTACGATAATGCCATCCTAACCTGATATGTTTTCATGGAAATAACATGAAGGGGAGAAGGTGCAGTTTTTCCAGGGTGCAAGGCTAAACCAAAGATAAATTCACAAAGATCCCAGCCCTAGCCTAGCAAAAAAAGCATAGCTGCCCAGAAAAGAGATAGAATCAGGGAATAAATACAGCCCTCTATCTTAAAAACCAGTTTGACATTTCCCTTGAGTGCCCTCTAGTGCCCAATGGAATAAATAATCACCAGGACAAGTGTATGACATCTGGACCCTAATCTTCACCAGGTACCGTGGTAGCAATGCCCCTGAGGATTAAACTAGTAATTACCATTCATACTCAGCATGACCATAAAAGTAAGGTCCAAGAGCCAATGAAAAATAACAAAGGTAAGAATGTCCTAATATATCACTGAGCCTCCTTTCTCTGAGAAATGAAACTTGAGTTTATTGATAATACTATCCTACTCTTAAATCATCTGAAAGGATATGTAAGCTCTTTGAAGGCAGGGACTGCCATTTTTGTCTTTCTATTTCCAGCTCCTAACATAATAAGTATTTAGCACTTGTTGAATGATATCACCTCATCATGTCATGCTGACAATTTTACCTTGATGTTTCATGAGCTTTGTCAATTTAGCTGCTTACTAAGTGATCACTGGGATCTGGTAGAATATTAGCAGAAAGTCAAAGCTGGAATAAAAGCCACAAGACTATGTACCTTTCAGGTTATGAGGCTGAAGCAGACCTAGTGTACTTAGTAGGTCAACATTTCCCCTCTGCTCCTCTACTTCCAATAGTTATACTGGGAACACACTGGGAGGTAGCTAGGTGGTGCAGTGGATAGAGCCCAGGTACTGAAGTCAGGAAGACTGGAGTTCAAATCCATACTGAGTTACCCTGGACAAGTCATTTAACCTCTATTTGCCTCAATTTTCTCAACTGGAAAATGAAGATCATAACAGTACCACTTCACAGGGATGTTGTGAGGATTGAATGAGATAATATTTGTAAAATGCTTAGCTCAGTCATTGGCACATACTAGGTGCATAATAATGCTTGTTCCCTCCTCCCATTCCCTTCCCCTTATAAGTAAGAAACTGATCTTTAATGGATCATGAATGATAGGGATGGAATCTGAACCCCTAAAAGGAAAAGACCATGTCTTTGGGATCTGGACCCCAAAAAGGAAAACCCTGGACTTTCCCTCAAGGCCAAAATCTCTGGCATTTGCCTCAGGCTATAATCCACTCAACTGGCCTTTCATTGTGACTACACCCAATCTCCCAATTCTGTTCTGTTACCTCCCCATGGTCCCTGGCCATTTCCCACCCTTAATTTTATCTCCTTTGGTGCAGGTCCCCAGCATTCTGTTACCTCACAGTCACCCCACCCTACTGGCCACTCCCATCAAGATCCTCCCTAGACCCCTTTCTCCCAGACCCCTCCTCCAGTCACCCCAGATTACTTGACCACTCCTAGATCCCTCCCACAGTTTTTCTGTATATAAGGTCCATCTTTTCTCCATTAAGGGGCTTAGATTCTTAAGATAGGGCCCTCTTGTGCTTACATTAGTGATACAAATGCTTAGATTCTTTAAGAGTCTGGCCAATATGGCGGATGTTTTAATAAACCTTGTCTCGGTCTGAAAGAAGGCTTGGGTTGAATTCATTTCGACAGGACCCATATGTTATGATTTTGGGGTCCCAGCACACCTAAACCTCTAAACCTCAACAATGAAGGAGATTTATTAATCTAGGTACTCAAAAAATACATTAAGTGAAATGCAATTCAACAAATAACTAAAATTGGATCAATAAATACCTTCTATTTTCTTTTTTTATTTTTCCATTGGTTGATCAAGGCCTTAACAAGATCTCCAGCAATTGTAAGCTTCCTAAAGCCATTCACAATTTTTTTTATTCCAGTTTTCTCATGAAAACAGTAGAAAGAAACAATCACCATTTTGATTCCATAGTTGGACAAGAATAAAATTGGATAAAGATTTGTGAATAATATTCTTTCATTCGTAATGTTAGTTCAATGATGAGGATGAGGGCAGGGGAGGGGAGGGACATACTTTAGGAAAAGTGACTTAACTGATACTTGTAAATAAGATAATTTAGATGGTATGGACTTTTAGGATAATTAAAAAGACAAGCATATTTAGGGTAGAAATCATAGGATCATAGATCTAATCTGGAAAAGCCCTCAGAAGACATCTAGTCAAGCCTCTCACTGTACAAATAAGGAAATTAAAGCCCGAGGTGGGGGGGGGGAGGGTTAAATGATTTACTTAAAGTAGTTTGTTAACATTAGAGGTAGGATTTTAACCCAGGTCCTTTGACCTTAGAGATGATATTCTTTCCACTTTATCACACTGCCTCCCTCCTTATAAGATAAAACAAAAAAGATGTCTCCCATGTTTAAAAATGAGTTTATTAAAATGGAATATCACTAAACTTACCACCCACAGTTCAGCACATCTAAGATGATGAGTCACATTAAACAGTCATTCATCCCTTATAAAACAACCTAAGGTCACAAGCTATTTTGCTTTGAGACTTTTATAACTTTTAAAGCCATATCCTTTAGACCAATGGTGTCAAACTCAAATAGAAACAAATTCTGGTGGGCCACGTACTGACTTAGAAAACCATAAATTAACATTTTCTGTGTTGTATCGAATTTTTCTTTATTTTATTAAATTTATTAATTTATTAAAATCTATCACATTAAATTTTATAAAATGTATTAAACATTTTATTAAATACAATTTTTATTAAATTTATTAAATTAAATTAAATTTCCACAATTGCCTTTTAATTTGGTTCTGATGCACTAGGCAGTGGAGTTTGATTCCTCTGCTTTATTCTGCCTGAACAGCATAAGGGGCATTCCTCCTGAGCACCTCTTGCCAAGCCATAATACATAAAAATGCATACAACCATTTGATTGAGTGATATTTTTTGGATTATCTCTTCTTTAACTAATTTGATCATAAGCAGTTGCAAGAGCTTCCTTTCTGTGCACTGGACAAAGTTCATGCATGTGCAAGAAAAATTTTCCTTTAGCATATCTGCAGCTTTTTTGCTTTCAAACCAGAACATTCAATATAACTCAAGCATTTGTTAAGGTAAGGCGCTGTGTTAGATGCTGAGCATACAAAATCGTAAAAATAGAATGGCCCCTGCCCTCAAGAAGCTTACATTCTACTGGGAGAATATAACATGTACACAGGTACATGTAAGTAAATACAACATAAAAAGAAAGTGAATACAAAGTCATTAGGGGGATGAGAGGGAAAAGAAATCAGGAAAGGCCTGGTGTAGAAAATGTCTTTTGAAATGAGCCTAGAAGGGAGCTGAGGAGTTCTAAAAGGTAGAGCATTGGAGATATGAGGGACAGTAAACAACTCAAAAGTGGGAAAGTCTCTTGTGAAAATTGGGCACTGGGGTATTTAGAAGGGAAGGGTGTGGAAAGGGAGGAAATTCATAACTGACATTTATTTAGAGTTTTGGAATATTTAGGAAACTGAGGATATGTTGTAAGCAAAATTTAGACCCACTTCTCTCCCAGCTCTTAAGTTGGGCTCTCTATCATATCCCACCTTCCTTAATGCTACCAAATCTATTTAACTTTTCAGCATCATCTTAATGTATTGAAATGCCAACAGGTAGTTCTGTAATAAAAGGCATTAGCTAGATCGAAAGCTCCTGAAGACCGTATTTTTGTATACCAATAGCACCCAGCATGGTCTTTATAAATGCTCAGCAAAAATTTGCAAAATGAACTAAACACAAATTAAAAAGAGTTCCTCCCATTCCCCCATGATGGGATCACTATCTTCCTTTGTCCCTTTCCCTTAAACTACCAAATTTTACTGTGGACAACTCATAACCTTCCTAGGCCTCCTTTTCCTCAACCAGAGAATAAGAACAAATTTGGACTACATGGCCTCAAAAGTCTTTTCCAGTTCTAAATCTAGAAACTATGAGAATATCAATCAACCATGGGATGCTGAAAGGTGGGACATAAGTAGATGGGGAACTTATTGTGGAATTGATGGCATAGATTTAACAGCAAGATAGAGAGAAAAGACACAATCTCTTTCTTTCTTTCTTTCTTTCTTCCTTCCTTTCTTTCTTTCTTTCTTTCTTTCTTTCTTTCTTTCTTTCTTTCTTTCTTTCTTTCTTTCAAGACAAAAATGGTTGGGCATATGACAAGCACTTTCTGTAGCTACCTTGGCAGCCATATTTGTTGGAATAAAGTTCAACTTATTCCCAAGTAGCAGCTCAGGCCCTGGGAGAGACTGTGCCATTGGATGGACACAGGTTATATGGCACTTTATGGAAACCAAGCTTTATTGTGAAGGGGAACTAAGAAACAAAGAACTGTCATGGTCTATAACATGATTCTTAGATTGTCATACTTAAATACTACTTCCCAAATAGCTGCAACTTTGGGGTAAAGATCACGTCTTAGGTCTTTTGCATCTTTCATATAATATGACATATAGGTCTCTTGGGGGAGAAGAGGCACACACCCTTGTTGAGTTTAGTCAATTCCTGCACATCATTTAGTAGGCTAAGTTTTGTTCTTTCTTTCTTTGTTTCTTTCTTTTTTTCCCCAAATTCTCCAATTTATTGTCAAGGGGTAAGTGGGTATCCTGATTAGGATTTAGCTTTGAGCACCTACCCACTGATTAACCTATCTTCTTTTTTCATTGGCTATATTTCTCTTCTTCTTCTTCTTCTTCTTCTTCTTCTTCTTCTTCTTCTTCTTCTTCTTCTTCTTCTTCTTCTTCCTGCATAGCCATAAGAGGCTGCATCTTTATTTTTTTTCAATTTTTAAAAAAATTCATTTAAAGTTTTGAGTTCTAAATTCTATTTCTCCCTCCCTCTTTCCCCTCCCCCCTCCCTGAGATAGTAAGCCATCAGATATAGATTATATATGTGCAATTATGTAAAACATTTACACATTAGTCATTTTGCTGAGTATAGCTAAGTCATTCCCAGTTCTTCATCGAACGATATTGCTGTTACTGTGTAAAACATTCTCCTGGTTCTGTTCACTTCACTGTGATTTAGTTCATGTAAGCCTTTCCAGGTGTTCTGAAATCATCCTTCTCGTTATTCTTATAGCAAAGTAATATTCCATTACAATCATACACCACAGCTTATTTAGCCATTCCCCAATTGATGGGCATCTCTTTGATTTCCAATTCATAGCTATGACAAAAAGAGCTGCTATAAATATTTTTGTACAAATAGATCCTTTGCCCTTTTTTTGGATGTCTTTTGGATATAGACCTAGCAGTGGTATTGCTAGACCAAAGGGTATACACAGTTTTATAGCCCTTAGAGCATAGTTCCAAATTGCTTTCAAAAATGGTTCAATCAGTTCACAACTCCAACAACAGTGCATTAGTGTCCCAGTTTTCCCACATCCTTCCAACATTCAATATTTCCTTTTTTGTCATATTAGCCACTTTGATAGGTATGAGGTGGTACCCGAGAGTTATTTTAATTTGCATTTCTCTGATCAATAGTGATTTAGAGCATTTTTATATGACTATAGATAGCTTTGCTTTCTTTGTCTGAAAACTGCTTGTTCACATCATTTGACCATTTATTAATTGGGGAATGAGTTGTACTTTTGTAAATTTGACTCAGTTCTTTATATATTTGAGAAATGATGTCTTTATCAGAGATTCTTGCTGCAAAATTCTTCCTCCAATTTTCTGCTTTCCTTATAATTTTGGTTGCATTGGTTTTAAAAATTTTAATTTTATATAATCAAATTATCACATTTTATATTATTTATATTTATATTAAAATTTATAATAAATAATTTATATAATCTAATAAAAATAAAATTTTATATAATCAAAATTACCTATTTTATATTTTGTAATGCTCTGTATGTCTTCTTTGATCCTAAATTCTTCCCTTATCTATAAATCTGACAGATAAACTAACCCATGTTCTCTTAATTTACTTATGTTATCATCCTTTATGTGTAAATCATGTACCCATTTTGACCTTATCTTGATATACAGTGTGAGATGTTGATCTGTACCTAGTTTCTGCCATACTGTTTTCTCATTTTCCCAACAGTTTTTGTCAAATGATGAGTTTTTGTTTCAAAAGCTTGGTTCTTTGGGTTCATCATATACTAGATTTCTATGGTCATTTACTATAATATAATTTGTATCTAATCTATTCCACAGATCCACCATTCTATTTCTTAGTCAGTACAGATTGTTTTGATAATTACTGCTCAAAATTACATTTTGAGATCTGGTAAGGCTAGACCACCTTCTTTTGCATTTTTTCCCCTTTATTCATTTGATATCTTTGAGCTTTTGTACTTCCAGATGAATTTTATAATTTTTTCTAGTTCCATAAAATAATTTTTGATAGTTTGATCAGTATGGTACTGAATAAATAGATTAATTTAGGTAGAATTGTCATTTTTATTACATTGACTCAGTCTACCAATGAGCAATTAATGTTTTTCCAATTGTTTAATTCTGACTTAATTTTTGTGAAAAGTGTTTTATAGTTGTGTTGATATAGTTCTTGGGTTTGTCTTGGCAGTTAGACTCCCAAGTATTTTACATGCCTGCAGTTATTTTAAATGGAATTTCCCTTTCTATCTCTTGCTGCTGGCCTTTGTTGGTAATATACAGAAATGCTGATGATTTATGTGGGTTTATTTTGTGTCCTGAAACTTTGCTAAAGTTGTTAATCATTTCAAATAGTTTTTAGCTTATTTTCTAGGATTTTCTAAGTTTAACATCATATCATCTATAAAGAGTGATATTTTTGTTTCTTTAGTGCCTATTCTAATTCCTTTAATTTCTTTTTTCTTCTCTTATTGCTATAGCTAACATTTCTAGTACAATATTAAGTAATAGAGGTGATAATGGGCATCCTTGCTTAAACCCTGATTGTATTGAGAAGGATTCTAGCTTATTCCCATTACATATAATGCTTGTTGATGGCTTTGGATAAATATTACTTATTTTAAGGTAATTTCCATTTACTCCTATACTCTCTAGTGTTTTTAATAAGAATTGATACTGTATTTTGTCAAAGGCTTTTTCTGCATCTATTGAGGTAATACGATTTCTGTTGGTTTTGTTATTGATATGGTTACTTATGCTGATAGTTTTCCTAATATTGAACCAGACCTGCCTTCCTGGTATAAATCCTACCTGGTCACAGTGTATGATCCTTGTGATATATTGCTGTAATCTCTTTACTAGTATTTTATTTAATTTTTTTGCATCAATATTCATTAGAGAAATTGGTCTATAATTTTCTTTCTCTGTTTTGGCTCTTCCTCATTTGGGTATCAGAGCCATATTTGTGTCATAAAAGGAATTTGGTAGGACTCCATCTTCATCTATTTTTCCAAATAGTTTACATAGTATTGGGATTAATTGTTCTTTAAATGTTCGGTAGAATTCATTTGTGAATCCATCTGGCCCTGGAGATCTTTTCTTAGGAAGTTCATTGATGGCTTGTTCAATTTCTTTTTCTAAGATTGGATTGTTTAAGTATTTTATTTGTTCTTCTCTTAATCTGGGTAATTTATATTTTTGTAGATATTCATCCATTTATTTAGATTGTCAAATTTATTGGCATATAATTGTGCAGAATAGCTCTTAACAATTGCCTTAATCTCTTCATTGGTGGTGAATTCACCACTTTCATTTTATTATACTAGTAATTTGGTTTTCTTCTTTCCTTTTTAATCACATTAACCAATGGCTTATCTATTTTATCGTGTTTTTTTTTCATAAACCCAGTTTCTAGTTTTATTAGTTCAATGGTTTTCTTACTTTCAATTTTACTAATCTCTTTGATCTCTTTCCATCGTCCATTATTGAATGTAATTTTTATTGCATTATGATTTGAAAAGGATGTGTTTACTATTTCTGCTTTTCTGCATTTGGTTGTGAGGTTTTTATGTCCTAATACATGGTCAGTTTTTGTGTAGGGGCCATAAACTACTGCAAAAAAAGGTATATTCCTTTCTATTCCCATTCAACTTTCTCCAGAGATCTATCATATCTAACTTTTCCAGAATTTTTTTCACCTCCTTAACTTTTTTTCTTGTTTATTTTTTTTGTTGTTGTTAGATTTATCTAGTTCTGAGAGAGGAGGGTTAAGGTCCCCCACTAGTATTGTTCTATTATCTATTTCCTCCTATAACTCATTCAACTTTAAAAATTTAGATGCTACACCATTTGGTGCATATATGTTTAATATTGATATGACTTCCTTGTCTATGGTACCTTTCAGCAAGATATGATTTCCTTCTTTATTTATTTTAATTAGATCTATTTTTGCTTTTGCTTTGTCTGAGATCATGATTGCTATTCCTACTTTCTTTGCTTCAGCTGAAGCATAATAGATTCCGGTCTAGCCCCTTACCTTTACTCTGCATGTACCTCTGCTTCAAATACTTCTCTTGTAAACAACATATTGTACACTTCTGGTTTTTAATCCGTTCTGCTATCCACTTCCGTTTTATGGGTGAGCTCATCCTATTCACATTTATAGTTATGATAACCATATTTCCCTCCATGCAATTTTTCACTTATTTATCACCTCCTCTTTCTTACACCCCACCTTTTCCTTCCTCACAAAAGTGTTACTTCTGATCACTGCCTTCCCCAATATACTCTTCCTTTTATCAGTCACCCTTCCTCCTTCTATTATCCCTATTCCTTTCTACCTCCTTATAGGGTAAAATAGATTTCTATATACAACTGAGTGTGTATATTATTCCTTCTTTGAGCCAATTTTGATGAGTGAGGTTTAAGGTTTCCTCAGCACCCTTCCCCCCCACCAATCTTTCCCTCCATTATAATAGCTCTTTCAAGCCTCTTTTATGTGGGATAATTTACCCCATTTTCAATCTCCTCCCCCCCCCTTCTTCCAGTGCAATTTTCTTTCTCACCACTTTATTTTGTTTTTTGGTGTATCATCTCTTCAAAGTCACCTTAATTCCACATCCTTTGTCTATATATACTCCTTCTAATTGCTCTTACACTAATAAAGTTCTTAAGAGTTACAAATATTATTTTGCCATATAGAAATATAAATAGTTTAACCTTATTGAATTTCTTATGTTTTTTCTTTCTTGTTTCTTTTTTACCTTTTTATATTTCCCTTGAGACTTGCATTTGGAGGTCAAATTTTTTATTCAGCTCCCGTCTTTTAATTAGAAATGCTTGAAACTCCTCTATTTTATTAAATGCCTATTTTTCCCCCTGAAAGATTATATTCAGTTTTGCTGGTAGGTGATTCTTGGTTGTAATCCTAACTCCTCTGCTTTCTGGTATACCATATTCCAAGCCCTCTGGTTTTTTAATGTGGAAGCTTCCGTATCTTGTATGATCCTGACTGTAGTTCCACAATATTTGAACTGTTTCTTTTTGGCTGCTTGCAATACTTTCTCTTTGATCTGCGAGTTCTGGAATTTGGCTATGATGTTCCTGGGAGTTTTCATTTGGAGATCTTTTCAGGCAGTGATTAGTGGATTCTTTCGATTTCTATTTTGCCTTGGGTTCTGAGATATCAGTGCAGTTTTCTTTGATAATTTCTTGAAAGATGTTGTCTAGGCCTTTTTTTTTTTCATCCTGGCTTTCAGGTAGTCCAATAATTCTTATGTTATCTCTCCTGGATCTGTTTTCTAGGTCAGTTTTTCCAATGAGAAATTTCATATTTTCTTTTATTTATTTTCTTTTTTTGCTTTTTACATTTATTTTATTGTATCTTGATGCCTCATAGAGTCTTTATTTTCTACTTCTTCAATTCTGATTTTTAAGGAATTATTTTCTTCAGTGAGCTTTTGAACTTTCTTTTGCATTTGGTCGATTCTATTTTTTAGGGACTTATTATCCTCTTTAAATTTAAACTCTTTTTTCATGATTCTCTTGCATTACTCTCTTTTCCTTCCCAAATTTTTCTTCTACTTCTCTAATTTGCTTTTTAAAATCCTTTTTAAGTTCTTCCAAGAATTCTTTCTGGGCCAGAGGCCAAATTAAATTTTTCTTTGAGGCTTCATATGTAGCCCTTTGACACTATTGTCCTAAGTTTATGCCTCGATCCTATAACTATAGTACTTTCTATAGTCAAGCCCTTTTTTTGTTTTTTTGTTTTTTTGCTCATTTTTTTCTGCATTTTTTTTTTTTGGTGACTTGGTGTTTTTACGTGAGAGTTGGGCTCAGGTCCTGTATTATCCCAGACTTTTTGTGCTGGGACTCTGGGTCTTACTGCTGGCTTTTGCTGGGTGTCAGGGCTTAGCTGCTAGCTTCCTTTGGAAGGTAGGCTTCCCTTGTGGCTTGTACTTGAGGGTGGTGCATCCCCATTGGCCTCCCCTGGATGTGGAGTTTAGCTGCTGGTCTTCTTGGGAGTTGGGAAGCCTTGCTGCTAGGTTGCTATGGTAACAGAGTCTTTCTCAGGGCAGGCCCTAGAGGAAGGATCTTGTTGCTGGTCAGTTTGAGGAGTGGGGCCCTGCTGCTGGGTTGCTATGGAAACAGGGTCTCTCTGCTGTTAGGCCCAGGGGCAGGGTTTCACTGTTGGCCAGCCTCAAGGTAGGGCTTCACTACTGGTCAGTAATAGGGTCAAGCTCTGGCTGGTGTCTTCTGCTAGGGGTGGGATCACTGGGGTGGGGACTTGCTGTGCTGCACAGACTGCTCACTTACCTAGGGGGCTGCTGGTTTGCAGAAGGGGCCTCACTGGTGGATTGCCCCTGACCTGGAGCCTTGCTGCAGGCCTCCTGCTGTGAGGCTGGCTGCTGCTCTTGGATTTCACTCCCCTCCCACCCCAGTGAGACAGACCTCCCCTGCCAGGCTGGTAGGCTGCTTCCCTGCTCCTAGATCAATTCTGAGGTGATTTTCTAGTTGTTTGGAGGAGAATTTGGAGGGCTTCAGAGGGTTGCTTCCTCACTCCACCATCTTGGCAGAATAAGTCTCTTAAGTTTTATTCTAATTTTGAAAACATAATGAAAGGAAATGACCATCTAGATCAGCAGTTCTCAAAGTGTGTGGTCTGAGCACTCCTAAGAGTCCCTGAGGACCTTTCAGAGGGGTCCATAAGGTCAAAACTATTTTCATAATAATACTAAAATACTATTCACTTATTAAAATATTGGTCCCTTTGCCAACTACTTATCTCTCTGAGGCCAGATTTTCTTCATATACTTCAATCAAAAGTATTAATCACAACAGATTAAATGCAGAAGCAGATATGAAATTCTAACTATCTTCTACTAACATCAAAGAGATTTGCAAATATACATAAAATAATGCCATTCTCACTAAATTATTTTTTGTCTTGGAACATATAGGTTTTTTAAATAAAATATATTAAATTATGTTTACCCTTAATGGGTTTTATTATTTGTAAATGAATTAATGCTTTACAATTTTATCAGTTTTAATTTTTAATATGGTAAATATCAATAGATATAACAAACATAAACAAAAACTCTTGGGGTCCTTGATAATTTACAAAAGCGCAAAGGAGGCCTGAGCCCAAAAGTTTGAAAACTGCTAAAGAAAGCAGACTCTGTTTGCCCTAGCAAGAAAGGCACAAAGTATATTTCCTCTCAGATCATTCTCCCTCCGGGATTCCACCATCTGTTCAGTGACATCATACTGATCCAGGGACACCCCTGGCTGGCCTTTCCCAAGAGCATATCATCATGCTCTAAAACAAGCTATGATCCAGAGAGCAGATTGGGAAGGAGTCTATGGATCTTTGCCCTTTCCCCCTGTGCAAGGGAAGTATTTACTCTGCAGAAAGCTGTCAACTAAATGGAGTCCATACAAGAGAAACACTTACTGGTTTCTATCACTTGTTATGCAGGATTGTATAAATAAGCCCATACCATCTGCTTGTGCCACCATCTCCACATTCTGGTGGCTGTCATCTACCTTCCTTGATAGACATTAATATCGAGTGATCCCATCATTCTTCTCAACCCATCACTAAGTACCACCTGGAATGAAAAATACCCATGTGGATGACATCCTAACCACACTCCTTACCCCTCCTATAAAAGTTTTAGCCTCCTTGACCCTTATGTTTTCTTTTGTAAAGGTTCCTAGTGCACTCATATACTTTAGATTTAATTTTCTAAATGGCTCTACCTCCAAGATCCTAAACATTGAGGTCTCCTTCTCTGACTACAGTCTAAAAAGACCATCCCTCTCTCCTACTCTCAGGACCTCCTACCTTTCACCACCTCTAAAGCAGGCAGGGGTGGGGAATGTGTGGCCTCAAGGTCACATGTGGCCCTCTAGGTCTTCAAGTGCTGCTCTTTGACTGAATCCAAAATTCAAACAGTTCTGTGAGGTTTGGATTCCGTCAAAGGCCGCACTTGAGGACCTAGAGGGCCACATGTGGCCTCCAAGCCACAGGTTCCCCACTCCTTCTCTAGACTTTCAACCTCTTTCTAGTTTATCAGCCTCTTTCAGGGTTCCCTTTCTTTCCTATTTAGGGTAAACTCTAGCTGGAAGGATCTCCAGATGTTAACTACTCCAACCCTCTCCATATGAGGAAACTAAGACCCAGCAAAGTTAAGTGATTTCTCCAAGGTCATAGCAATAGGTAGGATTTAGACCCAGACCCTTTGACTCCATAGCCAATATTCTTTCTACTCTATTTATAGTATGTATTATACTAGATTTTGTTTAAAAAAAATTGATTATATAAGGGGTCTGTCAGTTCCCAATAACTTCCCTCCAAAAAAACCTGAAAAACAAAGACAAAAAAGGAGAGAACCCTCTCTAATAACAAAGTATAAATAAATAATACAAATGAACATATTGGCCACATTGATAAATAAAATACATTATGGCATTTTTTTGCCTGCTGCTTTCTGTTATGTTCATATGTGTGTAAGTCTCATTTCCTTACCAAATTGTAATCTCCTTGAGGACTATAACTATGTTGTAGATAGCTATAGAGACAGACAGATACCTTTATTTACCTACTAAGACATCACAAAGCGCTTTGCAGATAGTAGCTACTTGATAAAAGCTTTGAGTAAATGTTATAAATCTGGAGTAATCCCTGAAATGGAAGATTTCTTTTTCCTTCTCCGGTTTCCCCTATTCCTGACATGCTAAGAGTACAAAGAGAATATTTTTTAAGCTGTTAAGGTCCTGAAAATATTAAGGACTTATGATTCTAATCATTAGCTAATGTTTCACCTGTATTTTGCTATGGTCTATTTTATTCCTAAAGAACAATGCAGAAGATACAGCTTCTGATCCAGACAGCTCCTTCCACAACAGGACACCTTCTCTGTCCTTCATGGTTCTCATTAAGTCTGTGTAGACTCATATCCATTTAATCACATCAAGACAATGCCATCAGTGCGGTAATCCTTCAAATGCCAAGCATTCAAATTCTACTTCAGAAAGTGCAACTGTGATGGGTTGGCCACAGTGTTTGAATGCCAAATGTTTACTTGCCTAAAAGACCATTTTACAAGATGCAGTGGGAGACCTTGTCCTTTTCCAGCTAAGGTCTCTTCCAGATCTCAGTTTTTCTGAGGCAATGCCTTGATCTATATCTTGCCACTGGACCCAGAAGGCTATCTGCAGTGAGCCTAGTAAGGAGGGGACAGTCAACACACATTTACTGAAGCACCTATTCCACATTCTTATACCTTCTTTCAACATATATATAGATACATAATGCATACATATACATGTGTGATGGGGGGGGAGGTGTTAACTATGCCGAAATAGATTGCTTAAGTCTCTTAAAGTCCCTACCTATCAGATTCAGATTTTAGCAATCTTCTTTATTCCTTTATTTATTTTTAGGCAATTGGGGTTAAGTGACTTGCCCAGAGTCACACAGTTAGTAAGTGTCAAGTGTTTGGTCTGAGGCCAGGTTTGAACTCAGGTCCTCCTGACTTCAGGGCCGGTGTTGTATTCACTGAGCCACCTCGCTGCCCAGCAATCTTTTTCACCAATCTTCTTCCTTTCTCTCCTTGACCCTCCCCCAAAGCACCAGGACTTAATGGCTTTTTCAGCCTTAATAACTGAAGGAACAGTCCAAGGATTTGAACTTGGATGATAGATAATTCCACCATTAATTGAAATAGAGAAATTAGGGAGAAGCTAGAAGATAGACAGGCAATGATTGATTTTTACTTGAAATATGTTGTTTGTAATAGTAGTGAACATCTCTTCCACACCCCTAAAAGTTGCATATAAAATGATAGAAGAATAAAAAAACAGCAGGATTCAACCATTCTTGCTTAGCATTATGGAACCACTGATGGACCATTCTGTTTTCTAGGTGTGCAGAATTCCTTACTTCTATCCAAGAGTAGGAATAGATTTTTTTTGAACAAGAAGTTGTCTGGTGACCCTGATCTTAGAAACACAAACATATTTCATCTTATCTCATAAGATAAACTCCTGCTTCCAAATCTTGGAAATTTTCTGTTCATTTGAGGCCATCACTAGGCAACAGTGGCATTGAAAATATCTATCTGAAATCTACATTCTATCCATAGGTCAAACAGTAGGGGGCACTTAGTAGAAATGGCAAGAAGGAGACTGGTCACAAGAAAGAAAAGGTAGCATATTTACTTGGGTTAAGGCTTTTTCTCTCGAGAGGGCCTTCTTGGTATAGCTCAGGTCAGACAAACTGAAAACAGGTAGAAAAAAAGGATGGGAAAAGGGAGTTATGTATTTGGTTAACAATAATCAGTCCTGACCCCATTTAAAAAAGTAGGTAGTAGCTATGTGGTGCAATGGATAGAGCACTGAACTGGGAGTCAGGAAGAACTGAGTTCAAATGTAGCCTCAGACACTTACCAGCTGCATGACCCTGGGCAAATCACTTCCCCTCTATCTACCTCAGTTTTCTCTTCTGTAAAATGGGGATAATAATAGCACCTACCTCCCATGGTTATTATGAGGATCAAATGAAATAATATTCGTATAGAACTTAGCAAAACTTAAAATGCTATATAAATGCTAGCTATTACTAGAAGTTTTGTTTAAACTAGTTTCATATCTTCTTGTAGCACAAGACTAGCTTTACTCTGCTCTTATGGATTCTGTTATTTCTAGTATCTCTGAAAACCTCTTCCCCCTCATGCTTTCCCTAACCCATCCTACCCTTTACATTCTTCCATTAAGGATTTAGAACTGAAAGGAATCTTAAACATTTAGTCCAAGACCCTTATTTTATAGATGATGATAGAACCACAGAATCTGAGAGTTAGAATAATAAGAACTAACATTTATATAGTACTTAAGGTTTGCTAAACACTGTACACACGTCATCCTCGAAATCATGCTGTGAGGTAGATGCTATTATTACCTCCATTTTATAGTGAGGCTGACGGAGTCTAAGTAACTTGCCTAGGGTTACATAGGTAAGTGTCTGAGGTAGGATTTGAGCTCAGGTCTCCCTGACTCTAAGCCTAGAGCTCCTTTCAAAGGACCTCAGTGACCATTTCCTCCAACCCAAGTAGGAAAGAGTCCTCACTATAACATATCCAACAAATTTTTGTCTAGTCTCTATCTGAAGACCTCCAAGGAAGGAGAACCCACCAAGAACCAGAAGGAAGCCTCTTAGGAGACCAGAAGCAGAGGCTTAGAAGAAACAAAATAATTTGCCTAGGGTCATACAACAAATAAGTGGCAGAGCAAGGATGTAAACCCAAGAATTCTAATCCCAGATCTTGGGCTCCTTTTGCTATTCCATGCTGTTTTTCAACTACTACCCTGAAAAAAGTCCTGGTGAGAACATCGCAGCCATATAAAATGGGGATAATATTAGGACCCACCTTATTGTAAGGATGAAATTAGATAATATTTGTAAAGTGCTTACTGGCACATAGTAGGTGCTATATAAATGCTTATTCTCTTCCCCATCTTGTTACTTCTACCACATCATCTAATTCAAAATAGTCAATGCCCATGCATTTCATCATCTCCATAGGCAAGGAATAGAACCATCAGTTAGATTACTATAAAAAAATAAAAATTTTAATTATGTTAAGAGACACCTTGACAATTAAGTGGACAGTGGAAATCTGGGCTCCTTTTTTATGCTTTGCCACCACCCTGGAAATAACCACATTAAGGATCCTTTGGTTTATGTTGAGGGCCAGCTCTAAAGAGTCCGATCTGGGTTTAAGATCCAGGACTGAGCTTGAGTTTTGCCCAGTCTTAACCCACAGGGCTCAATCATTTAGGAAGCGGGCTCTCCAAATCTCCCCTGCAAGGGAGGTTCCTGAGACTTTCGTTTCCTACTCTTTGAACCTCAGATTTATACACCACTCCTTTATGCAGGTAGGACCAAGGGCGCCTGGGAAGACCTTGGAGTATAGTGTCCAGTCTGTGAACCCTGATAACTAGGAAATATGTGTTGTCATGTACACAGCAGATGTTTGGGGAGTGTCTTATGGGGAGGACTCTTTGAAGTTAGGTTAGATTTTTTCTATATATGCTGTACCCTCAGATGAATAAACTGGCTCAGTTCTTCACTGACCTGCCTGGCCCACATCTTTCTTTATTTCCGTGCTCTCCCATTTGGCAGGCACCAGGTTTAGGACCTGGTTATTTTACTCCATATTCCAAATTAGGCTTTTGTTATTGCCAGATGATTTTTAACCTATTAGTTATTTTCCCAAAAAAATGAGTATTTCACTGATAACTAGTCTACATGGCTATGAGTTGAGTTGAGTTGAGTTGATACAATATATTTTTAACTGAGGCTTATAAGTGAGTGGTAAGTCAAAAGGAAGAGGCGAGAAGAGAGGCAAAACACCCAAATAACCTCTATCCATAGATTTCTTGGGTCTATTTTGGTTTATTATTCTATTACCAACCTTTGCATACACCTTCAAATTTTATTTTCTAAACTTTATCTTTGAATTCCTGGATAATTCAGCCATTTCCTGAAGATGTTAGGAAACGTTGTTTCTGAGAGCTGTTCAGGAATAGAGTCCTGAAACTAGGTGCAAGAGCAGGGTACACTCTCTTGGCTCAAAATTGAAAGGCTCAAATCTAGGAGAAGGAAAAAAAGCCCAAGGTGAATTTTCCACATCTTCCAGCCATATTTTATAACCTAAACTTGAGCTATCCCTCTATTCAGCAAACATATGGAATGTATGCCTGGTCATTGCAATGGGAAAGAGGAATATTAGTAATTCAAATTCTCATTGAACCACTGCATCTCCACATTTATACATCTGAACCTAGAACATTTTGGTAGCAACACGAAAGGTAGTCAAGTTCAGAGTTTTGTTTTTACCAAATAACTTTGGTCAAAAAGAAATTAATTATGGAGTTATTTCTGAGAAGGGTAAGTGCTTTTTTGCACACATGCCAAGAAATAATACTGAGAGGAGTAAATACTGCTCTAACCTAAATTGTGTTATAAGTAATTTGTCTTTAGTGCCTTCCCCATCCCATTCCTTACCTTAATGCATTGTCAATTAACCCATCCCTGCTATATATACTATGTACTTATCAGTCAGCTTAAGGTATGACTCCTTCCCAAAATGTTTACATATTTTAAAAGAGTCTCAACAATGGAGGTCTTGGGATACAGCAACACGCTGTGGGGTAAAGAACTGCCAATATTTGTAAGGCCCTGGGCATCAGTATTGGAAATAAGATGATATTTATTGCTGGTAGGCAGGGGAAGGTGATGAGAAAGTATTCATTGCTACTTATTCTACTGGAGGGAATCTAAGAAGTCCTGGGGCACAGTGTGCCCCTGCCAGTGGTCCCAGCTGGGCTACCTTATACCTTGGCTTTGTATGTGTGTGGGTTAGGGGGGAGGAAGGAAAAGAGAGTAAACCCATAGACAGATAATGTGCTGTTTCTCCCTGTCACAGTGAAGAATAGAGTTGGGACACTGCTGCTGCAAGACTCCCTGAAATAATGGAATGACCTCTGCTCAGCCAAGTCAGGAAACCTGAGTTCTTGTCCCGGTCCTGCCTCTCACCTCAGGTACCCTTGTTCATGTGCAATAGGAAGAAGGTTGGAGAAAGCACACCAAGGTCAACAGATAATGTAACACTTGTGCTAGTGATCATTAGCAGGCTTCCAAAAATCACCAGCTACACCCCCGCTAAGTCCTTTGCCCTACCCTGATAGACTATTTAAAAACAAATGAATACCAACAAACAAACAAATAAAAACAGAGCTATATTTAATTCTACTTCTGGTTGTTTTTCTAAATAGCTTGCTTAGGTGCTTCCAGTCATCTTTGAAATAAAATCTGTTCATTTGTGGCTATTTGAAATGAAATAGTTCCTGCCCTCAAGGAGCATACTGTCTATAAGAGAAGACAACTTGTATGTAACTACAAATGAGGAGAATGTAGTTTTATTCTCACTGTAGACAAATGGTTTTCATTTCTAATTCTTAAGGTTCCAGGAAATGTACAGGGGAAGGAGGGAAGAGAGAGGAAAAATCAGTTCCTAGCCCCTGTTCCTCCCTCATAACTCATTCTTTCCAGTTTTTGAAAAGATGTTTTATTGAAATCTTTACATCGATTGCTCCATACTACCCTGACCAATCCCTGAACCTGCCTTTGTGACAAAGCAAAAAAAAAAAAAGGCTAAGCAAAAACATCAACAGAGACAAGATCTGATAATGTATATATAATATTCGATCCTGATAGTGCCCTAACTCCTTTCCATGAGGGAGGTGGTAGGTTTATTATGTCTTCTCTGAAGACTGTCACTGGTTTTTCCATGATTCAATTCAACTTACTCTTGAATGATCTTTTCATTTTCATTGCAATAATTGTACTTTTTTTTTCCACTCTGGCTTTTATTTTTCATACAAAGCTTTCCATATATCTCTGAATTCCTTTTATTTGTCATTTCTTACAGTACAACTATACTCCATTTTGTTTTTACATTATAGGGTTTTTTTTTCATTCATTCCTCAATCAACAGTACCAAAAAGTGGTTTCCCAAAGAACTGGAAACAAGAATTACGCACTGAGAAAGATTACTTTAAGACTCTAAGAAAACTAGTAGAAATCTACAACATATTTAAATGGAACTTTGTGACTATCTCATGAAGGGCAGAAGAGAGAAGGACTTAATAGCAACCAGAAGCTATGAAATAGACTTTTATCACATGTGCTCCCTAAACTTGAATCCATTTCCCCTGGACTTTGGACATATTGATGAGAGACTATATCACATGCTTTATTTTTGGCAGAGGATAAGGGATAGGGAGGGATGTTTTGTACCAGCTATTTTTATCATGCAACCTTAGTAAACAGCCCTTTCTAAAGGCAAATTAAGGTTGGCCAATTGATAGCAACTGATAATTATGTAAGAGTCCACTAGTGGGGGCTCATGTGATATAGCATTAGAAAACCACCCTCAACCCCTCACCTGAGTGGTGTTTGGTTTAGAGGGGGAGAGATTGTATAGACACAATAAGAATTTTTTAAGCATTTAATATATGTCAAGCACTGTGCTAACTGATGGAAGTACAAAGAAAAGCAATAGTAATTCCTACCTGTTGTACACACAAGATACTTAAAGTATAAGTATAAGGTAATCTCTGAGGGAAGGCACTAGCATTGGTGAAAGGTGAAGGAAGGTTTTTAAAGGAAACCAATAGTGAGGAGATAGAGAATTCCATCAATGGGGGACAGCTAGTGAAAAGGCATGGAGTCTTTGGAAGGAGTGGGTATGCAAGAAATAGCAGAGGCCAGTGTTATTGATCACAGAGTATGTGGTGGGGAGCAAAATATAAGAAGACTGGAAATTAAGAAAAGGCCCAGATTGTAAAGGTCTTTGCAGGGTAGGAGCTACCAAAGAACTCACATAGCAATTGAGGCGATAAAATGAATATAACTATATACATATGAGATATATAGAGGGTAAATTGGAGGTAATCTTAGAAGGAAGATAGTAGCATTAAGGAGGTCCAAGAAAGGCATCCTGCAGAAGGTGGGATTTTAGACAAGACTTGAAGGAAGCTGGGGCAAAGAGGCAGAAGAGTGGAGGGAGAATGTTCCAGAATGAGAGGGGGAGGGATAGTAACACGTTGGGAGGGTAGAGTCTCTTCTGCAAGGAATAGCAAGGAGGCTAAGGGCAGTGGACCTCAGTGTAGTGGAGAGGAATAAAGTGTAAGAACTCTGGAAAGGTATGAATTGCCTAGGTTGTGAAGGACTCTGAAAGCAAGAAGATTGTACATTTGTTCCTGGAGGTAATAGGGAGCCATTGGAAGCTACTGAGTGGGAGGGAGGGGTGACATAATCAGACCTACATTTTAGGAAAAGTCAAGAGTTAAATCTAGGGCTTATTGCTTCCATGTTGAGTATCTACCACTTTCTCAAAATATGTATTCAACTAACTTATGCCAACAGTTCTACTAATGGCTTAAAGGATATGTCCTTTCTAACAAGACCTATTCTATGAAAGCACTATACAAATTAAGATAGTATTTGTCAACCAGGTTTTGTTAACTGGCTAAATGCATATTGATAACTGTCACTAGAAATAAAGGAAACAGGAATATTATTAATTGTTGTTTTCATTATTGTTAATAATAATAATAATACATTTACATTGTACTAATGGCCTTCTTTCTCTCCTTTAAGTCGACATAAGGTGATGGTTTTGAGCACTGTTGGAGGAATACAAAATCTATACTGCTTCTCCAGAAATGCTGGAACAGTGGTCACTCTTGGATCCTCAGACTAGCACTCAGAGTCTTTCTCACTACATTGTAATTTGATATGGGAAGGGGGAGAGTAGGGGGAGAGAGTAGTGGAGGAGGACTTTCAGCTTAGACAGCTCTAACAGGGGCAATAACTTCAAATGTCCCCATGTGATTATGGCCCTAGCCATCATATTTTGGCCCAAAGCAACTTAAAGCTAGTCACAGACATAGTCCATACCATACTGACAACAACAATGAATCAAATCAGATGTTCTATAAGAGTGCCACAATGTCCCCTTGTGGCCCAGAAAGGACCCCAAGTTCTAAGTCTACGCCAACAGAACACAAACTAATAGATTTTACAAAGCTAGAACATTTTAAGGTACCATTCTGGTGCCAAATGGACAACTGAGTTGAGAGCTGTTTCACCAGAAGACTGCCAACAGGTAATTCAACATTCAATGTGGATTTAAATGCCATTATGTACCAGCACTGTGCTAAATTCTGAGGAGACAAAGACAAAAGCTATCTTTTCCCTCAAAATGCCCACATAGCTCACAAAAGGGCTGCCACGGTCAAAGAAAGTTACAAGATGGTCCTAAATTCCATAAAGCTTCTCTACTTTGATCTAGCCATCCCCTCCCCACCAGAATGCACTCCTTCCTCACCTCCATCTCATAGAATTATCTCATTTTCTTCAAGAATCAGTTTAAATATTGCCTCCTACATTCTAATTTTTAATGTTTTTGTGTCGTGGACCCCTTTGGCAATCTGGTGAAGCCTATGGACCCATTCTCAAAGTGTTTTCTTTTTAGATTTTGTAATTTGATGACACGCTAAATTTTAATTAAACATTAATGAAAATGAAAATATATACTTTTTCCTGAGTTCGCAGACTCCTAAAATCTATATATAGACCCCCCTGGCATGGGGTGTCTATGGACCCCAGCTTAAGAACTCCTGCTCTAAACTAAACTTTTCCTTATATTTCTGAAGGCTCTCCCCAACTGCTCATGCCTTCCCAAACAACCTCGTATTTATTTCATATACACTTATGCATGTGTTATCCACTCCCAATACAATATAAGTATCTTGAGAGTAGGAACTTTTTTGTTTGTCTTTATATTCCCAATACCTAGCAGAGTGCCCAGGACAGAATAGGTGCTTAATAAATGCTTACTGAAGGAGCAGCTAGGAGGTGCAGTGGATAGAGTTCTGGCCTTAGAGTTAGGAGGACATGAGTTCAAATCCAGTCTCAGACACATGACACTTACTGGCTGTGTGACCCTGGGCAAGTCACTTAACCCCAATTGCCTGACCAAAAAAGCAAAAAAAAAATTTTTAATGCTCATTGAATGGTTTGACAATTCTGGCTATAGAAAGACACAGGGTATTAAGAACCAACTAGTTTTGAAAAATACCAACAGAAGAATGAATTGAATGAAAAAAAAGTTTTTGTTAAGTTTTTACTATATTCTTGGCACTTAGGGAAATAAAAATTTTTATAAAAAAATTTGTTGTTCAATTGTATCCAACCCTTAGTGAACCCATAGGGTTTTCTCAACAAAGTTAGTGGAGCAGTTTGCTACTTCCTTCTCTGGCTCATTTTACAGACAAGAAAACTGAGGCAAACAAGGTTAAGTAACTTGCCCAGGGTCACATAGCTAGTAAGTGTCTGAGGCCAGATTTGAACTCAGGAAAATGAGTCTTCTTGACCTCTGGTCTGGCACTCTATCCACTGTGCCACCTACCTGCCCCACCTTGAATGCCTTCAAGATATTTATATTCTAATAGAAGATAATAAATACACATAGGAGAGAGGTGATTAGGGATGCTAACTGTGGCAAACTGGATGGGAAGCTAAAGCATGTTTTGGTTTGTAAGGCTGCCCAATAGACATAGGGAGATAAGTAGGCTAGTTTATATATAAATATATATATATATATATATATATATATATATATATATATATATATATATATAAAATCTCATTAATTAAGTGGGGTGAGACTTAGAGTCAAAGCTCCAAAGACAAATGGATGAACTTCTTCAGGGACTAGGGTCAGGGTTCATTAAACTGTCAGTTGTCCAAATGTGATGTTTGTACAACCAACAGTCAGACACTGCCACCAGCACCAGAAAATGATATTAAAATGGACTGCTGTTTCAGGAAAATATTTGGGATTATTAAAGATACTTTGCAATTTTCCTGCAGGCAATCCAGCCTCTTGTCCTTTTATTTAATTATGAGCCCAACTCATTGTCTACTTATACTGTTTATGCTGGATTTTGTATACACATACACACATAAATCTTGCTTGATTAACAGCATTGGCAACAGACATTAATGAATATCACATAGAGGGCAATGAAAAGGTACATGGTAAGTATGAGTGGGCTGCAATATAATGAATAAGTGACTAAAGAACTGTGATAAAAAAAAATCATCAGGGTATATTATGGGGGAAAGGTATAGGTTGATCATACGTAACAGGTAAACATCCCCAATACTCCACTTGTATCATAATGTCAGAAAGAAGTAACAAGACTCATAGCACAGGGCCATAATCCAGAATTATAAGGGAACATGGACAACACATAGGATGGGTTGCAATCTATATTATTGAAGAGAAGATTCAAATGTTAAGGTCAGAGATCCATTTAAGTATTAGTCTAAAGGTGAGATCTTTGACCAATGACAATGAAAATATGTATGGAAGAACTATGAATATGATCATGAATTTATGAAAGACCTTACGGATTTGGCTTAAAGAGGATTGAGGGGATTAGGACTGCAACTGACTTAACAGTGGGAATTGAGTGAACCATACTCACTCCATCTGTGATTCAATACTAGAACTAGCTTAGCATCTATTCAGTTATGGGTTGAGTCCAACTTCTGTCTTGTGAGAAAATTTTATTCAATTGTGGGAATTGGGAGAAAACTTTATTACATTGTTTGAACCTAGCCTTGCATGGCTGGGAAACTGGACCATCTCTACATGCTGTCTGAAGACTCTTAACCAAAGACCTATGTTACACTGACAAGAAACTGAGATCCAAAGATTGATGCAAGGAGTTTTCTCACAATTATATATCTCAAGCAACCCATATGCCTTTTCTGAAAACTGGCCCCACACTGGTCAATCAATCTTTGTTTCTAAGAGCTCCTACCAGGTCCTTCTGACTGCTCCCACAGCTGCCAAACTTCTGGATGTGGACTCCTGGATCATCTGAAGAAAACCCTCCCTCCTAAGTGAATGGCAAAACCCTTTGGGAACCTCAAGGTTTGTTTAGTACACACCTGGAAGCAGCTGACTTCTAGGTGAGACAGCTGTCCCAAGATTCCAGATGAGGGCTGAATATACTGTCCTAGGTGTTTTGTTTTGTTTTGTTTTTTTCTTCCTCTACATTCTTGGCTTTCGTACCTGGAACACACTTCACCGATAGGTCCCCTCAAGACTCTTACCTCCTTAGATAAAAATGCCATTCCATCACTGCTAAGGGGAGGGGCTAACAAATTGTTAGATCTGCCATCTTAACCCCTAAGCTCACCAATCTAAGCCTACAGCTGTTCCTCAACTCAACACCTCATTCTAGCCCAACCAGCATCTCCTGATATCTTGGCTTATACCTGCCTCTCTTTTATTGGTGAGAATGGGAGGGGGATCTAAAAGAAGGGGTTCTTTTAGATCCCCCTCCTTTTGGTCAAAAGGGGGAAATGTCAGGATCCCCATGCCAAGACCACCTTACTCTCTTTACTACGAGGATACATCATGTTTTGCAGAGCTAAAGCCCAGCAAGCAAGCTGTGTCCTGAGCCTGACATAACAACAATCTTTTGTGGCTTACCCTCTCGATCAGGCCTGCACAACCTACATACCACCAAAGGATTTCCAGCAGTCTGCAAAAAATGAGGAAACCTCTACATTTTGGTGGGCTGCAGTTTGTGCAGGCTTGCTCTGGGTGATCTCAGACACAGCCAAATCCCAGAATTGTTTCATACCAGCACCAGGTGGTCCCTGAGCTTGGACAAGCACCTGTGGTACCTGTGTTCCGGTCACGTCCTGTTATGAATCAGACTTGTCCCATTGTTACTGTTACAGGGCTATAGCTCACTGCATAGCCATGGGTATAAGTATTGGGATTTGTCCACACTAAAGAGGGTCTCCTGCTAGGGGGTGGGGATGAGAGAACAGGCAGCAGATACATGTCTAGTTTCCCTCTTTCAATGGAATAAAGAAAGCTTTTTGCTTATAACCACTGTTAGCTCTTTGGTTTTATTTTGTTTTGTTTTGTTTTGTTTTTTAGAGTTAACTGTGGTTTTGATAACCTGTGTGAGTTCTCTGGTTTTGTTTAGAGTTAACAGCAGTTGCAGAGCTGCTGTGGCTCTTTGGTCATTTGGTCAGGGTTGACAACAGTTTAAGCATCCTTGTCCCCGTTTTACAGATATGGTAACTGAGGCTGCAAGAAGTTAAATAGTTTTTAGGATCACAGAGCCCATAACTAGCATGGAAATGATTAAAATCCAGGTGCCTTTATGCAACATCCAAGGTCTTTTCCTTGGTAGGCAGCTATAAAGTGCCAGACCTGAGGTCAGGAAGACCAGAGATCAAATCCAGCCTTGGACACTTACTAGCCATGTGACCCCGGATGATGAAATCACCTAACCTCACTTTCCTCATCTTTTAAATGGGAATAATAGTGGCACCTACCTCACAGAGTTGTTGTGATAATCAAATGAGATGATAATTGTACAGCACTTAACAGAGAGCCTGGCATATACTAAGTGATATATAAATGTGAGTAATTACTATTATTATTGTTCCACTGTACCATGGTGGTCACTGGTTAACTTAAGTCAGTTTTTCAAGTTATCTGCTATCAACAAACCAGCCTTTTAAACCTACCCCTCCACGTATCTATTCCTATTCTCCCACATTGGTTCCAGTGATTCCTCTGCCTGCCTATTGTCAATAGCTTTTCCCTTTCCTGTAACACCTCTGTCCCAGCCTGGCAGGAGACTTGTAAGATCTGTTGGGAAGTAGATAGAAGAGGTGCAAAGTGACTGATAATTAAATTATCCTTGAAAACTCTCCACAGTTTCAGAAGTAAACCAGGGAGGAGGACAGGGAGGGGGAAAGACAGCAGGCCTTTGCCAGAGTTGAGTAAGCCTCTTTCCTCATACATCTATTCTGTTCAGTTTCTGTTTGCAGCCATTCCATTGGGTCTTTGGCAGGAAGCTGTTAATTACCAAAGTGGATAGAGCATCATATTCAGACACTAACTGGCCAGATCAACAAGCACTTATTAAGCACCTTCTGCTTTTGAGGCACTGTGCTAGGTGTTGAGTACACAAAACCAAAAGTGAAACAGTTTCTTGCCCTCAATAGATTTTCAGTCCATTGGTGGAGTCAACATCTAAGGCACCTAATTGGCTCAGGGGCTAAGAGTGCTGGGACTGGTGTCCACTTCGGCAGTACATATACTAAAATTGGAACAATACAGAGAAGATTAGCATGGACCCTGCACAAGGATGACATGCAAATTCACGAAATGTTACACATTTTGGGGACAGCTAGGTGGCTCAGTGGATAGAGCACCATATTCAGACACTAGCTGGCTGTATAAGCCTGGGGAAACCACTTCGCCTCTGTTTGCCTCAGTTTTCTCATCTGTAAAATGGTAATAATAATAGCATCTACCACCCAGGGTTAATGTGAGACTAAAATGAAACAATACTTTGCACCCTAAAAAGGCTATATAAAGGCTGGCTATTAGCTGATATGTATATATGAAGATATGTGCAAAATATACTCAAGATACAATTTTTTTGAGGAGAAGGGGTCAGGAAAGGCTCCATTATAGAAGGCATCACAAAATCAGAGTCTTGAGGAAAAGTAGGGCTCCTAAGAGGTGGAAGTAAGGAACCTCCTCTTGCCAATTAAGGTTGTTGAGACACAGGGAGATTAAATGGCTTTCCTCAAGGTCACACAGGTCATGTGTCAAAGGCTGGATTTGAAAACAGAACCTCTGACCTATGAGCTGGTGCTCTTTCCACTGTAACACTGACTCTGAAGACACAGATAGAAAATCCTGGCTTGTGTCCAGATGAAAGAAAGGAAAAAGGATTGTTGTCTACTGGGAACTAAGTCATACATATGAGTGCAGAGGCAAGAACAGTGGTTTCCAAAATTTTTTGATTATACACCTCCAATAAAGATATTTGCTTATTTATAAGGCATATTTACTGTTACATTACATACATCATAAAATGTACACAAAAGTGAATATTGAAAGAATGCAATTTTAAAAATTAAATAATAACATTTGATCCTAGAGTCAATAGGGAGCTAGGTGATTCAGTGGATAGAGTGCTGGGCCTGGCATCAGGAAGACCCATCTTCCTGAGTTCAAATCTGGCCTCAGACTCTTACTAGCTGTGTGACCCTGGGCAAGTCACTTAATCCTGTTTGCCTCAGTTTCCTCATCTGTAAAATGAGCTGGAGAAGAAAATGGCAAACCACTCCAGTATCTTTGCCAAAAAAAAAAAACCCTAAATGGGACAGTGGAGAGTAGGACACAACTGAAACAGCTCAGCAACAGCAACAAAAAAGAGTCAATCAGGGCCATTGGAGTTTATTGAGTAGAGCGATAACCTGGTCAGAATTCCATATGAGGAATATTTGGCAACTGTATGTGGGAGACCAGTTAGGATAGGGTTTTGTCATGGACCACTTTGGCAGTCTGGTAAAACCTGTGGTGGACTCTTTAGGATGCTTTTAAAAGTATTGAAAGGGGCAGCTAGGTGGCACAGTGGATAGAGCACCGAGCCTGGATTCAGGAGGACCTGAGTTCAAATCCAGCCTCAGACACATAGCACTTACTAGCTGTGTGACCCTGGGCAAGTCACTTAACCCCATTGCCTAGCCAAAAAAATAAAATAAAAGTATTGAAGGAAATGCTAAATTTCATTTAAAAGTTAGTGGAAAAAAATGTAATTTTTTTCCATCCAGTTTACTAGATGCCCCCCAAATCAATGGACTCTAGGTTTAAAACTCTTGAATTAGGAGTCTATTGCAAAAGGCCAGGTGAGAGGTACCAACTGTGACTGGAGAAATATTGTTTTAATCTCAATAAAAAGATTTGGGAACTGACTGATGTGAGATGAGAGAAGGTGATGAGTGATGGCTAATATAAATACCCAGATGACTGGGTAGTGGTACCCTAGGGGCTAACTAGAATGAGGGGCTCTTCCCCTTAAGAACATAATTGGCATGTAAGAGAAATTGCCTCCACCTCCTTTATAATGCAATCTGAGATCCCCCTAATTTCACTCACTAGGTTAAAACACTTAGCTACCCTCCTGGACTGCTGTCCACTATATATATAGCTGCTGTATGTGCCTGGGTCACAGTTTGATTATAACTTGAGAGTGAGAAGATGGATTCCGTCTTGGGGTATGCTGAAGCCAACTGTACCAATTTGAGAGCCAATCCTCAAACTTTCAGTGTGAGTACTTGCATCTCAAAACCCAGCAAACACTACAAATTAAGACTTGAGGTATCATTTTTATTGACTGTCTAGACTTATGGAAGCAGAGCAAATATTAATAATGAAAATAAACTTTAAAATATGTTGTGGGTAGAGGTCCTCTTTCCCCCTCAGCTGGTTATTAAGCATACCCTTCCCTATAATCAATTATGATACTCGTATCCAATACAACCACCTATACTCTTCATTTAATTACTGTCCACATCCCTGCACCCTCTCCTTCTCCTTCACCTCCTTTCTTCCCCTGCTAGGCAGGCTCCCAATCTTTCTCTTTCTTCGCTGATCCTTGGCCCCATCAAAGCAGTTCTAACCTAATCCCAAGCTTGGCGTCCCCAGCAACAATTCTGAAGATGCCACAGGGGAAAGTCTCCATTTCCTGAATATTAATCCCCTTCCTTCTTCAGACTGTCTCATGGTTATGGCAGGTGACCTTCAGAGCTCATGTATTGGGATCCTGTGGCAGCAATCATTAAGAGTTCCCTGTGTGTTTTACATGGACAATCCAGGATGAACATGCAGGTTACAATCTACACTGCATATTGTCTTACATTATCTTTTCCTCACATCTTGCTTTTCTGAACTTCCTTCTTTCTGGTGACGTTACCACCATCCTTCTAGTCTACTGGGTGTGATTCTTGATTGCTCACTTACCCATCACATCCAAATAATTTCCAAGTCTTGTCTTTCCAATTTCCATAACACCATAGCTCAGGCCCTGGTTACTTTTCACCTATACTATTGCAATAGACTAATTGGTCTACCTACCTCAAATCCCTCAAGTATCCAAACCAACTTCCACATAGCTCCATAACCATGTAATTCCCCTCCTCAGACTCCCTTGGCTCCCTGTTGACTCTAGAATCAAATATAAGCCCCTCCATTGGTACTTAAAATGATCCTTACATTTGATGTTGTAATTAGAAAAGCTAAAGATTTAACTAAAAAATAGCCAAAATAATAACTTTGAAGTTGTTTTTCAGCCATTTTTAGTCATGTCTGACTCTTTATGATCCCAATTGGGGTCTTTTGGTCAAAGATACTGGAGTAGTTTACCATTTTCTTCTCTAGCTCATTTTACAGATGAGGAAACTGAGGCAAACAGGGTTAAGTGACTTGCCCAGGGTCACATAGCTAATACGTAACAGGATATAAAATAAATCCACTTCTTTTCTTTATTTTGGCAACAAAGTCCAACAGGAAGATATAGAAAGAAATTCCATTCAAAATAACTATACAATGTTTTATTCTACCTAGAGCATAGAGATAGAATGTGTATTCAAGAGTAGACCTACCAAGATACAAATTGTGATTATAAGAAAAAAACAGATATTAAAAGGAGAAAAATATTAATTGCTTATGGTTGGGCCATACCAATATAAAAAAGACAATATTACCTAACCTATTCAGTGCCATTCCAACTTACCATAAGGTTACTTTATAGAACTAGAATGAACACACACACACACACACACACACACACACACACACACACTCACACACAGATTTATCTGAAAAAAACAAAAACACTCTCAAAAAAAATAATGAAAAAGGTAAAGAGAAAGGTATCGTTCATACCAGTTTAAAAAACAATAGGAAAATTGCATATGAGATCCAGAAGCAAACAATCATACTAGTATACTATTTTGATTATATAAAACTTTTAAAGTTTTTGCATAAATAAATCTAATATAGTAAAAATTAGAAGAAAAACAGTTGACTGGGGTAAAAAAATCTTTGCAACAAGTTTCTCCGATACTATTCTCCTTTATAAGATAGGAATGAATTCAAATTTATAAAACACTAAAATCCATTCCCTAATAGATAAGTGCTCAAAAGTTATGAACAGTTCTCAAGGGAAGAAATCTAAGCTTTCAATAATCATGAGAAAATACACTCTAAGCCACTAATAATTAGAGAAATACAAATTAAAGCAACTTGGAGATTACACCTTCTATTTGTCACATTGACAAAGATAACAAAATAGGAAAATGACAAATGTTGGAGGGGATAAGGAAAAACATTTACATTAGTACATTGTTGGTGGAGCTATGAATTGGTATAGCCATTCTGGAAAGCACTTTGGAACTATGAAACCTCTAGGCAGAGAAAGAGGAAAAGGATCTATACGTACAAAAATGTGCTCTCTACGTGGTAACCAAAAACTGAAAACTTAAAGGGGTGTCCTATTGGGGAATGTCTAAATGAATTTTGGCATATTAATATAATAAAATATTATTGTGCCATAAGAAAAGATGAAATGGACAATTTCAGAGGACACAGCAAAGACCTCTCTGAACCAATACAGAGTGGAGTGAGCAGAGCTAGGAACACAAGTAAACAGCGATAACAATATTATAGAGCAGACCTGCACAACTTGTAAACTTCTGCAGGCCACAGTAGGTTAGACTAGAGACAGACTGATAATAACTGGTTGCTGCAGGTCACATGACAAACAAGAGAGGACGCAGTGGCAACCCTCCATTTTTCCACAGGCCGCTGAAATTCTTTGGTGGGCCGCAAGCAGCAGGCCGTATGTTGTGCAGGCCTGTTATAGAGGAAAACAACTTTGAAAGGCTTCAGAATGATGATCACCGCAGCAATAAATGACAAGTTCAAAAGATGAAGATGAAATGTACCAGTCACCTCCTGAAAGAAAAGTGATGATCTTAAAATTTAGAAAGACAGATACATTTATAGACATGGTTAATGCGGGCATTAGTTTTGATGGACTATGTAGGTATGTATCAGGGATTTCTTTTGGGGCATTTAAAATTTTTTGATGGGAGTAGTGGGAAGGATAGAGTAATGAAAGAAAATATAAAACTAAAATAAAAATAAATAAACATTCAATCACATTGCTCAAAAGAGCAAAAAGATTTTTTAAAATCTTGTATATTTCAGTCTCGTATCCTTTTGACCTCTATTTTGTATACAATTTAAAATTAAAATATATTAATACAATTACATAGATTTAAAATAGACATTTATTGGGGCAGGATATTAAAAGATTTACTGATAAGTGTATGTAATAACAACAATTTGGAGACTACTGCTCAAAAGAATGTTGGCATAGAAACAAATAGCAGCCAGACAGTTCATCTCATAAGAACAAAAGGGAGAAATAATGATAGACTACATGCTGAAGGGTACTGAGGTAGTTACTTGTTGACCTGATAGTAAGTAGTAGCAGAGAAAGGTCTGTTGTCTTCACCTGTATCTGAGGCATGATTGTTCCCAGAACTTGTCAAACCTGATCACTCCCTACATTTCTGGTGTTATCATTCATCCCCACAAGAATCACAAGAAAGCACCTAGAAATCCTGGGTAAGAAACTGAACCTTAGAAACACAGATGGTATTTTCATTGCTACTGATGATAGGGGGTAGGGAGGGGTGGGAAAAGGGCTTTGGAAGAGAAAGGTAGATTCAAGAATGGAACAGAGGGTTAAAGAAATGACGTCTGAGAATGGGATTTGAATTTCTGTACCATGATAGACAAGAATAATGGGCTCTTGGCCAAGATTAGAGTGTATCTAACAAGAGTTGGTTAAAAATATCTGCCTCAAGTCTTGTGAATGGTGAAGAGGGATTTAGGTGGAAAAGAAGGGGAGGGAAGGAGGGAGAGGAGGAGGTTGAGGGAAAGCTACTTGTATATACCAAACCATATACCATTGAGTAATAGTTTCAACCTAGGAAGGATAGCAGCAGAGAATTCTAGAAATCCACAGGACACAAAATACAGGTGGCCAACAACAACAAAATCCAACAAAAAAATTGACATCAGATGTCTATATACAAATGCATAAATTGTAGGTAATAGACAAAGTCAACCAGAGACAAAGCATCAGATTTGACTTCACAAATATTACAGACTTGTCAGATGGTATTTATGACTGGAATACAACTCCAGAAATATAGGTAGAGTTGGGGGAGAGGGGGAAGAAGCAGGCTGATAAAGTCATATAGAATTATAATTCTATTACTGCCCCCTAAGAACCTACAATTTTCTGCAAGATCATAAAAGGGTCCAGTCTTTTTCATAGGTGGAAAATAATTAAATAATCATCTACATACTCCCATTCAAATACATTTTTTCATATCATCCCATATAATCTCCAGATACTGGGAAAAAGCTGAATATCTTTTGAAAAGGAGAATTTTGTAGCAGAGGAAGTACTGGACCTAAAGCCAGGAAGGCCTTGGTTCAAATCCCACCTCATGAAATAAACTAGGTATGTCTCTACCAGGCAAGTCATTTTCCCCTGTTGGCCTCAGTTTCTTCATTTGTAAGATGAATGGGTAGGATCAGGTAGCCTTTAAGTTCCCTTGCAGCTCTAACTCTGTCAGCTATATCAGAGGACATCTCTAGTTTGTCCAATTCACAACCCTTTTTTTCTTAATAAGAGACATCTTTGCCAGAGCCAAGTTCAGTTTGGTGGCCAAATCTAAAAACAACCAAAAAAAATTTTTTAGATAGAAAATTTTAGAGATTCACTCTGTTTGATGTATTAAAAGAATCACAGAAGAATACTTTTTTTGGACACATCAATTAAGTTACTTACAACTTATTTGCTTTTAAAGTGCCAGAAAGTTACTCACAGGGCACCATAGTCGTCTACCAAGCACTACTCCATAGATTATCTGAATCCCTTAAAAAGGGTGGCCCCCTCCTGCTCTCTAGAAAGCTTGGAATGTCTGAGTCTGCAATGATATCAGTTACTATGTATGGCAATACCAGAGATTGGAGAGCTCCACTTACTCAGTACTATAATTGGAGGATATAAATGCCAGACATGGGGGAAAAGAGACTAACCTCACAACTCAGTACAACACAGAACAATGTTTAAACAGCTTCACAGCAGCTGTGACTGAGCTCAAAACCAGGAAACACAGGTGATTCTGCAGCACTATCTTTCATACATATATTCAAATTTTCTTTTAAATTATGTTTTTTAGAGAAAAGTTACATTGAAGAGACTCCGTAACTGGCTTATTCCAAAGGATAGTCATTATTTATATTATAAGCAGGTAGATAATTTAGGGAGGAATATGACATCAACCAAAAAAAAGTATGAATATAATAGGGGTAAAGGAGAAGTCTAGACAAAAGAATGAGTTAATTCATGTCAGTAAGCATTTATTAAGCACCTACTGTGTGCCAAGCAATAAAAGCTATTGAGGCACAAGACCTCAGCTGGGAAGAAGGGGAAAGGAAAAGGAAAAGAAAAATAACATCTGACCTCAGTTCTCAAGAAAAAGATGGCCAAGCAAGCATATATAATTGGACATTGTTTGAGGAATACACAGGTCAAAAAAGGCATGGTCAGGTTGGAGAATAACAAAACAATCTCTTTATCTGTATTCCTATGGAATACAGGAAAGGGAGCATGTGAAATAAGGTTAGAAAGGTAGATTCAAGCTAGATTGTAGAAGGTTTTATGCATTCTTTATTTAATTCAGTAAGCACTGATTGTCTATTACATACTAGGCACTGAGGATATAAAGACAAAAATCAAACAGCCCTGTCTTCCAGAAGCACTCACTGGGGGCTCCATTGAAGGCTCCAGAGCAGGACAGTCCTTTGTCAAATGTATGAATTAGAAAGACATTTGGCAGTCATGTGGATAGATTGGTGATTACTGGAACCATGGAAATCAGCCAGAAAATCTATGACAAGCAAAGTAAGAGTCGAAAAGAGACTGAATCAGGGTGGTAAGGAAAAGATGGATGAGAGAGAGAAAGAAAGAGAGAGAGAGAGAGAGAGAGAGAGAGAGAGAAGAGAGAGAGAGAGAGAGAGAGAGAGAGAGAGAGACAGCACATGGAGTTAGAATTTTAGAATTAGCAGGACTCAGTAACTGATTTCTTTTCTCCATATATCCAAAGTGGACTTCGAGGTTTCAAGCCATCCACAGAATAAGGAAATCAGAAGGAAAGCCTATGTATTAAAGGGGAAAAAAGAATAGCAACTGAGGAAACCTGCTTGATCTGAGCTACCATAGGTAAGGCCTCCATCACGTTTAGGAATTCTTATAAATACTCAATAGATTGAGTATTTATACTTATTCCCCAAAGGCTGACAAAGTTATGTTTGCTGTAATACATTTTTTTCAAAGGCAATTGGGGCTAAGTGACTTGCCCAGGGTCAAACAGCTAGTAAGTGTCAAGTGTTTGATCTGAGGCCAGATTTGAACTCAGGTCCTCTTCACTTCAGGCCTGGTGCTCTATCCACTGCACCACCTAGCTGCCCTCAGGAGGCTAATTCCAAAGCCATGACCAATATTTGCCAGTTGAAATACTTTAGCTGTAAGACAGTCAAACATGAAGTGTCTACTAGGACTACGCATAAGACCCTAGGACAAATAGACATGTGCCCTGCTTATGATCTAGTAAGGGAGACAAGCCCTTATATAAATAGCTAATATAAAACAGAATGATGAATACACTAGAGGTAGGCCAAAGTGCAATGAAAGTTCAGTTCAATATTTTTTTAATTTGGACTTTCCTCAAGAAATAATTTGCTTCAACTATCTGTCATTTTTTGTATAAAAGCACTAAACAAAAACTTTCACTAAAATCCATGAAGGCTATCAAAATGACAGAGTTGTTTGCTTTTTTTCTTTTATTAAAATAGCTCAAAAATCTCCAGACACAAGCATTTGTTATTTCTTAAGCTGTTAACAAGCTGTGAAGTTGAAGCATGTTGTGAATGGAAGATAGTTCTTTAATTCTAGATGGGAATCTAGAGTACCTGGAAATTTTGGCAACTTTTACCCCTGACTTATTACATAATGTACTGTCCATGGAATAATCCTAGTTTCTATTATTTTCACTAGCCTTTAAAATGGTACCATATTAAATTTTCTTTGGCTTGCTATTCTTTTTATATTAGCATGATGTTGTTTTGAGGTTTTCTCTCTCTTTTTTTCTCAATTATATGTAAAAAATTCAATAGTCTTTTTTAAAATGTTGAGTTTTAAATTCTTTCCCTTTTTCCCATCCCTCTCCCTCATGGAAAAGGCAAGCAATTTGATATAGATTATACAATTATGCAGAACATATTTCCATATTTGCAAAAGAAAATAAACCCCCTCAAAAAAAACCAAAAAAATAAATAAAGGGGCTCACATTCCTAAAATCTAGCCACTGCTCAGATTCTTAGAATCTAGCCAATACTTGAAGACTCCTAGATTCCTCAAGGGTCTGGCAATATGACGGATCTTTAATAAACCTTGTTTTTGGCAGGAAAAAAAAAAACCAATTAAATAAATAAATAAAGGGGAAAAACGGATGCTTCAATCTGCATTCAAACTCCATCAGTTATTTCTCTGGTGATGGATAGTATTTTTCATCATAAATCCTTTGGAATTGTCTTCAACCATTATATTGCTAAGAATAGCTAAATCATTCACAGTTGATCTGTGTACAATATTGCTGTTACTGTGTACAATATTCTCCTGGTTCTGCTCACTTCACTTTGCATGAGTTCATATAAGTCTTCCCAGGCTTCTCTGAAAGCATCCTATTTGTCATTTCTTATAGCACAATAGCATTCCATCATAATCATATGCCACAATCTCTTCAGCCTTTTCCCAACTGATGGGCATCCCCTCAATTTCCAATTCTTTGCCAGCACAAAAAGAGCTGCTATGAAGATTTTTGTACATATAGGTCCTCTTCCTTTTCCTTTGATCTCTTTGGGATTCAGAGATAGTAGTGATATTACTAGGTCAAAAGGCATGCGCAGTTTTATAGCCCCTTGGGCATAGTTCCAAATCGCTCTTCGGAATGGTTGGATCAGTTCCAACTGAAACAGCAGTGCATTAGGGTCTGAATTTTTCCACAACTCCAACATTTGCCATTTTTCTTTTCTGTCATATTAGCCAACCTGATAGATATGAGTTGGTACCTCAGAGTTGTTTTAGCTTGCATTTCTCTAAAAAATAGTGATTGAGAGCATTTTAATATGACTGTAGATTCATTTATTTATTTATTTTTCTGAAACTGCTTGTTCTTATCCTTTGGCCATATTTCAGTTGAGGAATGATTTGTCTTCTAAATCTGACTCAGTTTTCTATGGATTTGAGAAATGGGGCCTCTATCCATTTTATATCCTGTAATGTTCTCTATCTCTTGTATGGTCATAAATTCTTCCCTTATCCATAGATCTGACAGGTAAAATTTCCATGCTCCCCTAATTTGCTTATATCACCCTTTATGTCTAAATTATGTACCCATTTTGACCTTATCTTGGTATACAGTGTGAGATGTTGGTCCATACCTAGTTTTTGCCAAACTGCTTTCCAGTTTTTTCAGAAATTTTTGTCCAATAGTGAGTGCTTATCCCAAAAGTTTGGATCTTTGGGTTTATTTAACACTAGATTACTATCATTTACTACTATGTATAGTGTACCTAATCCATTCCACTGATCCACCATTCTATTTCTTAGCCATTACCACATTGTTTTGATGATTACTACTTTGAAATTCAGTTTCAGGGGCAGCTAGGTCATGCATTGGATAGAGCACTGGCCCTGAAGTCAGGAGGACCGGAGTTCAAATACTGCCTCAGACCAAACACTTGACATTAGCTGTGTGACCCTGGGCAAGTCACTTAACCCCAATTGCCCCCCCCAAAAAAAGAAATTCCATTTCAGATCTGGTACTGCTAGGTACTGCCACCTTCCTTCACTTTTCTTTTCATTGATGCCCTTGATACTCTTGACCTTTTGCTCTTCTGTAATTTTGTTATTATTATTTCTAGCTCTATAAAATAATTTTTGGTTAGTTTGAGTGGCATGGCACTGAATAAGTAAATTAATTTAGGTAGAATTGTTGTTTGTATTGTCTCAGCCTATGCATGAGCAATTAATATTTCTCCAGTTGTTCAGATGTGACTTTATTTGTGTGAAAAATGTTTTGTAATTGTGTTCATATAGTTCCTAGATTTGTCTTGGCAGGTAGACTCTCAAATATTTTATATTATCTGCAGTTATTTTAAATGGAATTTCTCTTTCTACCTCTTCTTGCTGGACTTTATTAGTAATATGTAGAAATGCTGATGATTTATGTGGATTTATTTTATATCTTGCAACATTGTTTAATTATTTCAACTAGTTTTTTTATTTGAGTCTTTAGGATTCTTTTTACTATCATTTTGTCTGCAAAGAGTGATAGTTTTTTTTTCATTGCTTATTGTAATACCTTCAATTTATTTTTCTTCTCTTACTGCTATACCTAGCATTTCTAGTACAATATTGAATAACAGTGGTAATAATGGTCATCCTTGCTTTACCCTTTCTCTAATTGGGAAGGATTCGAGCTTATCTCCATTACAGATAGTGATTGATAATGGTTTTAGATACATATTACTTATCATTTTAAGGAATGCTCCATTTATTCCTATGTTTCCTAGTATTTTAAACAGGAATGAGTTTTTATTTTGTTTTTTAAAAAAGCTTTTTCTGCATCTGTTAAAATAATCATATGATTTTTGTTGTTCTTGATGTAGGCAATTATGCTAATAACTTTCCTAATATTGAAGCAGCCCTGCATTCCTGATATAAACCCCACCTGGTCATAATGTATGATCTTTGTGACATATTGCTGTAATTACTGTAATCTCCTTGCTAATATTTTATTTAAAATTTTTACATCAACTTTCAATAAAAAACACCAAATTGAGAATCCTGAAACTCAAAGGAGAGATCAATAAAGTTGAAAGTAAGAAAAGCATTCAACTAATTAATAAAACTGGGATTCAAAAAAATGAAACAAAGGAAAAAAACAATAAAATAGATAAACCGTTGGCTAATTAGATTTTGGGAGATTTTTAATTAGTTCTTTTTCTAGTTTTTTTAATTGCATACCCAATTCTTTGATCTTCTATTTCCCTATTTTATTGATGTAAGTATTTAGAGATATAAATTTTCCTCTAAGTACTGTTTTGGCTGCATCTCATAAATTTTTTCTATAATTTATTATTTGACCTACTCATTCTTTAGGATTTGATTATATAGCTTCCAATTAATTTTAATATATGTTTCCATGGCCCTTTATTGAATATAATTTTATTGCATTATGGTACGAAAAGGATGCATTTAATATTTCTGCTTTTCTGCATTGGGTTTTGAGGTTTTATGCCCTAATACATGACCAATTCTTGTGAAAGTGCCATATGCAGCTGAGAAAAAGGTATACTCATTTCTGTTCCCATTCAATTTTCTTCAGAGATCAATCATATCTCACTTTTATAAAATTCTGTTCATCTCCTTAACTTCTTTCTTATTTATTTTATGGTGAGATTTATCTAATTCTGAGAAAAGAAAGGTGAGGTCCCCTTCTAGTATAGTTTTACTGTCTATTTCCTCCTGTAACTCATTTAACTGTTTAACTTTAACTGTTAACTTTAAGAATTTGGATGCTTTGCCATTTATTGCAGATATGTTTAATATTGATATTACTTCATTGTTTATGGTACCCTCCAGCAAAATGTAGTTTCCCTTCTCCCTTTTAAGTGGGTTTATTTTTGCTTTTGCTTTGTCTGAGATCAAGATTGCTACCATTGCTTTTTGACCTCAGCTGAAGCACAATAGATTCTGCTCCGGTCCCTTATTTTTACTCTGTCTGTGTCTCTGTGTTTCAAGTGTGTTTTTTGTAAACAACATGTTGTTGGATTCTGGTTTTTAATCCATTCTGCTATATGCTTCAATTTTATGGGTGAGTTAACATGATGTTTTTAATAGAACAGTTAAATATCAATACAAAAAATTGGTAAAGGCAGGCTGGTACAACGGGAGGAAAATAAGTGATGAACTTGAGTCAAAGGACTTGGGCTCAGTCTTGGCTCTGCCACTTATTACATGGGTTTTTGTTTGTTTTGGTCAACAGCTTTGGTAACATCCCCCAAATTTTGGTCTATAGACTCATTGTTATTATTTATTGTTCCTATGAATTTTTTCCCTTTAACCCACATAAGATTAGGTTATTTTAGTTTCTAGTTGATTTTAATACTTTTTTCAGTAGCCTTTTAACATAATTTCTGTTGCATTATGGTCAGCAAAGGATTTGTATAATATTTCTGCTTTTCTGCAGAGTTTGTGAGGTTTTTATGTTCTAAGACATGATCAATGGCTGTAAAGGTTGCCACTTACTATTTACACAACTTTGAACAAGTCACTTAACCACTCTGGGCCTCTTTTGTAAAATGAGAGGGTTAGATTAAATGACCACTGAGGTCTCTTCCAGTTCTAGATATATGATCTTATGGATTAAATTTAGTAACTATTTATATTTAAATGAATTTCAATCTATAATCTATTATAACTTTTTATTGTTCTAAGTCACCATCAGAATTCTTTGTCTGTTCTTATTCCCTATAGATTATGTATATGTCATTCTTTTGATTCTGTGTTCCATTTTTAACTTTGCATTATTTTATAAAAGTTCTTCTAGATTTCTCTGTATTCTTCATATTTGTCCATCTTAAATATGTTATAGTAATCCATTAATATACCACAACTTAACCATCCCATATTGTCAGACATGTAGATTACTTCAATATTTTTTGTTTTGAAATTACATATAAAGCTTTCATGAACATTTTTGAATAACTCTTTTGTTTACCAATACTTTCAAGTTTCATATAGTCCTAACAACATAATTATTCCATCAAAAAGTCAAGTGATTTCTTGAGTATACAACATCTGCACATGTTTGGCAAGAGATTGGCAAACTTTCCTATAAAAGTATTGAAATAGCTAACAATAATGGTTCCCATCAGTACTGTAGATCCCTGTATTTTAAAAGATTAGCCTTGGAGCAAAATTTAAAGAAACTCAGAGCATGTACTTATGATTTGTTACCACAGCTGATTTTCAGGGCTCCAAATAAATGAGGTAGTCTAATACTAAGCTGTTTTCTGAAAGAATTCATAAGGCTTTAAAAAATTTATTAGAATACAACTTTAACAATTATTTCTGAGGGATTTCTGAAGGAAAATAGTTTTCAATTTTCATTAGGGTTCATTTAAACAGTTGTGGGCTTTTTAAATTTTTGCTTTGGTTTTTAGAAGGATGTAGGTATTCTTGATGATCTCTTTTCTAATTAGGGCAGAATACTAGAAACCATTGTACTTTCAAGAGTACAACAGCACTAACCCTTTTTTTAAAAAAATAAGAACATGGTAGAAAAAAAGAATAATGATTGAAACATTATTGAAATTATTATTTCATTATTGAAAAATTATTGAAACACATTATTCCTTTTGCCTTTTAGAAGTAATTCCTGATACAAAGCATTGCTCATGGCAAAAATAGAGGACTATTTTGTTCATCTCAAAATCTAGCTGACAAAAAACTAGATTAGCTCTCAAGAACTGGAGAAAAAGATTATTTTTAGGTGGAAAATGGAAAAGACTAAGATATAATATTAAGAAGGGATGACTAGGAGATCTTTTGGATAATGGAAACACAGAGATATTTAGTCAAGCCCATAATTTAAGGGAACTAGAAAAGAAACATTGGGGGCAAATAGGCAGCTGTACAGAAAGGAGGCAGCAATTCAAACATGAAAGACCTAAAGATTTACTCATTCTCCCAAAGAAGAAAAAGGAAGACTCCAAGGAGGTGACTAAAAGTCAGAAGTTATATCATATCTGCTTGATACACAAGGAATGTGTGGTTGCTTAAAATCTAACACTATCATAAATCAAAGAACTTTGCTCACCAAGTAAGTCCTCAGTATAGAAGGAAAGCAGAGAGCTTCCTCCAAGCATTACTACATCCCATACATCAAGCAAGTTTAATTGTTCATTTTCAAAGAAGAGTTTAGCTCCAGATGGGATCTTGGAGAGCTAATTCAAAAAAAAATTTTTTACAGAAGAGGAAACTGAGGCCCAGAGCATTTATAACTGGCCCAAACAAAGGTAAATAGTGAAAGAACAGTTATCACTAACAATTTTGATAGCCAAAGTAAGATCCACTTGAGATAAATTCTATTGAGGGTGAAGTGGGAAAGAGACAGGACCCAGGCACAGGACTTCAAAGGAAGCAAGAAATCCTAGGATACCAGTCATGGTCGGTATAGATCCAGGTAGACTGAAAATATAAAGGGAAGAAACCCACTACCTGTTAACTTCCTATTATACTAATTATTCTTGCTACCTAGGTGTTCAGCTTAATTGTTTTGCTACTAAAGGATGGTAAATGCTATTAATTCCCTTCAAGTATCAGTGTCCTGGGAAAGAGCCTCTGTGACCTAACCCTAGTCAGGACTACCTTGACTAGTTAGAGCTACCCAAGTCTCCTCATTCACAATCCAGGGGAGTTTTCATTATGCCACATTGCCTCCTTGCACATGTAGTTAATATTTAACATTAACACCATCTAAAATTTATAATATTAATAACAACCAATATTGATAACAGTGATTTAAGGTTTGTAAAGCTATATAACATATTTATCATTTGATAAACACAATACTGTTAAACAGGTGCTATTATCATTCCAATTTGAATATGCTAAGTATTTGGGGAAACTGTACACTTGACATTCAAATAAATTTGATACAGATTCAGCACGTTTATCCTATCCCTTCCTGCTTGGGTTAAATAATAATAATAATAATAATAATAATAATAATAATAATAAAATCTTCAGGAAGAAACTTACAAGTGGGTAAATACACTTATGAAAACCTAATAGCATTCAACATGGACATAATACAGTACTGACTGGCTCCATTTGGAGATGTTATATGAAAAATTGAGTGAGTTATAATTTCTACAAAGCTGACAGATTTGTTAGTTGGCTTCATTTAGTTTTCAAAACTAAAAGAGTGACTGGTGCATTGGAAGCATCTGCGATGTGTATGTGCCTGAAAATGGTAAGCATAGATGACCTTTATCAATCATAGGATTCAGACCTAAGAGGGACCTTGTATATCATCCAATAAGACACCTTTATTTCATTGGTGAGGTTAAAGACCAGAAGAGGGTAACATTTTTCCTAAAAGTGTAAAGTTTAACACAGAAAATTCAAACGAAGCAATGTCAATCTGATATTGACTAAGATGCTATCCTATTAAAAATAATTCCTTGGTACAGATACTCTGATAGAATGTAAGCTCCCTGAGGGCATGGACTATTTCGTTTTTTTCCCCTAGTATCCCCAGAACTTAGCACAGTGCCTGGCACATGCTTAATAAATGCTGATTAATTGATTAATTAGGTTAATTCCCATAACTAATGCAGGTGGTTTTGTATAATCATAATTGCTTTTCCATCCAATGATCCCCAAAATTCAAAATTTTTATTTATACTTTCATATACAATGCCCCACTGGCACTTTTCAATATTGGCTCCATACCCCAACTCCATAGAACTCTTTCTTTTTTCCTGGATTCATTCCAGAGAACTCCCAAGTGAGGAAATGTCCTCTGTCACCACAGGCTGGCACCTGCTCAGTAGCTTATAGTCTGAGAGACCTTCCTTTCTTATAAAAAAGAAAAACCATTAAACAAAATAAATTGTAAATTATTTCTCCTGGCTTCACTCTCCATCTGTTCCATACTGGCTTCTTTCAAGTTCAGTACTGACGCTGCACCTCATGATCTGCGGTACATATCCTACGGTACAATCCTCCCCACCCTCAATATGCTATTTCAAAGAAGAAAAAAAGGGAAAAGTATAATACTTATAGCTCTTATTAATATAGCACTCTAGAATACGCAATGCACTTATAAATATTATCGCATTTGATTCTCACAACAACCTTTGAAGTAGCAGCTATTATTAGCCCCATTCTGATATGCAGCATATTTTTGGGAACTATATGCTTTATATTCTAAGCAAGCTGAATACAGGTTCTGTGCATTCATTCTCCTCTCCACCTGTTCTGGACCTAAATTAGTTCGGCACACACATCCCAGCCCTAAAGACTTATTACATCGTAGCCTATACCCAGCCTGGGTTCTCTGAACGGCTCTTCAAAGATTAATGGTAAATTAAGGAAAAGAGTATCAACCTCATTCTTTAATAGGCGCCTAGCATCTCCCACACCAACACCACCCCTCCTCTCCTCTTCGCCACTCCCCGAATAGATCTAGGGATGTATCTGAGCTGTGGAAACTTCAATGTCCACAGTGAAACACTTTGCATAGACCGATCCCACACAGAATGCTGTTTTCTAGTCGTCATTTAAAAAGTAACTTTAAGCTTGTTTTCTCAAACTGAAGACCATTAGTTGTTCCCATAATTTGAGGTCACGACTAGACAGCCGTGGTTAACTGTCTAACAAAATACCCGAGACCATTCTGAACCGAACATCCTTCCTCCTCCCCCACTGTAGTCGAATAAAGCACAATAGTTGGCACATAATAGGTGCTTACATGCTTGATGACAGACTGATCAAAGTAGTTTCAATACCGCAAACCTTACCCGCGGCTCTAACCATTTACTTATCTGGGCTTACACGGTCACCTCCCTGGGGAGATTTCAGATTGCCAACATGAAACCAAAAAGAAAACAGCTTTCTGGGAATGACATTATTAAAATACATCCTGTACATTTCTCACCTCTATCTCCTTCATCTTCTCCTAATAATTTAGCTTGCCAACAAACTTCCCCTAAGGGTCCAGACAGCATTCAGGATTACTCCACCAATTTCTTCATCCACCCAAAGCTACCCCCAAACCTCTTCAATACCACTCTGCTTATTAGAATTATAGAATCACAGACTTAGAGCTAGAAGGGACCTCCAAGACTCATATAACAATGAGTTGCTGGAGCTTAATGCTACTTGCTTCTTGTATGTTGTCTCTCCGTTAGAATGTAAGCTCCTTGAGGTAAGGGCTAGCACAATGGATAGAGCCCTTGTTCTGGAGACCTGAGGTCAAATATGGCTGCAGAAAGTTATTAGCTTTGTGACCCTGGGCAAGTCACCTAACTGCTGCCAGTTGCCTCAACTGTGAAATGGGGATAATGACACCTATTTAACAAGATTATCGTGAAGATTAAATTTGTAAAGCACTCAGCACAGTGCCAGGCACTTAATGATTGCTTTGTTTTGAGTTTTTTTTCCCTTTGAACCCTTAGTGCTTAGCACAGTGCATTGTATGTCAATCAACAAACATTTATTAAGAGTGTTCATGTACAGGCACCATACTAAATTCTGAGGATGCGAAGAAAAGCAAACTCACTGTTCCTGACTTCAGGTAGTTCGCATTCTATTAGGACAGAGAATATGCAAATAATAATATATATTCAAAATATATACAGTGTAAATGGGAGGTAATCCTGGCACATAGGAAGTGCCTAATAAATGCACTTCAATATTAAAATATAAAATAATAAAAATTAAAGCTAGCACTTTAAAGTTTGCAAATATTATTTCATTTTATCCTCACAATGACCCTGAAGTTCCAAAAGATAGGTGCTATTCTTACTGCCATTTTCTTTAGATGGGGAAACTAAGTCTGATAGAAGTTAAATGACTTGCCCAAGGTCACACAACTAGAGTCTGAGGCAGGATTTGAACTCAGGTCTTCCTGACTCCAAGTCCAGTGATCTATCCATTATGTCACCCAGCTGCCTGGTGACTAATGACAAAATGCCATGGAACCAGTAAACATCAACTATTCTCCTAGGTCTGTCTAATCTAATTTATGACAGATAATATCTTCCCAAAGAGCTTGGGGTGATCATTTTGTATATCTCTGAAAAGCAATTTTTTTTAATCCATGGGCCATCCCTCCCCACCTCCCACTGTCCACCCCTGTCCTGAAACCTCCACATCCCCCTAAAATGTATTCTTATCGACAACTGAAGTCAATTGATCCCTTGACTTTTAAAAGTTGGACAGGCAGAGAAATCCAACTCCTTCCTACCAGGCCCAGTCCCTCCCTCTGGCCCTGGGTGGCCAGGAGGGGTCATGTTCACTGTCCCAGCACGCAGTCTCCAGGCTCCCTTCTTCAGAGTGACAGGAAAGAGTCACACTGGAAATCGCTGCAGCTGGGGCTTGTCAGGTGGCTGTTGGCAGCTCAGGGTGGGATTTTCCTTGTTCCCTCTTTCCTTCTTTCTCTCTCTCTCTCTTCCACTTTCCCTCTATCTCTCTCAGGTTGCACACGAAGAAGAGTTCAGTGCAGAGGCTTCGTTTTGAAACCCTGGGCCAGTACTTGGTAAGAGCTGGGGCTGCCCTCTTAGGGGGTCTGCCTCTTGTGTTCTGGGTGTGTGCCTAGATGGGGTTAGGACATACGAAGAAGTTTCACGTTTTGTTTTTTGTTTTAATTCTATGGAGGGGAGACTACAGCTGGTGCAAATTAGTCATATCCGAGATCTTAAGCTACTGTTCAAGCCGGAGGATTGTTTCATGTAAAGTCTCAGGAATCCGAAAATTTTCAGGAAACATGAAAGGTGTTGAAATGCAAGCTGGTTGTTATTTGAAAGACCAAAACTAATTGTGATAGCATGGAGACGGGGAGGGAGGAGAGAAAGAACGGTATTTTAGGGCATTTTTTTTAATCCCACATTTATCATCTAGTTTGAAATTCCTGTGTTTGTTCATGGTGAATTTTTCTTCATGGTTTAATAGGAGAGAAAAATAGACCACCATTCTATTCACCCCCAAAGTATAGAATCCTTACCTCTATTTAGCAGAAAGCAGAGTTTATGTTTAATATATACAGCTAGATATAGATATCTCAGAATGCAACTAATAGAGTACCACAGGACTCACACTTTGGATGACTGTCAAAAGCACCCTTATCAAAATGGAGAACAACCCAACTCCTTGGTTCAACATTTATAAAACATATTGTCTTTGAATTATCATATCGTCTTGTGCCTATGTAGGTTCCTTAATTTAAAGTGTGAAGACACACTGCAAAGAGGTACACGAGACGTGTAAGAAGCAAATGCACCTTCAATGGAACCTAACTTAAAATGGCAAGCTGGGCCAGGCCCCTCCTGTCTGTTACTATTCCTGGAGCTAAGTCTGATAGGCTTCAACAGATGCAGCCATTGGAATGTGGAAGGGAGGGGGCAGAGGGAGCAGCTGATTCACCTCTCCAGCCATAAGACATTTTGGGCACCCAGCTAGCTCAAGCTTGGGAATGACACTGACACTTTAGCACACGTGGCTTTTTTATCTTGCCCTGAGAGGAGTCCTATCCCAAGGGGCCTCTCCTTCTTCTCTCTTTCCCCCCCCCAAAAAAAAGCCTAAAGGTAAACTAATAATCCCTTCCACTAATGACTAGAAATAAATACAGGCATGTGAGTTCATGCAGAATAATGTAATGGACAGGAAGTTGTCCAGGAAGACCTAAATTCAAATCCTGCTTTGGATCACTATTGGCTGAATGACTTCAGCAAGTCATGTAACCTTTTAGTGCTCTAGCATCTCCTTAAGACTATGAACTGGAAAGAAGGTATGGACTTGCATTGATCTCGGAAGGAGTTTCCTCACATGGGAGTTCCCTATCTCAATTAAATCACAGATCTACTCTCTCTCCCAGAAATAGACAAGAGATTTTTTTGTTGTTGTTGTTGTTTGGAGTCATTTCAGTCATATTTGACTCTCCACGACCCCATCTGGGGTTTTCTTGGCAACGATACTGGAGTGGTTTACCATTTCCTTCTCCAGCCCATTTTACAGATGAGGAAACTGAGGCAAACCAGGTTAAGTGACTTGCCCAGGATCATACAAGTAGGAAGTGTCTGAGGCCAGATTTAAACTCAGAAAGAAGAGTCTTCCTGACTCCAAGCCCAGCCCTCTCTCTATCTAGCTGCTCATAGAGTGCTACATAGATGCATAGAAACATAGACAGATGAACAGACATATTCCAAAAGCCTTTACTGCTATTAAAGCTTAGAACTGTTCCAATATTTTTGGGACACCTTATATATAGGGGTACCTATGTGAAACATCATAGTGTAGTGGATAGAGAGCTGATCTCAGAGTTAGACAGAATGGGGTTCAGGTCCCACCTCTCCAGCTTATTGGCTATATGATCCTGGGCAAATCACTTAACTTCTCAGTGCCCTGCGGGCAGCTCTCTAAGACTCTAATGTTCAGAAAAGTTGCAGATCTGCATAGGTCTTCATTTCCAAAACTGATGAAACCACAGATTGTTAGGATTCTAGATCTAGAGTTGGAAGAAATCTTAAAACACCATCTAGTCCAACCTGGCACATACTAAATACTAAATAAATGCTTGCTTATTGATTGGTAAGGAAACTGAGGCTCACAGAGAGTGTGACTTGGCAATTACTTTGCTAGGTTTCAGACCCTTCCAAAAGGCACCATGTGTTACTAGAGTTACGATAATACTAAGAGCTATTATCAGAAATGTGTTTAAAAAGGGAAACTGTAACACGCACAGTAGCTACACTCTGATAAAATCATCTTGGCTAAACTAGGTTGAGGGTAACCAACAGGCCTCAAACCCATCATCAGGTTAGAGGGATGTCTACCCCAACCAGGCAAAGACTTCCCCTGGTGGAATGGGTGAATGAGAACAATTTGTTCCAATGACCATTAATGACTGTGAGGTGCTTAAAGCTCCATCAGACAACAGATGCCAAGTCATTGACTGCATCCCAAGCCATTACCAGCAGTCTTGACTTTTGTCTTGCCACTGGACTCCTATGACTCTGGAAGAGTGAAGCTGGTAACTTGGTGCAGCTCTGCCTCACTTAAATCCAATTCAAGCACAAGTCGAGACATCATTCTGTGATGTCATTGGTCCTCTACAAAAATGAAGGACAAACAACAACAACAAAGAGGGGGCAACTTGGCTTAGGTGGGATATATGAATGTTGACCATTCATTTAAGCGTGAAAACTAGAAAAACTCATTTTTTTTTGCAGGGTGATCTTCTAGGACTACTAAGTCATACTTATGATAATTCCCTTCAGTTTCACATCCTAAGGATACTAAGAGCTCGTATTTATACATAGCACTTTAAAAGGTTAGCAAAGCACAAGAGCCTTCCCTTTACTGGGCCTCAGTTTCCTCACCTGTAAAATGATCAAGGTAGACTAGGTGGTCTCTCAGGTCCCTTCCAGCACCTAAATCCTTGGATCCTTTCCCATAATATGTCTATTATTATCACCATTTTATTTCTCTTCTCTAAAATATCTGGAGTTCATGAGTATGTAGATGTTTTCTCCACTGGTACAGATAGCAACCTCTCCATGACTTAACAGATGATCTTCATGACCTGTTGTGGCAAATAAAAAGATACATAGACAAATAAGCAAATAACCAGAGAAGTAAATGAATAAATAAACCAGTAGACAGATAGATAGATGAATGGATAGACAAGTAAATAAGCAAATACATTGAACAGACAAATAAATGAATAAAGTAGATAAATGAATAGGTAGATAGACAATTAAATAAGCAAATACATTAAGCAGAAGTAAATGAATAAACAGATAAATGGATGGATGAATAGATAGACAAGCATATATAAGACAAGTAAATGAGCAAAGAAATAAGTAGATAAATAGATGGAGGGAGAGAGAGAGAAAGAGAGAGAGAGAAAGAGAGAGAGAGAGAGAGAGAGAGAGAGAGAGAGAGAGAGAGAGAGAGAGAGAGAGAGAGAGAAAATCACTTTGAGACCAATCTTTTTGAGACCTGCTTCTTCCAACTTGGGCTGGTCCTCCGATAAGCATATAGTCAGTCATAGTAACATGTCAGTCCAAGCCTTTTGGGGGAGGGATGCAGAAGACACTGCATTTCCTCCTTATCTTGCCCAGACTGCAAGTGCAGCTCAAGGCCCAGTCCTACTACTGATCAGCACAGGAGTTTTAATCTTCTCTGTTTATTGTCTGGACCAAGGCATTCCCTGCTCCTTGGGCAGCCTGATTGCCTCCACTCCCGGGGGCTCACCATATTGGTGCTGGACTTAGTATGGAGACCTGATCGCTTTAGCCCTTCTGCAGGTCAGAGCTCCCTAACTTCAGTGATCCAGCAACTTCAGCCTCCCCAGAAGCAGGGTCTATAAATGGGCCACGAGCCCCAGCTTTTCTGAGCACTTTTTCTGCTCTGGACTGCCTCCTTAAGCTTATCTTAAGCCTACTTATGGTTTCATCCTGGACAACCCCTAGGAGTTATATACATTAACTTCTCCTGAAAGAACTATTTCTTTTTATTTGTGCAAGGACATTTATAGTGTTCTCTTAGTCTCATATTGTGAGATCTGGGTAAAAGGTTCATTTACCTTACCCACATCCTTCATGATATTATAGACTTTGGTGAGAGTCCTCTCATTCTCTAGCTTTCCATATTGATGAGCCTTAATCTCTTTAAAGGAATGGAGGAAACATTTCATCCAAGGGATAACTTGCTGTATCAAATTACATCTAGGACACAAGTGTTAGCATAAATTCAATCTCAGTGATTTATCTTTGGGGAGTTCACTGGGAAAAGACAATGAATTGTGGTCAGTGATCAAACCAAGTAATCTTAACAATGTGACAATATATGTAAAGTCATGTCTTTCATTGGGGTTTCTAATATATTGTGATGCTAATAGAGCTGTAAATGTTAGAAACAAGGCCAAAATGTCTCTATGGCCTACAGCAGGGATTCATGACCTTTTGTGCACTATGGACTCCTTTTGGCAGTCTGATGAAACCTAGGCATTGCTTCTCAAAATAAAACTTTTAATTGCATAAAAATAAAATAAATGAATAATATAATATATTATGAATATTCATATAAATGTAAATAATAGAAAATAAATAAATTATAAAGGAAACAATTATATTGAAATATAGTTATAAAAAATTTAAAACAAGTTCATCCCCCCTGCTCTCCCCAGGAAGAACTAGAGTGAATTTGGCCTGTAGGCAATGAAGCAAAAATCAGCGAGTGAAATGATGTCTCATCTATGCCATGTATGCCTGATATCCAACAGGCTCTATTTTATATGATCATAGAATTAGAGCTGGAAGGACCTTTAGTGGTCATCTAGGCCAAGGCTTCTTGAAACTGTGGGTCTCGACCCCATGTCCTGACCCACAGTTGAAGAAGCACTGAAGGGTTCGTGAGTGGAAAAAGTACAAGAAGTCCTGATCTAGGCCTACCTCCTCATTATATGGAGGAGGCCAAGCAGAAGAGTCAGGATTCAAGCCCCAAACGAGGATTCTTTCCACTGAATCCATGTTGTCTCAAATAGAATCCACATCTCCTTCATTGAAAGACTTTAAGCACTGGATAAATCATACAGTTTATGTCAATGTAGAGATTTGATTGAGTCCAGCCCTTTTATCTTACAGTTGGGAAAACCAAAGCTCAGAGATGGAAGATCACACCAGCTAATCTGGGAGTGGTAAAGCAGAAAAGGGAGAAATTACAAATGGTCACAGACCTGTGAAGAAAAGCACTTTGTATGCACAGGTATGGAGCAGCCCTTCAACACAGAACTCCTTCTGTGCAAACCCTGTTCTGGTAGCCCAGACATGCACGTGTTGGAGTTGCTCCACAAGCATCAAGCAGTCCTTGACATACATCTACAAACAGCAGCTACGGCCACTGTAAAGACTCCCTTTACCACATTTCCTCTACCATTTTTGGAGTTGTGTAATAAATGTGGGCAGCAAAGTGGCACAGCGGATAGAGTGAGGGGTCTGGCACCAGGAAGACTGATCTTCCTGAGTTCAAATCCAGTCTCAGACACTTATGAGCTGGATGACCCTGGGCAAGTCACTTAACCCTGTTTACCTCAGTTTCCATATTTATAAAATGAGCTGGAGAAGGAAATGGCAAATTACTCCAGTATCTCTGCCAAGAAAACCCTAAATAGGGTTACAAAGCATCAGACACTACTGAAACCAGTAAATGTGGATGGCTCAAAGTCATAGTAGCTATTTATTATGAGGATCTGGTTCCTTAAAAATAAAACTGAGGGGACTGATCTGTAGCTTCGTTGGTAGAGGAAGCTCCCAGCTGCAAGTCAGTCTCAGTGAGTTACCTGGGACACCAAGAACTTAGGTGATTTAACCAGTCACATAACTAGCACTATGTCACAGGTCAAACTTGAACCCAGGTCTCCCTGACTCAAGGTACACTGTCCTACCTCTCTTTTAATTAAATTATTTTATGTTATAAATTACATAATTTTAGTATAAACATAGTAACCTTAAAATGACATGAAATGAGGAATAAGATCCTACGTTGTGATAGTTGCTATTTTTGTAGCATTTTATATATATTGTACCTCGTTGAGCCCCCATAACAGCCAAAGGAGGCAAGGATAGGTGTTATCCCCATTTTACTAATGAGGAAACTAAGACCCAGACAAACAAAACCCTATACAATAGCTGACATCTTTATAGTTTTGAATGGACAGTAGCCCATTCAAGCCTCACATCGACCCTATGGGGCAATAACTACAGGTGTTATCATCCCTACTTTACAGATGAAGAAACTGAGGATGGGACAAATAAGATTATAAGGAATCAAGCCAATAAATGTGGCTCCCATTTATGTAGCACTGAATAAACATTAGCTCATTTGAGCCTTGTGCTGACCCTGGGTAGTGGGTGTTATGGAGAGAGAAATGACTTTTCCAAAGTTGTACAGCTATTAAATATCACAGGCAGTGATATTTTAACTATTTTTAACATAGCACTTAAAGCCCTTTACAAACATTATCTTTTTTTTTCCTTCATAACAACCCTGGAAGGTGGGTGCTGTTATTATCCCCATTTTACAGATGAGTAAACTGAAGCAGACAGAGGTTAAGTGACTTTCCCAGGGTTCAGACAGCTAGGACATGTCTGAGGCTGGATTTGAACTTAGGTCTTCCTGACTTCAGGTCAAAACCCTAGTCCAAAGCCAGGTCTTTCCCTCCCCAAGTCCAGCACTCAAACTATTATGCCAGACTGCCTCTCAATCTTACAGACTTCAAAGCACTTGCAGTTTGTTAAAAGGAAAAATATACATGGAAGCTTTAAAAATATCCCACTTGTTTTTGCACTCTCTTCCAATATCTTTTTTTTTTTAAATATGCTTTGTCAGTTGCTGTTGCTGTTAGGGGTCTGAGTCTAAACATTGGAAGCACACTGCTGGAGCCTTCCTGAGGGTAGAAGAGAATCCCAACCCTATTGTGCTTTAGAAAATGAGCTTCTGGACATCTATCATGGATAAAGATGTCCCTTTAATCCCCCTCTTTTTTAAAGTTTTGTTGATACTCAATGACTACAGTCATTTCCCAGTATGCATATTCTATGCCCTGCACTGATACCTCTCTCCTAGCAAAGAAAAATGCTAAGTAAAAATGACCACAGTTGACAGTGTATTTAACATTCCATTCCCATAGTAAGCTACCTGCCTACTCAGAGGAAGGAAATGTGATGAAGGAAAAGTTTGAGAGACATAGTTTTGAAGTAATTAATCATTTTTATTGATTATTGTTAGTGGATAATTAATAAAAGGGTCATTTCACTGTCTCTCCTAAACGAAAGATCCCTCATGAAACCCACTCAATGCTTAAGTGTCCTTGGAAGAGTGGGTGTTCCTGAGGGTGGAAATCAACTCTGATTGGTTAACAAGGAATGAGAGAATGAATATTAAAATGAGAGGTGAGCTTACTCTAAAGAGGGGCTAAGGGAAGTAACTGATCCTTAGTCTTGGTCAAACAGACTGTTTAGGGTAATCAATACAAAAGGGGAAATCCACTTTCACCCAAACCTGTCTGACTAAAACACAATGGATCAGTATCTACCAATTCACCTAAATTAGAATTTCTTTACTTTTTTATCAGATCTGAGTTTTCCCATTTCATTTTATCATGAACCTTGCCCTTCAAAGGCCAACTAGATAACCTACAGAGGCTGATTTCTGAATGAGGAAATAAGAAGGGGAAAAACCTTAGTCCTAATTCAATAATTGGTTATCAATATAAACGAGAAATAATCATTTTTCTCAGAGGTATGTGTGATCTTCATTTCTCTGGTTGCAACCAAGAGTAGTCATTGAAATTCATCTGAATTTGCCTGCTTTTTAGTATTGTTTTCACCTATATTATTGTAGTCATCATATATTTTCTTCCTTCCTTCTTTTCTTCCTTCCTTTCTTTCTTCCTTCCTCCCTCCCTTTCTTTCTCTTTCTTTCTTTCTTTCTTTCTTTCTTCCTTCCTTCCTTCCTTCCTTTCTTCCTTCTTTCTTCCTTTCTTTCTTCCTTTCTTCCTTTCTTTCTTTCTTTCTTTCTTTCTTTCTTTCTTTCTTTCTTTCTTTCTTTCTTTCTTTCTTCCTTTCTTTCTTTCTTTTCTTCTTTCTTTTGTAAAGAACTTTGATCTCCTAGTAGAGAGCTCATTTCTTCTACCCAACCAGACCAACAACTTTTCTGTAACCTCTAGTCTGAGAGAATTGCCTGGGACCCTGAGAGGTCAAGTGAATTGCCTGGAATCACAGAGCCAGTAGATGCAGGAGACAAGATCTCTTTACTTTAAAAAAGTACAAAAGGTATATGGGATCTAGCCTGAGATCAGGGGTGTTTCTAAAGTCCACTCAATTGAGGCAACTGTCTTGGACTGCATCCTTTGGGAAGCTTGAGTTACAGCTGGTCAGTAACTCAAGGAGGAAGCCAGCTGGTGCTTAAAAAAGAGGAGAGGCTGATATGTATGCATATAATCAGTCCATAAAACCCAACAGCCTCGCTGGTGCTAAGCAAGGAAATGCCACTCTCCTCTTTCATACACCTCTCTTGGGCTGCCCTTCTGTGACTGCTTTTCCCTTCCAAAGCTGCCCTTAGTATTCACGTCTGATTTCATCCATATACAAATGTTCTGGCATTATTATTTGTATATATGGAGGTGTTGGGAATGGCAGGGAGGGCAGGGTTATTTTTTGCTTGTTTGAGTCTGTATTCCTAGGCATGGACTTATTTAAGGTAATTAGACAACCAGAAAGCTAACAAGTCCTACCCATCCTATATGGACAGAGGTCTCTGATTTTGTTTTTACCAGAACTTCTGATCCCTCAGGTAAACAGGGAGTCCCCACTGCTGACCCTGGCCCACTGAGAGGCCCTCTGGCTTCCTTGGCCTGTTGCCTGATTGAATTGAGCAAGGCCATGGGATGAGGACAGGGGAAGTACTAAGATGATGCAGGTGATGGGAAATGAGGGGAGAGCAGGGGTAAGAGGAAAGGAAAGGAAAGCAGAGAAGGCTGTAACAACCATTCAAGAACAAAAATATGCATCAGGGCTCAGTGCAGGAAATTTTGTACTTCATGGGCAAAAACAGTTATAGGGCATATGGTAATGACTAGAGAAGAGACCATTTCTCTTTTCCTACAAATATCATAAGTGAAGGAAAACCTGAAGCTAAAGGATTTAGAGCTAAAAGGGAGCTTAGTGTCTACCCCCCTTATTTTACAGATGAGGAAACTGAGGCTCAGGAGGGTTAAGTGACTTGGTCTGGGTCACACATATGGTAATGCTATTATCTAGTATTTATATGGCACTCTAAGATTTGCAAAGCTCTGTACAAATATTATCTCATTTGATCCTTACAACAACCTTAGGAATTAGGTTATTATTATTATTGTAATCATCATCATCATTATCATCCTTCAATATTATGCTCATTTTACATATGAGGAAACTGAGGCAGACTGTGTTAGGTGAGTCACCCAGGGTCACACAGCAACTGAGGTTGGATTTGAACTCAGGCTTTAAATCTTTTCTTAAACCTCTTTATTTAAATTTCTTTAATTACCTACTTATTTAACCTGTAATCTCCTTATTTTAAAAATTAGGACACTGAAGCCTAAAATGGTTAAGGAAATTGCTCAAGCTCACACAAGTGAGTGGAAGAGTAAATTCTGATCCTCTGATTCCCAGCCCAACTGTGCTCCTCAAATATCCCAGCATAGTTAATAATAATAGTGATAGGAGACTGGGCCTCTATGCCACCTCGATGCTTCCATTCCAGCTATCAGTTAAGGAAAGTGAGGTAAAATGACTTGCCCAGGGTCACACAGCTAGGAAGTCTGAAGTCATATTTGAACTCAGGTCTTCCTTTCTCCAGGCCTGGTGGTCTATTCACTGCACCACCAGATGTCTCTGCCATACTGTTTAATAAACACTTGAACTATCTAAGGTTTGTAAAACACTCTACATTCATTCTCTTTTTGAAGCTTTGTGAGGAAACTGAAGCTCAGCTACCACACTGTGTGTGCGCACGCGTGTGTGTGTGTGTGTGTGTGTTGTGTGTGTGTGTGTGTGTGTGTCCAGCTTTACAAAGAGAGGCCCTTTATGGTTTGTAGTAGCCTCCATCCTTTCATTGGGTGAGAAGGGAGAGGAATAGATGAGAACTCCCAAATACCTCTGTAGGTATGAACAGGCAGCCAGGAGGTTGTTACACAGTTGACTTGTGCTGGGATTTTGTGGCTGATCCAGGTAGAGAAGAGCTGGACTAATTAAAGGTTGTGTCTAAGATACTCAGACATCTAATGAACTAGCTTCCAAGTTCTAATTGCAAGAATTCCATTAGTTTTTCTCTCTCTAGGATTGACCTTAAAATTGATGTGGACAATTGAATAGGTTATCATAACAGCTAACATTTAAGTAACACTTACTATGTGCCAGGCACTGTGTTAAGCACTCTAATTTATCATCTTATTTGATTCTCACAACAACTCTGGGAGGTAGGTGATATCATTATCCCCATTTTACAAGTGAGGAAACTGAGGCAAACAGAGATTAAGTGACTTGCCCAGGGTCACACAGCTCAGATGTGTCTGAGGCTGGATTTGAACTCAGGTCTTCCCGACTCCAGTCCTGGCACTCTACCCACTTCATCACCTAGTTTAATGACCAGCTGCTAGGTGGTTTACCTAGCCCTAAAACATCTCCCCAACAGCCACTTAAGATTCTTTGAGTCACTTATAAATTCACACATCTCCATTTCAAGAGGGGACTAATCTGAAGGGGTTAATAAAATTACCATTAGTTAATTAGTTAATTAATTAGCTAACAAATTACCATTAGTCTGGATTAATTTATCAAATTAGTCAGCCAGTCTTCTAGGAGGACTCTGAGAAAAGGAGCATAGGGCTGATAATTTTTATTTGGGGGAAAAGATGAGGTAGGGTTGGGAGTCTGGGTTCCCTGCTAAAAAGGGGAGTCTAGAACACAATGTTTCAGCAGGGATTCTTGGGCAATTATTGTGTTGTTGTGTTGTTGTTGTCGTTTTTCTTCTTCTCCTCCTCCTCCTTCTTCTTCTTCTTCTTCATCCTTCATTCTTAAAGAGGACCAATGACATCACAAGGGTGACATCTTGACTTGTTCATGAATTGGATTTAAGTGAGGCAGAGCTACCCAAAGTTGTCAGCCTCCATCTCCTCCAGAGTCATCAAAAGTCCAGTGGCAAGACAAAGGTCAAGATGACTGGTGATGGTCCAGGATTCAGTGAGTGACCTTGGCCTTTATAAATTAAGGTCTTTCTCAGGTCTTAATTTGTCTGAGGCCAGGCATGGCCTCATCAGTTAAAGATTCTTGAGTGCACTCCTCCAAAATGCATATATTTGATCACTTCTGTGCTAATAATTCTGTATATTATAAAACACACACCAAATATTCATTTTAAAAGGATAAGTTAAAGATGAAATAATAATCAATCCTAGAGTCAATCAGGAGCCGCTAGAGTTTATTGAGTTGGGGAGTAAAGTGGACAGACATTTACTTTAAGAAAATCACTTCTGCAGCAAGTAGGAAGATGGATTAGAGTGGGAAGAAACAGAAGAAGAGGAAGAAGAAGAAAGACCAAATAGGAAGCTGTTGCCCTGGTTTACGTGAGAGGTGACAAAGGCTTGAACTGGGATGGTGGTTGTGTGGGTACAGAGTAGTGAATGGATGTACCCTTTGACTCCCAGTTCAAACTCATAACTTTTCAGCCTTAATTCCCTTATCTATAAAATGAGAAGCATAGGACTTAATGGTCTCTAAGGTGCCTTCTATCTAGAAACCTATGATACTATGAAAAACTATTTTTTCCTTCAAAGCTTCATGTGTCTTCTATAAAGACTTCCCATACTAAGATCTCTCCCATGTGATGTTTCCCTTATTTCACCTTTCTATCATCAGAGTATATCATAAGGTAGCATGGTATGATGGATGGCAGGGCTTGACATTGGAGTCAGGAAGACCTGGTTTCAAATCCTGCCACACTTATAAGCTGTGTAGCCATAAGGCATTTAACCTATCTGAACCTCAGTTTCCTCATCTATGTCGTTATTGTTGTTCAGTCATTTCAGTAGTGTCTGACTCTTTGTATTCCCATTTAGGGTTTTTGTGACAAAGATACATTTCCCTCTCCAGCTCATTTTACAGATGAGGAAACTGAGACAAGCAGAGTGAAGTGACTTGCCCAGGGTCACACAGCTAGCAAGTATCTGAGGCTGGTTTTGAACTCAAGCCTTCCTGACTCCAGGACTGGTGCTCTATGCACTGCACCACCTAGCTGCCCTCCCCTTCTATAAAATGGGACTAATAACAGCATTTATCTCTCAGGGATTTGTGAGCATCTAAGGAAAGAATTATGGCTTGTGCTTTGCAACCTTTAAAGCACCATATAAATGGAAGCCATTATAGCTATCTTTATTAAGTTGCACCACATAATCTTATCTTCTCTTACTTTATAATTAGGATGAATATATTTTCTAAAGCAACAATCAAAACAGGTAGTCTGCCAAAGGATCATCCCTTTACAAAGCCTTGGAGCTGTCCTGGCAAATCAGGGACTTATGATTACAAACTTTTACTATTTTCAAGTAATTGTCTAAAAGTGGACGTTGTCTCTCAAGGAGTCATAGTGTGGTGAAAAGAACAGTAGACTTTGAGTTAGGGAAGACTTTGCTTTGCATATCACACCTCCAACACTTACTTACCCGTGTCATGGGCAAGTCGCTTGCAGCAATCTGAGCTTCAGTTTTCTCAGTTACAAAGTATAGATACTATTACCTGTAATGGAGGCAGCTAAGTGACCCAGTGGTAAGAGAGCTAGGCCTGAAGTCAGGAAGGCCTGAGTTCAAATCCAGCCTGAGACACTTAGTACCTATGTGACCCTGGGTAAGTCACTTCCCCCTGTCTACCTATGCTTCCTCATCTGTAAAATGAGCTAGAGAAGGAAATGGAAAGCCACTCAAGCATCTCTGCCAAAAAAAAAAAAGGAAGAAAAACCAAACAAACAAAAAACCCTATATGAGTCATGAAGAGTAGGAAACAACTGAACAACATTAAGATTTACAAAGTGCTTTATAAGTTATCCCATTTGATCTTCCCAATGACCCTGTAAAGCAGGTGCTATTAACATCCCCCATTATACAATTAAGGAAACTGAAGCTGAGAGAGGTTAGTGGGTTGCCAAAGGTCAGATAGCTAGTTAAGTGCCTGAGGGAGGATTTGAATTCAGGTTTTCCTAACTCCTCGTCTAGCACTCTATTCCCTGTACCACCTAGCTGCCTCTAAGTGGGTCTTATTGGAATTAATTTTTTTAAAGCAGATTTTCTATTATAGTTATTTGAAAAATATTTAGGTTAATTTATCGACACATTTTCACATTAAATATCAAATGCAATGAAATTCTGCTACAGACTTTCCTAATAGAGGATGAAACTGATTTTTAAATTAAAATATTCATTATTCCTGACTGTAAGATTTGCAGCAACCTCCATAGTCACAGGCAAGTTTGGAAGAGGAGTGGGTTATGGGGGAAAGATGTGACCTGTCTTCTTGCCCTCTAATAAGTTGAATACTTCTTTCTTAGAGTAAGGCCCTGGCTTCAGGTCTCACTCCCCTCCTACCCCCTTCCCTACTTTGGAGACCACTAGTCACTGTGACTATAGTAAATAGTAAAGCACCTCAACAAGCCTAGTGGTTCATGCCTGTAATTCCTGCTGCTGGAGAAGCTGTGGCTGGCGGGATTGTTTGAGCTTGGGGGTTGTGAGTTATAGTTGGGATTAAAGTCCATCATGTATCTGAACTAAGTCTAGTACCGATATAATGAACCCCTAGGAGCAGAGGGCCACCAGATACCTAAAGAGGAGCGGTAAAATGGCATAGGTCAGAAACTGAGCAAGTCAAAACTTCCCGGTCATCAGGAGCGGGATCAGGCTGGTGAAGGGACATTGTATTCCCAGATTGGGTAAGATTAGGAGACCAAGACTCAAAAACTAATTCAAAAAAACAATGTATATTCTGAAAATGAAAGGGATCTAATGACATTATAGTTGTTTTATGGCTGAATTTGGGGGTGGGGAATGGAATTGCCCTTATGTTACAATTGCTCAATAACGCTCATTTTTTAAAAATATCAAAGGATCATATATTTTAGAGTTAGACTATAGGGACCATCTGTTTTAATGCTCTCATTTTATAGATAAATAAACTGAAGACCATAGAAGGAGAGTGATATACCCCAGGTAGAAGAGGAATTCTGACTCCAAAGTCAGTGATTCTTCTATCACTCCTCAAACTTCAAAATTTCTTTAGTAACATCCTAGATGTTAATGTCCAGCAGAGTGCACCAGGGATATGTGACTCGAGGCTGGTTAATATTTTTATCAATATTTTGGTTGGAGGCTGAATGGCAGGAGTATCAGATGTACAGAAAACACAAAGCTTGAGGGGCAGTGGGGGACATGAGAGGAGCAGCTGGTACAGAGAGCTAACACAATGGATGCCAAAGCCAGGAACAGGAATGGAAAAGCATTTGACCAGCTAGACTGCTGGGCTAAATCTAATTAAATGAAATTCAATAGGGATAAATTTCTTAAACTTGGGTTCAAAAAATAGACTCGACAAATACAAGACAGTGGAAGCATGACTAGATATTAGTTTATCTGAAAAATATCTGGGATTTTAGTAGATTGTAAGCTCAAAATGAATCAGTATGAATAGACTCCAAAAAGTAACTATGAGCTTGGACTCCATTGAGATGCATAGCTCCCAGAAATGAGGCTGTTACTATACTCCGACCCAGTTAGACCACATCTCTACTAGTATGTTCATTTCCAGAGGACACAGGCAGAATACATTTATAAACTGGAGAACATCCACAGGACGGCAACCAAAATTGGGAAAAACATCAATTCTTGCCATATGAAAATTTGTTGAAGGAAATGGGAGTGTCTAATCTAAAGAAGAAAAAGAACACAAGAGCTATGTTCACTTATATGAAGGGCTGCCATGTCGAAGAAGGATTAATCTTGTTCTGTTTGGCACCAGGTGACAGAGATAGGAACAATCCATGGCAAGTTACAGAGACAAATTTAGGCTCAATAAGAGAGAAAAAAAAATTCTTAAGTGATTAGAGATGCCACAAAGTGGAAGGGGCTACCTTGAGGTAGTGGGTTTCCCCTTATCCTAGCTCTTCACTCAGGGGCTGGATCTACCACCTAAAGGAATATTTGTAATACGGCTTTCTTTGGGGGGAAGGGTGGGACTGGATGGCCATTGAGGTCCCTTTCAACTTTGAAATCTATGATTCTGTAATTGAAATGGGCAACTAAGTGGTGCAGTAGGTAGAGTGCCAAAGGGGCAGCTAAATGGTGCAGTAGGTAGAGTGCCAGGACTAGAGTCAGGAAGACCTGAGTTCAAATCGAGCCTCAGATACTTCTGAGCTTTGTGACTCTGGGGAAGTCACTTAACCTCTATTTGCCTCGGTTTCCTCATCTGTAAAATGGGAATAATAATAGTACCTCCCTCCCAAGGTTGTTATGAGGATCAAATGAGATCATAATTATAAAGCACTTAGCACAATTCCTGGCACATAGTAAGCCCTGCATAAATGTTAGCTGTTATTATGATTATAGAATCTTAGTGCTAAGAGATCACAGCAATTATCTAGTCCCCCTGTGGCCATCACAGCCTGTTGGGGCCCAAAGCAGCTCCATTGACCTTGAAAGATGGCCTTCATTATTCTATTAGTCACACACACACACACACACACACACACACACACACACACAACACACACACACACACAGGTTTTTACCTGATCAGCCAGCCTGCATGAACTAACAATAGGTCAGTAGGGTCTAACAAAGTCCCCAGTGCTCCTATTCTGTGACTGCTACCAGGTGTCTTGCCAGCAGGATCAGAACAGTCAATAGTTCTAATTGAAGTGGGATGTAATTTAATTATATGCTTAAATTCATTTGACCCACCCACAGGCATGTAGCCCAGGCCTTCTTCTGTTTCATGGTCCTGTTGGGATATTTGACTATTAAAATTCATAGCTTTGAACCCCCACTGATATATCTCTCTATACTTCATCAAGCCAGATAATATCTATTTTCAAAGCAAAGACATTTAATTAAAAGAGAATGGCATGGTATTAATAAAGATTAGGTATTAAATGGTCTCTGCAACCATTCCCAAACAAGACCATACCTTTACCAGTAATAGACACAGTCACTAGAAGAGCTGGGGCTAGAACTAGGCCATAACTGGGGTGGGGAAACAGAGCTTTGGCCTAGGGCACTGAAATTTAAATTGCTCTGAAATTTAGAATGCACTGATTACACTCACCTCCTTCAGCAGCACAATTGTAGGAAACTAGTCAACGCCCCATCATCCTTTATGTCTCCCTAATGCAGTGGTAAAGGGTTAATTCATGGAAAGATATTAAGGAAATCTGTCCCAGCAGAAGTATTGGTAATGCTGTTTTCTTGGCACAGCAACTAGAAAGCATTGTTGTTAACTTCTCTCAGTATTACAATCACTTCTATTGTCTGTGCTAATGGTCTTGATGTGGCTGTTATTTTTCTTCTGTCTCTCATCTTCCTCATACCCACTTTTTTTGAAAGACTCATATGCTTTTAAACTGTGAACACCAGAAGCATATCTACCCAATCTGAGTCCACGCAGGGTGATTTTGCCATGTTTCAAAGTCCACGTACAGGTTTTTTTCAGGTATATTTCAAAGAGAATTTCCTCCCATAAGTAGGGGTCTCTCAGCACCATGCTTTGCTTCCTACCTCTTCCCAATCAATACAAAATTGACAGTTACTACAAATCATACTAGGTGCCCAGGTACATCGGTAAACTTAAACCATAAATACTCATAAACTGGTATATAACATAGTAAAAATGTTATTGCATTATCTGAAAGTGAAAGTTTTGATTACTGAACTGAATCCATGCATTTTATTGTATTTGGTTTTTGTTCGCTTGTTTGTTTAGCAAGCTCTTGCCTGTGACATCGTGTTGCAGTCATGGCGCCCAAAAAGAAGACTGTCAAAAAGAACAAAGGAGAGGTCAATGAGATGACAATAATTGTAGAAGACAGCCCACTCAACAAACTGAATGCTTTAAACAGTTTCCTAGAAGGAGGCAATGGATTGAACTGTATCTCATCAGAAGTGACTGATGCCTCATATGGACCCAACCTCTTGGAAGGTTTAAGCAAAATGAGGCAGGAGAACTTCCTCTGTGACTTAGTAATTGGCACCAAAACCAAATCCTTCAACGTTCACAAGTCAGTGATGGCCTCCTGTAGTGACTATTTTTACAACACTTTAAAGAAGGACCCCGCCACTCAAAGAGTGGATCTCAATGATGTGTCACCAGTTGGCCTGGCTACTGTGATTGCGTATGCCTATACTGGAAAGCTGACTCTTTCCTTGTATACAATAGGAAGCATCATTTCTGCGGCTGCCTACCTTCAGATCCACACTCTTGTGAAGATGTGCAGTGACTTTCTGATACGAGAAATCAGTGTTGAGAATTGTATGTATGTTGCTAACATAGCAGAAACCTATAACCTAAAAACCACTAAAGCAGCCGCCCAGAAATTTATCCGGGATAACTTCATTGAGTTTTCAGAAACTGACCAGTTCCTAAAACTTACTTTTGAGCAGATCAATGAACTACTGGTAGATGATGACCTGCAGCTGCCTTCTGAAGTAGTCGCATTCCAGATCGCAACCAAATGGTTAGAATTCGACCAAAAGAGAGTGAAGTATGCTGCTGATCTCTTGAGCAATATTCGCTTTGGTACCATCTCTGCTCAAGACCTAGTGAACTATGTTCAGTCTGTACCCAGGATGATGCAAGACGCAGACTGTCATAAGCTTCTTGTGGATGCCATGAACTATCACCTACTTCCCTACCACCAAAACACGTTGCAGTCTAGGCGCACAAGAATCCGAGGGGGCTTTCGAGTTCTAGTCACTGTTGGGGGGCGGCCTGCCCTCACTGAAAAGTCCCTTAGCAGAGATGTCTTGTACAGGGACCCTGAGAATGGATGGAGCAAGCTGACTGAAATGCCTGCCAAGAGTTTTAATCAGTGTGTGACTGTGATGGATGGATTTCTGTATGTGGCTGGTGGAGAGGACCAGAACGATGCAAGGAACCAAGCCAAGCATGCAGTCAGCAATTTCTGCAGGTAAATGATCTCTCATTATGAAATGAAAAGGTTAATATCATAGAGAAATAGTCTTTGCATAGGAGTATGCTAGCCGTGCCTGGCTTACCTCAGTTCATGGAATCGGAGAATGAAAGCAATCGGTCCAGGGCTAAGAGAACAGGTTGGTTTTGTTGGGAAAGACAGAGATGAATACATACCTTAACGCATTAGGAAGTTAACTCCAGACACTGTTGTTTTTGTTGTTTTAAATGACAGCCTCTCAATCCGTCAGATACATAACTGATGCATCCAACATTTAGCAAAGTGCCTAGCACAGGACAGCTGCTTACTAAATGCTTTTTGAATGATTGATTAATGACAGGGAAAAAAGATGGAATAATTGACATCTAAGTTGATTTCTAAGATTTATATGAAGGGCTCAATAAATTGGAGCAAAACTGTAGAGCACAGATCTCTTATAGGCTTCCAGTTATTTCACAAATGTCATTGTAGTTACATGGTTATTGAGAGAGCAGAGACAAATGTCTTCTCATTATCCTTTCACTTAAATCACATGTATAACAAATCATGCGTGAACAATGGTGCTTTTTAAAATCAAAAGGCATTATTGAAAGAAAAATAAAGCAAGAGAGGAGGAAAGGGTTTCCAAACAGACACACCCTGCTCAGTATAGGAAACAAGCATGAGAAGTCAGTGTTTCACATGCTGGGTGAGCACACTGGGGACAGTTGGAAGTGTTTGTAACCTGAGCTCTTGCAGTTGGAGGCTGTTGGTGACCACACCAATGGAGATTCTTCCAAAGAAAAATACTGATTGCATCAGTTAAGTAATAGGAGAGAATAGGTAGTAACTTTAGGCACAGAGTATCAATGTGGTTCTAAGGGTATGGGAATTCCCAGGTCCTAACCCTATTGTGCAAGTTTTGTAGCTTCCTACGGGTTCAGCCAGTATGTTCTCTTAGGGGTCCCATTGGTTTTGTATGACTGGGGTTGAGGGACTGACAGAGGGACCCCATGGGAGAGGAAGAAGGTACGGTCACGGACAAGGCCGATATCATTTGCTTGGACTACCAGAGAAAATGAATCACTCTTCAGGCCTAGTCAGCATGTACAAGAAGTATCTTTGCTGATCTGTTCTCCTTCCCATATGGTAGCAACTGCAAAAGAAGAAACCATTTTCTTTGAAAATCTCTCTCTTTCTTATTTTAATGAACAGTTGTACTTTTTGTATTCAGGGTTTTATAATGGGATTGTATGGGGCAAAGATGAATATTAAAATGTGAATAAGTAATTTCTATATCTATACTAATTTTGTGCCAGCCAGTCCTACACGGCTGTCCAAAAAAGGGATTTTTGATGTCTCACTCTATTGTCTTTTCCTGATGCATATTATTCAGTACAATTACATATTTGCCCCTCTGAATCATTGATTAAATGACCAGAAAGGGTATCTAAAATCAAAATGAACATACTAATGAATAAAAGAAGTAACATTTAATTCTCTCTTTTTAAGGTTTATGGCAGCAAAATCAAACTAGCTGAAAGACTAGGGCACTGTGAGGTGCACAGGAAGGATGCAAAATTCTGAGACTGAGAAATGATATACCCCAAGCGACAGTCTTCCCTCTTGATGGGAGGGGAGGGTCAATAATTAGCTGTGTTTGGAGGGATGTTTGTGGGGACACAAGGTTGAGGGTGAAGGTAGGAGATTTGTCTTCCTTCTTTCCACTGCCCATAAATATCCAGTATCTTCCTGAAACCTCACAAACATCCCTGTCCTGGGTAGCCTGAATTGTCAGAGACACTGTAAATGAAGGTGAACTGACCATTTACTTTTGTCAGGGCTCTTCTCCCAGATGTCTGTGGACCTGTGGACGGCAGGGCTCCGTTGGCAGCCAACGAGGGAAGAGGTCTGCTGAGTAAAACCACTAAGTCTGAGGTTATATCAAAAAAATGCGTGTCTCATACCTAGTTATTAATGAAATAGATAAAGCACTGAATTAATAGTAAAAGATTGTTGTTATTGAATTGTTTTTTATTGTGTTGGACTCTTTGGGACCCGATTTGGTGTTTTCTTAGCAAAGATACTAGAATGGTTTGCTATTTCCTTCAGCTAGTAGAAGCAGTTGGGTTCAAATATCAGATCTGCTACTTACTACATTTGTGACTTTAGGAAAGTTAACTTCTCCGGCCTCACTTTCTTCATCTATAAAATGTGGGGATTGGATTACATTATATCTGAGGTACCTTGCTGCTCTAAATCCCATGAAGATTTTTGTTTGTTGTTATCTTTTTCTGACATCACAATTTGTTTTTAATGGTGTGGCATTAGCACAGAAATGTTTTAAAATTAGTTTAAATTCCTCAGGAACGACAGAGAAGAGTAATACACTTCTTTAATATTTTCAGATATGACCCCCGTTTCAACACTTGGATACACCTGGCAAACATGAATCAGAAACGCACCCATTTCAGCCTCAATGTTTTCAACGGGCTCCTTTTTGCAGTAGGCGGCCGCAACTCGGAAGGCTGTCTGTCTTCCATTGAATGCTACGTGCCTTCCACGAACCAGTGGCAGATGAAGAAGTCTCTGGAGGTGGCAAGGTGTTGCCACGCCAGTGCAGTCGTCGATGGCAAGATCCTAGTGACAGGAGGCTACATCAATAGCGCCTATTCCCGTTCAGTGTGTATGTATGACCCTGCTAACGATGACTGGCACGATAAGTCTATCCTTAGCACGCCACGAGGCTGGCACTGCGCCATCTCTCTCAGCGAGAGGGTCTATGTGATGGGGGGAAGCCAGGTAGGGCCCAGAGGGGAAAGGGTGGACGTGATCCCCGTCGAGTGCTACAACCCGTACACAGGTCAGTGGAGTTATGTGGCTCCTCTTCAGACGGGCGTCAGCACTGCCGGGGCTTCGACACTCAATGGGAGGATTTACTTGGTGGGAGGATGGAACGAAATAGAAAAGAAATACAAGAAGTGCATCCAATGCTTCAATCCCGACCTTAATGAATGGATTGAGGACGATGAGTTGCCTGAAGCCACTGTGGGAGTGTCATGCTGCACTATTTCTATGCCTAACAATATGGCCCGGGAATCCAGAGCTAGTTCAGTGTCCTCCGTACCAGTCAGCATTTAAATGTAGTGAGAATGAAGAGAAAAGATGCATTCGTATAGCTATGTAATTAACCCTTTGGCCACTTAAAAAAAATAACCCCAAAGGACAGGGAATAAACTTCCCCTACCACGACTGTATTTTAAAATATAATAGTGAGCCATGTAGGAGGCAGAGCAGTGGGAAGAGTCAGGCCACTGAGTTCACAACCTAGCTTTGCCACTTACCTGCCTGTGTGACCTTGGGAGAGTCATTGAATTCCCTGAGATCTGGGTCTCATTTTCCTCATCTGCAAAATGATGGGGTCTGGGTAAGAACGGGGGAAGGGAATGAGTACCTACAATGTGCCAGGCCCTGTGCTTTGCGTTTTATAAAAATTTTCTTATTTGAGATTCAGTTCAATTCAATAAACATTTATTAAGTACCTGCTATGTGCCAGGCACGGTGATATGCGCTTTACAAATGTCATTTTATTTGAGATTCAATTCTATTCTGTTCAATAAACACTTATTAAGAACCTGCTATGTGCTAGGCACTGCTATGTGCTGGGGATACAAAAAGATACAAAGACAGTCCCTGCCCTCTTACTATCTAATGGATAATAACAATGACCTGCAATTCTCATGCCATGATGTTTAAAATCTCGAATGTCACTTAATCTACTGTGGTGACTGGCCTCCGGACCTCATTCACAATTGGAATTTGAACAAAAAACCAGCGTTTCAGCCAAATAAGGAGGCAGCAGTTCCCAAAATGGCCACTGGGTGGCAGATATGTTTGGATTTGTTGTTTTCTGGAACTGTATGAATTATCCAATTCAGTTCTGACTTTACATTAAAATTTAAGAATAATTTTGCTCACACATACCTGCATAGAATTGGTCTAGTTCTATAATATTTTTAAATACTTCGTTTATTTTATGCATATTTTATATTATCACTCAATACTTTGTTGCACATTAGATACAAAACAAATGCTTATAATCACAGGACTCCCATGGAAGCAAGGAATTCATTCCTCCACAAAAGTTACTCTGGGATTTTTTTCCCTTTATTCTAAGCAATTTCAGTTTTGCATATGGAACTTACAAGTTCATTTTTGGGGGGAAAGATTGATGTGCCCCCTTACCTACCTACCTCCCATCTGCTTCCCAGCTATCTATTTCTGGAAAGACTTGAGGCAACTTGATCATAATTTAACAATGTAATTTCATTTTCTTAGTTAGGGCTAAGTAATGGATATCCCGAGGCAGTCTACGTGTAAAAAAAAAAACGCAAACACAAATTGGCTCCATTACCCATCCCTCAAAATGGGGTCTGTTAGGAAAAGAGCAAAGATCCTTTATCAAGACTATAACCCAGACAAAATGGTAGATAAGTTTTGACTTTAATGTTCCTGCATTTGTCTTTATGGGCCCTTTCCTCCATTTGGTAGCCTGTGGCACCACTTCTTCCTCCCCAATTCAGGCAAGTACAGTCTTCTCAACTATCAAAACCTGCTCTCAGAAAAAGGATCTAACATCGGCCAGTTATGCCTCAGTATGAATTTGTCAAAGAAGCAATGTGGGATAGTGGATAGAGAGCCAGACTTAGACCCAGAAAGCCTGGGTTCAATTTTTTTAAAATTAATTAATTTATTTTTAGTTTTCAACATTCACTTCCACAAGATTTTGAGTTCCAAATTTTCCGCCCCATCTCATCCTTCCCCCCAACCCAAGATGGCGTGCATTCTAAATACCCCTAATTCCCCTAAATCCCCTTCCTTCTATCTCCCCCTTTCTCCTATCCCCTTCCCCTTTATTTTCCTATAGGGCAGGATAGATTTCTATACTGGGTTAAAATTTCACCTCTGAAATACCCTGGGTATGTCAGCCTGGGGAAGCCACTTAAATTCTCAGAGTTCTAGTCCACTCTCCAACTCTATAAGTTCTAGAGAAGGTACTGACTTACACTGATAGAAGATCCTTCACCATGGAGTTTCCCATAGCAATGAAATGGCAAGTCCAATCCCTGTCCCTATGAATTTGACAGTAAAAAACCTCTAATTATAGAACAAGAGGTTTTTCTATTTATTCATAAGACAAAATTTGATGAGTCATAAATACTGATCTTAAACTCCTAACATGAAGGCAGTCCCTCTAGTTATTCTTTGGCAAATTGATCACTTGTAATCCTGGAGTTATACATGATAGTGTCTATAATCTGAAACATTAGTGCATCTCTGGCCCAAATAAGATTAAATTGAACTTCAGTCCAGTATTATCATTCCCTAGTCTTCTCAGGGAATGCTAAGAGGCTATTTTTCCATAAAGGCCCCAAACCTCCCATGCTTCCTTTTGAATTCTGCCCATTAGAGCTAGGCCAAGGCTTCTATACTCCAGAATAAAGTTTAAAAAGCATGTCCACTATGTTACTGCCCACTGGAGTGCAAAAGCTTAACAACTGATACAACTTGACTTACCACTTATAGATCCTGGGCTGCACGGGGTTTTTAGTATTATAAACACATGTATTTATAAGAAATAATATGTTAAAGTGTCATTCACTGTATTCCTACATTCTGTATCACATACAGCTGCCAACTTTGCTACCCCTAGTTTGTAAGATGGCAAGACACTAAATCACATGATTACTGAGTCTTAAAAAACTTTTAAATTAACTACTTAAATGAAAATTTCTTCACTTTATGGGTTTTTTTCCTTTTGCTATTATCCTTTTGAATCATATTAACCTGTCTTTTACGTATGTGAAAAATGAATACAAATTCTATGCTGCTTTGGTTTTTGATGCATAAAGCTTAGCCACTCAGGATTTCCATATGAATTACAGAATTTGAGAATTGGAAGGGCCTCAGCAGCCATCTGGGCTAACCTATAACCAGAAGGAATTACCAGATAATATAACTGACAGGTGGTCATCTAGTCTCTGGTCAAAGACCACATGAGGCAACCCATACCTCTTTTAGACAGCTCTAATTGCTGGAAAGTTTTTTCTTGACATCAATCTTAAATTTTCCTTTCTGTAACTTCTCCCTATTGCTTCTGTTTCTGCCTTCTGGGGCAAAGAAGAACAATTCTAATTCCTTTCCAAATAGGTCAACCCTACAAATATTTTAAACACAGCTATCACTGTTCCCCTGAGTCTTCTCTTCTCCAAACTAAATATCCCAAGGTCCATTGACCAATTATCATAAGATATGAATTCAAGGCCCTTCACAATCTTTCTTGTCCTGCTCTAGACACTCCAGCTTACATGGTGCCATTCTTAAATTTTGGCTTTAGCAGTGAGATGTTATCTTTTCCTTTTTGAATCTCCAGTTAAGCTGCTCCATTTGTCTTCTGAATAAAAAGACAGACATGATATTTTATAAAGAAATATTAAAACTATCTTTATCCATCTTAAAACATCTCCCTAGTTATCTCTGGCCCAAATTTGTTTTGTGAATCAAGATAAAAACTGTCTGTTGTATACCATCCCATTTTCTTATACAGTTGTCAAACTCTAAATCACCCAAGGGACAAATTGTTGTCAATTGATACACATTTTCCTATTGTTCATCATTCAGGTTGGAATGTGCTCAGAATTCTACTTTCATTGTTTTGGAAAGAAAGTGTTCTCATCAATTAAAAGCTGTATGTAATTAAAAAAAAAAGAAATACTTAAAGGGTTAAATGTGAGGTATATGAAAAATTATAATTGTGTTTTCATTCATCCTTGGCCCACCTTGTATTGGATTATTGCTGGAAATTGTGGCATTTCTGGTATATTTTTTAAAATTTCATTGAACTAGGAAAACAGGTTTATACTTTGCATTTTCATAGGTCATTTTTATAATGTTGTCCCTTTATGGCATTCTAATCTCTCAACATTTAATTATAACACCTGAAGAGGGGTCTGTGCTTTTAAAAATAAGTCTAAATTCAGAAAGGATGTCACCAACTAAGCAGACTGTCTCTTGTTCTCCCCTCCTATATAGCAGCCCTGGGAAACCTCTCCAAACATAATTCCCCTTGACTTCAAAGAGAGCTCTGCTCCCTTGGTAACTTGGCTGCCAGGGCTGAGTTATAAAACAACACAAGAATCAGGCCTGTTGAGTGAGCTAAGTATCTAAAATGCTTTAAAATCACAGATGGCTCGCCCTATATCAACATTTCTTCTTAGCAATAATGGCAACAGTGGAGGAAATGGGGCTTTTATGAAGTTAGCACAATGGCCGGCATGCTGTAGAACTTGAAACAATGGGACATTAAAATAATGACATCCCACAACTGTGGTTCCTAAGCAGCAGTTTATAAATGGTCAGTAGAGGGAATTGTGAGTACTCTATAATAGAGAAGAAATAGCAATGGCCTGAGCAGCAGTGTTTCCAAATTCCACAAAGGTACATGAATTCTTCTCACAGAAGATAGGACATATTTCAATAAACCATTATTGGTGCAAGAATATCTAGCATTTATATAGTGTTTTAAAGTGCTTTGTACATGTTATCTGATTTGATCCTCACAACAACATTAAGGTAAGTGTTATTATTATTCCCATTTTATAAATGAGGAAGCTAAGGCTCAGAGAGGTAAAAGGACTTGTCCAGGGTCACAAAAATAGTAAATGTCTGAGGCAGAATTTGAACTCGGGTCTGCACTGTGCCACCTTGCATCACAGTTATAGGAGACTAAAATACTGCCAACATACAGAGACAGTGCAGTACAATGGAAAGAGTGCAGGCTCCAGTGTTAGAAGACTTTCCCCTGATGCTTATTGAATGACATCTTTGGGTAAGTTCATTAACCTATGTGGGCCTCAGTTTCCTCATCTGTAAAATGAGAGGATTGGACTAGATGGCTTCCTTCCAGCTCTAGACTTGGGATTCTCTGAATTAGGGATAGACACCAAATATGTGATTTCATTGGTATAAGAAGCTCCCACATGAGAAAATTCCCTCTACCACTGTAGGTAGGCACCTTCCCTGCAACTTTGAGTCACTGAGAGAGAACTGAGGGGATACATGACTTACCCAGAGCCACGTAGCCAGAATGTGTCAGAGGTGGAATTTGTACCCAAGTCCTCCTGGCTTCAAGGCCAGATCCCTATCCATGATGATACACTGCCTCACAATCCTACAAATTAGATTGGAAAATATGTCCTTTCTATCCTTATGTGCAACCCTTGCTGAAGAAATAATTTCAAAGCATCACGAGATGGCTACATAGGCCTAAGTTCACCTCATAGAAGGAAATATCACTGATGATAGCTTTTAGCAGCTATATGAGGCCAGACCACCCTGTGTGTGAATGAGGCCAAAGCAATCAAATAAAACAGAAGGAAATTCAATCTAAGGACCTCTAGGCATTGCTGTGGACCTGTTCAGCTTGCCCTTGGGAATTCTGGACCTTGCCATCCGCCCTGCAGCTTGACATGCTACTTCCTTCATTTAGAAAGGGGATTCCTTGAGAGCAGGGGCTGTCTATTTTTTTCTATTTGCACCCCTCAGAACTTAGCACAGTTGTTTGGCACACAGTGAATGTCTGATCAATGCTTTTTCAATCATTCATTCGATCAGTCAAGTGGGTCATTAAGCATCCCGAAGCTCCAGCACAGGTTTCTTACCTAGACCCCCTCTTCATAAACAGCCCCTTCAAAAGATCTTAGAAGGGAAGAAACCATAAAATCAATGATATGGTGCTTCTTAAGAGAGCCCTAATAAAGCCCATCTTAATCTAGCCTAGTTGACCTCCATCTCTTCAGTCAACAAGCATTTATTAAGCCCCTACTACCTGCCAAGACACTGTACTAGGTGCTAGAGATACAAATACCCTACCTTCACTCTAATTTTCACTCCCATCCTCCTTGTCAGCTAATGCCTGATTGGATAAGTGGTTGGAATTTATTGTCAAATGTTCAGGATCACCCCTCAGATGAATATAGTGGAAATACAGTGATCCACTTTAAGCCCCCCCAAACACTATAACTTACTCAGAGCCCAAGGAATTTGGACCACAAATATTTTTTCTTGAAAAATATTCATATTAGTTTAGCATCACAAACAAGTACTTCACTCAGATATTTTCAATCAGTGGCTTCCCATATAACACTATAGATTTTAGTTTCCCAATACGTTGTTTCAATGTGACCCATGATGGCTTTTGTGAGGAGACTATATTGTTTATCCTAGAATTTCTAGTGGATCCAATGACAGGTATTTAAGTAAAACCTAAGTGTACTGCTGACATACTCAAAGGTGATAGATAGCATTCTTGTGAAGATAGGAAAAGCTGCTAAACACTGGCATGCTAAGAGGATTCCCTAGTGCCAATAGGGACAGATCCTACTGACTTGTAGGGATCCTTGCATGCAGAAGAGGCTCATGGGCTTGGAATAATACAAGAGGCATGTCTTGTAAGGTTGTCAGCATCTTAGAAGGGGATAAAGAGAGATGGTGAAAGTGGAGTTCTTTCACTTATAAATGTATGATAATGGATTAGTTCGTGGGAAAGAACTGGTAGTTGGTTTCTGTGGTGAAAACTGAGATACATTTGAGTTAGATAAGCCATATTAAAGTACTAATCTCCCAATTTACAAATTGCCAGTATGAAGACTGAGAAAGCATCCATAGTTTGTACTTTTCTGTTTCCCAGTGTATTATTATCCTGTATCTTGCTTCAACAAGTAGGTTGCTGAAATCAAGACAATTATGAATTGGAATGCTGTAACAACTGACTTAATTCACTCAGAGCAAGCAGGAAATTATGTAAATTGAACGTTCAGGTTTTGAAAGCTGTAACACAAAATCCCTTAGGAGGAAGTAGGTTGGCATTTACTATTGTTTCTTTCTGACCTGTTTTTTGAAAGATATATGAAGATGTAGATCAGAAAAGGTATGTGTTTTATTTATTAGATGATAAGTGAAAAAAACCTTACATATTTTTGGTATAATGCTTTTCAGGATGATTTGGGAGGTTCTCTTTGAAATGTCTTTTATTTTCTTTTTTTAAATTTCCCAACTGAAAATTGCTTCATTTTATTTATGACCCAACCCTTCATTCAGTTATGTTGTCATATGTTAAGGGGCCAATCAGTCAAGGACTTCCTTTTACTCTTCCTCATGACAAATACTTGCTTATATCTTGGGAAAACTGGCAGTTTATGTTAGGAAGGCTATTTGAGTAAAGTACATAGAAATTAATATTATTTGACATACATAGGATAAAATTCAAGCTTTCCTTTCTCTGACTAGGTGGGAAATAGAAAAGAGAAGCTACCAACCTGAAGCATGGGAAATTACTAGAATCAAAGAACTAATGGATTCCATACATTGTTAGTAATACTATTTAATATCTAGGTACTTTCCTTGGATCAACTTGATTCCACAAAATTTATTAAGCAGCCAAACTATGGGGATATAAGTAAGTGAGATGCCAGAAGGAGGGAGAATATTGAGGGTTAGGTATGTGAAAAGATAAAGCTAAATCCTTACCCTCAAGGATCTTACCATCTAATTAGGGAGATGAAATGGGTACATACGTGGTTAACCAAGTAGAATAGGATGTGCACAAGGTGTTACATGGGATTCCAAGAGAAAGAGAAAGATTTGATGCTGAGCCTTTTTTCTTCTTAAGAAATGGAAGGTATTGGCCAAAGTCATTGAATGTAGTGTTTCTGTTTTGTTTTGTTTCGTCTACTGCATTAAAGAATGGGTTGTGAGTTGTGATGTGGTCAGTGATTTCAGAGTCACTTCATTTTAGGTTCTGATTAGGAAATGGTACAATGATATAAGCTGATTGAGGTTATAAGAAGATAAGGGATGATAGTAAAAGCTGTGTGAATTAATGCTAGCAAATGCATTTGTAAATATGAGTGTAAATAAATAATTCCCTGAAAATGTGGAAGCATAAACATATCAATTCTTTACTTTCTGTACTGCCCAATTACTCCTTTAAAACTCAGAAAAGTGCCTAGATGGAAGAAACTTAAGCCATTTCAACTGTATGTATTTTTTTCTAGCTATAACTAAATTAATTAATGTAACCTCCTTTTTGAATGTGCCTAGGCTTAGAGGAATAAAAGTCTCTGCTAGACTAATAAAGTTTACCAAACTCCAGGATAATTATGAATGACCTTCCAAAATGTTAGATGGGTATGCCTGAAATAAAATTAACTTATTTGGTAAATTTTCACAAAAATGTCTATTTTTATATGACTCTGGTACTACAAAATAAAACTTATGCAGTGTTATGTAACCTTTTCATCATCATTAAAGGTGTGTTCAATAAGAACTGAATAAATGTATTCAGATCATTCTGATTCTATTTATTTATTTGGTAATGAGGGATTTTGTCTCTGGTATCATTGAAAATGAAGCAGAAAAAAAAGCCCATAAGAATTCAGGAGTAATCAAAGTGTTGCAATAGAGGCTGGGAAAGTCTAGCAAACAGTGTATAAAGTTTGAAAAGTAAATAAGTTACTGAGTGGGTGACCCTGTCACTCAAACTCTCAGTGCCCTAGACAGCTCTCTGAAAATAGAAATCACATGCCAGATGCACATTGGGACTGGTAATAGATCTTCAACCAAGATCTGCCTACGGGTCTGAAAACACAAGTCCATTTCAAATAAAGCGTCAACAGTAACTTGCTATGGAAATATCAAGCAAAGCATGTCATTGGAAACATCTGATGGGATTGTCTTCTACAAGTGATAAGATTCAGTTCTCAACTCCACGGTGATCATGACCTGTGGGGTGTAATAAAACAAGTACTGCATTTGAAGTCAGAAGACCAGGTCTGCCACGCTATCTCTGTGACCTTGACCAAATCACCTGGCTTCTCTGGAACTCATTTTCCTTGTCTATAAAATGAGCAGATGGGACTATATGGTCTCTATCATCCCTTCTGGGGCAGTTTCATGGTGTAGTGGATAGAATGCCAGCTCTGGAGTCAGGAAGACCTGAGTTCAAAGCTGGCCTCAGACACTTACTAGCTGTGTGACTCTAGGCAAATCACTTAACCCTATTTGCCTCAGTTTCCTCATTTATAAAATAAGCCAGAGAAGGAAACAGCAAACATTTCAGTATCTTTGCCAAGAAAATCTAAATGGGGTCATCAAGAAAAACAACTGAACAACAAAATCATCTCTTTTATATCAAAATCTACAAATATTTACAATGGACTCTCAATTTCCAAAAGGATAATTTTATTCATATATAAGATCATAAATCAAGAGCTAGAAGGGAACTTGTCATGTAAATCATAAATGGCAGAGATGTAATTTGAACCCAGGTCTTCTGAACCTAGATCCATAATGCTTTCTACTCCACCACCTTATCTCCTACATCAAGTCCTCAGACAAATTCCTTCAGTCAATCAACAAGCATTTATTAAGTCTCTGTTATGTACCAGGCTGTCCTAGGAGCTGGGGTTGTTACAAAGACAAAAATGAAACAGACCCTGCCTTCAACGAGCTTACATTCTAAAAGAGGAGACGACAAGCTGTGTGCATGTATGCATGCATGTATGTACATACACATGTGTGTATATAAAATAAAGTCAAGGTTATATTTTGTTGGGGAAGGCACTGGCATCAAAGAAATCTTTGTGTAGAAGGTAGCCAGTGAGCTGAGCTTAATCCATGAATTCAAGAGAAAGGGAGGGGGGAAAGGGAAAGGGAAAAAATAGGCATTTATATTTCATGTGCCAAGCACTGTGCTATGCACTTTTACAAATATCCTCTTTTGATCCTCACAACAACCCTGAGAGGTAGGTGCTATTAGTATTATTCCTATTTTTACAGTTGAGGAAACTGAGGCAAACAGAGGTTTAATGATTTGCACAGCTAATAAGTATCTGAGTCTAGATTTCAACTCAGTTCTTCCTGATTCCAGGCCAAGTGCCCTGCCCACCAGCTGCCTCTGTGTGAAACGTGTGACCTTGAGGAAGTCATTTCTCCTCCAGCCTCAGTTTCCTTATCTGTGTAGCACAAGCTCTGGATGATTATCCAGATCCTCACTCTTATTCATGAGCTGGATCCCTGGAGCATAGTTAGCCTCGAGGGATGGAGAGTAACTTTTTTAGCACTATAGCTTAGATGCTTCCACCAGAATCTTCTCCTCATGATTATTAGTTAATATAAATTAGTCAGGCAAATTTAAGTAGCTTTTACAGAGGAATATTTACTAACAGGGTAGAGTAAGAAGACGGTTGAAAACACCATGAAAACATGAAACACCCTGGTAGTACCGTATTGGGGCTGGAGTCAGGAAGACCTGAGTTCAAATCCAGACTTTTTTCCAAATCCCCATTTACTAGCTGGGTGACCCTGGGCAAGTCACTTAACCTCCATTTACCTCAGTTTCTTAATAATAGCACCTACTTCCTAAGTTTGCTGCGAGGATCAAATTAGATAATATTTGTAAAAATGCTTAGTACAGAGCCTGGCATGTAGTCAGTGGTGATGGTGATGACTGTCATTTGTTTTCAAAGAGGGTCAACGGTATCATGGAGTGATGTCTGGGCATATACATAAATTGGCGTTAAGTGAGGGAGAGTTGCACAAAGTCCTCAGCCTCCCTTTCTCTTCTCAAGTCATCGAAGTCCAGTGGCAAGACAAAAGTCAAGAAGACTGGTGATGGCTCAGGATGCAATGGATGACGCTGGTGTCTTCAATGTCTGACCAAGGCTCTAAGCTTTCCACGGCATCTGCTGCCACCACCTTCGTGGCTATTGGAACAAATTGTTCTCATCTGTCCATTCTTCTGGGGGGAAGCCTTCACATGCATATTGTAGCTTTTCTTCTGGGCTGTCTGTAGAGTCATAAAGTTGCCTTCCCTCAATGTATCTAGTTTGTCCTTGGCCTCCAATACAATCATTGGAAACCAGCTATTCTAGGATGCTGCTAGGACTGGAACGTTGATGGGGAAATCTAAATCCACTGATCTTCCAAAGTTTATGTGGTACTTCTGCAGCTAAGGGAGGGGAATCATACAGATGCTGAGGCCAAGGTGCTTTCTCTCCAAAATGACTTCTTCTTAGGGAGATGATTACAGTAAATAAGAGAGTTCCACTCCCCCATTACTGTATGCATTGATTATGAGAGAATTTTCCAGAAAATAAATGGAAAGAAAATAGATATACTAAAAATAGCACCAGATGGCATAATGATCAAGAAGTTCAATAAACAACTATAGTAAGTGATTTCATTCACCTCAGAACTGCACGAAAAGTCAGCCAGAAGTCCACAGGCAATAGGAAAGGGAACCTGCCAGATTGCTATTGTCCACATTCAGGCAAACAACTTAGCTTTGTCAATACAGCTGTGTTTTCCCAACAGGCAGCTATATTTAGGGAAGTTAGTGGAACTCCTTTTTCCACAGCTGATTTGAGCCTAGATCTTCTGTAGATGATGACATGTATTTCATGGCCATGGCAAACGGTTCAAATGGGGACTTATGATTCAAACATATAAAGGCAGGAGTTATACCGTATTTACTTATCAAGCTCCCTTTATATCAGTAATCCTTGGATTCCTTGCTTCAAACTTTTGAATGTCATATTAAATCCATTTAATAAATGGGTTAATTAATTGGTTTTAAGAATAAAAAAAATTAGGATCAGAGATTTAAAGCTAGAGGGAAAACCCCTAAAAATAGCACTAGATGGAATAACAGTTCAATAAACAACTATAGTAAGTTATTTCATTCACCTCAGAACTGTACAAAAAGTCACCAGAAGTTCACAGGCAATAGGAAAAGGAACCTGACATAGAAGCTACTGTCCAGACCCAAGCAAACAAGCTAGTAACTTCTTAGTACAACAGAGACAGATAAGGCCTTAAAGGGTCAGAAGCACAGAGAGATTTCCTGAGAAAAACTTTGGGGTGGTCTGAAATCCTCAACATGGACCTTAGAAGCAATTAGGAGAGGTACTGACCATTGTGATGTAGTTGTTTTGATGCAGTGCTCACACCAGGACAGCCCAGCCCCTGGGCTCCCAAATCCCCAGTAGTCTCTTCTGAGACATCAATATATAGGCCCTGAAGATTCAGCGTTTGAACCTGAAAGATTCAATGGGGCTTAACCATGGGAGGTAGGGGTCAGTTTGTGACCTAGGTCCAAACCAAACCACCTCACCCAAAGTATAAGAGGGATTGAACCTGGAACTGGAACAAAGCCACAAGGCTGTAGATAAGGGTAAACCAAAGGAGACAATGTAAAGAATTATTATAAATCCAAAGATACCCCAAAATCTAACTAGAAGAAGAAAGTAACTCAATAACAACTGTAAAAAGATACTCAAAGGGGAAAAATGAATTTTCTACAAGAACTACAAGTTCTTAAAAGAAAATAAAGTGAGCCAAAACCAAACAAACAGAAAAACTCCATAGGAAATAATTGGAAAGACAATACACAACTTAGAATGGAAATTAGTAAACCTTATCCAAGTAATAGACTCCTAGAAATTTAGAATGGACCAAAAAGAAATCAATAGTTCATGAGATGCCTTAGAACAAAATAAAAAAATTTTACAAAGAATAGGAAATTATAAATGAAAATAGAAAGAGGTCGAAGTAAAACCTAGAAAGAATCTACCAATTGCCACCTGAAAGAAACCTTCCCATAAGGAAAAGTTCAAGGAATGTCACAGCCAAAATCCAGAGCTTCCATGTCGAAGAAAGAATACAGCAAATATTTGGTACCAAGGCAGTATACTGACAGTCAGTATCACAGAAGACTTGGTTTCTTGTTCTGTAAATGAGAGGAAACCTTGGAATACAATATTCCAAAAGACAAAAGAGATAGGCTTAAAACCAAGAATTAATTACTCAGCAAAACTGAGTGCAATTCTCTGGGTGGTATGAGGAGATGGTAGAATGGACCTTTAATGGAATAGAGAATGTTCAAGCATTTCTGACAAAAAAAAAGACCACTTGAAATACAAATGAACTTGAAATACAAATGAAACCCAGAATGGTAAATTTATTTGAACAGTTGAAAGAGGTTATATGATGATATAGTGTTGACATTCTATGAGGGACAGAAGAAACAAGTGTATCTTCAGAACCCTAATGTTCTCAAAGAGTATTGAGGGAGTTAAATCAGAAAAACAGAGGCCTTGGGAATGGACTGGTTTTGTTCTGAGAGTCTGAGAAGCTGAAAGAGAAGAGAGTATAAATACAAAAATATGTTAGTATAAAAAGTATCTGAAAGGGACAAAGAAGAGAGACGGGGAGAGAGAGAGAGAGAGAGAGAGAGAGAGAGAGAGAGAGAGAGAGAGAGAGAGAGAGAGAGAGAGAGAGATATTAGCATAGAAATATACAAAATTCAACAGAGAAACAAGTAGGAATGGGAGTGAGGATAATACTAGGAAGAGAATCATCGCAAGAAAAACAAATTTCCTAATTTTGAAGAAGGAGCTAGTGATGGAGACATTAAATGTGAACCCGACAGAGCCAGGATTTGAGCTCGAATCCTTTAACTCCAAAAATCAATACTCCTATAATTATATCCCACAGTTATATTCATAACCATGTGAAATGTGCTGCGAGAGATACAAATTTTACATAAGATATAATCCTCCATGGAAATTACAATCTAGTTACAGAGATTCTTAAGCTTTTTTGTGACATGGCTTCCTTTGGCAGTTTGGTGAAGCCTGTGGATCCCTTTCAAGAATAATGTTTTTAAATAGATAAAATAAAATACATAGAATTACAAAGTAAGTCAATTATAATGAAATATAGTTACCAAAATATTTTTAAATTAGTTTGCAGACCCCAGGTTAAGAACCCTTGGTTAGGGTCATAAACCACAGGATTTTCTACTTAGACCTGGAAGCCACCTCTAGAGTTCATCTAGTCTATCCCAACCCCTCTTTTTTTTTTTTTACAGATCAGGAAACAAGGGGTAAAATGATTTGCTGAAGGTCACACAGGTAATAATTGGCAAAACTGGGATTTGAACCCAGTTCCCTCGGATCTGAAATATGATTCTTTTTCCCTTCCATCACCTCTAGTAAGAGGTGAAAGAACAAACTCAAATAATTATGATATGCCATATTACACAAATGGGGTACAGGTGGCATAGTAGATAGAGTACTAGACCTGGAATCAAGAAGACTCATCTTCCTGAGTTCAAATCTGACCTCAGACACTTACTAGCTGCATGACCCTAGGCATTTCACTTAACCCTGTTTGCCTCAGTTTCCTTAACTGTAAAATGAGTTGGAGAAGGAAATGACAAACTAGTATTTTTGCCAAAAAAAAAAATCCCAAATGGGATCATAAAGAGTCAGACACGACTAAAAATGTGACTGAAATATTACATAAATGCATGAAAGAGCAACAAAAGAAAAAAATTGTAAAAATTCTGAGTGGGAAGATAGTTAATAACCAGGTGAATCAGCAAAGTAAATTCGACCTGCGCTTCAAGAAGGCTTACAAGCAGGAGTTCTTATCCTGCAGTCTGTGAACTTATTTTTAAATGAACCCCTTGACTCAGAAAAGGTTAAGACACTCTGCTTTAAAGGATGGATTGGAATTCAGCATTCCTTATGTTGAGCATCTGAATGTTAAATCAAAATTTCCAGCATTTATCTCCAATTTGTTTCTTCATATCTGAACAGGAATCAACTATGATAAGCATTTAATGCAAGAAGCATTGGCTACCTTTCAGAAGGGGCAGCCAAGTCCTCATTTAGTCAGTCTGATTTAAGTGCCAGTAACATAGCATTCAGATTGCTTCTCTCCATATTTAACTTAATTACTGCTGCATGTAATGAGGCAGATTTTTAAAAAGTGCTTAAAGAGTATCATCTAAAATAAAACTAAAATCAAAATTGTACTAGTTAGTGTATTCCTTGCCCTTATTTATGCTTTTGGGGGGTCTAGGCAGCAAAAGAGGAGTAGAAAGGACTCCCTTCAGGGCTGAAGGAGGTGACAACAGCAATGAGGGTAATGAAGGAGTCATAAAGCTAGAGCCCGGGAGGTTTTATCCTCAGAGATGAAACTCAGCTCCCAAGACATCCCAAAAAGAAGACTTCCTGGCTAGGGGCTGTCACTGACATTTCTTACATGCCAACTTTCCGCCATCAACACTTGAGAATGAGGTTCTATGTCATATCAAATAAGATGATGTAATTAAAATATTTTGGAAACATAAAGTCCTATAGTGACATGAATTACAAGAATGCTCATGTTTCAATCCACGATCTTACCCCTTTCTCCACCCCAACCCCCCCCCATTTCCACAAAACCCTATACTCATATCATCCTCTCTAATGTAGCATATTCACATATGCTACAGCATATTCTTATATGCTACAGCATATTCACACCTATTGTGAAGTACAGACACTCTTTGATGACAGTATTAGGGAATCTCATAGTATATTAGAAAGAAGACTAGATTTAGAGTAACAGAAAACCTAGGTTCAAATCCCATCATTACTGTTTAATTAATGTGTGGCTCCAAGAAGCTATAGCCACAGCCAGTGACCACAACTTAGCTAAAACCATCTCAGCAATTGGGCTAAACCAGTTTGAGAGTAACCAATGAGCCTCAGATCTATTGGTGAGTTAGGGGAGTATCTATCCCAAGCATGTGAAGATTCCCCCACCTCCCTACCCCCAGCAGAATGGGCAGATGAGAACAATTTGTTACAACAGCCAGGAAGGCAGCTGAAGCAGGCATTGTGAAGTGCTCAGAGCTTGGTCAGACATCGAAGACAAGGTCATTCACTGTATCCTGGTCCATCACCAGTCTTCTTGACTTTTGTCTTGCCACTGGATTTTGATGACTCTGGAAGAGAAAGTGAGGCTAACTACTTTGCACAGCTCTGCCTTACTTAAATCCAATTCATGTGTAAGTCAAGACATCACCCCATGATGTCACTGGTCCTCTTTGAAAAGGAAAGACAGACAACAACAAAAACAGAGTGGCTTTGAGCATGTCATTTTAAAATATTTTGTTGGAGTTCTCGGAGCTGAGGATGTTTATAGGCAGCTTGGTTCCCTCCGGTTCTTTGACCTCCAGGGCTTGCAACTCTAGAAGCTACTGAGAGTAGACTTCTCCTGAGTGAGACCGTTCACTTTTTCTCTCCTGGTTTGAGTTGAAATCTTATCTCATTCACAGATGAAGAGCTCACTTAAACCTGTAGGTTCTTTGATATTTTCTAATCTACAGAATTTATTTGATTACTATTTGCTATTGTGTTTGGATAAATGGGTTTGTTAGCTATTTGTGATGGTCTTTTGTATAACCAGTATTTTGGGGGAAGGGACTAAGCTGGAAAGGGTAATAATAATACTAATAATATTAACACTTAGATAGATGTGCCACGCGCTGTCCTAAGCACTCTATAATTATTTTCTCATTTGATCCTCACAGCAACTCTGTGAGGTAGGTGCTGTTATTACCCCCATTTTGCAGATGATGAAACAGATACAAAAAAAGGTTAAGTGACTTGCCCAGGGTCACCAGTCAGTAAAGGTCTAAGTCTGGATATGAACTCAAACCTTCTTGACACCAAATAGGCATTTTATCCACTGTACCACCTAGCTGTGCCTAGGTGGCTATCCTCCTTCATAAGAGTAATCAGAGAAGTGGTTTTCATTCTAAAAATTAAACCCCTGGTCTAGAAAGACCCAAGGAGATGGAAGGTAGATATAATTCTAGCCCTATACCCCTCTTAGAGATAGGACAGCTCTTCCAGCCCTTGCAGATCCTAGATCCAGCTTGCCTATCCCCACCAGTAAGGCTAGGTCACAATTATTGCAAATAATAAATTCCCTAAAGTGGTCGCACGTATTCATATTCACACTATTTGAAGCTATAGTTATGTAATATATGGTCATTGGTTCTAGCCCAATGGAAACATATGGTGTGAATTCAAATTATATGTCTGGGGAACCATTATTTCCACTCATAAGGACCTAGGTGTATAACCATACCTTCCTCCTGCTTTCCACAGAGGTGGGCTAGACTCAGATCATATCTAGACATTCCACTGCAAGCTTCATTTATATATTTATATTATATATGTGCATATGTCTATATACACTATATTTTACCCTTGCTTTTCTGAACTGGGGCTGCACAGGAGAGCAGGGCTCTTGTTCTAGCTGCAGAAATTCAGGAAAATGTTGTCATCGCTATCCTACCCCTCCAGTGTTATTAAATGAGGATCCAGTGTCATTCACATAGCCCTGATACTAGCTTTGAGGGACAAGATAGAAAGTGAAAGGAATGTATTCACTCCAACCTAAACATCAAGCCTGGAAGATTTCTGCTGATGGAAAACTCAAAGTCAATAAAAAATACAGACTAGACCTGAGGGATTTTTATTGTGCTAGGTGGGTGTGACTATTGGATTGACTTTCAGAAGATCTGAAATAATCCTAAAGCTATGGGTTGGCTCCAGAAGGAACCAACCCAAAATATAAACATCCTTTTGAGGAGGGAAAACTGCCTATCTCTTGCTATTCACCTGAGGCAACAGACAGCAAAAGCAGCTTATCACTAAAGCTGCCAAAGGCCGGTCAGTTTAAAAAAAAAGAGTCTGAAGGTGACAACAGCAGGTCTCCGAACAACCAGCATATGGCAAACTCAGAGTGAGAAAAGTGTTCCAACTGGGACAGGACTCAGGAATGGAAGTTGCCTGGGCTATGAATATTCCTTTTCCCACTGAAAGTATGGCAGTTTGTGGCAGAGTGTGTGTATGGGAGCGGAGGCAAATTTTTTTTTCCCCTCATTGTTGTTCTTCAGTTGTGTCTGACTCTTCACGACCCCCATTTAGGGTTTTCTTGGCAGAGACACTGAAGTGATTTGCCATTTCCTTCTCCAGCTCACTTTATAGATGAGGAAACCGAGGCAAAAAAAAGGGTCAAGTGACTTGCCCAGGGTCACACAGCTAAAGAGGCCAGATCTGAACTCTGACTCCAGGCCTGGCACTCTATCTGCTGTGATTACCTTATAATATATTTTAAATAAATGTTCTTTGATTTATTATAATGTCATCTGTGCTATCAAAGTGATTATCCTAAACTGTAGGTTTAACCGTGTCACCTATACCCTCCCCCCCCAGCCCATTTGATAAACTCCATTGGCTCTAGGATCAAATATAAAATCTCCTCTTTGGCTTTTAGAGCTCTTTACAAATTGCCTCCCTCTCACCTTTCCAGTCTTCTTACACCTTACTCTTCTCCATACAGTCTAAGATCCATTCATTGACTCTGACCTCCTTATTGTTCTTCTGCATCCTGGGCCATCTCCAATCATCCTGATCTACATCTGGTCACTGGACCCAGAAGGCTCTGGAGGAGAAAGTGAGGCTGTTGACTTTGCACAGGCCTCCCTCACTGAAATCCAATTCAATTGCAAGTCATGCCATCATTTTCCTTATGTCCTGGTCTTCTTCGAGAACAAAGGAGAAACCACACACAAAACAAGATATCCCATATCCCAGGTCAATGCATATTTACTGGCTATCCTTCATGCCTGGAATACTCTCCCTCCTTATTTTACAGGGATTATTGGTGTGTTTTTAAATTTAAAAAAATAGTTACTAACCACCCACTCAGAGTACTGTAGCAGGTACTGAGGGAGATACAAAATTGAAATAAAACACTACCTTCATGGAGCTTACAGTCTAGTAGGAGGGAAAGATACAAACACAGATAACTAGGGGAATTCATCTCATGTTGCAATCTGTAAATTATTCATGTAAAAGGCTGGTTGTTAGTATTATTTTTCCCAGGTCTATCCTTGAAACATTTTGTGAGAAATAAGTATAATACTGAAAAATTACTTGTAACCTATAAAGTACTACATAAATGTACAGGAAAATAATAATACTATAAAAAATTTTCAAATAATACTTTAGTCAGCAAGCAAGAGAACCACAAACCAGACAAAATTAAAATGATTTACTCAAATTCAACATTTTTCTTTCTTTTTATTGGACTTATGATTTCATTAGTCTCAGAAATCTCCCAATAAGGACATTCCCTCCATCAATGCAAATAGTCTTGAAGAATCACTTAGAGCACTAAAAGTATTTTAAATTGGGATAGAGGTATAGTCCTTGTGCATGGGTAGTTTACAGTCATTGTACAGGGGGTTCTTAACCTTTTTTGTTTTGGTATAATGGGTAAGAGCTCTAGACTTGGAGTCAAGAAAACCTCGGTTCAAATCCTGCCTCAGATACTTACTAGCTGTGTGACCCTAAACAAGTCACTTAATCTCTCCAGTTTCAGTTTCCTTATCTCTTCAGTTTCAGTATAGAGAGGATAACAGTAATAAATATCTCACAAGGTTGTTGTGATGATCAAATGAGGAAATATACGTATAGTGCTTTGCAAACTTTAAAGCACTATATAAGTGCTAATTATGATGATGATGGTGATGATGATGATGATGATGATGATGAGGGTAGTGTTGATGATGATGATAGACCTCCTTTGGCAGTCTGGTGAAACCTATTGACTTCTTCTCAGAATAATGTTTTGAAAGCATCAAATAAAATGTGTGAGACTACAAATGAAACCAATTATATTGAAATATAGTTATCAAAACGCTAAAAAAAAAATTTAAATTCACTGACCCCTGAAATCTACATGGACTCCAGCTAGTCTAGTAGAAAGAAGTAAACAAGACAGAAAACTGCATCAACACAAGATTCTAGACTATACCCTAATATCAATAAGACATTGAAGGTAAGATTTGCTTCAGTAATCAAATGGAGAGTTGATTTCATGCCACTAATAATGGAATAATGATAATTATTAATGGTTATTCAGCCATAAACTTTCCACAGTGCTCAGCATCTCAAAGGGTTTAAATCAAAAGTGACAAAGGTAGATTGTTCAAATTTGCAAGGGAAAAAAAAAACCCTAAGCTGAATCACAGTGCTTCATGTTATACATACTGGTTCAATTCCCATCTAAATTGGCCACAGGATTTGAGTTGTGTTTAAAAAAAAAAAGTTCAGTTAAGTCTAATTGACTGCAGAAAAATCTCCTGAAAAACAACAACAAAAAGAAAACCTTGTGAATAATCAGCATTTTCTCTTCACATTTTATATAACTGGGACACATCTAAATGAAATCCCCTTAATTGAAGCTAAGACTATTATTTTCCATATTAAACTCACAAAGAGGATAACCCCTTCAAGAATTAAAGTAATAACTACAAGATCCTGGCATCCACCATGAAGTATGGCTGCCCATCTGACCCCAGATGATCTTCCTGAAATTTTCAGCAATTTTTAAAAACAAATTTAGCTAGGACATAAGAACCATGACAGCATAACTAACCTCCTCACAAGTACCATGAGTACGCCTGACCACTGCCAGAAACAATACCACCAAAGCTGAATGAAGACTGCCCTTTTGAAGATCTCACTGAAGGTCTTCCCCAATCTGGGATGTTGTCAAAGATGTTGACAAAGATGTCAGTCATGGTTGGACCAGATGATATCTGAGTTCTCTTCCAACTCTTCAATCTATGATCCTTTGATTTAAATGCTGGCTCTCCCTCTTTACAATATATTTGACCTCTCTGATTTTGCAAATCACTTAACCTCTCTGAGTCTGAGTTTCCTTCACAGTAAAATAAGAGACATTGACTAAGATGACCTCAAAGGTCCCTTCTATCTCTAAATCTATGATCCTATGAGCCCACAATTCTGTGATTAAACATTTATGGAAAGCTTCAAATACTTGGCCAAATTTCCAAGATATTCAAGAAGATTTGACAAATACATTGGCACAAAAAATACTTAAATTTTTTAGTTTTTAGTTCTGTAATCTTAGAAAAAGGAAATAATACCAACCAGGAATCAGGATAAAAGCCCTTAGGACCAGAATAGTATGGTCAAAAATAAAATTATTTCCCACCCTACCAGCCTTAAGGAATCAGAACTTCCTTGAGGTAGACTTTAAAATAAAAGTGTTTTTCTAATCATGCCCCAAGGATCAAGGTGTTAGAGGTGGGACTTAGCCAAGCTGGTACCCGTTTAGTTTAGATTAGATTTGGGGATGAAATGAGGCCTGAAATACTCACGGGTTGTCAACAGTTAGTGAAAGGAGATTTGATAAGCCACAGCATAGGAAGGATATTCAACAAGGACACTACAGTATATAGAGACATGGCTTGCTAGCAGAGGAGGGAGTGGTAACTTACCAGGTCTTGGAACATTTGCCAAGTCTGAATAGCCTTACCTCTTACTCATCAGGAAGCCATATCAATATGGCCAAAAGCTACCAGGAAGCTGCCAAGATGTGTAGATAGAGCTTAGGCTTAGCCCTATAGGACAATTAAGAACTGATACAGCTTTGTGGCCTTTCTGGAGCAGTGGGAGAGAGAATCTGGTGGATAGGGGTCATATCACGCAAGACATCCAAGTTTTTAATAGTGGGTCACATGATTAGAAACTCCTACAAATCGAAGACTTCATGAACAATTCATGATTTTGTTCTACTTCAATAACTAACTCAAAGCCTTTTAGCATAACTCCTGGTAGTAATGAGGCACATAGCTATAGTTGTCAGAAAGTGGTTACACTCTGCGTTTTCTAAAAATCTCAATCTAACTCCTGAAGTCAGTTGGACTGTCTAGAAGCCAAGCCCTTTGATCATCTCGGTAATTCTCCAGTTCATTGTTTGGCTTTAAAGGTTTTACCAGCCCGGCCAGTTTTACCTTTCCTCTCTTCTATTTTCTTCCTTTCCCAGAACTCTATGATCCAGCCATACTAGTTACTTGCTGTTCCTCACACACAACATTGCCTTTCTAGGTTTCGGGTCTTTGTAGGAATGTTCTTCCTCCTCACTTCCACTTCTTAGAATGCTTGTCTTCCTTCAAGACTCCACTCAACTCAGTCAGTTAGTTAACAAGCGTTTGTTAAGCGCTGTGCTATGCATTGGGGATACAAAGAAAGGGACATATATTCTAATGGGGACAATAGCATGTAAACATCTAGATATATACACATACAGGGTATACGAAGGCAATCTAAAAAGGGAAAATATTAGCAGTTGTGGGTGGTGAGGGGTGGGATAAAAAGGGCAGGAAAGACCTACTGCAGAAAGTGAGACCTGAATTGTCTTGGAATTAGTCGTGGAAACTAAGAGGCAGAAATGAGGGGGCAAAGCATGAATGACAAGCAGTGCAAAAAGTTCAGAAATAAGAGATGGTGTGTTAGGGTGGAGGAATTGCAAGTTGGCTACTCTAGCTGGGTTATAGAATGCATGAAAGGGGCTAAGATGTAAGCTGGCTAGAAAGGTCAAAAGAGGAAGCTCACAAACCATGTTTTACAGGTCTTTTCCAGTCCCCTTAGCTGCTAGAGCCATCTGCTTTGTACATATCTTATAGGTACAAATTTCATATATATGCATATGCACATATATATTGATATGTTGAGATATATCTATAGCTATATATATATATATGTCATCTTCCCCCATTAGAAGATAAGCTCCTTGAGGGCAGGGGTTGTTTTTGCTTTTCTTTGCATCCTTGGTTCTTACCACAGTGCTTTAGCACAGATTAAGTGCTTAATAGTCATCGACTGATTTACTGAAGGAAGGAGATCATCTTCACCTTGAGCCTAATATTGATCAGAATAACAACAATGTTCTGGTTAAGCTGCTAGGAACTGTGCTGATACAGTGAAAAGCAATAAAGCTTCATGACTTGGGACACGGGGTCAACTCAACTACACCCCTTTCTCATATTAAAAAAAAAACTGTACTGGGTGGAAGCTCTTCCATGATTCCCTCAGTATATAAGGCCATCCAACTTCAGCCTGGACAAAATGTGTCCCTTTCAACACATGACCCATCAAAATTCTCTAGGGAGGGATAGCTAGGTGGCACAGTGGATAGAGCACTGGCCCTGGAGTCAGGAGGACCTTAGTTCAAATTCGGCTTCAGACACTTGACGCTTATTAGCTGTGTAACCCTGGGCAAGTCACTTAACCCCAATTGCCTAAAAATAAAAAAATAAAATAAAATAAAAAATAAGCAATCCCTATTGACATCCAGATAAATTTCCTCTGGGTCCTTATTCCAAAGGTCAGCTGAAATTCCCCTTTGTGTCCCTGACACTTCCAAGTATAAACCTAACAGAATTGCAAACTCACTATCAGAACAAGACAACTAGGTTCAATTAGAGGAGTAAAGAATATCAGCTACCTATGGATTTTAGGCACAGCCATCCTTAGAAGTTCTAAGGCACTTTGCTCTCACAGAAGAGAATTAGTACAGATCTATTTAAATACAAAAAGAACAATATGGGGGACAGCTATGGGTGTTATCTGTGGAGCAGAGGCCCTGGAGACTGGAGGACCTGAGTTCAAACAGGGACTCAGATACCTACTAGCTTTGTGACCCTGGGCAAGTCCCTTAATCCCAACTGCCTAAAAAAAAACAAAAAAAACCAATATGAATATTTCTACTAAGTAATATAATATTCTAGCGATGTAAACTCCTGATTTCTCACATTAAATTCAATATCAATCTTTATACATGATTCAGTAATACAGAAAGTACTGGTATTTAAACAGTCCAGCAATTGACAAATGAAAAGTTTACAAAATTACATCAGTGTGGAACTGTCTTGTGAAGGAGCACACACTGGAAAAAAAGTAATTAACTATACATTTATAGCCTAAAAATGAATTCTGCCAATTTTTTTAGGATCTTAAAGTCTTTGTTATCTAAAATTAAAAGTCTGGGTCAGAGAATCTCTTTAAGAGTCTCCACAAATGTAAAGGGTCCAATTTTATCCCAAAAAGGGCCCAACATGTGACAAGGACAACCTGGGCTCTCACTGCCTAAAGGCTGGGCACATTACATCTCACTCCTCCCCCAGGATTTTCCAATAACCTTAAGGAGGGTTGAGGTAGCTAGGCTTTCTACCATTGGCATCAATCCCCACAAGTGATATTCCCCCAATTGTACAGGGTTCCCCTACATTCCAGTTTCATTTAACCACTTAACAGTAGGATTAACTTTTCCAAAGGAATATTTACTTCAAAGCTATAAGAAAAAAATATATGTAAACATATGACCGAACATGTGTGGGACATACCCCTTCCCATGTACCACTTCATACTCTTGGGAGTGGGAAAGGAATTAGGTTTACAATTTAGCTCAGTTCCTATGTAGCACAGTCCCAAGGTCGAAGTCCAAAGCCCACCTTGAGATCAAGTCCCAGGCACCCTGGTTTCTTAAGGCTTCTCTTCCAGGCTAATTAGCTACAATATCCAGTCTGGAATCCTGGCTTCAAGACTGCCATGGCTCAATTTGAAAAGGACAATTGAAACAGAACAAAACAAAACAAAACTACAACCCCAAGCCCATTTGTTGTGGCCACTGGGTAAAAGGGTAGAAGAGGAGAAAGAAACCCTTCCTCCCTTACTAGCTCAGTTCATGGCATTCGTGCTATTGAGTGAATTTAGACCTTCACCTTTTCTGGATGTCACAGGAAAAAAGCCAGTCCGTGATTTTGAAGATGCTGCTTGTTCCAACTATATAGTCAATGGGAAGTGGCTACTCCCACCTATAGGGTAAGGAAACATAGGATGTCTTCTCCCAGAAGCAGAGTGTCACCATCTTAGGTGATCTGGACATGCAAAAAGCCAAGCCAAGCTCCAATTACATTTGTAAAAGGATCAGGAAAGGAGGTTAAGGTTTAGTTATGGCAATAGATTTTTCCTTGGTCATGAATACAGTGAGAGTATAAAAATAGAATTACTCCTGAGGAAGAAGTTCCAGAAGAGAGAGTGGCACTTAGATCAGAGGTCTTGTTGTTGAAAAGATAGTCAGTCTTAGGGCCCACACTCAGAGGGAGCCAACCTGGGGAAATTTCCCCTTTGTCACAGGATAAGGGCACTAATTGTTTCTGAAGAGCCTAGCAATGTCCTTAGCCAAAGATTTCAGTTTAGGCAAAAGTTGAAGGCTAAAAAGACTCTAGCCAAATAATAAAGTTGTGTGTACTTTAGAGAGCAGGTCTAGTGAGTACAGCAGATGTCTAGCCAAGACATCTCTCCAAGTAAGACAAAACATGAGGATCACAAGAAGGCATTAGGAGACTGTACTACAAGAGATTTGAGTTGTCCCTGCACACATATTCCTCTCTCATATGGATCTCTCATGTAGAACCTCTGTCCTTGATCTTTCTCCTTACTGATGATGGTGTTTATGTTTGTAGGAGACCACGGTGTAAATATGGGAGATGCAGTTTTCTATTCTAAATCTTCTTACTATAGTATTCTAATAAATGCCTTTGCTTTGAGCTAATTCCATTCTATTGCTTACTATTGAAAGGCAGGCACTTTGGTGGGGGCATAAGCCATCATTTTAGGAGTGCTGACCCACAGATTATTTTAAATTTGGGGTAGGCATTTGCTGGTGAACCTGCCTTCTACTTGAGAGGATTCCAAATGGGCACTATTTTACTACATGAAGAAATCCATGAACCTGGGGGTAGTATAAGTGGGAGAGGAAAGAGGAGATATTGGGTCAAACCCAATATAGAGAATCACAGAAATTATATCATGAGGATAATATGTGGCAGACCATCTGATCCAAAGAAAGAGAAGACGATAAATTTGGAAATAAATCACAAACTTTGAATGGAGGTAGTGGTAAAGGACTTCAACACTCTGGATGTTAGCACTACAGTTGATAAAATTCTAGATTTACCTCAAAGATAAGTTATTCTTCAAAAGCTAGAAGAAAATAATGCCAAGAACTATTATTCTTGCCAAAAAGGAGGAACTGTCAAAGTAGAGTTAGAATTTTGAACTGGTATAGTGACAACCAAGATAAACAAGGTGTTACAAGATGTGAATAAGAGTACTTTGCTCTCAATGAATTCAGATTACCTGACTGAGATGAACCACATTATAGGGCTCAGAAAGAAATGAGGGATAGACGTTGAACAATTTTCAACTGTTTTTTTTCACACACAAATCTAATAAAACTAAGATTAAAAGGTAAGCAATTAAGCAGGAAGAAATTTTACAGTAAATTTTTCTAACAAAGATCTCATTTTCAAGATAGAGAAGAAACCATTCCAAATTTATAATTTAAAGCTATTTTCCAACTGATAAATGGTTCTATATGCAGCCATATTTAAAAATTGACTAAATTGCTACAAATTAAGGAAATGTAAATCAAAGCAATTCTCAGATTCTACCTCATACCCATTTGAATATTTAAGATGACATCTTGGAGGGAGTGTGAAAGAAACAGGGAAATTGAAGTGCTATAGGTAGAACTGTGAGTGGGCATTACCATTCCGGAAAGCAATTAGAATTATACACAAAAAGTTTCTAAACAGTATGTGCCCTTTGACCTGCCACTGTTAAGGGTATAGCCAGAAGAGATTTAAGAAAGCAGAAAGGGTCTTTTATTTACAAAATATTTATAGCAGTACTTTTTGTAGAGATGAAAAACTGAGAACTAAGGGGCCATCCATCCATTGAGGAATGACTGAATAAACTGTAGTGTATAATAAATGTGATGCTATACTGTTATACTGTTAAGAAAAATGAGGAAATGGATTATTTCAAAGACATCAAAAGATGTATGTGAACTGATGCAGAGTGAAGGGAGCAAAACCGAAATAACAATTGGTGCTAAAACATAAAAATTATAAAAATAAATGATCTTGAGGACTTTTAGAAGCTTATGAAGAATGGAATGAGCAGAACCAAGAGAATAATTTACAGCAGCAACACTGCAAAAACAACTTTGAAAGCTGAGAGGACTATGACCAAGACAATGACCACTCATGATTCCAGATTACCAGTGGTAAAATACACTATCCATTACAGAGAGGTGATGGATTTAGGATGCAGAATACTTTCGTATACTGCCACTGAGGGAATTTGTTTTGCTTAATTATGCTTATTTGTCACAAGAAACTTGTGTTTCTTTTCTTTTTTTCAATAGGGTAGGGAATAGGGAGAGAGAGAAAACAGCTTTTCTGTTAACTTTAAAAAATAGATAGGTGGGGGGGTACTACAGATATGAAATGTTGCATCAACTTTCATATGAGGTTATTGTATTATTAGTTTTACTTAACTGTTTTATTTTGTTACAAGAGACCACTCATGAAATAATTTGTAAATGTTTGTAATATTAAAATAATTTTTCATTAATTAATTTATTTTTAGTCTCCCCCAGACAGTGCAATCTGATATAGCCTATACACATACATTCATATTAAACATATTTTCACATTAGTCGTGTTGTAAAGAAGAATTAGAACCAATGGGAGAAACCACGAGAAAGAAGAAACGAAAGAGAGAGAGAGAGAGAGAGAGAGCAAATAGTATGCTTCCATCTGCATTCAGACTCCAAAGTTCTTTTTCTGGATGTGTACAGCATTTTCCATCATGAATCTTTTGGAGCTGGCTTAGATCCTTGCATTGCTGAGAAGAGCCAAGTTTATCAAAGTTAGTCATCACACATTGTGGCTGTTACTGTGTACAAAGTTTTCCTGGTTTTGCTCACTTCACTTAGCATCAATTTATGTAAGTCTTTCCAAGTTTTTCTGAAATCTGCCTGCTCATCATTTCTTATAGAACAATAGTATTCCATTACATTCATATACCACAACTTGTTCAGTCATTCCCCAATTGATGGGGATCCCCTCAGTTTCCAATTCTTTGCTACCACAAAAAGAGCTGTTATAAATAATTTTGTACATGTGGGTTCTTTTCCCATTTTTATGATCTCCTTGGGATATAGACTTAGAAGTGGTATTGCTGGGTCAAAGGGCATGCACACTTTTATAGCCTTTTGGGCATAGTTCCAAACTGCTCTCCAGAATGGTTGAATCAGTTCACAACTCCACCAACAATGCATTAGTGTTCCAATTTTCTCCAACATTTATGATTTTCCTGTTTTGTCATGTTAGCCAATCTGATAGGTGTGATGTGGTACCTCAGAGTTGTTTTGATTCTCATTTCTCTAATCGATAGTGATTTGGAACATTTTTTCATATGACTATAGATAGCTTTAATTTTTTTCCTCTGAAAACTGCCTATTCATATCCTTTGACCATTTATCAATTGGGGAATGACTTACATTCCTTTTTTAATTTTTTTATTTTTAGGCAACTGGGGTTAAGTGACTTGCCCAGGGTCACACAGCTAGTAAGAGTCCAACTAGCTGCCCCTATGACTTATATTCTTAAAAATTTGACTCAGTTCTATATTTTAGAAATGAGGCCTTTATCAGAGACACTGGTTGTAAAAATGTTTCCCAGCTTTCTGCTTCCCTTCTAACCTTGGTTGCATTGACTTTGTGCAAAAACTTTTCAATTTAATATAATAAAAATTATCCATTTTGCATTTAATAATGTTCTCTATCTTTTGTTTGGTCACAAAATCTTCCATTCTCCATAAATCTGACAGGTAAACCGTTGTTTACTTCCCTAATTTGCTCATGATATCAGCTTTTATATCTAAATCGTGTACCCATTTTGACTTTATCTTGGTATAGCCTGTAAAATATTGGTCTATGCCTAGTTTCTGCCATACTATTTTCCAGTTTTCCCAGCAGTTTTTGTCAAATAGTGAGTTCTTATCCCAGAAGCTGGAGTCTTTGGGTTTATCAAACAGTAGATTACTATAGTCGTGGACTTCTGTGCCTTGTATACCTAACGTTCCATTGATCCACCATTTTATTTCTTAGCCAGTACCAAGTAGTTTTGATGATTGCTGCTTTATAATACAATTTAAGACCTGATATGGCTAGGCCACCTACCCTTGTATTTCTTTTCATTCATTTCCTTTATATTCTGGACCTAAAAACAAAATTTCAATAAATCTTTTTAAAAAGATGTAATTAGATGGTTCAGAATTCAGAATAGTGATTAATGAATCAATGTTAACCCAGTTGAAGCTCTCTGAAAGAGGACTTCATTAATGTGCCCTTAGTCTTATTCTATTAAAGCTAGGCTACTGAGTTGTGAATGAGTTAATTAAAAAAATTCTGTCTTAAGAATTAAACTTAAAGCATTGCTCAAAGAAATGTTTTGCAAATACCTCTGCCTTGTTCTCTATTGAATAAATCCAATATAATATTTTTTCAACATTCATCCATCTATCCATCTGTAAGTCCAACATCCATCCAACAAATATTTAAATACTTTTGCCCTACCCTAATATTACACTAGAGGGCAGCAGAATAGAATCTATAGCCCAGTTTAATACTAAGACTGCTCCAACCTAGCCAGAATAAGAAAAATTAATTCTTCTTACTGGAAAATAAACATGGGAGGGAGTTGTGCAATAAAACCTTACACATAAAATACTGATAATATCTTGGAAGTTATTTCCCTATTGAAAAAAAAATTACACGTTTTCTTTTAACTGACATGGCTCTGAAAACAGGCTTCGACAAGTTCCAGCTTTCTTTCTTCCCTTCTATCAACTCAACAAATATTTGTTAAGCATTTACTATGTTCAGATATTAAGACAGGTGTGGAAGATACAAAGACAAAAAAAAAAAACCAAATTAGTCTCTGCCTTCAAGAATCTTTCTTTTTTCTTTTCTTCCTTCTTTCCTTTTCTCCCCTCCTCATTCCTTTTCTCCCTTCCTCCTTACCCTCCTCCTCTTCCTTGCCTCCCTCCTGTCTTCATTCCTTTCTCCTTTCCTTCCTTCCTTCCTTCTTTCCTTCCTTCCTTCCTTCATTTCATCCTGCCTGCCTTCTTTCCTTCCTTCCTCCCTTCTTTCCTTCATTCCTTTCTCTCTTTCTTTCTCCCTTCCTTCCTTACTCCCTCCCATTCTTCCTCCCTTCCCATCCTTTTTCCCTTTGGTGTTCCTGCCTCCCATCCACTTTTTCTTTCTTTCTTCCTTTCTTCCTTCTTTTCTTTCTTTCTCCCTTCCTTCCTTCTTTCTTTCCTTCCTTCCTTTCTTATCCTTTCTCCCTTTGGTCCGTCCTTCCTCCCATCCATCCCTTCTTTCTTTCCTTCCTATCCTCCCTCATTTCAAAGTTCATTCTTCCATTTAATAAACATCTGCCAATTACAAGAAATTAATAATTATTTTTATTCCAGAGATCAACTACATCCAAGTCTGAAATAAAGACACAGGAAAAAACAAATGAATAATCCAGTATCCAATGTTTGTATCCTGAGATGACTCTTCATCTTATTTTTATCACCTAGGCTTAAAAATAGCATCATTCATGCAGTTATCACCCAGTGATTATCCTAGATGGATAGTCTCAAAGGGCAATCAGGCATTTGCTAATGACTTATGAGCATTAACTTGTTTTTCCAAGTTAGAAGGGGAGCAGCAAATAGCCTGTTCTACCTCAAAACTTCCTAATGAATTGAGCACAGTAATAACTGCTCACATTTGTGTCCTTTTTTAACGGAAATGATATACTTTCCATATATTATTTTACTTAATCCCTATAACAACCCTATAAACCCTATAAAATAGATAATGCTATTATCCACATAAACAAACTGAAGGTCAGAGAATTCAGTGATTTGCCCAACCTCACACAGCTCAAATATGCAAATGGTTCTGTGATCTCATCAATTTGTGATGCAGGTTGAATTCTATCCATGCTTATCTATCCTGTGTCACTCTTGTATATCTCCTCCCAAAAGTTTACCAGAGGGAAGGAATTCTCCCAACTGCCTGAAGCCTTCTTACTTTTTCCTGGCATTAGCTCTGTATCAGTGGGATACCCTAAGCAGCTAGGTGGCACAATGGATAAAGCACTAGGTTTAGAAGCAGGAAGACTCATCTTCATGAATTCAAACCTGGCCTCAGACATTTAGTAGCTGTGTGACCCTGGGCAAGTCACTTAACCCTGTTTGCCTCTGTGTCCTCATCTGTAAAATGAGCTGGAGAAAGAAATGGCAAACCAGTGCAGTATCTTTGCCAAGAAAACCCCAAATGGGGTTACAAAGAGTCATACACAGCTGAAAAATGACCAAATGACAACAAAATGGGATATCCTGGTTGCCTTCCTCCTATCCTTCACCCTAGCACCAACCTATCTCTGCCTAGCGTACAATTCTTCAATGTGACATTTTACTTTTTTTTTTGGAGTTTCTTATTGGTTCTATGTTGCAGTCTGCTGACATCCACATGCACCTCTCCCATTTCTCTCTGTATGACATTTACTTTTAATTCTTCATATTGTATTCTATATCTTACTGTCTTACGGCAATATCAGCAGAATGGGTCTTTGCTCCCTTTATTAGAATGTAAGCTCCTTGAGAATACCAATGGTCTTGCTTTGGAATCCCCATGTCTTAGTAGACATGCACTTTGCACACAGTAAGTAAATGTTCTTTCATTCATTCATTTATTCACGGGAAGTTTGGTATCAGTTAGGAGCTTTACAATTTCCTGAAAGCAATCAAGATGATTCTCTTCCTCCCTTTCAACTCTGAGCCCAACTTTTTGTCCATCTGTCCCTTATACACATACTCCTGAACAAATTATAGAGGATATCTGTCCAAATGTGTGTTGAAACATGAGCAATAAACATTAGTTCCCTTGGTCTTTTCTTGTGTAGATGGACAGACTAAATTCCTTCGAGTGATTACAGATTTCTTTCAAGGGGCTCTGAAATGTCCTAAGACTTGACACAAGAGTGCAATGTCCTCCGAAAACAAAAATATACATACGACTTCATCATCCACAGGGAATCCCTCTTTGCTCTGAATCCTGCCCTGGATCTCCTCTATCAACTGTGAAAATACTTCCGCTGAATATAGGTCTGTTTTATGCCTTGCCTGACATTTATTATGAGAGAGCCATGGGATAGAGTTATTCTCAATACAATATATATCTTCCAATGTATCTTGAATGCTTCTGATGTATGTATAGGAGTCCTCTTGTTGTAAAAAGACTGTGTATAGCAGCATTTTCCCCCTACCAAACCAAATATTTTTTCATAATTAATAAGCATTAATTGCAATGGAATCTTACGATCTCTTCATCTTGGGAAATGGTGAATATGTGACATATTGTTGAGGATCTCTTGAAAAATTCTGCTTGTTCCCTGCTGTTACCCTCATTGAGGGTGCCCTTGTTCATGAATTTGTTGTTGTTCAGTTGTTTTTTAGTCATGTCCAACTCTGTGAACCCATTTGGAGTTTTCTTGGTAAAGATACTGGAGTAGTTTGCCGTTTCCTTCTCCAGCTCATTTTATAGATGAGGACACTAAGGCAAACAGGGTTAAGTGCCTTGCCCAGGGTCACACAGCTAGCAAGTTTCTGAGGCTGGATTTGAACTCACAAAGATAAGTCTTTCTGACTCCAGGCCTGGCACTCTACCTGCTGAGCCACCTAACTGCTCCATTGATCCTGAATGCCTTCTCATATATTTTTCTAGTCCTTACCTTTTCCCACCATTTCACTGAAATCATCAAGTAAGTCAGATATTTACTGACTAAGGTACATATGTTGATTTGATTTAGAGGGTCTTATCAAGTTCTTTGTAGAATTCCTCTACTGCTTCATCCTCAGCAATCAATATTGACACATAAATTGCAATTATTTTCATGGTGGTCTTTCTGCAAATACTTATCCTTAGTATTACATTATGTGATGATCAAATGTCCTGTGAAATGATGTTTCCTTTTTACCTCTGGGAATAAGCTAAAACCCACTCTGCCAGCTCCTTTTTTTGCCTTTCCAAGGAGTACCTGTGAGCCAGCCTTCACTTCAACTGCAACTTTATTCTTTCTTCTGGTCTTTTCTATAGCAAAAAAGTGATAAATCCACTTATTAATCATTGGATAAGATTCATATATTGAAAGTGCCAATAGTCAAGTTAAGTCAAATTAACAATTTAAAATCTTTGTAATTCTTCATACCCTCTGTCCACTTTCTGTGCACTCTGCCTCTGTCACTGTAGAAGTGGATGAGGGCCACATAGGCCTAATGGTCTCGTTTTAGTTTTCTGTGTTTCACAAGTTGCCATGGCAAAAACAAACAAACAAAAAGCAAAAACACAATAACACCATCATCAGGTGGTCAGACTGCTGCCGATGTGTCTCTATGTACTTAGCTAGGTTAGTCCTCAGAAACAGACTTGGTCTATTGCACAAGGGAATTCAGATAAAAAGCATCATCCCACACAGAAATAGCTTTGACAATCTTTATTGCTACTCATAAGGAAAGGAGGAGAACTAGCTGCTGGTAGGTACAATCACTGGGTGAGGCCTCCATATACACAGTGGCAGGGGCCAGCACGTGGAAGGGCAGGAGGTAGTATCCACGCTTGGGCTCAGCTTTAGATATCATTTTCAACAAAGAGCCAATATGATACAAATGGGAGATTGTCTTGTTATCTATAGGTCCAGTAAAATGAAAGATATTTCTAAGTTACTTAATAAGGAGATTAGAATGCAGAGCAAGAAGGTAGGAAAGTTAACCTTAATAGAATTATTCCAGCAGGAGGCTGAAATGGGAGTCTGGGACCCATGCCAGTCTATTTTCATTGACTCACTGACAATATGAAAAGCTTTACACTCCATAGGTGTAGCTTTAGTGGACCCAGGATCAGCTTCAAGCCACAAAAAGGCATCAAAATCAGATTTTGTGGAGCTATTGTGCTTTAAAAAACAACAACACGGCAGCTAGGTGGTGCAGTGGATAGAGCACCGGCCCTGGATTCAGGGGGACCTGAGTTCAAATCTGGCCTCAGACACATAACACTTACCAGCTGTGTGACTGTGGGCAAGTCACTTAACCCTATTGCCTAGCCAAAAGAAAAAAGAAAAAACAACAACAACAGGGTAGAATGTAAGCTCCTTGAAGGCAGGAATTGGTTGGGTTTGCTGTTGTTTTTCATTTTGTACTTTTTTATTTTGTGTCCTCAAGGCCTAGCAGAGTGCCTTGTATTTAATATATGCTTGCCATGAAAGCTATTGAGGAATTTAAATCCAGGGCTTCAGACTCCAAAGTCCTCCACTTATTCCAGTACACCAGGACCTTTAGAATTTATGTGATCTATTTTGTCCCTAGGAAGCATTAATGAAGCTTCAGTATCTTGTTGATATTTTATAAATGTACTTACATATTTAGAAATCCAAAGTGATAAAGTAGAGTGAGCAAGGGATGTGAAGTCAGAGGGTGTAGGCTCACATCCTGTCTCTGCCATTTATGGTTGGAAGACCTTGGACAAATCACTGGGCCTGAGTTTCTTCATCAATAAAATGGGGCAATTATGGTAGTTGGCCTCTAAAGTCTCTTCTGGATCTAAACCTCATGCATTGATTTAGGTGGATTTGAAGATATGTTCCAAACGTTGCACTGGACCCAGACGGCTTTGGAGGAGAAAGTGAGGCTGATGACTTTGCACAGTCCTCCCTCACTTAAATCTAATTTATTTGTAAGCCATGGCATCAGCTCCCTGATGTCATTGTCCTCTTCGAGAATGAAGGACAAACAACAACAGTAACCACCAGATGTCACAATGAAAAAGCTATCTGGAGGAACTAGAAAGGGAAGATTTGGTTGTTGCTGTTTAGTTACAGAGACAGTTGCATGGCTTCCCAAGATATTTTGACTGCCATGTATCTTGTTAAGAGAATTGCCAAATGTCTTCGTTGGGCACCCCCTTCTTTTGGCAATTCAGTTAGCTTCTTAAATACTTGCTACTGAACCCATGATTTCATCAGTGTAAGCACGCACTTCTGCAAAATCAAGTTATCCCTTAAAGGCTTAGAGCAGGATTCTTAATCTGGGGTCCGTGGACTGCCACATGTGCCCCACAGGGAGGGTCAGGTTTCAGAAATTCATGAACATGGATGGGGAAAAATGACATCTCTTTTCACTCACTTTTAACTGAAATTTAGCAAGTCAGTGAAGAATGCAGGCATTAAATAAAGCCCTATTAGCAACATTTGTGACTTCGTCTCCAGTAGAAATCACAGATATTTTCATAGCTGAGTGACCCTAGACAAGTTATTTAACCTCTTTCAGCCTTGGTTTCCTCAGCTATAAAATGGGGATAATAACAGCACCTGCCTCATAGTGTTGTTGGAAGGATTCATGAGATAGAATATGCAAAATGCAGTGTAAGACCTCAAAGCACTATATAAATGCTAGCTATCGTTTCACACTATACTTGTCTCAGGTATCTCAAATTATTGTTATCTGCTCATTACTACTTTGAAATTACTGTAGTTATTAGAGCTGCCAGTGGATTATTCATGATCACTGCCTTTCTGTCAATAAATTATATTAATTAAATTATATTTAATAATAATAGCTATAGTCTATAAATTATATTAATTTATATAGTCTATAAATTATATTAATTAACTAAATTATATTTAATAATAATAGCTACTACTATGTGCCAGGCACTGTGCTAAGTGCTTTGCAAATATTATCGCATTTGATCATAATAACAATAATAATAACTAACATTATTATATTGCTTACTATGTGCCAGGCACTGTTCTAGGAACCTTGCAAATATTAGCTCACTTAATCCTCACAACAACCCTGGAAAGTGTTATTGTTATCTTCATTTTATGGATGAGGAAATAAAGGTTACATGACTTGCCCAGGGTCACACAGCTAGTAAGTGTTTGAAGTCAAGATCAATATTATTGATTTCCTTAATATGGTTTGCATGACTTCACACATATAATGGGTATCATATTGCTTGCCTTCTTAATGGGTGGTGGAGGGACTGGAGAGAGGGAGAAAATTTGAAACTCAAATTTAACTCAAATGTTAACCAATTAAATCATTTTTAAAAATAATAACTGATTTGCCTTGTAATCATATGGACATTATTTTATGTAGTTAAAAGTATTATTCTAAGAAAGAAGCCATAGACTTCAGCAGCCTGCCAAAGAGGTCCATGACATACACAGAATAGGTTAGGAACCTCTGGTTTAGATATTTCTCTGGGCACTGAGAGGTTAAATGATTTGTCCAGGATGGCACATCAGGTTACAAAGAGAGCTGCAGTTTTCTAGACAGTGTCTATAAGGTCACCAAATCCCTAGGGCTTGAAGGGACCTCCCGAGTTTCATAGTGTTGAAGCAGAAAAGGATCCCAGACACCATTTGGTCCAGCTTCCTCTTTTCACAATTGAGTAAATTGAGGCCTGGACAGCTAGGTGGTGCAGTGGAGTCTAGACTTGGAGTCAGGAAGACTCATCTTCCTGAGTTCAAATCTGGGCTCAGACACTTACTAGGTGTGTGACCTTAGACAAGTCACTTAATTCTGTTTGCTTCAGTTTTTTTCATTTGTAAAACAAGCTAAACAAGGAGTCTTGTTGTTCAGTCGTTTTCAGTCACGTCCAACCTCTTCATGACCCCATTTGGAGTTTTCTTGGCAGAGACACTAGAGTGGTTTGCCATTTCCTTCTCATTTTACAGATGAGGAAACTGAGGCAAACAGGGTTAAGTAACTTGCCCGGGATCACACAGCTAGTAAGTATCTGAGGCCAGATTTGAACTCAGGAAGATGAGTTTTACTGACTGCGGACCCAGCATTCTATCCATTGTGCCACCTAGCCACCAATTGAACTGGACAGTAACTTAATAGAGATCATTACAGAGAGTGCAAAGACTGAAATGATCCATTTTCTGCCAGGAAAGCCAATAAAGAGACATTCAGACCCACTACGAGATAATTCTCCTTCCTGGGCAATATTCTCCTGCTTTTGGTTCCCAGAGACTCCAACTTGGGCCCTCCATGTTATCAGATGAACATCCCCAGCTTCAGCACCATTAAAAGAAATTGTACCCAACTGCCACTACCTTTTACCACTATCTCTGGTCACAACTTGCTTGCCAAGCTGTTCTTCGCATGGGGATTACTAACCACAGAAGCAAATTAGGGGGAGATTTTCCGAGGATGCCTAGAGAATGCTCCTCTAGCAACCACAGACCAGGGCAAAAGCACCTAGCTCATTTCTGAAGCCTGGCCATATTTTCAGAAGAATGGATTCAGTGAATGATGCTTTTGTTCTATCCCATTAGAACACAGTTCCCAGAGCAGCCAATATAGTGGCATAATAGCTGACATTTCAGGTTTTTTCTGTTAGGTTAACAGCTGCTGTTTGCATGCCAAACTGCCTTTGGCATTGGCTCACAGTTCACATGCCCTTCTGCCCTGCCTCAATGTCTGGACTTAACATTTCTGGGAACAAAAAAAAAAGAGAGAGTATTAAAAGCTGATGTTTCTAATTTGATCCTGAAATTCCTAAAGAATCTGAATGAAAGATGAACCAAAATAAAGTCAAAGATTAGGGCATAAAGACGAGAGACTGTACATTTCTATCTTCTTGGTAGAGAGGTGGGGCACTATGGGTACAGAATGTTGTATGCTTGGTTAGTAGGTTTTGCCTAATTCCTTTTCGTTGCTTCAAGGGAAAATCTATTGAAGAAAGATAGTTAATATTGGAATATGGCTATTTATGGATATACTACTTTGAACCTGCATGATCTCATCTGATGTTAGAAGCTAAGCAAGGACCGTCCTGGTTAACACTTGGATGGAATCTTAGCAGTAAAGTTTTTCCTTTTGGACAGCTAGGAAGTGCAGTGGATAGAGTGCCAGGCCTAGACTCAGCAAGACTCATCTTTCTGAATTTAATTCTGGCCTCAGACACTTAACTAGTTGTGTGATCCTGGGCAGGTCATTTAACCCCGTTTGCCTCTGTTTCCTGATTTATAAAATGAGCTAGAGAAGGAAATGGAAAACCACTCCAGTATCTTTGCCAAGAAAACTCCAAATGGGGTTATGAAGAGTCAGATACAACTAAAATGATTCAACAACAACATAGCTGTGGTGTCAAAAGCAAAAAGCATTAATAAAACTTAAATATATATGTATAGATATAGATAGATAGATAGATAGATAGATAGATAGATAGATAGATAATGAAAAAGATAAAGATAGCCAGTATTCAAGTATTTTACTATGTTGTTCTGTTATCAAGCAATTCAAATGGTTATGTGGGGAAAGTTTAAGGAAAGTATGTAAAAGGTGATCACATGGTTGTAGGTTTTTTTTTTAATTTAAGCAACTGGATAGCTAACTTGTATTTACCCATACAATGTCCAATCACATTAGCTTTGACTATCAGTCTAATAATCTAAATTCTTCAGCTCACATTTTCAACCCTTGAACTCTTTTTTTTTTTGCAAGAATAACCACCCACTATGTCATTGTTACAGTACAGCATGAAGTCTTCTGGAACACTAATCATCCCAATTCCATCTAATGAGCTTATCACAAACAAAATACTTTGCTAGGTGCCCCCAAAATATCAAGATGAGACTGGTTACTTTCGAAGAACTATTCTTGTTCCTTGGGTGATAGATAAATAAGGTTCAAAATCATCCCACAGAAGTCACTGAATATTTAGTGGGTTAAGTCAAGTGAATATGCATTTATTAAGTACCTACTATTTATACCAAGCACTGTACTAAGCCCTAGAAATACAAAGAAAAGTAAAAGACAGTCTCTGCTCTCAAGGAGCTCACAGTCTTAATGGGGAAGATACAAACAACTATGTTCAAACAAAATGTTGTTGTTCAGTTGTATCCAGCTCTTCATGATCCCATTTGGGGCCTTCTTGGCAAAGATACTAGTGGTTTGCCATTTCCTTCGCCACCTCATCTTACAGATGAGGAAACTGAGACAAACAGGATTAAGTGATTTGCCCAGGGTCACACAGCTAGTAAGTTTCTGAGGCCAGATTTGAACTCAGAAAAATGAGTCTTCTTGACACCTGACCTGGTACTCTATCCACTCTGCCAACTAGCTGCCCTTGTCTTTCATGCTTGAAGAAGACCAAACTGACATCATTATATTGGGATCAAGGTATAATGTGTCTGACTGTGGCTGATCAGACCAATACAGGCTTGGAAGGCTCTGCCACAGGTCAGGCACAAATAGCCCATATGAACATTTGGAATAGAGATGTCTCTAAATTTGTGCATCTCACCTTTCCTTTTCAGCTACTATAATTCCGCTTTGCTCACAGAGCTCAGCACCTTCTTTGATGTGGGCATACCATGTTGGACGGTTTTGTGCCAGTGTCTCCCATGTCTCACAATTGATTCCAAAGTTCTTCAGAGACCCTGAGAGCATCCTTGTATTGCTTCTTCTGACCTCCATGTGAGTACCTGCCTTATGTGAGTTCTCTGTAAAATAGCCTTTTATGCAAATATACACTTGGCATTTGAACAACATGGTCAATCTACTGGAGTTGCACTCTGTGCAGGAGTTTGAATGCTTGGCAGTTCAGTTCAAGAAAGGACTTCAGTGTCTATTACCTTATCTTGCCAAGTAATTTACAGAATTTTATTAAGACAATTCAAATGGAAGTGATTCAATTTCCTGGCATGATTCTGATATTCTAGGCTTCACAGGCATGAAGTCAGCACAATGGATCTGTAGACCTTCAGTTTGCTAGGCAAACTAATACCTTTTTTCTCCCACATTTTCCTTTGAAGCCTCCCAAACACTGAGCTGGCTCTGACAATGCATGTGTCAACTTCATCATCTATGTGTATATCACTGGAAAGTATACTGCCAAGGTAAGTGAATTTATCCACACCATTAAAAATTTCTTCATTTTATGTTACTGCTGGTTCCATGTATGGATGGTTTCATGTATGGTGTAGTGCTGGCTGGCAAAGAACCTCTGTTTTCTTGGTACTGTCAGGCCAATTAGCACAAGCAGCAGACAATCAATCCATACCCTGTTGCTTCTTAGCCTCAGGCTGCATTGAATGCACAATCATCTGGGAACAAAAAGTCACATACCAACTCTCCCTCCACTTTAGTCTTGGCTGGGCCTTTTCAAGTTAAATAATTTACCATCAGTGCAGTAGCTAACCTTGATCCCATTTTCATCCTCATTGAAGGCATCCAACAACATTACTGAAAACATCATGCTAAAATTCATGGGTGCAAGCACACAGCCCTGCTTCACTTCATTGGTGATTGGGAAAGTATGAGAGAATTATCCATTATCCAGAACCCATGTAAGCATGCTGTCATGGAATAGGCATACAATACTAATGAACTTCTCTGGGCAACCAAATTTTTCCATGATTTTCCACAAGCCCTCATGACTGACAGTATCAAAAGCCTTGGTCAGTCAGATGAACATTGTGTACAGACTTTGGTTCTGCTCCTGGCATTTCTTCTGGAGTTGGCAGGCAGCAAACACCATATCAACCATTCCTTAGCCCTTTCTGGAGCTATACTGACTCTCAGGTAGATGACCTTTTTCTAGGTGAAGGATCAGACTATTAAGGAGGACTCTGGCAAGAATCTTGCCAGTAATGACTAAAAGAGAGATCCCTCCTGTGATTGTCACAGGACAATCTATTTGCCTTTCCTTTATAAAGATGGACAGTAAAGGCATCCTCAAACTCCTGGGGGATAGCTTACTCTTGCCATTTAACCTGGAAGATTTCAGCAGCTTTCAAGTGAAAAGTGGACCCCCTACCTTGTAAATCTCAACTGGAATAGACTTACCACCAGGTACATTGCCACATAAAAAGAGCCCAATGACATTCAAAATCTCTTGTTTAATTAGAATTTCAGCTAGGAAGGAATTGACTTCAACCTGAGGTAAATGGTCAATGGCTGCAGCAGTGATTGATGACAGTCTATTGAGAGAACACTATGGAAGTGTTCAGCCCATTTCTCTAGGATCATGTCCTTATCACTAATCAATATGGCTCCATCAGCACTGAGTAGTTGAGATGCCCCACAGATCTTTGGCTCATAAATAGTCTTTAGGGCATCATAAAAGTGCTTTGGAGTGTTTTATGTCTTTTTACTGACCAACCATCCTGCATCTCTTGCACTTTACTTTTCATGGAGTTGAACACTTCCTTCTTAGAGACAGATGAACTATCCTGGTGGTAAACCCTGTGGACTTTTTGGTTTTGTTTAGCAACTTCTGAATTTGCCTATGACTTTTGTCAAACCAATGTTGATGTTTGCAGGTGTTCTGGTCCAGATAAGTAAAAGTGGAACTGTACACCAAATCTTTGAAAGCTGTCCACTCTCTTTCTACTCCACTGTTGCCAACCATGTGTTTGTTGGCTAAGCTTTACCTCCAAGTTAGCAACAAACTTCACCCAAGTAAAAGTGCTCTAGTCTGTTGACATTATATCTTCTGTAGTTGTCTTGCATTGGGGTTGCTGCTTCTGTTAAATGTGAATGTTTGGCTTGGAGAGGATAAGTCCATGATCAGTCCAGCATTCTGCCACACATTGCCGTCATCACTCTCACATTCTGTCTGTCTCCTCTCCTCATGATAATAAAGTCAGTATTGGTGATGAGAAGGTCATGAGATGTACAAGTATTCAATAGTAAGTGACCATTGCTAGTGCTGTTTCCAACTTCATTCTTCCCAAGGACTCTCTGCCATGTCTGATAGTCTGTGCCTACTCTGGCATTAAAGTTACCGAGAATTACAAGCCTGTCCTCTTTTGCCACACTGATGATGAGAGACTCCAGGTCTTCATAAAATGCTTCTTTTATTTCATCAGGGTTCATCATGGTGGGAGCATATGCACTGATGATAGTAACATGGCACTTTCCTGCAAGTGGCAATTACATTGTAATAAGCCTGTCATTCAATCCTTTTGGAAGGCATGCAAGCTTACTGACTAGATTAGTTTTAATTGCAAAACCCATGCCAGCTTGACAGTGCTCCCCATCATTGCATTTGCAGAAAAACGTGTATCCAGTTCCAACTTCAGCAAGTTGGTCTTTATTTGCAAGCCTTGTTTCACTCACAGCTGCTATTTGGATGTGATACCTGCTAAGTTCTCTCATAACAAGAGCTGTTTGTCTTTCAGGTCTACTGAATTTCATGTTGTCCACAAGCAAGTGCATATTCCATGTACCAATGGTTAGTAGAATCATCTTCACAAACATTTTTGTACATTTTTTTGCATGTTCTGACCACAGGGTAGGATCCCTGCCTACCACAGTAAGCAGTTCAAGGTTAGGTTAGGTAAAACAGATAATTTTAGGGCACCTTGTATAGCCCTTTCATCATGCCAGGAAGTGAGCAGTGCAGTCCTTTCAAAAAGCTGCTTAGACATCCAAGGGGCTGCAGAATCCCACTGTTGCTTCAATCCAATGAGAAGATGACGCTGTGGCCTGGGCCGCCTGTGCAAGGTTGTGACTTCAGCTCCCAGTGTATTCATACATGCTGCTTTGTCACTTGCCTTTGGCCCACAGGACTTTGAGGTAGGTAAAATGGTATGAGTGATGTCTTTTGTCTCACACACAAGTTGGATTTAAGTGAGGCAGAATTCCACAAAGTCTTCAAACTCATTCTCTCCTCCAGAGTCATTAAAGTCTAGCAGGCAAGCCAAAAGTCAAGGTGACCAGCAATGGCTCAGGATGCAGTAGATGATCTTGGCATCTTCTATGCCTAACTCCAACCTCTAAGCTCAGGCTCTAAGCACTTCCAAGAGCCTGCTTCCTCCACCTTCATGGCCCGTTGAAACAAATATTTCACATATGCCCATTCTGCCAGGGGAAGTTTTCATATGCTTGGAGCAGACACTCCCCTAACTCACCAACAGACTGACTTCCTGTCAGTTATCCTCAGCCTGGTTTAGCCTGTCTGCCTAAATGGTTTACCAGGTGTGACCACTGAGATCTGGATGGCAGGTAGACACTAAAGATGGAAAGCAGCCCCAAAAAGAGCCCAGTAAGCCCTCACACCCAAGGTGCTAGTCCTCCATGAACACCCGTACGCCCTAGCTCCTCTACAAGCAAGGTAGATACAGGAAAAATTGGAGACAATCTCAGGAGGATTCAGAAAGGCTATTTGCAAAAGGTAAGATTTTAAGTGAAATTTGAAGAAAGTCAGGGAAGCCAAAAATGTAGATGAGGAGAGTGAGAGAATTCTAGGCAGGGCGGCAGCCCATGAAAACGCAAGAAATCAAGAAATGGAATGTCTCATGCAAGGTATGACAAAAAAGCAGTGTTGCTGGATCACAGAGTACATAGAGGAAAATAAGTTGTAATAAGACTGGAAAGGTAAGAGTGAATTACTCTTCACTACCACTACTCTTTCCCCCTACTCTCTACTCCCCCCCCATCAGCTTCTTTTTATGTGTTATCTTCCTCCATTAGAATTATATTAATATAAAGAAACAAGATTTTTCCCATCCAAGGCCGTGGACTCCTTGAAATCTATCTATCAACCTGGAAGACCCCAAGTTGAGAACATCTGCTATAAATTCTTCTAGTGTATGATTTTTGACATTTAGTCATCAGAATACCTTTGGTAATTTTGTATTTTGTAAAAACAAAACAAAATATAACATTCCTCCCAGCCCCTATTCGAGCTGATCACATACCATTTCTAATGGAGAGGGAAATGTCACAATAGACTTTGTTTCTCAAATTCTGGGGCACTTACCAAGCAAACTTTGTTTCCTTAAACTATACTCTACAAGAATGTTCTCTAGCTCCACTGCAGTACTTTTGAGCATCAAATACATTCATTAAACTAACTGATCTTCTTGGCTAGTGAGATCATTAGCCCCCAAGGGAAACTACAGGTACCCCTTTGGAATAGGTAGGTCCTCAAGGAGGGAGGGGACAATGAAAAGATGAGAGAAATCAACTAGTAGGACTATGACTCTTCCAAGAGAGTTAGGTGCCAAGATAGATAAGGAGGAGAAAGCACATGTTGTGCTATTCTGGACTATATCTATCAGGGGTCTGCCTCCAAGGGAGTCACTGTGAATCCATTCAAAGACAGACATTTATTTATTGGGAGCCATGCCAATAGCTTGACACCCAGCTTGCAGTTTTGAACCATGGGTATGGTGCCAGGCAGGGGTATGAACTTTCCAAAAGTTGGGATAAATGGAAGCCCCTCCAACCCATTTCTGACCTAGTTTCCACATAGCTAGGAATGAAATTATGAACTGATGTTTGTCTGCCTCCATGTTAAGGCTTTTCAAAAGTCTGGGTTGTTTCTAGTTGTTTGGTCTGACCTAGGCCAAGCCTGGGGGATGGCAGTTTGGCACAGTGGATTTGGAGCCAGGAGCCAGGTTCAAATCTTGCCTTCAACCTGTGTGACTTTGGGCAAATCATTTGGGCCTCAATTAAATTAACTGTAATATTAAGAATATTGGACTAGATGACTTCTCAGGTCCCTTCCAGCTTGAGGTTTACAATCCTATCATCCTAAACTAGACCTCTTGACATCACAACCCAAAAAGACACAAACTCTTGAGTCAGTCTTGTATTTTGTGTCTCAAGATAAGACATATCTCTCCTTCACGATCCTGACTCAGAGATATTTCACAAATGAACTCATTGAAGACCATACCTGCATCCTGGGAAAGTACCAGGTGCCCCACAACCAAAAGAATGTAAGAACATCTGGGGTATGATCAGGGATGTGCTACAGCCAGCTCATATTAATTAGAGAGAGCCAACTGTTTAATTTTCAGTATAAGTATTCGTCATACCTCGAAATCAACAAATGCTACAAATTAAGGTTTGATTTATTGTTTTGTGGATTCCTTAGACTTAAGAAAGTGATGGGGAAATGTTAATAATGAAGGTTAAACTTAAAAGTATGTTGGGCATTTTTGGAGAACCAGCTGTTAAATATTTACCATTTATTGAGCTCTGTGGCTAAGTGGTAACAATTAACCTGGCAAATTACAAAGGTGACCAACATATTCATTCTGGAAATGTGCTCATATGAGGTACCTCATCCTTTCTCAAGGCTATAATATCACAGAATCTTAGAATTGTAAAAGATGCTTGAAATTGTCTGCTCCAAACTTCCACCCACCAGAGAGCCAAATCTACTCAATTATATAAAGGAAATTCAATTTTCAGACCTGGCTTAGGTCTGACAAACTTTGTTCTCACTCTGGTTACCAAATATTTATACTCATTCGTAAGGATAGGTCCTGTTACCTTTATCAAAAGCAAAATTTATAGAGGCAGCCAGGTGGCACAGTGAACAAAGCCCTGGACCAAGAATCTAAAAGACCTGAGTTCAAACCCTGCTTCAGATACTTAAAAGCTGTGTGTCCTGGGCAAGTCACTTAACTTTGTTTGTAAAATGAAAATAATAATTGCACTTACATAACTCTCAGGGTCATTGTGAAGTTAAAATGGAATGATATTTGCAAAGTGTTTTACAAACCTTAAAATGCTACATACAATGCTATCATCATCAGTCAGCCAAATACTTTTCTCCATGAATGACATAGTATTAGACAAGATACAGTCTTCTAAATAAATGGTAATTTTTAGAAATTTCCATACTTTCAGATTTTCCAACAAAATTTTATCGTTCTCCTTGGTCTGACTCATTAGGCATTATCCTGGCAAATTCTTTCCCTAAGAAAATGAATTTTTTATACAATATGTCTACCACTAAGTGTAAATCCCATGCCTAACTCTTCAAGGACAGTGGCTTTCAATGTTAGCTATAGAGATATAACCCTAAGGGATTGATCAGAGGAATGCCCCAGTCAACTTGGTCTTTTGAAAGTACCTCCCTACAGAGAATGAGGATTTGTCTGCTGGCTAACTAGCTTCCAAAATGAGTTCATTGGTTTAGAGCCAACTGTTTGGTACATACTAGGGCTGGGTTTCAGTGACTAGGGCTCCCAGCCTTCCAGACATCCACCCACCAAGATAAAGTGGTTGACTTTCAAGGGATTTTCAAGGGATAAGAACAAGCATTTATTAAGCACCTATTATACATCAGGCCCTGTGCCTAAAAGCTTCACAAATATAATGCTAAAGTCACTCCTTTGAATTGACCTATAAAAGAAGTCTTCATCAGGGATTTGGGGTTTCTTTTCATCTTTTCGCTTACGCTTTTCTTCTGGAGAGGCAGTGTAACACATCCTCTGTGTGTGTGTGTGTGTGTGTGTGTGTGTGTGTGTGTGTGTGTGTGTCTGTGTGTCTGTGTTTGTGTTGAGGGGTGTAAGGAAGGGCTGTGATTCTCCTCTTGGGGCAAGAGTACGTGGGAGCTGCATATACTTGCCTGTGCTATGTAAGAAAAGAGTTCCTTTCATCTTTTGTTCTTCTTTTTCCCATTCTAATCAGAGATCAGAGACCAGAGAATTGAAATTAGATTTTCCCAAACCAATGATGGAGTAACCTGGAAAAGCACATTGGGAGTTGTACATGGTCAGCCCTGTGACCTTAGAGGAGAGCTCATGAAAAATGTCATTCTTGAACTACTGCCACCTATTTAGAGGAAAAGACATTTCCTAGACACCATGATCCTGGAACTTGAACTTCTAGCCAAAAAATAAAGGGCAGGGTCAACCTTAGGGGTTGCCTTGTCAATAATCCCAAGTTCAAGATTTTGGAAAGATGGCCTTCTGTCCAGAGAAGAGGAATTTCCTATGCAGTGTGCCTCTTAGACAGTGAAAAGCATTGCCTATAGGGCTTCCCCACCTACATCCTTCTCCCACCACACACAAACACACACTACACATTTAGAGAAGTAATAAGGTACCAGAGTCCAACATGAAGGAGTAAAAGCCTTGGCTTTGCTCTTTCTGTGGGTTATTTAAACAGAGCAGGTGTGATGGGAAGGGAATTTCCTGTTCTCCAAGCTGTAAAGTGTATTTCCCTTCCAGAAGTATAAACCATAGGGTGTGGGGGACTATGGTGGAAAAGTAGGATCCATTAAAGAGGGAGGAAAATGGTGTTTAGTTTATGTGGTAATATGAGTCCCTTTACGTATTTTCCACATTTGTTTATGTGCTTCTATGAATCCTTTGCATTTTCTCTGTACCCAATACCATTTATTATCTTGAGTGCTTAAAACTAGGGACCATGTTCCTTATATCTATACTTTGGCTATACATAAGCTATATTCAGAGATTCTCCAGAATAGGCTAAGGACATAAGCCTAAGAGAAAGTAATCACATAAGCTATATTCAGAGATTCTCCAGAATAGGCTAAGGACATAAGCCTAAGAGAAAGTAATCTTTTGGGGGTAACCCAAAAGATCACACTCAACCCATGTGAGCCTAAAGCCTAGGAGTGTTGGCTATAGATTACAATTAGGTAGTCAAAAGACAGTAAACATCATAGCAGTACACAAGTTTTATAGTAAACATAGCCACTTCCATGAATTATGTTTAAATTCACCCTTTCAACTTCATAATATTGTGATTCTATTACTTTATTCCCATTGATAATTTATTAGGCTGCCTTCCAGAATGATCAGCATCTGTCCTCCATTGGAATCACACAATTTTAGAGTATTTTAGAATTGAACTAGATATTAGAAATCATCTAATTCAAGGATTCTTAACCTGGGATCCATGGACCCCCAAAAGACCTGAGGATAGATTTCAGTAGGTCTGTGGACTTGAGTGGAGGAAAAATAATTACATTTTTATTTTCACTACCCTCTAACCAAGAATGTGGTGGTAAACATTTAACAATCTGCTTCCAGGAGGGGTGAGGGGGTTCACATGACACATTTTTAGGTTGAATCTGCATTACTAACATTTTCCCATTTTCTTAGTCTAATAGAATCAACAAAACAACATAACAAGCTCTGATTTGTAGTGTTTACTAATGTCCAAGGTGTAAATGCTCACATGGAAAGTTTAACAATTGGTGAGTCAATTCAAGCTGGCTCTAACACAACCTTACATTAACTGAAATGCAGCATTCCCTTCAAATAGATGATGATACTCCATCTAATCCTGCAAATGACTTTTTCTTAAATGGCTCACAGTACCTATATGTGCAAAATATTTATAATGATCTTTTTTTTTGTAGTGACAAAGAACTAGAAACTAAGGTGGTGCCCATAATTTGGGGAATGGTTGAACAAATTATGGTATATACATGTAATAGAATACAACTGTTCCATAAGAAATAATGAAAAGGATAGTTTCAGAGAAATCTGAGAAGTCTTGCATGCACTGACACAGAGTGAAGCAAAACCAGGAGCAGAACTGTTTATACAATAAATACATTATAAAGACAAACAACTTGAAAAAACTTATGAACTCCAATCGAAGCAATGACCAACTAGGATTCCAAAGGACTAATGGTGAAGCATGCTGCCTACTTCCTGACAGAGAAGTGTCAGACTCAGGGGACAGGATGAGACATACGTTTTGGATATGGCCACTGTGGGAATTTATTTTGCTTAACTATGCATATTTGTTTTAAGAATTTGGATTTTCTTTCTTTTTTCTTTCCAATGGCAGAGGAGTTGAAAAGATAGAAAATAGATTTTTGGTCATGGAAAAAATGAAAAAAATTATTTTTAATGGCACATAGCTCTTATGCCACTGGGTATCATGTCACAGGCAAGTTCCTATCCAAAATGAGTGGGGTAGGAGAGAAGAAATCCTTACGCTCCCTTTCTCCTTGTTTGAATCAGGGAGTCATTTTCTTCATCCTGCCCCCAGCATCAAAGGTAGTAGAAATCTTCTGGCAACCATCATTACCTCACCTGTCAAGGTAATGAAAATGGCTGAGCCAGTAGAGTCAAGGCATATGAAAGAAAATGAATGGATACATCTGTCAAACAGGAAAAGAAACATGTTGCTTTTCATGGTTCTGGTTCTGGTTTGGTTACACGCCAAGACCTTCCCTTATCTTCCCTTTTCTCTTAGGAGCAGTGGCATATGTGGCCAAAGCAGTGGCATATATGGCCAGACCAGAGTAGAGAATTTGCCAAGTTTAAGATAGTGAGAAGCTAGCTTGGTAGATTCTTTTCAGAGAGTTAAGGGGATACCAGGTACCATGTCACAAATGCAAAGCCTTCCATTATGCATGAAACAAAGAAATCCTTCTTTGCCTATGTGACAGGGTTGGCAGCATCCCCTACTTCCTACATGACTTATAACCCTATCTACTCTACAGACCAGAGACTTTCTTCTTTAAATGATGTGTCACAGGGCCTCTTTAACCCAGGTGATGCACATAGGCCTGGCTGCGGGCTACCACAGAGCCACATCCTCCTCTCATGATACATGACTTTGATAACATTTCTTACACCACTTCTCTAGCACAAGTCATTGTTGGTTACAAGCTACAGCCTCTTTTCATCATCATGCATCTTTCAAAGCATGATAAGATCATCGGTTTAGAGCGGGATGAGACTTTATTTTTGATGTTCTGAACTCGACATACACCAAAAAACATGAATATTTTTATATACAAAGGAGGACAGAAAAGGCAGATGGAATGTGAAACCATGAATCTCATTAGAACTAAGCTTTTTTAAAAAAGAATAAATTCATCACCACATTAGTTCCAACATCATTTGGTTTTACTGGCTTACCTTCTGAACATCCTTCTGCTCTCTTTCATGCATTCTCTTTAAATGCTACATTGATGATCTTTTCTTTCTTCCCTTTTTAGTATCACTATCACTATCTTTCCTCTACTTTCTAATTCCCCTCCCCCTCCTCCCAAAAAAAGAAACTTTCCTTTATAACAAATTAGCATAGTCAAACAAAACAAATACTCACACTGACCATATCCAAAAGTGTATAACTCATTCTGTACCTCTAGTCCATCACCTCTCATTGCTGGTCCAATGGACTTGTAGCTAGTCATTACAATGATTAGTTCTTAAGTCTCAAGGTTGTTTTTCATTACAATGTTATAGTTATTGAATAAACTATTCTGATTCTATTCACTTCCCTCTGTATCAATTCAAAAAAGTCTTCCCACTGCAAATACCCCTTACACAGGGCATGTAGACACCTACTCATTCTCTGGGCTGGCTCCTTACTCCAATGTGCTCTTACATAGACAAGTCTAAAAGTCCAGAAAAGGATGACCACATTGGTCACATTAAAATTCTTTCAGGGTCCTAGGTTTAACCCTGCTGTGGGAGAATATGCTCCTTCTTTTCTTCCTTCAGCTCTTAAGTCCCAACTGATGCATTTCTATACACAAAACAACCCACTTATAATGATACTTTTAGAATTTAAACAGTTATTTATTTAACAAGGCAAAAAAAAATACTCATATATTAACATAAATATAAGAATAATAAATATATCACAATCCATACATAAACCTGAATCATACTCTCCCAACAATATACTCAGTATCTGTGAGGGAGAATAGACATACACTTACAGAAACTTGCCATGGAGCCATATGAGTGAGGAAAACCTATGTACTCGGGGGTGACTACATTCCTAGAAATGCAAATTTCAATATCCCCTTTGTGTCTCAGTTATTGTCTTTAAAGGTTTCTTGATGCATGTAGCACCTGTCTTGAATATATGTTCCTACTGCTAAGCTGAGTTGATCCACACTCTGCTTTCCTAACAGCTCACTACGCAAGACATCAAAGGTAAAAGAGACAGTCTACTGGGTGACTTCTCTGATTCTGTTTTCAAATTGATTCTCTGCTCAGCTGGACTTAGTCCTCCACAACAATTTGAGTCTCCAGCACTTTTAGCTTCAAGTTTAGCTGGTGCAGTTCTGAAATCTCTCCTTTCTCCTCTTATCTTTCTGATTCAGATTCTGAGTCTTCTCTTCAAATGACCCTAACTTAGCTTATGGTTACTAACCAAATTCTCATCTTCTGTTTACACCCAGATAAATTACATTTGTCTCTTAATCAATGAATAATTCTGATACTCATATCTCTCCAGCACACTACAATCTGTCATATTTAAAATGGACAATAACTGTCTCAGCAATCTGAGTCACAGTAACTGTTTCTACTGTTGTAGAACTGAGCAAATTTAACTCCACAAATAACTGTTCTCTATTAAAGGGTGGTCCTTCACAAAACTACCCCAGGCTTAGGCAATTACATGTAAGTATGTACATGTGTACTTGCATATATTATGTGTATGCATACACATTTATGTATACACGTACTGTACATGCGTGTATAAACCTTGTATCAGAAGTCCCTTTCTATAGAGCTCCAGCCTTGGAGTCAGGAGGACCTGAGTTCAAATCTGGCCTCAAATATTTGACACTTACTAGCTGTGTGACCCTGGGCAAGTCACTTAACCTCACTGCCTAGCCAAAAAGCAAAAAATAAGAAATAAAAGTCCCTTTCTGACAGGAGCAGCCTAGGTAAATTTTAGAGACTTAACACCCCTCTAATTCATTTGCCTCCACCCAGATAGAATCCAGAAACTTCATTATCTGACTTGTTTGCTCCCACACAAACTGAACCTGAAATCTTTACTACCCAGAATGCTTGAATTAGTGGCGCCAACTGTTCTTACAAGAACTCTGGCTAATAAGGCATCCCATATAAAGCAGATTTTATTTACATAGTAAGTTCTTATCTTATCTTAGCTTTGCTCTTTTAGTGGCTTCTGTCCTGCTCTAGTTCTGCACCAAGCTGACCTTTCACCGATTCTCTTCCAGTCAATGCTCCTGCAAGTTACTCCTTCAACAGCCTCTCTTCCATTGCAGCAACTCCCTCAGCTGTATCTTCTATCTTCTCTGTAGGAAATAATAAAGTTCTCATGCAACATGATTACACTGTAATCTTGGTGGAAGGTGTTACAGCTCTTGACAATCCAGAATGCCTCTGGGTATTTAAGATTTGTTTTGGATAATGGTACTGAAATTTATCTTCAACTCACAATCTTCAACCAAGTCTCCATTCCAGTAGCAGTGAAGTGAATCTGTCCCATTTATCACTCTCCCTTAATGCTAATGCCTTTGGACTATTGATTATCCCCATTTATTCTATATAGGTCTTGTTTGTACATAGTTCTTTGAATATTGTCTCCTTCGTTAGCCTGTCAGCTTTTTAAAGGCACTATCTTTTGCCTTTCTTTGTATCCCCAGGGCTTAGCACCAGATGGTTGTTTATTGACTGACTAAAGAATTTTACAGGAGGTACAGTAGTAATATTACCTTATCAAATAACTAATATGTAATACTGTCCTCCACCAAATTCCCCAAGTTTCTCATTGTGGCTTGCTCACTCTGGCTTCTTGAAGGTCCTGCCAGACAAGTGCAGGTGCCAATGAGTCCTGACAAATCTAGAAAAGGTTCAAGTAAGGCCATGTGAATGGTCTTACATATGTTGTCTAAGACCAGCTGAGCTAAGTTTGGGAGGGCTCATGACCATACTGGCCACAGTGCACCCAAAGCAACTGCCAAAGACAATTTTTAGCTGCAATTTAGGCCAGTGGAAAGCAACTCTAGGAGAAAATCAAATGCCCTCCTTTCTCCCTTCTTCACTTTCAAGTCAGGAGGGGTTGTGATCTATGCTGGTGGAGAGAGTGCCTACATGCAGGAAATTGGAGTATTGAAGCAAAACTTTCATGCTGAAGAGAAGTCTCCCTTGCCCAACTTTCTCCATAAAAAAAATTTCCCTATAATTTCAGGTGACATTGTTTCCTTTTTGACAAACCCTGGCACTGTGTCTATACCACACATTGCAGGAACCTATGTTTCATTTGATAATGATGATGATAATAATAATAACTGGTATTTGCATAGTGCTTTTAAGTGCCTTACATACTTTGTTCTCACAACAATCTTGGGAAGCAAGTGCTCTATTTTCTTCCCTTAAAACTAAAATTCTGAACAGAACAGAAGGAAGACAAAAGAGACAAGCAGAACAACTTCGAGAGTTACATGTTGAATTTGAATTCTAGCAATTCTCATATTTCTTCCTCATGGAAGAACTGGGTCTACAAAATTTCAATCTTCATAATTTCTCATCATTCCTCAGATGACTTCCTCCAAAGAATTTTAGTCCAAGCGACCCTAATTATCTGACCTCTGAACCTTTTGGAATCTATTTTCTGAGAATCTAAAATCCATGACAGATTATTCTGTCTTTCCTTTCCTCTCCTCTATCACACACTACAGGAGAAAATGGAATGTGCTCCCTCCTTACCTCAGTCTCTTAAAAGCTTCAAGTCCCTTCAAGATTCAACTTGCCTTCCACCTTTGACAAGAGGCATTTATTGATTTTCCTATTACTAGGGCTCTCCCTTTAACCCTTAATCCTCCCACCTATAAAATTTCTTTTGTATGTATTTCTCTCTGTATATATAAGTTCCTCCTCCCTCCTTAAGGGCAACGTGCAAACTAAACATAACATAGATTCACATTTTCACATATAATCTTATTTTTCTGTTTTAGTTTGTATGGGGGAAATACTCAATTTATTTGAAATTTGTAAAGTTCAGGATTTTGATTTTTTTAAAATGCTTAGAGGTAAAGAACCTAACCCATTTAGATATTTGCCTCCTTCAGAAATGACCAGTTGGGTAGTAAGAGGGAATACAGAATTCTCTAAAGAGATAAAGCAAAATAATTCACTATCCTGCAGCTAGTTTCCTTTCCATTTGGGTTTGCCCACAAGAGGAACTTCCTCAAGGGTAGTAGGGTAAAGGAGAGAATAGAGTAGAAGGAATTGGGGTGAGGAGGGGAAGGTGGATGTATAGCACTGGCTAAAAGCCGTTCTGCTTAGAGGGTGATGAATTCTTTGACCTCCTCTTAAAAAAAATGTTCCCTAGCCTTTTCAGAGTTCTGCTGCCCTATCATTAGCTGTTTAAGTAGAAGAATCAGCTCCAACTCTCTCCCAGCACACTCACACACTCTGAAAAGGACTTGATGTCTCCAGTTTCTTTTATTTGCTAAAAAGTTATGAGTTAATGCTACTTTTTTTCCCGGAATTTTTCAATACCTACTGAGCTCATTGGAGAAGCTCTGGGCTCAAAGTCTCAGCAGAATAAGCCTCTTTTGTGTGTTTTGTGTAGTTATATACTCCCTAATACAACGTTGAATATTAATGGCATAGACCCAGGAGCCTATAGGGAGTGATTTTGAACCCAATAAAAGCATTGTAAAGTCTCAAAAACAGGGCTTTTGTTTCTCTCACTTAATGCTAGGCCATTTGTTCCTTCAGTTTGAATTACTGTGCTGCTATAGAGAAGAGCAGTGGTTCTGGCATCAGAAGACTTGAGTGTAACTCTGTGTGATCTTGGGAAAGTCACTTAACTTTTTTGAACTATCTGAAAGCCATGACCCAAAAGAGAGCTTAGACATCATATTAAAAGAAATTATAAAGGAAAACTGCCCTGATATCTTAGAAGCAGAAGGAAAAGGGGAAAGGAGAAGAAGAAGAGGGGAAATCATCTCACATAAAAGAGACACAAAAAGAAGATTTTTTATATTGCAGGGGGAAATTGACAGGGGTGGAGGGGGAGTGGAGAGGGCAATTCTTGAATCTCCCTATCATCTGCACTGGCTCAAAGAAGGAAGAACGGATATAGGCACTCAGTTGGGTATAGAAATCCATCTTACTCAACAGGTAAGTTGGAAGAGAAGGGGCTAAAAGAAAGAGGTGGGGGAAGTGATGAGAGAGAGTGGATTAAGGAAGGCAGTGCTCAGAAGCAAAACAGATTTTGAAGGAGGGATGGGGATAAAAAAGAGAGAAAGAAGGATAAACAGAAGAAAATAGGATAGAGGGAAATGAAGTTACTAACAATAACTGTGAATGAGAATGGGATGAACACATCCATAAAACAGAAGCAGATAGCAGAATTGATGAGAAACCAGAATCCAATATGTTGTTTACAAGAAACATACTTGAAAAGAAAGAGATATAGAGAGTTAAAAGAATGGCTGGGGCAGAATCTATTACGCTTCAACTGAAATAAAAAAGGCAGAGGTAGCAATATCATAATCTCAGACAAAGCAAAGGCAAAAAAAAAACTAACTAAAAAGAGATAATCAGAAAAACTACATTTTTCTGCAACGTACCATCAATAATGAAGTAATATCAATACTAAAAGTATATGCACCAAGGGACATAGCACCCAGAGTCTTAAAGGAAAAGTTAAATGCATTACAGGAAGAAACAAATAGTAGAACTATACTACTGGAGGACTTCAATTTATTCCTCTCAGAACTAGGTAAATCTAACCATAAAATAAAAGAGAAAGAAGTTAAAGAGATGAATAGAATTTTAGAAAAGTTGGATATGATAGACATCTGGAGAAAACTGAATGGGAATAGAAAAGAGTATACCTTTTTTTCAGCTGTACAGGGCACCTTCACAAAAATTGATCATGTATTAGCACATAAAAACCTCACAAAAACATAAATGCACCCTTTTTAGACCATAATGCAATAAAAATTATATTCAGTAAGGGGCCTTGGAAGTATAGATTAAAATTAATTGGAAACTAAATAGTCTAATCCTAAAGAATGAGAATGTTTACCTTTTATGTATATAAAATGTAGAAGAAGAAATTAAAACTATTATTAAGAGCTATTTTGTACAATTATATGCAATAAAACTGACAATCTAAATTAAATGGATAAATATTTACAAAAACATAAATTGGCCAGATTAACAAAAAAGGAAATAGAAAACAGATAGTTCTCACTTTACATAAGCAGACCCTTCTGCAGATCTCTATAAAAAGTAATTTCTACCTAATATGAATTTGCCATCAGACCTGAGAGTGGAGGAAGGGAGCCACAAGCCTGTGAAGGGGGGAAGTCAAAACAGGTTCAAAAATAAGCTGAGGGCAGGCACAGAGAAAAGAGAGGAGGAGGAACACAAAGAGGCAGAGCCAAACATGTGGGAGCCTGGCTGAATCAAGAGGAAGAACAAGCAGGTGGAGGGTTGGGACAAAAAAAGTTGGGACCAGCACAGAAATAGACAGGAGAGTATGGACAATATAGGGGAGAGGAAGATTGGGGACAGGCACACTGTGTCTTGAGAGACCAAAGACAGACAGGATGGGGGAAGGGGGAAACCAACAAAGGTAGGCAGATCTTCGGGCCAAAGGTCTCCTCTCTCTGCAAAGGAGATCTCAAGTCAAGCCCCTAGGGTGTGATCTCTCAGAGCATCCTCTGCTTTCAGTTGGAGAAGTTTTTAAGGTTTGGTTTGGTTTTAGGCATGGGGGAAGTAGGAGGGCCACAGAGCTCCAAGCCCAGGGGCAGGAGCTGAGAGAGCATAACACTGTACAGTAAAGTTAGCATAGGTGTTTTTTGGAATGTGAATTTCTTTCAGAATTCTTTACCTGAAGTCAAATTTGCATAACGCAAATTGACATAAAGTGAGAACTGTCTGTACTTAAACCTTATCTTAGAAAAATAAATTAAATGAGTCATAAACAAGCTCCCTAACAAAAATCCCTAGGGCAGATGGATTCTACCAAATAATTAAGGAATAATTTATTCTAATACTATATAAACTATTTGGAAAAATAAGTAAAGAATGAGTCTTATCAAATTCTTCTATGATACAAAAATGGTTTTTAGACTTAAACTAGGGAGAACAAGAAGAGTGAAAGAAAACTACAGACCAGTTTCTCTAGTGAATATTAATGCAAAAATTTTAAATGAAATGCTAGCACGGAGACTATAGCAATATATCACAAAAATCATACACTTATAAACAAGTGGAATTTATATCAGGAATGCAGAGCTGGTTTGCTATTATGAAAACTATCAGCAGAATTGACCACATCAATAACAAAGATAAAAATCATATGATCATATCAATAGATAAAGAAAAAAGCTTTTGACAAAATATGAACACCCATTCCTATTAGAAAACACAAACATAAATAGAATTTTTCTTAAAACGATAAGTAGAATCTACATTACTTGTAATGGGGATAAGCTAGTTTTCCCAATATGATCGGGGTCAAACAAGTATGTCCATTATCACTGCTATTATTCAATACTGTACTAGAAATATTAATTATAGCAATAGGAAAAGAAAATTAAATTGAAAGAATAAGAATAGGCAATGAGAAAACAAAATTGGCACTCTTTGTAGATGATATGATGGTATACTTAGAGAACTCTAGAGAACGAAATAAAAAACTAGTTGAAACAAGTAACAACTTTAGCAAAGTTGTAAGATATAAGATAAACCCACATAAGTTATCAACATTTTTATATATTACCAACAAAACCCAGCAGCAAGAAATACAAAGAGAAATTACATTTTAAATAATTGCAGACATTATAAAAATACTTGTGAGCCTACCTGCTACAATATACACAGGAATTTAATGACTATACTAACAACATACTTATAACACAAATTAAGACAATTCTAAACAACTGGAGAAATATTAATGGCTTGTGGGTAGGCCAATCCAATGTAATAAACGTGACCATATTATCTAAATTTATTTATTCAGTGCAATGCCAATCAAATTACTAAAGAACTATTTTATGGGACTAAAAAAACAAATAAAATTAATTTAGAAAAACAAAGGGTCAAGGGCATAGAGGTAATCAATGAAAAAAAACGTAAAAGAAGGTAGCTTAGCAGTATCAGATTTGAAACCATATTACAAAGCAGTAATTATCAAGGCAGTCTGCCATTGGCTAAGAAAAAGAGTGATCAATGGAATAGATTAGGTATACAACATATAGAAATAAATGGCCATGGTAATCTAACATCTGATGGACCCAAAGAGCCTAGTTTGGGGACAAGAACTGCTGGGAAAACTGAAAATCAATCTGGCAGAAACTAGTCCTGTATCAACATCTCACACTATATACTGAGAAAATCTCAAAATGAGTACATGATTTGGTGATATCATAAGCAAACTAGGGGAATGTGGATAGATAGACAGACAGATAGATAAAGGAAGATTTTGTGACAAAACAAGAGATAAAGAGGGTCATGGGAAGCAAAATAGATACTTTTTATTACATTAAAGTAAAAATATTTTGCACAAACAAAACCAATGCATTAAAATTAACAGAAAAGCAGTAAATTTGGAGGAGGGCTTTATAGCAAGTGTCTCTGATAAAAGTCTCATTTCTCAAATAAATAGAGAACTAAGCCAAATTCATAAAATAAGAGTTATTATGCAATTCATATGAAAAAATGTGCTAAATCACTAATAATTAGAGAAATGCCCATTAAAACAACTCTGAGGTACCACTTCATACCAATCAGATTAGCTTATATGACAGAAAAGGAAAATGCCAAAATGCTAGAGGGGATGTGGAAAAATGTGACACTAATACACTCTTGATTAGGTTGTGAACTGATCCAACCATTTTGGAGAACAATTTGGAACTTGGCCCAAAGGGCTATAAAACTATTCATAACCCTTTGATCCAGCAAAAACACTACTACATTATATGGTCTATATTCTATATAGGTCTATATTCCAAAGAGATCAAAGAAAAAGAAAAGGATCGAAAATATGTACAAGAATATTTATAGCAGCTCTTTTTGTGGTGGCAAAGAATCAGAAATTGAGAGGCTGCCTATCAATCGGGGAATGGCTGAGCAAGTTTTGGTATATGATTGTGATGGAATACTATTGCACTATAAGAAGTGATAGAAAGGAAAGTTTCAGAAAATATAGGGAAAACTTACATGAACTGATGCAAAGTGAAGTGAGCAGAACCAGGAGAACATTGTGTACAAAAATACCAATATTGTAATGATAATCAACTGTGAAAAACAACTATCCTGGTTAAGACAAGGATCCATGACAATTCCAAAGGACTAATGATGAAAAATGCTATCCACCTCTAGATTGGATGAAATCTGGGGACAGATTGAAATATACATTTTTCACTTTCTTTATTTTTCTTGCCTTTTTTTGCAACATGGGTTAATATAGAATATGGTTTGAATGACTTCACATATATAATGGACATTACTTGCCTTCTCAATAGGTGGAGATTTGGAAGGAGAGAATTTTAAACTCAAAATTTTCAGAAATGAATGCTAGAGAATAAATAAACATTGAGTCAGAGACAGAGAGAGAGAATCCAGTCCTCCTGCTCCCTTCAAGGCAGAAATTGTAGTCTGCCTTAGCACCCAATGGGCCATATTCCAGAGACACCTATCCATGCTACCCTCTGTCTTTGTACATTTAGACAACTCACGTAGATATATATGTGTTACACTGAATATTTGTACTTTTGTATCACAGAGATGTGGAGAACAGTACTTTGTAAAACAGTCAGCACAACCTGACTATTGACTTTGTCATACTTGCTTTGTTGCACGATTCAGAGTCTGGCACAAACTAAGAAGCACGTGGCAGGAATTCAAGAAACACTTGACTGGAAATGCTCTGAAACCCAGACACCAGGAGACACGCTCCCTTCAGTTCTTGCTAGTGTCACCTCTACTCCTAGTCCATGTGAGGGGTGGAGCTTGCTCAGCACAAACGTAATTGGATTTGAATTCTGACACTGTAACTGTCTGGATGACTTTGGGCAAATCACTCAAACTCACCAAGTCTCAGTTTTCTCATCTGTCAAATAGGGGAAGTAAAACCCCTATGGATGAAGGTAAAGGATCAAATGAGACACTTTAAAAAAAGACTTGTGTGAAAGCACTTATTGTGAAGGACTATATGGATATTTTATCATAGTTCCAGCCAGAGCCCTCCTCCAATTAAACACTATTGTCACAGATGGACAAAATGATAGAGATGGGAGCTTTATCTACCCAGCCAATCAATCCATCAACAACCGTTTATTAAGTGCTTGTTGACTTTCGCTTGTGGGTAAGCCAAGGCCCTATGCTAGACACTGGAGATAAATACGCAAAAGTGAGACACATAGTCCCTGCCCTTAAAGAACTTCCATTCCATTAAAGAATGCACATTCATTAAGCATCTACTATGTGTAAAATACATGGATTAATAAGAAAGGCTCTCTGCCTTTAAGGACCTTATAATCTAATAAGGAGGAGGAAAGATATGAAAATAATTATTATTTAAAATCTGTGATGTATACATAAACAAGGGACAAAGTACTGTGTGATTGAATTCTGTTTCTATGTATTCTTTGCCTCAGTGAGAACACAGAATGGGGGGAGGGGGAGAGTTGGAAAGAGAGGAAAAGAATGAAAGAGAAAATGATAGTCTCCACTGGAATCTGACTGAGGACAGTGTATTTATATTGTCCATACACAACATTCCATCTCCTACCTCCATGCTTGTTACTCCTTACCTCCAATCTTAGAAAACCTAGTTTCCTTCAAGACTCAGTTCAAGAGAGGGTGGAGCCAAGGTGGTGGAGAAAAGGCAGGGACTCACCTGAGCTCTCCCAAATTCCCTTCCAAACAACTTTAAATAACTTCTCAAAACAAATTCTGAAGTGACAGAACTCACAAAAGGATGGGGTGAAATGATTTTTCAGCTCAAGACAATCGAGAAAGTCAGCAAAAAAGGTCTATTACACTGAGATGAGAGTAGAGTGCACTCCAACACAGGTTATACCAGCACAGGACTCACCCCAGCAAACCAGCAGCAGGCCTTGAGAGCAACTGAATCAGTGACAGCAGTGGTGGCTTCCCGAGTTCTCAGTCTACAGATGGTAAGGGGGTCAGACAACTTGTCAGAAGGAGACTATAGGGGTCCCCTGGCTGGCACCAGAGGCAGGATTCTGCTGCATATGTATGGACACATAGTTAGAACCGGATTGCAATCTTGGGTGGCAATCCCAGGGTGAGGAGGAGTACTAGCACACCAGAATTTACTGCTACAGGGGAGCAGGAATCCTGGTCACAGTTGCAGGGCAGAAAAGAGTGCTTGTGATCACTCACAGAACAGAGCACAGGCTAAGAAAGTAGTAAACATACCTCTCCTTAAATCATGCCAACTTAGAAGAACTGAAAGCTTATAAAATCCCAGAGCTATCTCTGAAAACAGTAGCCCAAAAACCTGAAGCTTAGGACAGTTCCCCCTACACCCTATAAGCAAAGTCCAACTTTACTATAAAAGTCAAGAAATAGACTAGAAAATGAGCAAACAAATAAACAAACAAACAAACAAAAAAGATCCTAACCATGGAAAGTCACTGTAGTGGCAGGGAAGATCAAAATAAACTCAGAAGAAGATAACAAAGTCAAAATTGCTACATCCAAAGCCTCAAAGAAAAACATGAATAGTTCTCAGGCCCAAAAAGAATTTCTGGAAGAGCTCAAAAAGAATTTTAAATATCAAATAATAAAGTCAGAGGGAAAATTGGAAAAATAAATGACAATGATACAAGAAAATAATGGGGAGGAAAAGAGTCAATGCCTTAGTAAAGGAGCCACCAAAAAATACTGAAGAAAATAACACCTTAAAAAACAGAATAGGCCAAATGGTAAAAGAAGCACAAAAATCCAATGAAGAGAACACCATACACATAATAATTGGCCAAATGGAAAAGAATGTACAAAAATTCAGCAAAGAAAAGAACTCCTTAAAGGTAGAATTGGCCAAATGGAAAAGAGGGTACAAATTCTCACTGAAGAAAACAATTTTTTAAAAATTAGAATTGGACAAGTGAGAGCTAATGACTCCATGTAACATCAAGAAACAATGAAACAAAATCAAAAGAATGAAAAAAAATTAGAAGAAAATGTGAAAACAACTTACCTGGATAACAGATCAAAGAGAGATAATTTAAGAATTATTGGACTACTGAAAGCTATAATCAAAAAAAGAGCCTTGACATGATCTTTCAAGAAGTCATCAAGAAAATCTGCCCTGATATTCAAGAACCAGAGGGTAAAATACAAATTGAAAGCCTCCAAAGAGCCCAAAGGCATATAAAACAGTGCATACCCTTTGACCCAGGAATACCACTACTAGGTCTGTATCTCAAAGAGATAAAAAAAAAAAAGGAAAAGGACCTTTGTGAACAAAAATATTTATAGCAATTTCTTTAGTGGATACAAAGAATTGGAAATTGTAGGGATATCCATCAATTGGCTGATGGGAGGCTGACTGGGATGGAATACTATTGTGCTATCATAAGTAATGATGGGCAGGATGCTCTCAGAAAAACCCAGAAATGCTTTATGACTGATGCAAAATGAAGCGAGCAGAACCAGGAGAAAAGTGTACACATTAACAGCAATATTGTACAATGATCAGCTGTGGATGACTTAGCTACTTTCATCCATACAAGGATCCAAGACAATTCAGCTGTTACTAACTTCTCACTTGTCATTCCCTGATCCCAATCCACTATCTAATGTGGGGTTAGAAAATTCCTTTCAACTCTTTTCCATGCCCATCATACCAATTATGGTCCATGCAAATCTTACCCCAGATCAAGTCTGAAAGAACCTAAGTACAAATGAAACTCTTGATATTTGTTGAATTCTCATGACAGCAACCAAGAAGTAGTATGACATATTGGATAGAGGACAGCATTTGGATCCAGAAGACCAAGTTCAAATATGCTACCTGATACTTACCAGGAGTGCAAATGTGAGCAAGTCACTCAAACTGGACAAATTTCTAGGACTATAAGTTATGGACTAATTGCTGATCTGGACCAGTGGAAAGGATTTCCTCTCCAGATGAGATTCCATGTTAGTTAAATCACAGGCATACTCCCAACCCTAAGTCATTGTCCTTCTTATATAGAAATGAAAGTTAAAAGGAAAAATTACAAGAAGTGAAAGAAATGAAAAAGGCTATCTTAGAACAGGTGTTTGGGCATGGGCTACAGAAGCAGAACGATCACTCTAATTAGTGGCACTGCTTATCTGAAAAGAATGGAAGAACAGTTGGACTTTCAGAGAGAAGCCAAAGAAACTCTGTGTGATCAGGGAATGTGTCATTTTATTTAAACTTTGAATCTGCCACAGCATCTGACTTAGTCCTCTCCCAAAACTTAATAAAGCATGTGTTAAAATTGAAATCAGAGTACAAGACTCCTAAGAAATGAACTTGTTATTGTTGTCTTCCAGATGCAACAACCAGGGTGGGCCCTAGGTGAAAAAATGTGAAATAAGCATTGTTCATCTGCTGTACCCTTCCTAGTACTCAGCTATTGTCTTTCCATACTACCACTTCCCATGACATGAGTGCCCTATCATTCCCTATTATTCCTAAATGACCAAGGCCTATCATTAGAAAGAATTAATCGTCTTGTGTCCAATCCCTTTGGTCCTCTACTCTCTGCCATAGGCTATTTGGTAGTCATAACTTAATCAGACAGACCAATCCCTGCTATATATTTTCCCTCCCCATAACCAAATGCCTTGACCCAGTTAAGCATGCTTTGAGGATTGACAGGAATGGGGATTCCAGGCAACCTAAAATGGATTGGGGTAGTGGAGGTGGAGAATAAAGCTATTTTTGCTCAGAGAGCATTTTCTGGAATTCTCAACTCATACCACATAGGCAGTGCTTACTTTGACCACCCCTGAAGTTGCCTTGGCTACAGCAAAAAAGAAAAATGTCTCAGAGCAAGCAGCAACAGGGGTAGAAAGGGAAATGAATGAAGGGAGGTGATTAGTGAGTGGTAAAATTAGTCATAGAATCTTAGAGGTAGAAGGCGCTTTAAAGACACTTTAGTCCAGATGTTCAACCTATGTGAGATTCTCCCCTGAAACATACTTGATAGGTGGCCATTTAGTCTCTGCTTGAATCTTTCCAACAATTGAATGGGCATTATCTCATAAAGAGACTCATGTTTTAGGCTATCTCTATTTAGGATAAGTCTTCCTTATAATTAGCCCAAATCTGCCTCCTGCAACTTCCACTTATTGGTGGCTATATGGATCGGCTTCCTAAATGTTAAGAGGCCAAATGATATAAATAGGCAATTTTCAGAGAAAGAAATCCATGCAATCAATACTTACGTTAAAAAGTATTCAAAACCACTATTAACTAGAAATTAAAATTAAAGCAATTCATACCCATCAGGTTGGTAAAACTGACTTTCAAAAAAAGGAAAATTACAAATATTGGAGGGACTGTGAGAAAACAGGCATATTAATGCTCCATTGGTAGAGCTGTGGATTAGTCTAGCCCAGGGGTGGGGAACTTGCAGCCTCAAGGCCACATGGGGCCCTCTAGGTCCTCAAGTGCAGCCCTTTGATTGAATCCAAACTTCACAGAACAAATCCCTTTAATAAAAGGATTTGTTCTGTAAAACTTGGACTCAGTCAAAAGGCTGTACCCAAGGACCTAGAAGGCCACATGTGGCTGTAAGGTTCCCCATCCCTGGTCCAGCTATTCTATTTTTTTTTGTTTTGTTTTGTTTTTGTTTTTAGGGAATTGGGGTTAAGCGACTTGCCCAGGGTCACACAGCTAGTAAGTGTCAAGTGTTTGGTCTGAGGCCAGATTTGAACTCAGGTCCTCCTGATTTCAAGGCCGATGCTCTATCCACTGTGCCACCTAGCTGCACCTATGGTCCAGCTATTCTAGAAAGCAATTTGGAACTATACCCCCAAAGTCACAAAACAGTACATCCAGCCATCCTACCACTAGGTCTATACCCCCAAAGAGATCATAGAAAAAGGAAGAGGATCCATATATGCACAAATATTTATAATAGATCTTTCTGTGGTGGCAAAAAACTGGAAAGTAAGGAGGTATCCATCAATCAAGGAATGACTGAACAAGTTATGATATGTGAATGTGAAGGAATACTTTTGTTCCATAAGAAATAAAGGGAGGGAAAGATGACAGCCTCAGAAGACTTGCGTAAACCAATGAAAAGCAAAGTAAACAGAACAAGGAAAACAGTTTCTAAAAATGCAGCAGTATTGTAAAGACAAACAACTTTTAAAGGCTTAAAAATTCTGATCAACGCAATGACCAACTATGAATCCAAAGGAAGACTGGTGAAAGTATGCTCTATATAGAAAGGTGATAGACTCAGAGTGCAGACTGATACACACACTCACTAACACACATATACACAGAGTTTTGAATATGTGTTCACACATTTTCTTTTTTTTCTCCAGTGGGGGTAAAGAGGGAGGAGATTTTTGTTAACTGAAAAATTAAATAGAATTTTTAAAAACTTTTTTTAAAAAAAGATGAATTCAAGAGGGGAGAGACTAAGGTAGGAGGAATAGTTGTGAGACTATTCTAGTAGTCAAAGCTATAATAGATAATGAGAGTTTGAACTAGAGTGGCAGCAGTGTGGGGGAGAAGGAAGGACAGGTGGAAGAGCTATTGTGAACTGAGAAAACACAAGACACAGCAAATTGATAAGATGTGGGAAGTAAGAGAGAGGAAAGACTAAAAGCTTATTAACGTTTTGAATATGTCTAACTGTGCCTTCAACAGAAATAGAAAATCTAGAGAAAGGCAGGGGCAAATTTTGGGAGGAAGGTGATCATTCTGGAGGAACAGCCAAGTAAAGATGTCCATCAGGCAGCTGGAAATGCAGGACTGAAACTGAAGACAGAGATACAAAATAAATATCATCAACACTATATAAATAGAGAAAAAAACAGCAAAGAAAGGAGAAACTTTTCCTCAAGCTCAACAGCTACAAAGCTGCCGATAGCAAGATGGCATTATGCAATCCTTACTACTATATATTTGTGTAAGGAGAGGTTCAAACCCAGGTAAATTTCCAGAATTTGAGAAGGGCATGACCAAACTATTCCGGATCCCAAGAAGAGTTTGCTGATGTGGGCATCCCTCCATGTTTCCCAGGAGGCTGATCTGTGGGAAGGCAGCCAGGGGAAGTTTGCATTCCATTTGCATTTTCTATCCCCACTAGACATGTTACATGCTGTGGCTGCATTTGGTACTTCCCTGGTGGGGATTGGGGGAGGGAAAGGGAAAAGGGAAGGGCTGTCTTCTGATATGGATGCATTTGTGATGATAAGGCCTTTCCGAGGCAAGTCAAGCTCAAGCCCAGAACAATCAACCTCAGAGGGTATCTGAGAGCTCCAAATGTGAGGCTCTCCACAGGCCCAGTAACCAACCCTTTTTCTGTTTTCTCATTAGAGTATAAATTGCTACAAGGCTCAAGATACTTTAAGTTGCAAGCTAATCAATGTAAGAATAGCCCGTTCATAACAATACTGTTGACCCTCTAGTGCCACAAGCAATTATTGTTCCCCACCCCAGGTGCAGTTCTTTGGGCAGCAGAGAACTCAGATACTGTTTCTCTCTGATTCTGCCTCTCCCCAACTTTCTCTCCTTCCCTTCCTTCCTTCACTACCTTCCTCCCTCTCCCTCACCTCATTCCCATTTTCTTTCCCCCACCCTTTCTACTTTTCTGATTAGTTTGGAGCTAGTAAGTCTGAATGGTATGTCCAAATGACATGAGAAGAGGTCATCTAATGTCATTAATTTGTGTAAGAGCGACTGTGAATCTTGTATCTTTAGGATTATGGCTAATAATAATTTTGATGGGTTGGAATATTTTTAATGAGTTTGAAATTTCACCACTTCAATGTAACAAAGGTTTCATAAGCACCAACTATAAGCCAGAACTGTACTAGGCATTTAAGATAAAAAGATTAACCAAAATGTAGCTCATGGTCTCAAGTTTACATCTACTGGGTGGATACTACAGGTAAACAGATAAACATATACACAATAATCTGAGAGGACAAAGAACTAAGAATTTAGTAGTGAAGGAAAGTGAGGAGCTAAGAAGGATATCAATGTTGTGAACCTATATGCTTGGAAGGATAACTCTCCACAAAAATAGGTAGTTCACAAGAGGGGTGAATTTGCAGGGAAAGAGGAGTTCTTTTTTGATACACTGGGGTTAAGATGTGTATGGTATGCTTATTCAAAATTTCTAAAAAGCAGTTAGTGATGTGGATTAGAAATCAGAAAAGAGACAAAGGAAGAATGCATAGATCTGGGGTATATCTGCATAAAAGATGGCAAGTAAATCCATGACAGTAGACAAGATCGTTAAGAGAAGGAGTAAAGAGAAAGAAGAGAAGGCCTAGGAGAGAGCCTTGAGATACAATTACAGTTAAGGGCCAGGATATGGAAGATGATCCAGAAAAGGAAATCATAATGCAGCGACATGAGTAGAAGAAGCAGCCAGAAAAACAAAATGTGTTTTACACACACACATACACATACACACACACACATATATGACACAGAGAGAGAGCCTTTTCAACAGTCCAGGAGAGGGTCAATGGGGTCAAATGCTGCAGAGATGTGAAGAAAGATGAAAATTTACAAAAGACAGTTAAGATTTAGTAATAATAGATCATTGGTAAGCTTAGAGAGAACAGTTTCATTTGAGTGATGAAGTTGGAAGAAAGATTGTCAAGAGTCGAAAAGTGATTGAGAGAAGAAGAAATGGAGGGAACATGAGTAGACAGCTTTCTCTAGGAATTTGGCTAAGAAAGAGAGAAAAGATACAGGATGATAGCTTGAGGGGGTGGTAAAGTCAGGTGACAGTCTTTGAAATATGGGTGAGTTGAGGGTCTGTTTATAAGCAGCTGGAAATGAAGCCAGGAAGCAGATCGGGAGAGATCTAAGATTAGGAAGGAGACATTTTGGAAGCAATCTGCCAGAGGGAACAGGAGGAATGAATATATGAAAGTCAATAGGATCAAAGTTCCACGTAGAGGTTGAGTTCAAAAAAAACATATGCCTGGAAGGATAGTGATGCCCTCAAAATAAATAGGATAGAGTTTGAAGAAGTTACATGATTTGGGGGGATGAGGAAGAAAGGGTAAATAATGAGTTTCACTTTGTACATGTTGAGATTGAAATGCTTATAGCTTGAGACTTGCCCCAGAAGTCTGTGTCCTTATTAGGTCTCATTAAATACTTCTCAATCAAGCAAAAATTGACCATTCACTGGGGTTTAGCCCACCAGGCATCCTATGTCCAATTCTGAAAAGATAACAAGGTAAAGAGAAGCTTGGCTTTTAATAGCTGTGATGAACAATTTTACTGACAATCTTTCAAAAACAGGAGGACCTCTTACAAAATCTTGGAGAAACCTATACAAAAGTCTTCATTAAATATCTCTATGTGACAGAATTGATGAAGAAATGAGGGTCAGGCTCTACTAAGTCATGCTGCCCCTCAGTTAATACTGGAACTTAAGGTAGCAACATTTCTTAATTAAATAAAGAAGTAGAAAGTGCTCATTCCACATATGTCCCTACTTGAGATGACGGTTACAATTAAAGGGTACCCTGGTGCAGAGGGTACTAGTGTATTATGAGAATAAGCCATGTGACACATAGTCACATGGGGCAGGTGTCTCTGGGGTAGTAAGCATTGCTGGAGCCAAGGCATTAAGATGCCCATTGCAATGGCAATATAATAATCATAGCACTGAATGGAACTCATGCCCTGATAGGTTTCACTCACAAAAACTCCTCAGGCAGATATCCAAAAGCTCCTTTTTTGACTGTGATAATCTCTCAAGAGGAGAATGAGTAGAGGAGGCCTTCAGTCACATTCACAAACAGGATGACTAGTTGATACCACACCTAGATTGCAAAGGACTCAGTGATGTGCTAATAAATGTTTAACAACTAGCTCACTAGGGCAAAAAAAGTATGCATGACACATTTTAAAGTTTAATCAATATTTTTAACTGTTTTCTCCACCACTTTCTTTACTCTAGTAAATAAAAAAAAAATCAAACCCAGATTTGTGGTGTTTGCCACTTTCTAAGATGTTAATACTTACACTGACAGTTTAACAGTCAGCTCTCTCACTGACTTGTATGAGCTAGCTCCAACACACCACTGGGTGTGACCCATAAATCTAAGCACACCCTCATGATAGAGGAAAAGTTGTACAGGGTGAAAAATGAAAGCCTTATAAAAATACAGCCTGGTAAATGGCAAGGGATTCGTTTGACTTCCCTGGACACAGGCAGAAATATTTCTTTTATCTCCCAAGAAAGGATGTAAGTTGTGCCTACAAAGCCAGAATGAGATCCCTATCAGTAACCACTACCCATTTCCCCTGATCTGACATTTTATCTAGTGCTCAGAGAATTCAGAGAGCAGACATATATGAGAAACCGGGAGTATGAGGGACATAACGTTAGAGTCTGGGAAAAATAAAAGACAACCTTTTGGGATTAGCTCAAACAATGTGAATATCTAAGAGGCAACGTGCCTTGTCAGGAAACTGGAATTAAGAGCAGAGCGATATAAATTCACATCCTGCCTCAGATATTACTAGATAGGATGTTAGGCAAGTAATTCATTCCCCTGAGCCTCCATTTCCCCATCTGTAAAATAAGGATAATAGCATCACCTACTTCACAGACCTGTTATGAATCAGATCGGATGAAATCACTGAATCATAGGTCTAGAGCTGGAAAGGACCTCAAAATCATCTAGTCCAACACCTTCATTTTACATATAAAAAAAACTGAGTCCAGGAAAAGTTAAGTGACTTGCCCAAGCTTATACATATAACATTGAACCCTTTACAGAAGGAAATATTACCTCAGAAGGTATAATCACAAGTACATCAACTTACTCCTTTCAATACACGGGAGACATAATCCTGCTCCCCTCTGGTACCACCTCAGTCTCTGAGCTGGGGAAGGGGATTGGGTTCACAGTTTAACTCTGTTCCTATAGAGCATAATCCCAGTTCCAAGTCAAAAACCCACCTTGGGCTCAAGTCTCAGGCCCCTTGACTTGTCAGGGTGAGCTGGCTTCCCATGCTGAGCTGACTGTTGCATCACCCCACCTACAACCCTGGCTCCAAAGCTGCCATGGCTCAAAATCCCAGTCCCATGGGGATCACCTCTGTCACCTGAAAATGAGGACAACCAACCCAAAAGAGAAACAAACATCCCCAAACCCATTTCTTGGAGTTGGGGTAAAATAGAAGTAAGCAGGTGAATAGCAAGTCCCTCTCCTTTCACTGATGCAATTCACGGCATTCATACTGAGCACAGCATACAGGAGTCAATCCAAGAACAGAGCACAGTGTAAGACGGTAGAAAGAGAGTGACTAACTCAATTTTAATCAGTTTTATTTTTATTTTTATTTTTATTTTTTTGGCTAGGCAATGGGGTTAAGTGACTTGCCCAGGGTCACACAGCTTGTGAGTATTATGTGTCTGAATACAGATTTGAACTCAGGTCCTCCTGGATAGATGTATTATTTAACTGTGACAGCATAAACAATAACAGTTGACATTAATTTAGCATTATAAGGTTTGTACAGCTCTTTATATACAATATTATAGAAATATATATATCTATACATCTACAGATGTATAGAGAGATATATATCTCTATACATCTATAGATGTGTATATATATATCTATACATCTATAGATGTGTGTGTGTGTATATATATATATATATATATATATATATATATATATATATATATTTATGTGCATTAGCATGATACAATAGAAGGAGGACTATATTTGGAATCAGGGCCAGTGCTCTATCCACTGTGCCACCTAGCTGCCCCTGTCTTATCAGTTTTAAAGATGCAGGCAGCCAATCAAAGAAGGCTACCCCATCAATGTGGTAGAGGAAGCAGTGGGCTCTATGCCAGGTAAACTAAGCAAAGAAGCCCAAGCTACACATGTGTCATAAGTAACAGAGCTGGAATCTGAATTCAGGTCTTCTGATTCCAAATATAGTCCTCCTTCTGTTGTGTCATGCTAATGCACATAAATATACATATACATATATATATATACACACATCTATAGATGTTAGACATATAGATATTTCTATAATATTGTATATAAAGAGCTGTACAAACCTTATCATGCTAAATTAAAGTCAACTGTTCTTATTGTTTATGCTGTCACAGTTAAAGAATACATCTATCCAAAGAGATCATAAAAAAGGCTGTACAAGAAATAGGGATAGCAGCTCTTTTTGTGGTGCCAAAGACTTGGAGATTGAGGAAATGCCCATCGATTGGGGAATGGCTGAACAAGTTGTGGCATAGGAATGCAATGGAATACTATTGCACTGTAAGAAATGATGAGCAGGCGGATTTCAGAAAAACCTGGAAAGACTGACACGCACTGATGCTGAGTGAGGTGAGCTGAACCAGGAGGACATTATACACAGTAAGAGCAACATTATTCTATGATCAACTGTGATTGACTTAGCAATACAACGATCCAAGACAATTCCAAAAGACTCATGATGGAAAATGCTACCCACATCCAGAGAGGGAATTACAGAGTCTGAATGCCGATTGAAGCATACCATTTTCACCTGTTTTTGGTTTTACCCCTTTTGTTCTGTTTCTTCTTTTACAATGTGACTAATGTGGACATTTGTTTAACATACTTGCACATCTATAACCTATGTCAGATTGCTTGCTGTCTTGGGAAGGGGGGAAGGGGAAGGAAGGAGGGAGGGAGAATAATTTGGAACTCAAAATCTAATTTAAAAAAAGAATGTTGAAAACTATCTTCACATGTAATTGGAAAAAATGCTATTTGCAAAAAAAATACATCTATCATCTAAATTTAGTAAAGTTTTGTCAGATCTTTCAAACAATTAAGTTATGGTCTCAATACTAAAATATCCAGCGCATCTGGGTCTCATAGATGTGCAGATTGCAATCCAACCATGCCTGCCCGCCCTGTACTGCTATTCGTGTCTAGTTCACCCTAATAAGTTCAACTCGGTGGTCCACTTGTTGTGCTAGTATCCTTCCTTCCTTTCTCTTGACAGCTGAGGATACTAGGGTAGTACGTGGGTTATTCGAAGGTTACTCCTTCCTCTTGCCTCATCACCCCATTTTCCTTTTTGACCATACAGCTCTTTGACAGCATTCTTTACTCCCATTCTTCTTCATACTTCCTTGTTTGTTATGTGGCCTATTGAGACAATAGCAGCTACCGCTGCGGGATAGAGATTTTATCTATGACTTCGTCGGCCTAGGGGAACTCGCAGTAAGAAATTTCTACTGGGACAGGTTGGGGCCTCCTCTGCAATTTACAATCTTTGAGAATTACCTAAAGCACTGAGTTCACTTAATTTCCTAGGACCACTCAGCAAGGCTATGTCAAAGGTAAGACTTGAACTCAATTCTTCCTGGCTTCCAGGATGGTTCTCTATCAATTAGACCACACTGCCTTTCAATATTCTGATTTTTTTTTTCCCCCAGTGTGAACAAAAGCATATGACAAAGGTTGAAGAAATATTCTTCTGGTTGTGTCACCAATGGGTGCCACTGTAAACGTGAGAAGTGTGTTTTCAAAAAAGATTTTTTTTCTTCTGTGGCAGGAAAACTTTTTGGTGTCTATACTAAGCCCAGAGGAGCTAGATGGCTTAGTTGATAGAGAGCTAGGCCTGGAGTCAGGAAGACCTGAGTTCAAATTTGGTCTCACTCACCAGCTGTGTGACCCTAGGTAAGTTACTTAACCTCTATTTGCTTTAATCCATCGGAGAAGGAAATGGCAAACCACTCCAGTATCTTTGCCAAGAAAATCCCGCAGACAGTATGGTTTACAAGGTCATAAAGAGTTGGACATGACTGAATGAACAACAATAAAACTGAGCTCAGAAGGATGACAAAAAGATATCATGTACATACAGGTCATAAAGGAAGCAAGGACAGCTTGGGAAAAATAATTGAATTCAGAGTTCTGGGCTCCAGGGAGCTGGGCTCAAACCCCTGCTCTGACACTGACTGCCTACATGCCATTGAGCAAATCATTAATCCTTTCTAGGCCTCAGATCTTCATATATAAAATGAGGAGAGTGGACTAGATCAGGGCTTCTGAAACTTTTTCCACTTGCAACCCCTTTTCACCCAAGAGATTTTTACATGACCTTGGTTATTTAGGTATATAAAATAGGTATATAAATCATAAATTATAATAAATCATAAATAAATATATTTTTAAACAATTCTTTGGTATACATATAATTTTATCATTTATTAAAGATGAAAGCAAATTTGTACACTAATGGGATAGATTTGCTTATTTTTTACATAATGAATTAAATCTTGGTGGAATATTTGAGGCTGCAGGATGTGGAGCCTCTTCAACATTTTTCAGAGTTGATTGATATTTTTTTTCAGAGTTGATTGATATTTTAATTTTATAACGATCAATGCGGAGAATGCCTCTTTGCATAAATACATAGTACAAAATGGCGGAAGTATGCTTAGGGCCATTTCAGAAATTGTTGGAAATTCTCTCCTAATCCCAAGCCAAAATTTATTTAATTATTTTTTAGGAAACAAGTTTTAAACCTGTATTGCTTGATAACTTGGCAAATTCTTCTTGAACTTTTAATGGCAGATGACTGCCATTTTTGATTTTGAGTATGGTTTAAGAACCCAACTTGGTTTTTTAGAATCAAAATTTGAAGTGAAATATTTCTGAAACCATCTCCAGGCACTTCAGATGATCAATTATAACTCTTACAATTAAATCTTTGGGAAGATTATTTTCAATTATAAAATCATCTGTAGCTGTAAACATTTCTAAAGAACCATTTTCCACCCTATTCTTCCATATGTTAACATTTTTAGTAAAACTTTCAATTTTATCTTTTAACATAAATGTTACAATTTTTTCCTTGAAGCAACATATTTAAATCATACTTTTTCAAAAACATCTGATAAGTAACACAGTTTTGAAAGCTATAAGTCATTATGAAAAAAATTAACAAAATTGGATTTCTGCTCGGTCAAAAATACAACAACTTCATCTTTCAATTTCAATAATCTGTTTAAACTTCACCCTCTTGAGAACCATCTTGCCTCTACATGTAGTAATCAGAGTCCATGTGTTTCCAAATGTTTGAAAACAAATGACTATTAAGGGCATGGCTTTTAATGGAGTTAATGATTTTGATAGTATCGTGAAGCACAACATGTAACTGGTGATTTTCTTTTGGGCCATGAGTGCCTCCCAATGGATCATGCAGTGAGTAAAATGATATATTCATTGCCACCATTTTAACTTTTGCTACAAGTCCAACATTCTCGCCCATCATTGCTCCAGCACCAACTGTACAGACTCCAATGCAATCTTTCCACTGATTCATTTGTGAAAAATTCATCAACTTTAAGATATATACCTTCCCCTCTTGCACACCCTTTCAAAGAGTGACAAAACAGCAATTTCTCGTGTATGCTTCCTTCATAAAGATATTTCACATAAAGTAACAACACATGTTAGATATATCAGTTGTTTGATTTTACTGAATTGCAAACTTTGGGCTGCCCTTAAGCCTGATAATAAGCTGCTGGAATTGGTCATTACTAATTTCAGAAATTCTTTTGGAAACAGTATCACTTGATAAAGGAATTTTACGAATTTCATCTCCACACTTTTCCCCATGAACCATTTCTGATATTTTAATAGCAGCAGGTAACATGAGACCTTCTATCACATGGGGCTTTTTGATTTTGCAATTAAATAAGAAGTTTCATAAGCTGCAAGGAAATACTTTTTATTGACAGTAATAAAATTTCTCAAAACACTGTTTTTCTTTATTTGAAGATTTCTTTTCAAAATATTCCTTTGGTTTATTGCAGTATGCTGTATGCTTGGTATTAAGATGTCTTTTTAGTTTGGCTGGTTTCATGCTCTCTGCAGCCAAAATTTCATTACAAATTAAGCAAAGAGGTTTTTCCATACCATCATCATTATTAGAAATAAATCCATATTGCAGAAATGATTCAAATATTTTTGTTCTAAAATATGAATAAATACTGCTAATAATTTCTCAAATAAATACTAGCCTTAGTTTATGAAATTACATTTGTTTGTGCAATAGTACGCATCTTGTGTGTTCAGAATCAAGGCTGCAATGAAGTTGTACAATGCAAGCACTGTCAGAACCACTCAGGTTCATCACATGCTTGATTTTGAAATAATTTTTGGTCATGCATTCAGAAAACTTTTACTCTTGCCAAATTTTTCACAACCCCAACATTCACTTGTATGACCCCATATGGGGTCGCAACATACAGTTTAAGAAGCACTGCCTTAGATGAGCTAAAACACCTATAAAAGAGAATCTAGGTCATTTAGGAAGTATTTCTGTGGGCTTAGGGAAGGAACAGGGAGACCAAAAAAGAACAAAGATTCTGTTGGGGGAACTTGGAGACTGGGCTTCAATTGAGCATGTGTGTCTCTCAGCATACACACTCTCCTCGTGTTAACTCAGGTACACTATCAGTCATTGAACATGATTATAAATGAGCTAAACCCCTAAAGTTCACCAAGTACTTCACATTTTGCACCTCAACACACTATGTGGCACTAAATTTTCAAAGAAATAATAAGACTGATTTTCTTACGTGGGGATGGGATTTTGAGAGAAGAGCAAGGTATGGAAATCTAGGGCTGCTGCCAGAAGCTCCAGACCATCTTCTCAGCAACTCCCAGGAAGTGTGTGTCAATCTATCTTCCTAGAGCTCCACTTACCATCCTTGTAACTAAATTACTCATACCTGGCCACCACTCCCCTATATGACTTGTCTTCCTCTTTTAGAATGTAGGTTCCTTAAGGCAAGGATGACACTGAATTTACGATCTTTGATGACTGTGAGGATGGCCGTGCTATCAATAGTAATAGCAAAGTATATAAGCGGGGAAGATAAGGGAGGAAAAGATGAATTACTCTTTCGGCATGTTGAGTTTGAGATGTCTATGGGACATCTAATTTCAAGATTTCCAAGAGGCAGATGTGTGACTTTGGTCAACAGAGAGATTAGAGCTGGGCATATAGTTCTGGGAATCAATTGCATAAAATCCCCATCCTCATAAATGGGAATTTATGAGATCACTGTGTGGAATGGTATAGGACCAGACCTGTACAACTTCACAGTAGGTATGGGCCAAAATTAAAATAGGCTAAACTTCTTCAGGCCACAGATAAGTTTTTAATGGCTCATTTTCCAAGTAAAGGTATAATTAATGATTAAACTATTTTGCAAATAAGCCATATTTTCAAAAAGGGAAATTTCAATTAATATCAATTAATTACACTTATTACTTAAGATTTGTATTTATCATGAAATCACATTAATGTTTAAAAAATTACTTTCCTAATAATAATCCAGAAACTACAATCAGCAAACACTTCTTTATGAAGTCACCTTCAGTAAAAGACTTCCCAGCAGCATCAATTTTTTTAGAAATCTGAAAACTAACCTTAGTACTGTCTCATTTTCTGAGTTTACTTTCTCAAAAAACCATTGTTCCCCACCGAGATTTTTTTTTAAATTTGTATGCTTTAATTTATTTTTCGTTGATGTTCAATTGGCTTAAGTCTGAATGTTTTGATTTGAAATGGCAATGAAGACTGTATTCCTTCTGAATGGCTATTACTTCTCAGCAAACAAGGCACAGCATTTTGCCTCTCGTGTAACTAAACAAGTATCTATTTGTCCCCTCTGGATTAAACATTATACTCTGATTCAATCTTCCATTTCTTTTTATCATCCATTTTACAAAGTCACCCCAAAAACTTTAATGTTAGAACCAAAAACTCTCCACAGCAACCGCTCACCTACAAAGAAATACTGAACTGAGTATCTGACCTTGGCAAGAGTACAAGACACTCATGCAGCTTGGAGGGCGGCCACACAGCAAGGAGCGGGTAGGGAAGCCCTCACGTTGTTGCCACTTATTACATAGTGTCTTGGCCCATGGCTTCACTTACTTGGTCCCTGTTCAACGCCGGCAATGACTGAAAACAGCAAAAAAAAATAGGACTCTCGCTCCTCTCAGACTAGAGACAGATTGACGATGGTTGGTTGCTGTGGGTCACGTGACAAACAGGAGCGCGTGCGCAGTGGCAGCCCACCCGCCAAGTTACTTGATGGGCACCATAGTGACTAGTGGAAGAGGTTTAAGCAGGGGACGAACAAAGCACTCATTACTTTCTTTTATGGCCTCTGCATTTTTGGGGGGGCTCCTGAAATCTTTTGGCGGACTGCAAGCAGCTGCAGGCCACATGTTGTGCAGGCCTGGTATAGGACAAAAAGAAAAGTGACCCAAGTGGAGGCACGAAGGATAAACCGCTTTCTCAAAGAGTTTAGCCCAAAAGGCGAGGAGCTATAGAAAGAGATCCTGAAGGGATAACTGTTTCTTCTAACAAAGGGCTATTAGGATTCAAGTACTTGATCATCATTTAGTTCCTAGAAATTGTTCAGACCTATTTAGTTTTCTAGGTTTTTCTTGTCCCCTGTGTTTGAGTTTCAAAGATTCCACCCAGCTCTGGAGTGTTAGGAATGCGTAAAAGCTCCATTTTTTTGGTTAAAGGTCCATTCCAACCCCAAACCCCAAAAGGATTATGCTCAGTTTTGCAAGATAAATTGTTCTTGGTCATAAGCCTTTTTTTTTTTTAGCCTTTTAACAAACTGTACTGTTCTTTATGGAGGTAGCTCTCAAGTCTTTTGTTATACCAACTGTGGCTCCTTAATACTCAAACTCCCTCTGGCTGCCTGAAGTACTTTTTTCTTTTCTCTGGAAACTGGATTTTGATAGGATGTTTCTGAGTACTTTCAAATTGAGGTTTCTTTAAAGATATGACTGGTAGATTCCTACAGTTACTAAGAGATCTGGGGCAGTTTTCTTTTGTGATTTCTTAAGATCATATACATATACATATTCTTGGGAAAATGGCAGAGTAAATCAGAAATTTCCAGACTCTCCAGATATCCTCCACAAATGGACAGAAAATTGCCATGAAATGAACATAGAGCAGCAAAAATAAAAAGGTAAAGCAGTTGTCCTCCTACAACAACTTGAGAGAACCTCAGAAAAGACAGGGCCTCCAGGGCTGAGGTTTGGCCTGAGTAAACACCTCCCTCCAGGAGACCACACTGAATCAACAAACAGCAGGTCCTGAGGGCAGCTCCACTGAGAAGCCAGAGTAGGCCTCAAGAAATTTCACTTCAGCTATCACCTTATTCAGGGTCTTGAGAAATTTCGCTTCACAAACTTTTATCTAAGGAACAGTAGACAGCTGAGAGAGGGGAGATTGAAGGACCCCCTGCTTTTTCCGGAAGGCAGGCCTTGTGGTGCTGAGCAGGCATGAAACCAGGCTATGGCTATGAACAAGGAGGAGGGAACACACACACTGTGAGTGTAACACCACAAGGAGCAAGGTTACATTTTCAGGACAGCATGTCTGGAGGCCCTAGTTATGGCTTGGGAGAGGAGTCCCTGAGTTTGAGCCCCATCCCCGGGACAGGATTCAGAAAATAACGGTAAGGAAGACCTGAGGCCTAGAGCAACATTACCCACAAATCAGGATTAAAACCTGATTATAATAATAAGCTGCTAAAAAAAATAAAATAAAACAAAATAGAAATAAAAATGAATAAGCAAAGGAAAAAAACCTGACCATAGATAGCTACTTTGGTATAAAAGAATACCTAGGTTCATATTCAGATGAAGATAGGTTAAAAAAAAAAAAGCTACTCCTCCTCCAAATAATAACATCAAAGGGTCACAAGTCCAAAAGCAAGTTCTTAGAAGAACTTAAAAAAGAATTTTAAAAATCAAATATGAGAGATCGAGGAAAAATTAGGAGAAAAAAAAACCAAAAGCAATCCAAGAAAATTATGAAAAGGAAGTTAACCAAATGGAGAAAGAGGTCCAAAATCTTAAGGAAGAAAATAATTCCTTAAAAACTAGAATTGGACAAGAGGAATTGAATGACATTATAAGACACTAAGAAATAATAAAACCAGGGAAAAAATGGATGATCAAAAACTGAATCTGGATACAATATTACAAGAAATTATTAAAGAAAATTACCCTGAAGTTCTAAAACAAAAGGGTAAAGTAGAAATAGAAAAAATATACCATTCACTGCCTGAAAGAGATCCCAGGAGGAAAACTTATAGGAATGCCATAGCTAAGTTTCAAAACTCCTAGCTTAAGTAGAAAATATTGCAAGCAACAACAGCAACAAAAAGTTAAAAACTGCAGAAATACAGTCAGGATTTAACAAGACCTAGCAGTGTCTACTTTGAAAGACCATTGGTCTTAGAACATTATATTTTGATGAGCAAAAGAGCTGAGGTTGTGTCCAAGAATAACTTACCTAGCAAAGCTGAGCATAATCCTGAATGAAAAAAAGATGGACATCTGACAAACTGAAAGACTTTCAGGTATTTATAATAAAAAGACAAGAACTCAATGGAAAATTCAACATAAAAGATCAAGAAGAAATATAGGAAACTTTAAAGATAAGGCACTCATTAAGGTCAAACTATTTACTTATACATGTGAAAATGTTATCAGTATTCTTTTATTTATTTTTTTTTGGGTGAGACAATTGGGGTTAAGTGACTTGCCCAGGGTCACACAGCTAGTAAGTGCATTGCGTCAAACTGGATTTGAACTCACGTCCTCCTGACTCCAAGGCCAGTGATCTATCCACTGCGCCACCTAGTTGTCCCAGTATTCTTAAAACTGTCATCATTAAAGTAACAGGGATAGGGTAAAAAAAAGAGGCTGAGAAAGAAAATAGTGAGTAAAAATAAGATGAAGGGAAATTCACAAATAGTAATTATAACTTTGAATAAGAATGGGATAATTATAGGGGATCTCTTTGTGGTGGCAAAGAACTAGAATTGCAGGGATCCCCATCAACTGGGGAATGGCTGAACACATTGTGGTGTATGGCTGTGATGAAATACTACTATGCTATAAGAAATGATGACCTCGATGATGCCTTAGAAAGGCATGAAAAGACTTGAACAAAATAATGAAAAGTGAAATGAGCAGAACCAAGGGAACATTTCACATACATATATACACACACATACACACACACACATACATACATACATACATACATATGTATAGTAACAGCAATAATCTTTTAAGAAGGACTTTGAAGAAATAAGTTATTTTGACTATTATAAATACCAAAATTAACTATAAAGAACATATGAACAAAGGCACTATCTATATCTAGAGAAAGAACTGATATATAGAAGTATATATAGAATAATTTCACATGTGTGCATGTGTGTGTGTGTGTGTATGGTGTCTAATGGTAGCCATCTCTAGGGCAGGGGGAAGAAAAAAAAGAAACTTTACATGATACCTTTGCTGTATATTTGGAAGTTGTCCCTGGCAGATTTGCAGTTTCATGGGCAATCATGTTTTTTATTGTATTGTGTTATGGAAATGCTTGATTTGTTCTGTGAATTGAAAATAAAATAAATTTTTTTAAATTTAAAAAAGAAAAAAAAAGGGGTAACATGGTCAGACCTGTACATTACGAAGATAATTTTGATAGCTGAGCGGCAAACGATTTTGAGTAAGAAGGGACTTGAGGCTGGAACACCAATTAGCAATCTATTTCAATAGTACATACATGAAGTGATATGGGGGTGGCAATGCCAGAGGATAGAGAAGATGAGGAGGAGGATCTCATATCAGAGATGCTGCGAGGTAGAATTGACAAGACTTGGCAACAGGTTATTGGAATCAATAATGACAGCTAGGTTGTGAGCCTAGGTGCTTGGAGGCTGATGGTATTCTCAACAGTAATAGAGAAGTTAAGAAGAGGGCGGAGTTTAGGGGTAAAGATAAGTATTTCTGAATATTGAATTGAAGATGTCTTACAGGATATCCAGTGTGGTTGGAGATTTGAGGTTGGGGGTCAAGAGAAAGAATTGGGCTGGATACATAGATCTGAACTTCATCTACATAGAGAAGATAGTTAACTCCAGACCCTGGCAGTAGCCTTGAAATGTACCAAAGTACATTCAATGAATCTCATACATGAGGGGCCCTATCTCCCACCACAAGGTGATTTCCTTGGGTTTTTCCATGTGTGAGGAGCTTTTGGAGCATGCCCAGTTCCCATAGCGTGGAGACTGCTGGAAAGGCAGCCCAGTCCTGGGCGTGTCCAGATCTCCTAACATGAGGCGCTCTATATCCCTGAGCATGTGGGCGGGTATAGCCTCCTTTGCTGCTGCTTGGTTAGTATAGGATACATCTTAACACCAGCCATCATGAGAGGGTCACTTTCTTTCTGTCTCAAGTTCTTTCCTAAATGTTACTTCCTGTTGTATTCAGAAGATAAAGAAAAAAGTTCACCCACAGCATAGGCACAATGAATTGGAACAGTGATTCCAAGAAATAGGCCTGGTGATGTTTTTGTTTGTTCTGTGTTGTTTTCCTTTTTCAAGTTTGGAAATTGAGAGGTGATATGCACTACGTCTATTAGACCCAAAGTTTGAGCCATGATGACCCTAAGAGTCAAGATTCCAGGCAAGATGTTGCAACCAGCCAGCCAGCAGGGAAGCCCTGAGAAACCAGAGAGTCTTGGACTCAAGTATCAGGGGGCCTTTAGATTTGGAACTTGGGACTGTGCTCTATAGAAATCAAATTAAGCTATGATCCCTTCTCTTCTCCTGAGATTCTGGTGGTATAGAGGAAGGATTATGCTTTCTATATGTTGGGGAAGTATGTATGTATATTTATTATTATACTTTTCAAGTAAATATTCCTTTGTAAAAGTTGATCCAAGTGTTGGTGGCTAAGTGGAACTGAAATACAGGGAACATTTCCTAAAAATAAGGTAATATCATCAGTGGGGGCTGGAGTCAGTGCAGGAGAGCTTAGATACCCCCCCACACACCCTTTAAGAATACCAGAGAATCCTGGAGGAGGGATGAAATGCAACCTGCTTGGCCTTCTGATAGTGGGGCCAGGGGAGTCAGTGTTAGGTGTACAAAAGATCTTGTATCTCACGTTTCTTTATCTCTCCCCCTCCCCAAGTTGTACTGGGCCTAAAAAGTTGATTTGAAAATGTGTTTTGTGAAGTTTTCCTAGGCCTCAAAATGGCTAGTTAAGTGTTGGGTAAAATTAGACTTATTGATAAAATTTCACAGGAAACTTAAGAAAAGTAGGGTGTTTTTGATAAAAAGCGATTTTTGATAGAAATATTAAAAGTAGCCTTGGCTCCTAAGGAAAGAGTCTAAGAGAAATCTGACCATACATCAAAGATAAAAACCTATGTCTGACTAAATACACACACACACACACACACACACACACACACACACACACACACACACACGAGTTTTCTTTGGCAAATTGAATTGAAATTGTATGTTCTATACAATATGTTTTGTGACAAAATATTGGTGCTTTGAAGGTATAAGTACCATTGAAGGCTAGATATTGTGAAAAGGTCCAAGCAGTGCCACAGGGTAGAAATTAGGTTGATGTGACATCAAAGCGGAAGTTGCTTCAGGCAAAGTCAAGTACGGAGGGAGTCAGAGAAAGCAGGATTGCAAATGGGGCAGAGAATAAGACGGTTACTTTTTGTGTCTGGCTTGCCCTCACAATTGGAGTTATCTGACAGCGTCAGGACACAGAACAGAAAATCACCAGCCACAAGAAAAGCTGTCTATATATACCTAGAGCCTTCCACATCCTTACATCTTGCTCTAAAAAGTGGCCAAGAAAGAAAAATTGAAAATAAGTGAGAAAATGTTTTGCATGATTGCACATGTATACCAAATTGCCTTCTCAATTGGGGGGAAGGGAGAAAGACAACTTGAACTCAACATTTTTTAAAAAAACGCATGTTAAAAATTTTCATATAATTGTAAAATTGTAAAAAAAAACCCTTTTTTTTAAAGAAGTAAATAAGTGAAAGAGTGGGGATGGAAGTGACTTGCCCAAGGTCACATAGCTAGTGAGTGTACTGGGTAGGACTTGAATCCAAATCTTCCTGACTCCAAATCCAGTGCTCTACCTACTAAACCATACTAGTTATGCTTATGGTTAGATTTAGCATCTGGGCAGCTAGGTGGTAGCACAGTATACAGCGTTGGAATGGGAGTTAGGAATAACTGAGTTTTAATCCTGCCTAGATACTTACTTGCTAGCTGTGGGACCCTGGGCAATTCACATAATCTCTGTTTCAGTTTACTCATCCATACAGTGGGAATAATAATATCTACTTCACAGGGTTGTGGAGAGCAACAAATAAAATGACATATGTAAAGCGCTTTGCAAAATTTGAAGTGCTATATAAATGATAGCTATTATTCTTATTATTGTTATTATTGATACCCTGCTGATAAGAATAATAATTTTGAGGAAAATTTAAAAAATTATATACAGATTTTTGTGTTTAGTCATCATTTTCAGACAGTCCAGTGATTCTTAAATTGTGTTTCCTTAGCCTCTTCTTCAAATTTTTGACAGTAGATATCTCACATTTTTCTAATTTTTATGCCTCTTGACTTTGTTATAATATTTCTTGTTATCTGATAGAATCATTTAGTTGTGTTTGATCCATTATATCTTTTCAGGGATCACAATACTTTGGCAAAATTTATGGCCCTCTGTTATAAACTGTTTATTCTCCTTCCTTTTTTTATCCTCAAGAGATCTGATTTTATTTTTTTACCTCTTGCTTTTTTTTTTCTAACCCCTCTTGGAATCCTATGATCAAGCTATCCTATTTCCTGGTACTTTATTTATACTGATTGTGAAACTGCTCCCTTCTGAGTTTATCTCTTGGTCTTCCCTTAATCCTGGTACCTTTACATTGTTTCAGGAATTTTCTTCTGTTTACTCCTGTTTCCAATATTATCTCCTAGATGCAGCATTTGTGCTCTGCCCTCTCCTGCTTTTTTGGATGAAGTGTCTGGGAATACCAGGGGTACTGTCTCTGACGCAGTCTAGATGCTATTGACACTGCCCAGCTGAAATTCTGAATAGGGTGGCTGGGTCTAGGTCTGTCTCTCTCTGTGTTCCATTATAGTCCTAGGCTAGGACCATGCTCTGCCTTCTGCCTAGATCCCTGGCTTTCTACTGTCTCTGTTTCCTTGCACAGTCACCAATTGGAATCTGGCTCTGTTGCCCGGTATAGCTTCTATAGGCTGGGACAAAGATTCTGCTGACTTCAGGTCCTACTTACTGGAAATTGCATTGCCTTCAAGCTTCCCTGAAGAATCCCTGACCTTAATGCTTTCAATTATCTTCCCATGCAGCCCTGGGCTAGATGGAAGAACTTACTGGTATTTCTCTTTTTTTATCAAAAAATAAAATTTAGTTCTCCATTTGATGCTGGTTTTTTATTTTTGTTAGAGTACTCTCAGGGAGCTTGTCTTCGATAGAATTGCAGACTTTGTCAAAATTCTAATATATGTGTATAATATGTCTGTGTGTATATGTGTGTTTCTATATTCTATTTTGAGCCTGGTCAGGACGCATTAGACATAGCAAGCACCAAGTAATAATCCTCCCCAAATGAAGCTTGTTATCTCAACATATAGGATGAATGAAGGGGTTTTTTGTTTGTTTGGTTTTTGCAAGGCAATTGGGGTTAGGTGACTTGCCCAGAGTCACACAGCTAGTGAGCGTTATGTGTCTGAAGTCACATTTGAACTCAGGTCCTCTTAACTCCAGGGTGGGTGTTCTATCCACTGTGCCACCTAGCTGCCCCCTGAATGAGTTATTTCCAAATCACGTACATATAGTCAGACCACTAATTGGTTGGAGCAAAGATCAAAATCAATATCAAATCAGGAGAAAAAATAAAAATGAGAAAAAATGACATGCTATTAAAACAATTCCAAACTGATCTTTTTAAATAAATTGTTGAAGAAAAATGAGAAGTGGAGAAAATAATAGACATCAACACCAACTATAATCATTTCCTAAGGAACACAATAAGCACAGTCCAAATGAAGTTGAGTTGATGTTAATCAATCATCACAATGGCATGAGCAGAAGAGCCAAGAAACCACACAAGCCAGCAAATACTTAACCTCATTGCCAAGGAGAGATCTACGGCAGCCAACAACCACACTGGCTTGGGATTTTAAAAGTGATTTATAAAATCTTGTGGAGGAGGACAGTGGAAGAATGATCTGTTTCTCCTCATAAAATGGTCATAAGCAGAGGAGGCCAAAGTAACCTTTTAGACTGCTGGTATGAGATCTAATTAAGCCTTATTATCCCAAGATCATATAAAGACAAAAGTGGAAGGATGAGCAGGAAAGATAAAAATTAGAAATGATAGAGAGTAAATAAAGAAAATATTGTCTTCATCAAATACAGTGGAACCATGGCAGTTCAGTTGTAACAAGAATCCCTAGTGTATTTCATGGGGGGAAAAAAAACAGAAAAGGTACCAGAAAAAAAAAAAACAAAGGGGAAAGTGTAGTTGGGCTAGATCAGGTATTCATAGAGGTGATCTGTGCCAAAAGTTTTGAGGGCATTTAAGGAATGAGTCTCAAGATATTTGAAAGGGGGATGAATATTTAGCAGTGCTTGGGGAAAAAAATAACTTTTGTTACAAAAAAAATCAAAAATATTAAAAATCGCCTACCATTATACCTATTTTCCCATCTAGCCATACAAAATCTTTAAGTGAGCAACCCATATGTGTAATGAGGGAATTCTTGATAAGGGTATTCCATCTCCCGCCCCCGTTGACTGTTCCTAATATTTTGACCTCTCATCTCTTTTTTAGTTTCTTTGGTTTTCTTCAAGACTCAACTCAAATTCCACCTTCTGCAGGAGGCCTTTTCTAGTCCCTCCAATTGCTAATGCCTCCCCTTTCAGATTGCCTTCCATCTACTCTGAACATATCTTGTATATAACTAATTATTTACACATTATTTTTCCCATTAGAATACATACTCCTTGAGAGCACAGATTTTTTTTTTGCCTTTGTATTCCCAGAACTTAGCATAGTACCTGATATACAATATGACTTTAATAAATTCTTGTTGACTGACTGACTGACTAGCTGAGGGTCACAGAAACCATCATAATTAGGGGCCTGGATGTGGTTTTCTTCTGTTTTGATGGTTTTAAAAGAGAAAAGAAGAGAAGGAAGAAGGAAGGAAGGAAGGAAGGAAGGAAGGAAGGAAGGAAGGAAGGAAGAAGGAAGAAGGAAGGAAGGAGAAGGAAGGAGAAGAAGGAGGGAAGGAAGGAGGGAAGGAAGGGAAGGAGGGAGGAAGGAGGGAAGGAAGGAGGAAGGAAGGAAGGAGGAAGGAAGGAAGGAAGAAGGAAGAAGGAAGGAAGGAAGGAAGGAAGGAAGAAGGAAGGAGAAGGAAGGAAGGAAGGAAGGAATGACTACACTAGGGAAGAAACAAGGAAGAAGAGAAATTTGCTTTCTCATAATTGGGGAGCACCATAAGAAGAATATACTAATGTGAAAGTAGGGGAGTGGACCTCTCATAAATCTCACATTTATCTGGGCAAAGGAGGATTGAGTATACACTTGTATACATCTATATACATACACATACTACACAGAGTTTGATGTAGACATACATTAATTAAATTCAACCAAGATAGGTAGGGACACAAAATGGGGGGAGGGAGATTAAATAAAGAGGGTAGAGTAGGAAAGGGAATAGTTAAAAGCAAAACAATCTTAAGGTATGAAGGGCTAGAGAGAAAGAAAGTATAAAAACCAGTTATCTGAGACTGGGTAGGATGAAAAGAGGAAAGGAAACAAAAACAAGCTTTTTCCCTATCTTCTTTTTCTATCTAAAGAGCAATGTGCAAGTGAAAGAAAGGAAAAATTATGAAGATATCATAGAAGTAATGATAATGTTATAACCATGAATGTGAATGGGATAAACTTACTCATAAAATGGAGGATAATTGGATGAATTAGAAAGCATAATCCAATAACATGTTGTTTACAAGACACACTTGGAACATTGAGATTTACGTACAGTTAAAATGAACTAGAGAAAAATTTGTCATGGTTCAGATGAATCTTAAATAAGCAGATGTGGCAATCATGATCTCAGACAAGACAACAATAAAAAACAAACATAGTTTAAAGAGATAAGCATGGAAAGTCTTCTGTATTTTGTGCTTAAAGGTTCTATAAATAATGAAATTATACTAATACTTTACATATATACAAATGTGCCAAATAACATAGCATCTGACTGCTTCAAGGAAAGTTAATCAAACTTTCAAGGAAAACAGATAGTAAAACTATAAAACTAATAATGCCCCTTTTTAGACCTAAACAAATCTAGAATAAAAAAAAATAGTAATCAAGAAAGGACCTGAATATAGATTTAGAAAATTAAATATGATTGAACTCTGGTAATTATTGAAAGGATTTTTTTTTAAAGATACATTTAGGGGTATCTTTTGTTTATATGTATTTATATTACATATATATCCCCTCATTTATTCCCTCCCAGAGAAATAGCCCTTAAAATAAAGAATTTAAAAGGAAGAAGGGAAAAAAGTCAGCAAAACTAATCAACATATTAAGTCTGACATATGCATTTTCCTCTGTCCATGGTGCCCTCTGCAACAAAGGAGAGGGAATATATCTTCTCATAGTACTTTTTTGGAGCCAAATTTGACCATTATTATTTTGAAGCATTCAGTTTAGATTGTTTTGTTATTTTTTTCCATTCACATTGCTGTCAACATGAATGCCTTTTTCCTGGTACTACTTATTTCATTTTGCATCAGTTAATGTGAATTACTTAATAAGAATTAAAAGCAGTATACGCATTTCTCAGCTTCATATGGCACTTTTACCAAAAACAAAAAACAAAGACAGTGAACTATGGCATTCAAGTGAATAAATGGCCTAAAGATAAAAGGTCATTTTTAAAAAACAAATTAGAGGAGGAGAAAAGAATCTTACATAGCTACAGCAATTTTTTTTCACAGTCTTGTTAGCTACATTCCATTTCTGACCAGTCATCTCTTTGTTACAAGCTGTGTGGCATAAATCCAAAGCTTCTTCTCACATATCATTTGTGAATCAGCTGTCCATTTCCTAAATCTGCCTTTTTTCTTCAGAAGTCCTTGGCTTTTATTTGCAGTTGCTTTGAAAATGCCACCTGTACTCCTAAGGTCTTTAGTTTCTTGACCAAGATATCATTATATTTAGCAATGTTTTCTAAATTCTTTCTAGTAATATCTTTGTGTCAACATAAATCATCCAAAAAGAGGATTATTGTCATAACATTACTGTAGAATCTATCTCATTGAAATAAAAATTTCTCCTCAAAATATATTCTTAACAGCTAGGTGGTACAGTGGACCTGTGACCTGGAATCAAGAGGACCTGAACTCAAATTTGTCCTCAGACTCATACTAGCTGTGCGACCCTGGACAAGTCACATAACCTCTATCTATCTCAGTTTACTCACTTATAATAAAACTACCTACTGCCCAGGATTGTTGTGAGGATCAAATCAGATACTATTTGTAAACTGCTTAACACAGTGACTGGCACACAGTAAGTGCTTAATAAATGCTTGTTCCTATGCCCAAAAGGTTATAAAAATGTGCATACCCTTTGACCCGACAATAGCACTTCTAGGGCTATCTCCCAAAGAGACCATACAAAGGGGAAAAGGACCCACATGTACAAAAATATTTATAGCAGCTCTTTTTGTGGTGGCCAAGAATTGGAAATTGAGAGGATGCCCATCGATTGGGGAATGACTGAACGACTTGTGGTATATGAATGTAATGGGAATACTATTGTGCTATAAGAAATGATGAACAGGCTGACTTCAGAAAAACCTAGAAAGACTTGTATGGTCTGATGCTGAGTGAAGTGAGCAGAACCAGGAGAATGTTATACACAATAACAGCCACGTTGTGTGATGACTAATATTGATAAACTTAACCCTTCCCAGCAATGCAATAATCTAACACATCTCCCAAGGCCTCATGATGGAAAGTGCAATCCACACCCAAAGAAAGAACTATGGAGTTTGAATGCAGATCAAAATATACTATTTGCTCTTTTTTTTTCTTCTGTTGAGTTTTGTTTCCTCTTTCTGGTGGTTCTTCTATTGGTTTTAATTCTTACTTATAACAACACCCAATATGAAAATATGTTTAATAGGAATGTATATGTATAGCCTATATCAGATTGTGCACTGTTTTGGGGAGGGTGGTGGGGAGGGAGGGGGAGAAAAATTTTAAACTCAAAAGCATATGGAAGTGAGTGTTGATAAATCAAAATAAATTAATTAAAAAATAAATAAATGCTTGTTCCCTTCCTTTAAAAAGATGAACTTTCTTAATGAAATAGCTTCTTTAGATTATTCAATAAGAAGATATAATAAGGGAACAGTAAAAATCATTAAATGTTTATTCCAGTGGACTAAGAAGCCAAAATCCAAGTAGCTGGGGTGAACTGAGGTCTTGTGGTAACTGAATACCTTTGACATAATGTCTGAAAATTTCCAATCTATAAAGCATGAGGATAATGACACAAATTTTTCAGGTTGCCAACCTGGAACTCTTTCATTAATTTCATACCGAATCTTTAATGTAGCTGATTTTTTGTGTGGGTGTATAACTGGATAGTTCTGTTTTTAATAAGTACATAATGATTCACTGTTTAAACTTTGTATGGTTAACCTGAAACATTGTCCAATACTTCAGGCAAAAGGCATCCCTAAGAGTCTTATTAAAGTCACTCATATCTCAATGGCAAATCATTTATTGCTAAAACTGATTGTTCTTTCCTTCTGGTCTAGCAGGATAAAGACAAGGATAATAACGTCATCAGAAAGTTGTGCATAATAGCAGATCTCAAGAATAACATGGGCCTTTGGAAGACCTGTTAGGAAACTTCAGGACCTGAAATTTTGTTTTTGTTTTTGTTTTTTCCCAAGTACACAAAGGATTCTGTTGGGATTACATGGAAGGCCACTGACAGATTTTAATATTTCCCGAAATAGTATCTGCCCTTAAAAAAATGTAGATGTATAATAACTACAATATTCACAAGATCATATTAATTTAGAGCTAGAAGTGATAAGCTTCTTCCTACCTTTCTAATCTTATTTCACATTCCTCACTTCTACCCACTATCCTTTCCAACTAAACTTGCCTTCTTGCTGTTCCCAACACACAACAGTCCATCTCTCACCTCTGCGTCTTTGAACAGGTAGTCCTCCATATGTGGAATATGCATCTTCCTCACCTTTCCCTCTAAGAACCCTGGTGTGATTTTTCACATGATCATGATCACCCTACTTGTTGGAGCTCTCTCCCTGAAAAGATTATTTTTTTTAATTTTGCATATATTTTGTATTTGACATATACTATTATAGCCTGGATATAAATAACTTGAGAGCAAGAATTTTTCTTTTTTAATGCATCTCCAGCTCCTAGCTGGACACAATATCTTATAATAGTAGGTGGATTGAATTGGATTGAATTAAATTTTAGAGATCATCTAAATCGTGGATTCTTAACCTGGGGTCTATGACAATTAGATAGCACAATACAGAAAGTGCCAGGAGTAGAAGCAGGGAGCACTGAGTTCAAAGCTGGCATCAAACACTCACTAGCTATGTGACCCTGGGCAAATCACTTAATCACTATCTGCCTCAGTTTCCTCATGTATAAAATGAGGATAATAATAGCACCTACCTCCTAGGGTTGTTGTGAGGATTAAATGAAATTAATACTTGTAAAGCACATAACACAATGCCTAGAACATAGTAAGTGCTATGTAAATGCTAGCTTTATAAGTATTATTTTAATATTTTTACAACTATATTTCGTTATAATTGGTTTCCTCTGTAAGCCTATTCATTTTCCTTTATACTTTTAAAAACTCTTCTGAGAAGGGGTCCATAGTCTGCCAAAGGAGTGCATAACATTGAAAAAAAGCTTAGGAGCCCGATCCTCATTTTACAGGTAAGGGACGGAGGCCCGAAAGAAGTGACTTGTTCACGTAGGTGCTTAGTGTCAAAGTCATAATTCAAACCAGTCTTTCAGCCTCCAATCCACTCTTAGCAACTATACCTTTCTGCCTTCAAATGAAGCAAAAATAAAATAAAATAAAATAAAGAGAGATTCACAGCGTTTAGACTGGTCTGCTCTAGAAATCAAGGCTATGGCTGCTTATTCCCTGAGAATCCCAATGGAGTATATCCCTAAAGCATACTCCAACCTTAAATGGAGTCCCTCTTACCTTATCTATCTCTCAGTTCCACCTTCTAACAAAGTAGAGAATAAGTAAAATTAAGTGACTTCCCCCAAATCACGTAGCTAAGGAGTTACAGAACTGGGACTCAAACCTAGCAGGTCTTTTATGCCTCGCGCATAAAAGCACTATAATAATAATAACAATAATATCTAGCATTTATATAGCGCTTCAAGGCTTTCAAAGCACTTTACATGTCATTCTATTCTCACAACAATCCTCTGAGGTAGGCACTGTTATTAGTCCCATTTTACAGATTAAGAAACTTAGTCTGAAAGAGACTAAGTGACTTAGCCAGGGTCACACAGCTAGTAAGTAACCTAAGGGAGATTTGAAGTCAGGTTTTGCTGACCCATAGTTCAGTACTCTTTATTTTATCACCTAGCTGCTTCTATTTATTCATAACTAGAACTGAATTCTGATTCCACAATTCTGTTACCGTATCATTGCTACCTCAGCTATGCTACTCTCTCAAGTGAGATAGAATCAATAAGGACAAATATAATAATAATATTCCAATACTCTCCTGGTTCTAAGATTTCATCAATGTGGGTGTTCCATCCATCCCTGTCTATCTTGTTCAACTCCTAGTGATAAGAATATCTGAAATTTTACAACACTTTAAGGTTTGCAAAGCACTTTTACACATCATCTCATTTAAGACCTGCAACAACTGTAGGTATTACAGTTATTATTATTCTCATTTTATTGATGAGAAAACTGAGGCCCAGAAAGGCTAAGTGTATTGGCAAGAAAGGCACAAAAGCAAAAATTGAACATAGTTCATCCAAACTATGAGACCAGCACTTTATCTACTGTATCATAGTAATGATGTATTAAGTTACATGTTTATCATGCAAAACACATACAGGTTCGATGCCCATGTAAGGACTTGTAGAAGCTATCCCTGTCACAGCATGGATTAATAGTTTTCCTCATTCAATAAACATTAAGTACTTAGTATATACAATGTATACATTGTATTAGACACTGAGAGAGATTATTAAAAAAAAAAAAAAAGATAAAAAATACTGGTCCCTACGCCAACGGAGTTTACTCATCACCCAGAGCTTGTCTGTTCAAGCCTTTAGCAAGTCCTTTCACTCGGTTGGCATGGCGTCCACTTTACAGGAATACTCCCTACTTGACTTAGCTCACGTTGTTCCTTCGGACCAAGGCATGGGAGGAATAAATGGGAAGCTAGCATGTGGGCAGCATAGGCTGGCACCTATTTCAGAAAAACAGCAATGGTAATCACCTCCCAAACCGGCACAGAGTTACAAGAAAGGGTAAATTTAATATTTACTCAATTGAATCAGGTAAACTTAACATTTCGAAACTCCACCCATTCAGATCAACTTTTTTTAGTATTTATTTAATGTCTCTTCATTTCACTGGTATTTATGCAATAGCAAGAGATTTCAAGGAAGGCCTCTAATACATTGGCAGTGACAGATTCATGGGAGGTCATGAATGAGGGTCACATGAGAAGATTATAACCTGCATTATGGACGAGATTATTCACATTGATGAGACCATAGAACAACTGGGAAAACTGAAGAATTTTATGTATCATATCTTGCCATCTACCCTGTCATGACCCACCAGCTGCAGCAACCCCTAAGACACAAACCTCCCTTTTGGAGAAACCTGCCCACACAACCCACATCCCCAAGAGTTAATCCACTCAAGTTTGGGATGAGTCTTATGGTGAAGTTGCCCCACTGGAGAATGAGTGAGTCAATCCTTACCTCAGGCCCTTATTTTGAGCCTTCTAAAAACCCCATCTTTATCTCATCTAGACAACGAGTAGGACACAAGACCCTCGATAGTATAGGCATCTTGCCATCTATCCTGTCTCAGTGCTGTAATTCTTTCCTCCATCTCAGACTGTTCCCCTCTCCCTTTTCACCTTTCGCTCAAGGAACAATAAATAAATCAGTATTACCATTAGTACTTGGAAGAGCTGACCAATTTCCTGTCCTATGGCTCTGCGCACAAGCCCCATAATTGCCTAGAACAAATCCCTCTTTCTTGGCCATCTTTCTAGGACATGTAGTATAATCCTTTAATAAATTATAGGTTCCTTGAGGGCTATGAATGAGCTATCTCATTTTTATATCTGAATAACTAGTGCCTACTGTTGGGGCTGGCACACAGTAGTCACTTAATAAGTGCTTGTTAGTTGATCACTGTAGGTTCAGAGATTTAGAGCCAGAAGGAAACTCAGAGGCCCTCTAGTCCAACCTTTGTCATTTTACAGATGAAGAAACTAAGGCATGGGAGGGTAAATGATTTCACCAGATCCACACAACATAAGGGACAAAGGGCAGAACTGGGAATGGGACTCGGGTCCTGAAATTCTAAGTTCAATATCCTTTCCACTCAACCACACTGGATCCTATGTGCTAAGAACTGTCTGTGCTCAGTATTCTGAATATATGTAAATGAATTAGAAAACAAGCCCTTCAAGGCCAATAAACCCAATAAACTAATTGAAGCTATGCAATACATAGTAAAGGAAAAGATTTTACAAATGATAGCAACTTAATACATGCAGATCACTGTAGATCCTTGAGGGGTTATAGAGGGAAAGAATGATCTAAGTGTGCTGAGATAATCAGGAAAAACTTTCTGAAGGAGGTCATTATTGAGCTGGGCTTTGAAGGACCTGGCAAAAAAGTGAAACTAGAGAACTGATTTGGGTAGCTAGAGCAGCTAGGTGGCACAGTGCCTAGAGTTGGGCCTAGGGTCAGGAAGACTCATCTTTCTAAATTCAATTTCTGGCCTCAGACACTTCCTAGCTGTATGATCCTGGGCAACTAACTTAACCCTGTTTGCCTCAGTTTCCTCATCTGTAAAATGAGCTGGAGAAGAACATGGAAAACCACTCCAATATCCACCAAGAAAACCCGAAACGGAATCATTAAGGGTCAGGCATAACTGAAATGACCAAACAACAAGAGAACTGAGGAGTAACAGCTCAGGGACGAGTTCGGAGCATTGAGTCCACTTGTGAAGAGATGAGTTCAATAAGAGAGTGAGCATGGAGAAAAACTTGGCATTCATGGATGTACCATTGCTCCTCTTCCTACTAACTGATTGTTAACATCCATGGACATCAAGTATCCGACCCTCTGGTTTTCTCTCTCCATGCTCATACAGGCTCTAGGGAACCAATTGTTAAATGTGAGCATTTACATCTCCAAAATCAACAAACATTACAAAATGGGTTTTAATTTATTATTCTTTTGATTATCTAGACTTGAGAAAGTGTTGGGGAAAATATGAATAATGCATAATAAACTTAAAAGTGTTTTAGCTCTGAGTGGTTAGGGGTAATGGGCCAAGAAAGGAAAATGGGACCAAGTGAAGGCTTTATTTTATTTATTTATTATTTTTATACACAGAATAAAACAAGTATTTCTATAACATAGTATAATAAAAAAATATATACTTGCAAAAGGAAATGGGACCAAGTGAAAGCTTTTTCAAGATGGGGAGAATATCTCTCTATATTACTCTACACACATACACTCATGTATACATGTATGTGTATACATGTGTGTTGTTGTCATGTGTGCATACACATCTATGTACACATATGTGTACATGTATACTGTGTGTATGTGTATATAGAGAGAAAGAGAATGAGAAAGCTTGAGGAGCAGAGGCTGAGGTGCTCATCCTTGCCTATTCTGTATCCAAACATGTGGTCCTGAACCAGAATCAGTACTGGAGGGCAGCCCTCCTGCCTCTAATTAGAATTAGACTCCCCGTTCTCACATTCCTTGTCTCACTAACACAATGTTACTTTTTGGCTCAGGTCTAAGATCTCCCCAAAAAAGGGTAGTAAGAAAAGTTATTCAATGACAAACATGAATTGGGTGTGGGTGAAATCTTCATTTAGACCTAGCTCCAAATCTACTGATCCAATGCTTTTTACACTACATCAATTTTGTAGAGGATGTACGCTCTCCCCATCTTGTAAAAGCCTTCACTTGGTCCCATTTCCTTTTGCAAGCACTAGCACTGGTCTTTTTCTATCCAGCTTCCCAGAATTAGACCCTAGAGTTACATCCAAGAGAGCACCAATGGGAAAACTATCTCTTCTTCGAAAAGAACCCTTGGATCATTAACTCTTCCAGCCCAGTAGCCAGTTAGGGTTTGTTTGCTTGGGTTGTTTGGTTTTTTTTTTTGGGGGGTGGCACATCTACAAAAGCCCCTCAGCAATGAGTCATACATGGCTGGAAGCAGCCCTCCCTCACCCATCCCAGCTCCCACATGGCAAAGCAGGCAAAGAATATCAATGCATGCTCTGTCTAAACCCATGTTACATATAAAATGAGAGGGTTGGACTGCAGCTCTTCTCAAACTGTGGGGTCATGAAAAATTTGGCACTATTAAAAGGTTTCTGAACATGCAATGACCAAAAATCAATTAAAAATCTAACATGTAATGAATCCAAGGTATTGCATCAGGCAACTTCACTGCAGCCTTGGTTCTGAATACAAAGAATGCACACTTTGCACTGCACGTGCGTGCCTTCAGGCCATGCAACACCCAATGGGAAAAGGGGTCCAGAGTGGGAAAAGTTTAAGAAGCCCTGAACTAGATGACCCTAAGCTCCTTTCCAGTCCCAAATCTAGGATTCTATGTTGGTGCTCTTCAGTGAAGCAAAGGGAGCTAGCTGTCCAACTTAAAAGTCAGTGAGCATTTATTAAGTGCCTACTGTGTTCCAGGAACTATGCTAAGCTCTGAGGACACAGAAGAAGGCAAAAGACTGTTCCTCCTCTCAAGTAGTTCCCAGCCTAATAGGGGAAACAACATGAAAACAACCACACACAAACAGGATGTGTACAGGATAAATTGGAGACAGTCAGCAGAAGGAAAGCACTAAATAGAACTGGGGAAGGATTTCTCTTAGAGGATGGGATTTTAGCTGCGACTTGAAAGAGGCTGGGAAGTCAGGAGATAGAGATGAGGAGGGACAGATTCCAGGAATGGATAACAGCTAAGGAAAAAAAAAAAGCCTGGGGTCTGGAGATGGAAGGTGTTATGCCAGAAAAGATCAGATGACCAAAATATTCACCCACAGAAAGGCAGTAAAGAGTCATGTGCATAGTTTTTAGTTGTGGGGAAAGCTAGTATCAAGAAAGGCCATGTGTTTTGGGATCCAAAAGAGTTAATTAGGAGTGAATACCATCTTGAAGTGGGTAGGCAGAAGCTGTATCTAGAAGACAGCTGGAGTAGTTTCTCATTGTTAGGGCACTGATGGAGCCCTACAGGTCTCCCAAGTGTGAGGCAGGGACTAATGAGGTCAGAGTGTGTGAGTGTCTGGGCCTGCACTCACGTGACAATGATTCGCCTCGAGGGAGGAAGTGACGGTTATAACGTCAACTTGTGCCCTGCAATGGAGAAACCTCTGATTACAGTGACTCAGCACTCTTCTAATTTTGTCTTGTCACTACTTAATAGTGAAATGGCAGGTCGCTGCAGGATCCTCAATGGTCACCTCCTCCATTTTTGTCCTCCCTTCCCTGTATGAAATGCATCAAAAGGATGGTATCAAACGAGTAAATCTTGGATATTTATGGCTCCATTATGAAATTTGGAAATCACCTAAGGGTAGCCATCCAAACAAGGGGATTCCTTTATTTAAAAAAAAATGAATTTGTTTTCTAGTGAGGCTAAAATGGCAAGGTGGATAGAGTGCCAGGCCTGGCATCAGGAAGACTCATCTATATTATTGTTGTTGATGTTGGTCAGTTGTGCCCTACTCTTTGTGACCCCACTTGGGGTTTTCTTTGCAAAGATGCTAGAGTGGTATGCCATTTCCTTCTCCAGTTCATTTTACCAATAAGGAAACTGAGGGAGATAGTAAGTGTCTGAGACCAGATTTGAACTCAGGAAGATGAATCCTCCTGACTCCAGACCCAGCCCTCTATGTACTGCGCCACTTAGCAACCCATAAGCCTCATGTTCCTGAGTTCAAATCTAGCCTCAGATACTTATTAGCTACGGGAGCCTGGGCAAGTTGCTCAACCCTGTTTGCCGCAGTTTCCTCTTCTACAAAATGAGCTGGGGAAGGAAATGGCAAACCACTCCAGTATCTTTGCCAAGAAAACCTCGAATGGAGTCACAAAGAGTCAGACACAACTGAAATGACTGAACGAGTTTAAGGCTAAAATGTTTCCTGGATTCACATTTATAAATTCATCTCGTGGGAAACTGAACTTCCAGTTCTTAATCTGACCATTTGTTCTTGTGGTGTGGCAGATAGAGAGCCTGCCTCAGAAAGATCTGACTTCAAATCCTGCCTCTGACATATACTAACCTTGTGACTCAAGGCAAGGCTCTCAACCTCTCAGGGCTCCCAGCAACTAGATAAGATTACAAGTTCAAACATAGCTACTGATTTGCATGAATACAGGAAGCTCCACTGTATTGGCAAAATCACAGATTGTGTTTAAAGAAATCAGCAATATGACACAGATACACATAAGAATAAGCAAACATAGAAAGGGACACAGAAAGGCACAGAAACCTACATACACAATATACATACTTACACACACATAGTAAAGTAAGACAGGGTCAGTTATATAGCACAGTGGATAGAGTACCTGGCCTGGAGTCAGAAAGACTCATCTTCCTGAGTTCAAATCTACCCTCAGATACGTACTAGCTATGTGACCCTGGGCAAGTCACTTAACCCTGTTTGCCTCAGTTTCCTCATCTGTAAAATGAGTTGGAGAAGGAAATGGCAAACCACTCTAGTATCTTTGCCAAGAAAACTTCAAATGGGGTCACGAAGAGTCAGACACAACTGAAATGGCTGATCAACAGACAACAACAAAGGGAAGATAGACTAATATCAGTCAGTCAATAAGCATTTATTAACTATGTGCCAGGAACTGTGCTAAGTACTGGGGATAGAAAGAAAGGCAAAACACAATTTCTCGCAGTCTAATGGGGGGAGATATTATGCAAACAACTTTGCGCAAAAAAAAAAAGATACATACAAGACAAGTTGAGGGTAGTAGTCTCAGAGGGAAGTCACTATGATTAAGGAGGACTGGGAAGGGTTTCTTGAAGAAGGTGAGACTTTAGCTGAGACCTAAAGAAAGCAAGGGGAGCTAAGAGGTAAAGATGAGGAGGAAAAGCATTGCAGGCATGGAGGACATCCAATGAAAATGCGTAGAGTCAGAAGATAGAATATCGTGCCGTTATGATTGGGTTGCAGAGTATATGGAGGAAGTAAGGTATATGAAGATTGGAAAGGTAGAAGAAAGGGTACAGGTTATGAAGGGTTTTAAAAGCCAAATAGAGGGGTTTATATTTGATCCTGAAGGCAATAGGTAGTCACAGGTTTTATATCATATGGTCAGACCTGCACCTTAGAAGATCAGTCTGACAACTGAGTAGAGGATAGATTGAAATAGGGAGGGATCTGAATGAGGAGGACCAATCAGCCGGCTATCATTGCATAAGTCCAGACCTGGTGATGAGGTGATGAGGGTCTGCACCAAAATCATGACTATCAAAAGGAAAGAAGGGGAAGTATGGAAAAGATATTACAAAGGTAGAAAAAGGTAGAAACAATAGAAACTGACAACTGGTTAGATGTGAAGGGTGAGACAGAATGATGAATCAAGGACAATACACAGGCTGTAAATGTGGGGGACTGGGAGGATGGTGGTACTCTTGACAACAATAGGAAAGTTAGGAAGGTGGGAGAGCTTGGGGAAAAATAATGAGCTCAGTGTTGGTCATGTTGAGTTTAAGATATCAATGGGACATCCAATTCCAGATATTCAATGGATAGTTGAAGATATAAGATTAGAGGCTGGGAGACTGGTTAGAGTCAGATTAAATAGATCTGAGAGCGCATTCATAGAGATGATCATTGAAAACAAGGGAGATGATGAGATCACCAAGTAATATAGAATTGAGAGAGAAGAAGGCCTAGGATAGAGCTTTGGGGGAGCCTCCATGGTTAGCACTTGTGACTCGTATGAAGACTCAGTAAAGAGACAAAGAAGGAATGGTCAGACAGATAAGAAGAGAACCAGGAGAGAGCAGTGTCTCAAAAACCCAGAAAGAAGAGAGTTTCCAGGAGAAGAGGGTGATTGATGGTGTCAAAGGCTGCAGAAAGATCAAGAAAAATGAGGATTGAGAAAAGGTCTTTGGATCTGGCAATTAAGAGACAATTGGTAACTTTAGCGAGAACAGTTTCCATGGAATGATGAAGTAGGAAGCCAGACTGTAGAGAATTAAGAAGAGAGTGAGAGAAAATGAAGTAGAGAGGCATCTATTGTAAAAGGCCTTCTCAAAGAGTTTAGCCACAAAACGGAGGAAACATATGGAACTAGTGAGGATTTTTAATAGGATGAGAAAAACAAGGGCATGTTTGTAGGCATTAGGAAAGCAGCCAGTAGACAGGGAATGATTGCAGATTTGTGATAGAGTAGGCATGCAAAATATGAAAAGTAGGAAGAAAAGTTATTTCAACTTGGAATAAGTGGTCAACAAGGAGAACCCAGGATACCAATACAAAATTAGACAGATTATTTCCTTGCTTTTCTCTTTCACTGCTTGAAGGCATTTTAAAAGATGCATCACCCATGCCTAAAGGCTCTTTGTCAGAGTGGATAATGGATACTTTCAGTTTGTCATTTGAGGGCTTTTGGTTCAAGTTATAACAGATAAAGCTTAGGTAAGGGAGGCTTGTGGTTTTTGTTTTGTTTTATTTTGTTTTTAAAGGGAATCCAGACCAAAGTGCATTTATTTTCCATCCTGTGACTTAAAACACAAAATAGAACAAAAAACGAAGTGGGAGAGAGTGCAAAGCCTAGAAACATGGCTTGAAGTCAAGGATCATGTCATAACTCTCTGAGAATCACCAATTTTTTAATTTAGAAGGGATTTTGGATCTCTCACTAAGACACATAATCCTTAAGTACATAAGAAGAACTCAATAAATTCTTGTCAAATTGGATTAACATGAAATCACAAAGAATCCAAGAATCAATAAATCTCAAAGTTGGAAAGAACATCAGGGACTGTTTAGTACAACTTATGCCTGAAGAAAAAAATTCTCTGGCCTTCCAGAGTTTGCCAAATTCACAGCTAGCTTAACCAGTGATGGATCTGGAGTCAAAAAGTTGTTGTTCAGTCATGCCCAACCCTTAGCGACGCCATGGACCTTGAAGTTTTCTTGGCAAAGATACTAGTGGTTTGCCATTTCCTTCTCTAGTGGATTAAGGCAAATAGAGATTAAGTGACTTGCCCAGGGTCACACAGCTAGTAAGCATCTGAGTCAGGATTTGAATTCAGGTCTTCTTGACTCCAGGCCTAATGCTCTATCCACTGAACCACCCAGCTGCTTCCTAAGTCAGGAGTCAAGAAACCTGGGTTTAAATCCTGCCTCTGAGAGCATGGGCAAGTCACTTAACTTCTGAGTAAATTGGCCCCAAATCAAAGAGGCACAGTGACTAACACACAGCGATTAATAAATGCTTGTTGATTGATTGATTGAATGGATGAATGAGTGAATGAATGAATGAATCAGAATTATAGTTGCTGACACTTGAAAGAGGCCATTACTTAATGGACTTAGACTGAGGCATGATTCTCTTGATAAGAAGTCACCTTACGTAGATTTATTTTATGGCATATGAGAAACAGATAAGAAGGGATAATAAGATAACATTATGGATGACACAATGGTTAAACTCTAAAGAAATTATGGTTCTAAAAGAAGTCAGTAAATAATTCTGATAAATCTGTTTTTTAACATTTTATTAAAGAATAACTTTGTACAGTTTACTCTTCACTGTTCTATACTGGTATGCTCCTAACGGTATCACTTGGTTCAGTGATCGTAGATGATAGCCTTCTCCTCCCCTGGAACAAATATCCTTTGAATCTACCCTTTGAGATCATACTACTGAGAATTAATCCACTCAATTTTGAAACTCTGCTCTAGGGCCCTAAGCAGTGCAGATTGGTGAATGAGTGAATACATACTCATCTCTTGCACTCTTTATAGTTCACAGTAAACCATGCTTCACATCTACTCTGGCCATCAACCAAGAAATCCAAGCTTACCCAAACATTCTACCATTTTTCCAGCCACCATCACATCCCCACTCCTGCTCCTGCCTGCCCACTATTTTCTGCTTATTGCTTTTTTCTAGGAATGGAACATTATCAATGTTGATTGGCAATCAATATTGCCAAGCAAAGGGCAACCAGGAAGTTAAGTGGCTCGCCCAAAGTCTTGTTGATGTTGTTCAGTCATTTCAGTTGGGTCCAACTCTTCATGACCCTTTTGGGATTTTCTTAGCAAAGATACTGAAGTGGTTTGCCAATTCCTTCTCCAGATCATTTGACAGATGAGGAAACTGAGGCAAACAGGGTTAAGTGACTTGCCCAGGGTCCCACAGCTAGTAAGTGTCTGAGGCTGGATTTGAACTCAAGTCATCCTGACTCCAGCCCGGCTCTGTATCCATTGTGCCCCCTATAGTCACACAGTTAGTTAATGGCAGAACAGAGACTAGAATCTAGTTCTCCTGCCTTCCAGGCCAGCTCTCTAACTACCACATGATACTGCCTCTATTCATGATATAATCAGTTATACTTAATCATCAGAATTACCTTTTGCACATATAGTTTCATAACTGACAATGCATATTAACAATAGACTGGAGATGCATCAACTTGGGGCAAGAGAAGAAATCTACTCTCAAACAATAGTTAACCACTCAGTCACTGAGGAACAAAAGTATGTATAAGAATTATGAGAGCCTTAAGAATCCCTGGGTGATTCAGAGAACTAGCCAGCTTGCCAAAAGAATAATGAAGAGCATAATTGGGGTGTGGGCGAAAACCTCCAAAGACTAGAAGCTTTTGCTGTAACTCGTAGCTTGAATGTTCATTGTCCTTGTGCCAACATCCTATTAAAAGGTAATTAAACCCAATCGTGAGAAAACATGTGCTCTCCAGATATACTTAAATTCCCTTCCCTAAGCAGAGAATGACATACTGGAACACAGTTAACTTCTTCAGTCCATTGTTTGGGAAACTTAGCCCCTTAAACAAGAAGTCATTTCTGTCTTCGGTTTCTTTCCTCTCCAATCCAGCATCTACTCAAAGTAAGTTTCCTAAAACAAGGTCTGTCCATATTGTTTGCCTGGCCCCCTATTTCCTCTATGAGAAAGTACAAATTACTTGGTATTCCTCACACATGACAGTCTACCTCCCACCTCTTGCAGTTGGCTGTCCCCATGTCTGGCATGATTTCCCTCTTCACCTCCACCTCTTAGAATCCCTCATTTTCTTCACAGCTGTTCAATTACGACCTTCTACATGAAGAGGGAAAGGAAGAAGAACAAACATTTCTTAAGTGCCCACCATGTGCAGGGCACTGTGCTAAACACTTCGCAAATATTACTTCATTTGGTCCTTATGATAACTCGAGGAGGTAGGTGCTACTCTGACACTCATTTTACAGTTGAGGAAACTGAGGCAGACAGGGGTTAAGTATTGGTTTGCCCAGGGTCACACAGCTAGTAAGTGTCTGAGGCTGGATCTGAACTCAGGTCTCTCTGCTCCAGGCTAGGTGCTCTATCTACTGTGCCTCTTCTAGCTGCCTTGAAAGACATTAAGTCTTTCCTGACCTTCCCCCCACCCAGGTGCTTAGTACCCTCCCATCCCATTAAAACTACCTTGTATTTATTTAGTATGCACCAACACAGGGCCTGCCATATAGGAGACAGTCAGTAAATGCTTGTTGGCTGGTGGATTGATTGATCATAAGGGGAAAAAAATTACCATGAGAAGAGATTTTAAAGCACACTCCTTATGTTAGTGATGAGGAAACTGAAACCCAGAAAAGCAAAGTAATTTGTCAAAGGGTACCTTAGCTAGCAAGGACATTAACAGAATTGGAGTATATGTCCGACAGTCAGTCCAGTTTTCTCCATAATACTATAGTACCTCTAAGTAGTACTTCTTAATGTCAAGGGAATAAAAAAAGAATCATAAGTAATTTAGGGGGCCAACAATTGTCCCAAGGACTACTTCTTCAATTTTCAGAACTCCAAATGAGACTAACAAGAAAGAAAGAAAGAAAGAAAGAAAGAAAGAAAGAAAAGAAAGAAAGAAAGAAAGAAAGAAAGAAGGAAGGAAGGAAGGAAGGAAGGAAGGAAGGAAGGAAGGAAGGAAGGAGAAGGAAGAAGGAAGGAAGGAAGAAATTGAAAGAGGGAGAGGGATTCAGTCAATGAAAAAAACAGATGGGTTGATTAGGTAACATACCCTCCTCACAGCTTTGTTTAAAAATATTGGATTTCATATGCATTTATCATAGAACTGTATGCACATGGATATATGAGAAAGTGTGGCACAGTGGACAAAGTACTGGACCAGGTCTCTGTAAGACTTAAGTTCAAATCATACCGTTGGCACTTTATCAATTGATTGATAGCTGTGTAATTTCAGTCAAGTCATTGAACTTTAGGCAGTTCTCTAAAACTATACATTTGAGTTGAGTTGTGACATGTACCCGAGGAGGAAAATCCCACACCAGTGTTCCCACAACAAGACTGCAAAATCACAGGCCCACACCTGTGTAGGAATCACCTAAATCAAAAGGATACTTCTTCTGCCCTCAAATTAATAAAAAATTAAACATAAAGATGCTGGGACCTCAATTCCTCCTTGTCAAGGACAATTCATGGGGGAAGAAGACTACATGTGTCATCATAGGACCCGAATTTGAACCTCAACCAGAGCTACAACTAGAATGAAACATTTGGGATTTTGTCCCAGGGCACTGAAATTTAGAGGGTGCTGACAGCTTTTGCTCTTTTTCAACAGCATAGAAACAAGTGAGCTTAGCACTTAGTTGGTAAGAAGCTACTTAAAAAGCTACCAGTTGATACTCTTCAAGTGAGTTCCTTCCAATCCCACTCTACTCAAACTCTCCCAAGGTTGATTTAAGGGCATATTTCATGATGCTTACCCCAGGTTCCAAAATTGTTAGTTATGGCTTTGAACTTAGCCCTACCAAGTACTAGCTGTGTGACCTTAAGCAAGTCATATCATCTCTATTACCCTCAGTTTCCTTATTTGTGAAAAAAGGCTGATGAATTAGGTGATGCCTAAGATCCTTTCCAGCTTTAACATTCTCTATGCCTTTTGAAAGACTCTAAGCATTTATGGGCAGAAAACAAGTATTACATTTCTTCTGGATCTCCCTCTCACCCACCCCAATGCTTATTACAATGCTAGAGGCATAGAAGAAATGCAATATGTAGATGTTTTAAATATTTTAATGTTAATTTCCTCTGTAACCTGCTTATAAGTATTTTTTACAGCTCAAGAGGACAATTAAAGTTATAGAAAAACAAGGGGGAAATATTTCAAAAGAAATAAGATCAAAAGTAAAATTAGCTATATATGTTTGTGCTGGTCCATATGGCCTATCTCTTCAACAGGCTCAGGCTAGGGCCTCACAAGCTTTATATTGGGATGAGGTCCATAATGGAGATTAAACCTTCCCTTTCTCTGGGAGCTGGGAGAGAAGAGTAAAGCAGGAGTACCACTTTAGATGGTGGTCAGTAATGGCAAGAAACATATGGATGCCAAGAAGGAGGCTGATAAGAGGACAATGTGTCAGAGATGAGTGGTGGCAGAATAAAAGCAAGATAAAAAAACAAAAATTCACCATCTGAGAGGGGGAGATTGGAGAGAGGAATGGTCTTATTTTAGGTAGCTGGGAAACAAAATGAGAGGCCAAGTTAGATAAAAGGATGAATTTAATTTGTCATGATCAAAAGCTGCCACAGACATGCAAGATTCTAGCCTGCCTGTTCAATTGCCAGCCAAATTCTCCCAACTTGCTGAAATCCCCATTGGTGGGGAATTCCTCTATGCCACCACAGTCTTTTATAGTCTTTGGGTAATTTTTGGTGCAATGGACCTATTCATAACCCTGTTAGTTAGTGTATCCTTTATGATGGCCCTACCTTTGTTAACCTCCATGAAATTTACACGGAAATGGATACTGCTATACTCTGGACAAAATATATTTTTCATCCACTTTATTTTTCCAAATGTGGATAGTTAGACCAATATTTTTTGCATTGTTACGGATTTTACTGAGGAAGCTTTGTGGTGTTCTAGAATTGGATGCAATCAGTACAAAGCCATTTGCAAACAGGAGCATTTGAAGAACATCCCCAACAATAGGAAACTTTATTTTCTTTGGCTATAAAGACTTCTTGGAAGATGAGTTAATAAAGAGGAATTTAGCCTCCCTGGCATCAATCCTCAATAAAGTGTGAACCTATACAATGTCAAATACCATGGAGAAAACGGAAGGAGCAAAGTGCTGCTTTGTCCTCTCGCAAACAATATTTTTTACTATATACATACATATACATTCATACACATACTCATATACACACATGCACACCCACAGAGTCTCCTGTTAATTTTGTTAATACCATGAAGTAGCATTCTAAAACAATGCTGTTCAGACTTTGGAGATTATATGATTAATATGGAGATTAATATGATTTTCATGTTCTAGAATCTTCTCAGAGGTATGCTGCAGCCAATTCATCCTGGCTCCAGAGATCCTACTGTTAAATTTTCAGTGTGAGTATTTACACCTCAAAAATTGGCAAATGCTACAAATCAGTGCTTAATTTATTGTTTTGTGGATTGTCTGTACTTAGGAAAATGATGGAGAAAATATTAATAATAAAGAATAACTTAAAGGTGTGTTTTGCATGCTTTTTTTTAGAGAGCTTGTTGTTAAAATTTAACACAGCACACCCTTGCTTAATATGTACTGCACTGCTGGACTAAAGATTGAAAACATCCGCCATGATTATGCCATTTTTTCCGAAACCTTCATAGCAGGAGCCCTCAACAAACTCATAAACTAAGTAAATCTTATCTTCAAAGTGACCACACCTCCTCTTTTTCTTCACCCTTTCACCCAGATTGTGAGCTGGTGCCTTCATACTTTGTGATGTTTACTTAGCCATAGCTTTCTAAAGAAGTAAGAGAATCTCAGTGGCATATGATCAGAGTTGCAGAAGAAAGAATTTGTTTTCTAAGCTATGGCTAAATAAACCTCATTTTCTTATTGAATGACCTATGAGTTTCCCATTTTCTTCTAACATCAAGGTACCAAGGTTACTCTAACACTTAGCTTGGGCATGTGGCTACCTTCATCTCCACGTGGAAGTATATTTGGTCATCAGGGCAAGGTAAGTCTACTCATGCACAGTCTTGGGCCAAGGCTAAAGCTGTGCCTCCATTGATGCAGTATTGAGATGGCTTTCTGGTTATCTAAGGGAGTAAAAAAGGTCCACCCACATGAAGTTGGCCCCTTCGGAATTAGTGAATGTCCCAAGACTGTGCATGAGTAATCATCCCTGCCCTGATGGCCAAATGCACTTCCATGTGGAGAAGGCATGACAGGGCAAGAGAAGGAAGAAGTCCATTGAGAAGAATGGTACAAGGGTCAGCTAGGTGGTACGGTGGATAGAGCCCCGGACCTGGATTTGGGAGGACCTGAGTTCAAATCTGGACTCAGACACATAACTCTTACTAGCCGTGTGACCCTGGGCAAGTCACTTAACCCCATTGCCTAGCAAAAAAAAAAGAAGAAGAAGAAGAAGAAGAGTACGAACCATTCTGACATTCTGGAATTCCCCTCTGGTTTCTCCCTGCTCCTTCTCTTCTCTCATTTCCCTCTTTTCTTGCTCTCATCTCCTTTCTTTCTCATCTTTATGGGTGGGATAAAGGGGGAAGTTGATTGGGAATGGGCTATGAGGAATCCAAGGTCCTTTTCACTAAACCAGTGCACCTCTCCCCTCATTTCCACCACAACTGAATCAATGTGAATGATATTTCCTGTTCCTAATTGAATTCAGCATCTTAGTCTTAAATTTTTCTATCAATGAATTGAAAATCACTGGAATGCAGTGTTCCTAAAAACTCTAGCTTTGTCTTCCATGGTACAAGGATAAGAAATGTGTTAATAGTCATCTGCCTCCTGGGATTTAATTAAGTGGGTGCTTTTTGTAGCATTAAGTGACAACACAGTTAAGCAGAAAATAAATAACCCTTACATTTCTCAGGCTCTCCAGAGAGATTGCCAGATGAAATCATAGCTGGCCTCCGCTGCAGGTATAAATACCAATGCCTGCACACAAAGCCCTGAAAAGCACGAGGAAGTCTGCCAAGATGTGGCAACACAGCCTTTGCCCCCAATTATAAAGAGATCAATGCTTCAGATAGAGCCACAAAGGATGACAAAGTTCAAGAACTTTTAACATATGTTTACTTGACTCAACTCCCATTGCTCTTCTTGGCCTTACTTCATTCTCTGGCACCAGAGCACAAGCTATCTTGTCCTATTTTCTAATTGCTTTAGGGGGCCTGTGTGTTGCCTCAGTGTCTAATGGTAAGGTCTTAAAAGGCAGAAGTCATATACTGATTTTTCGGGGCCCCTGCACGGGTTTGGCGCTAGATTCATTCATAGGATCACAGGTCTAGATCTACAAGGAATCTAAGAGAACATGTAATCCTACCCCCTCATCTTACCCCAGAGATATTAAGCGAATTGTCCAAGGTCTTATAGCTATGGGTCAGAGATGGATGTGAACTATGTTCCTATGGTTCTAAGTCTGGTTAGTTCATCTGTTAGACAGTGTCAGTCAACAAGCATTTATTAAGTGCTTATTACAGGCCAGGCACTATACTAAGCACTGGGGAGATAAAGAAAAAGCTTAATCAATCCCTGCCCTTGAGGAGCTTATATTCTAATGAGGGGGCCAACTTACATATAAATAGGCATACACAAGAGAGAGAAAGAGAGAGAGAGAGAGAGAGAGAGAGAGAGAGACAGAGAGACAGACAGACAGAGAGAGCCAGAGCCAGAGACAGACAGAGAGATAAGATGGAAGGTAATCTAAGGGAAAGCACTAGCAGCCAGGGTTACGTGGAAAGGCCTCCTTGAGAAGGAAAGATTCAAGTTAAGCTTTGAAAGAAGCTAGAAAAACTAAGAAGTGGAAGTGAGGAGGAAGAGCATTCCAGGCACGGGAGACAGCCAGTGCAAAGGCAGAGATAGGAGATGGACTGTCCTGTGTGAGAGACAGCAAATAGGTCAGTGTAGCTGGCCTATGGAGGGCAGGGAGGTAAGTGAAGTTTGGACAGTTTGGAAAGGTAAGGGGAGGATAGGTTGTGAAGAGTTTTCTCATTACAATAAATAATTGTTAAATGTCTTGTTTTGACGCCTACAGCATCATAAGATTCATAAGAAACACAAGATTTCTTCTTAACCTGAGGAGTATTGAAGAGCATGGAACAGTAGAAAGGACAATGACTGGCTCAGCTACTGACCATCTTTCCTCTTCCTAAGGACATAACCTTTCCTCTTACTAAGCAACACTTCAGAAAGTTAATCCTTGCTTTCAAATATCTCAAATACTTTCAAAAAAGGGGAAATCACAAAAATGTTCAATTTGGTTTAAAATATAGATGCTGTACTGTTAAACCAATTATTTGGAATTTTCATCTGAGGCAGCACGCCATAGTAAATCAAGTGCTGGGCTTGGAATCAGGAAGAACTCAGTTCAAATCTTCCTTCTGACACTTAATAATAACTGTGGGATTATGGACAGGGTAATTTATCCTTGTGAGCCTCAGGGTACTGCCTAGGAAATATTTCTTAATTAAGTTATGGATGGGTTGCAATCTGTACTGGCAGAAGGAGTTCCAACAACCAGAGTTCTTCATGCTGATAAAAATCACGGATACGTTTTGCATTTGTCTAATGTTATATTTCTTTGCAAATTATGGTCTTCATTGCCACTTATTTAAGCAATGAATACTGGAGATCTAGAATAGACCAGGCTAATCTATGTAAGAAGAATTGTCTTGGAGTAAGTCACCTGACCCCTTTGGGTCTCAGTTTCCCCATTTATAAAATGAGGTTTTTTAATTCGATGACCACTAAGGTCTCGTCTGACTATAAGTCTGAAAAACTAAATAAATGCAACCTCTACAGAGCTACCAATGTCATACAAACTGACATTGCTAAAGCAGAGGTCTGAGCAAGACACTTCTTCATTTAAGAAGCCTGAGTTTATGTTACAATGTTGGATTGCTGATGGGTCTTTTCCTAAGGTCTGAAAGGTAGTGTGAGAAGCAATATTTGACCCCTGGTCCTCTTGACCAGGACAGCAAGGTGGCTCAATGGATAGAATGCCAGGCCTGGAGTTAGGAAGACTCCTCTTCATGAGTTCAAATCCAGCCTCAGATACTTACTAACTGTGTGATCCTGGGCAAGTTATTTGCCTCTGTTTGTCTCATCTTCTTCATTTATAAAAAAAAAATGAACTGGAGAAGGAAGTGGCAAACCACTCCAGTATCTTTGCTAATAATGAGGTCACAAAGAGTTGGACATGACCAAACAACAACACTGTGTGCAAGGCACTGCTCTAAATTTAACCTAGTCCAGTCCTGTCTTTCTCATCTCCTTAAGCTTTATTCCCCTCCAACTGCTCTGAAATCCAGTGAAACTGGACACCTTGCTGTCTCCTAACTCTGGACATTTTCACTGGCTATATATACCTCTCCCTTTTGCCACTACTTCCTGGCTTCCCTGGTCTCTTTCAAGTCCCAAGTAAAATCCCCCCTACATACAAGAAACCTTTTCCAGTTCCCTTAATGCTAGTGCCTTCCTTCAGACATAATTTTTAATTTATTTTGTATGTATCTTGTCCATATTGTAAACTTCTTGGGGCTTACCACAGTGGCTGGCACATAGCAGACATTTAACAAATGAGTGTTGACTAGAAGCATCACAGTTTTAGAGCTGGAGTTAAGTGCTTACTATGTGCCAGCTACTGCACTAAGCACTTTACAAATAATTGTCTTATTTGATCCTCAGAATAATTTGGAGAAATAGGTATTATTATTATTATTATTATCCCATTTTTGCAGTTAAGTAAACTGAAACAGCCAGTGATTAAGTGACTCATCCAAGGGTACATGGCTTGTGTCAGTGGCCAAAATCAGACTCAGGAGCCACTTGAATTTCTTGGAGTAAGATGGAATAAAATGGTCAGATCTATATTTTAGGAAAATAACCTTAGCAGTAGAATGGATTAGAGTGAAGCAGAGAAACAAAATTGGATATTACTGAGTAGTGTAAGCAAGAAGCGTTGGAGGCTTGAACTAGGGTGATGATTGCTTGAGTGGAGAGAAAGGGACTGTAAAAAGTAGCTCTAACTCAAACCAGTAACCTGTTGACTTAGGTTTGGGTTTAGAATGAAATGAGACATTTGTAGGTCATTCAACAGTTAAAAGGAGGTTCACTCAGTTATAGCACAGAAAGGATATTCAACAAGGATATAGCAGCACTTAGTCTGGACCAGCACTGCCATATTCACCTCCTATAAACTGCTGGGAATGACTTTGCCATCTTTCAGGGAAAAAACCAGACTAACCCGGGTATCCACTAGTCCTATCACAGGCATGAATATAAAAGATCTCACCAAAGTGGTAATAATGATATTCAACAACTTAATAAATGATTGTTAAACTGAGCTGAAGTAATCTCTCTGGGTCTCAGTTTCCTTATTTGTAAAATGGAGAAAATGAATAAAGGAGATGACCTCCAAGATCCCTCTAACTCTAAATCTATTATCCTATGATCTACCTTACTATGATCTTATTACTGCTGTTAAACAAAGGGTTTCCATATTGCAATTCTAGAACAGTGATGACAATTCTTTGGTCACTTATCAAATAATAGGTTTCAAAAGGTCCCTGTAGGGTCCTGCATTGGCTTTGCCCTTTTTGGTTGCAATGGCACACCCAGATAATCAAATAACATCAGCTTTGCAGACAAAGGACAGCACAGACATACAGGCCCATCCTTTCAAAAATAAAGCAACCATTGGCCCATACAATCTCTTGATAGCTTTGAGAGTTAAGCACTGGACAAAATGAACTGCAATGTGGTGACCTGGAATGCTCATGGTTATCAGGAGTACTAATAAAATAGTAAACAGAAGTTTCCAAAGAAATAAAAACTCAAGGAGACAAAACATAATGAAGATGAGCAATATTTTCCTTATCAAGAAGGTCTTCAGAAAGCAATCATTTCCTGCATGATAACTCTTGCAATCTTGGAAAATTCTACCCCAATCTCATTCCTCCTCTTTTCTGGGAATAGAAGAAGGGTAACACATAGCACAGCATTCTAAAATGAATGCTCAGAGAGCATACATCTCTAAGTGTTCATGGAGCAGGGGGAGAGGCTTGCGCAATGAACCATTATGGGGTATCCATACACCAAGAGGAGTTTACAGTCTTAATTGGGAGACCAGATTTAAATATGTGACATAAATAGCAGTAGTACAAGACAGAGTGTAATTAGGTGCCAAATTATGGAGTGTATACCAAAGTGGTGGAGAAATACAGAGAAGATAAAGGTCATTCTGGCCATGCTGGGAATCCTTTATGTAGGAGATGGGTTGGGGGCTTCTACTATAATCATATAAAGGCAGCTAGGAGGCATGGTGGATACAGCACTGGGCCTTGAGTCAGGAAGACTCATCTTCAAAGATTTAAATCTGGCTTCAACTATGTGACCCTGGGCAAGTCACTTAACCCTGTTTGCCTCAGTTTTCTCTTCTGTAGAATGAGCTAGACAAGGAAATGGCAAACTGTTTCAGTATCTTTGCCGAGAAAACCCCAAATGGGTCATAAAGAGTCAGACACAACAGAAACGACTGAACAACAACAATTATAGTCACAGAATCATAAACCAGAGCAGGAAATCACCTCAAAGATCAACTAAGCTATCCTCCTCATTTCACAGCCAAGAAAACTGAGTCCTAGAGAGATTGTGTGGTTTGCCCAAGGCAACTGAGGCAGTGAGCAGCAGAATCAGAATTCAAACTCAGGCCCTGTAATTCTGAGTTTAGTGCTCTTTCCTCTGTGCCACATGGGATCCTTTAGGCACTTTCTTTCTTTCCTTGCATGGAATTCCAGAACTTTTCTTTCCCTTTGAGTAGTAGATTAGCAATTGCTTTTCTAACTCTCCCCCCACCCCCCAAAAAATGCGTGGAAACTAATTTTTTTAATCACTATCACTTCCTAATGACACCTTTGCCCTACACTCAGATCCTGCAATATAATCTTTCTGAGTAATGAAGAAGTATAGTTAGGTATACACACATGCACACACACACACACACACACACACACACACACACACACACAGAGGCAGTGTCTGACAACACATGCCTCATTCTGCACCTATCGTCCACCACTTCTCTACCAAAAAAAGAGGAATATATTTCCGAGTTAGTCCTCTGAGGTCACCATTGCTCACTGCTTTAATCAAAATTCTGATGTCTCTTGGTGGTATTTTCGTTTACTTTGGCTATGGTTGTATTATTAACCTCTTCCTGGCACACTCTTCCAGGAAAAGAGCCTTCCTCTGTAATCACTCTCTCGTGGAAACTGCATAAGAAATCACAATCCATCAATCTAGCAACATTGCCTCTCCAAAAAAAAAAAATGCCCACAGTTATCTTGTATTTATTTTGTATAAATGTGGTTGGTACATGAGGAGTGTAGAATAAAAAACAGAATGACAGCTTAGTTTTTTTTAAAAAGTGAGTTCAAATCCTGACTCAGACATATCTCAGATATTGACCCTGGGTAAGTCTCTAAAAAATCCACTAATCTATCCTGATAATGGGAGTTTATTCATAAAGTGTTTCCTATAACAACAAAATCACAGGTCTAATCTAACTCTTTATCTACCTTCATATGTATTTCACACACTTATTTTCCATATACCTAATATGTATTTATGTTGTATACACCTAATAGAGTGATACAATGTAAGTTCTTTGAGGCTAAGAACTATATTATTTTTGTCTTTATATGCACTAAACCTAACACAGTACCTAGCAGATACTAAATAATGCTTATTGATTTCCTTTTTCACCATTCCCCTTAGTGTCACCTAGATCCAGCATGAAAAATCATAATCCTGTTTCCCAAAGGAAAGGTTCAATTTGACCTAATCCAATAAGCATGTATTAAGTGCCTACTACATGCAAGGTACTGTGGTAGGTGCTCAAGATTCAAAGGCAGAATGAGAAATAGTCCCTGACCTCAAAGAGCTTACTCTGGAGTTGTATCCTCAGAATGTAGTTACTGGTAGAAGAGGTTCTTTGGAGTGGGTTTGTCCTATTGTAAGTCTGGGCCTCCATTTGGGGTATCTTCTCCTCTGTTTTACGGGGACTGTTGTAGAGATTTATCCAGACTCTATCTGGGTTGAGCAATAAATTGGCATAGCACCCATTGGGGAAATATTTGGGTTGGCCTACATGCCTCAAGAACCCACTGCAGAATTTTCATCCAAAATAGTTTGGTTTCACACCTAGAAGTTAGAGATTGACTCATAAACAATTCCAGATCTCTAATTCCTGTTGGGAGAATTCCATACTTTCTGAGAGCTCATTTGAGATTAGACTTTGCTCTGGTTTTCCTTTTCTTTTTTTCTATTTTTTAACTTGTTGATTTTATTTTCATTTTAATGGCGTTTTCTATTTGTTTGGGTTACTACAATTCTTCATAAGCACTAAGAGGGTGGGAAGAAATGACGATGATGATGATGATGATGATGATGATGATGATGATGATAGCTACCATTTACATAATGCTTTATGATTTGCAAAAACCTTTTTTAAAAAATTATATATCTTATTTTATCCTCACAACAACCCTAGGAGGTAGATTCCATTATTATCACCACTTTACAAATGAGGGAAATCAGGCAAACAGAAATTTAAAGAATTGTCCAGTCATACAGCTAGTAAGTATCTAAGCCTGGAATTGAACTCAGGTCTTCCTAACTCCAGGTCTAGTTCCTTATCCACTAAGCCATCTACTTGCCTCTAAGTTTTGTTAAATTTTATAAAATATTGTTTATTTGTTGAATTTGCATTATGATACAATCTGAATGACAACTTGGTATTCTTCACACGGCACATAGGAAACCCAATAAGAACTGGGCTACAGATATAATACAAGGCACTTGGGGAATATAAAGGAAAAACACCCTTGTTATCAGAATGTCTCATTTATAAAAATTGAATGCTCTCCTCCCCACCCCCATTTGCTATAGATTGAATAACAACACCTTAGTCAACTACCGCCATCCTGCTTAGGCTGAGTACAAAAAACCCACAAAAGTCACAGCATTCTATAATTGTTGTGGATGCCACATATATTGCACCCAACATTAAAATAGGGACTTTCTAGACCTACTTTGCAATGGGGGAGATTATATCCCATCAGTCCATTCAAATGCCACAGAATGCTGCTGATTGGTTGTTGTTTTTCAGGCCCAAAGAATAGTTTCTTTGTTCAGTTGCATCCAACTCTTCATGACCCCATAGACTACAGCACACCAGGCTCTTCTATCTCAGCTATCTCCCAGAGTCTGTCCAAGCTCATGTTCATTGCTTCCATGATGCTATCCTATCAATCTCATCCTCTGCCGTCTCCCTTCTCTTTCGCCTTCAATCTTTCCCAATATCAGGTTCTTTTCCAATGAGTTCTGTCTTTTCATTATGTGGACAAAGTATTTAAGCTTCAGTTTCAGTATTTGTCCTTCCAAAAGAATAGTTTGAATTAATAGTCTGAAAACCCTATATAAGCCAAAAATTATACCCTAAGAAGTAGTAGCTGCTACTGGGCAGTCATTCTTAGTGTGTTCATAACCGTCTTTTTCTTGCAGCTTGACTACTCCCTTTATTTGACCTCTAGTTTGTGTGAGATCCTCTCCCAGCTCTTAATGAGCCCAAGCTAAGAAATTCCTCATCAAGAGGCAACTGAAAGAAAGAGGCTTCCGTCTCCCCAGATCCTCAGAGAACTTTCCAGAACTGGGAATGTGGACAATTGTGTTAAATGTACACCTGCTGATTTGCTGAGAAAAGCAAAGATAATTCATTGGAGGGAGAGTGTAGCTAGAGTTGAATTGGAGTATATCTTATGGGGTATATGTAGGTGTGCCCTACTGGGGCCATCGCATGAAGCATCCCCATCCCCAAGCTCCCCGGCCAGTTCCAGGGACACATGGACTCAGTGTTTAAGGACTTGAAGTATTAGAGTGACAACAAAATCCCTTGCTTGTTTGCACAATGCAGGGCTGAGATGAAGGTCAAGTGAGGCAAAATGGTTTATGTTTGATGTTTTAAGAATCAATTTCCCAGGAGAGCAATAGGAGTTATGGATTACTATTTCAAGTTTCAAGTGTTTGCTAATGCATACTTATGAATTTTTTTAAATTTTTTAACATGTCTTTAAAAGGACAAATTACTGTCCTATGCCTGATATTACACTGTACATCAAATACCTTTCCATTTTGTTATAGACAGGAAACAAACTAAACTTTAATTGATTTTCCCAGGGACTCATGGCTCTTAAATGAGAAGGGAAAAAAGCCTGAATTGTCTCTTCAGAGGACATACTCTCCCAGGACCAAATCTAGGTCCAAGCAAATGAGCCCAGAACTGAAGCATTTTAATAGGAGACAGAACCTCCTTGGACCCAGAGCAGCTATCATTAAAAATAATAATAATAAAACCCTTATCTGAAGCCATGGCTTCAGCTTCTATGTAAATAACAGCCTTGCCCATGAAATAGGGCTGCTAACTCTGCTGCTGACGTAGAATCAGAATTATTAGAGTTAAGAGGAACCAAGTCCAATCCCAGAGATAGAGAAATTAATCACAAAGACCAGCAACTTTCTTATTCAAGGTGACTCCTTGAAGACTATCTAGCTCTTGTTTTTTCCTTAAGTTTCTGGAGGTCTTCAAGCCCCAATACTACCAAGCCCTGTTCATAACCTATTACTTTCCAGGGCCTCACCATCCTACCAATTACACAGGTCAGCAACCCTGATGTCATCCTTAATTCCTCACTCTAACTCATCCCCCCATATCTAGAGGCAGAAAGGTAGTACAGCAGATAAGAGTACTAGCCACAGAGTCAGGATAGACTTGAGTTCAAATCCCATCTTAGACATTTACTGGCTATGTGACCCTGAGCAAGTCACTTAACCTGTTTGCCTTTTCTCATCTGTAAAGTGAAGCTGCTATGATGATAAAATAAGATAACAATTGTAAAGCATTATGCAAGCCTTAAAGCTCTATATAAATGATAGCTACCGTTATTATTCATTATTCTCTAAGTAGTTGCCAAATGGGATCACTTCTTTTTCCTTAACGTCTCTCCAATATCTTGAGGCAGTGTTGCATAGTGGATAAAAAGTCAACATAGTAGCTAGTAATAATAGTACCTAACATTTATATAGTGCAAGGCATTGTGGAGAGCTTTTTATAATTTTTATCTCACTTGAAACTCACAACAGCCCTGGGAGGAAGGTGCCATTATTATTCCCATTTTCCAGATCAGGAGGGTGAATCAAAGAGAAGGGTCTTGCCCAGGGTGACACCGTTAATAAGTGTCTGAGGCTGGATTTGAACTAAAATCTTCCTGACTCAAAGCCCAGCAAGCTATCCACTGCACCACCCAGCTGCCTAGTATGGTATATGGAATGAAGAGAAGCCTTCAAAGTCAAAAAGACCTGGGTTCAAGTCCTACCTCTAATACGTACTAGCTGTGTGATCCTGAGAAAGTCACTTAATTTAGTGCTCTAAAGCCTCAGGCTAAGTCTTGCAGTCAGAAGGGGTCATCCATGCCCACCACCAACTCCTGACCAACTCCCACCTAACAGAAGTATCGTCACCCTGAGAGTTAGAGAGAAGGCTACACATATGCCAGAAAGGTCAAACCACCACCACCACCACCCCTTGGAAGTAGCAACACATTCCAGACCATTGATCCTGTTTCCAGCCCATCCTTCACAGCCATCATCCAAGGCAATGAGCACAATAGAGATGTGGCCTGGCAAATGCTGCTGCTTCTTCTTCTTCCTCTTCTTCCTCTACTTCTTCTTCTTCCTCCTCTTCTTCCTCTCCTTCGCAACCAGGGTTAAGTGCCTTGCCTGGGGTCACACAGCTAGTAAGTGTGAAGTGTTTGGTCTGAGGTAGCATTTGAACTCAGGTCCTCCTGACTTCAGGGCTGGTGCTCTATCCACTGCACCACCTAGCTTCCCCTGGCAAATGCTTCTGCAGGTGCTGCAGCCACAGCTACTGAAGACCCAGAAAAGAAAGGTTTCACAACCAATGTTACTGGCGCTGTCAAATAGTTCAACATCAGAAACTGATATAACATTACCAGGGAAAATGACATTAAAAAAGATGTGTTATCATCTGTATTGCCACTATACCGTGAGGACCATGGGACCTTCCCATCTGACTTACAGTTGAAACTTCTTGGATGCATTCTTTCCCCCGCTAGAATGTCAGCAGGGAATACCTTTTCTATTCATATCCTCAGGGTTTATTACGGTGCTTTTCATATAATAATAAGTATTTAATAAATGCTTTTCATTCATTTATTCATTCATAAATTGTCCAAGGAGTTTCCTCACCTGGAAGTTCCTCTGCCAATGAAATCACAGGTCCAATCTCTATCCCAATCCCTATTTCATCTTCTTCTGTCTACTCACATAGCTGCATGGTTCTATCCCTTATCACTTTTTGCCTAGACTGTTGTGAGAACTTCTCAAACGCTCTCCTTGCCTCAAGCTTCTCCCTATTCTACTCCATTCTCCACACAATTGCCAAAGTGATTTTCCTAAATCCCAGGTCTGACCATGTGTCCCCCTCACCCCTCCTTTTCAATAAACTCCTCTGGCTTCCTATTACATCTATGTTCAATTATAAGCTCCCCTGGTATCTACAGCTTTTCTCAACCTTAGGCCTTCCCACCTATACATTATTCCCTTCCACGCTCTTTACAACACAGCCATTCTAACCTATGTATTCGTCACAGATGGCCGTCTATACCCTATCTCTACACCTTCGTATCAGTTGTCACTCTTGCCTTGAATACTATCTTTACCTATCTCTGCTCCTCAGAATTCCTGCCTTCCTTCAAGACTCAACCTAAAAGACATCTGCTACTGGAGGCCTTTTCTCATCCACCAGTTACTAGTACCTTCCCCTCCAAAGTTACCTTGATACTTATTTTGCTTGTATTTTGTATATACTTTAGCATGTACATACTATCTTCCCCTTCAAAAGTGAGCCACTTGAGGGTGCAGGACAGCTTTTACCCTTTTTCTTTGTCTCTCTGGAGCTTAGCATGGTACTTGGTATATAGTAAGCACTTAATGAATAATTGTTAATTGATTAATTGATTTACCATCTGACCCAGAGTCACCTTGGATGAACCATGAAGTGCTGGGTATTCCCTTCCTAATTTATGTTTAGTCCTGTTGGGCTTTGTTTGTCATTCATGAAAATGAAAATCTTATGAGTATCATTTATGTAATAAATGGATAAAATTTCTTCATCTGAAAAACACAGGGATTGGACGAAGTAACCTTTCATGTCTAAATCTTTGATCCCATGATCATTCGAGCTAAAGCTAGAATCTAGTTCTTCTTGTAGCAGTTTTCTGGTAGTTGAAGAATGTCATTTTTCCTGACTTGTAGTCTAGCGTCCCTTGCTTTACTCTATGCTTTCTGAATTCCCTGAGGCCCCCAAACAGATTTTCTCTCAGGGCTCATAGCAACATATGAACTGTACCCAAAGATATATAAGCATCTGAGCTTGGAGGGGATAGGAAGCTAGTCTCGTCTCAGGGAGGCCTATCTGAGGTCTTTTCCTAATTCCTCTACCTCAAGGGTCCTATACTTGAGGAGCTATAAACTTATTTATTTATTATGTAATTTTTTTTAGACAGTTGGGGTTAAGTGGATTGTCCAGGGTCACACAGCTAGTAAGTGTCAAGTGTTTGGTCTGAAGCCAGATTTGAACTCAGGTCCTCCTAACTTCAGGGCCGGTGCTCTATCTGCTATTTTGTAATATTTTGATAAATGTATCTTAATATAATTGGTTTCCTTTTTAACCATATATATTTTACATTTTTGCATTTGAAAGCATTATTCTGAAAAAAGATCCACTAGACTGCCAAAGGATTCCATTACACACACACACACACACACACACCACACACACACACACACACACCCCATTAAGAACCCCTGTTCTAGTTGTTAGTATATTACTACCACCATCATCACCACCTTTCCCTAGAAATCTCTTCGAATTTATTTTGTTATCTCCCAGTGTAATATAAATTCCCTGAAGTCAGGGACTGTTTTGTTTTTTTCTTCCCAGCCATCAGTACAGTGCTAGGAACAGAGTAGGTGCTTAATAAGTGTTTATTGAATTTAGATTGAATTAAAGAATGAACCCACAGAGAAACTACTAAAAAGATCCTCTATGCCTTCTGAATACCCCAATACACAAGTTTCTCAAGGGAGAAAGGATCAACCTTATGCTTTTTTCCAATCCCCTTCCTCCATTATTTGTACAGTTTCCAGTCTCCTAGTTTCCATGTTCTCCTCTACTCAGTTCTTGTGGAACATGTAACATGAAGTGCAGGTATTCCCTTCATAATTTATGTTTAGATCCATGAGGCTTTGTTTGTCATCTGTTAAAATGAAAATCTCGTGAGGGCCATTTATGTAATAAATGGACAAAGAGAAATAAGCCTCTTTTATCTTCTTGTTATTGTTGCCGCAGATGCTGGGAGTAATATTCTCTCTTTGTTTATAACAGCCACACAGTTGGATTTTGCTGTTGTTTAAGCTGCATTTGGTCTGGGTAACTGCTTTTGAGTTGACATTGCCAAGTTTAGTTTTATATGTTTACAATGTCTGAAAGCATTTTCCTCAGTTCAACAGTCAAGGTTAAGAGATAAGGATCAGAGGCTGAGCACAAGATGAAAACTCGCCTATCCATCCAAAATCAGGTGAAAGGACAGATGGACACAGCTTGCAGAATTAATAGGCTGTTTTGTCCCCAGGATGACAAAGTCAAAATGGAAACACCAAACATTAAAACAATGTTAAATACTAAAGCAGAAAGAAAGAAAGAAGGAAGGGAAAAAAGAAAGGAAGGGAAGGAGGAAGGAAGGAAACAAATATTTATTAAGAACCTACTATGTGCCAGGGACTGAGTTGAATATTTACAAATATTATTTACAAATAATATTTCTACTAAATATTATTTAGTATAATAATATTAATAACTAAAGTAATTAATATTATAAAATACAAAATATTTACAAATATTACCTCATTTGACCCTCACAACAACCTGGGAGATAGGTGGTATTATGTTATTATTATACTATCCCCAGATTACTTGTCTTTAATAGTTACATTGCAGCTGTATTCACATTGATTAAATTTCATTCCTTTGCATTTAGTTGTTTGTTTGAACATATTCTTGGTTCTTTAATAGTTTTATTTCTTGGCAAGTGAAAGTAACTTTGGCTTTTCATTCGTATTTATCAGAGGTTTACACCAGTCACATTTGATTCTCATTACTTTGTATTTACTTGGTAAATATTTTTCGTTTACTTATTTCCTCCCCAGTAAACTATAAACTCCTAGAGGATAGTCACCTAACAGGTGACTTAATAAAGCCTTAAGAAATGGAACTGAATTGAACTTTTGAATCTTCAAGTGAATTTCTCCTTTCTTGACCTACCAAATTAATCCATAGCTTTCTAGGGTCCTCTATTACAAAATGCCCAGTTTCTTGGTTTTGAAATATTGTGCCTTAATGCAATAATGAAAAATCCTTCCAAACCCCAAAAGTTACATCCTTCCTGGGACCCATTTCTTTGAAAAAGTCTATTTCCTCAAAATTTACTAAATTTATTAGATCCATCCAATCTCTACATACAAAATTATTTTTATCCTGGCATCCATAGATTTGTGGGAAGAGGCAAAGATTGCAAAAGGGGGTTACAAAAACACAAAACAGAAGCAAATCCTTCCCTTATCTTATAGTTTTGTTTCCTCCTAATTCATTCCATCCCATGAACATCACTCATCACTTTCTTTTCTTCTCTATGCTTTTTTCTCTTTCTCTTTCTCTTCTCTATTACTCTCGTTTGATCTTTAAATGTTCATTCAGAAAGAAAAAGTAGATATCACAGTCCCATTTGCCAAATACCATAAAACCCAGGTTATAGCTAGGGTGGAGTGCCTCAAGGCACCCAAGTTTTAGAGAGTGCTGACACTGCTTACTGTCATTCAACAACACAGAAATAACAGAGTAGTAGTATCATTTAGCAAGAACATAGTTTAAAAAAAAAAAAGCTTCTAGACGATGATTTTCCTCAACCCTCACCTCCACCTTCAACTCTTCACATTCCCCAGCACCTCAAGTAATCTCTTCTCTAGCTAACCAACACCTCCCTTCTTTTCACTCTCATCTTCAGCAGTGACCTTGCCATGTTCCAGGGCCTCTACTGATTGGAGTAGTGTCACTAGGTCTCTGACTTTGCCTTCATCCCATGGAAGAAGTTCTAACCCCCACCCCAAATGAAGTTATCTTCAAATGTTGACTCACGTGGAAGTAGGAGAAGAAGACCTAACATTACTTCAGTAATATCCATCAATGAGAGAATTAGTGCAAACCTGTCTGTTGTACCAATAGCCAGGTATTGAGAGTTGTTTGGACCATGTAGAGCTTAGGCTCTACATGTGAAATATAAAATGCCTACATACTGTTTAATACTTAAAAACCAGCCTCCTAGTAGTTTATAACATATTAACTTTTACTGAATTATATATTAAGTTTGTTTTTATGTTTTGCTTGGTTTTTTGTTTTAAGGTGGTTTTTTTTTTAGCAATTTCCTCACACAGTTGTTATGAAGGTCAAATGAGATAACAGAAATAAAGCACTTTGTAAACCTTCAAATCCTATATAAAGCAAGTTATTGTTAATTCTAAAAAAAAAAATGCTGATTCAAGGTATGTCCTAAGCTCCCTGACCCTAGGAATGGTTTGCCCCAGGTACAAAAATTTCTGTTTACAATTCTGGTAAAATTCAAACCATCATTTAACAGTCTCAACTGAAAACTAAGATGTTTACAATTTCATCAATAACAAGGGGTATCTATATGATGCCAAAAAGTCATTTGAATTAGCAAAGGAATACTGCATATGACTGTGTTCTGTCCAAAAATACTGTGCCCACAGGCAGCATTTAATGTTTGTTGAATTGAATCCATGTTCATAGGGTTTAGAGCTAGAGAGAATCTTAACAGCCATCTAGTTAAACCCATTCATTTTACAGATGAGAAAACTGAAGCTCAGCGATTGACCTAAAATCACTGCTGTAGTGAGCAGCAGTCAGAATTTGAATCCAGATCTTCTGACTCCAAATGCCTTGCTCTTTCTGCTGTGTCACACCCATAGAATAACAGAGAATAGAAACAGCAAAGAATCTGAAATCAAAAGATCTAGTTTGAGGCTTGTTTATCCAATCTTCCAGTATCATTTAGAGTTATGAAAGCTTAGAAAAACCTCAAATAATGACTAATAGTGTCAACCTTTGAGAAGGTTCTAAACTTGAGACAGTCACTTAGGTTAGGAGTTGACCTATTGGTTCACCAACCGTGAGAAAAGAAAAAAAAGAGAGACAGAAAAAGAACTGGTCCAGGCAGCTGGAGTGATTTCTCAATTGTATTTTGAATCCGTTTATCATGGAAAATAATCACCAGAATTTTTTTGTTTAATCCTGGTTCAAGTTCACAACAGCGAAAGTCACTTCTAACTTGGGAGGTGGGGTGGGGGGAAGCAGCAGGGGAAGTATGTTTTGGAATAGTTTTTGCTTCTAATTCAACTTTGATTCCTTAGTGGAAACAACAGTTAACATAATTTCCTGCGATAGTAGGGAGTATTTATAAATATTTAGAAATGTTAGGAAAGTTTTGTTTTGTTTTGGTTTTTCCTCTGACAAATGTTCCAAGGACATAACAGACAAGCAGAATGCTAATTGGCCCTATAAAAGGAAAAGTGTAAAAAATGTCATCCTGGGATACTTTGGATACATTAAAAAGCTTTGGAGGTTTTTTTAATTTATTTTTTTTTCTTCTGAACTCAACAAGCACCCAAAAAAATGAGCATTTATAATTACCAAATAGAAGACATAGAGAATTTTCTATGAAATCATGAATCATATTACTTTAAAAACTGTCCTATTTGTCTCTGCTTCCTCTTAATTTCAAGTCAAGTCAGTCAGCTGGCATGTACAAAGTGCTTATAATACACCAAGTAGCTTGCTTGGAGGACCCATATATAAGCAAAAGGAAAGACAGTCCCTGCTTTCAAAGAGCCTACACTCTGCTGAGGGGAAGACAATACATAAAAGGTAGATGAGAAGTGGGGGGCAGGATTAGGGTGTAGAGAGGGAAGGGAAAATGATGGCAATTCAGAGAGTCTAAATCAGAGCCAGGAGAGGAATGAGGGATGGTTGGCCTGGATCCTTCTTTAAAATGGGAGTTTGTGGGAGGAACTCATCAATGATAGAAGGAGGCAACAGGGAGTGAAGAGATATTTCAGGTTGAGAAGCCCACAGAGGCTGATGACACTTCCAGGATGAGAAGCAGCTGAGAAAAGGTGGAAAGTTCAGAGAATCAGAAGCAGAGCTGGGAGAAGAAATAATTGTCTTCTGTTATCCTCTGTGCACTTTTTAAAAGGTTTCAATAGGCCTTCCTTTTTTTTTCCCCCAATATCACCATAGCTCTGTTCCTACCACCTCTCCACACTCAATTTTTTCCAAAGGGAAGAAAAACTTGTAATAAATTAGCATAGTAAAGCAAAACAAATTCACACTGTGGCCATATTCAAAGATATGTATTGCCCTCCACACTTTGAGCCCATAATGTCTCTGAAAGGAAGTAGGAAATATGCTTTCACAGAGGTCCTCTAAAGGCAAGTTCATTTTTAAATCACAATTCTTTAGTTTCTCAAAGTTATTTTTCTTTATGATTTTGTTGTCATATGAATTGTCAAACTGATTCTATTCATGTCACTGTATCAGTTCATATTTTCCAAAATTTTCTGAAATTCTTTTGACATTTCTTCAGACAAAATATTATCATGTCCCTATAAAACAATGTATTCAGTCATGCCCTACTTGATAGATGTCCCATTAGTTTAGAGATTTTTTTCCTTCTCTTTTTCTCTGAGTCTCCATTAAAGAGCTTTGTTATAGATTTAAGATCTTACCAAAAGTGATAGGAAGGTACTGCATTTCTCTGATGCTCACCTCATACCCAGTAACCATTTAACTATTATTTTCCAAATTTAACGTTGAAGGCAAAAGGGGAACTTTTCATCCTTAAATAACACAACCTAGAAATATATTTGTAGGGATCATAATTTCAGTACAACTTTGGTCTGGGAAAATATATTTATTTTTCATGTCAATATCAAGACCTGGCTAAAAAGGCAAAATAGCTATGAGAAAAGGAACACAAATTAACAGACAGCACTCTCTGCTATTAGTGAAAGTATTGGGCTAAGTTTTAAAGAGGTTTGAAATTTTGATTTAGCCTGGTCTGTGCTTGGGGATTTGGGGTTTGAATTTTATAAAATAAATAAGTATATTGTCCCTCATCCTGAACATCAGGAAAAGGAAGTCGTAAAAATGCATGAACTATGAGATGGTAGAATCATAGGAAGCAATTCTGTGAGCTTCTCTCCATATACCCCTCCCAATAGATCTGAAGAAACGTACCAGACCAAATCTTGATGGGAAAATCAAGAAAAAAAATCATAATGAGTTCTTTATCTAGCCCAGTTTATCCAGACCAGGAGGTCTATGGACACTGAAGACTCTGGCCAGGAGTACACTGCATAAGATACTCCAGTGCCCAGGGAAAGGCTGTGTACAAAGGCAAGAGGAGATCTCAGACCCATACTGGATCCCCTCTAGACCCATGTGAGGCACGGAAATGGAGAAAAGGTGACCAGGGGCAGCTTTGTCACTCACTACCCAGTTCTGAGTTGCAGATCCCAGAGCAGAGTGAGAGGGGATTCTGCCCATGGCAGTGGTGTTCTGGGTAAGAAGGCACAAAGTTATGTACAGATAAAGGAGGAATTTCAGAAGCCAGCAGAAAGTAGGACCTCAGGTACAAAACTTACATCTTACTTCCAACATCTAGCCCAGCCTACAGAGGAATAACCACAGTGGGAATCCCAGACCAAATGGAACCTAAAATTCTGCCACTCTAAACCAACAGATCTTCGCAGCTGGTTGACAGGGGCAGAATCCGGCATTAGTCCACTATCATTCAGATCCAAACCCAGGGTCAGGAACTTTGCAAAACTGGGACCAGGGCAGCAATCAGACTTTGTCCTGAATCATACCATTATGGAAACATTGAAAGGTTGTAGATCCCCAGCCTGTACCTGAGATCCTGGAATAACACAATACTCAATACTCCCAAGAAAGCAACAGTAAGACTAGTCCAGACCTTCCTGCTAGAAGTGTGGCAGAGTCCAACCCTAACCTCAAGTCCAGAGTCAGGAAGTGGTCTGGGAGAATGGGCAAAGAACCCCACCATAATGAGATATTATGATGCTAGAGATGGTCAGAACACAAATGCAGAAGAGAATGGCTCCAAAACCTACACTACCTCAGAGAAAAACACAGCTGGGGAAAGGGGAAGAAGAAAAAAAGAAAAGCTCAGCTAGAATTTCTGGAAGTGTTGAAGCAAGAAGTTTTATTGTTGTTGTTGTATTTAAGAGTTTAAAAAGATTTTGGATAAATGAAATGAGAGCACTTGAGGGGAAAAACATAAAACAAATGAAAGTTCTGGAAGAAAGAATTGGAAAGGAAATTACTATGTTGTCACAAGACAAGTTTGCCCAAACAACAAACTCCCTGAAAATTAAAATGGACCCAATAGAAGCCAATGATTCTATGAGGCAATAAGAAATAGTAAAAGAAAGTCAAAATCCAGGGGAAAATAGAAGAAAATGTAAGCTATCTCATAACAAAAACAACTGGACTGGAAAACAGATTGAGGAGAAAAAAAAATAAGAATCATTGGATTATCTGAACACCATGACCAAAAAAAAAATAGTATAGGCATCCAATTTCAAGAAATCTTAAAAGAAAACTACTCAGTTCTCTTGCAAGCAGAAGGTAAAGAAGAAATAGAAAGAATCTATCAATCACCTCCTGAAAGAAATCCCAAAATAGAAACTCCCAAGAACATCATAGCCAAAATCTACAATTCAAATAAAAAATACTGTAAGCAGTCAGAAAGAAAGAATTAAAGTACGGAGAAGCCCCAATCAGGATCACATATGAGTTAGCAGCTACCACAATAAGGAAAAGAGAATCTAGAATATGATATTCTGGAAAGTGAAGGATATGGGCTTACAGTCAAGAATGACGAACTCAGCAAAACTCAGTATAGTGCTATGGGGAGCTGGGGAAGGGGAGGGGCAGGGAGCATATAATATGGAATGAACCTTTAGTGAAATAGAGGACTTCCAAGCATTCCTGATGAAACGAGCTGCAGAGAAACTTTGAAGCACAAACACAAGAGTAAAGAGAAACATACAAAGGTAAACATGAATGAATGGTGAAAGGATATAGGACCAAACAAGGATAAACTACTTTCATTCAAATGTGGTAAAATGATGTGTGTCCCCTCTGATCCCTATCCTCATTAGGGTTCATAGAGGGAGTCCAATTGGTCTGAGATTGGTTCTATTATGTCCTGATAACCTTAAGGGGAAAAATGGAAAAAGAAGAAAAGAGGAATACATGGGGTGGGGGCAGGGACAGGAAGGTAAAGGGAAATTATCTCGCATAATGAGATACAAAAGTAGACATTTATACAGACAAGGCAAACGGAGAGTGGCTTATGCTTGATTCTCATTCTCATCTGAGAACTGGTCAAAAGGAGAAAGAATACACACACACACACACACACACACAATGGGTGCAGAAGTAAATTTCACACAACAGTGAAATAGGAGAGAAAAGGTAAAACAGAGATGGGAGAATTAGAAGGAAAGAAGTTTAAGAGAAGAATTAGACCTAAACAAAACAAATTCTAAGGATATGCAAAATATTTATGGCTCTTTTTGAGATGGCAAAGAATGAGAGTCTGAGAAAGTGCCCACAAATTAGGGATTAGATGGAAAGTTACGATACATAAATGTGATGGAATACTATTGTGCTAAACTCTTATCAGCATAATGACGCCTAGGATTCCAGAAGACGAATGATGAAATATACTATCTGTCTCCTGATAGAGGACTGAAGGACTCAAAGCAGAATGAGATAAATATTTTTTATAAACTTCAGAACTCTCATCAACAGCCTAATCAACCACAATTCTGAAAACTTATGATGAAACATGCTGCCCACTTCCTGAGAGAGAGGTGATGGACTCAGGGCACAGACTGAAAAATATTTTTATTTTACACATGGCCAATGAAAAGTTTTGTTTTGTCTGACAACTCATGTTTATATCAAGGGTTTTGTTTTTCTCATTTTCTCAGTGGGAAGCAGGGAAGAAAGTGAGAGAGTGAGAGAGAGAGAGAGAGAGAGAGAGAGAGAGAGAGAAAATACAATAAAATTTCATTTAAAAAATTATAACTCTCTGATGCAGATCCTTTCTTCTTATACCTGATGCTTAACGAAAATTATTGAGAACATGAGAAAAAAATACATGAACTACATGATAATATACGACCAATAGTCATCACCAGATATTTTTCCGGAAATAGATTACTGCAATGATAGAACATCCTAATCAATTGTAGGGGAAAAAAATTCACACTATGAAATCACTCAAAAAACTACCTTCCTCAAAAAGAAATACTAAAAAGCATAGGAACGAATATATCTTTCATTAGTATAGTAATGATGCATTTATTTAAAATCAAAAAAAGATATTATATGTAATGGGCATAAACTAAATGTCTTTCCAATAAGATCAAGATTAAGACAAAGATGTCCATTATCATTACTATTATTTGATATAGTGATAGAAATGCTATAGTAATAAGATGAGGAAAAGAAATTGAGGTAATACACATAAAGAGGAAACAAAATTGCAGATGAAATTACAGTTTACTTAGAGAACTAAAAAAAATTATTTGCAACAATTAATATTAAGCAAAGTTGCAGGATATTAAATTAATCTATGTAAATTATCAGAATGTTTATATATTTTCAACAATATCCAGCAGAAAAAGCTAGGAAGACAACTTCATTCTAAATAACCATAGAATTATAAAAATACTTGGCTACCTGCCTACTTAGACATACAAGAGAACTATATTAATGCAGCACTTTAGAGAAATAAAGACCTAAATATTTGGAGAAATAGTCATTGTTCATGAGTAGGATGAGCCAATATCATAAAAAATGACAGCACTACCTAAATTTATTTATTCCATAGCATACCAATAAAACTACCACAGGAGTATTTTACAGAGGTAGGAAAGACACAACAAAATTCATCTGGAGAAATAAAAGGTCAAGAATATTCAAAGAAATGGTAAGGCAGAGTAAGTACTGAATCGCTATAGCTCTTCCATATTCACCTCCAAACAGCCATAAAATAGCACCCCAGGATAAATCCTGGAACAGTGGAGCCAGAGGAGAAATGGGGTGGAGTGGTCTCTTTGCTCAGGAGACTTGCAGGATCAGAAAGAAAGATCCCGGGGCAGCAAGATGGCCCAGTGGATAGAGCACTGGCCCTGGATTCAGGAGGACCTGTGTTCAAATCTGGTCTCAGACACATAACACTTACTAGCTGTGTGACCCTGGGCAAGTCACTTAACCCCATTGCCTAGCCAGTAGAACAGGAAAGAAAGATCCATCTCGCTCTGGTAAAAGGGGAGCACATTCCAAGACAGGAAGAGTCCCTGAATGCCAGCAGCAAGCCCCACCTCAGCAAACCAGAGGGAGATCATGAGTCCCAGTGTGGTGGAAGAGAAAGTAGCCCAGAGAGGCAACTAGGTGGCATAGTGGATAGAGCACTGGCCCTGGAGTCAGGAGGACCTGAGTTCAAATCCAGCCTCAGACACATAATACTCAGTAGCTGTGTGACTCTGGGCAAACCGCTTAACCCCAATTGCCTAAGCAAAAAAAAGAAAGAAAAGAAAAGAAAAAGAAAATGAAAAAGAAAGGAAGAAAGAGAGAGAAAGAGAGAGAGAGAAAGAGAGAGAGAGAGAGAGAGAGAGAGAGAGAGGAAGAGAGGAAGGGAGGAAGGGAGAAAGAGAGAAAAAAAGAAAGAAAATAGCCCAGAACTCCATGTTCCCGTAAGCAGCATAGCCCAGGTCAAACAGGCAGCCTCCAACAGCCAGATCTGCCTGTGCTTCAGTGTAGCCCTGGGGAAACGCAGAAAAATCTACAAAGCCACAGAGCAAGCTCTATGACCCCAGCTCAGCACCAGGTAAGCTGCCAGACCCCTACAGCCTCCAGCCACCCCCTCAATACAGCACCAGGCACAAAGGTCCCCCATGGACCTCTGGGCACCATCAGCAAAGCACCAGGTAAACAGCCAGGGCTGACAACCACTGGAACAAGAAGACTGAGAAAGAGCCCCTTCCATCCTGAGAGCAGAGCTCGAATTTAAAAGAAAGGAAAAAAGCCAGAAAAAAAAAGATGAGTAAAAAAACAACAAAAAAAGAATCTGACCATAGAAAGTTATTATGGTGATGGAGAAGACCAAGACACAAACTCAGAAGGGGACAACAATGTCCTATGGGCAAAACCCCAGAGAAAAGTGGGAAGTGATCTCAAAGAAATGATGAAAAAAAGTGGGAAGAAAGGAGGCCTAACAGTACCATATCTTAAACTATATTACCAAAGAGTAATTTTTGAAATAATTTGGCACTGGTTAAAAATAGAGGTCAGTCAGTAAAACAGATTAGGTATCTAACATACAGAAGCAAAAAACCCTAGGAACCTAGTATTCAATAAACCCAAAGACCCCAGCTACTGAGGTAAAGACTCACCTATTCTATCAAAAATACTGGAAAAGCTAGAAAGCAATCTGATGGAAATTATATATAGACCTCACACTGGACACTAATATATGCTTCAAATAGTTGTATGACCTATGTAATAACTATATAGCCCAGCAGAGATAGAAAAAGAAATTCCATTTAAAATGACTACAGAAAGTATGAAATACTGGGAAGCCTACCTACCCAGATGCACACAAGAAAGACATAAATATAACTACAAACAACCATTTACAAATATAGAGAGACCTAAGTAATTGTAAAAAAAAAAAATTAATTTCTCATAGGTAGAATGAGCGCATAAAATTAAAATGACAATAATGTCTAAATTTATTTATTCGGTATCATACCAATTAAACTACCAAAGGATTACTTTATAGAACTAGAAAAATAACAATAAATTTCATAAGATGGAAAGAAAGTCAAGAATCTGAAGGGAAATAACGAAGAAAAGCAGGAACAAAAGAGGCATAATAGTATCAAATCTCAGAGTGAACTAAAAACAATGATTCTCAAAAAGTTTTGATATTGGTTTAAAAAAATAGAGATCTGTCAGTGGAGACAATTAGATACATATGGAATATACAGAAGCAAATGAATCTAGTAGCTTGGTGCTCTATAAACAACACAAAGACCCTAGCTCCTGGAATAAGGACTTTGTATTTGATTTTTTAAAAAACTACTGGAAAAATCAGACAGCAAGGCAACAATGAGGTCTTGCAACTAACATAAACCAGCAGTGAGGTCCCACCCTGGGTACCAGCCAGCAGTCAGTGCAGGCCAGCAGCAAAGCCCTGAGCCCAGTATAAGCCAATAGCAAGGCCCCACCCCCAATGCAAGCCAGCAGAAATCCCTGCCTCCCAGTGAAAGCCATCAGTGAGGCCTTGAGCATAAGAAGCTTGGGACAGTGCTCTCTCCGCTGCAGCAGCCGAGCCTAACTTTAACATAAAGTGAAAAGTCACAAAACAGGCTGGAAATGAGGCGGGGGTGGGGGAAGAACCTGACCATAGAACGTTATTACAGTGACAGGGAGGATCAAGGCACAAACTTAGGAGGGAACAACAATGTCAAAATTACTACATGCAAAGCTTCAAATTAAAAAGTCAACAGCTTGGTTAAAGCACAAAAAAAAATTTAAAAAAAGAAGCACAAACATTCTCCAAAGAAAACAACTCCTTAAAAGAATGGAATCAGCCAAATGGAAAAGGAGGTATGAACATTCACGAAAGAAAATTCCCTAAAAAGTAGAATTGGCCAAATGGAAACAGAGGTATAAAACCTCACTGAAGAAAATTATTCTTTAAAAATTAGAATTGGGCAAGCAGAAGCTAATGATTCCATGAGACATCAAGAAATAATAAAACACAATAAAAATTTTGAATGAAAAAATAGGGGGAAAAAATGTGAAATTTCTCATTGGAAAAACGATTGACCTGAATAAAAAGATCGAGGACAGACTATTTAAGAATTATTAGACTACATGAGAGCTATGATGAAAGAAAGAGCCTGGACAGCATCTTTCAAGAAATTATCAAGGAAAATTGCCCAGATGTCCTAGAACTAGAAAGTAAAATAGAAATGGAAAGAATCTACCTATCACATCCTAAAAGATATGCCAAAATGAAAATTCCCAGGAATCTTATAACCAAATTCCTGGGCTCCCAGGCCAAGGAGAAAATATTACAAGCAGCCAGAAAGAAACAATTCAAATATGAAGCCACAATCAGGATTACACAGGATTTAGCAGCTTTTACATTACAAGATCAGAGGGCTTGGAATATAAAATTCCAGAAGTCAAAGGAGCTAGAATTACAATGAGGAATCATCTACCCAGCAAAACTAAGTATAATCCTTCGGGAGAAAAAAATGGTTATTTAATGAAATAGAGGACTTTCAAGCATCCCTAATGAAAATAGCAAACCTCAACAGAAAATTTGACCTTCAAATACAAAACTCAAAAGAAGCATAAAAAGGTAAACAGGAAAGAATAAAAACACAAGAGATTCAATAAGGTTAAACTGTTTATATCCCTACATGAGAAGACGATACTTATAATTCATAAGAACTTTTTGTCACTATTAGGGTAATTAAAAGTATACGTAAACAGAAGGTGTGGGTGTGAGTTGACTATGACAGGGTGATATAAAAAAAATTAATGGTTGAGAAAGAAGATTGCACTGGGAGAAAAAGGAAAGGAGAGATAAAATGCAGCAAAATATCTCACATAAAAGAGGTCCAAAAGAAGTATTACAGTAGAGCAGACAACAGGAGTGGGGGTTTGCGGGCACCACTTGAACCTTATTCTCATCAGAATTGTCTCAAAGAGGGAATAACATACACACTCAGTTGTGTATGGAAATCCATCTCAACCTATAGGGAAGTAGAAAAGGGTAGGGATAAGAAAAAGGGAGGGGACAGATAGAAATGAAGATGGATTGGGGGAGGCAGTAGTCATAGTAAAACACTTGTAAGGAGGGACAAGGTAAAACGTGAGAGAGAGAGAGAGAGAGGGATAACAGGGGGAAAATAAGATGGAGGGAAATACACAGTTATCATAACTAAATGTGAATGGCAGGGGCAGCTAGGTGGTGCAGTGGATAGAGCACTGGCCCTGGAGTCAGGAAGACCTGAGTTCAAATCCAGCCTCAGACCAAACACTTGACTCTTACTAGCTGTGTGACCCTGGGCAAGTCACTTAACCCCAATTGCCTAAAAAAAAAACTATACTAGTGGGGGACCTCAACTTTCTCCTCTCAGAATTCAATAAATCTAACCCTCCCAAAAAAAAAAGAAAGAAAGAAAGAAAGAAAGGAAGGAAGGAAGAAGTTGAGATGAATAGAATTTTAGAAAAGTTAGATATGATACACCTCTAGAGAAAATTGAAAGGGAATAAAAAGGAGTATACCTGTTCTCATCAATATATGGCATCTACACAAAAAATTTATTATGTATTAGGGCATGAAAACCTCACAACCAAAAGTGGCGAAACAGAAATATCAAATGCATCTTTTTCAGATCTTAATGCAATAAAAATTACATTCAATAAAGGGCAGTGTAAAGATAGATTAAAGTTAATTGGAAGCTAATCTAATCCTAAAGAATAAGTGGGTCAAAGAACAAATCATAGAAATAACCAATAATCTCATTAAAAGGAACTCAAAATTGTTTTTATGTGTAATTTGGGGGGGGAGATAAAATATTATTAAAAATAGAAAGAAAAGCTCCATTACAAAAAGAAAATAAAAAATAGATTATTTCAAAGAGACATAGAAAGATTTCTGTGAACTGATGCAGAATGAAGGTAGCCACACCACAAGAATAGTTTATGCTATAACAATCAATGTTATGAAAGTGAACAGTTTTGAAGCCTTTTATCAACTGATTAAGAATTAAATAAGAAGAACCAGGAGAACAATTTATGCAAAAATACTGCAAAAAAATTTTTTTAAACTTTGAAATCTGTAAGAACTATGATCAATGTGATAACCATTCATAATTCCAAAGGAATCCTAACAGAGTGGTGATGGATTTAGGGTTCAGAATGATACATATACTTTTCTCAACACAGCCAAGGAGGGAATTTGTTTGGCTTCTCTATACATAATTGTTACAAGGAATTATTGAGCATTCATTATGTGCCAGGCACTGATTGAACTCTGGTAAGTAAGAGAGAGAGAGAGAGAGGGAGAGAGAGAAGGAAGGAAGGAAGGAAAAAGAGAAGGAAGGAATGATGGAAGGAGAGAAGGGAAAGAAAAACAGTCCCTGCCCTCAAGAATCTTACATTCTATTGGGAGTAAACATACATATATACATATGTGCATGTGTATGTGTATACTCCCACATGTGTGTACATATGTATGTATATGTGTATACATCTATGTCAGGGGTGGGGAACCTGTGGCCTCGAGGCCATATGTGGCCCTCTAGGTCCTCAAGTGTGGCCCTTTGACTAAATCCAAACTTCACAGAATAAATCCCCTTAAAAAACGGATTTGTTCTGCAAAACTTGGACTCAGTCAAAAGGACATACCCAAGGATTCTATTCTACGCATATGTGTGTTGCATACATGTAGACATACTTATTTAATAAATATATAGGCTATGCTACTGCCAACATAGACCTAATGGAAGGTAACCTGAGCAGTGACCAGGAAAGGCCTTCTACAAAATATGGCATTTGAGCTGATTCTTACAGAAAGTTAGCCAGTGCTTCTAAGACATGGAGTTAAGAAAGAGAACATTTGGGTCAGGGGCAATAGCCAGTACAAAGGCCCAAACATGAGAAACACAGTATTGTGTACGAAGAGCAGCAAGTTGGCCAGTTTGATTGAATTCCAGAGTGGACGGAGGGGAGTCAATGTAAAAATACTGGGAAGTTAGGAAGAGGTCAGGTTGTAAAGAGTTTTAAATGCCAAACAGAAGATTTTATATTTGATCCTGGATGTGGTAGTGTGTCCCTGGTGTCTACTCTGTAGTAGTGTGGCATGCTCAGATCTGCACTTCAGGAAAATTTCTTTGGCAGCCATGTGTCAAATGGATCAGAATAGGGAGAGGCTTAAATCAGGGAGATCAATCAGAAGGCTATTGCAATAGCTCAGGTCAGAGGCAATGAAAGCTTCATCAAGAATGGAGATTATATAGGTGGAGAAAAAGGGACAGATGCTAGATGCTGCAAAGGTAGAAATAGCAAGATTTGGCAACATATCGTATGTGGGGGGAGGGGTATGAGTGAGATTGAAGAGTTGAAGGTGACACTAATTCTTGGTTTATTTAATTTCCTGTTATTGCATAATTTTTTACTCTGATGATTTAGGAACCACTCTGTGAATTTCTTTTCTATTCAAATCTGTACTCTGATGGAGCCTTCTTATTGGCTGCTTTCTCAAAATTAAACTATTATGTTTGGTTAGTTTGTGAATTCATCACTCTGAGAATCCTAAAATTGGCTTGGGGCTGCAGAACAGGTTCCAAAAATGATTGGATTAAATCCTGCTTCTATCGGTAGAAAAAGTCATGCTCAAGAGTTTGCACAATGGCACCCACTGGCAATTCTGGCAAGAACACACAGGTGCCTCCTAATCCTTAAGATATATGCTAGAAAAATAGGGAGACACTCAGGTATCAGTCGAGTGAGTACTCCTAGAAATAACAGGGTGTTGGAGAAAAGAGCACTAGATTTGAAGTCTCAGGATCCAGGTTCAATCACTAGCTCTTCCATTGATTTTCCCAAATGACCTTAAAAAAAAAAATCACTTCCCCTCTTCAGGTCTCAGTTTCCTCCTCTGAACTAGATACAAGTTAGCAATATATGATGACTTAAGGTTTGCAAAGCACTTTAAAAATATGTCATTTCATGCTCACAACAACCCTGGAAGATAGGTATTTTTATGTATATACATACAGATATACACATTTAATATATATTATGTTATATATGATATATTATATGTCATATATGACATATTTTTTTATATATCCCCTTTTACAGATGAAGAAACTAAGGCAGACAGCAGTTAAGTGACTTGTCCAGCATCACACAGTTAGTAAGTATTTGAGGCAGGATTTGAATTCAGATATTCTTGACTTCAGGTCTGATGCACTGCTCACATTTTCTGAGTTTTAGCCGCTCCTGGAAATGAGGTCATGGGGTGGTGGTGATAGGAGAAGGGAACATGTAATTACCAGCAAACATGATGAAGAATATTTCTTTAGTTAAGTGCCCAATGGAAACAGAAGCCCTATATGAAAAATATGGTCCTTGCCCTCACAAATACATTCATGCACGAGAAACCACTACATAAATGTAAAGTATTGCTATTATGACATGCAAACACATTTATAGGATTCAAAAAGTATTTGGAAAGTATTTGCCAAATGTAAGATCTTGTGCTAGGTTCTGGATTAACCAAGATTAAATCAAAAATATTAATTCCTGCCCTCAAGTAGCTTAGTGTCTACTCAGGGCATACGATATTTTTGCAAATATATAAGTACAAGACAACATGAGAAGAGAGAAAGTACTTATAAGCTAAGGAATCAGGAAATGCTTTTCACAGGAAGTAGGACCTGATATGAGCCTTTGAGGAAGCTACAGATAGTAAAAGGTGAAGGTGGAGATGAATAGTGAGAATATTCCAGGTATGTAAAACAGTATATACAAAGGCTAGAGGGAGATGGAATCTTGAGTTTGAGGAACAGCAATTGGGCTAATTTAGATGGAATGTAGGAGAGGAATGTGGGAGAGGAATGTGAAGTAAGCCTAGAAAGGTTGGAACCAGATTGTTAAGAATTTTGAATGCCATATCAGAGAAGTTTCTATTTAATCCTAGAGGCAATAGGGAGCCATGGAAGATTTTTTTGAACAGGGAGTAATATGATAAGACTTGTGAATTAAGAAGATTATTTTAACAGTTATCTGGAAAATTGGTAGGGAAATGGAAAAGAGAAAGAATGGAAGAAGAGAGGCCAATTTTAAGGCTAAAGTCAAGGCAAGAGATAAAACGTGGTACTGAATTAGAATAGTAGAAGTGAAGAGAAGGAAACAAACAGGAAAGATGTTTAAGAGGAAGAAGTGACAATACTTGGCAATTGATTGAATATAAGACATGAAGGAAAAGCAAGAGTCAAGAATAACTCTGAGCTTGTGAAACTGGGTTACTGAATAAATGGTGGTGAACACAACAAAAATCAGGAAGATTGGATGAGAGCTGGCTCTACAGGGAAAACTAACAAGTTCCATGTGAGTTTAAGATGCCTGTCCAGTGAGAGAGAGAGAGGAGAGAGAGAGGAGAGAGAGAGAGAGAGAGAGAGGGAGGAGGGAGAGAGAGAGAGAGAGAGGGAGGGAGACCAATTTGTACAAAAATATTTATAATAACTCTTTTTTGTGGTGGCAAAGAATTGGAAATTGAAGGGACACCCACAAATTAGGGAATAGCAGAACAGGTTGTGGCATATGATTGTGATGGAATACTATTGTGCTATAAAAAATGATGAGTAAGATGCTTTCAGAAAAAGCTGGAAAGACACAAACTGATGCAAAGTGAAGTTAACAGAACAGAGAACATTGTATACAGCAACAACAATATTGTACAATCAACTATGAATGACTTAGCTATTCTCAGCAATACAATAATCCAAGACAATTCCAAAGGAGTCATGATGAAAAATGCTATCCACCTTGAAGGAAAGAACTGATGGATTCTCCAATGAGGTATTTTACTTTTTCTTCTGTTTTTTCTATCTTTTGTTTCTGTTTTACTTATTCTTGCTCTCTCATAGAGTCATTAGCTTTCTACTTGCCCCATTCTAATTTTTAAGGAGTAATTTTCTTCTATTAGATTTGTATCTCCTTTTCTATTTGTCCCATTTTACTTTTTAAGGAGTTCTTCTCTGCAGTGAATTTTTATGCCTCCTTTTCCATTTGGCCAATTCTGTTTTTTTAATGACTTGTTTTCTACAGTTAATTTTTTTCCTTCTTTTTCCAAGCTATTGACTCTCTCTTGTGCACCTCTCATTTTTTCCCAAATTTTTCTTCTACCTCTCTTATTTGACTTTTGAAATCCTTCTTGAGCTATTCCAAGAAGGCCTTTTGGGCTTGAGATCAGTTCATATTCCCCTTTGAGATTTCAGATGTGGGTATACTGATAATGTTGTCCTCTGCTGAATTTGTGCCTTGATCTTCCCTTTCCCCAAAATAAGAATCTATGGCCATTTTCCGTTTCTGCTTTTTGTTCATCATATTTGCCTATTTCCTGACTTAAAAAAAAAATGTTGAGTTCTTCTGCTGGAGCGAAGGGGGCACTTACCCAAGCTTCTTTTCCTGCTCACCAGGGCCTTGCACTTGAATGTTTGGCTCCTGCTTGCTCAGGCCTTACACAGGAATGTTTTGCTGCTGGTGGATGTCTGTCAGCCTGGAGCTTTGCCTTCTGGAATTGTGCTTCCCAGAGTCATGTTGAGGCACCGGGTGATTTCACTGCCCATGGTGGTTTTTCAAGCCGGTGTCTACCAGTTCCCCTGCCTGTATTAAGGCTCTTGGGGGGTCCTGGTGTTGGCACTTGCCTGCTCCACCAACCTTGGTCTCGGGATCTTCCCTGGTATACTGCTCCACCTTCCCCAAAGCAAGAGGGGCCTTTCCTGTTAATCCCCCAAGCTTCCTGGGCTAGAAGACTGCTGTGCCCTGCCTTTTTGCTGGCTCAGGGTTTTTCCTGGGTCAATATTTTCTGGGCTATCAGAGGTCAATGAGGAAGGGTGAGAGCTACTTACTTCTTGCTCTGCCATCTTGGCTCCTGGAAGCAGAAGTTGAACTGATAGATTCTCAATGTAGATTAAAGCATACTTTTTAATTTTTCTTTATTTTTCTTGGTGGGTTTTTTGGTCTGTGTTTTCTTTTGCAACATGGAAAGCACATTTTGTATGACTGTGCATGTATAATCTATATCTAATTGCTTACTATCTCTGGAAGGGGATGAGGAAAGGAGAAATATTTTGGAACTCAAAATTTTCAAAAACAAAAGTTTTAAATTATTGTTATATATAATTTGAAATATATACACACACACATACGTATTTGAATTTTCACCAAAAAAAGTAATGGGGAAAATGCTAAAAATGCATATTAAATTTTTTTAAAAGATGCCTATCTAGGTTGAGAGGCCCAGCCTGCTGTTGATAAAGTGGTTCTGGGGCCCAAGAGAGAGATTATGGCTGGATATAAAGAAAGGTAAGTCTGTCACTTACAAAGAGATGATATTGAACCCATAGAATCTAATGAGACTACCAAAAGATTGTGGAAAGAGAGAAGAGGTGCCAGTACCGAACCTTGGGGGGATCCCAAAGTCAGAGGGCAAAACCAGAAGCAAATATATGTTATAATAATTATATGTTGATGCTACAATTTTCATATTTCTTCTATAGTATAGATCAGTATAGCTGCCAAGTGCATCTGACCTCACTGACAGTGGGTTTGGCAGATCTATCTTACCTCTGGCACAGAATTCAACAAATTCTGGCCTGCACATCATTTCAACATAAGGAGTGGCTGGGCTGACTTAAGCTAATGAAATGTTAAGCTCTTTATTGATGGAGCAGTGTGTTAATAATAGCATGTTAATACTAGTCAAAAGAGCTTGTTGACATGTGAATTGTTCTACTGCAAGATCAGAACTCCATAGGCCTTATCCTCTAAAATAAATTACTTTTTGTCTTAGCCACTCATTTCTGATATCAATAACTCAATGGGTTTCAAAGTACCTATTCAGCCACAAGTTCATTCACTGTACTTTAATATTTCAAAAAGCCTGTGATTTCATAATCTTGGGTCCTCCTTCCACCATCATAATCCCTCCAATACCTTAAAGTCTGGTTTCCTGAATTACTAAGGCCAAGAAAATGCATCATGAAGTAGCCAATTTGGGGGTGAAAGTCAATGTATCTTATGGAAAAGGTGGTGGATTTGGAGGTTAGAGACTGAAGATCTAAACTCAAATCTCTGATCTGCCACTCACCATTTGGGTGACCCTTGGGTAATCCACCAATTATTTAATAAATAAGCATTTATTAAATATCTGCTACATGCAAGGATCTGGATTACTACAAAGATAAAAAAAAGAAAAAGAAAAAGAAAAGAAACAACCCCTGCCCTCAAGGAATTACTTACATCTTATCAGGGAAGGTAAAATGTATGCACCTAGGTATATAGAAAATACAAATGAAATAAACAGAAGAAGGGGAACACTAGCCTCTGGGAGTATCAGGAAATGTGGAATGTGGCATTTAAGCTGAGTCATTTTACCTCTCTAGGACTCAACTTTCTCATCTATAAAATGGAGGAGCTGGGTTAGATCTTTAGGGTTCTTTCCTACTCTAAATCCTAATGCTATGATGAACCTCAAACTTAGACAGGTTTTTGTGTGATAACAGTGATTGAGGCCATGCTTGAACCTCCTCTAGCTTGGTAGGACATTCCATAGCTTATGTTTCCATATCATGCCCCTCTCTGTGCGTGTTTTCCAAGCTTCTATCCTAGGTTCTCTTCTCTTCTCTTCTCTTCTCTTCTCTTCTCTTCTCTTCTCTTCTCTTCTCTTCTCTTCTCTTCTCTTCTCTTCTCTTCTCTTCTCTCCTATTCTCTTTCTTCTCTTCTCTCTCTCCACTCTGTCTTGGAAAACCCATCAGCTACCATGGTTTTGGCATCACCTGTATGCAGACAACTCACATAGATGTGTGTCTCTCTCTATGTGTACATTCATATATATATATATATATATATATATATATATATATATATATATATATATATATATATATATATATGCAGTCCCAGTCTTTCTCTCAGGTATCACTCTCACTGAGAGTGGCTGGGATGCATTCTCCCCTTACCTCTGCCTCTTCCTGTAAGGTACAATTCAAGCATCATCGTCTGTATGAAGCCTTTCCTGATTACCCCCAACTGCTAGTGCCTTCTGTCTCAAATTCCCTTGAATTTAACTACTTTACATTTATTTGCATTTGTTCATTCTATATTTATATTTATTCATTTCCTATTTATACTCTTCTTTTACCCCCACATCTCACATCTGATTAGTTACCAAGTCTCATCCATATATCTCTGTCTATATCCACTCCTTGAGGTAGCTGGTGGTGCAGCTCATAGAGTGGTAGGTCTGGAGTCAGGAAGACCTGAGTTCAAATTTCACCTCACACACTTGTTAGCCATGTGACCCTGGCATTTTATTTAACTTCTGTCTGCCTCCGTTTCCTCCTATGTAAAATGTAATGTAAAATTATAAAATGTAAAAATAATAGCACCTACCTCACAGATTTGTTGAGAGGCTCAAATGAGATAATTTGTGTAAAAGCTTAGCAAAGTGCCTGGTGCATGGTAGGAACTATATAAATGCTTATTGCTCTCCTCTCCTTTCCTTTCCTTTACCATCCCACTGCCACTACCCTAGTTAAAGGCTCTCAGTCTCTTATCTTTTCCCTAGCCTACGATAATGCCCGCCTAAATAACATCTTTACTTTCGTTCTCTTTCCAATACATCCTACTCCTGTTGCCAAAAATTGGTCCCTTTATAAAAGGCTCTGTTCACATCCCACTCCCACTTGAGAAACTTCCTATGACTCCTTCCTGATTACCAAATGAAATACAAATCCTTAACCTGTATTCAAGGCCTTCCATAATTTGTTCCCAAACTACCTTTCCAGTCTTTCTTGTGCTACTCCAGCCAAAATCAATTTACTCACTATTCCCTTATCTGTTCCTGTCCTCTTCTGCCTTCATACAGTTGCACCTGCCACCCATGCAAGCCACAGAAACCTTCCCCCTTCTCTTTTGCTTCCTACTTATCTCTAACTATGGGAATCCTCTTCCCTCAAGGTCTGACTCAAATGCCTCGTTTACGCTGAAGTCTCCTGTTATGCCCCCCAGCTAAAAGTGATTCCTCTCTCCTTTAATCTCCCATGCCCCTTTATGTGACTCTGCCCATTGCCTTCATAATGTATTTTATAGTTATTTATGGATATGTGCTTTATGCTTCCCACTAGATTGTATGATGCCCGAGGGCAAGGGGCTATATCATTGTCTTTCATCTTTCTATCCTTGAAATGTATGTTTAAAAGTATGATGCAGTGTGGGGAGAGTACTTGACCTGGAGTCAAGGAGCCTGGAATTTCAATCCTACCTCAAGTATAGCCTAGTTGTATGACCACGGACAGGTCTATCCTCTCTAAGCCTCAGTTTCCTCACCTATAAAATGGGGATGAAAATACATTTAATGACAACCTCACCAGGCTATTATGAGATATTACACATACTCAAAGGAGATATTACACATATAGTTCTTTGCAAATTTTAATATCACATGCTATTGAGGAAAGAATCAGAAGACTTGGGTTCAAATTCTCCATCTGTCACTTCTTATCTGTGTGCTCTTAGGCAAGTCAGTGAACTTTTCTGGGTCCAAGTTCCCTAATAAAATAAGGAAATTGTGCTAGATGATGTCTGAGGTCCCTTCTAGCTATAGATCTGTGATCCTATATTAGCTATAATTGGCTGTCAAGTGAAGTGCCTAACTTGGTACCTTACACAGAGCAGACATTCAGAAAATGTTTTAAATTAAATTCCACCTGACCTATGTGGCAGAAAGAATTAATCAGAGAACTTGGGTCCAAATACTGATTCTGTCACTTACTAACTGTATGACCTCAGACAAGTCAGTTAACACTCTCTCATGCCAGGTTTCCTCATCCTTAGAATGAAGACTTGGGCAAGAGCCAACAGTGTATGTGAGGATTAACTAGAGGCCTTTCCAATAAGATCAGAGGTAAAAAAGCAAAGTTATCCATTGTCACCAATATTTTTGATGAAGGGCTAGAAATGTTAGATAGAACAGTAAAACAAGAAAAAGACATTGAGGTAATAGGCTTAGGTGAAGAAGAAACAGATTTATCATTTTTTATAGATGATGTATATTTGTATATAATTAAGATGTAATGACTTACATAGAGAATTATCAAGATCCAGCTAAAAAATTATTTGAAATAGTCAATAGATTGATTGAGCAAAGGTGCAGGCTATAAAATAAATCCACACAATAATCAGAATTTCGGTCTATTACCAACAAGACCCACTAAAAATGGTCAAAGGATATGAGCACAAAGCTCTCAATGGAAGACATCCAAGCTATCAACAACATATGGAAAAAAAGTTACAAATCACTAATAATTAGAGAAATACAAATTAAAGCAATGGGGAGGTTCCATCTCACCCCATCAAAGTGACAAAGTTGACCAAAAAAAGAAAATGACAAACGTTGGAGGGACTGTAGGAAAATAGGCACATGGAAACAGAGTTGGACCTGTGAATGGGTAGAATCATTCTGGAAAGCAACTTGGAGCTATGCCCCAAAGTTACAAAACTTGATCCAGTAATAACAACACTGGGCCTATATCCCAAAGTGGTCAAAGAAAGAGAAAAAAATGTTTATAGCAGCTCCTGTTTGTAGTGGCAGACAACCAAAAACTAAGGAGATATCCATCAATTGGCGAATGGCTGAAGAAATTATAGTATATAAAGATAATGGAATACTGTGTCATAGGAAATAGTGAAAGGGATGGTCTCATGGAAATTTGCAAAGACTTTTATCAACTGATGCACAGTGAAGTGACCAAAACTAGGAGAATAATTTATAATATGCCAACACGTAAAAACACAAAAATTTTGAAAGAACTCTGGTCAATACAATGACTAAATGTGTTTCTATAAGACCAGTGATGAAGAATGTAACCTACCTTCTGACAGAGAGATAATGAGCTAAATGTGCAGAATTAAACACTAATCTTTGGGCATGTCCAATGTAGGTACTTGTTTAACTTGATTATGTACATTTGTTATAAGTGGACATTTTTTTTCCTGGGGGTAGGGGAAACTGGGAGGGAAATAAAAGTAAAAGCTTATTAATTTTGAATGTTTAATTAATTAATTAAAATGAAAGGATTGGATTAGATGATCTCTAAGATCCCTTTCAGCTTTAATTCTGTGATCCAATATAAAAGATAAATACAAATAGTATTAGCATCACTTATTCTTTCCATCAGCAAAGAGTGATCAGTCTTCACACAGGAAGGCAATGTTACTTATGCACTATTAATAGGGCGTGTATTTTGAATTGTTTTCCCAATAGATGTTAAATACATCTATCTATCTATATATATGTGGATAGATAGATAGATAGATAGATGTGTGTATACCTAAATTGTTGTTGTTCATTCTCCATTCTCAAAGAGGATCATGACATCAGGAGGGTAATGTCTTGACTTACAAGTGAATCCGATTTAAGTATAGCAGAGCTATACAAAGTCGTCAGCCTCACTCTCTCCTCCAGAGCCATCAGAAGCCAATGGCAAATGACCTAAACAATCCCAAAATACTCGTGGTGGAAAACGCTATCCACATCCAGAGAAAGAATTATGGAGTCTGAACGCAGATTGAAGAATGCTGTTTTCTCTCTTTTTTTGTTTTTTCTTCCTTGTGGTTTTTCCCTTTTGTTCTGATTCTTCTTTCACAAAATGACTAATGTGGAAATATGTTTAATATGTTTGTACATGTATAGCCCACATCAGATCGCATACTATCTTGGGGAGAGGGAAGGGGAGGGAGGGAGAAAATTTAGAACTCAAAATCTTATAAAAGTGAATGTTGAAAACTAAAAATAAATAAATTTAATAAAAAGGGAAAAAAAAGAATCCAATGGCAAGGCATAGATCAAGATGATTGGTGATGGCTCTGGACGCAGTGTGCCTAAATGTATGCATATGTAGGTACACACACACATGTGCATATGCATATGTATGTATATATATGTGTATAATTGTAATGGCAGCAAGCACTTCTTGAAACTTTAGAACAGCATGATATTCAAGTTAGTTATTTGTATTTTCTTAAGGGTGTCAATGAGTAGATGAGTAAGGTATTTCTCCAGTTACTAGAAAAAGAACAGGGTGTAACCCTATAAGTCAAAAAGAGAAAGAAGGGAGTATATACCTATAACAGATTTAGCTTAGAAAGCACCACATCATTTAATTCCAATCAGTCATAACTGCTTTTTTTATATAAATAGTATTTTTTCCAATTACATGTAAAGATAATTTTCAACATTTATTTTTATAAGATTCTGAGTTTCAAATTTTTTCTCCCTCCCACCCCCCTCCCCAAGATGGCAAGCAATCTGATATAGATTATACATGTACAATCATGTAAACATATTTTTACATTAGTCATGCTGTGAAAGAAGAAACAGAACAAAAGGGAAAAGACATACACATACACACACACACACACACACACACACACACACACACACACAAAGAGAAAATAGTGTGATTCGATCTGCATTCAGACTCCATAATTCTTTCTCCGGATGTGGATAGCATTTTCCATCATGACTCTTTTGAAATCATCTTGGATCATTGCATTGCTGAGAAGAGCTGTCAGCCATAGTTGATCATCGAACAATGTTGCTGTTACAGTGTACAATGTTCTCCTGGCTCTGCTCGCTTCACTCAGCGTCAGTTCATGTAAGACTTCCTGGTTTTTCTGAAATCTGTCTGCTCATCATTTCTTATAGCACAATAGTATTCCATTACATCCATATACCACAACTTGTTCAGCCATTCCCCAATTGAAGGGCACCCCCTCAGTTTCCAATTCTTTGCCACCACAAAAAGAACTGCTATAAATATTTTTGTACGTGTGGCTCCTTTTTTATGATCTCTTTGGGATACAGACCTAGCAGTGGTATTGATGGATCAAAGGGTATCCACAGTTTCATTGCCCTTTGGGCATAGTTTCAGTCATCTTTGTTCTTGGCTTCTTTCTGTGGCTTTGGAGATCTTTGCCATGACTCAGTGTTTCTCAGCATCCTTTGGCACATGTATAAATATATATCTTTCCCCTAGTACACCTGGGAGGAAAAAAAGTATGTCTTTGTGTTCAGTGGTTAAGAAGAAAAAGTGAGGGTGGGGTTTGAACATTGAAAAAAAAATGTGTGTCTACAAGAATGAGGAGAGAGAAGGGGGTACATATGTACAGGGCATCTCAAAAGTCTTAGTGAAGTTTTAAGCTTTAATAGTTTAAATAATAAGCTTTAATACCTTAAAGCTGCATTAAGACTTTGGGGATAATTTATATATGAAACTGAGTGATAATGGTACCTCAGCTTCTTTGATGGGGTTCAGGGTTGTTGCCGGTAGACCACATGCCCATCTATGTATGTGGTAAGCACTAAACAATTCGAATGGTACTAGGATACAGATTAATGGAGCAGGAAGGAGGGGCTCTAGAGCATGTGGAAAAGAATCACATCTGTGAGCAAATCCCAGCTTTTCAGTAGCACTCCAGGAACATTATTGCAACATGACACAGTGATTGGGAAAGGATAACTTGCTCTTGGTGTATATATGGCTATGAATCAATCAGCTGTGTCCTGATTTTATTGGTCAGTGAAAAAGATGATCACTAATGGCAGAGATAGAGAGAAGGGAGTTTGTAGAATCAGGTTTTTTAAGAGCCAGAAGAGACCTTCGATATCACTGGGTCAAACAGTTGTTTTTGTCCTTCATTTTCAAAGAGGACTAAAATGACATCACTATGCCAGTCAAGTTTTAGTGTGTACGACTGTAGCTGATCAGACCAATATGAGCTTGGAATGTTCTACCACAAGGTTGGACACAAATAGTCCTTGTGAACCTTTGAGGTGGATTCTCTAAGTCTGCGTATCTTGTGTTTCTCTTGAGCTACCTCAATTATGCTTTGCTCATAGAGCACATCACCTTTTCTGATGCGGGCATGCATACTGAATGATCCTGTGCCAGTGTCTCCCATGTCACACAATCAATTCCAAAGTTCTTAAGAGAGACCTCAAGAGTGTCCTTGTACTGCTTCTTCTGACCACTATGTGAATGCTTCCCCTGTGTGAGTTATCCATAAAATAGTCTCATTGGTAAGCGTATTGTTTTGCATTCAAACAATGTGGCCAGCCCATCAGAGTTGCGCTCTCTGAAGCAGAGTTTGAATGCTTGGCAGTTTAGTTCAAGAAAGGACCACAGTGTCTGGTATCTTATCCTGCCAGGTGGTTTTCAGAATCTTCCTAAGACAATTCAAGTGGAAGTGATTCAGTTTCCTGGCATGGCACTGATACACTGTCCAGGTTTCACAGACATACAGCAATGAGATCAGCACAACAGACCTTCAGTTCTCTCCCATACTTTCCTTCAGAGCCTCCCAAACACTGAGCTAGCTCTGATAACGCATCCGTCAACCTCATTATCAATGTGTACATCTCTGGAAAGTACACTGCCAGGGTAAGTGAACTTATCCACAGCATTCAAAACTTCTCCATTTGCTGTAACCCATGGTTTCACATATGAATGGTGTGGTGGTGGCTAATGGAGAACCTGTGTTTTCTTGATGTTAATTATTAGGCCAAAATTAGCACTAGCAGCAGAGAATTGATCCATACTTTGCTGCATCTCAGCTACAGAGGCTGCATTCCAGCTGCCATGCTGATGCTAAACTCTTCAACTTGAAAAGACTACAAGCCAAGACCAAAGTGGAGGGAGTGTTGGTGCATGACTTTCTGTTTGCGGATGACTTGTGCACTTGATGCAGCCTCTGAAGCCAAGATGCAACAAAGTATGGATAAATTCTCTGCTGCTTGTGCTAATTTTGGCCTAACAATTAACACCAAGAAAACACAGGTGCTCCATCAGCCACCAATAGGAGAAGACAATACACATAAGGAAGTGGTGGCCCCTGAGGCACATCTTGGTGTGGAAAGTTACAAGGAAAGTGGGTGGAACCAATAGAGATGTAGCTGGACAGACTCCTTTTAGGAGCAATGGCAGAACTGATTTGATCAAAATTCCAGGATTAGAGAGCTGGGGAAGGATGTCTGAGAAGTAGGAAGTGAAGGCAATCATTTTATATCTACCCATTTGATTCCTTACCCCACAGCCATTTTTCTAAACCTTTTCATCCCTCCTCAAACCTGCCATACCTCTTTCACCCTCCACCCTCCAAGCTGCTAACCTTGCTTCATATTTCACTGAAAAAAATTGAGACCATTCACTAAGACCTCCTTCTCCTCTCCTCCCCTCTTCTTTACCTCATATTACACAAATGCCTTTCTGCCATGTCTCCACCTTTAACCCTGTCTTACATGAAGAAGTGGCCATTCTCCTTACTAAGGCAAACCCGACGATACACAAATTATTTCATCCCATCCCATCTTCTCTAGCATATTGCTCCCTCTATTATTACCACTTTCTTACTAGCCTCCATTCTCTTTCTGTCTACTGGATACTTCCCTGCTATCTACAAACAAGCTCTTGGCTTCCCCAGACTCAAAAAATTTTCACTTGATCCATCCATCGCAATAGCTATCATCCTATATCTCCCTTCCCTTTGCTTAAACTCATTGAAAATGTTTATAATCAGTGCCTCCACTTCCTTTCCTTCACTCTCATCTTAACTCTCTACAGTCTGGCTTCTGACCTTATCATTCAACCAAAACTACTCTTTCAAAAGTTACAACAATCTCTTAATTGCCAAATCTAATGACCTTTTCTCATCCTTCTTGACCTCTCTTCAGTCTTTCACACTGTTGGTCACCCTCTTCTGCTTGATACCCTCTTCTCCCTAGGTTTCCATCACGTTGCTGTCACCTGGCTCCCCTCCTATCTGTCTGACCTCTTTTGACATCTCCTTTGCTGGATCTTCATCTAGGTCATGTTTATTTTGAGGATACCCCCCCCACACTCAAATGCTCTGCCCTGGGACCTCTTTTCTTCTCCCTCTATACTGTTTTGATTGGTGATGTCATCATGTCCCATAGATTCAATCATCTCTTTGCTGTTGATTCAAAGATCTATTTGTCTGGCCATAACCTCTCTCCTGACCTCTAGTATTGCATTTCCAACTGCCCATTAGATATCTCAAATTCAATGTCTTATAATTATCTTAAACTCAATATATCCGGAACTGAACTCATTATCTTTCTCCCAAAACCCTTCCTTCTTCCTAACATCCTAACTACCAGTCAGAGCACCATCATCTTCCCAGTCACCCAGCCTCAGAACCCAGCTGCCACCCTCAACTCTTCACTCTGTGTCACCTCCTCCCTCCATGTCCAATTTGTTGCCAAGTCCTATCAAGTCCACCTTCGTAACATCTCTCACATACACCCTCCTTCTCGCCCTTGATACTGGCATTGCTATGGTGTAAGGGCTTGCCAAGCCCTTTTCAGGGTTGCTCATCCCCCTTTGGTATCCACTTGCCACCCAACTCTCACCTGTGGCTCCAAGAAGCTGTGGCATGCAAAGCAACCACACCCTAATAAAACTGTCTCTGCAGGCAGGCTAAACCAGGTTGAGTGCAACCAAGAGGCTTCAAATCCATCCATGAGTTAGGGGGATATCTACCCCAAGCATGTGAAGACTTCCCTGGTAGAACAGGCAGATGAGAACAACTTATTCCAACAGCCCTGAAGGCAGCTGAAGTAGGTGCTATGGAGTACTTAGAGCTTGGTCAAATATCAAAGACATCAAGGTCGTCCACTGCATCTGGGCCATCTTAACCTTTGTCTTGCCACTGGATTTCAATGAAGAGAGAGTGAGCTGACAACTTTATGCAACTCTGCCTCACTCAGGTCAAGACATTACACCATCAAGTCATTGGTTCTCTTCAAAAACAAAGGACAAACAACAACTATGGTGAAAGCCCTCAACATCTCATGCTTACACTATTGCTATAGCTTACTGTTTGGACTCCCTGTTTCAAGTCTTTCTTCATTTCAGTCCATTCTTCACTCAGCTATCAAATTAAGTTTCCTAAAGTGTAGGTCTGACCACATCACCCCTATCATCAATAAATTCCAGTGGTGCACTATTTTCTCCAGGTTCAAATATAAAGTCATTTGTTTGACTTTTAAAGCCATTCACAACCTGACCATTTCCTATCTTTATAGTCTTCTTACACCTTATTCCCCTCCATGTCCAATGATACTGACCTGCTTGCTGTTCCTGACATAACACTCCATATCCTTACTGTGGGCATTTCGCTGGCTGTCTCCATGTCTGAGGGAATGAATGAATCTTATTCTCATCAGATTTGGCTTAAGGAGGGAATAACATACCCACTCAATTGGGTATGGAAATCTATCTTACCCTACAGGAAAATAGGGAGGAAGGGGATAAGAGAAGGGGGATGATAGAGGGGAGGGCAGATTGGGGGAGGGGGCAATCAGAAACAAACACTTCTGAGGAGGGACAGGGTCAAAAGAGAGAATAGAATTAATAGGGGGCAAGATAGGATGAAGGGAAATATACTTAGTTTTTCACAACACGACTACTATGGAAGTGTTTTGCATGACTACACATGTATAACCTGTATCGAGTTGCTTGCCTTCTCAATGATGGTAGATGAGGAGGGAGGAAGGGAGAAAATTTGGAACTCAAAATCTTGTGGAAGTGAATGTTGAAAACTAAAAATAAATAAATTAACATTAAAAAAATACAGAAGAGATAAAATCAAGAAGAGTTTATATCTCACTGGCTATGACAAATAAGGGAGAGGGAAAAGTTAAAGGTTATGAATAAGGAAGAAAGGATGAATGGTGATACCAGTGACAGAAACTACAAAATCAGAAGAATGAGCCAGTTTAAGGAAAAAGAAAGTAGGCTTGATTTTTAGTCATGCTTAGTTTGAGGTAAAGGTGAAAAATCCAAATGGAGCTGTCTGCCCTATAACCCCTGGAAATGCAGAACTGAAACTCAGAAAAGCAGTGAAAGATGGAGGTAAGGATTCAGAAATTGTCTGTACAAAGGAATTATCTGAAGCTTTGGGCCTGAAAACAAGAGAGCTAATAGAGAGAAAATAGACATGATGGTAGAGTACAGGGGGCGCCCACCTCAAGAGAGTTAGAAAGAAGACTGTGCCTCATCTTTCATACTCAAAAAAAGGAGAGCAGTCAGAGAAATAAATCATATAGATCATAAGAAGCTTTGGCACTGGACCTCAAATACAGGGGAAGACTTTTATACATTATACAGACTTCTATACATTAGAGTAACCAGAAAGATAGGAGAATAAGGAAACTGTGGTGTCTTTGAAGCCAAGGGAAGAGAGAATATCTAGTAGCAGAGAATGTTTAACAATGTCCAATAATACAGAAAAATCAAGGAGGATGAGCACTGAAAAAAAAAAGGCATTAGATTTGGTGGTGATGAGGTCATTAATTCTGTTAGAGAATCAGGTTTCAGTAGAGTGGTGGGAAAAGAAGGTAAACTGCAAGATGTTGAAGAGAGAGCATGTTGTGAGGCAGTAGATACATCAAGTGTAGACAGCTTTTCCTAGACGCTTAGCTGTGAAAAAGAAGAGAGATCAAGGGCAGTAGCTACATGGGGTAGAAAGGACAAAGGAAGGCTTTTTTAGGAATGATGTTCATAGGCATAAAGAAAGAAGACAGCAAAAGAGAGCAACTAAAGAAGCCTGAGAAAGAAGATAACACTGAGACAAAATCCTAGAGGAAGCAGGAGGTGAGATCAAGGGCACAAGCAGAGGAATAAACTTTAGTAATGAAAAAGGATTCCCTCTAAGGCAATAGAGAAGCAAAGGATGGTTGGTAATTCTAAAAAGTTTTGATGATTAGAAGAGTTGGTAGGGGAAATTTTCTCCCTGGGAATTCGTTACTGGAATGAAGGAGGGAAGGATTTATCAAGCACCCACTATGTGCCAGGCACTGTGCTAATTGCTTTACAAATATTATCTCATTTGGTCCTCACAACAACCCTGTAGGTAGATGCTATTATTACCAACACTTTGCAGTTGAGGAAACTGAGGCATGGAGAGAAAAACTGTCTTGTCTGGCACCACACAGCTAATTAGTATCTGAGGCCAAATTTAAATTCAGGTCTTTCCAGACTCCAAGCCTAGTACTCTATCCTGTGCCACCTACCTATCTCCTATACCATTGAAATCACAGTTCCATCCTACCCCATCCTCCCATGCCCCCCCGCTATCTGTTTATAGGATGAGGGTATATTAACAATCACAAACCATGGAAGGAATCTATGATCATTATAAATTTTTTCCATGAAGACATTGAGCTAATGTGTTATAGCCAAAAAGGCTAACAAAATACTAAATATTATTGGGTGATTTATCCTATAGCACTGTGTATTATAACTGTCTGCATTTATATCTTCTCCCCTTATTGGTGTGGCAGGTGAAAAATGAAATGACGATGGAAACAAAAGTTCAAGCTTTTGATCATATTGATTTATTAAGCAATGTATGTCAATTGCATAACAAATCAGGATCAGTCACTTCCTACAGCTTTGGCAATGGACCTCAATACAGGGGGAGACAGACTTTTATACATTAAAAACAATTAACGAAATAAGACTAATTAATTAGAAGGAAACAATACAACATTGGGTAATCTGATTTCTAATTGGAGGAAAGATTAGGGACTTCCCTAGTTTCCTAGTTGGGAGGGGGAGAGTGAATAGGTGTAATTCCCTGAAATCAGAAAAAGAGGTGTCCCACTCCTCCCAAGTGTCTGTAAACAATCAAAGGAACATGAAACAATAACTAATTGATCAGTATGAATCCAGTTTTCAGATAAGACTTGGGTTGTTTGAGAGGTACAATTGTGAGAAAACTGCTTGCATCAGTCTTTGGGTCTGACTGGGTTTTTGATAAGTATACCTAAGTCCTTAGTTAAGGGTTTCTAAACAGCAGGTAAATGGAGTAGAGCTTTCCATCCACGAAGGGTTCTGTTCAAACAATACAATGAGGTTTTCTCCCAATTCCTACAATTGAATAAAGTTTTCACACAAGACAGAAGTTGGACTAGATCTATAATTGAATAGAAGGGGACTTAAGCTAGCTCCAGAATTGAGTCACAAGATGAAGTCAGTGTGGTTCACTCAATTTCCACTAGCATTGCTGCGCCAATCCCCTCAATTTCCTCATTAGTAGGGACTATCTCTTGCCTTTCTTTGGATCTTCAGCACTTAGCAGGGTGTCTGGCACACTTCCAGGCATTTAATAAATGCTAATTGATTGACTGGCTGATTGTAAGATCAATGAGGGCAAAGTCTGTGTTCTATCTAACCTTTGTATGCTTCCCTAAACTTTAGCACATTACTCCACACATGATAATGAATAATTGAATTATTTAAAACAATTAATAATTTTTAGACCTGAATAAAGGTTTGCTGAATGAATGAAGTGAAAGAGGAAATTACCCTCCTTCTATCTAAAAACATAGTAACACTGGAACACCATGTACATTTCTCAAAAATTTAAGAGTGCTTTAGAAGGCCCAGAAAATCACAGCTAAAGGGATCAAGGGAATAGTATTGACATCCAGCTAAAAAGCTTAAAACTTTATTCTGGAAATAAAGAAGCTGAAAGGGGAGATAAGCAAAAATCTATGAAATCAGAGGGGGTAAGTTTAAATATGGCAAACACAAACTTATGCACAAAACTCCAAGACCTCAAAACAAGAGGGTTCCATGAAGGGTAAAAGAAGTCAATTTAGAATAAATGAAGAAGTTTATACAAATTCACATCCAATAATTTCATAATGAATTAAGATAATACTTCAAGGATCGGGGCAGCCATGTGGTACAGTGGATAGAGCACTAGCCCTGGAGTCACAAGGATCTGAGTTCAAATGCGGCCTCAGACACATAATACTTCCTAACTGTGTGACTCCAGGCAAGTCACTTAACCCCAATTACCTCACTAAAAAAGCAAAAATTAAATTAAAAAAAGTATTTCAAGGATCTCTGATTTTATTGATGTGGGTATGTCTTAGTAGATGGTCTTCCTGAGTTACTGTGGCCAGCTTTCTAGTGCTGAGTCTACTTTTCCAAACTTGAGCTAAGCTGGTTGTTGCTGGCACTGTACCCTCTCCGGCTTGTATTCCACTGGCGTAGTCTTTGAGAGCCCAAGAGTCACCTCCATGCCTTAATAAAGTATTAGAGGAAGACTTTAATAAAGGTTCATAACAAGTTACTTTGGGAAGACTCAACATTTGGGGGGTACATTCCTAATATTTTTAAGGTATATACACATAATGTGCATGTATATAGGTATGTGTATATGTGTGTGTGTGTATGTATATATATATATGTATATATATATATGTATATATATAGTATATATATATATAAAGAGATCTATATATCTATATTTATATAATAGCTAGATTTATACATATTTCTATAGAGATATATCTATGTGTCTATATGGATAGATATATCTATATTTTTATATATCCATATAAAGATAGATAGACAGATACCAGAAAAGATAATCATACTCTACCACATGAAGTAGTACAGTCATAGAGAAAATGCTAGGCTGAAGAGGTTATTGAATCTGTCCCATTCCAAAATATTATTTATTTTAATCTCAATTGTCAGATTTTTTTTTCTAAAAAGGCACTCTGAATCACTACCCAATTTCATTCACACTGTATTAATCTGGCCAAAGGTTTAAGCTTGGGTGATCAACTTTTAACTGGTTCCTAAAACTGGAACTGGAAATAAATAATTCAAGAGTTTCAACAACTGAATAGTTTCCGACCTTGCACTAGATAAAGGGGTGGGGAATCTGAGGCCTCAAGGACACATGTGGCCCTCTAGGTCCTCAAGTGCAGCCCTTTGACTGAATCCAAACTTCACAGAATAAATCCCCTTAATAAAAGGATTTGTTCTGTAAAACTTAGACTCAGTCAAAAGGCCACACCCAAGGACCTAGAAGGCCACCCATGGCCTCAAGGCCACCAGCTCCCCACCCATGAACTATTGTAGTGATAATGATTAGATATTGATTCATTTAATTCCTATGGCAAAAGGCTGAATGACCCTATTGTTCACCCTTAAGCAATTCACTTATGGGGTTATGCTTTTACTATTTGAGTCCTTCCCAATAATATTTGCTGTGTCAATACTCATTGACATACCCATTGCTAGGCATATATTCCAAGGATTCCAAAGGGGAAAAAAAGTCTCATATATATATCAAAATATTCACAAGAGATAGGGACTGGGCTAATGATCAGATTGTTGTAGGGAACTCCTGGGTGGGAAAACTTCCTCTGCTAAAGCAGGTCAGCACCTTCTCTCCAATTTATTGTCTTAGTGGGTTGCCAAAAGCAGAAGTGTCAGACAGGCTATATATATCCTGCAACATTCTCAAGTTTGGTGCAATCAGATTAAAATGCAATTGGGAAATTTTTTTTAGCAAAATCAATAAAAAGACAATAAAACCTAGATAATATTACATATAAAACTAAGCCAATAGGTAGCCTACAGGGATCCTTTTATATGGATTAGTGGTTCCTGTTTCTGTTTGAGTTTGAGCCACTGGACTAGAGCACTAAAAGGTTAAGTGACTTGTCCACAGTCACACAAACAGTATGTGAGGAGTGAGATAAGAGATAAGAACCCAGGTCTCCCCAGTTCCAAGGTCAGTTCTCTATCCATCATATATCATGCTGCCTCTCATACCTATTCAGAGAAGCACTTTTTTGTGGTAGCAAAGAATTGGAAACAAAGTAAATGCCCACTGATTGGAAATGGATAAACGAACTGTGGTACATGAATGCAATAAAGTATTACTGAAGTTCTCAATACTTAGAGCAAGGTGAAAAGACAGTTCTTGAAACTCAGCTCTAGTAATACGTAGATCCAAGTGGAAGAAATGCACGATTGGTTGCACTTTCTAAATCAAGATACTCATTTCCTAATCTATTCACTAATTTTGCAAAAAGTTTTTGTTGAAAGTCAGATCTAATAATGTCCATCCCGACTCAATAAACTCCAAAGATTCTCTATGGCTCTAGGATAAAATGTAAACTTGCTCGTTTGGCTTTTGAAGTCTTTCCCCATTTGTCCCTACCTATCTTTCCAGCCTGATTGTGCAATACTCCCCTTCCTGTTTTCAATGATCCAGCCAAATCCGTCTTTTCTCTGTTCCTCACACACCGGACAACCAGGCTCTACCTCTCATTCCCGTGCCTTTGCAATGGCCATCCCACATGACTGGAATTCATCCTCTCCTCATCTCTGCCTCACAGAGTCCTTCTCTTCCTTCAAAATGCAGCTCAGGTACCAATTTCTACATGCAGCTTTTCTTGATCCTCTCCACTGTTAGTGCCCCATCTTCCTAAATATTTTGTATTAATTTTGGTTTTATTCTATATGTACTTAAATATGTGCCTGTGGTTTCTCCTGGTAGAATCTAAACTCACTGAGGGTGGGTATTATTTCATTGTTTTTCTTTGCATCCTCAGCATTTGTCACAGTGTCCGGCACCTAGTAAGCCCTAAATAAATGTGTATTGATTGATTGATCTTCTTAGCCACTGAGGTCTACACACTGTTGCCCTAAATTGAAAAGTGCTTCAGCAGGCCCACCAGCAACAACACCAAAGGAAAAAGGAGATTTTCTTGCAATTAACATGGTGAAAACATAACTAAACATTGTTATCTCGTGACCAGAAGCCATTCAGGTCAGCTGGGGAGAAAAATTGACACCGATGGGGAGTATCCCTCCACATTTGCCTTTCCTTTATGACTTCCCTTGGCCTTAGAAGCCCAGATTTATCCTGTCTTCTCCTGGCAGCCCATCCAGACTGATTGACTGTCATACCAACTGGATGAGATGGTAGGCACAAATGTTATTCCTTCTAGTTAGATGGACGACCATGAGGCCTTACTGTCTACTCTGCCTCTATACCTTCCACCCCATGGCATTGCCATATGACCTACTGATATAATCTAAGGACCCTTTGGTCTTACCATTAAGGGTGCAGTCACACCCTTGAGATTTTCAAGCCTTTCCATTTGCCCTAAGTTGAATTTTCTTTTACATGTTGTCTCCCCCAATTAGAATGTAAGCTCCTTGAGGTCAGGGACCAGCTCACTTTTCTTATTTGTCTCCATAGTGCTTAGCACAGCACTTGGCATATAGTAAGCACTTAATAAAAGGTTTTCCATTCTTCATTCATTCATGCACTGAACACATCAGACCACCCTGAGGTAAAAGGCCCTCCTAGATTATTTAAGTATGGTAAGAGAGTTTGAATGAAAGCACACATAAAGATCCATCAGCAGTCATTCCTCAACTGATAAATGGTTAAAGGAAATGAACAGGCAATTTTCAGATGAAGAAATAAAAGCTACCTATGGTCATATGAAAAAATGCTCTAAATCACTACTGATTAGAGAAATGTAAATCAAAACAACTCTGAGGTATCATATCACACGTATAAGATTGACCAACATGACAAAACAGGAAAATGATAAATGTTGGAGAAGATGTGGGGAAATTGGAACCCTAATGCATTGTTGGTAGAGTTGTGAACTGATCCAACCATTTTAAAGAACAATTTAGAACTATGCCCAAAGGGCTATAAAAATGTGCATACCCTTTGACCCAGCAATACCACTTCTAGGGCTGTATCCCAAAGAGATCATAAAAATGGGAAAAGGACCTCTATGTACAAAAATATTTATAGCAGCTCTTTCTGTGGTGACAAAGAACTGGAAATTGAGGGGATGCCCATCAATTGGGGAATGGCTGAGCAAGTTGTGGTATACAAATGTAATGGAATACTATTGTGCTATAAGAAATGAAGAACAAGTGGACTTCAGAAAAACCTGGAAAGACTTGTATGCACTGATGCTGAGTGCAGTGAGCAGAACCAGGAGAACATTGACACAGTAACAGTCACTTTGTGAGATAACTAACTTCAACAGACTTAGCTCTTTTCAGCAATGCAAGAATCTAAGACATCTCCAAAAGTCTCATGATGGAAAATGCTATCCACATCCAGAAAAAGAACTAGGGAGTTTGAATACAGATCAAAACATACTATTTACTCTTTTTTTCTTCTGTTTTGTTTTGTTTCTTCTTTCTTGAGCTTCCTTCTTTTGGTTCTAAATCTTCTTTACAACATGACTAATATGAAAATATGTTTAATGGGGATCTATATGTATAGCCTGTGTCAGATTACAAATCATCTTAGGGAGGGAGGAGGGAGGGAGGGGGAGAAAATTTAAAACTCAAAAATTTATGGAAGTGATTGTTGAAAAAAAATTAATTAATTTTTTTTAAAAAGATCCATCACAAAGACTCAGAAAGATCAGGTTATTTTGCTGCAGTGAATGTATGTCTTTATCTGTTTCAGAATGGAAGGTATAGAGGCAGAGTAGACAATAAGACCTAGTGGTCATCCATCTAACTATAAGGAATAACATTTGTGCCTACCATCTCATCCAATTGGTATGACAGTCAATCAGCCTGGATGGGCTGCCAGGAGAAGACAGGATAAATCTGGGCTTCTAAGGCCAAGGGAAGTCATAAAGGAAAGGCAAGTGTGGAGGGATACTCCCCATCGGTGTCAATTTTTCTCCCCAGCTGACCTAAGTGGCTTCTGGTCATGAGATAACAATGTTTAGTTATGTTTTCACCATGTTAATTGCAAGAAAATCTCCTTTTTCCTTTGGGGTTGGTGCTGGTGGGCCTGCTGAAGCACTTTTCAATTTAGGGCAACAGTGTGTAGACCTCAGTGGCTAAGAAGATCAATCAATAAAGTGCCCCAACTAAAATCCCTTCTTTTACTGGAAGCCTTCCCCAACTCCTATTAATACTAGTGCCTTCCCTCTGTTCATTATTTCCTGTTTATCCTGCATATAGCTTGCTTTGTATATATTGATTTGCAGATAGTTTCCCCATTAGACTGTAAGCTCCTTGAAGGTAGGGATTGTCTTTTGCCTTTTTTTAATCCCTTAGCACTTAACACAGTGCCTGGCACAGTAGTAGGCACTTAATAAATATTGATTGATTGATTGATTGATTGATTGACTTTATATGCACTACCTCATTTGATTCTCACAATAACTCTGTTAAAATCTCTCTAGATCTCAGTTTCCTCATTTGGAAAATGAGGAAGTTGAATTAATTGATCTTTTAAGGTCAGTTTTAGCTCTAAATCCCATGACTAAAAGGCCAGTATGGGGTGGTGGGGAATCTCTTGATTTAGACCAAGGATATTTGGGTTTGGGGTTCTATCATTTATTAGCTGCATGACCTTGGGGACCTCTCTTAAGCTCTCTGAATCTCAGTTTCTTCATATGCAAATTGGAGGGAATATTATCTGCTACTACCTACCTCACAAGATTATTACAAAGATCAAATGAAACTGTACATACATACACACACACACACACACACATATACATGTACACACATATAAGTGTTTTGTAAAATGTAGAGTACAGGGAAGATTCATATACCTTTTTTTCTTTCCTCCTCCCTCCACTTAAAAAAAATTGTTTACCTAGTAATCAGTGGTTTAAAGGGAAACCACTAAGGAAATTACATAGGAAGAGTGGACTTACCATCAAAGGCCATGGAAATCCCAGTGGGCCAGAGGGTAATGGCAATGACTCTGCAGAAGCAGCTTGTTTTATCAGAAGCCAAACTATCTCTCAATCCTTTCTTCTAAGGTGAATATGCTTTTATCTCCTTCCATTCCAGAGTGAAGTTTACTTGAACTCCATCCTCTTGGTATCCCCAGCCTCCTTCACCATTCAAAGTCTCCTTCACCAGTCAAGAGGCCCAGAGACAGCCCCACTCCTAATAGCATTTTATCTTGTACCTAACTCTTACCTCAATGCAATCCCTCTTGAATCCTTACCTGCTTCTCTCCTAGTCCTCTCTGCTCTAAATGAAGCAGACATCAGAGGGAGAAATATAAGAGACAGGCATGATGGTAGAATGCATGTCTCAGGTCCAAGGGCCAGCTAAGTTGGGAAAAGCTCATTACCAAGTTGAGCACAGACTGATCAATTTTTTGTTCATGCAGCTTTCAGAGACCATCTACTAAATCACAGAAGGGTTATGACTTTGCATCAGTGGAAGGAGTAACAAAATTGATGAATTCACAAGGATTATAGGTATCTTGAGTTATAAGTAAATACAATACATGAATATCTGCAATAATTAAATGTTGAAAGTATAGCGAGAATTACTTCAATCTTTACCATTATCTGGGTCAACAAGGCACTGCTGGTGGTACTATATCTGCTAAAGAAGGACACTAGAGGGGGCAGCTAGGTGGTACAATAGATAGAGCACCGGCCCTGGAGTCAAGAGGACTTGAGTTCAAATCTGGCCTCAGACACAAACACTTACTAGTTGTGCGACCATGGGCAAGTCACTTAATCCCATTGCCTAGCCAAAAAAAAAAAAGGACACTAGATACAATGCTGGGGTCTAAAGCTCTGCTAAGGTTATTCAACTCCATTTCAGTAGGCATTTATTTTTATTTATCTTTTTAATTTTATTTTTTTTTTTAATACAAGCACTTATTTTCTCTCCTTTCCATCTGCCACTTACACTGGGCAAAACGAAAAAAGGAAAAACAAAATCTTTGTGACAGGTATGTACAGTCAAGCAAAACAATGTATGGCTCATTCTAAATCATCAGTTTCACAAGTTTCTGTCAGGAGCAGGGTAACATGTTTCATTATCAGCCCTCCAGAATTGTGGCTGTTTCTAGCGTTGATCAAAGTTTTTAAGTCTTCCCTAGTTGGTTGTCTTTATAATGCTGTTATATAAATTGTTCTCTTGGTTCTGCTTACTTCATACAAGTCTCCCAAGTTTTCTCCATTGCATTCATCATTCCTTGCAGCATGGTAGTATTCTATCACATTCATATACCATAATTTGTTCAGCCCATTCCCAACTGATGGACACCACCCTAAGTTTCCAATTCTTTGCCACTGCAAAAAAGACATGCTATGTGACTACACATGTATAACCTGCATTGAGTTGCTTGCCTTCTCAATGAAGGTGGGTGGGGAGGAAGGAAGGGAGAGAATTTGGAACCCAAAGTTTTAAAAACAAATGTTAAAAATTGTTTTCACACGCAACTGGGAAATAAGATATGTAAGCAACGGGGTATAGAAATCTGTCCTGCCCTACAGGAAAATTTAAGGGGAAGGAAGATTTAAGAGAAGAGGAGAGATAGAAGGAGGGCAGATTGGGGGAAGGGGTATTCAGAATACATGCCATCTTGGGGTGGCGGAGGGGTAAGATGGGGAGAAAATTTGGAACTCAGAATCTTGTGGAAGTGAATGTTGAAAACTAAAAATTAATTAATTTTTTAAAAAGGCATGCTATAACTATTTTCCTGGATTCTCTATCTTTGATCTCTTTGAAGCACTAGGCCTAGTAGTGACATCTCTCGGTTAAATGACATGCACAGTTTTGTAACTTTTGGGGCACAGTTCCAAATTGCTTTCCAGAACGGAGGGACCAATTCACAACTTCATCAATAATGTATTGAATGTTCATTAATCATTTTATAAGTACCTGCTAAGTGCCGGAACATTCTAGACCTTGGAAATACAATAAAAATGAAAGTAATCCCTGACCTCCGGGAGCTTACCTCCTACTGGGAGGGGCAAGGGGAAGTCTTGAAGGGAGGAGAGACAATACGTACACAGTTAAGTAAATACAATCTATATTTTAAAGAATTTCAGGGAGAGGGATTGCTTCATGAGCCTTAGCACTCATGAGAGAGCAGAACTGAGGCCCAGAGAAGTTGTGACTGCCCAAAATGACAAAGCACATTAGTACAAGAGCTGGGAATAGAACAGGGGTCTCCTGAGTCTATGTAGTATGCTCTCCACAATCCCATGATGATTCTGCCAATTAAAGGAGAATGTCAAAAGAAGAACCTTATCTGTCATTAGTCCCTAAAGAAAGGCAAGCTGTTCTACCTTTTGCTATGAGACAGTATTTAATTGGTCCTCTCTTTGGGCTAGCTACCATTAATAAGGAAGGTACATAATGCTATGAGGTAATAGTGCTTCCTTCTACAGCTCCCTGCCTCCTCAAATTATACTTGACATTTATATTGGAAAAACACCTAGAGTCTAGAAATGTTTTATTCAATTCTAATTACAGAGGCCCCAAGGAAACAATCCACAGAAGTCATCTACAAAATCCAAGCCTGTGATTAAGGAATTTTAGCTATGTAGACAGTCCATCTGGCTCAAACAAAAGCGGGTTTGAATCTTTCACATATTTGTGGCTCCACAGACTTAGAGCTGAGGAAATCGGCTTTGTTTAAAGTCCCCCATCCAGTTTATAGAAGAGCCTGCGGCTCTAGTGGTTAAGATTCTGCTAATTGACTGCAGTGATCCAAGTTCATTCCAAACAGAAAAAGTCTTTTGAGAGGCACCATGGTGAAATAGCTAGAGTGTTTGGGATTGGAATTGGAAAGCTCTAGGTTCCAAATCGGTAATAATTAGACAAATACAAATTAAAACAACTATGAAAATGACAAGTGTTGGAGAGGATGGGGAGAAAAAATAAATATCACATCAGTGTACTGTTGGTGGAACTGTGAACTAGTCTAGCCATTCTGAAAAGCTATTTGGAACTGGACCCTGAAAGTTACTAACCTGTACATCCCCTCTGACACAATGAAAACTACTAAGACTAACTACTAACCCCAAAGAGGTCAAAGAAAGAAGACCTATATTTATACTAGCTCATTTTGTGATGATAAAGAACTGGGGACTAAAAGGACGCCCATCAACTACAGAATGACTGAACAAATTGTGATTTAGGAGTATAATGGAATGCTGTTGTAAGAAATAAGAGGCACAATTTCAGAGATACCTGGCAAGATGTGTGAAGACAGCAGAGTGAAGTGAGCAGAACCAGGAGAACAATTTATACAATAATAACAATATTGTATGGACAAATAATTTTCAAAGACTTAAGAACTTTGATCAACACAATGACCAACTAAAACTGCAAACTACCCACCTCCTGAAAGACAGATGATGAACTCTAAGAGGAAAATGAAACATAAACTATTTGGAAATGGCCAATGGAAGGATTTGTTTTGTTTGACTATGCATATTTGCAATAAAGAGTTGTTAGTGGGGTTTTTTTTAAGGAGGGAGAAGAAACAAAGAAAAGTGATTTTTGTTCATTGAAAAATTAAAATTAAATTTTAAAAATAATTTTTAAAGATACAAAATATTCATATTTTTGAACATTTATTCACATTTTAAAACACAAAATTGTTTTAAAATAACATTTCACTTCATTATCCCACTACTAGGCATATACCCCTAGAAAAGTCAAAGATGGAAGGAAAGGCTCAATATATATAGCAAAATATTCATAATAGCACTTCTTTTGATAGCAAAAAAAACCGGTGAAACAAAGCAGGCAGCCAGCCACTCACTGGGGAAGACTTGAACTAACCATGGTAGTTAAAGGTAGGAAAATGGTAGGCAGTTAGTTGATTTAATGGATAAAGCTCTCAGCCTATGGTCAGGAAGACCTGAGTTCAAATCTAACCTCCAACACTTACTAGTTTTGTGACCCTGGGCAATTTACTTAACTTCTCTGCCTCAGTTTTCTCAACTATAAAATGGGAGTAATAATAGAAACTACCTTTCAAGGTAGTTGTGGAAATCAAATGAGATAATATTTGTAAAGCACTTAGTGCCTACTATGCACTTAATATTTGTTTCCTTGCCTCTTGTAGTACAATAAAGAACAATAAATATAATAGCTAACATTTACATAGTGCTTTAAGGTTTATAAAGTACTTTATATATGTTATCTCATTTGATCCTGAATTATGTGAGATAGATGCTATTTTTTGCAGGTAAGGTAACTGAGGTTAAGAGAGGTTAAATGAGAGGGCAGCTAGGTGGTGCAGTAGATACATGGAGTCAGGAGGACCTGAGTTCAAATCCGACCACTTACTAGCTGTGTGTGACCATGAGCAAGTCACTTAACCCTGATTGCCTCACCAAAAAAATCAAAGAAAAAAAAAAGAGAGAGAGAAGTTAAATTAAGTGGTACTGTGGATAGAATGCTAGATATGGAATTGAGAAGAACTTGAGTTCAAATTTGGCTTCAGTCATTTAACCTCTATGTGCCTCTGTTTTCTCATCTGTGACATAAGTATAATAATAGCACCTACTCTCCAAGATTGTTTTGAGAATCAAATGAGATCAAATCATATGTGTAACGAAGATCATATATGTAAGGCATTTTATAAATCTTAAAGCTATACAAATTCTTCCATCCTTCTATTCTCCTCCTCCTCCTCCTTCTTCTTCTTCCTCTTCTTTTCTTCTTCCTCAGATCATCCTGACCCTTAAGTCCAGTGTTCTATCTGGTACATCCTGGAAAGATTTGTATGAGGAGTAAAATAATCAGGACCAGAAGACAATAACTACAATTACATAAATGAAAAGATCATTAAAAGGAAGGCAAACTTGGAGTAACGGTAATAATTAGCTCGGTCCTGGAAAACAGATAATGAAACCTATCTGCTTCCTCTCAGCAATGAGAAAGAGGACGTGAGGGAAGTTTGGGGCCTACATCATCAGACGTGGTCATTAGATTCACGATTTTTTTTTAACTTAACTTTTTCTTCTTAGAAGGGAAGCTTTAGTTCTGGAGTCAGAGGCATAATATTCATAAATGACTGTAACATAAAAAGTAAGGAAATTAGTAAAAATGTTTTTGCTTGTTTTTCACTGATTTTGTAATATACACCAGTGCTAGGAGCCCCCAGTGAAGAATTTCTTCCAGCCCTGGAGATGGGTACCTGCTCTGATTCCCGGGGGATAGAGAGTTAAAGGACTCAGCCAGGGTCATGTAACCAACATGTGTCAGAGGAAGGATTTGACCCTAGATTTTCCTCTCAATCTACTATGCCAACTCTCAATCTCCTATGCCATGTTGCCTTATAAATAAATCTTATTTTTCAATGAATAGATAAATAGGCTATAGACATGGGCCTAAGTTAGTCAGTCCCAAACAAAAAAATTGCAATGATTGGCAGCACAAACTTCTCAAAGTAATTGATACATTTCTCACCTTCCACTATATTTCTCCCAGATCATTATCTCGTAGTAGAACAGGCATCTGTGGCTCATTCTATTCTTTGCATGAAGGGGGGTGGGATGGGGTGAGGTGAGGTGGAAAGAATAAGTATTTATACGGCACTGCTAAGCACCCTTCAAATATTATCTCATTTAATTCTCACAGGAATCCTGCAAGGTAGGTGCTATTATTATCTGCATTTTGCATTTGAGGAAACTGAAGCAAACAGAAGTTAAGTGACTTGCACAGGGTCACAGAAGTATTTAGTTTCTAACTCTGGATTTGAGCTCAGGTCTTCCTGACTCCAGGCAGAGTACTCTATCCATCATGCCACCTAGCAGCTTCTAGGTAGGGTCATTAAGCCATAGAGTTAATTAAGCCCAATGCAACAGTCCCAGTTCTAACCAAGAACTCTATCTGGGATGGGTTAAAATAGCCTTAAGGTTAAAGAAATTGCAAGTTCCAAACTGACCTTACCTCAATAATATATTATAACAACCACTTAACATAACCAAACACTGGCCTTTAGCTATTCCTCTGAAAACTATTGCCTTGCAAAGATAGTGCCAACCTGAAGTTGGCAGAGTGTCCTCAACAATGAAATCGCAAGTCCAGTCCCTATTACTACTTCACTGATATCAAACAATTTGCATATTGTATAGAACAAGGTAGGAAATGGTATAGTTATAAATTTATTGTCTATTACGTGCCAGACACTGGGTATACAAATACAAAGTGAGAAGGTCCTTACCTTCAAGGAGCATACATTCTAATGAGGAAGGCAACAAATAAAGGAGACTGATGGCCAGCTCTACATATTACTCGTCCTGGGGTCACACAGATAATGTCTGAAGCAGGATTCAGACTACAATCTTCCTGACCCAAAGTCCATCACTCCCTCCAATGCACCATGGGAAGATTCATCTGAGTGGTAAAATAAATAGCAGCATTCCAGGGTTTGGTCTGACGAGTCACTGGGATGGCAAGCAATCTATAAGTCAATCAATTGGCACACCCTCTCCCGTAGCAATGGCAGTAGTCATTTGATTACTGTTTTCAGAGAAAGAGGTAGAATGTGGTGAGGTGGAGGATGGCAGTGCATGTAGACCGACAAAAAAAATGGCAAGATGCCAGGACAAGCCAAGGAACCTGGTGAATGGATGGATGGAACATGGCACAGAACAATAATGCCCATTTTAAGGCAGAGAAATGAAAGCAATAGTTATACTTGTCAATTCAAGCACTAAAGTTAGAGCTTAAGAAGTTGGCATCATGTGTTTGATTTAATAGTAGATTTATGAACATCATTTAAGATGGCTCTTTTACCAGACTCCCCCGAGCTAAAAGTGTTCTCTGTCTCTTCCAGTCCTCACAAAGCACCCCATCTGGACCTCTAACTATCTCTATCACAGTGTCTGGCACATAGTAGGAATTAATAAATGCTCATTGCCTCCCTGTTGCTTGCCTGCCTATAGCACAACGAGAGTTGAATTCGGAGTCAGAGAGCCTGGGTTCAAATCCCAGCTTTGCCACTTGGCATCTGTGTGACCCTGGGCAAGACACTTGGGCTTTTTTCCCAAGTGGACCTCAGTTTCCTTGATTGCCAAATGAGAGGGTTGGGCAGGATGGCTTCTGAAGTGCCTTATGGCGCTAAATCTATCATCTGTGATCTATTATCTGATAGGACACACCTTGAAAGAGAAAATTTGCTGATTTCTATGAAAGGAAAGTCTCTGTTTTCTGTTACTTGTGAGACTGGAAAAGAAAACAGAATTTGGGAGGGTTTTCTCTTTAACTGTGATTCATACGAAACCAGTGAAAAATAACATCATGTGGTTTTTTTGTGTAGGTTTGTTTAATATATCACATTTTAGATTAGCTCCTAAGGCGGGACAGTGTCTTGAAGGGCTGACTATGTCCACCCAGAGTAATTACCTTCGGAAATTCAATATTCACCACTTCTGAAAGAATGAATTGTGCTATCTGTTGACAGATTTCATGAATGTTCCCTTCAGCATGAGAACACTACATTCCCAAAGCCGGAAAGTGAACTGAAGCTCTCAGGTCCAAAATCTGCTCTTGAGAGAAATCCTAACTTTTATGTTCCCTGCTGATTACTACCAGTCTCATGTGATTTTCTTTAAACACCTGGTCTGTATTGTTCAATACAGGGTCAGTCCACCTTTAGAGAATTTTAATTTCTTCAAATGGGATGTCCAGTTGTATGCTTTGCACCACAGAATTAGCTGTAGAAAAATCCATCTTGATATTCTGCTCTCATACGTTGCCAAAGGGTGTCCATGTTACTAGGCAATCTCCTATCACAGAGGAATTATTTTAAACTCAGTCTTATTCTCTACTTCAAATTTTGGTATAAATTAAACTGTATGTTCCTGGGCAGTGGAAATTGTTCCTTTGTGCTTGGATCCACAGCACCATGCCCAGTGGCCACACATGGTAGGTTCTTAAAGCACTTCGGACACTGCCTGGCATATAGTAGGTGCTATATAAATGGTAGCTATTATTATTATTATGACTAATAATAATAAGTACTTATTGGTTTGTTGGTTGATTTGATTGATGATTTCATTTCATAGCTTGGAGAACTCCCAGTAAGGAAATTCTTCCTACCAATGCATGTTCTCAATTGTTCTGAAACTTTGTAGTCTTGGAGAGTTGTCTGGGCACTGAGAAGTTAAGGGATTTGTTCAGGGTTTCACAGACAGTATAGGTCAGAGTTGATATTCAAAGCCATGTCAGATTGACTCTGAGTCAAGCTCTCTATCCACTATGCCTCTCTCCCACTAACTGTTTTTAATCATAAGTATACATTGTAGTGTTATATTTTCAATGACCCAAGTGGTTTACACCACTTATTGCCGGCCAGTAAAGTCACCCTATCTAGTCAGACATGTTGTGTTGCTGAGCCACTGACTGAGCTTCCCAAGAAGAAAATAACAGAGCTCTCACAGAGTCACCTGCAAAACTTTAGTCAAGTTACTTAATGTCTCTGGTCCTCAGTTTCTACCCATCAAACACCCCTAGGCAACTCCTTAGATTTTTTTGACAGCCGTAGTTAGGAAGATTTAAACAGAGACCTCATGACACCAAAACTATCACATTTTCCACTGAACTACCTGAAGTCCAAAGACACCTGATCACAGTACAAAGCCACCTTATTTATGCTGGTCTGACTCATCCAGAGCTCTAGCCTCACCATTTGGTTCTTACTTACACAAACTTCAGGGATATGAGGAGGAGGAAGAAGTGTTCTTGCTCTGTCTCTGGGCTAGTTCTTATTTTTAGATAGTGGATTTTCATATATCCATGGTCAGTCCCCACTCATTTAGGCATGCTTTGAAAAAGTATATATGATTTTTCACTACTTTGCTCTTGATATCAGGACCTACCCCTACTACTCAACTAAAGTATAATACTTTTTTCTGAGTAGATATATAGCCCTTTGTGTTACTTTGCATGCTACTTTTGTGAAACCCTAAGCACCTTGATTTCCTTCTGATGCTTAGCTTGCAAATAACTCCAAAAAAAAAACGTAATCAAGACAAATGGTATTTCTCTTTGATTTTTTGAAGTAAAATATAAGCATACTTTACCCTTGCAACGCTGCAGCTCAAAAAAATAGAGAATATATATATATTACATATATATGTATGTATGTATGTATGTATGTATGTATGTATGTGTACATATATATACATATATATATGTATGTGTGTGTACTTATATACACATGTATATGTATATATGTATATGTGTATATATGTATATGTGTATATATATGTATATATGTATACGTGTGTGTGTGTGTGTGTATATATATATGTATATATATATATGTATATATATATACATATATATATATATATATATACATATATATATATATATATATACATATATATATATATATATACACATAACAACCTTAGGGGGTAGGTGTTATTATTAATCCTATCTTACAGAGTAGGAAATTGAGGTAAACAGAGGTCACACAGTTAGTAAGTTCTGAGGCTGGATTTGAACTCAGGCTTTCCTGACTCCAAGTTCAGCACTCTATCTATCTATTGTGCCACCTAGCTGGTTTTCAGCCATGGGATAGTGTGAAAACTTTATATTTTAAAAAGGGATCCTCACATTTATAAAGGTTGGGAACTACTGGTGCAAGAGAAAGAACACCAAGCTAGGAATCAGAAGACTCCTGTTCTTGCTCCACTACAAATTAACTGCTTATTTTGAGGCAAGCCACTTCATCTCATGCAGCTCAGTACCTCATCTGGAAAATGGCCAACATCCTATCTTCCTTACCTTTTTCACAATGTTGTTTAGAGGATCAGAAGATTAAGGTTTTGAATAGCACAAGGCTAAATATTGTCATTTGAAAGAGTAATGACCCTGTCCAAGGTTTGTTTTGTGGAAGAATTATATTACGATAATGTAATTTAGAAACCTCCAGTCTCTTTAATTTACAGACCTCAGGTCTCAGCCATTTGTACACACACAAATAAATTAGGCTTCCATCTCTGCTCTAATAAGGGGGTAAAAACAAGACAAGGAAAGTGCTTCAGAAAGACCAGTGCTCAAAATGGGAGAAGGAAAAGGAAGGGAAAAATATGAGAAAACTGGAAAAAGGCTCAACTGAAAAGACTGGCAGTTTGTGCAACCCTACATATAAGATAGGTGACATACTCCATTAAAATGTCAGCTGTTAAAGACCAGGGACTAGGTGTTGTGCATTTTCTTGATCCAAAGTTAGCCCATTAATCTTGGGGAGAAGGAAGGGAGAAAAAAATTTAGGAAGTCAAAATCTTACAAAAGTGAATGTTGAAAATGTCTTTACATGTAAATGGAAAAAATAAAAAAACTATTAAGGGGAAAAAAAACAAAGTTAGCACATTCTAGGTGTGCTATACATTTTTAATAACAACTTCCTGTCCACTGTGATCTACTTTAGTTTCCCTTTTCACTGAAGCAAGTTGGTTTCCTTCTGATGCATAACTTTCAAATAACTCCAAAAAACTACCCAGGACAAAGGCTGTAGTTTCTTTAGTAGACTAAGTAAGGAATGCAAAATCAACTGGAAAAAAGCTGATATATCTTTTTGTCCTTTTGATATACAAAGTACTTATTACAGTTAGATTGATAGGCTTACCTATAGTAGAACCAACCAGTAAATGGCTTACTTTAAAAGGAAGGAAGGAAGGAAAGAAGGAAGATGGGCAGGAAGGAAGGTAGGAAGGAAAGAAGAAACAGAGAGGGAAGGAGGGAGGGAAGGAGGGAGGAAGGAAAGAAGAAACAGAGAGGGAAGGAGGGAGGGAAAAAGGGAGGAAGGAAGGAGGGACTGAAGGAGGAATAAACAAACAGGGAAGAAAGGAGGAAGGGAAAGAAAGAAGAAAAAAAAGGAAGGAATGTTTTGATCACAGAAGATGGCAAAATACTTTACATATGTATAAAGACCAACAACACCAGCACCGGTCCACAGCTGCAGCCACATCTCCCCAGTTCTTACCCCACATGACGAGTGTCTTTCTGTGGCTAACATTTGCTTCAAGGTTGATGACACACTCACTTTCATGGGCAGTCAGGGTCTCCTCCCTAATCTCTGCTCCCACTGAAGGGTAACAAGGTGACCCATCTCTTTAAGGGTAAAAATTCTCCTCTCTCCCTGAGACGCAAAATAAATGACATAAGCCTGGGTAGAGCGGGTGGCCACTTGATCTTGTTTTGTTCTCTTTTGTTTTTCCTAAGAGATGAAATGGCATAAAATTAAAAGAAAAACAGAGAACAAAAGCAAAGACACAGGCCACTATTGGCTATCAGCTGGGGAGGGAAACATGTTCTCTATCTGTCATGTTGTGGCTCTCTTTCTGTGTCTGTCTGTCTGTCTGTCTGTCTGTCTGTCTCTCTCTCTCTCTCTCTCTCCTTTCCTCCACCCCAAAACCAAGCAGAACAGAAATAGAAAATAATTATTGTTTAAGTCAGAGACGAGGACTTTGAGCTAAGCTCTCTTTAACAAGCTGGGGATGGGGGTGGGAGAGGAGGTTGGGAAACCATAGAGTCCCACTGCCCTGTGATTCGCTCTTGTCCAACCCATAACCGTTTAGACTTCTAGTCCCCGACCCACTCCTTGGCTTGACTAAGTAGACAAAGATTTTCTACTTACTGCTCTCCCTCGTCCTAAACTCCAAGGTCACTGTAATAAGTCTTGTGAACTCTGGGTAAAACTCTGCTGAGTTGCCATAGTTACTTCTAGCATTCTGATTCTCCCTGGCAACCAAGCTACACATAGGTATCAAAAGTTTCATAAGAAACTAAATTCAATCCAAAATGCATTTATTCATCATCTTGTACCATCTGCAAAGCACTGTACTTGGTTCTTGGAGGGGGGGTTGAGGTAAAGTGGGGGAAGAAAGGAAAAATTCAGCTTTCTACTCAGTAGAATGCAAACATCTTGAGGACAAGCACTGCACTTACCTTTGTATTACTGATATTCAGTATAGAGCCAAACATATAGGAGATGTTTAATAAATGTTTTTCAAATGTAATTGAATTATGAGAAATCATTGCACAAGTCAATTGGCAGACTTTCATCTTTTTCCAAAGACTTTTGGGGTCTATGGAAAGCATTTACACAGACAAATAAAGCGTTAACGTTAAATATAAAAGACATTGCGTGACTTCTGGGTCATGTAACCAACAAGACAGAAGAAGAGCTATTTTCTCCAATTCCCATGACCTCTCAAACTTCTCCAAAATACGAAATATGTGCCAGAGATAAAGCAATTTCAACTATCTCCACAACCACAAACAAAAAAGATTAAAATCCCATGAATCCTATACTATCTCCCATCACTCACAAGACTCCCCAGAAGTAAGACTACAGTCTACCTACCCACTCCAGCAATTTTCAAAAGAACTCAACTTCAACCCCAAGCCCAGCCCCCCTGCTTCTTTCTAGTGCCTTGCAGTTCCAAACTCAACACTGCAAAAATTTGCTAAAGCCATGACAGTGAACACCAAAGATGGATAGTAAAGGATCTAAGGGGATGGGGCATGACAAATGTCTGGACTTGTAATAGAGCTCAATCATATAACTGGACCACACTGCCCCTTCCTCCACCCCACCACCCCCTTACCACTGTCTTTTTAACGGCAGAAGGTTCCTCCAGATCTAATAAATGTGTTCAGATAAGTATGAATAAATACTGTAAAACAAAGGAAAAGAATTAAACACTTGATGAGGACCCTGTGGAATTTGAGGAGAACATGGAACCACAGTACACTGTTGTACATGACTTAAATGAAAAAAATGAGGATTATGAGAGTGGAATCTATGACCTGCACAGCAGAAATGATTGGCTGAATAAAAAAAACTTGAACTCACAATGGTAAGACTTAACAAAGAAATAAAAGAGAAAACAAATGATTGTGAATACAAATACACAGAAGCGAAAGGCAAAAAACCTAAGCACCATAATGCAAGAAATAATACAAGAAAATTATCCAGAACTTCTGAACACAGAAAACAAGTACCTTGGAAGAATCCATAGTTTGACTCCTAAAAAAAACAAAAACAAAAAAACCACAAGCTTGTAAGCTCCAACGCACATATTGGTTAAATTTAACAATTCCATGAAGAAACACCAAATTCTGCAAGCGACCAGGAAATGGCTTTTTAACACAAAGAAAAGGAATTTTGAATAACACCAGAAAATGCCGGAGGAAATGAAATAATGTGTTCCAAAGAGCAATGAAGCTCAAGATGTAACTCAAGGTGTTTTACCCTACAAATTGGAGCTTAAACATAAATTTTAAAAGTTGAATATTTAATAACAAAAAAGCACTCAAAACTTTATTAGGAAGAAAACCAGACTTAAAGAGAGTCTTTGCTTTCCAAATATCCCAGACAACAGAAATGCAGGAAAGGTGAACAAGCTAAAGACAGCAACAGAGTAACAACAAAGTTATTAATATATTTTATATACATATATAATTATATAAAACTATTAATAGCATAAGTGAACAGGAGACAGGGTAAAGATGAGAGTTAGGTGATAATGATAATAGAGAGGCAGGCCTGATGTATTATGGAAACAACACACCACCTACAAGTGAATCAATGTTTCGGAGAGGGGTTTTTTGTTTGTTTTTGTTTAAATTTTTACTTTTAAGCAAGGAAAAACGAAACATGCATATTTAACCCAGTTTGATTGCAATTTTCTTAGCTTTTGCCTTTTTCGGCTTGGCAGTACAAGCCACTGATTTTGGCCTCACACATTGCTACCTCAGTGATGAGAGATCTCATCTTATCTGTCATTGTCATTGGTTTTGATGATGTCCTTGCTTAGTCAGGGTTCCTTTATCTTAAGGTTAAGCCTATGTGAAGACAACGGTTGCACAGATTTTTCTGTGAACTAAGCCACCCAGAATGACTTTCCCTTTGATAATATATTAAGGAACTCCCATTTTTCAATATAAGGCAAGTAGGAAGACTCAAAGCACCCGAAGAGACATACTGCTATATTAACAGCAGAGGAGGGGGAAAAAATCATAATTTTAAAAAATTTAAAGACGAATGGAGGAAAATATAAACCTAACTCTCCCAACTTTAAATGTGAATAGATTTTTTAAAATTCAATAAAATGAAACAGAGTGACAAATTAGATAAGAAATCAAAATTCCACAGTCTATGGCTTACAAGAAACATATTTTAAAAACTAAAACATAAACTGTGGAAAATGTGGTTGGGATGTTGCTTCTGCATATCACTCAATCAGGGAGTGGATGCCTATGTGACAGTATTGGAGTCAGTTTAACCTGGCAGGGAATGTGAGAGGTAGGTAGTTTTCATTTCCACAAAGATGCAGTCTAGGGGCTGGGTGGAAGTTGAACAAAGGAAGCCCTAAAGTGGAGTTGGTGGGTGAACGGACTGACCAGTAAAAATCAGTTCTGAGGTTAACTATAGATTAACATCAAAAGGGGTGTGGGCATACCCAAATAAGGGCCCGGGTCGCAAATTGTGGGGAGTGGGAGATATAAGTAGGGGCGGAACTCATGTGGGGAAATTAGGCACTTCAGAGAGGCCCTAACCTCTATAGTACCCATTCAATGGAGAAACAGGGAAAGGAAATTCTAATCGAGAATAGGGAATAAAAAGGTATGTATCTGTCAACACATGTGCTCTCACATGAGTGCTCTCACACATGTGGGATGCCCACCCTTTCCAGGCCGTTAATAAAGCTTTTTCCTGGTTCAACAATGGCTTCATAGAATTCGTGATATAGATAACATACACAGAATAAAACTGAAGGACTGGAGGAAAAAAATACTATGCATCAGGTAAATCCAAAAAAGCAGAAGTTGCAATCATGCTGACAAAACAAAAACAAACACTCAAAAAATATAAAAGGATAAACAAGGAAAATAATTTTGCTGAAAAGAACCAGTAGACAACAAACCAGTGTCACTGTTAAACTTGTATGCTCCAAATGCCTTATTACCCAAATTAAGGAGATATTAATTGAGCGATAATAATATATAAACAGCTGTACGTGATAGTGACAGAAGATTTCAATGTCCGTCTCTCAGGTTCGGATATAGCTAACAGAAATATAAATAATAGGAAAAATATAAAACTAAGCGAATTGCTAAAAAAAAACTAGAGCTAAAAGACTTATGGCGTCTTATACATATTTCTCAGCCCTACATTTTTAAAAAATTGACCATTTATTAGGGCAGAGAGATTTTGCAAACAAATGAAAAAAGGCAGACCATAATACAATAAAATAGTCATTGGTTCAAGGATCACAAACAAAAGACACATACCCAAATGGAGACTTAACAATGAAATCCTAAATAATGAGTATACCAAAGAATAAATTATAAAATCACTTAATAACTATGTGAAAGAAAATTATAATGATGATACAACATACCAAATTTTCTGGGATGCAACTAACAAAGTCTTCAAGGGGAAAATCATATCCTACAAACATACCTTAACAAAACAGAAAAAGAGAAGATTAATGAACTAAATATTCACTTTAAAAAAAAAACAACTAGAAAGCCAACAAGTAAACAAACCTAGGATTCAATGACAAAGTACTCACACCTCCTCAGAAACCCTTGCTCCTGGGGCCCTTCCTGATCTCTGATTAGAGAGAATGGAAGATGGCTTTGTACCAAGTTTCTCTGAGAAGAGTTTGGAATCCTAACAATTAAATTAAACTACTAGCCAATCCTCAAAAGTTAAACAGTAAAATGAAATAAGCACAGTTGTAAAAAAAATTTCAAAGTATTTTTTATTAATTTATTTTGATTAATCAACAATCGTTTCTATTAGCTTCTGAGTTTTAAATTTTTCTCCACCTCCCTCCCCAAGATGGCATGCAATCTGATATAAGCCATACATATACATTCTTATTAAACATATTTTCACATTAGTGATGTTGTAAGAATTAGAACCAATAGGAGGAACCACCAGAAAGAGGAAACAAAACACAATAGAAGGGAAAAAATAGCAAATAGTATGCTTTGATCTCTATTCAAACTCCATAGATCTTTCTCTGGATGTGGATAGCACTTTCCATCATGAGGCCTTTGGAGAGAGAAGTCTTAGATCCTTGCGTTGCTGAGAAGGGCTAAGTCTATCAATGTTAGTCATCGCACAACGTGGCGATTGCTGTGTACAATATTCTCCTGGCTCTGCTCACTTCACTCAGCATCAGACCATACAAGTCTTTCCAAGTTTTTCTGAAGTCCACTTGCTCATCATTTCTTATAGCACAATAGTATTCCATTACATTCATATACCACAACTTGTTCAGCCATTCCCCAATTGATGGACATCTTCTCGATTTCCAATTCTTTGCCATCACAAAAAGAGCTGCTATAAATATTTTTTGTACATAGAGGTCCTTTTCCATTTTTATTATCTCTTTGGGATACAGCCCTAGAAGTGGTATTGCTGGGTCAAAGGGTATGCACATTTTTATAGCCCTTTGGGCATAGTTCCAAATTGTTCCTCAGAATGGTTGGATCAGTTCACAGCTCCACCAACAATGCATTAGGGTTCCAATTTCCCCACATCTTCTCCAACATTTATCATTTTCCTGTTTTATCATGTTGGCCAATCTGATAGGTGTGATGTGGTACCTCAGAGTTGTTTTGATTTGCATTTCTCTAATCAATAACGATTTGGAGCACTTTTTCATATGACTATATAGATGGCTTTAATTTCTTCATCTGAAAACTGCCTCCTCATATCCTTTGACCATTTATCAATTGGGGAATGATTTGTATTCTTATAAATTTGACTTAATTCTTTATATATTTTAGAAATGAGGCCCTTATCAGAGGTACTGATTGTAAAAATTCTTCCCCAGTTTTCTACTTTCCTTCTAATCTTGGTTGCATTGGCTTTGTGCAAAAGCTTTTCAATTTAATGTAATCAAAATTATCCATTTTGCACAAAATTGCAAAGTATTAACAACCACATGAAAGAATACTCCAAATAAATAATAATTAAAGAAATGCAAATCAAAATAAACTTGAGATTTCACCTCACCCTGTTAGTTGACAAAGATGATAAAAATGGCAATAGACAACACTAATGGGATTGTGCACTGGTAGGCACAATAATGTATTGTTAGTAGAGCTATGAATTAGCAAATTTTGGAAAGCTATTTGGAATTAAGGAAACAATATGCAAACAATTATGACTTTGAGATTCCATGACTGTGCTCATACCCCAAAGATTACTTTGATAAAAAAAAAAAGAGTCCCTACCTATAAGAAAATATTTGAAGCAGCATTTTTTTTGTGATAACAAAGAATTAGAAACAAAGCAGATGCCCATTAACTGGGGAATGACTAAACAAATTGTGATACATAAATATAATTGAATCTTACTGTGGTGTAAGAAATGACAAATGTGATGAATACAGAGAAGCATAGAAATATCTACATGAACTGATGCAAAGTGAAGCTGCTTACTTCAAAGCCAAAAAACAACATACGGAATGAATTTTCTACACTGAATATAGTTATCAGGTTTTCCTTGGGTCTTCTTTAGGCTAAGCAAACCCAATTCTTTCAAGCTTTCTTCATAGGAGCTATTTTCCATCATATGGGTAACTCCTTTTTTCAATCCGCAGTTTTACCACCTCCGTTTTAAAGTATGCTAGGGACCTAATGGAATTACAGATTTAGAAGAACCTAATTTTATCTAGTACAACCAGCATCTGAAAAAGAATCCCTCCAAAACATCTCTGGGAAGTTAGCCCCTGTAGGAAGAGTTCCATTGCTGGGGAATCCACTATCTCAGAAAACAATCCATTAGACTTTTAAAGCACTCTAATTTAAGAGACTGAAACTTACATCTGTCTGCCTCTCAATAGGTTCTTGAATGTTAATTAATTAGAAGTAACTGCTCTTTTTCACATATCACTATCCAGTTGTCAGGATTTCTGAGTAATTATCAGTCTTTTATCTCTGCTCTTTGAAATACAAATAAGGTGATTAGCCCCTGATCACAAATCTTCAATTCCCCTTTATCAGGAAAGTTTTAGCAACACTGATTCTGAACGGAATAACCACTGAGGTGATCGATAGTGGAAGGATTACTTTCTTTTTTCTAGGTGACATACTCCATTAAATACACTCATTCAATCTGAATCAACAGTTCTCATATTTAACATTTAGTAAGCTATACCTTCCAATTCTTCTTCCCTGTAATTAAGCCTTGCAAGCTATTCTAACAAACATTCCCATTCTGTAAGTATTTGTTAATCTCTGGGTATGTTCAAGGCACTGTGCTAAGCACTGGGGACACAAAGACAAAGCAAAATAAAATAATGATAATAGTCCCAAATTCTCTTTAAAAAAAATATACTAGGGGGACACAATATGTAAATAAATACATGCTAATTTGAGAAAGGAAAGAATAGCAACATCTAGAGAAATCACGAAAGGCTTTCTGTAGAAGGTTAACACCTGAGTTGAGCATTGAAGAAAATTAAGGATTCTCAGAGGTGGAAATGAAAAAGGAGAGCATTCCAAGCATGGAAGCCGGCCAGTGTCTATATACTAAAGGAGAAAATGGAATACTGGGTTACTAACAGAGAGCAATATTACTAATAGAGAGTAGGACATTCAGGCGAGAATGTAGAGTGCATAAAAGAAAATAATATGAATTAAACCTGGGACAGTATGCTAGAGGAAGATTGTGAGTGACTTTAAACGTCAAGCCAATGGTATTTTTGTTCTTGTTCAGTCATTTCAGTCTTGTCTGACTCTTCATGACTCCATTTGAGGTTTTCATAGCAAAGATACTGGAATGCTTTGCCATTTCCTTCTCCAGTTCATTTTACAGATGAGGAAACTGAAGTAAACAGGGTTAGGTGACTTGCCCAGGATCACACAGCTGGTAAGTGTCTGAAGCTGGATTTGAACTCCAAAGATGTCTTCTTGACTCCAAGTCTGGCACTCTATCCACTGCGCCACCTAATGTTAATAGGGAACTACCGAATGCCTTGAGCTGAAGAGTGACATGGTTGGACTTGTATATCAGGAAGATTGAAATCTATATAAGAGATCAATTAAAAAGAAGAGAAGCTGGAATCTGATAATTTGATTAGAAGGCTGTTGTAATAATCTAGACAAGGTGTGATGAGAGCCTGAACTAAGGTGGTGTCTATATTTTCTTCTGTTTTTCTTTTTTTCTTTTTTTTTGGGGGGGGGGTTGTGCCTTGTTAGTTATTCCCCAATTTGGATTTGCAATGACAACTAACTGGAAAGCAATTCAATTGATTTGTTTCATTGTCAGAGAATTATTCATCGATACCTAGACAAGGGGAAAGTCAGTCAATAAGCATGTATTAAGAACTTCCTCTAGCCAGATATTGTGCTAAGTGTGAGGAATATAAAAAGAGGCAAAAGACAGTCCCTGCCCTCAAGGAGCTCACTATCTAATGAGGTAGCCAACAAAGGAAACAAGTATGTACAGAAAAGGAAACTATGAAATAATTAATAGAGGGTAAGTGAGGGATTGAGAAAGGCTTCCTGTAAAAGGTGGAATTTTAAGTGAAACTTGAAGGAAGCCAGAGAGGTGAGAAGTTACAGCATTCTAGGCATAGGGGACAGTCAGAGAGAATGCCCAGAGCAGAGAGATGGAGTATCTTGTTTGTGAAACAAGGCCAGTGTCACTGACTGAAAGAGTATGTGCTGGGGAGTAAAGCATAAGAAAACTGGAAAAGTAAGGGGAGTGGGGGTTAGGTTAAAAAGAGCTTTGAACTCCAAAAAGAGGATTTTGTATTTGATCCTGGAGGTGATAGGGAGCCCTTGGAGTTGCAAGCCTAGGGGGACTGAAAGGATGGTGGTGACCTTGACAGTAATAGGGAAATTTGGAAGGGTTTAGGGATAAAGATAATAAGTTTGGTTTTGGACTTGTCAAGTTTAAGATGTCTACTGGACATCCAGTTCACCATGTATGAAAAAGCAGTTGAAGATGTGAGATTGAGGTTAACAGTGAGGTTAGCTATAGGTTCAATGTGAGCCCCTTACAGCAGAGGGGACTCCTAAGACCTATCTAGTCCCTATGAAATTCCAGTAGGACCCCAGTGCAGGAGCTGGTTTTGCTAGTTCAGACCCACTCTTCTATTCACCTTACCTGACAAACTCAACAAGATACAGAAATAGATTCAGCAAGGCCTTCTTCTCTGACAATGGGGCCAAGACCATTAGTTCTGATTTATTCTGCCTTACTTCAGCCAATAGAATATAAGTTCATTGATGACAGGGACATCTCTAAGTGTGATCTTACCAGGGTTAAACACAGAGGGAGAATAAATCTTAGATTTCCTACATAGCATACCATTTGTATATCTCAGTATTACAAGTACTTGAACTTTCAACATGGCTGTTCCATTCCTAGTTCATGTTCAGGTTGGTTTAAACCAATACCCCAATGCTGCTTCTTGCTTATGGTTGAATATACTTGTGCTTTTTGCTCCATGTACACCAAAAACTAAATATTAAGTTTAGGGTAGAAAGGTCTGAATTCTTAATTAGTAACATATTAATTAATTGATTGCCATATTTGTATAATATTAACAAACCTCACAAATCAATAAATCAAAATGTCATAATACTTTCAGACTGTCATTCCATACTTAAATTTTCCATGACAAAAAAGCTAAATATAAAATGTAATAAAAAGTATTCTTTCTGAGCATAAAGATAACTTTAGTAAACAATACTTAAGTAGGGTTTTTTTTTGGGGGGGTAGGGTTTAGAGTTTTGCTTTAAAAAAAAAAGCTGTTCATTTCTAAACATAAGTTGCAAATAGCCTGGAGAATAATTTTCAGTAGCAGTAAGATAATATTTCATAGCCAAGGGAAAAAGAGAATAGTCTCATTTTTCTGTTAAAGAGCTTACTAGATATTTAATGAGGTCATCCTTTCATACTGCCAAGCTTCATTTCATCCTCCACAAAAAAATTCTGTTGAGTCTTGTAGCAAATGCAAATGACCTATTGTACTTGTCACAAAATATTTTTGAGTTGTGCAAGCATGATTTGGAAATGAGAACACATTCTTCAAACCAAAGAAACTTCATTTAAAAAAAAAAACTGAGTTGTTAAATCTTGAAAAGACTTGTTAGCATATATTTAACTTTAGTTCATTAAATATCATTTATTTTGTAGGTCTGGGGAAGAAGCTAATCCCACAACACACCAAGAATAATTTCATCTATAATCTAAGAAATCTTTTCAATTAAATCCAGGTAACATTAGAACAATGACTCATTATTAAACTTGAGGTAAAGCATATATGAGTTAGTTGTATGGCTATAAGTCAAGGGAACAACACAGTCTCCCAGGAACTGAAATTGATTATTACCCAAATGGCAATGGAGAGACTAGTGATGAGTGTAAGCATACTTCTAGTAAAGCTATGACTTATAGAAGAACCATAGCAAATTCATGCACATGCAATAATAATAAATGCAGCATCTTCTCACTATATAAAATAAAGATATATATGTAGACACACATATGTGGAGCATGTTGGTTAACTCCTCTTTTAACATTAATTTGCAAATATTTCAATAACCAAACAGAAATTATATATCTTTGTCAAGTTTTGACAGAAGACATTTTTGTCTCTTCAACTAGATGGAAAATAATATTATAGCTCATAGAGACTTCAATTACTCAAAATTATAGTACCATGATGAGGAAATTGAGATAATAACACATTAGTTAAAATTCTGGGCAGCTAGGTAGCATGGTGAATAGAGCACTGAGCTTAGAATTAGGAAGACTCATCTTCATGAATTCAAATCTAACCTCAAACACTTAGTAACTATGTGACCCTGGGCAACTCACTTAACCTTTAGTTCCTCATCTGTAAAATGAGCTGAAGAAGTAAATGGCAAACAACTCCAGTACTTTGGCCAAGAAAACCCCAAAATGGGATCATGAAGGGTCAGACATGACTTCAAGGACTTAACAGCAACATTAGATTCTAGAATAGTAACCAATCAATCATTCAATCAACAAGAATTTCACATGACTGCTATGTACCAGACAGTGTCCTAAGCACTGGGATACAAATAGAAAAATTAGACAGTCCTGCTTTCAAGGACCTTACATTCTATTATGATATAGAGAATGCAAACTAATAACCTAGACCTAGTAAAGATTCGTGGTTTGGTCTGACCCCTAACTGCTGTCAGTTCAATTCAACAAACATTTATTAATCAAATGAGACAACATATGTAAAGCACTTTGCAAACCATGAAGCATTATGTAAATGCTAGTGATGATGATGATGATGATGATGATGATGATGTGACAGACAGGGTTTTGGGGACACAAAGACAAAAACTATGACGGTGCCTGCCCTCAAGGAGCTATATTACTAGAAGAAACTATAGGAATCAAGATCAGTAAATACAAAATATATGCAAAGTTAAATACAAATTAATTTTAGAGAGGGAGAAAATACTAAAAACTGGAGGGAACAGGAAATCACCTGCCTCCAGGAAAGTGTGGGAAATTGCAGGTGAATGGGAAGAAAGAGGCCAGAAGTATGGGAGAAGAAACAGCAGAGCCACATCCTTGCAATTCAAGTTCTAAATGACTGCCATAGTTGCTTCTATTGTTCCAGTAGGTAACTTTTAAATTTCAAACAGCATCTTCTCCGGACATAGTAGCAACTTCTGCAGAACGACAGTAAATAATATAGAACTGAATCGTTTTCCCATCATATATTTCCTTCACTCATGTCCTCATCCATTGCTTCATTGTAGTGACACTTTGGTTAATACCAACAAAACACAAACTCTGGGAGGAGCCTGGCCAAGCTAAAAAGAATTTTTAAACATTAATTTAATTTATTTGTTTTACTAATTTATTTAATTCAATTATTTTTATCAATTGACAAAAATAAATTATCTTTTCCTCCCAACACCATTCCACATTAGAAAACAAAAATAAAATTTGTAACAAACATGCATCATCAAGCTAAATAAATTCACACATTGGGCATGTCCAAATGTGTATGTCCCATTCTGCCCCCTGAGTACATCACCATTTTGTCAGAAAGTGAGTAGTACACTTCGTCATTAGTCCTCTGGCATTATGTCATTTGTCATCACAGCCAATGATTACTCAAGTCTTTCAAAGTTATTTGTATTTATAATAGTTATTGTAGAAATTATTTTCCTGGTTCTATCCACTTCGCTCTGCATCAGTTCACATGAGTCTTCCCAGGTTTCTCTGAAACAATCCCTTTCATCATTTCTTACAACACAATAGTATTATATTATAATTCCATTATAATATGGTCAGCCATTTCCCAACCGAGGAATACCCCTTAACTTCCAGTTCTTTGCCACCATAAAAAAATAGCTGCTATAAATATTTTTATATATATATATATGGATCCTTTTTCTCTTGGAAAGACATTTAGTACAGGCCTTGATGACAGTTTAAAGAGGCTATCACTACCAGAAGGTAACCTAGCCACTAGTATTTTTCTTTTTTTAATTTTAATTTAATTTTTAATTAACAAGTGTTTGTTTTTTCTCCCTCCCACCCCATCCCAATTTAAGAGAAAAAATAAAAAACAAAACATTTAAACAAATATACACAGCCAAACAAAATAAATTTTCACATTGTGCCTGTCCATAAATGTGTCTCATTCTGTACCCTGAGTCCATCAACTCTAAGGAGGTGGGTAGCATAGATCATCATTCGTCAGTCCTCTAGAATCATGGTTGAGCATGACATTGACCAGAGACTTTAAGGTTTTCAAAGCGTATCAAGTTTTTCCAAATATAGCAACTCATGAGAACAGCTAATAAGGAATGCAAATACTACAGTCGATCCATCAAGAAGCACTTACTAAGCATCTACCATGCATCAGGACCTATGCTAGACACTGGGGCAGGCAGTTGTGGCTAAACCAACTTGTTCACAAAAGTCCCAAATCTTTTATATATTGATAAAGAAAGGTTTCCTATGGAGAAGGAAATTTTCTTTAATGATGTGTTCTTTGAATGTTTTTTAGATTTGTTAAGTCTATTCACATTGATCATTTTTTTTTCCAAATGGCCTTACCTTTCTTTGATCTTGGCTTTTCATCTCCCCAAATCTTGCCAAATTCAACACATGTACTCAAGCCTCACATTTCATTCCTCTTAAGGCTGCACCGTGGACTCCTCTATTATGTCCCAGCTCTTCATCCTGGAGCGTCACTCTAGTCTTGAAATTCACACAGTGGCAGAACCCTCCACCTCTGTGGCACTGGCTCCCTCTGAATGGATGGCTCCTTTTGCACCCTCCAGACCCCATTCCTCTCTAGGTTGTCCTCCAGGCTTTCTCTGCCACCGTCCACCTGGTTTTTCAGCTTCCCATTACTGCCTTCCCCATAGAATGCAAGCTTCTTGAGGTCAGGGACTATCTTTCTATTTGCATTCAATTTGTATTCTCAGCCCTTAGCACAGTGCCTGGCACATAGGAGGGGCTTCATAAACACACGTTGACTGACTGATACTTCTTAGCTTTCCTGCATTAACCCTTGCAAAGAGGGAGTTTACTAAACTTGTCTCCCTCCAGACTAATTCAATTCTCTGCAGCTGGAGAGCATCAGGAGAGCAACACTGGACCACATCAATCGGAAAACAATGTGATCAACTGTGCCAAATGTCCTTCTTGGATTCTGTTCCACTACCAAGTACAGGAAGAAGCAGAGAGATGGTGGTGGAGATGCCCTGCAGGAAACATTTGTGGCTGAACCAAACTGTTCGCAGCTGCCCCAGGTGTAGCCCTGTTCCTGCCACTCAGGCTTTGCTCTATCCAGGGGGAGGGCGCAGGGGGGAGTTAGTGGAGAGAGAAGACCCTAGCCGTGGAGAAGGAGGCAGAGGGTTTCCACAACACATCTATTTCTCACCTGTAGTTCTGTGGAGCCTCCGTACCCCAAAGCTGTATACCACCCAAAATTGTTTTGCAGCAGGCATACATGAGCTGCTAGCCCTGAGAGCAGATAAACCAGCCGTCTTTATCTTTTGGCCTTGTCTTGCTGACCCAGTCAACTCAGCATCTCCAGGGGTAACGAAATATCTGAGATATACCAACTTATGTTTTATGACATGTATACGATTTGCTTACTCCTACCATGTCATGTCCCTCTCCTGCAAAAGATCGGGGCATTAGAATATTCCTAAATTGCCAGACAGGAAAAAAGTATTTACTTTTCAATGTGCTCCATCTCCACAGAGTTGAGCCCCACATATTGTATTTTTTTCATAATAGGGCTGGTACTCTGAAGGATTGCAATCTCTCTCACTCCAGTAGAACAGATTGCAACTCATCTGTACCTGCCCCATCCTGTGTGACTCTTGCCCAGGCCCTCCTATAAGTTTGCCACAAGGAGTCCACCCAATATCCTGGCTGTCTTCCTCATTTTATCTTGATATTGAGAGGATACCAATGGAGCACCCAGGCTGTGTGTATGTTATCCCTAGCTCTAGTTATGTGACAGTCTATCGAAGTGGAAAGAGCCCTGGCTCTGGCATGAGATGACTTGGATCCAAATCCTACCTCTGATGCTTATTACCATGAGACCTTAGGCATGTCACTTAACCTCCCTGAGACTCAATTTCCCTATGTATGAAATAAAGGAGCTAGCCTGCATGGCCTCTGAATCCTTTCTAGATCTTTGATCCTGTGACTAGTCTATCTTCTTTTTTTTTTTTGATCATACATGTAGAAAAGTTGACCCTTAACTAATCCCCCCACCTCCATCCAGAATACCCAGAATATAATTGCTGAAAATAAAGAGCAGATAATGAGATTTTTAAACTAACTGTAAAAATGAAGCCACTTCTGGTGACTTTTTTATAAAGTATGAGCAAAGTCCTTGACCTAATTAAAAAAAGAAGGCTTGAGAGGCAGCTAGGTTGTGCGGTGGATAGAGCACAGGCCCTGGAATCAGGAGGACCTGAGTTCAAATCCGGCCTCAGACACATAACATTCACTAGCTGGGTGACTCTGGGCAAGTCACTTAACCCCGATTTCCTCATCAAAAAATAATAAATAAATAAAAAGGGAAGGGGACTAATGGCAGATGATAATGAGTGGATAGGCTCCTGGGTCACTCTTAAAAGACAATTGAACATGTGGAATTTAAAGTTGGATGGAACCTCATTGCTTATCTAGTCCAACCCATATGTGAAAGGAATCCCCATTATACCATACAGGTCACTGTTTAAGAGTAAGATCCAGTTAGACCAGACTGGGAGCAGCCTGTGATCTTTGCACCTATACCAGAGTACATTGGAGGAGAATATTTCCTTCTCCTCCCTCACTATCAACCTTGACATCTGGGAGCAGAGCTACATATCTAGTTGGATACATCCTATCCAGCAGTTGAGAGTTCATAATTTCTAAAGAGTTTGGGTTACAATGGAGAAAACAGAAAAACACACCCTCCACTCAGACAAAGACATAGAGAGGAGTCGAATTGAGGGAGGGAGCAGTTTCAAGGAGTGTGATCCCCGGCAACAAAGAAGAGAGAGGACCTTGGATTCAAGGAAGAACTAGAGCTGGCAATTGAGAGTCTAACTTGGGGGAGGAGCAGAGCCTGGGATCTTAGCTGAACAAGAGACCTCTAAGAAACGCTGTACCCAGGAGGGAACTCCACAAAGGATACCAGTCTTTCAGTACAGGAGAAGTATGTGAGCCTCATTACTATTCTATTCTACTTATTCCCACTCTCCCTATGGATTCTGTATTTGTAGAAGAGTACAGTCCAGGTTTAAGGGAAGAATTTTTTGTAACTACTGTTCTTGTTATTATGAAAGAACTAATTGTGTCTACTGGCTGACTGAAAAGATGAAGCTGTCCAGTGGGGGTCCATGAGCTATAACAGTTACCTACAAGGTACAAGAGAACTTGTAGGAGTAGCAGTTGTCATGCAGGAACCCAAACCAGGAATGTGAGTAGGCAAGTAGGTTGCATAGTAGAGAAGGCTCTGAACCTAGAGTCAGGAAGACCTGATGTCCAATACTTTCTGGCTTTGTGACCATGAGCAAGTCAGTTAACCTCTGTCTTCCTCAGTTTCTTTAACTGTAAAATGAGGATAACAATAACACCTCCCTCCCAGGGTTACTATGAGGAACAAATGAATATTTATAAAGCACTTAGTATAATGCTGATACATAGTAGGTGCTATATAAATGCTAGTTGTTATAATTTTATTATGAGGTGTATCCTAGGAGGGGGTGCTACACACTCCTTTAATGACATCTTTATGCTGTACTTCTCTTTGTATTCTCCAATTTTTTATATGTAGTATGTAAGTCCAATGTACTATGGGCCATTCTCTTATCCTTCAAGTGGTTTTCAAATTTAATTCTGCGGAGAATGCAGCATTCCATGATTCCCTGAAAAAACGTCATAAAAGTACCTACATTTTTATCTATTCTGTATACATTCAGAGTACTGTTTTATAATTTTTATATTATTTATCTTTTTATATATTATATATTTTATATTATTAATAATATAAAAACAATTTCGGATTTAATTATTACCATACCACTTCACACTTAAATTGTGTTTTTCACTTTTCAAAGTTCTTTCACATTCATTATCTCATTTTTATCACTAGAGAAACCGATTCTCATAGAGGTTAAATGACTTGCCCAGGATCACAGGGCTAAGACTAGTCTTCTGACATAAAGTCCAACGTGATTTCCATTATACTTTAATACGTTTAATATTGTGCCTTGAATATATATTGTTTAATGGAATTAATTAATTAATTAATAACTCACATTTATATAATGCTTTAAGGTTTGCAAAATGATTTATTCACAACTCTGGAAAACAATTTGGTATAAGAGTACTGGAGTCAGGGTCAGCTAAGTGGCACAATGCCCTAGAGTCAGGAGGACCTGAGTTCAAATCCGGCCTCAGACAAATCACACTCACTAGCTGTGTGACTCTGGGCAAGTCACTTAACCCCAATTGCCCTCACCAAAAAAAAAAAAAAAGATCCACTTACAAATTCAATTTACTACTCCTATGACTATAGGCGTTTTACTAATCTCTTGGGTCTCCATTTCCTCCTCTGTAAAATGAAGGGATTGGATTAATTCTCTCTAAGATCTATTCCAGATCCAAATCATATTATTTAGTTAGCATGAGTATTATTGTTCTCATTTTACCAATGAGAAAAATGAGGCTGGAGAGATTTTTTTATTGGCTCACTCAAGGTCACAGAACTATTAAGTGTTAGGGAACCACGTCTTTTTACTAGACCACAATACTTTCAAGAGTTCAATCAATAAGTATTAATTTTGTTTTATTTTTGTTCTTTCCCCATATTCTAAATGTTTGGTTTATGTATATTCAGTCTAATAATTGTCACTATTACTGAACTTTAAATCTTAAAAAAAAAAATCTATTGAAGATGAGCCCAACACCATAGCCCTGTCAGTTCAGGTTCAATATTGGGATGACATGAGGGACTTGAAAGTTATTGAACAGTTTAAAAAAGGGGCATTTACTTTGCCATAATACAGCAAGGTTATGCAAACGAATACAGTGGCACTTAGCTCCTCCCTATCTCCATAAGGAAATATGTCTAGTCAGCAGGGCAGGACATAGTGACTAATGTGGTCTTTAGAAATCTAGGAAGCTACTGGCAGAGAGACCATTCAAGTCTCACAGATATCTTTGCTGGCTTTTAGGTAAAATTAATCCCCATTTCAGGTAAAATGGGAAATCCTGGTCTTACCGCAATGCCCCTTATTTTACTCAATAGCCATTTCTTATGCTTTGTTTTTACTGTTTCCATGCACTAAGCTTACTGAGATTGATGTGTGAGCACAACAATGCCATTACTTCATCCACTGGTGAGGCTTACACTTGTCGAAACCCTTCTTACGCGATTGCTCTTGTCTAGCTGTAAGTTTTCCATAGAAGATTCACCCGAAGTGCTTGAGACCTTTTTCTGTTTCTTTCATTGTCTTGGGTATACCAATGAAGTACTATGATTATTTAACTATTGCTTCTCATTCTTGCTACAAGACCTGTTCACCTCCCTTTCTGGTCCTATATGCTTTCATACATACATACATATACATACACACACACACACACACACACACACACACACACACATATATATATCTTTTACATCACCTCTCATCCACAAACCATTGGTTGTATCATGTCCCAGCCTTCTCATTCCACCATATCTCTCCATTGTCCTTTGGGTTGCTTATAATTTTCATTTTCCTGGCCTCTTGGTCTGCCACAAAGCATATAGTCACACAGCATTAAAAATAATGTGCTTCTGTGGGAACAAGCATGACTTAATAATTTTTTAAAAACTCATGCTTTCATTAATCATGTAACGACATGTTAACTGAATTTAGCTATGAAGCAATTTTTAAGTTATGTTCAATGAAATTAAATTTTTGTAGAATTACATTAGCTGTCTTTTTCCCATTAAATAAACTTCCTTGTAATTATCTAGATATGAAAAGATGCCAAAACTGTAGGTATGACCAGAACATGACCAGAACACAACTTACTATCTTTACTCACAAACTCTTTCCTCTTCTGAACTTTTCTATTTCTGTTGAAAGCATTATTTTTCTAGTCTTTCAAGTTCATAACCTAAAAAACCCAATCTTATTGGATCATAGATCTAGTCTAACCACTTCATTTTGCAGATGAGGAAACTGAGGCTCAAAGATATAAGTGATTTGTCCAAAGCCCCATAGGTAGCTTTAGAGGCAGTATTTAAACTGACTCTATAATTAGTGCTCTTTCCTCTGTGTTATATTGTGTCCCGAGGAATTATTCTTAAGTCTTTACACACTCTTACTATTAAAATTAGTCTTCCAGTCTTGGTGACTCTACCTTCACAATATCACTCACATGCAACTTCTTCTCTCAGTTCACATGGGTCAATGCTCTAGGTCAGTGCCTCATTACCTTTTGCCTGAACTATGACAATAGTATTCTAATTAGTCTCTCTGTCCAAACTTCTCCCTTTTCTAATCCACCTTCCATTCAAATGCCAAATTGAGATTTCTAAAGGATAGTTCACACTATATGATTCCCCAGCTTCAAAAACTCTCAATGGTTCATTATGGCCTCCAGCATAAAATGAGAACTCCTGTGTTTGGCATTTAAGCCCTTGAAATTGTGACTCCAGCCTGTTGTTGTTTTTCCACTCATGACCCTATTTGGGGCTTTCTTGACAAAGATACTGGAGTGGTTTGCTATTTCCTTCTGCAACTCGTTTTATAGATATAGATAAGGAACTGAGGCAGAAAGCAGTGTCTTGCCCAGCTACTAAGTGTCAGAGGGCAGATTTGAACTCAGGAAGATGAGTCTTCCTGATTCTAAGCCCAGTGCTCTATCCACTGTACCAGCTAGCTGCCCCGACTACAACATTATTATTATCCCCTTCGTGCATTCTGAGGTTCAGCCAAAAAAGCCTACCTGCTATTCTTCCTATATCACTTACCATCTTCCATCTCTTATACAGGCTATTCCTCCAAGTCTGGAAAGTGTCCAAAAGGGCTTTTGAGGAAGTTGTTATGAAACACGTTCTCAGTGTTTGCTTTAGGAGCACATATACGAGAACTGGAATAATATAGAAAAGATTATGAGGATGACACTCAAATTGTTGAGTGTCCCGCATTTTTCTTTAAAATACTCAAGAACTATGATGACCACAAAGACCAATCACAAGCCCAGAGGACCAATGATGAAGTATGCTACCCACCTAAATTTAATTAAGAATAAGACATAAATTTGGGGGATATGGCCAATATGGGAACTTGTTTTTTTGTTTTTGGGAATCAGGAACTAGAGGCTAGCAGCCAGAGCAAATTTTTGCAGACTGGAGTCAGGGTCTCCATGGCACTAGAAGGGGAGACGGGGGACTAGGGTGTTGAGGGTAGGTTTTGTTATAAGTCTGTATTTTGTCCTCTGGTTTACTGATACAATCTCGATGCAAGTAGCATGGGAGGTGAGGGAAGGATGCTGAGTGAGCTCAGAGTTAGTAAGTTCATGGGTTTGTTTGGTTTTTTTAACTTTTTTTTGGATTCTAGGTGTCCCAGACTTTGGAAACAACTAAACAACTGAGGTTGCTTTATCTTTGGTGCATAATTTCTGTTTTGGAGAGGTTTAAGCCTCTAATTCCTGATTCCCCAAAACTTGAAAGTAGTTTGGTATCTGCTATTAACTACAATATTTCCAAAGGCTAAGAAGAAAAGCTCTCAAAAACTCTCTTTAATGGAGTTTTGATGATACCCATTCTCGTCACTCACATCATGGCTAAACAGGAAAGCCTGCCAACGACCACAGCCCCATAGAACCAGCACTGCAAAGCTCTGAATGGCCAGTGCCTGGCTAGAGACCTAAGGAACAGAGGGAGCAGGACAGGATACCAGAGTAGGACACCATGTGTAGGAAGGGGAGGAATGGGGAGTGATGAACCATGAATTGCCCAGGGTGGGAGGAGGCAGAGATCCATCCCTGAGGGAAACTACAATCAGAGGGAAGGAGTCAGAAAGTGAACAATGGGGGGAAATAAGGGGTAGAGAAAAAGACTGAAATTACCAAAGATTTTAGGAAGAAGAAAGCCAAAAAACCTTATAAGGCAGATGAATGACCTCCAATCTATTAAACTAGTTCAGGCATTTATTCATGTATGAACAAATACTGCAAAACAAAGAAAAAAGATCCAACATTTGATGAAATACAGGACCCTGTGGAATTTAAGGAGCACATGAAACCGTGAAATCATACTATAAGAGCTCAGGCTTAGATAAAGCTTTAAGGTTTTCAACCAGCTTTACATAGATAATCTCCCAGGATTTTAGAAGCACAACCTTCTTTACACCTTTAATAGTATAAAAAAAAAACCAATAAAGCAATTAACAAGGCAAAATTAAAGGCAGAGAGATTAAAGGTGGACCTCAGGAAAAAGAACAGATGTTTAGGAGAGAGTAAGCTTGTAGTGACAGGAAGTGAGCAAAAAATCATGACATGCCTTTTCATTACACTATGATTATTGAAACAGGGGGGAAAAAATCAAACATGAATATTTAACATTTTGGATTTTCCTCCAGCCTGCTCCAAATCAAACATGCTCAGTCTAGAACACATGAAAGGCTTTATATCCAAATAATCATACCCTGGATTTAAGAGTCTCAGACTTCAAGTACTGGTTTATGTCCTCCTAATAGTTAGCACTGGCAGAAAAAAAAAAAAGGACACATAAGAGAATAATTGTCATGGAGAGGATCAGCCAAAATATCTCCTTTTATGTTTTTGAAGGTAGAAGAAACTTTAGATGTGTAATTTTGACAAATGAACTGCATGTTGTTCTTTGAGCTTGCAAAAGTAATAATTTGTAGAAACGCAGGTGCCTAAGAGTTATGTCTGCAGGGAAAGAGAGTTCCCCTCCCACACACCAACTTGCAGGGGCCCAGCTAACCCAATCTGCTGGAAGACACCCAAGAGTAGTGGTTACAGCTAGCACTGGCAATAATTATTGTTATTCACAATGGTTTAAGTTTTGCAAAGCATTTTCCTCAACAGCTCTATGAGACAGGTAATATAGTCATCCCACTTTACAGGTGGGGAAACTGAGACTTAGAGTTTAACTTACATATGAGCAGACAGCTGAACAGCTTGATTAGCTTCAACAACTTGATTAGTTTCAGATTAGCTGTGTGATCCTGACAAATCATTTAACCACTGTCTGCCTCAGTTTACTCAATAGTAAAATGAAGATAATAAAAGCACCTATATCACAGGATTGTCGTGAGGATCAATGAGATAATATTTGTAAAGTGTTTTGAGCAATTCCTGGCACATGGTAGATACTTCATAAATGTTAACAATTATTATCACTATTATTAGAAGTGTAATCTCTAATTAACAAAGAGGATGCTGACCTGGAACTGGTTGGCTGTATTGAAGATTTCAAATACATGACAGCATGGAATCAAAAAGAGTCTTCTCTCTATCACTGGAAGGGTTTAAGGACATAAAAGTGTGAGTTCAACCCAGTACATTCTCAATAACTGTGTCATGGCAGGACTTTTTCCTAAAAAGTATGACCTCTATCTAGCTAACTTGAGAGCATTGTCTATCTGTCAAGGCAAGAAAAAAAAAAAACTAGATTGTTCACAGGGCCATAAATCTAGAACTGAAAGGGATTTCAGAGATCAGTACCACCCCCTTATTGCACAGTTAAGGAAACTGAGGCCTAAAGGGGTGATTTGTCTTGTGATTTGACTTGACGGTCCCTTTCAACCTGGTACAATGGTAGGAACACTCAACTGGGAGTCAGTAAACCTCTTTTTTAATCCCAACTCACTAATTATGTGATCTTTTATAAATTACTCTGAGGCTGAGGTTTCCTCATTGAAAAATGAGGGGATTGGATTAAGTCATCACTAAGGTCCTTCTAATCCAAATGTCAGAAATAATATTTGACATAGATACCTTAATGAAGAAGGTAAGAAAGAGTGTGATTTAATTTTAGTAGAATCCCATCAAGATAGATATTTTTTAAAATGTTCTAGTAATAAAAAGATTTACTTTAGTTATCTGCAAAATTCACTTATATAAGTTAGACATTTTTCCTTTACCTGATAAAGGCAGAAAAATCCAATATTAATGTAAGCAGAATTTTAGATGCTGTATTTGTGATATGGATTTTACACAGAAACTTAGAAACACCAGGTTTTTTTTTAAGGCATACTTTAGATAAAGTACATCATAGTCATGTCTATTTGCTTATTTCTATATTTACATTCTTTGAAACTTTTAAAGTTTGTTATCTGACTCTCAAAAATGACTTCCCTTTCTAAATTTGATTATCACTTTGTCAAACTAATCTCTGTTGGTTCTAGTCATACGCATGGCTTATTGCAGTATTTTAACCAAGTTGTTCAAAAAAGCCATTGGCAATGAATTTTTCTATTATTTATTATACATAGTGAAAATAAAAACAGATTACTTATATATAATTTAGATCATAATTCATATTATATATAATTTAGATGATAATTTTTAGTTTCAATAACAAATCACTCATTTTCAAAATGTTCACATTTCTAAGTATGACTTCGTTAAATCCTGAATTTTTCCTAATTACATACACAGAGCAATGTTATTGACCTTTCCCATGACAATGCAAGAAATGAAATGTCTCATGATCATGGAAACATCTAGTGTTCACTTGCTAAATTTACTCTTTATTTTCCTGGAATCAGGGAAAAGGACTTTGTTGTGTCCTGAGTCTGAGCCATAACTATACAAAGAACTTTCTTTCCCTTTTCAGTTTTTTTTTTCCTTTTCAGTTCTAATAGATTTCTGAAGGCAAATCAGAGCTGCAATAACTTAGAAGGTAATAATACTGAACAGATAGCACTAAAATAATAATACTTTACTGAAAGTGTTTTGGCTTTTTTGTTATGGTTTTTCTCTTAAAATGCACCTTGATAAGGAATTCCCTTTTAAAAGAAATGTTCTATCAGGTGTCTCAGAGACAGAGTAGCTGTTATGGTCATCTCTTCTCTCAAAGTTGACAACAGTGATGATGATGGTATCCAACATGTAGCGTGACTTAAGGTTTGCAAAGCACTTGTCATGTCTTATTTGATTGGCTCAACAATCCTGCAGTAAAGGTGCTGCTATTATCCGCATGTAAAGATGAGAATAAGGTAGCTAAGTAGTGCAGTGGATAGAGTGTTTGGCCCAGAGTCAAGATTTCTCTTCCTGAATTCAAACCTGGCCTCAGACACTTACTAGCTGTATGACCCTGGGCAAGTCACTTAATTCTGCTTGCCTCAATTTCTTCATCTGCAAAATAAACTGAAAAAGGAAATGGCAAACCACTCCCGTATCTTTGCCAAGAAAACCCAAATGGGATCAGAAACAGACGAGAATACTGAGGTAGAGAAAGGCTAAGTGATTTGCCCTGGGTCACACAACCAGTAAATAATTGGGGTAGGATTCAACCTCAGATATTCCTGATTTCAAATAATTCCTATGCCTATAGTTACTTCTAGGTCTATCTTTTTGTTTTTATAAAAGAATCATCCTCCAATTTCTTATTCTCTTCATTTTGCTGTGCTGAACATTCATCATTCTGTAATAAGTAAAAAAAAATTATTTCATGTCTTATAAATAATGTCTAAAACAGTTAACATCAATACGGCCAAAGATGTTCCCAACCCAATTCATTAAGCTATTATTAAGCACCTACCAGGCAATGGGCAAAGATAAAAATGAAAACAGCCCCTGTCCTTAGTGGAGCTCACATTCTACTTGAGAGAAAAAAAATATGTACAGACAGAATTATTGCAAACCAACAATTCAAAGGATAGAGCTGAGGAGAGATTCTGGAATTTTGGATAATCCAGCCCCAATGTCTCTTTTACAGAGGGCTATCTTCCTCTCTTTAAGTCTCCATTAAGAGAAATTTTACAATCTCCCTTTGTAGCCTGTTTCAATATTTGATAACCTTTAGTTAGAATAATCAATAAATAAATGTTAAGGACCTACTACATGTGAGGCACTGTAGTCAGTAAATTCATCTTTAGATGATATAACTTAGCTGAGCATGGTGGCACACACATGTAATCCCTGCTCCTGGTGGAGGCTAAGCGTGGTAAATCACTTGATTTGGGGAGTTCTGGACTATAAAAGGTGATTTGGGGAGTTCTGGGTTACAAAAGAGCTAAAACCAATCAGGTGTCTACACCAAAGTCGTGATTTCCCTGGAAGCAAAAGATCAGCAGGTTGCCTAAGTAGGGATGAACTGGCCCATGTCTGAAAAACAGAGCAGGTTAAATTTTCTGTGCCTATCTATACTGAGCCTATGAGTAGCCATTGCATTTCTGGGGAGACTCAGCCTGAAAAACCAACCACACAAAAACCTTACTTTGGTCTAACACTTCGTGCAGTCCAAAGCATATGGATATATGTTATTTCCGTGGATACTCACAAAATTCTGTAAAGTAGGTAGGGCAGGTATTATTTATTTCCATTTTACAGAGACACTGAAACAGAGTTGAAGCAGCAAAGGTCACACAACTACTTAATGACAGATGAAGTACTAGAATTCTAGTCTGCTGTCACCTAGAACAGTGGTTCCTTTACCATAGGCTAATCATAATTCTCACTTAAATAATAGTAATAATAATCATCACTAATACTTATATAGTACTTTAAAGCTTACAAAGCATTTTATGTATGTTATTGAATTTAGTAACCATCCTCTCAACACTGATGAAAATCCAGAGTTGGAACGGATTTTAAGCAGTATCTGATCAAAATCACTCATTTTACAGGCGAGAAAACTGAAACCCAGAAAAGTTTGATGACTTGGTCAAGGTCAAATAGGTAGTTTGTACAGTGCTAGAAATATGAACCTAGGTCCCATGCCTTCACTCTTTTCTCTAGATTTCACAAATGCAGTTTTGAGTTGTCCTTGGGTAAAAAATATAGACAGTACAACCTGTTCTGGGTCCAGGCATTCAGACTAAGTTAAGCTCAGGGTGGAGCCTGACCTCTAAAGGGAGAAGTAACATTATTCCCCCCCCCCCAATACTCTAAGGTTTTCCCAAAAGCAGGGGGCGGGGGAAAAAAAGGTACTCAATGTACAATATAAATCAAGCATAGGACAGGTATTCATTTTCTCCATACAAAAGAAAGATTTGTGCTGGACCTGGGTCAGTCAACACCATCACCCTGATGAAGTGAAGCTTTGTTTTGCTGCCCTTAAATCAAGTCAATTTTCCTCCCTTACTAGTCTTTTAAAACTAAGTAGCTCATTTGTAATCAATGCTACAAAAGTTACTAAAATGTCTGTACCCTTTGACTCAGATCCTGGGGTTAGGGAAACATCCTCAGGAGGTAAAATGTAGAAAGAGAGGCCCCATTACCTCAAAATATTTTGTAGCAATACTATTTTGTTTGCTTGTTTGTTTGTTTTTGTTTTCTTTTCTTTTTTAAAATTTATTTATTAATTATTTTGATTTATCAACAATCACTTCCATATGCTTTTGAGTTTAAAATTTTGCTCCCCCTTCCTCCCCCACCACCCTCCCCAAGACGGTGCACAATCTGATATAGGCTTTACATTTACATTCCTATTAAACATATTTTCATATTAGTGATGTTTTAAGTAAAAATTAAGAACAATAGGAGGAAGATCAGAAAGAGGAAAAGAAACTCAACAGAAGAGAAAAAAAAGATAGCAATTCAATTCCATAGTTCTTTCTTTGGATGTGGATAGCATTTTCCATCACGAGGCCTCTGGAGATATCTTAGATCCTTGTATTGCTGAGAAGGGTTAAGGTTATCAATATTAGTCATTGCACAACATGGCTGTCATCATGTACAACGTTCTCTTGGCTCTGCTCACTTCACTCAGCGTCAGACCATACAAGTCTTTCCAGGTTTTTCTGAAGTCAGCCTGTTCATCATTTCTTATAGCACAATAGTATTCCATTACATTCATATACCACAACTTGCTCAGCCATTCCCCAATTGATGGGCATCCTCTCAATTTCCAATTCTTTGCCACCACAAAAAGAGCTGCTATGAACATTTTTGTACACTTTTCCCATTTGTTTGATCTCTTTGGGATATAGCCCTAGAAGTGCTATTGCTGGATCAAAGGGTATGCACATTTTTGTAGCCCTTTGGGCATAGTTCCAAATTGTTCTCCAAAATGGATACATCATTTCACAACTCCACCAACAATGTATTAGTGTTCCAATTTTCCCACATCTCTCCAACATTTATCATTTTCCTGTTTTGTCATGTTGGCCAATCTGATAGGTGTGATGTGGTACCTCAGAGTTGTTTTGATTTGCATTTCTCTAATCAATAATGATTTAGAGCATTTTTTCATATGACTATAGATGGCTTTAATTTCTTCATCTGAGAACTGTCTGTTCATATCCTTTGACCATTTATCAATTGGGGAATGGCTTGTGTTCTTATAAATTCTTAATTCTCTATATATTTTAGAAATGAGGCCCTCTTCAGAGAGACTGGTTGTAAAAATTCTTTCCCAATTTTCTACCTTCCTTCTAATCTTAGTTGCGTTGGCTTTGTTTGTGCAAAAACTTTTCAATTTAATGTAATCAAAATTATCCATTTTGCTTTTCATAATGTTCTCTATCTCCTGTTTGGTCATGAATTCTTCTGTTCTCCATAGATCTGATAGGTAAACTATTCCTTGTTCTCCCAGTTTACTTATGGTATCAGCCTTTATATCTAATCATGAACCCATTTTGACTTTATTTTGGTATATGGTGTGAGATTTGGTCTATGCCTAGTTTCTGCCATACTCTTTTCCAGTTTTCCCAGCAGTTTTTTCAAAGAGTGGGTTCTTATCCCAGAAGCTGGGTCTTTGGGTTTATCAAATAATAGATTACTATAGTCATTGACTACTGTGTCTTGCATATTTAACCTATTCCACTGATCCACCTCCCTATTTCTTAGCCAGTACCAAGCAGTTTTGATGATTGCTGCTTTATAATACAATTTAAGATCTGGAATTGCTAGGCCACCTTCCCCTGCATTTCTTTTCATTAGTTCCTTTGATATTCTGGACCTTTTGTTTTTCCAAATGAATCTTGTTATTATTTTTTCTAACTCTATAAAATAATTTTTGGTAGTTTGATTGGTATGGCACTGAATAAGTAAATTAGCTTAGGTAGGATTGTCATTTTTATTATATTAGCTGCCTACCCATGAGCAACTGATGTTTTTCCAATTATTTAGATCTGATTTTATTTGTGTGAAAAGTGTTTTGTAATTGTGTTCATAGAGTTCCTTTTTTTCGAGGTAGACTCCTAAATATTTTATAATGTCTACAGTAAGTTTAAATGGATTTCTCTTTCTATCTCTTGCTGTTGGGCTTTGTTGGTAATATATAGAAATGCTGATGATTTATGTGGGTTTATTTTATAGCCTGCAACTTTGCTAAAGTTGTTTATTATTTCAAGTAGTTTTTTGATTCTCTAGGATTCTCTAAGTATATCATCATGTCATCTGCAAAGAGTGATAGCTTTGTTTCTTCTTTGCCTATTCTAATGCCTTCAATTTCTTTTTCTTCTCTTATTGCTAAAGCTAAGTTTCCAGTACAATATTGAATAACAGTGGTGATAATGGACATCCTTGTTTCACCCCGATCTTATTGGAAATGCTTCTAGCCTGTCCCCATTACATATAATGCTTGCTGAAGGTTTTAGATAGATGCTATTTATTATTTTAAGGAAGACTCCATTTACCTATGCTTTCTAGTGTTTTTAATAGGAATGGTGTTGTATTTTATCAAAAGCTTTTTCTGCATCTATTGAGATGATCATGTGGTTTCTGTTGGTTTTGTGTTGATATGCTCAATGATGCTGATAGTTTTCCTAATATTGAACCAACCCTGCATTCCTGGTATAAATCCTACCTGGTCATAGTGTATTATTCTTGTGATAAGTTGCTAATCTATTTGCTAGTATTTTGTTTAAAATTTTTGCATCTATATTCATTAGAGAAATTGGTCTATAATTTTCTTTCTCTATTTTGACTCTTCCTGGTTTAGGTATCACACCATATTTGTATCATAAAAAGAATTTGGTAAGACTCCTTCTTCACCTATTTTCCCAAATAGTCTATATAGTATTGGAATTAATTGTTCTTTAAATGTTTGATAGAATTCGCATGTAAATCCATCTGGCCCTGGAGATTTTTTCCTAGGGAGTTCATCAATGGCTTGTTCAATTTCTTTTTCTGAGATGGGGTTATTTAAGTATTTTACTTCCTCTCTGGTTAATCTGGGCAATTTATATTTTTGTAAATATGTATCCATTTCACTAAGATTGTCAAATTTGTTGGCATATAGTTGGGCAAAATAATTCCTAATTATTGTTTTAATTTCCTCTTCCTTGGTGGTAGCTTCCCTTTTCATTCTTGATACTAGTAATTTGGTTTTCTTCTTTCTTTTTTTAATTAAATTAACCAAAGGTTTATCTATTTTATTGTTTTTTCATAAAACCAGCTCTTAGTTTTATTTATTAGTTCAATAGTTTTCTTAATTTCAATTTTATTAATTTTTCCTTTGGTTTTCAATATTTCTAATTTGGTGTTTAGTTGAGGATTTTTAATTTGTTCTTTTTCTAGTTTTTTTAGTTGTATGCCCAATTCATTAATCTCCTCTTTTTCTATTTTATTTATGTAAGCATTTAGAGATATAAAACTTCCCCTAAGAACTGCTTTGCTGCATCCCATAGTTTTGGTATGTTGTCTCATTATTGTCATTCTCTTGAATGAAATTATTGATTGTTTCTATGATTTGTTGTTTGACCCAATCATTTTTTAGGATTAGATTATTTAGTTTCCAATTATTTTTTAGTCTATCTTTCCATGGCCCTTTATTACATATAATTTTCATTGCACCATGATCTGAAAAGGATGCATTTAATATTTCTGCCTTTCTGCATTGGATTGTGAGGTTTTTACGCCCTAGTACATGGTCAGTTTTTGTGTATGTGCCATGTACCCTGAGAGAAAGTATATTCCTTTCTATCCCCATTCAGTTTTCTCCAGAGGTCTCTCATACCTAACTTTTCTAATGTTCTATTCACCTCCTTAACTTCTTTCTTTTTTTTGTGGTTAGATTTATCTAGTGCAGAGAGGGGAGGTTCAGGTCCCCCACTAGTATAATTTTGTTGTCTATTTCTTCCTTTAACTCCCTGAACTTCTCTAAGAATTTGGATGCTATACCATTTGGTGCATATATGTTTAGTAATGATATTACTTCATTGTCTATGGTGCCTTTTAGCAGGATGTAGTTTCCTTCCTTATCTCTTTTGATTAGATCTATTTTTGCTTTTGCTTTGTCTGAGATCAGGATTGCTACCCCTGCTTTTTTTACTTCAGCTGAAGCATAATATATTCTGCTCCAGCCTTTTACCTTTACCCTGTATGTGTCACTCTTTTTCAAATGTGTTTCCTGTAAACAACATATTGTAGGATTGTGTTTTTTAATCCATTCTGCTATCCTTTCCGTTTTATGGGAGAGTTCATCCCATTCACATTCACAGTTATGATTACTATCTGTGTCTTTTTCTCCATCCTTTTTTTCCCCATTTATGCTTTTCTTTCTCCTTTCTCCTTTTCCCCCCTCACTAGTGTTTTGCTTTTGACCACTGCCTCCTTCAGTCCCTCTCCCTTTATTATCCCTTTCCCTTTTCTTCCCCTTTACCTTACTGCTTCTTCCCTCCCTTCTTCCCCCCTCCCTTTTCTTTCCCCTTTTCCCTCCTACTGCCTATAGGGCAAGTTAGATTTCTATACCTAACTGATTATGTTATTGCCCTTCTTGAGCCAAATCTGATGAGAGTAAGGTTCAAACAATGCTCATCCCCCTCCCTTCTTTCCTCTGCTGTAATAGGATTTTGTGTCTTTTCCTGTAATGTAATTTACCCTTGTCTGCCTCCTCCTTTCTCAGTACATTTTCTAAGATCAGATATCCACTTATTTGGATCCATTTAACCCACTTGATTAGATTTTTTTTTATCATTACATCAAAGTCAACTAATATCCACCCTTTATGTATACTCCTTTAACATTGTAATAACAATACAGTTCTCAAGGTTGCAAGTGTCATATTCCCTTGTAGGGTTTAAACAGTCCCCCTTATTAACAACATATTGTATCTTTCTGTCCCATTTACCTTTTTATGTCTTCTTGAGTCTGTACTTGAAGATCAAATTTTTTGTTGAGCTCTGGTCTTTTTATCAGGAAAGTTTGGAAGTCCCTATTTTTGAATATCCATCTCCTCCCTTGAAAAATGCTCATTTTTGCTGGGTAATTGATCCTTGGCTGCATTCCAAGCTCCTTTGCCTTAGGAATATCATGTTCCATGCCCTGCGGTCTTTTAATGTAGAAGCTGCAAGGTCCTGTGTAATCCTGACTGTGGTTCCATGATATTTAAATTGTTTCTTTCTGGCTGCTTGCAGCACCTTCTTTTCATCTGGTAATTTTGGAATTTTGCTATTATATTCCTTGGCGTTTCAATTTGGGATCTCTTTCAGGTGGTGAGGGTGGATTCTTTCTATGGTTATTTTCCTTCTGGTTCTAGGACTTCAGGGCAGTTTTCCTTTATGATTTCCTGAAAGATACTGTCCAGGCTCTTTTTTTCCATGATTTTCAGGTAGTCCAATAATTTTTAAATTGTCTCTCCTGATCGATTTTCCAGGTCGTTGTTTTACATGAGGTATTTTTTTTCATCTATTTTTTCATTTTTTTTTTCTGTTTGACTGATTCTTGCTCTCTCATAGAGACATTAGTTTCCATTTGTCCAATTCTAGTTTTTAACAGATTGTTTTCTTCTGTTAGTTTTTGTACTTCCTTCTTCAATTGGCCAATTGTGTTTTTTAGGGACTTGTTTCTTCAGTGTATTTTTTTTCCAATTGGCCAATTGTATTTTTAAGGACTCTTCTACCTCTCTCATTTGACTTTAAAATCCTTCTTGAGCTCTTCTAAGAAGGCTTTTTGGGCTTCAGACCAGTTCATATTCCCTTTTGTGTTGCAGATGTGGGTTTGTTGACAATGTTGTCCTCTTCAGAATTTCTGTCTTGATCTTCACTCTTCTCATAATATGAATCTATGGTATTTCTTTTTACTCATGGTGTTTCTTTATTCCCTGGCCTTTAAAGATATTGAGCTCTCCTGCTGGGGATCAGAGGGCACTGAGCCAAGCTTCTTGTGTTGGGAGCCTAGGTCTTGGTCACTGGCTTTGTGCTGGGGCCTCTTATGTTGGCAATTGGAGGCTGTAGGTTTGGCAGCTTACCTCGTGTTGGGCTGGAATCAGCAAGGCTGGAACTTTCAGGCAATTCTAGGTTGCCTGCTTTTCCTTTCCTTTAGCTTTCTTCAGCTCCTTTTAGATGGGTGCTGCAGGATGTTTATCTGCCTGGGGCCCTTGCAGTGTGCTCCCTTTTTCTGCTAAGGCACTGGGAGACTCCTTTGTGGTAGAGTGCTGAGGCACCTGGTGGTTTTCTGAGCTGGTTTCCACCGGTTCTTCCACCCTCACTGAGGCACTTGGAGGTCCAGGTGTTGATGTTTGCCTGCTCTGCTACCTGGGCTTCAGGATCTCCTCCTGGTTGGCAGTTGGAGGTTGTAGGGTTCTGACAGCTTACCATTGCAATACTTTTTGTGTGGCAAACAATTAGAAACAAACAAACAACAACAACAACAACAACAAACACCAAATCAGGAAATAGCTAAATAAATGTTGATATATGAATGTAATGGAATATTTTTATTCCGTAGGAAACGATGAATATGAAGAATTCAGAGAAGCATGGGAAGACCTATGTGAACTGATGCAGAGTGGAGTAAGCAAACTCAGGAAAACACTGAGCACAATGACTATAAGAAAGTAACTGTGAAGACTAAACCAAAGCAAACAACCATAAAAAACAAACCCTGTGTGCTCTAATTGTCATGATCAAGCTTGACCCTGAAGAAAAGAGAAGTAAACACATCATCCTTTATTTCTTTGCAGAGTTGCAGGTTGGGAAGGGTGGAGGGGAACATTGGGTGTGGAGCATTGAAGATAACTATCAGATGTAGTTGATGTGCTAGTTAATTTTACTGAACTGTTTCTGCTGTTTCTCTTTTTTTTTTGGCTCTCTTTTTCTTTTCTTTTTTTTTTTGTTACTAAGAATGACTCTCTGGGTACGGAATGGGAAAGGGATATATTTGGAAATGAAGATGATATTTTAAAAAATGTAAAATTAATAAAAATTATTCCAAAATATCTGGACATTTTTAGAAGAAATTATTTAAGTTGAAATTTTTTTTTAATTTTTCATTGGTAAGGAAATTGAGGTTAGGTGACTTGCCCAAAGTCATACAGCTAATGAGTGTTATATGTCTGCGGCTGGCTTTGAACTAAGGTCCTCCTGACTCCAGGGCTGGAATTCTATCCACTGCACCACTTAGCTGCCTCTGAAATTATTATTTTTTTTTAAACTGGGCCTGTGATGAAATAATTAAGCACAGCTATGCTTCACTATCACTTAGGGGGCATTATAATGTTTTGGATAGAGCACTGGACTTGGAGTAAAGAAGAGCTAAATTCAAATCCTACCTGAGACACTTACTTTGGACCTTGGGACAAGCCACTTAACCTTATATTCTCTGTCTCAGTTCTCTCATATATAGATGAACTGGGTGGATTCATGGCCTTTAGATACCTTGCAACTCTAAATCTCCAATCCTGTAGAGTACAATTTAATTTATTTGAGTACAATTTAATTGAGTACAATTTTATTTAATTGAATATAATTCTCACCTTTAGGGCCATGGCAGATGTTGAAGAAAAGGAAGGGGAAAAAAGTTGACTGAAGTTATCAAATATTTACTAGGAGACACCAAAACTATTCCCCTGAAGGCATATGCATAAGACAAAAAAAAAAATGTTGTCTTCAGACCCAGAGAATACGGTTTAGCTAGTGCTGGTGCCAGTAGTTTGAGCCTTAAAACCCCTGAAGGAGTAATGGGCTGGATTTTGTCCAGGATTGAGCTACCAGCAAAGTAGCAATGGTGAGTGGAAACTACACATTTTAAGATCATAGATTAAGAGTTGGAGGCGATGCTAGAGGCCATCTGATCCAACTTTCTCATTTGGAGTGAAGTTAAATAACTTTTCCAGAGGTCACACAGGTATTCAGTGGCACAGCCAGAACTGGAACTTAAGTCCTCTAACTACAGTCTAGCGTGTTTTTTTCACTTCATCTTACATGAGGACAGACTACTAATGCACCCTTATCAAAACTTTATTAAGGAGAGGCACTGTGGTATAATTGGGAAAAAACTGACTTTGGCTTCCCTTTTGGCAGATCTAGGTTCAAATCTCAGCTCTGACATTTACTTTTGAACCTTAGGCAAATCAACTCATTTCTCTTAACTTCAGTTTCCTCATCTGTCAAATGAAAGTAATAATTCCTTCACTATCTACCACATTGTGAAAAAAGAGCTTTGTAACCTTTGCTGTATGATGTAAATGTGATTTGTTTGGTTTTTTTGCTGTTAAGTCATTTTAATCACATCCAACTCTTTGAAACCCCATTTTGGGGTTTTCTTGGCAAAGATACTGGAGTTGTTTGCCATTTCCTTCTCCAGCTCATTTTACAGATGAGGAACTGAGGCAAACAGGGTTGACTGACTTGCCCAGGGTCACACAGCTAGTAAGTGCCTGAGGCCACATTTGAACTCAAATCTTCTTGACTTCAAGCCTGGCTCTGTATCCACTTTGATAGCTAGTTGCAAATTGTTTGACTACCATCCCTTAAATAAAAATAACCAACATGCTGCTGAACTCAGATGAACTGATATCTTTTTCTCAGAAAATATGACCAAACATACTTTTCTCTTCTAGGTGGCACAGTGGATAGAGTGCTGGTCCTGTAATCAGGAAGATCTGAGTTCAAATCCTATCTCAGACATTTACTAGCTGTTCAACTCTGAGCAAGTCACTTTAATCTGTTTGCCTCAGTTTCCTGAATTGTAAAGTAGGGATAAATAACAGCACCTACCTCTCAGGATTGTGAGGACCAAAAGAGAATAATTGTATCCGCTGTGGTTTAACTTCAGTGAGATTTTTAACTATTTAAAATTTACAACACATTTAAAAACCTAAGTGGTTAAATAGAGGGATTAAGGTGATGATAACTATGCACTTAAAAAAAACTGGAAACCAAGATACTGACTTTGCTTTTCACATTTTTAGAATTTTTTCTACCCCAAGCAATACTCCCCAACACAATACAAACACCTTTAACATTTAGAGGTAATTGTGATTAGCACTTTCGAACATTTCAGCATCTAAGAATGATTTGAGGCTATGAGTCAATAGCCAAAGTGTGGGGTACTATCTTATCTAGAATGCTATTAACATATCAAAGAAGCCTAACCGAGTTGTGGAGGAAGGAGAGGAAGTGCATTGGAGGAAAGGATAGAGAAATAGGTAAATACTTTCCAAAAGAACTAGGTCCCTATGATCACAGTTTACATGAATGATAAACTTTCAGATCAGCGCTTGCATTTCACATCATTAGGACCTAATTCCCAATTTTGTTGTGAGACTCAAATGAGAGAGTATGTAAAGTGCTTTGCAAACTTTAAAGCATTTTATAAATGCTGGTTATTATTATTATTATTATTATTATTATTACTGTCATTGCTGTTGTTGTTACACATGATATGCATGGCATTTTTGAAAAATAAAAATAACTGATTAACGTTTATCTTCTCCAGGTTTCAAACTATTGGATACTGAGATAATCTCAACTTCCTATACCAGTTGTTCTAAATCTTCCCTTCTAAGGGACTATTTCCTACTTTACAGATATCTCAAGTCACAGCCCCGAGGAAGATCTGAAGCATTTCACCTTCCTCAGGACCCAGGGGAATCTTCCCTTCTAAGGGAAGATTCAGAACAAATGAGGTAGGAAGTGATAATATAGCGCCTCTCTCCCAGGATAGAGGCGGCTAGGTGGCCCAGTAGAGAAAGTGCCAGGCCTAGAGTCGGGAAGACTCATCTTCTTGAGTTCCAATCTAGCCTCAGACACTTACTGGCTGTGTGGCCCTGGCCAAGTCACTCAGCTCTGTTTACTTCAGTTTCCTCATCTGTCAAATGGGCTGGAGAAGGAAATGGCAAACAGCTCCAGTATCTTTGCCAAGAAAACTTCAAATGGAGTCACAGAGAGTCGTACAGGACTGAGAAAAACGACTCAACAACAACCCCAAAAAACCTCCCAGGATTATTGTGAGGACTAGATGAGATAACTGTAAAGTACTTAGTCCGGGGCCTAGCACACTGTAGGCTATTAACATGGTAGGCTTATTAAATGTTCATTGATTAACTGAAGACTTCCCCAATCCCTCTTAATTCCCATGCCTTCTCTCTGTTAATTATTCCCTATTTATCTCATATATAGCTTACTTTGTACACTGTATATTGGCTTCCATGATGGTGAGCTCTTTGAGGGCAGGGACTGTCTTTTCATTTTTTTGTAACTGCTGGGCTTAGCGTAGTGCTGACACATAGTAGGCACTTAAATATCGATGGAATGAATCGATTGATATGCACATGCATGTACGCATATACATATACATCACTTGCATATGTCTGGGATGCATCAATGAATTCATCACTCTCTGCAAAGGGACTGGGACTTTTTAATTTGGGGAAGGAATACAACTTCTGGCAAGAGAGAATTCAATGAGACCCCTTTCAGCTCACCTCTCCACTACATCCACTTAGCTGGGGGCACTAAGAGCCCCAAAACTTCCTTAAAATGTACTAACTACCCCACATTCTCCAAATACACATTTTAAAAGGGGGTGCGTGCTTGTGTATTTATTTAAGTCCCGCCTTCCAGATTGATGCCCAACCCAGCTTCGGGGGAAGGCTTGGGGAGGAGAAGGAGATGACAGACAGCCCTGGGAGGCTGGTGCCACCGCGCGGTTAGGAGATGGGGAGGAGGCGGCTGCAGCGGACTTTGCTCCCCGGGCGGTAACCTCCACTGCTGCACTCGCGCCCCAGCTGCCAGGAGAAAGTGCTGAGTCACCGGGAGGAGGGGAGAAGAGGGAGAGAGGGGAGGGCGGTCTGGGAAGGAGGCGGAGCTTCGGAGCAGTCACATGCTACTCTCTGGATAACAACAACCGGCTGGGCATGGAGCGCTGGCTTCCGACTTGCGACCAAAACCTGTTCCCTGAGCATGCTCAGCTCGGCTGCCCAAGGCTCCAGGCCGAGCTCCGCGCGGCATTCCAGTGAGCCGGGTTTTAGCGGTGGCCAGAGGGGGAGGAAGGACTAGAGGGGCTCGCATCTAGGTTCATTTACAATCTTGTCCCAGGTTCTGCGGTGGTGGCCGGGGTTTGGAGTGTGTAGCCAAGGTTCATTGGGTTCAAAGAAATAACAGTGCTTGGACCCAGAAGATATTTAGGTGAAGAGAGGAATAGGAAATTTGGAGAACCATTGGTAGGGGAATAAAGGAGCACATACTGTAATGATTTTTAATTTTTAAAAAACTTTCCATGTGACTTCTGAGCAAGTCTGCCTCGTTTTCCTCATCTGTAAAATGGGAACAATCAATCAATAAGCATTTATCAAGCTCGTAGTCTGTGTTAGGAGCCGTGCTAGGCACTGAGAATAATAGCACCTACTTCATAAGTGAGTCTAAGTGAGTTTTGGAACACCCAAACCTTAAGCATTTGAAGCTGCTGAAGCAGCTTTGTGCAGTAAAACTGCACAGAGACTTTTGGAAGATCTAAATATTAAGATTTGCCAGAGGGAAGGCACTAGCATTAAGGGAGATGAGGAAAGGCTTCCTGTGGAAGGTGAAATTTTAGCTGGGATTTGAAGAAAGTTTTGAGCTTAAATGACATTAAGCTTCTATAGTTTATAACTGCACCAGGAATTTTGGAGCACCCCGTAGGAAGGTAGGGTTATTATTATTGTATCTTATTGGAAATTATTAAAAACCTGCTGCAGTGTATAGAATTCTCTGGATCTGAGGCTCCTCATCTGTAAAATGAAAGGGTTGAATCAGATCCAGTACTTTTCATCAATCTATGTTCTGCCTTTCCAAAAACAATGTGCTAGGTTGGATTAGCAAGTACTTCAACTATTTTCTCCATCTGCCTTTGCAAACTGGCTGGTGCCCCTGAGAGACACCTCGAGGCACATGGGTAAGATTTGGATTTAAACTGGAATGAACTCTGGAATTCATCTAGCTCAAGGGCTTCTTTTACAACTGAGGAGGCAGGCCAAAGGTAACACTGGTGGTAAATCCTACGGAATTTGGGGAATTTGCGCTTCCTAGGAGGTTCATAAAGTGAGGCCAAAGTGCTGAAGAGCAGCACCCTTTAAAAGTCTAGTAAGAGAAGTAGAAGGTACCACCATCCTCCTGGTCACCCAGGCAAGAAACCTTGGTGTCACCCTTAACTCTTCATTCCCTTGTCCTCATATCTAATCTGCTACCGAGTCCTATCGCTTCTGCCTTCCTGACATCTCTCATATACGCAGCCTCCTCCTTTCCTCTTACAGTGCCACCATCCTGGTGCAGGCCCTCATCACCTCATGCTTGAACTATTGCAGTGGCCTGCTAGTTGGTCATCCATCTTCCACCCAGCCATCAAATTGATTTTCCTTAAGTACAGGTCTGGCCATGTCACACCCTCTTCCCCCCTAGTCAAAAACTCCAGTGGCTTCCCATTACCTTTAGGATCAAATGTAAAATCCTTTTTTTGTTCAGTTTTAAAGCCTTTCATTACATAGCCTTTCCTACCTTTCCAGTCTTCTTACACCTTACTTCCCTATAGATAGTCTGCAATCCAGTGACACTGGCCTCCTTGCTGTTCCTCACACAGGACACTCCATCTCCTAACAGCATGAATTTTCGCTAACTGGTCCCCAGCACCTGTAATTCGATTCTCTTCACCTCTGTCTCATGCCTTCCAGGCCTTCTTTCAAATTCCAGCTAAAATCCACCTTCTACAGGAAGCCTTTTCTTAATGCTAGCACCTTCCGTCTGTTGAATATCTCCAATTTATCATATATATGTGTGTGTGTGTGTGTGTATGTATATATATATATATGTATATATATACATATATATACGTATATATGTATATATATACGTATATATATACATATATATATGTATATATATACATATATATATATACATATATATATATAATGTGACCTAAGTATATGGGATGTAAATATGTGTGATTTAAATACACACATATGTGTGTATGTGTATGTATAGGTATCTATCTTGTTTGTACAGTTTTCATATTTGTGAGTTCTTTCAGAACAGGCATAAATTTTCATTTATCACACAGTGGCAGGCACATAGTAGGCTCTTAATAAATGCCCATTGAATAGACTTGACTAGAAAAATAATGGTAGGTGTTTTAGCCCAAAAGAGAAAATCAAGAAGAGGCAGAGAATCAATTGCAAAACTAATCAATGAAAAATTTATAATGATAGTGTTTCAGGGCTGCCTTTTTTTTCTCCCTATTGACTAGCCAAGCATGCTTAAACCTGGACAGCCAAATGAGACATTAGAAGATAAAGGTGCAAAGGAAATGTACATAATGACTAATGTACATAATGCCTATGAGAATGCCAATGAAAAGTCATTTTAATGACCAGTCTTGGTCCCAGAGAACAAATAATGGAACATACCTGCTTTCTTTCCACAGAGAAGTTGAGAACTAAGGAACATAGTGTCTTAAGCTGTTAGGTCACAGAATCAATTATTTTTTGTTTGTTTTTCTCTGTTACAAGAGAGGACTCAGGCCTTGGCATAGGGAAGTGTATCCAGAAATAACTGATATACAAACAAAAGACATCAATAAGGTATTTTTAAATAAAAATAATTTTCTTTTAAAAAATTTTTATTTTCAAATTTTCTTCCTTCATCTCTCCCCCACTGGATGAGAAGGCAAAAAATACGGTTATACATATGAAGCCACCAAAACACATTTCCACATTAGCCAGGTTGCTGGGGGAGTGGGGAGGGAAAAAGCAAGAAAAATAAAGTGAAAGAAAATATGCTTCAATCTGCACTCAGAATTTATCAGTTTTCTTTCTGAAGGTAGATAATATGTTTCATCATGAGTTCTTTGGAATTGTCATGGACCAGATTAGAGTAGCTCAGCTAAGTCTTTTCCAGTTGATCATTACAATATTGTTTTGCAGTGTCTGACTGGTTCTGCACACTTTACTTTATATCAGCTTGTGTATGTCTTCCCAGGTTTTTCTGAGGCTATCCCCCTCACCATTTCTTATAGCACAACAGAATTCTATTACAATCATACGCCACGATTTGTTCAGCCATTCCCCAGTTGATGGGCATCTCATAAGTTTCAGTTTCTTTGCTGTGACAAAAAGAACTGCTCTAAGTATTTTGTACACATGGGTCCTTTTCCTTTTTTTTTTTTAATCTCTTTGGGGAGCAGACCTAGTAATGGTATTGCTGGATCATAAAATAAAAATAATTGTCTAAAAGACAAAGCATATAATAAGCTTTCTAACTGCCAGCTGGCTGCTTTTTCAGATTCTTCCAAAGTTCCTTGGATGAATAGAGAATACTGGGACTTAACTTTTCTTACAGAAGGACAGGGTGGGGAAAGGAGGCTGACAGAGGCAGGAGCTATTCTTTGGGTTTAGATTGAGGCCTTATCATTCATTCCTTCACTCAATAAATACTTAGTAAACTCCTCCTTTATCCAGAGCACTAATTAATTGGTTGGCTCAGGGAGAAATAAAAAGTTTAGATAAGGTACAGTTCAGTCCCTTCAATCACAGAGTCTATAGATAACTACAATATACAACATTCCAGTTATGATTCATGAGAAAATTGCAAAATAAGTAACAAGCAGGAATTTGTCATCTCTCCACTACATCTTGTTTACTTTGAATTCTGCATCCTATAAAAGCTTATAATTAACCTCTTGAGCCCCATTTTCCTCATCAGTAAAAATATATTTAAAAAAAGCCCCGACAATTTATATACTTCATAAGATTACCCTGAGGAGAAAATGCAGCTTATGTATTTGAGAGCATTTTGAAAAGCATAAAGTGCTATATTAATGTAATGTGTAATATAAAAATAAGTAATAATACAAATATAATATGTAAAAATATAGGGATATGTGGGGAACTTTTTCCACCAATCCAATATACTTAGAAGCGTCCTAAGATATAAAGAGATTAAAGGATTTTTCCCAGTGTTGAAATTCAGTGTCAGAGGTAGAATTTGGACCCAGTTCTTTCTTAGGTTAAGTGAAATTTGCCAACCTCTGTATCACACCACCTCTCCAGTAGCAAAGAACAAAAATTAAAATCATCACCATCATAGTTGCCTCACTCCTTTTCTTTTGTCACCAAGTACTTTTTTTTTTTTTGGCTAGGCAATGGGGTTAAGTGACTTGGCCAGGGTCACACAGCTAGTAAGTATCATGTGTCTGAGGCTGGATTTGAACTCAGGTTCTCCTGAATTCAGGGCCAATGCTCTATCCACTCAAGTACTTTCTAAGGGAGTAATATATTATGCAGACTCCAGGCATGCATGAGTGAAACATAAAGCAAAATTCGGACTTTAGAACATGGAACCCTATTGGTTAGTGTAATATAAGGAAAACTTCTGCATCTCAGACTTGATACCCAGAGAAGTTCCAAATGGGTATATGACTTAGACATAAAGGATGACATAAATTAGAGGAAGAAGAAAGCAATTTGGAATTATGCTCCTCAAATTAGTAAACTGTACATACCCTTTGACCCAGTGCTTAACACTTGGAGGTCTATACCTCAAAGAGATAAAAGAAAGAGGAAAGGGACCCATATGTATAAAAATAGCTCTCTTTGTATTAGCAAAGAATAGGAAATTAAGGGAGTGGTTATCAGTTTGGGAATAGCTAAACAAGTTATGATATATGAATCTGATATAATACTATTGTGCTATAAAAAATAAAGGGGATAGTTTCAGAAAAATGGATGATTTGTATAAACTGAAGTAGAGTGAAGTGAGCAAAACCAGGAGAACAATTAATGTAATAACAACAATACTATAAAGACAAATAACTTTGAAAGACTTAAGAACTGTGATCAACACAGGGACCAATCATGATTCTAGATAGAGCACAAGGAACCATGCTGCCTACCTCTAGATAGAGAGGTGATGGATTCAAAATGTAGATTGAGACATATTTTGGGAGAGATACAGTCAATGCAGGAATTTGTTTTGCTTTTCTATACATATTTGCAATAGAGATTTTGTTTTTATTCCTTTCTCAATGGGGAAGAGAGAAGGCAGATTTTCATTGTTTGAAAAAATCAAATTTAATTTTTTTAAAAAGAAAATTTCTGTCATTAATTCATTGAACATATATTTATGGATTGCCCAATATGTGGCTAGGACTGTACAAGGTGTTCTGGGGGATACAAAAAATTATAGCATTCAATATTCACCCTCTATTCTCCCTGACCCTAAGCAGAGAGAAGGCAAGCCGGGATAATTGTCCCAGAGAGACCACCCAAACCCATGTGCTAATCAGGTTCAGGATTTCAAGGAACATAGCAAAAGCTAGAAATTAAGATGTTCACCTTAGTCATCTTTGGGGTTTATTGAATAACATACAAATAATATCAATATATTTACTCCTGCAAGATGTATACCAAAAAACTTTTACACATCTTAGGTTGGCCTCACTATCACCTACTGAGCTCCTGTCTTTGTCTAGCCCTGGGAAATAAGCCTGTACACTTTAATGCTACTACAAAGTAAGGTTTATCCAGTTAATAATAAGTTTAAATTCCAGAGGTTCTACAGCATCTAGGGGCTACATGATTTGATATTGAACCAGACAGAGAGAGCTGACCCTCTTTATAAACGCACCAAACTAGAGTGAGCAGATAATGTAAACAGAGACCGGCAGCATTCCTTTGGAGCAAAGGGCTGCACGTATAATCAGCAGTCACTCTAACTATCTCTATCAGAATTACCCTCCCAATCCCCCTTCTTGGTGAAGGGGTTGATCTAAGCAGACTGGCTCTATCTATAGTAACCACAGCACTCATCAATTAGGGAACAATTTTAAGTTCTTACCATGAGTAACTCTAAACATCTCTCATCTTTGGATGAATGATTACCTTTCAAGGAAACTAATCATGAGTGTAGAGTACTGGTCATGGAGTGAAAAAGAATGGGGTTCAAATCCTGCTTCAAATATTTACTAGCTAGGCAACCTTGGGCAAATAATTTTATTTCCATCAGTTTATATAAATATTGGCCAGTATCACTGAGAGCAGAGCGTTTGCCCTTTCTGAGTATCTCCACTAGTTATGGTAGCAGTGGAATCTCTCTGTAGTGGAGATGGCACTGATGTGATACAAAGAAGGGCATATGAAATTTACTCCACATCACCACAAGGTGGTAATACAAAGAATATTTTAAAGGAAGGGGCACAGGTGAATATTACTGAGCCACAAGAAATGATAAAGATGGAAAGTTCAGAGAAACATGGGAAGGCTTATTTGAACTGATGCATAGTGAAGCAAGAAAACAATATACACAACAACTACAAATGTAAATGAAAAGAACACCAACAAAAAGAAACTAAGCTGTGGGTAATTTTAATTATTACCCTTGGCTCTGAAGAAGAGAGGAGATACGGTAGCTCCTTCCCTTCTTTACAGAGGTGGGGGACTGTAGGTCTGGAACGTTGCATATTATAGTCAGACTTGGTTGCTGTGTTCGTTAGTTTTGCCAAAGTGCTTTTTTTCTTTCTTTTTTCTTTGTTACAAGTCTCTGGGGAGAGGAGAGGAGAACATATTAGAAAATAAAGAAAAATATAAAAAGATAATATTAAAATACATATGAGACATAGTAATACTTTTTACTACAATGGCTCTATGATTTTAATTGTAGATATTCCCCCAAAGTGAAGATGGCAACTCAGCCTTACTTTCTCATCTTGTGCAGTTTTTGTCCGTGTCCTCCCAGAAATCTTCCATAGACAGTACATATATTTTTATCACACTATAAGCTTTACAAAGAACACTCTGAAGTTAAAGGAGCTGAGCTCAAATCCAAGCTTTGTTTTTCACTTTCTTTGTATTTCAGAGCAAGTTTCAACCTCTCTGTACATGTGTCCTCATTTGTAAAATTAAAGCATTGGACTAGAGAGCTTCTGAGGTCTCTTCCACACCCAAATCTATGATTCTACAAACTTCTTGTATAAAATAATCTCCTGGCAAATTCTTTAGCAACTTAACTAACGTTTCCCTCTAGAGGGAAATGATTTTCCCATCGTCTGATGGAAAAATAACTTTTGTGGTCACAAAAAGGAGCATGGCTTCTGGTCTCTAGTCTCAGGTCTCAGTATCTCTAGTCAAAGTCTCTCTGACCTTGGGCAAGTCATTTAAATACTCTTGGGGGAGTGCCTCCTGCCCCCCCCCCATTTTGAAACAGATAATATTGACTCCCGTAGCATCCATCTCTCAGGGTTGTTATGAAGACAAAATGAGTTAATGTTTGTAAACAGTTTTTCAAACCTTAAAGTAAATGTCTACCAATTATTATTATTATTATTGTAGTATATATGTTCACAATCATGTGTAGTGTGGTAGAAAGACTCCTGAACTCCAAGTTGGGTGGTGTCATATCCTGGTTTTACCACTACCTATGCAACCTTGGCTATCTATGTTCCCTCCTCTGTAAAAAACGAGGGGATAAGATGCATTAAATGGTGGAACTGAGAAATAATTTGGGGCAGCTAGAAGGCCCAGTGATTGGAGCTCCCCAAAGGCCTGAGTTCAAATCAGCCTCAGACATTTATTAGCTGGGTAACCCTGCACAAGCCACTTAACCGATGTTTGCCCCAGTTTCCTTTTCTCTAAAGTGAGGGTAATAATGCACTTGCTCCCCAGGATTGTTCAAAGGATAAAATTAGATATTTCGAAAGGGCCTGACACATAGTAGGTGCTGTATAAATGTTAGCTAGGATTATTATATCACAAAACTGAGATCCGAACTCAGGTCTCCCGACTCCATGGTGAAGCGCAATTCTCACTATACTTCATTTGCCCTCTAAACATTCTGGGATTGTTTTTAGTTTTACTCCCAGTAAATATGGATTTTCATAAATCGGGTTTGTAGAGGGAGACCTACACTTCTTTCCTGTGAGAACCCCTCCCACCCCAATCCATTCCCTAACCTCCGCTCCCTTCCTCTTTTTGAAGTCAGTTTCAGACTCCGCCCCCTCCCCTCGTCCTCCACAGGCCCCTCCCCCACGGGCTCCTCCCCTTCACCTCCTCCCTTTCCCCGACCCCGCCCTCCCGTCGCCTTTAAAACCCGGAGCCGCGGATTCTGCACGGGGCTTTCGTTCCTGCCAGGGTCGGGCACTGGGCATGCTCTGCGGCGCCGCAGGTTTTGGTCACAAGTAGGAAGCGGCTTGTGCACGACAACCGGCAAAGGGGAGAGGTTGCTGTTGCAGCCCCCGACGTCTGGACACGGGACTGCTTGGAGCGGCTGCCGCGGCTGGAGGAGGAGGTGGGCAAGGCGTAAGGAAGCCACCGAGGAAAGCTAAGGAAGAAGAGAGGCATCCTGCCCCTGAGCCTGCCCTTCTCCCTCCTTCCCGTGGGTGGCCGGACGCCGGGGTCCCATCACCTGGCCGGGAGGGGAGCCCGGGCCCGGAGAGCGGAGCGGCAGCCCCAGCGTCCAGGAGCCGCCCGGCGAGGCGTCCGCTCTGCGTCCCTGCCCTGATCGGCAGCCGCAGCCCGGGAGGAGGAGGAGGAGGCGGCGGCAGCACCGGGGGCAGCCATGGGACTTCTGTCCCAGGGCTCGCCGCTTAGCTGGGAAGAGACCAAGCGCCACGCGGACCATGTGCGGAGGCACGGGATCCTCCAGTTTCTGCATATTTACCACGCCGTCAAGGAGCGGCACAAAGACGTGCTCAAGTGGGGCGATGAGGTGAGAGCGGCCGGGAAACCTCGCGTGGGGTCCTTCTTTGGGGGCATTGACCACCCCTCTGTCTTGCTCCCGCCCCCCCCCTCCGGAGCCAGCCTCCTGCCGTCTTAAAATCTCTGCCTAGTCCAGTTCAATGCAGCAAGCATTTATTAAGCGCCTACTACATGCTTGGCACTGTGCTAGACGCGTGGTTGGGGATGGGAGGTGGGGGGGGGACACAAAGACAACAAAACCCAAACCCTGTCCTGAAGGGCACTCGGGGAGGGTGGACAGAAGTGGTCTGTGGCTCCGGGAGCTCTAGTCCTCTGGCCACTGCCACCCCGTCTACCCTTGTCCTTATCTCCTTTGTTCTGTGAAGGTGGCATCTGTTGGCTCAACTCTTCCAGGACATCTCCGAGGGTGTCACCTTGGGGCTGGGCATCCTTAGCAGGATGTCTTAGGTGAGCCCAGCCCCTCGTCTGGCCTGTAGCATTTCAGCCTTCATGAATGTTGAGCTGTGTGCCTAGGTGCAATCGCGTGTGTAATGTATGTGTGTATGTGTGTGTGTGTACATGTACAGTTCTCCCGCCTGGAGAGAGGTAGGTCTTGTATATCTTCCCTTACCGCTTATTCTGGCTGCCCTCCCAAACCACTTCTCTAGGGGAAGTCTTGAAAGGGTTAAGTCATCCCGCATAGAGTTAGGTTGCATAAGGTGGTTAACTTTTTCTGAATGTGAACCTCTGTGTCCGTAGTAAAAACCATGTCATGGGGATATGTACTTTCTTAGGGGCTGCCCCTCATTTTTCACCCACTGCATTCAAAATAAAAATAGAGACAGACACTTAGCTTGGCTGTCCTACAGCCCCAGCAGAACTCGGGGGACCAGCTAACCCCAAGAGACAACTTTGCCATTAGGTTGTCTCAAGAGTCACCTCTAAGTAAGTACAATAAAATGGAGCCTGACTGGACAATATCATATTGATGCCATGGGTGCTGCTAAGAGGCCAGGAAAGGACACTAAAGGTTATTCAGTGCCTTGAACCAATTCGTTTATTTCTGACTCATCTGCTATCTTCAATTCGATTTTGGAACAGAATGAATTCAACTCTCCATCCCAGACGCTCCTTCCTTTCTTCCTTTTTGTTAGTTTACCATATTTGTGTACTGATAAAAACCGAAGTAAAACTGACTTCAGCTTTCAAAGTAATTTTAAGACTATATGACTTGGTTTTCTGGAAAGGTGGGATATTTCCTACCTTTAATTTTTAAGGCTCATGTATAATGCTTGGAAATATCAAGTTGAATGAACTTTTCTGAGCAGACTTACTCATATGTATCTGTTAATATCAAATGTTGTACCATTTCATACTGTAATTTCACTTAATGGTACATTTGGGAACTGATTTTGCCATTCTCAGAAACTTGTTTGAGTTCATCAGTCACATAACCACAAGAAGTGAATCACTTTCCTAACAAAATAGAACTGGTTTGCCCTCCTCATGGAATTGTAAAATATCCAAGCTATGTCTTGGAGCTGCACCACTTGAAGTAAACCCTTTAGTTACTTGCTTTTTAACAATCAAATGATGAAAACTGATTTTATAGTCTGTTTGAAATGAAGCCTAGAGTCTACAAAAAACAAACAAACAAAAAAACAGCCAACAAATCTCTCTTTTGGCTTACCCTTTGGGGATTTTTTTTTAATGCTAATGTTGCCTAGCTTATATTGAAAAGGGTGGTTGGGAACTCCTGCTGCATCAATAATCTCCTATAACTACTGTTCTTGACTGAACTAAAAGATAGCCACTAGTAACCATTTGATGCCCCTACCTACCCCAGCTGGCTATGTGAAACTGGCTATTTTTGGTCAATTTGCTATGAATCTATAGCAGTTTTATTCTTAAGAAATTTCGTGTTTTTATCTATTTATTTTACTCTGAAGGAGAAGAAAAAGTATTATACTAAAGTTATTTGCTCTTATTTATGTTCCTTCTGAACTTGTGAGTGATTATTGTGGAAACACTAATCTTGTTTGTTTTGTTTTGTTTTTTTCCATTGCAAGTGGAGGGGAGTCAATGTTGGTGTAATTTGAAATACTTCTAAGAGTCTTGAAAATGAGGAATGTCAGCTATTGATGAATGTTGGAGTATAGACAATACATGCAAGCCAAACCTGCACTAAATTATAAATTTCTAAGCTTTCTCAAAAATACTCCACTCCTTTTCCCCAGTGATGCCAATTTTGGAAAAAAAAATAACAGGGTACTGCAGATGTACTAGCAAATTGTTGATTTCAGATAGTCTGTTTAGTATTGTAGTCATCAAATGGAAAAAAAACCTATTAGATTTATGATCTTTTACAAGAAATAGCTAGTCTGGCCTCTGTTGACATTATCATTCCCCTTCCTTCCCTTATCTCCCCAGGGTCTCCCCTCCCCCCAGTACTTTTTCCATTAACAAACCAATTTCCTTAGAGTGGTAAGCTTAGAAATGAACATAAATAACTTGGGGGGGGGGAAAGTCTTTGTTTTAATTTAATGGGCTTCTTTACTCATTGCCAAAACTGTAGCATTGTTTCAGTCTCTTTCAAAATGGTGTCATTTGATGGTGGACCTTCAGAACTGGAATCTAGACCAACTCCCACCCTATATATCTTATATAAGTCTTCACTCAAACAAGGGGTATTCTCTGAAGACCTGCATTTACAAGGAGCACATTGCCTATTCCATTTTTTTTTGACATCTCCAAGTTAGTAAACTTAGTTGAGATGGAATATGCCTTCAATCATTTCTCTACCCATTAGTCCTACTTCTTCTTGGAGTTGAACAGAATTAGTCCAGTTTCCTTTTTTTTTTCCCCTTAGACAACCCTTCAGGCATTGATCCTGTACTCCTTTGCATCTTTTTCCTTCCCTTCTCCTAGTTAAACATGTCTCAGTTCCTTCAGCCATTCTTTTTTTTTTTTAAGTGAGGCAATTGGAGTTAAGTGACTTTCCCAGAGTCACACAGCTAGTGAGTGTTATGTTTCTGAGGCCACATTTGAACTTGGTTCCTCCTGACTGCAGGGCCTGTGCTCTATCCATTGTACCACCTAGCTGCCCTTCCTTCAGCCTTTTTCATATGATCTGGTCTTCAGACCCTCTTATCTTCTTGGTTGCCCCCTTCTGGCCATCCTTCTTCCAGTTTGTCAATATTTATAGAGTGCAGCGACTGGAATTGTGTTGTATTTCAGATGTTTTCGTCAATGCTGTTCTGCCCGTGGGACTTTCAACTTCCCTTCTGGGCATTTTGTTATAGGGTATACCCAAAGTCCACATAAAGTTAAAAATATTCTATAGATTTTAAAAAATCTATCAACTGCAGTTATGGTAATTGATGTGGGTTTTTTAAAATGAATAAATAAGTGGATTTGTTCTTTAAAATAAATTTTCCTGAGAATATTACTATATGAAGCTAAATAGCTTTAATGATAGAAGAAAAAGTGGGTTGTATGCCAGTTAACTAAGTTAGTCGATAACAGTGTTAACAACTGTTTAACAGCCTGTTAAAAACTAAAATATACTTATCAAAACCTTGCTCTTTGAATGAACTTTGTGCAAGAATTTCTGGTGTGATCAGTGCCAAAACAGAGGATGACTTCAGAATATGTTTAATATAATTTAATATTTTCAACCGGAACATGGAATTTAGACAACCTCATAATGCATCTGTTAATTCACTTTGCTCTTACAGTCAACTACAATTTCTAAGTCCTTCTCTGCTACATCCCAATTAAGACATATTCCTTCCCTTTCCTACCCATTGTCCTGTTTGTACAGTTGAATTTTTGAAGCTCAGTGGAAGGCTTTGCATTGATTGAGGCATTGAGGGTTCTGCAGTGAATAGAGAGAAAGCTGGACCTGGAGTTAGGAGGACCTGGGTTCAAATCCCACCTCAGACACTTAGCTATTTGACCCTAGGCAAGTCACTTACCTCTGTCTGCCTTGGTTTCCTCATAATAATAGCATCTATCTCCATGCTTGTTTTGAGGATCAAATGAGATAATGATTGTTAAGAACTTTTCAAACCTTAGTGTTTATGCATATATATATATATATTATTATCCTTATTAAATTTTATTATGTTAGAATGAAATTATGTCCAGTGTTCAACACTGTCAAGACCTTCTTAGATTCTGAGTCTGTCATTCTGTGTATGAGTGATCCCACTCAAACCGTGCCATTTGCTATTTTGATAAGCATGCCAGGAAGACATTTTTTTTCCTGGTAAATCTAGACTGGAAATCTCCCATTTCCACGGTACCTAATTATTACTCTTCCTTTCAACTGTATTACATATGGCCCTTGATCTATATAATGGAAATACTTCAGTGTCTATGCATGTAGTAATTTGTTTCCATTCTATGTATCTTGTACATTTATCTCCTTGATTATAAATTGTAGGGAATGTGTCATAAGGTGAACGTAATTCTCTCTGGCTGTAGCAAGCAAGAAGGCATCACTTAGACGATTTCTGATGGAGGTAAACATTCTTAAAGTATCAGGAAGCATCCTACAATTGGAAAGAGCACTGAATTTGGAGTCAAGAAATCAGAACTCGAGCCCATCCTCAGCTGCTTACTTCCATGACCCTAGGTGTCCTCCTCTGTAAAATGAAAGAATTATGTTATCAGCCTGGATTTTTTTGTCCTGGAGCCCACAAACTTGTGGCACAAGATAGAGCTCTGGGCGTGGAATCAGGAAGGCTCATCTTCATGAGATCAAATCCAACCTCAAATACTTACTAGGTATGTGATCTAGGCTAGTCCCTTAACTTTGCCTCAGTTTCCTCATCCATAAAATGAGCTGGAGAAGGAAATGGCAAACCACTCCAGTATCTTTGCCAAGAAAACCCCAAATGGGGTCATGAAGAATCGGAAACAACTGAACGTTTTGGTAACTGTTTCAATATAATTGGCTTCCTTTGTAATCCTATGTATTTAATTTTATGCATCTTAAAGCATTATTTTAAGGAGGGGGTCCATGACACAAAGGTCTAGATTTTGTGATTATGTGCTTTGTCCAAACTGCATTTGTATTGCCAAGTTAAACAAGGAAGGCTTCCTAGATAGGTGATTTTTATGGAGAAGAGAAATATTTCAAAGGTAGCATAGAAATTGACGATATGGGCAGTAATTCAGTTTTAAAAATTTGGAGTTTAGTCATGTGCTTGATTAGGAGGAGCCGCTGTTGAGAAGGAAGGAGAAATGAGGTTGGTGAGATAAATAGAAAGAAGGCTGGTGGAGTGTTGGGGAGATAGAGGGAATCTTTGAAGGGCAGGCAGGAGGTGTTCAGTATTGATATGTTCAGCTGACTCTCCATGAGAAGACAATTTCCACTGGATTTTTTAAAAATTGTGTCTATAAGGCCATAAAGTCATAAGTAAAAATGAACATTAATATGATCAACCACTGAGGTAGAAGGGAAACCTCCTATAGCTTCACCCTTAGTATCAAGACAAAGCAGAGAATTTTAGTCTTTTGCACATGTTATAGGTGATGCTTAATTAATGTCTGATGTAACCAGGATAAATTGTTATTAAAATCTAAACTCAGTGACAATTGGTTATTAGCAACTGCTAATTTTAAAAGATGATATTCAGACAGCTTTCAACTTATAAACAGGTTATATGTTAGGGTTTTTGCCTTTTTTTTTTCTTTTGGAACTGGGGACTTATTTTCCCATAGTAACCATATTATAAATAATGGTCAGGTTCCCAGAGCAACATATAAAAGCCTTATTAACCCAGCATACTCCCCTAAAAGTTGGCAAACCTGGATATATTTCACTAAAAGAATGTAAGCTTCTTGTGGAGCACAGTCTATATTTTTTTTTTGTATGCCTGCCACCTTGCACATGGTAGTTGCTTTAAAAAAAAGTTTGTTCATATGGCCTCTTGGCCCTTTCGTTTGCTAGCCAAGTGACCTTGTACAAGTTAACTTTTGATCTTTTTCTGAAGTGGTGGTGGTGGTGGTAGTAGTGGTAGTGATAATAATAATGAAGATGATAGCACTTACTGTGTGCCAGTGCACTGTGCTAAGTGCTTTACAAATATTGTTTCATTTGAGCCTCACAACAACCTTGTAAGGTAGGTGCTATTGTTATCCGCATTTTACAGATGGGGAAACTGAGGCAAACAAAGGTTAAGTGACTTGCCCAGGGTCACACATCTAGTAAGTATCTGAGGCTAGATTTGAACTCAGGTCTTCTGACTCCAGGCCTGTTACTCTGTCCAGTATCTGCTTGCTGATGTTTTTTGAGGATAAGAAGAAATGATGTAAAGAAAACTCTGAAAATAATATCCAAATCTAAGGTATTATGGTTTGTTAACAATTATGATATTGATAATTTAACTGTTATTAACCCTCTATGGGTGGTGCATTGGGCTTATATTTGGGAAGATTTGGGTTTGAATTCTGTCTCAGATACTTAAAAAGCTATGTTAATCTGGGCAGGTCACTTAACTTTCCTCTGCCTCAGTTTTCTTATTTGTGAAATGGAGAAAATAATACCTCAGGCGGTTGTGGTATGACTCCTAATGAACACAAAAGTGCTTTGTTAAACCTTAAAATGAGATATAAATGCTTATTATTATGACACATAAGTTTCGGGGGGAGGAGGGAATATGTTTATTTTTGAAATCAGGATGTGAAAACATCCATTTTCCTCCATGTCACTTGAGAAGGATGTGACTTCTTTTCTGGCTAACTGAGGTACTATTTTAATGGAAACCTTTCTAAAATTCGTTGTCCATTGTCTTTCATTGGTGTTCATAAAGATGACTCTATTGCACTTTTACTGTACATATATATGTGTATGTGTCTACATAATATATATGTGTATATATATATGTAGCATAATTCTGCATTTTTGCTTTTGAGTTTTTCTGTCTTCATTGCTGTCAAGATGACAAGCTGCTGTTCTCACTGTTGTCATTATACTGATTTCTAACAGTTAATGTCCCCGTACTTCTCCCCTCTTTAAAAGTCCAGTTCTGAAATCACAGAATGACACACTTGAATTGGAAGGGACCAGAGAGGCAAAAAGTATTCCGTATTACGACATGCCTAGCAAGTGTTCTGGCCTGTGCTTGAAGACATCCAGTGAAAGGGAGCCACTGTCTCCACTTTTGGACAGCTCTTAATTATTAGGAAGACTTTGGTGACATCAAGCCTACATGCACCTTTACAACCTTCAGTAATTGTTCCTGGTTTTGCCCAGTAGGGCCAAACAGAACCTCCTGATTCCTTTTACATGAAAACCCTTCAAATACTGGAATTCTATTTGCCCTATATATAGCTTACTTTGCATATATTTATTTGCATGTTGGCTTCCCCATTAGATTATAATCTCCTTGAGGGCAGGGACTGTCTTTTGCCTCTTTTTGTATCCGCAGTGCTTAGGACAGTACTTGGCATATGGCAGGAGCTCAGTAAATGTTGCTTAATTTATTGATGCAGTTATCATACTATTTCCTCCTCTTCCCTCTTCTGGACCTTCTCTAATCCAGGCTTAATTCCCCTACTTCCTCATTTACAGGTTTAAGGCCCTTTACCATTCTGATCGCTCTCATCCAGATATTCTCCATGTCCTTCCTAAACTGTGGCCCTCAGCCCTGGGCAAAATACTCCAGAGCTATTCTCACAATATAATTGAATATCATCACATTGGCTGCTGTATCATAGCTTAAAGTTTACTAAAATCTCTAGATCTTCAGGCAAATTGCTTTCCTAGCTGTGTTTCTACTCTTGGTACTTAGGAAGATGACTTTTTTGAACTTAAGACCTAATTGTTGTTATTATTATTTCATTTTATTAGATTCAGCCCAGTGTCAGTAATGTTTTAGATCCTGGCTTGATCTTCCAGCCTTGTTTCTTTTCTACTTTTATCAGAATACTGCCCTACCCCTTTATCCAAATCACTAACAAAAGTGTCAAACGTTGGGCTAAGCACAGATTTCCCTGGGGCATTCCACTATAGACCTCCTTCCAAGTTGACATAGAACTATTAATAACTCTAGTGTTTAACCAACAAATACCACATCCATCTAATAGGGACTATTATTTAGACCAGTGGTATCAAACTCAAATAGAAACCTTCCATAAGGATCCCTGTGGACGGTAATATTGACTTAGAAATCCACATATTAACATTGTCAATGTTCTATTATATTATTATTTAATTTGTTATATTTCCCAGTTATATTTTAATCTGGCTTGGGAGTTTGACACCTCTGATTTAGACTGCATCTCTATACTTTTTTTTTTCCATAAAAACAGAATGAGTTACTTTGCCAAATTTTTTTGCCAAAATTTGGGTAAATCTGTGCCTTACAGAGGCTTAGTGGCATGATGTATGTAGCAATGGACTTAAGCATCAGTGAGACCTGAATTTGAATTTGAACTCAGATACTTAAAGCTAGCTGTGTAACCACCCAAGGCTAATCACTTAACCTTTGTCTGACTTGGTTTCATATATAAAACCAGGATAATGATAGTACCTTTTTCCAGGATTGTTGAAAGGATCAAATGAGATAACCCCTTTGTAAAGTGCTTTGCAAAGCTTAAAACATATAATACTGGCTATAATTTATTAATCATTTGAAAAATTTTTTTTGCTTTTTCCATCCATGGTCATTCTTTTTTTTGGCAGAGAACCTGCAATATAAAAATAGAGCAGCTCTGCCTTCTCTTTGGTATCCTTTTTGATCCTCCTCCTTCCCCTAATCTATCTCTTTTTTTTAATCTTTTTTTGTTATACTTAGCTTTTCTCACCAGCCTCAGCTGATTCCACACTTTAGCACTTCTGATAGTATTCTTAAAAAGGACTATGTATTCACCCTCTGTTTGGAAGCCTTTGCTAACATGCTTTTTTTTTTTTAATCTTAAGTTGGTTGGACAGTCTTTAGCTCCTCCATATCTTCAGACAGCTCCAGTTTATATTCATCAGAATTGTGTTCTTTTCTGTCTCCAGCATTGCTTTCTTGCATTTTCTATTCTTCCTGGGCTGATTTTTTTTGGATTTTAACCCTATCTTTTCTTCTAAACTCTTTTGACAGCTGCTCTTCCCAAATAAAAAGTACATGTGAGATTCTGCTTAGGTTTCCTTCCCTCTCTATTACAGAGTCTTAAGTGAGGTAGTCACTTTTACTTTACCAGTATGCTTCTTAACTGTAAGTGAAAATCAGATCCAGCATAGGGTTTCTTTGTCATCAACATCTGTTAAACACTTGCTGTGTGTGTTTGGTGGGACTGAAATGACCAAAAAACAACAACACCTGGGACTGTGCTAAATACTGGGAATATAAAAAACAAGGAAGAAGAAAGACAGTCCCTCAAGGTCCTTGCATTCTAATGGTGGAAGTCAGTACATTAAAGAACATGAGGGGAAGGGAGAGAGGTACCCATATAGGACCATGGTAAAGAAAGAATCCAGAAGGGTGGGAGTGATGCCCACAGAGGAATGTGGGTATAAAATATGGCTGGCCTGAGCACCTCCTTTAAAATAGAGGTGTTCCTGACTCTAGGCCTAGTCCTCTACTCACTATGCCACCTAGATGCCTATAGGAGATTACAGTGATAAAATTCCTTCTATTCCTCCTGCCTTTGATTTTTTTCCCCCCATCTAAAAGCTGTCCTGTCATGCTTTTCCTCTCTGGCTCTATTTCCTCACATGAAGATAACTTCATATATATTGCTACCCATCTTCCCCCTTTTTACCTAACCTGTTCCTTATGAATAAGATAGATTCATCCAAAGCTACATTTCAGTTTTGCATGTCAACAAAACCTATAAGGAGGTCAAATTTCTCCCCTTTGTGTTAGACCATCACACTATTTTGCTTGTTTAACAACTTTGAGTATTTGTGTATAGTTTAGTTATTTATTTTTGTTTTTCTGTTTTGTTTTGTTTTGTTTTTTTGGTTGGGCAATGGGGTTAAGTGACTTGCCCAGGGTCACATAGTAAGTGTTATGTGTCTGAGGTCACATTTGAACTCAGGTCCTCTTGAATCCAGGGCCAGTGCTCTAAGCGCTGACCCACCTAGTTATTTAATATTGGAAGGTAGTGGTTTTTGTCCACTCTCCTTTCTTAAGACTTGTTTACTATGAACTTCTGGGTGTCTGTTACTACTCTCCTTTATTCACAGCTACTGTCAATAGCAAGAGTTCTTAACCATTTTTTGTGTGTCACAGACCCCTGTGGCAATCTGAGGAGGGAAGCCTGTGGATTGATCATGCTGAACATGTTTTAAAATGATAAATATAAGCCAGCTTTCAAAGGAAACCATTTATTTTGAAATAAAGATTGTTTTTTTTTTCCATTCCAGGTTCAAGACTCTCCCCCACCTGTCCATTAACCCTTGAATCACAAGTCTACAATATCCCCGATCTCTAATATCTATCTTAAAAGACACTACTCATAATATTATTTTAGATTTATTGATTAAATGCTTACAGTAAGTATAGTAATAACTTTTCCTAGAAAAGCTCCAAATTAAAATTTATGTAATTATAAAATACAAAATTATATTCTACCCATAATTATTAAAACTCCAAATATAAAATTATAAGATAATCCTAAGTATTTTATGTGGGACATTCTATAAGAATTAAAAGTAGTAATTCCAGCAAGACCTCCATATGCTTATATTATCTGCAAGATTGCATATTAAATTTCTTTGTTGAATATAAATAATATTTTACTGAAATAAGTTATTGCTGGGAAGATGCTTAACAAATACAGTGGTTGTATATAAACTTAATTTCACTGTTGGACATTTTTTTTGAATGAAGTTTTACAATATTTGGCTTAACACCAAACACAGTCTTAAATCTGGTTCTGCATTGAGTTTATCTCTGTATCTTGATTTAAAGCAAGAATAAAGTGAAAATGCTCGCCCACGCAAATATGTTTTGTAAAGTGGTAGGAGAGTTTTACAGGTTCTCTTCCTGAGATGTGAAAGAATTTCTTAAGATGTAATGTTCTTCTCTTTGTCAGCTAGCATATCAGCTATACTCTTATAGAAACTGCTGAATGAATGACTGGTGTTGCCAACCAGTTCACTTGAAAATCTGCCAGGTAGAAGAATAATAACATAAGCAGAGGGTTAAGTTTAAATCAGAAAACAGATTTAATACTGCAATGAGAAGCAATATAACGTTTGTTTCTCCAGAATGTTTGTGATGGTATTAGGATGGCTTTTAATGTGCATTCCTCAAATTGCCTGACATTTGTGTTGCTAGAATACAAAGGTTCATAGCATCTTGATTATGTGGTTATACAAGTGATGAGGTATTATTACAGGTAATGGGAGAGCAAGGAAACCACTCTGGCACAGGGTACAGAACACAAATGAGGATTCCGCCTAAATGCTCTAAGAAATAAGCCTTTTTTAGCTTGTGATATCTTATTCCTTGAAATATAATTTCAATATGTGAAAATATTGACTATGCCTCTATTATGAAGGACCAGATTATGAGGGGCTTTAAGTGCTAAACAGAGGATTTTATATTTTAGTGGCAATAAAGGGAAATATATAGAAGCTTCTTGAGCGAAGAATTACACATGTGGTCAAGCCTGTGGCTTAGGACTGCACGGAATAATCTTATTTCATAAAAGTGAAATTAAAATGTATCTTTAGAAATTCAGACATATCATTGGTGACCGTTAGACATTAATGAAAGCACTAAAAGACTCATCTGATTTCGTTGAAATTGACAGAATTATTAGCAAGGTGTCAAAGGCATTTCTGTTTACTCCGTGCAGGTTTGATTATGCAAGTTGTTCGTAAATGCCCTTATTGGCATTGTTCCTGAGGATTTGACTTCTCTAACATATAAAACCTTGATGTAGGAAGTTGAGGTTGGTAGCAGTCCTAAGTGTTATGTTAGACATCGTAAATACCCTGTATAATTCTGTGTACCTAGCTCAGGATTAATGGAATTCATGAGCAGAAAGACTTGGGACTATGAAAAGTTACAGAATATCATAGTCTAGCCTAATGGCAGAGGGCTCACTGTTTATTAATAAATAGTTGTTCAGAAGTTGTGAAAGTTCTGACAAAGAAAAGTGAAGACAAAACGCCAGCTTACATTTTTGTAACACTTTGTGGTTTACAAAGGAACTTTTCTCAGAACAGCCTTTTGACATGGATGAAATATTATCCCCATTTTGCAACTGAGGATAATAATCAGAGAGATTAAGTCACTTGCTAAAGTTTACCTTGATAATAAGTAGCCAGGAGTGCCAGGATTTAAACCTGGATTTTCACATGTTCTTACCACCTCTGTTAGAGGAATTTAATTTTTTGGCAAATGAATCCCTCTGCTGATATATTAGAACACCCAGTGGACAATCAGATCAAGTTGACAAGTATTTATTAATCACTTACTTTGTGCTGACTGTTGGGGACACAGAAAGGTGGGAGGGGAGACCCTAGTTCCTGCTGTCACGAGGTACATCTCCTCTCAAATGTTTTTATTAATATCTTGTTTTGTTTTGTTTTGGTTTTTTGTTTAGGCAGTGGGGTTGAGTGACTTGCCCAGGGTCACACAGCTACTGTTATGTGCCTAAGGTCAGATTTGAACTCAGGTCCTCCTGGTGCTCTATCTACTGCACCATCTAGCTGCCCCTCAAATGTTTTTAAGTTGCCATCCCCACCTTTTTTTAAAGGTGGAAGTCATTGGATAAAATAGTATTCATTTGAACAAAATTGTCATGACAGCCCCAGCTTTTATATAGTGTATCCCTTGGTTTAAGGAAGGGGTTTCTATCAGATTGACCAAATGCTACATGTGGAACTTTCCAAACTGTTTAACACAAACATGCTGTGATCACAGAGATTATGTAGCCTTCCGGAGTGCCACCCAAAGAAAGAGGAGACCTGGTGTGCACCTTCTGAGCAAGGAAGAGAATAGGCCTAAAAATTACCTGATTGTGAAATTCTTTTTCTAAGAAGCACTTAATCTAGCAATACCTCCATTACTCTGGGTGCCATTTATCTGGCCACACAATTGGGAAACATAACAAAGGAAACAAAATGTCATGAGCAAAGGAAGATGTCACAAAGTCCATGCCCTGGAAACTCATTTACTTGAGTCATAGGGGAGAATTCTTTTAGGTTCTTATCAAACCTGTTTATTCTTCTTTCCCACAGTTCTAACCAGCTTTATTAGTGGGTTCATTAAAACCTCAGCAAATTAAGGGAGAGAGTACAGCACAACCCCATAGGGCTGGTACTGGGGTGTGGCAGAACAGGAAAAGGAGCTGGGCTCTGCAAGAGGCAGATCTTGCAGCCCTAAGAAGAGGCATCTCAGTTTTCACCAGCAAAGGAAGAAACAGAACTCTGAGGAGTCTTGGAAAGAACCTCAGAGTCCATCCAATTTCATCTATATCTCTTTCCCCCCAAATGGCCATCCAGATGTCACTGGAAGACCTAGGGGTGAAAGGACCTCACTACTTTCTGAGGCAGTTCATTCCACTTTTAGAGGAAAACTGTAATCCATAGGTTTTCTCTTAGACTTCAGCCCCAACCTACCTTATTTTTGGCCTTTATCTTAGGAAAGGAGATTCCAGGACACTTATGGATATATTTCACTTTCAAATCAGTTTATTTACAAAAGCCAAATAAATACCCTGTAATTGAAAAAGGAAAAGAGGTTTTGTTGTAGTAAATACCTTGGTTCTTCTGAGCCCTCTGCACCAGACGTTTAAATAGCTAAAGTTTTTAGAGAGAATTGCATGAACCGCTCTCCCCCCCCTTTAAAAAAATTCTAACTGCTGTGGTTGAAAATCTACATCCACTTATTGTTGCTAGCTCTGCCCTTCAGGAACAAAACAGAACAAAGCTAATTAATCTCTGTTTTGTACCTGTCAGTCTTCCAAATAGTAGAAGACTATAACCTTTGTCTTATCAGTCAGTAAACCTTTAATAAACATCTCTTATGTACCAGGCACTATGCTAACCTCTAGGGATACAAAAGCAGGCAAAGACAGCCTCTGCCATCAATGATTTTACCATCTAACATGCAAATAAATATATACAGAGCAAGCTGTATACAGGATAAGTAGGAAATAATTAACAGAGGGAAGGCACTAGAATTAGATGGATTGGAGAAGACTTCCTATAGAAGTTGGGAGTTTGGCCTTAAAGGAAGCCAGGAAAGTCGGTAGGAGAAGCTGAGGGAGGGAAAGCTTTCTGTGCGTGAGGGACAGCCAGAGAAAATGCCAAGAGATGACTGTCTTGTTCATGGAACAGCCAGGAGTCCCAAGACATTGGACTCCCTGCCTTCTCTAAGCATATCCTTACTTCCTTCAGACCATCCTTGCATTGTCTTTTTCCCAGTTTCCTCACCAAAACAGATATAATTAGAAGATGATAGTAGTGTAGTCTTATATCATAGAGGATAAACCACCCTACACATATCCAAAGCAAAGCTGCAAAAGGCTTTATCACAGTATAATGACTGATGGCATAATCGTGACCTGGGTTTTTTTTTTGTTTGGTTTTTTTGTAGTTGGGAAAGTGGAATATTTTTTAGAAAGATTTCCAAATGTACCAGTTAGAATTTTAAAAAACAAAACAAAACACCTCCCTAAAAAATTCAGTTAACCAGAATGTCCCATGCTGAGGGCTCATGCTAGCTAAGAGTGTTTACTACAACATAAACCTCACCTTTGGTTTACAGGCTTTCTATCTTTGCCAAATTTATTTGGCAGAATACAAAGTGAAACTTAATAAGGGTTGCCCTGGAACCTCCTTTCCTGGCGTTGTCGGCGGAGAAAAAGATGGATGAGGTTGGTGGTAATCTGTTATATGAACATGATCACCATATTTGCAGTCCCAGAGGACCAAGAGAACCATGCATATTCTGTATGTTGTATTGAGTTTATTATATTGTAACATTTTAATACAGGAACTGAAGTTTTAGGACAGCTGGACTTTGCACATAAGAAAGCTTATTGATTAATAGCTGTGATGTTAATAAAGAGCTTGAATTTTTCCCCCTCCTTATTTATCTTAAAAAACAAAAACAAACTCTTTGTAAACCTTGACCATCATGTTCTTAGTCATTTCTATCGTTCTTTATAAGAGTAAACCATAAGATTCAAAGGGGTCTAAAGGAGTCATCTGAGGGCCTTTGGTCCCGTTCTTTGGATTCCAAACACTGGATTTGTGAAAGGAGGTAGGAAGGAGGGAAGGTCCTTTAAAATCTAATCTGCTTCCCAATGGAATCATATGTATATGTATTAGATAGCAAACTTTTCAGACAGCTTTAGTCAATCTTAACTCATCTCTCTTCCCATTAACACTATGATTAGCCTCCCTTATCCTTTTGACCTCTAGCAACTTCACCCCATTTGAACATAGCTGCGAGCCAGCAAGAATTCATAAAAGGTCTTAGCAGACAAACCAGATGTTTCAAAGTTCATGGTCTTATTCATAAGAGAAGCACTCATTAGACTTGCCCATAGTAATAGTGGTATAGTCTCAGATTGAGGGCCTGAGGGGTTATCTCTGATTTCTGAATCCATGACAAATTAGAAGGAACAATTAGGGATCAGTCAAAAGAAACTCATCAAGGTTATAAGAAGCAGGCATAAAGCTTGCACGCATCTAAAAAATTGGGGTCGTTTAATGTTGTTGTTCCATTCTTTTGGTTGTGTACGACTTTTCCTGTCCCCATTTGGGTTTTTTGGTGGTGGTGGTGGTGTTTTTGGCAAAGATACTAGAGTGGTTTGCCCAGGGTCATAGAGTAAGTGTCTTCAATCTTCCTGACTTCAGGCCTGGTATGCTACCCACCGTGCCACCTAGCTGCCTCACTCATTTAATGGAAGGGTAGTCAACCATAAACAACTCAGTAAGTCCTGAGGATATTTCTGTATTGCATATTCATATTTGAAGTTTGTAATGAATACGTCATTAAAAAGAAATTAAGTTGTATTCTGAAAATATTGCTTAAGATGGGGAAGCGATTTAACTCATTTTTGAAAGGCTTCCTCTGAAGTAGGTTTTTTTTTGTTTTGTTTTTTTTGTGTTGAGGCTTCAGGAGGAGATACATTTTAGTTACTTAGAAAATTTACTTAACTACTGTGTGGGATAGCGACCCCAACCTAAATTAAACTCAGAGACTTCTCGAAGTGGAAAGCAAAGGTTACCTTGTCTGCTCCTCCAATACACGTGGAGAGGGAGAGAGAGACCGCCTAACAGGGGCTGCCTTATAAAAGCAAATCTCCGCCCACCATGAAAACAAGTCTCCACCCACCACTATCCCTTGCCCCCTTAACTGGGGGTGGGCTTACATTCTAAGCTTGAAAGGTTCTTCCTATCCCCTTACCGGGGGAGGTGGGGCTTACATTCCAGGCACGAAATTCAAAGCCAAGGACAAATGGCTCAGGTTGGGGGTGGGGCAGGGCTTATTCTTTTTGTTAAGTGCTTAAAAACAGGGTCTGAGTGGGGGAGGATTTTGAAAGTAATAATCAAGAATTATTTGACCCTTTGAGGAGCCTTCACTTCTGAGAGTTCATTTCTCCCACTACCTTCTGAACTCATTACCTTCATTACACTGAGAAGTCTTCACTGGGACATCCCATTCAGTCCCTCCTCTTCTTCTATACTATCTGAAGACTTCTCACATCCCACTAAATCTTAGTAACCATCAGGGTGGTCTCAAACTGGCACTCAACCCTGACTCTTCAGAACCATGAGCCTGATTTCTTTCCCTTCTATCTTGACCAAAATGGGACAAGGAGTCCTGCATAAAGGGGAGACACAGCGGGAGTAGGATAATTCCCTTCAAATGTTGCAATCTAAGTGTTTTTAGAAATACAATACAATTTAGAAACAATTAACTTAAGATAACATCATTTACATTTCCATATAATCACATACCGAAATTATCATTCCTATGATAGCGCCTTTCACATTAAATCTGAATTCAAATTCTACTCAGCTCTCTCTCCAACTATCACCCCTTTAAGTAAATACAGGCATTGACAAATCAAGGGGGTAGCCCCTTCATAATACAGAGACAGAGACCCAAAAGAAAACAATAATAATGCAATTGTCCCTTTAAGATTCAAAAAGCCTTTTCTTCTTATACAGCTGTCTGGCAGAAGAACATCATCAGTGAAGTCCTCTGGTCCTTGGTATTTGCTCCAGCCATCTCCAGCACAGCATCTCAGCATCTTCTTATCTTCTTGTAGGAACCAGCTTTCTGTCCATTCTCCTGCAAAAGTGATCTTCAAGAAATTCACATCAGAACCCAGTGTCCACAGGCTCCAGTACATACATAAATATATTAAGTAGGATCTTAAATTTTTCAGTCATGCCGTGTTTCACTGATGACATTTACAAAATAAACCACAAGCCATTCTCCTTTTAACATTGCTAATTGTAACAAAACTTTAAACAAGTATGATATTATCCAAATAACAAAATAACATTCTCACAAACCCCTGACCTAATTGTAAAGAACCCTAACTCATGGGAACACACACAGGAGCACTAGTTCCAGTTCTATAGTAACCTAAGATGTTCCATAATCTCACATGGCCTAAGGAACATCTCTAAAATGAGCCCTAAATAGCTTGCATGCCTTTCCACTCTTGTTCATAAAACCTTACTAAATTGGTGTAAAAGTTCTTAAATAACACAAATTCCAGAGTATTATTAAGGAAACTGAATTCCTAGTTATCACAGAATCCCTCATAAGTCTTTAGTTAAAGGCGCAGAGATGGTTCACTTTTCCCAGTCACACAGGACTAGGTCCAAACAATACAACAAAGTTTTCTCATAATTCGCAAAATCGCGTAATTACATTAAGTCAGGTACAGATTAAACTAATCAGAGAGCCCACAATAGACTAGTTTTGAGAAGAGAGATTTACATGTAATCAAGATAACAAAGAAAACCTTAGACATGAACCATACAAATCAATACAATCAGTATTACCAATGTTAACTAACATTAAGTTCCTTGCTCATGTACAATAGGTTTAATTTATAGGCAGTTCAAAATGGGAGCTCTACTTCTCTGGCTTAGTGTAAAAATCCAAATCTGTGATCTTCTTACCTAAACATGCTTAAAGCTTGGATTTCCATGACAGATACATTTTGGAAGCCAATCGTATACATCTGTATATAATTCTTAGAGGAATCAGTCTAATCCTTTTGCTTTTCTCAAAATTTGCTATCCTATTTAATTAGACATCTATCACATTACACCTTTGTCTTATTATTTTGTCTAAATATTTCCTCTCTAGGAGGATGTTATCCCTATATTATTATTTGTTCATGAATGTAAATTAAAATTGTAAGCTATTCATACTTGCATCGTATTATGATAACTCAGAGATGTTCCAGAGGGACAAGGTCATATATCATATCAGAAGGAAAGAACTTCCATAGCTCTATTTGATTCCAGGCATGAGTCATATCTGATAGCCAATCTTGCAGTCACTGGATGTTAAAAGCAGGGCTTAGGATTAATCAGGTGGGAATTTTTTTCCTTTTCAGAAAGGAAATAGCACAATTGGGAAATAGAGTCAGGAAGATCCTACCTAGGCTGTGTCCAAGGTCATCCTCAAAACTCTTCCCAGGCACAGAATCCACTTTTATCAGTTCTCAGCCTGCAGCACATGCCATTCTACTATTGGCTTCATGACAACTCAGACAATTATCCTGGTAATCAAAGCTCACAACAATAGTAAATTTCTGTCCCACAAAATCACATATCCTAGATAATAAGAATTTAATCTCACATTGTTAACAGTAAGAGACTGATCATGGACCAAATACTACTGCTCTCATAATTCCTTTAAACAATGGATTACAGAAATTTAGACGCTTTAGTATTAATCGCTAGCTTTAGATCTCTGACACTGCTCCCATTGAGACTGTTTCTCTAGAAGCACCCAGTTAAGTCCAGTCCAAGAATACAACAAACCCAGGAACGAAACTCTAAGTTCATAGTAGGTTTGGACATAATTTTCTTGCAAATAGAAATTTAGTAGGCTCTCTAAAAAGAGTATCAAAGATTTCAAAATATTTTTTTGTAATAGTATCTCCCTTTCTCAAAAACAGCTTACAATTTTCTAATTACCATAAAATTCTTCTTTACCTAAATTCTCTAGTCAAAAGGTGTCGGTATGAGAATTATGATATTTGACAAAATAGTTTTGTTTTTGTTTTTGTTTTGCATAATTATCAAGTTTCTTTTCACACACACAAAATACTTTTACCAGTGCTTGGCTTAAACAATAACTCCAAATAGCTTAGTTAACAATTTTAAGCTTCATAAGTGAAAGCCAGATAATTCCAGCTAAAACTTCCCTTTAAACAGAGACAAAACTTGGAGGTTCTCATTTCTTAAATTACAATACTTAAAAGGAAATGTTACAAAACAGGACCATGTAGAATGTCCCAACAGCCCCGATTCATTCGTTTTTGTTTTTGTTTTTTTTTGGCTAGGCAATGGGGTTAAGTGACTTTCCCAGAGTCACACAGCTAATAAGTGTTATGTGTCTGAGGCCGGATTTGAACTCAGGTCCTCCTGAATCCAGGGCCAGTGCTCTATCCACTGCGCCACCTAGCTGCCCCCCTGAAGGCACAATTCTTAATTTAACATGCTGGGTTATAAAATAGATTGCCCTTCCAACAATGTAACTAATACAATTACTTACTAGATTACATCACGTTCAGAAATATGTAAGCAGTATGTTAAAAACTTAGAAGAGACCCAATAAAGATCTTTCTTTCTTTCTGAATTCTTTCACCAGGTCTAGTCTCCTGGGGCCACTCCCACCCCACTGGACTGGCTTTTCTCTATTATCTGCGCGCTAGCCCATCATTGTCTTTTTACTGGTCCAATATCCTCGGGCCACATCCTGATTCAACCACAATGACACTCCCAATCAGGAATTTGGTGGCTGGTAGCCTGGATTTCCCCCAGGCCTACTAGTCCCTGCCTTGAGTCTGGCCCACGTGGCCCATCCCTCAACAAACCCAGTAGTTGGCCTAAAGAAGGCCTGGGTCGAAAAACAAATATGTATACATACACACACACACACACATATTTTTTTTATTTTTCCAATTTCTAATTGAGGTCCTAATATGAGAGAATACCTCATTAATTCCAAATACATATCAATAAGGTTTTTTTTTACAATAAAATATGTTTGTATCACATAATTATAAAATTATTCCCAAAATTGTAATAAACTTTGAAATAACCCATTATCAATATGGATGTATGCACTCTCAATCACTTTGAAGAGAGAATAATTCATCTCATCATTAATATGTTGAAACTATAACTTTAAACCTCCACATATATATTTTTTATAATGGTCAAGATTTTAAATGAAAATCTCCTATCAGTCTTATAATCAAATATACCTTACTTGGTATTTAACAGTTTTAAATTATCTCATCTTTATCACTAAAAGACCCATTCAAGAGTTACCTAAACACCATTTCTACCTCACAGTGGTTCCTCAAATTTTACAATCTAAGAGTTTTAGAAATACAGTACAATTTAGAAACATAGTAATAACTTAAACAATAAAGTTCAGATAACATCAGTTGCATTTCCAGATTATCACAAGTAGAAAATTATTGATCTTATTATTCTTAGTACTTTAAACAATTACATTAACTAATAATACCACATCTCATAACAGTAAACTTAAATCCAATCAGATCCGAATTTATAATCATTAATAATAAACAATTAAAAACATTTTTGTTTTAAATCCAATACTTTTGGCCCTTTAAAAGGAAATATCCTCCACAAATTTATATATTCCCTTGAAAAGACACGTGGTAACAATCCCTGCTCTAAATCCTCCTTTTCTCTCCTACTTCCTAAAGGGAACTAAGAAAAAAGTCCCCAAATTTTATTTATTTATTTGTTTTTTTATTCCAAAAGTTTCCAAACCTTTTACTCTCAAACCCTCCATTCACTCTCATTCACACCACGGACACAAACAGAAACACAAAACGTACAACAGATTGCTGCAGAGTCCTCACATCATATTTAATCCAAAAAAAATTTTTTTTACCTTTCCCTTTTTATTTTGGTAGTTCGTTCCAATCTTGGAGTCTACTCCCTAAAAGACTACCTTCTTTAATATCAAATGGCAGTTTCTGGTTTACTACTTCAGACTGCGGTTTGCCCATAATTTTCTTACCTATATGCAATTACACAAATGAATTTGGCTGAGAGAGATTGCTCTTCTTCTCTCCGAGTCAGTGACTCAATAGATTAACTAACAGAAGAGGTCATCCTGCCCCCTTACAGTCACCCGAATGCTCTCTCAGTGTCCCCGGAATTTAGTTGGGCGGGGTCGCCCCCAGCCCCAAGTCAGAGACTTAGCAATTAGTTAATTTAGCTGAGGGTTGTCGCCTTCCCTCCAGGTCAGGGACCTACTAAATAAAGGGGACATTTGAGAGCTGCTTTTGTCGGGCTGTATGCATACAACTCATGTGAGTGATCCGATTCTTCACTCTAATTCACTCTATTCACCGAGGCCAGCCAGCTTCACACAATCTTATAGCTGCCCTGTGTTTGCTTTCCCCCTTATAGCTGCCCTGCGTTTGCTTTCCCCCTTGAGCGTCTCTCTTCGAGACCTTACCCAAATGGAAACAGGCTCCCTAAATCTGGTCTGAGGGCTACAGAGAAATCTCCAAGGGCGCCCTAACCCCCAGGATCCAGGCGGTAGTCTGTCTTACAGATGGGCAAAAAATCTCGGTGGGATCTCCAAAGTTGTGTGGGACAGCGACCCCAACCCAGACTAAACTCAGAGACTTCTCAAAGTGGAAAGCCTTTATTACAGTCTCGTGAGATGGCTGTCTGCTCCTCCGATACACGTGGAGAGAGAGAGAGACTATTATTAAAAGCAAATCTCTGCCCACCATGAAAACAAGTCTCCACCCACCACTATCCCTTACCCCCTTAACTGGGGGTGGGCTTACATTCTAAGCTTGAAAGGTTCTTCCTATCCCCTTACCGGGGAGGTGGGGCTTACATTCCAGGCACGAAATTCAAAGCCAAGGACAAATGGCTCAGGTTGGGGGTGGGGCAGGGCTTATTCTTTCTGTTAAGTGCTTAAAAACAGGGTCTGAGTGGGGGAGGATTTTGAAAGTAATAATCAAGAATTATTTGACCCTTTGAGGAGCCTTCACTTCTGAGAGTTCATTTCTCCCACTACCTTCTGAACTCATTACCTTCATTACACTGAGAAGTCTTCACTGGGTCATCCCATTCCATTACCTAATTCTCTGAAGATGCTGCATTAGTAAATTCTGAGTCTACTGTGTCAGGGGAGTGAGAAAAAGGAAGACAAGTCAAGTATTCATGTTTCTAAGATAGTTCAATTCTGCAGTCATGTAATGTTAGAACCATGGAACGTCTTGGAGACCATCTAGTCTCAGACTCCCCACCTCACATAGGAGGGAAATTGAGGCCAAAAGAAGTGATTGACTTGATCAGGATAATATAGTTACAGAGAAAGAAGAATGATAAAGGAGCACATAAGTCTTACTCAGCTCCCATTTCTACAGTGACAGTGGAAAGCCTTCTAGTAGTACACCTCCTTTGGACACAAGGCTACTCTAGCTAAGTGAAAGGAGGCAGACAGCATCAGATTAGCCATCAGGTGACTGTTTTTGCCAAAGATAACTATGAAGACTCTTCACTAAAACATGGAAGGCTTTTGATCTGTCTTGGTAGATGGAGAGTACTCATATTGAAATAATAGCTTTTTTAAAGTATTGAAAGAAATACTAATTGAGATAGTGAGGGAGGAGAAAGTGTCATTATAATTGAAATGTGGTCTGGACCTTGAAAGAGAAAGAAAGAAGGAATCAAGCGTTTGTTAAGCACTTACTATGTGCAAGATTTTACTCAGATGAGAGCAAAAAGATAACCCCTGCTCTCAAGAAGCTTACATTCTAGTGGGGAAGGCTGCACATGAAAGGGAACTGAAAAGGTAAATGGGGGAAAGATGAAAGTGGTGGTGCTGGGGGCAGGGGGGTGTTTGAAGTCCACAAATTCTGGAGCATATCCAGGAGAGAAATGAAGAGTGACCAGCCTGAACCTCCACAGAATGGAAGTCCCAGTAAGAACTTGCCAGTGGGTAGAGAGAATGGATATGGCAGAGGAATATTTCAGAATGAGAAGACCTCAGAGGGTAGTTAGATGTATCAGGGCAAGGAAACCCTAGGTCCTGAAGTAAGTTTTAGGATTAAGTAGCAGCTAAGGTATAGTTTTGAACTCTGGAAAGTTAGGAGCTAGAAGGGGGAGATGCTGGATTTTGAGTCAGAGGACCTGGTTTCAGATCCTGGTGTCTGCTTCTTATTAGCTGGGTGACTAAGAGAGATTTACATAACCTCAGCCTCTCTGGGTCTCGGTTTCTACCACTGTAAAATGGGGAGGAGGAAGGGTTGGGTTAGACTAGAATGATCTAAGGTCCCTTCCCCCTTTACATTTGCATTCCTATCTCCTATTCCCTATTTTCCTAGGTACCCGTTATAGTGCTAGAAAGCAGGTGCCAGGAGAATGAGGATAGTAGAGAGCGTTTAAAGTTCCCAGTCAAAAAGGAAAATGAGTATGATTCCAGATATCCGGCTTTTTTAAATCAGGAAATGCAGTTTGTGGCTCTTAAAGAATAAAACATGGAATTTGATGTTTCACTACCTCATTGATGCCCCTTCTTAACTATCCTTTTCTGGCAAAATACTGGGGGATGCTAATCCCAACACTGAGCATGCTCTGTAAATTTTTCTTGGTCAGCAGACCCACTTGAAAAATCTGACTGAACCGCCTTGACATTATTAATCTGATGTTGGCAAGCAAGCCCTGGGGAAAGAGCCTTGCATTTTTTGCAAATGTGGATGAGGCTTTTAAATAAAAATCTAGTTGATATCCTTTGATGGTTATGCAGTCTTTGTAAAAACTTTCTCTGGTTGGGATTACAGCTTTAAGCCTGTGGTTTTCATTCATCCTGGGATCCAGGATAGCATTTACTTTAGATGGTGTAGGAAGGGAGCTTCAAATCAAAACTCTTACTTTGGACAAAATTGAGTTGCTCCAAAGTGGATTCTGTGCTAGTGCATTCATTTTAGTTGGATGTTTAACATTGATTCTGTCTTCTATGTATTTTAAATGAAACTGAGCTAGGGGATGAAGTGAATAGAGCACTGGGCTTGGAATCAGGAAGGCTTCTCTTTCTGAGTTCAAAGGTGACCTCAGACAGTTGCTGGTTTTGTGACCCTGGATGAGTCATTTAACCCTGTTTGCCTCAGTTTCACTTCTGAAAAATGAGCTGTAGAAGGACATGGCAAATTGATCCAGTATCTTTGCCCCAAAAACCCCCAAATGGTGTTATGAAGAGTTGGATGGGACTGGAATGACTAAACAAGAACAAGAACAATTAGCATAACTAGGGCTTAAGGATGCTGTACTTGGCAAATGCTAAATTCTTGGAGGTTCTATTTTGAAAACCTGATTCAAATCTGGTATAACCTTTTTTCAGGCAAACAGTTCCTTACAATTAACATAGCCCTCAAGTTGTAACTTGAGGGTGCTATTTGTAATAATCTATAATGATATAAAAGATAATGCAAAATCCAATTAATCCAGGATCTCAAGGTCAGCCTTGTATCATCCAATGCATACATTTTGTGATGCAGTTTTTCTCCTAGACGCACTACATATGCCATACTTTGCAGTGTATGTAGTTTTACGAATATTCAAGAAATCATCTCATTTGTTTTTGATGGCTCATGAATAGAAGTAATGCTAATTTGTGGTATTTGATGACAAGAAATCAATAAATTTGTTTTAGTAGTAAAGTAAAAATCACTTACAAACTGAAGTGTATGAAGGCTTTGTGTAGTGTCCACTTCAAAGTTGACCCTCTGTGGCCCCATTCTTTCAGGCACTGAATGAATAGTAGCCACACCAGCTTATTATCAATCAGAATCTTTTTCTCTGCAAATTCCTTTCATTGTTTCCAAGACTACTGAGTCCTTTTAAGCTAAAGATGAAGAAACAGAGGCCCAGGAGAGTCACGCTAACATGACTTTTAACACAAGAGACAGCCTGGATTCAAACTCCAGGGCTCTTGACTCCAAATACAGTGTTTTTTCAGCCACCTAAAACAGAGAATTGATTTCAGTATTACCTATGACCTGTCTTCTCTAAAAAGTCACTGGTTTCTTTGAATTTCAATTTTCTTTCCCCATTAAAAGATCTAGTTTGTTTTCCTACAGTGGAAAGCCCCTAGGGCCTTTCCTATATGTAAGGCGAATTCATATTCTATTGGGAACTTAAACTCATTTCTGGATGATATGGCTGCAAAAACTCTCATCACCTGTCTTTATTTTCTACAAATGAGGATGTTTTGCTCTCAGCAACCAAGAAGACTCAGTCTAATCCCCCCTCCACATGTCACCTTTCCCACTTCCTCTTCTCGCTAGAAATAGGTGTGTCAGTGGGGATTTCTTTACACTCCTCCTTCACCCCCCTGATTAGCCATATCCTGATTCACTCCCCCTTTCTACCACCACCCCTCCTCCACTCCTGCCACCTGATACCAAAGCTATCATTTCTACTGTCTCAATCACCTACTCTCTGAATAAGGATTCCTCCACCTACTTACCTTGGAAGAGAGCCCCAGTTCCACAGCCCCTAATCTGCCTCTTTAAGAGCCCCTTGTACCCACTGACATGTAAGGGAGGTTTTGTACCCCTTCTTTGTCCCTTTTTGGAAATGGAGTACTTCAGTAAAACAGCCTTTCCCCTTGAATGTTTGTCGTAGGTGGCCACATCTTAAAGATATGGAAAGATGCATAACTCGAGTACTGACTAACCTTAAGTACTGTATTTTTGTCTAAGCTTTGTCTTACTTCCGTTATACAAGCTTTACTATGAAGTTAAAATAAGATGATGTTTGTAAACTTTAAAATGATATATGAAAGTTATTGGGTTTTAAAATTTTTTTCCAGTATATTCATTGGGTGGGTAGGGGGGACCACTTTGTAGCTACTCTCCACTGTTTCTGATAAACCTTACAGTTATTTAGTAAGTATATGTTAGGCCACATGATGGTGCTCATTGAAGCATTGCAGTAAAGGAGAAAGGGCTCTGGATTTTGAGTAAAAAACCTGGGTTTGAATTCTGACTTTGGGCAATGTGACGTTGGGCAAGTAGCTTTTAGCTCGGCCCCAGCTTCTTTTTTCATAAAAATGAGTGAATTGGGTCAGATGACTTCCTCTCCCCTCTAAAACCCTATGACCCTATATTTCTACCATCTTGACTTCCAGCAAGGCTCATTTTTCTGTAGAAACAGTGAGTCACCATGTATTCAAGATACGCTATGTATTAGACTCCTGTGGGCCAGAGGGGAGCCTGAGCATTATTAGTAACTAAGTTACTATTAGTAACGTCCTTTCTTTGGAAAGATATGTTCAGGGGAGCAGAAAGCTTACCTGCCGTCCACATTTTGCATTGTCTAGAGGATCTGAGTTCCCATCCCACCCACTTTACTTCCTTGTGCATTCTGTTCCTTATCTCTTAAAAAGAGAGCATTGAATTAAATCACCTTAGGTCCCTTCATATCTGTGGTAGGAAATGCACCATTAGCTCATCACCTCCCTTGATATTTGGCTGCTATTGACAGTTTTAGCTGATCAGAGTATTCTTAAACTAAGTGCATTTAAGACACATAAAGATTTATGAGTCCAGGTTAGCACAATTACGAGACTCATCACAGCACCTTAATATCGTGTCCCTGGGATGTGGCAGAAATTTTAGGAAAAAAAATACAGACCCCAGGAGTATAATTGCCTGATAATAAGAATTTGTATTTATGTAGGATTTTAAGGCTTAAAAGATGCTTTCCATGGCTAAAACAGCCATGAAGTAATTCCAGTGTAGGCCGAGAGATTAATTGACCTGCCTTGATGGTCAGTTAACTGCTATGTTTTAGAGCCAGGATTTTAAATCGAGTTATCCTGACTTCAGGCTCAGAACTTGTTTCAACAGGACAGAATGCTTGCATCTAGTTTTCTAAAAAAAAAAAATAGTTCAAAGAAAATTAATTCCATCAATCTGCCTAGAAAAAAAATCACTTTTTTTTTTGGTATCATTTGGAATTAGAGCCCTTACTTTCAAAGAACATTTGTAGCTAGTTTCTCCTCTCACAGGGCAGTACTGTCTTGATGATCTTAGTGTACCCTGGACTTGGGTGCATCAATGAAAGTGAGTTACTTTCTGATAAATTTAAATTGTTTATGTAAAATATAACATCATTGACCATAGAGATTGTGCTCGTAATGAATATTTAATTTCATTTCTCGGTTCAGGACTCCTTATGTTCTTGAAGCACCTTTGATGCAAGTTGTGGCTGCCCTATTTTTTTCCTTTAATCAGTTTTTCCCTTTAGCATTTTCAGTTAGACCTTTATTTTTCAATAATCTAGACATTTAAAAAAATTTTAACTTTTTCCCCTCAATAATATTCGAGCTCATATGTTAAATTGTATGTGGAGGGTTCAAATCTTAAAATTTGTTAATCTGAGTTTCACAGAATTTTTTTAGAACTGGAAGGGATCTCAGGATTAGGAAACTGAGGCTTTGGAAGATGAGATGACTCACCCAAAGTTATCTGGTTACTTAGTGGCAGAGCTGAGACTTAGAACCCTGTCCTCACAGTGTTCTTTCACTAAATAAACTGCTGAAAAATCTTAACAATTTTTTTCTTTTTTGTTATGGAATTAATAATCAACATACATTTCAGTGTGCGAAGAACAAAAGAGGAATTTATATGAAACTGAGAATTTCTGTAATGTGCAACTTATTATTTTAAAGTGTATGTTAAATTTAACAAAGCTGTCCCAAAATTACCTTGTGTCTTTCATGCTTTGTTGATCTTCCTTTTTTACACTTTTATCACATACCACTAACACACTCCCAAAATAGAAGCCTTCCCCTTCAAATCAAGAAAAACCAATCAAATTATTGGCTATGACCTGAAAATGTATGTTTCCTTCTGTACCTCAAGCCTATCTCATCTCTCCCAGGAGGTGGGAGGCATGTTTATCAGCATTCCTCTGATATCATAGGATCATCTGACGGGGAGAAATATAATTCATCAAAGCAAACACACATATCAATCCAGGCTGACTACATGTGCAGTGTTCCACACCTAATTCCCCTACCTCTGCTATGAAGAGAGAGAAGTACTTTTTCTCATTTCCTATTTGGGGCCAAGATGGATCACTGTAGTTATACATTGTTAAGAAGTAAAATATCACAGACCAGTTTATTCTGTCACCTAAATTTCTCAGACTAATTAGGCTGTGGCACATATTCAATTCTGAAACATTATTATTATTAATAATAATAATATAACCTCACATTTATATATATATATATATATGCTTTACGGTTTGCAAAGCACTTTGCAAAAATATATCAGTTGATCCTTACAACAACCGGTGCTGGAACTGAGGCAGATGAAGGTTAAGTGACTTTTCCAGGGTCATGCAGCTAGACTAGTGCTAGATTTACTCAGGTCTTCTTGATTCTGGCAATGAGCCCTGTGTCCACCATACCACCTAGCGGCTTCCAAAAGGCATCAGCTAATTTGGAGCATGATGGGGTGACATACACCCTTGTGATAAAAGAGGGGTTGCAGAAGACTTGGGAGCAAAGTACTAGGAAGCAGACTTGATATGGTGTTGAAAATTACTAAGTAGTTTTGATATGTACATTCAGAACTTATCTGGCAAAACATGATTGTAACCTGAAACACTATGGAAGAAATATTACAGTTTAAAACCCAGTGCAGCCACTTACTACCTGGGTACTTTAAATCAAGACCTTTCACTTCTGGTCTTCCATTCCCTCACCCTTAAAATGAAAGATTTGGATTCTGTGATCTCCAAGGCTCCTTTACAACTTTATATATAAAATCTTACATATAAATATGATTACCAGGCAAAACAGTTCTAGGGCAAACCCATTGATATATTGGTTTGTTTTTTAAAAATGTTAAAAAAAAAAAAAAGTAAATGTTCACATCACATCTCCAAACTTGGTAAGAGCCCTAAATTTGGAATTAGGGTTTAAGTTCTGCTGTGTTACTTATTACTGAAAAACAACTGAACAACCCGCTACTTATCATGTGAGACTTTGGTCAGGTGGCTTTACGTTTCTGATCTTCACAAAGAAGGGATTGGACTAGATGACTAGTTCAAATTCTATGATCCAAAGAACTACATGTGAGCTGATTGTTGAAGAGGGGATTTTCTTTGAGGTTCCTTTGAAAGGCTATCGAAAAATGAGTGTGTATTTTGGAGTCAACATCTGGGATGGGTTTTTTCAATCTTCTGTTAAGTAATCATGGTGGGGGGAAATAATTTGAGGCAAAGTTCTAGGACTGAACCATTCCATCTATGTCACTTTGTATATCCTCATTGTCTTGCATACGTATAATACCTGGCTTATTTTGTTCAGTTCAGTCATGGCTAACTCTTCATATTCCCGCAATGGAGTTTTCTTGGCAAAGATAATGGAGTGGTTTGTCACGTCCTTTTCTGGTGGATTAGCAATAGAGGTTTAAGTGACTTACCCAGGGTCACACTAGTGAGTGTCTGAGGCCAGATTTAAACACGGGTCTTTTTGACACCAGCCCCCATGCTCTCTATCCACTAAATCACATAGCTGCCTCCAACCTGGCACATAGAGGTTGTTTATTTTTTTTTAAATGCTTGTTGATGGATTAAATATTGAGATTGAAATTTTTTTCCCAGGGGGCAGCTAGGTGGTGCAGTGGATAGAGCATGGGCCCTGTAGTCAGGAGTACCAGAGTTCAAATCTGGCCTCAGACACATAACACTCACTATCTGTGTTACTCTGGGCAAGTCACTTAACTCCAACTGCCTCACTGCCGCTCCCGCCCCCCCCCAAAAAAAATGTTTTTCCCCCTTTGAGGACAAAAAACAGCTTGGGAATCTGGCTTACTTTAATTCACCAGTTTATTAAATCAAGGACATAGCATGTATTTTAAGTTCATCTGAATGCCAGTATTCCAAAAGGAGACCTTTGCTGTGAATTCTGTCCCAAGATGCTTGGGGGAGGTGGTGGTGGGTGGCTGTTCTTGGATCTGGTCCTTTAAAAACTGGTAGAATTGCAGTAAGCAAAGGAATTGGTAAGGGAAGAGACTTATTCTAGTAACTTCTTATAATTCCTTGAAGGCAAGAATTAGCTTGCTTTTCATCTTTTTAGTGTCAGTGCCATATATATGTGTATGTGTGTATATAGCATACATATGCAAATCTGTGCACATACAGTGTTCTATGATGGGGAGAGGAAAGGGTGTGGACAAGGGTGCAGAGGTAGGGAATCAAGATGCCACTCAGGGAACAGGAAGTATACCATTGGCTAAAATATAAGAGAATAATGAGAGAAGTTTGGGAAAATTACTAAAAATTAATCTAGTGCCCTGACAGATGAATAAGGATAAAGAGTCTGTGAGTAGGAAAATAATGTTTGGGAATCATCTGGATTTTAAGGTGTTAAGAGTCTGTCCTGAGGATAATTGGAATAAAAAAGAAGACAAAGCTTATACTTCTAATTGCTTTTTAGCCATATAGAGAACTTCCAAAGGTATGTTTTCACCCTAGTGAAAATGAACAGGGATGAGGAAATTCTGCATTGTATGCTATACCATGACTGCACTCTCCCAAAGCTCTAAACCCTCTGAAAGGGAAATCAGTATTCAGTTTCTCCTGTCTTGGCCTGTTAATGGAAAACAGTGGATATTAAACTAATTTATAGTATGCAATATTCCAGGCATCCTTGATTCCTTTGGTGTAGGTGTTCCCTGTCAACGTGCAAATTACAGCTCGTCGGTTAGTAAATGGTATTTGGGCCTTGCTGTAGCTTTAAAAAAAGAAACAGACCTTCATCACTCAGTAGCCAACTGGCCTCTTGGAATTTAGCCTTAGCTAGGCCTTATCCTTGGAAGACAGACACAGAGAGTTTTCCCTTGGGTGCATGCTTAGGGCATTCTACTTTGGTAGAACATGCCAGGGCATTACTGGCACATCTCTCCTTTTTTCACGTCCCCCTCCATAATGAGTCAATAAAATCGGATGGTGCAGCAGAAAAGATTTGGGTTCCTAGAACCTGGATTAGAATCCTGGTTCTTCCTGGCATGCCTCACTTTGCTTTTCTGGGCCTCAGTTTTCCGATCTGCAGAATGAGGAAGTTGGGCTAACTGACCCCTCTGAGGTCCCTTTCAGCTTTAAATGTATAAGGGTGAAATTTCAATCTTGAATACTTGAATGATGAGCTGTCTTGAACTTCATCCTGAATTCAGCAAGTGTATTTTTAGCATCTGCTGAGTCCCCAACACCCTTCTAGGCACTATGATTCTTAATTTAAAAGCATAGTTTAAATTTAATCATATTGGCTAGTTTTATAGCAAGGATGAAGTTCTTCATGCTTGTCCAAGCATGCATTTAATTACTTTAGCTGTACTGTATGTCCAGGTTGCTGCTCCCAGCAACAGTATACAGAGAAGCAAAACGGGATATGAAATGATTTTATATTTGCTTAGTGTCTTTTAATCCTGCCATCATATCTCTGAGGCTTATTTAAGCCCCACCCTCATTAAAACAAAAACTTACTTCAGGTTGCATATGGTATGACATAGATATTGTATCAAATATGATGGTTTCACTTGAAAATAAGTGAAATTGAGACTGAGCTCTTAAAATGTCTCAGGATGGCTGACATATTCTTTACTGAAACCTATTAGGAGTACTCTTTTGGGGAGGGATGAGGGATTAAGTTAATTTCTGCCCCTCCCCTTTACAGGTGAGCTGTATGTTTCAGGAATTGTAATGTTTGTTTAACTTTTTTGATTTGTTATAAAGCAGGGTTCTGGGTGTTCCAGGGAGGGATATTAGGAAATGAAAAATGAGATTAAAAATATAAAGCATTTAGTTAAATTGAAGCATTAAAGGAAGAACTTTTTTTTCCCTTGGGAAAAGGGAATGGGGAAGATTAAATATTTGCAGCAAACTAATGACTTTTTTGTATGTGAAGTGGGCTGGACCCAAAATAACCTTATGCCTCCAACAATTTACATCATAAAGGAGTAGAAGTGAAAAAAAGACATAACCCTCTCAGCCCTGGAGTTCTGAAGGATTTAATATTGATATTGGTACAAGGAATATTGTATGATAAGAGTTGCTGTCAAGAATAATAGGTACTCTCTGATCTAATCTCATTTTGTAGAGGAAGAAACTGAGGCTCAGAATAGTGGAGTGACTTGTCTAAAATCACATAGCTGAGCCTCCAGCCCAGCTCTTCAGACTCTTTGTGTGTGTGTGTGTGTGTGTGTGTGTGTGTGTGTGTGTGTGTGTGTGTGTGTGAGGGCAGTTGGGGCTAAGTGACTTGCCCAGAGTCACACAGCTAGTGATTGTTATGTATCTGAGGCAGGATTTGAACTCAGGTCCTCCTGACTTCAGGGCTGGTGCTCTATCCACTGTACCACCTAGCTGCCCCTGTTTAGACTCTTAAGACCAGTGTTCTGATGATCTGAGAAAGTAGAGGAAGAGATGCCTGTCAGACTGAAGAACTGAAAGGAGGTGACACCCCCAGCTTGGTTATTAAAGATTTCAACAGCCAAAAAAAATAGGAGGTATGGAGATAGTCTTGTCTGTTATGGAGATACACATAAACAAGAAAGGGCAGAATGAGATCAGGGAACCAGGAGAATGGTCCAGTTTGGCAGGAAGGTAGAAGAGTATAATAAAATAATGTTGGAATGTTTGGTTAGAGCCAGGCTGTGGAGGATTTGGAGCGACAGACTGAATTTTTTTAGTTGGTAGGGGAGGAGTGATCAGACTTGCGCATTAGGAAAATGACCTTTAACAGCAGTGTGAATGATAGATTGAGAGAGAGAGAGAGAGAGAGAGAGAGAGAGAGAGACTGGATTCTAAATGACCAACGTGGAGGTAAGGGATGCCGAACAAGGATAGTAACAGTGAGAGAGAATCATTTTAGCATTTATTTATTAAGGACTTGCTAGGTGCTAAGAATATAAAAACACATATGACATATAAAAACATTTTTACTCCCCTCAAGGAATTAATTCAAGAGATAACGTACCTATATAGATTTATACAAGGTCACCTTGGAGGGCATTGTCCAAGTTCTGGGGGTACCAGGAAAAAGTCTCATGCTGAAGAAAGGTAGTGCTTGAGGTGTGTCTTGAAGGAAGCCAAGGTTTCCAAGAAGGAGGTGGGGAGTGGGGAAGGGAGAGGGGACAGGCATAGGGGATAGCCAGTGCAAAGGCACCAAAGTGGATGGGAAGGTGTCATGTGGGAGGAGCTGAAAGTAAATCAGTACAGCAAAATCACAGCACTAGGGAGGAGCATTGTGTAGGAAGCTAGAGAGGTTATAAAAAGTTTTAAATGCCTAGCAGGGGAGTTTATATCTGATCCTAAAGGTAATGAAAAGGAAAGAGTGAGAGATGTAAGATGTAAAAAGGCAGGATTTGCCATTGGTTGAATGTGGTAGGTGAAATGGGGATCTGTAGGAAGAATCAAGGGTGCCTTAGTTTTCAACCTGGTTTATTAAAAAAGTGATTAGTGCCGTGGTGATAGAAATGAGGAAGTTAGGATGAGGAGCAAATTTTGAAAGGCACCCAAGTTCTGTTCTGAACATGTCGAATTTAAGGTGTCAGTGGGAGCTGCAGGTGGAGCTATCCAATAGACAGAAACAGGAGCCCAAACTATTGACTAGGGAAAGGACAGAAGGTGATAACTATCTCAAAGTCTCTAAAAAGCTGTCATGGGGAAAAGAGATTAGGATTAGACTTCTTTTTTGGTGCCAGAGGTCAGAACCAGGAGCAGTGGGTAAAAATTGCTAAGAAGCAGACTTAGATGGTGGTAAACTCTTCTTAACAATTAGAGTTGTCCAGAAGTGGAATGGACTGGCTCTTTGTTAGAGTTCTTCAGGTTGGGGCTAGATGGCCACATGCCACAGTGTTGTGAGGATTCCTTTTGTGTATGAGATGGACAAGATGGATACTCAGATCCTTTCCAACTCTGAAATTCTGCAATGATGTGGTGTGGATGTGAGTAACCTGAAGATTTGGATTCAACTCTAAATCCACAAACCCCACGGTCTTCACAATAAAGACATAGGTGAGGTCCTCTGTATGCTGAGATGAGCCTCTGAAGAGAAGCTTTGGAATAGCTTTGAGGAATGTGAGGAGAGGGAAGGAGGACAGTAAGAGACCATGCAGTGACAAGATAGTTTCCTTTAAATTAATGCACTTAATTCCCTACTGGGAAGTAATGGGATAGGGAAGTGTGCTTCCATTAGGATGACTGGGATGGCTGACTTTAGTTGTAATAGATATACACAGATTCTTCTGTCATTTGATTGCGTTTCTGACTGTAGAACACCTTTATAATGTTGATGTTTAGAGACAAGCTTAATGTCTACCTTTTGGAGTTACTAGACCTTATTAGATTTAGTTGTGCAGGAGAATACCAATATCTTTTTCTTCCTCCAACCCCTACCCCCAATTATTTTCTCTCCCTTCAAAACAAGACCTTTGTAACAAATATGCAGTCAAGCAAAACAAATTCTCACATTTGACCAAAAATACTTGTCTCAAATGCTGTACCTTAAGTTGATCTGTTCGCAGAGAAGTGATGTATAATAGCACGTATCACTAGTTCCCTGGGATCGTGATGGGCCATTGAAGTCTTTCAGATTTGTTTGCTTTTACAATGTTTATTGTCATTGTATAAATTGTTCTCCTGGTTCTGCTCACTTTACTCTGTATCAGTTCATACCAGGCTTTCTTTGAAACCTTCCCCTTCATCGTTTCAATAGTATTCCATTACGTTCATAGAACATTATTTGTTCAGCCATTACCCAGTTTATAGACACACCCATCTTTTCCAGTTCTTTGTCACTATAAAAATAACTGCCATAAGTATTTGTACACATGTCTTTTCCTTCTTTGCTCCCGTTGTATTAGGAAATACTAATACTCTGCTGTTACAATATGGCCTTAAGTCACAAAAGAACACTGCAGTCTCCAAATAATTAAAATTAAAAATCATGCCAAAGGCATTGGAGAAATCTTTGGTGGGCATAGAGAGAAGGAAATTGGGTGAAGATAAGGTTACAGAGGAGTAGTAGAATAAAGGTGACATCAAAGATTCATATGAATAAAGAAGGTGGACTAGTCACATGGCAAGAGTGAGGAATAAATCTTGGCAAACCTGTGTAAGGCTCCACTGATATCCTTACAGTGTCAAGAGAAATCAGAAAAGACCCACAGCACATGAAGTAGACCCTCCCTCCCTCTTCTGGCTGGACTTAAGAATCACACAGGATCGGCTGGCATGGGTGGGCTGGAGAGAACATCTCCTCAATGAGGTCATTTGATTGGTGAGGGGAGTGACTTGGTTTTATTGAATTAACCAGGAAGCCGTCTTTCTAAAGGTCTTCTGGCGAGTATTTCCTTTTTTTGGTTGTTAGTTCTGCACTTGAGTTTCTCTTTGTGTACTCAGTCTAGCTAGATGCCAAGGTAAATTAAATTTAGAAATCTAATGCCTTAGGGGAAGACTCTTAGTTACAAAGGACCTTGTTCTGGAGGATATTTTGAGGAAGAATTGTTTTAGGTCTGCCCTTTACTGTTAATACTGTTATTTTTTGTGGGGATTTTTTTTTAATTGGTGAGGTAAGGAAGGAAGGGCCATGGGAAGTGATAGCAGGAGGTAGTTATGGTTTTGTTGAGGTTTAGGGGTGCTGGGACCCCAAAATCATGACACTTGAGTCCTGCCTGATTGAATTCGACCCAAGCCTTCTTTCAGCCAAAGACAAGGTTTATTAAAGATCTACCATATTGGCCAGACTCTTAAGGAATCTAAACATTGTAACATTGTAAAGACAAGGGGGCATGAGGAAGTCTCAGCCCCTAAATAGTAGTCAGGATGGATTTTATATACAGAAATAATATGGGAGGGATCTAGGAATGGCCAAGTAGTTTGGGGTAACTGGAGGAGGGGCTGGGAGAAGGGGTATCTTGATGGGCTGGGGTGACTGGAGAGGACAGGCTAGGGAGGATGTGGATGGGAGTGACTAGGAGGTTGAATGGAATCTAGATAGGATCTGGGATGGGAAGTGGCTAGGGGCTATTGGAAGGGAGGGCTGGACTAGGTTAAGGGAAACAGAACTGGTAGATTGGGTGTAGGCTATATTGAAAGGCCAGTTGATAGGATTATAATCTCAGGCGACCTCTAGAGACTTCCTTGACCCAGTAGGAGAGTTGAAGGAGAGTCCCATAGGCAAATGGGACCCAAATTCGTTTTGGGGTGAGGGGCAAAAGTCTCAGCTTGGGCCCATACTCCTTAAGTTTCATCACTGAAACTGAGCAGTCAAGCCCTTTTTACCTTGGCTGGGAATCTTAGCTCTAAAATTGGGAGGGACTTCCATGCCATCTAGACCGCTTCTTTTGTTTTATAGGTATGGAAACACAGACCCAAGATGGACTTGCTCAATGTCCCATAGGTAGGAAGTACCAGAGGTGGGATTTGAGTTTGGGCCCTTTGCTTTGAGAGTCAGTACTTTTTTCACATACCTGTGTCTCTTAGCAAGACATCTATAGTAGTGTTTGAGTGCCTATTGTATACAGAGACATACAAAGCACAAATACCTAAGCATTTAGATTACAATTACAGATGGATACTAAGAAAAGAGCCTTTTAGGTAAATATTATAGAATGTAAATAATTCTTAAAGAATTTTATGCTTTCTTGTATGCGAAATATTTTACGATATCAAGTAGATTTTCAAAAACTACTAAGCTAGATTCATGCCTGTTTATCTGAAAGTATTTTTTTTCTATTTTATTTCTGTTCTGAAATACTGAGTTTCATATTAACTCTTCTGAAATTAAAACTGATTCTAGTTTGTGTCATAGTTATAACTGATGTTTATCAAGTGCTTTTAAAGCTTGTAAGCGCCTCTCATACATTATCTTGTTTGAGCTTTATAACAACCCTGTGAAGTATGTAATGGAGGTATAATAAGTATGTAATGGAGGTATAATTCATTCCCCCTTTTGCAGATGAGGAAACTGAGGCTCATAAAAGGTAAGTAATTTACCAAGAGTCACACAATTAGTAAATGGTAGGATTTAAACCCAAATTTTTCCTGACTTCAAGGCCAGAACTCTCTACATCATGCAACACTGCCAAGAGGCCATAGTCAGACTTGATGTTTTTCTGTTTGGTTTGGTTCTTCTTGGTTTCTGTTTGGTTTGACTAATGGGCCAAGTTTGAGAAGGGTTTAAAAACAGGTAAGTTCCCATCCCCACCTAGCCCATCCGACTTTGAGCTTTGGGTCAGAATGTGTTAGGAAAATGAAAAATATTTCAGAATGCTGACAAAATAGGAAACTAACATCAGAATTAAGAGGAGTTTTTCCTAGGGATCACAATGAAGCTACATAAAATAATTTGCATGATAAATGAAAGCCTTGTGACCTACCATTCAGAGTAATTTTGGCTGGGTTACCGACTGCTGAAATCCACCTTACTCACTTGCTCATTTACTGCTGGTAATATGTACATGGATTTATTTTATTTTATATTTTATTTGGATGGGGGGATGGGTGGGATAGGGCAGAAAAGAAGATGAAGGGCACAGGTAAAAGTCTTTTTTTTCCCCCCCTACAAAGTCATTTACCTGCCAGGGCTGTGGTTACATGCCTTTCTTAGGAGTGGTGTTTCCTTGTAAGTGAATTGTTCCACAATAGGGGAATTAACATGAAAGCTGGGTTTGGAACTAAATTGGCCTTAAGTTATTTCACTTCCAAGTTTAAATAAAAAGCAGTATGGTATAGTAGGAAAAGTACTAGATTGGAGTCTACTGACAGGGGTTCAAATCTCCAGTCAACTCATCTTTGCCCCAGGGTACCTACTCTATGCCTCAGTTTTCCTCCTCTGTAAAAAAAAAAAGGGGGTGGGGGACTGGACTAGGTGATCTCTGAAGTCCCTTCTAACTCCCAAGCTACATCATCTTCTGTTACACAAACTGACTTGACAAAATTGAGATTTATATCCTAATTTTGAAAGCCCTTTCAGCCAACACTAAGATGGTTAGCCAAATGCAACACTTTTCAAGAATATCTTCTATATCTCCTGTATAGGACTCCTACCCTATTCTCTGTGTGGTATGTTTCCTAGTTAGACAAATAAACAATTTCTTTGGGTTTTTTGTTTCTATTTGCATAGCTATATTCACTCTTACCTATACCTCACCCTTAATTGGATTCCACCCATTCTTAGAAAGTCATCTTATAAAGATGACAAACCACCTGGGCTCAGCAGGCACTTAAAATAGAGAACTAAATAATGTACCTATTTTATTGGATTACTATTTTGAAACTTATGTGAAGTTCAGCTATTGTTTTGAGTACATTTGATAATTTTTCATATGGAAAATGCATTTACAGATTACATACACACAGAGTCTTTTTTTGGGGGGGGCAATTGGGGTTAAGTGACTTGCCCAGAGTCACACAGCTAGTGAGTGTTATGTGTCCAAGGCTGGATTTGAACTTGGGTCCTCCTGACTCCAGGGCTGTCTCACCTAGCTGCCCCCACACACAGTGTTACAACTTTATTAAATTAGACCAAACTTTCAAACCTGTAGGGGTAGCCAAGTGGTGAAGTAGATAGACTGCTCAGCCTGGGCATCAGGAAGACTCATCTTCTGACTTCAAATGTGGCCCCAGACATTTAACAGTTGTGTAACTCTAGGCAAGTCACTTAACCCTGTTTGCCCTAGTTTTTTCATATGTAAAATGAGTTGGAGATGGAAATGGCAAACTACTCCAATATCTTTGCCAAGAAAACCCAATGGGATCATGGAGAGTAGCACACAACTGAAACAACTCAGCTACAGCCAGTATATTTGTCAGAGGTAGAACTTTCCCTCCCCCCCTTTTTTTTTTTTTTGCTTCAAGGCAGTCAGGGTTAGGTGACTTGTCCAGGTAGTTTGTGTCATGTTTCTGAGGCTAGACTTGAACTCAGGTCCTCCTGACTCCAGGGCCAGTGTTCTATCCCCTGTACTCTACCTAACTGGCCCCAGAGGACAGCTTGAATTCAATTGGCTGTGACTTAAGGCCTCCTTTTTAACTATTATGTCATTAGTCATTTAGGAAAATATATTTGGTCAGTATTTCACTGACAGCGTCTGCCTGTCTGAGAACCAACTTAAGTAAATACAGAGATCATTACCAGCAGATTGGCTACTAGGTAGGTTATGGATTCTTTGACCATGACAACCCAGTAACGGGAAAAATACAAAATAGTCCTCAGCTTTGCATATCCCTTTTCTGCTTCCATCATGATGTTGCCTGAATGACAGAAATTGGGTTTGAGGATGTTACGAAGCTAACAGACTGTCTAATTAACTACTGATCCTTTAAATGTGAACCCTTTGTCTAGAGACCTGTTACATGAAGATAGACTATTGGAGGAAATGAACCACAGCGATGACTGTATCAGACATTCATGCTACAAATGAAGCTGTAAGACAAAGAAACTTTAGGCAAATGGGAGGTATATCATGGAGAGGCAAATAAAGTAGATAGTAGAGTAGGTTCCATCATGCACCCAAAGATTATATTAAAAAAAAATTTCATGGCATACTTTGGTTATCTGACCTTGGAAATCTCATGATTTACATAAGTAGAAAGATTGCCTTAAAGACTTGTACAACTTATGTGCTAAAAATCTTTTGCAAAACATGAAGTGGCAAACTTCCAGAAAGAACTTGACAAAATTCTCCAAATTAAGGCAACATCTGCCTTGATAGTAGGTGACTTTAATGTGAAAATAGACACAGGAGACGAGGACAGTAAAAAAAAAAAAGTATGTTACTAAATACAATTTAAGATTTAAAAAAAAGAAATGAAAACATCCCCAAAAGTTTATAGGTTTATCTGATTTATCTCGGATTTTCCTGCATAAAATATTTTTATCATTGTCTTCATTATCAGCCATGTGTTTCAGGGAAACCAACAGCATTTTGTTTTCTCAGTTCACCAGAGTCAGTCTCTTAGTTATGTGGAAACTTTCATGGTTCTGTAAATTTACAGAATCATAGCAGCTGTTAATTCATTATTCTAAAGTTACTAGGGTCCCCAACCTTGAAAATATGGTATAGTTAGAAGCACAAGGAGAATTTGGTTTGAGTGTGTGAAAACTTTCAATATTACTGTTAAGAAAATAACTGCATAGCCAGAAGATTAGCTGTAGGTTAGCGGACTTTGAGGTCCTTACCTCACTACTCTGATGTTAGCATTTTTTTCTGTAGGCTCCTAAAAGGTAATTCTGATAAGGATTATCAAGTTTGCCTTGACAGTCAATTTCCTAGCATATTTAAAGCAATTCCAGAACATGTTATAAGATAAGAGATTATTATTCTTTGCATGACCAATTCCTGAAGCAGGCTAGTTTGGAGCATATCCGCCAAAACTGGTATTCAACTAGAAGGTATGATTCTTAACAGTCACTGTTTTCACTATGTGATAGTATTGAGTGGAACAAGAAAAAATGTCTATTAGAGAGCAAGACTTAGAGTATTATTCAGGGTTTTAGAAAGGGTGATATTTTAGTCATAAAATTTTACCTAGTTTTTATGCATTTTCATAATATGAAAACTGATAGGCATTCTGTCACAGTATAAATAAATGGAGACTCCTGACTTTGAGCAAAGTGGTCTCTGCTTCTCAGACCACCATATTCCGCTGCCATTTTCTTTAACCAATTTGTTGAAAAAGTAAGAGTGCACACGCTTGACAGTTACTAGCTGTGTGACCCTGGGCAAGTCACTTAACCCCAACTTGCCTTAAAAAAAATGCACAGAGACCAGTTTGAAGGAATGTTAACATCTTTCTTTTCTTATCTCCTTTATTTCAAATAGGTGGAATACATGTTGGTAGCTTTTGATCACCAAAATAAAAAAGTACGTGTGGTCCTGAAAGGAGAGGAAGTCCTTGAAGCGTTACAAGAAAAAGGGGAAAGAAAAAACCCAAAGTAAGCAGTATATATAGCCGACTTGCTTAGTCCTGACTGTTATAGTCCTGCATTGCATTGAGCTCAACCCATTTGACTAATAATTTACTTTAGGCCATATTCTTTTCCTTTTCTTTTTTTAAAGGATACCATTGTATGGCACAGAGCTTAATTTCTGAGGACTGCTGATAAAACATACTTCTTTCTGATGCGATCAGGCAGTGGTATACAGGTGCAAAATGAGGCATATATTGTCATACTTGTTAAAAATGTGTTGGTTTATTTTGTTTAGTTTGTTAAAAGGAAGGGTAACTTTGCAGAGAGAAATAGTCACTGAGGAGCAACAGTTGTTATGGGAGAAGTACCTCCTTTTTGACTTCATGTGGTAGGCTACTACAAAACAGAAATTATAAAGGTAAAAACTTAGGGTTTAATTATGCATGAACACAGGTTCAGGAGGTAGAAAAAAACAAACTCTGAGCCTAGATTGGAGTTTCTAACAAGCCTTTGTAGAGAAAATAACACCAGAGAGAGAAATAATTCTTTTGCATGTTGTAGTTTCATCATTCTTTTGGCTATACAAGTTAAAAACAAATTCATAATCCCATGCTTCCTTCAGTGTCATTGAGGTTGAATAAACTAAGTTAGAACAAACTAGTAAACAGTTACAGATTTAAACACACTGAATTTGCCAAAACAAACAAACAGAACTGCATTTACAGAACTATAGGGCTACATTTTAAAGAAGTCACAATTGGGCTAATTGGAGGGGAAAGAATTTAGTGTCACAAAGATAACTAAAAAGCTTAGAGTCAGGGAAATGTTGTCACAGACAACTTTGGGAAGCTCCAACTCCCAAAGTCTTCCCCTCAGTACTTTATTCCATGAGTCACATTTTAGCCAGGTGAGGTGAATATTAACAAAAGACAGGCTTCAGCTTACGAATGTTGCAGGAAGAATGACATAATAAAAATTAATAAAAGGTAAATAAAAAATTATCATCACAGTAATGTTAATCATATTTAGTGTTGAAGGTCACTTAGTGTAATTGCTGTTCTAGTGTTGAACATTTTTAGAGTTTTAATATTTCTGAATTAATAGTATGAGACCTTTTCATAACTAAAGATTTGTGGAAAATAATAAACTCTACAAAGTTCTTTATGCTCTTTTCCTCTTGTGGTATCTAATCATTCACTAAACATATTTCTTATAATAATCGAGTAAATTGTACCACAAGAATGAAAACTAAACAATTTTTCTCCATCAATTAGCCATCCAACACTTTGGAGACCAGAATATGGAAGCTATATGATTGAAGGGACACCAGGACAGCCATATGGAGGAACAATGTCAGAATTTAACACAGTCGAAGACAACATGAGAAAACGTAGGCAGGAGGCTTCATCTCTTTTAAAAGAAAATGAGGCTTTATGCACTATAACGTCATTTCCCAGGTAAGTTAATTTATGGCTTAAGAGATCCTAAATGGCCATAAGTTAAAAATAAAGCAGTAGAATCATTAGAAAGTGGTTGCTTTTTTCATTGTGGATCATAATACATTGTAGTCACTCCACACTTTCAGCTGTAGTACATTTCTATAAACTCATAAAGCATACTGCTGTAAAGTGGGTTGTATTTTCCCATAGGAATAACATAATAATTGGGGCTTTTGTTCTTGGCTGAGAAATCTACATCAAATAAATTATAGATGATATTCATAACATGCCATTAAAGCAAAGATACAATACTATAATACCTCTATAATATCCCATAGAATGTAAGCTTCTTGAGATCAAGACTTTGATTTTTTACTTTTTATGTATTGTACCTGGCACACAGTAGTCACTTAATAAATGCTTTTTGAAGTGAATAATAATTTGAAATAATTTTTTGAATCAGACTTATGATATCATGGGTGTAGGGAACTCTCAGTGAAGAAATTCCCTCTTACAGGTAGGCATCTGCCCTGGTACTTACTGTCTTAGCGAGTTGCCCAGGGAACTGAGAATTTAAGTGACTTCTTGCCCAGGATCACATAACCAAGATGTCAGGTGGGGCTTGAATGATAAAACCAAACTCTAACATATTCTATTACATAACATTCCATAACATAGCTGTACATGTAATATACATTTTGAACATATAATGGGCTTAGGTGTAAAGTATCAATATAATACACAAAAAATACAATTGTACTCAATTGAATTGAGTTTTTTGAACTCTGCTAAGGACAACAACCTGGGATTTTTCCAGATATTCATAGATGTAAAAGAATAATTAAGCAAGATTTTATTAAGTGCTTTTTGTGTGCAGTGCACTACACTGAAGGCTAGAGATGCAAAAATGAAAATTTTTACATAGTTCTTGCCTTAAGGGAGCTTTTAGCCTGACACAAAGAATAAGTTGTTACTTGGAGAAGATGACAGAATGTTAGTAGAGAAAAGCATAGCTACTTAATTCCTATCCTGCTGTCATTTCTTTTATCCAGGAGAATAGCCTGTAGACTGAAAATTATAGAACAAATATGATTTTAAAAAACTGAATGAAGTCTAAGGCAAGTGATAAGAAAGTTTAAGAGATTTATTTTTTCCAAATGAAGTTGTTTCCCGGCCCAGGCTAATTTCATCCTGGGCTACTGAAGAAATTAATGAGTGTGATTGCTAAACTGTCACTAGTAATCTTTGAAGAATAGTGTAGAATGATGGAGGGATCAGAAGATGGAAGACAGGTAAGGAAAAGGGGTGGATTCTAAAAACTATGGGGGAGGGGGGCGTGTAACTAGGTGGTGCAGTAGATAGAGAACCGGCCCTAAAGTCAGGAGGACCTGAGTTCAAATGTGACCTTAGACCAAACACTTGACACTAGCTGTGTGATCCTGGGCAAGTCACTTAACCCCAATTGCCTGAAAACAAACAAAAAAACCCCTGTAGCCTCACCTTACTTTCAAACCCAGATAATACAAGAATAACTTATTCATCAGTTAGTGAACTCTAAGAAATGAAGACAGTGATCATTAGAAGACTGCATGAGTTCACAAGTTCACAAGCCAGATCTCATTTCTTTTTTTGTTAGGATTAATATCTTGGTCCTCCACTAAGATCTTCCTTCTGTGCCTTGTGGTATCAGAGTCACCCTAAGTTCTTGAAGGCTGTGCTGGTAGAACACAATTCCTGGTGGGTCTTGCCAAGGTGGAAAGTATTCAAATATATTAATCCTATTGGCCAAGGACCAGCCTAACTACATTAGGAGAAAGTCATTAGTGAAGATTTAGCTGTGGCACCCATGAATTCCATCTTCAGAGGATTTAGGAAGGTTTGCAATCTGCACTGATAAATAGCATACCATGAAAGCATAGATCTTTAAGGCACTAGATTAAATACCAGGTGGTATTTCAGAAAGGTATTTAACAGTATCACTATTCTTGTGGATAAGAGAAATACAGGTAAATTCGTAGCTGATTGAATAACAAAATCCCCACATAGTGTGAATAAAGGGATTGATGACATTCTAAATATCAGATGAATAAATGAATCCTTGAGGAAGACCTCTTGTGATTAATCAACAGACATTAATTAAATGCCTCTTTAGAGCTAGACATTGAAGATAAAAAGACAAAATCAAAATACCTGCTGCCCTCAAGGAGTTTACGTTCTATTAGAGAACACAATAGGTACATATAAAAGTATGTACAAAATATGTAAACACAAGGTAGTTTTGGGGGAGAAGGCATCTAGGGGTATGGGTAATTAAAACAAAGTGTCCCTTCACAACCTGGCCCTCCCAACTTAACTTTCCAGAGTTAACTAACTCCATTCCTCTTCATTCACTCTACGATCTCCATACTTTTGCAATGGCCTTCTCCCAGTTCTTGGCATGAATGAAACAAGTAAGACTCTGGCTACTTTGATAGTCAGTCTTGACTATCCAGTTAAAGATTTTGATCAGTGATTTGGATGAAGACATTGAAAGTATTTTTTCCCTCCAGATTTGCAGATGACACAAATTTGAAGGGATAGATAATAGGTTGGATGACAGAATCAGGATCTCCAAATGTTGGGCAGCAATTGTGGTCTGAATTTAATAAAGATAATTTCCAAGGCCTGTATTGAATTTTAAAAAAGAAATAAACTTTATAGGTACAGGATTGAACAGACTTGGTTTTATAGAAAAAGTCTGGGTTTTTTTAATTGAGCACAAGTACAGCTATGTTGTATGCTACCCAAAGAGTTAATTTAGTCTTTGGTTTAAGAGACAGAATGTCCAAAACAGTGAAGTAAGCAGACAGCATATTGCATTTGGAATATTATATTCAACTTTGGGGTGACATTTTAGGGAGGCTTTCTACAGACTGGACTATGATTAAAGAATGTTTTAGTTCTTTGTGAGTAGGAACTCTTTCTTTGCATTTCCAGTCCCTTGACAGAACAAGTGCTTAATAAATGCCTAGTGATTGATTGGTGAAAGATGTGAAACATGAAAAATAGTTGGAGAAAATGAAGATGTTTATCCTGTAAAACAGAAGGCTTATTAGTATACACCTGATAACTTCTTCAGGTATCTGAAGAGTTTTCTTTTGTGCAGAATTCAGCCCAAAGAGTACAAATGAAGAAAGAAGGTTTTTGTTCCATGTAAGGAAAGGTTTTGTAATAGACCTATTCATCAGTGGAACAGGCTGCTTTGTTCAGTAGTGACTAGGGCTTAAGCGTAGTAAGTATTCAACCAGTCTTGTTGACCATATGTCAAGCAATATTATTGGGAAAGGAGTTAGATTAAGAGATTGAAATATAGTCTCTTTGAATTCTCAGGGTCTATAATGCTGTGCAGTTGGACCCAAGATATTAGTATATTAATTATAGCAAATATTAATTGAACATTTAATAGTTGTTTCCCACCTTAAAATTTAGAATATTTTGCTGATGGTTTGATAAATGGTCCACATGTGTCTGTCGGTTTGTCTGTCAGTTTCTTTCTCTGTTAATTTCTTTTCATCCCCCTCATCTCATTATTTGTTCTGCCTTTGTTCACCAAAATGAAACTATTTAAGGAAGTTTCAGCAAATATTTCTTTTTCCCTGTCTAACTTCCCTGGAGCAAGCAGACTTTCAGAGTTACCCCTTTGCCTTGAGTCGTTGAGGATTGTAGGTCCTTCCTGCATAACAATGGGGATTCACCCCTAAAAAGACATTTTTGAAAGTCAAGGCCATTACTAGCTATGTGACCCTGGGCAAGTCACTTAACCCCAATTGCTTAAAAAAAAAAAGAAAGAAAGAAAGTCAAGGCCCACCCAACATTTCTTCTCTTTAGCCTATTCTTGTACTTTCCCTTTATCCATTGGGCTGTTAACAAACAATAAAGAAATTTTCTGATATTGTTTTCACACTTAATTGGGAAGCCATGAAACAGTTGGAATTGGTATGGACTTTTTTTTTTCCAAAGGAACTTGGAAGCAGCTCTTACAGAATAGTAAAGTGAGAATGGAGTTTGATTGTTAACCAAGAAGTAAATTCTAATCTCTGAAAGGTTGAACTCCATGAAATTTACATTATCAGTAGTGACCATTTCAACATTTTATCATTTTTGGTGGTTATACAAAGACACTTCAAGTGGGTAAAATGAGATGGGAAAGACAGTCAGCAAGTATTTACTAAGCATTTGATATGTTCCAAACTCTGTACTAGGCCATGGGGATAAAAGGAGAAAGAATGGAAGAATTCCTGCTTTCAAGGGGATTTCTTTCTTATGCTGCTGAGTAATGGGAAATGTGGCACTGTAAGTTTAGAGTAGGGTCTCTTTGATTTCTTGATTTGGGGACATTTCACTAATAGGATTAAGGTACTTGTTTTCCCTAAATGTTATCAGAAAGTCACCATTTTGAAATGGATGACCTAATTAAACTCTCAATGTAATTAATGCTCCAATCGGGAGTGGGCCCCAAGCGTAGTGTTAAATAGACAGCAAAAGTGGCACACGGGAAGAGTTGGTACCACCAGGGCAATGGAGAAAGTTGGGGTAAAGGTTAAATTTCTCTGTTATCTTCCCATCCTTTCTAAGTCCCTCCTTTTTAACCATTTCCCCTTATTCATCATTATAATTATATTGCCCTCTATCTGTGCAGAAGCCCATATATACCACCTGAGGCTGTGCCCACTCTGGAATTGCGGGTGTTTCAGAATTCTCTCATGGCTGCTGCCCTCCCATATAATCAAAACTCTTCATTCTTTACAAGTTTAGTCCAGCTAAGAAGAAAGGCATTTGCTTTAGTTTGTTCATACTAAGATGTAAATGCTCGATCAATAAGCATTTATTAAGCATCTGTTATGTGCTAGACACTATGCTAAGTGCCAAGGAGCAAAAAGGAGCAAAAGACAGCCCCTGCCCTCAAGGAGTTTGCAAAATAATTGGGGAGATAACATGTAAATTAATGCATACAAAGCAAGCTATATAGAACTTGGATGAGTAGGAAATAAAGAGGAAAGGCACTGGAATTGAGAAGGATTCTTGAAGGCTTCCTGTAAAAAGTGGGATTTAGTCCCACTCTCTGAGCTTCCGTTTCCTCACCTATAAGAGGAGAGTGGTTGGACTAAATAAGTGCCAAGCACTTAATTGTGATCTCGTTTGCCCCAATAACCCTCCAAGGTAGGTGATTCTAAAATCTAGGATCTGCAGGTGTCTTTTGTACTGCTAAACTTACTTCTTGCCTCAGATACTCATTCCTTGTTCCTTAAAGAAAGCCAGGAAGGTGTAACCTTGGAATTATTTAATTTTAGAAGAGGATCTTAAATGAGGGATATCTTTTAGCTTTTTCCTCCATCCCCAGTTCTGAATGATACCTTTTCTTACTTTCTGTTGTGGTTGTGGTGTAGTAATAGTCAATAAGCATTCATTAAGCACCTACTTCAAGAATGTGCCACTCGTTCTGTGGGATGTGTGTGGGGGTGGTGTGCAAGAGTGAATAGTGCGAGCCGTCCACTTCTACTTAGGGCACACATTCACAAATATAGAATATGTGCCCCTCCAGAATACACAGTGATTGGGAGGGCATTAAAATAGTGGGACACGTGCAAGTGACAGTACTTCCAGGTATGAGGGTCACAACCTGTGCTGAAGCATAGAGGAAGCGGGGGCGAATGTCATCCAGTGATTAAGGAGCAGGTCTGTTTGGCAGCCTGTGTAAATAGAAGCATCTATAATGAGCTTAGAAGGATAGACAGAAGTTTTAAATGCCAGACAGAAATTTGTATTTTAATTTGTCTAAAGACAATGAGAGAGCCACTGAAGCTTCATCTGTAGGTTAGCCCACTTTTTGATCGAATTATTTTTTTCTTTTCAGAGTTTAGCCTGGAATTCAGATGCTGCATGTGTTCAACTCTCCCATCTTTTGTAGATTAGGCTGTCCTGGGTTTACGCTACCTGACTGCAAACCTACCCCCGTTGAAGGAGGTGCTTCAAAGTCCCTGTTCTTTCCAGATGAGGCAATCAACAAACATCCCAGATTCAGGTCTGTGTATCTTAGTGTTTACATACAGTTTGACATTCCAGTGCGTCTGTGATTCCTCTTACGCATTCACACCTTATCTCGTGTGTGTCCACGTTCTCCCATAAATCCCCCTCTTTGGGCTGGCCTTGCAGGTGTCTTCCAGATGACATTTTGGTAGAACCAGGGTGGCATACACACTGCCAACCTGTCCCCTCACTCGTTCTTGCCATGTCACCAGTCTGCCTCCTGTGAGAACATCTTTTGCATCACTCCTTTTGTAAAACTCATTATTGATAATATAGCCTATTTAATGTTCACCATCCATCTTTCCATTGCCTCTAGGTGACCTGTAATCTTGATTCTATGATGATTGGAATTCTTACATAGTCTTTAAAATTTCTATGTGTTTCTGGGGTAATTTTCTCACATGGTCATAATAATAATAATAGCTTACATTTGTATAGTGCTTTAAGGTTTGCAAATTGCTTTACAGAGATTATTTCATTTGGTCCTCAAAACAGCTGTGCGAGGCAGGTACTGTTGTCATCCCCATTTTGAAGTTGAGGAAACTGAGGCTGAGTCACATCTGACCTTTTACCAAGGTCACATAACTAGTAAATATCTGAGGCAGGATTTGAACTCAAGTCTTCCTGACTCCAAGCCCCAAAGCTCTGTGTACCACCTGACTGCCTTGTGTGAGCTTTAAATATTTTATTTCTCCCAGGGAAGGGGGTAGTGGTACACTACTTCATATGATCGTAGATTTAGAGCTGTAAAGGACTGTCAGATCCATCCACCTCATTTCACAGAGGAGGAAACTGAGGCTCAAGAGAAGTGAATCTGTTTGCCCAGAATGTAGCAATTCAAGTCTTCTGACCCCCAAGGCCAGGGCTCTCTAGTCAGTGTGCCATCTAGCTGCCTTGCTTCTTCTAAGATGTCAATCAACACTCAAAATTTGAAATCATTTATTGAATTATGACCCCTCTCGAACTCTCTAGTTTCTTGTTGAGCTGTATGTAGAATAGTGAAAGAACATTGGATATAAAATCAGAAGACCTGGGTTTTGATCCCAGCCCTGTTACTTACTACAGTAGGAGTTAGGACATGACTTCCCCTCTCCATGCTTTAGGTTTCTCATCTGTGAGAAGTGGGGGTGGGGGAGGTGGGCTAAATAAGCGCTTACTGTGTGCCAGGTACTGTGTTGAGCACCGTACAATGATTATCTCATTTGATCTTCCCAACAACGCTGCGAGGTAGATGCTTCTAACTCTTAGCATCCGTAGGCATCTTTTGTATTGCTAAACTTACTTAGCTCTTGCCTCAGATACTCATTCCTTGTTTTTTTTCCCCCCTTCTACCTTTTATTTGAAGCATGCTAAATACATACAGTAATATCTAAGATGGGTACAGTCTTGGAAGTGAAGGGGGAGAAACTTACAGGATGGAGGAGTGGTCAACAGTTTGAGTGTTATAAAGAGGTAAAGGAGCATGAGGCTCAAAAAGGCTATTGGATCAGGGGATTTAGGTGGTGACTCCCCTTTTGAAAAAGCAGGAGTGGATGAGGAAAAAAAGAAGAAGGTGTAAAAGAACTGGCAAGGAAGGGGAAGAGGATAGTGCTGTGAGCATGGTAGCTTGAGAATGTAGCAGAGTTGGAGAAAAGTGGCTTTGGTGGCAATTTGTGGGGTGTTGTGCTTCTAGGAAAGGATGAAAGGTGCAAAGTCAGTGGAAAGGGATAGGGAAGTAACCAAAGGGCAGTGTGGGCAGAATGATTGCTGGAGTAAGGCCTTAGATAAGAGAAAACCAGGATAAAACAGGAGATCTTGTTAAGACTGCTACCCTGAAAAAGCTTCTCCTCTGCACAACTCAGACAGGAGAGAAGAATAAATGAGGGAAGGTACAGGGCTATGTTACAGTAGAGAAGTAGACATGAGAGCTGACTGAATGATAACTGAGGATCCTCTTCTGAGAAATGAGGAGGGTAGAGGAGGGGTTGGGAGCTTGAGGATATTAAGAAAAGTATGAGACTAATAATAATAGCTCAAACTTATATGGAGATTTAAGATTTGCAAAGTATTTTATGTAGAATGTCTCATATTTGATCCTGTGAAGTAGGTGCTCATTTTACAGATGAGGAAATTGAGGACAAGAGCCAGGATTTGAACCCAGGTCTTCCAGACTCCAGAGCTCCATTCACTGGGCAGCGCTGCCTCCTAAACAATTATCATTGGCCTAGGTGAAGTTTGATAGCACTCATTGATTTGCTTCTCCAGTCTGAAAGCATGATTTCCTAACTTTCTGCGATAGTGCCCAGTAAATAGCACCAGACTGGAGAAAATATCTTCCATATAAACCCATCTACATAGGGATACCTTTGAATCTGAGAGTGGCCTGGTAACCCTGGAGTCATTCCCATTGTCCCAGCAGGCAAAAGTACTCAGATGCTCTTTAAAGGCTTTCTGGTTGGTTGGATTTTATCGTGTCCTTTAATATTTCCAAGCCATGATGTTAAGCCTCAATGAAAGGAACGTGTCTCTGATTTGTTTCCTTACTGTGTAACTAAATTCCAGATCCAGGGCAGAGTAAATTGGAGTCATCAGTGTCAAAAACTTTGTGGGAGGAGAAAGGTTATTTCCTCTCCAGGAACCTGAACTTTTCCATCAGCAATTTCTTTTTGTTTGTTGATTCTGTGACTAAGTCTATAACCCTTTGGTTAGAGAACTCTTTCTGAGAGAAAGAAACAGAACCACAGAATTTCAATATTGCCATCGAAAACAATAGGAACAAGCTAACGGTGTCAGGCCTGTGCTTAGGATTCCTAACACCTTACTCATCATCTCAGGAATTCCTGTGCTCCAAGAAGTATTATTGACTAAAATGAGAGCTGAGAGGACACCTGAGCCAGTCGACAATATCTTGTTAGGATAAAGGAGCCCATATTGACTGAGATGCTTTGAACCCTGGTCTTCTTCACGAGAGGACAACTCTCTCATTTAAGTATTTCTGATACCATTTGCTCCCATCCATGTTCTTTTCTGTAGCAAACAGAACCTGTGTTGGAAAGGATCTCAAATCTTATCTAGTCTAAACTCAGACCCAGTTAGTAACCCTGGCAAGTGGACATCTGTCCTTTGCTTTAAAAAGTCCGGTAGAGGAACCGCCTCCTGAGGCAGCTCTAGCCCACTTTGGAATTTTTTTTTTTTGAAGAGGCAATGGGGGTTAAGTGACTTGCCCAGGGTCACACAGCTATTATCTGTTAAGTGTCTGAGGCTGGATTTGAACTCAGGTCCTCCTGACTCCAGGGCCAGTGCTCTATCCACTGCACCACTTAGCTGCCCCGTCTAGCCCACTTTGGAACCTCTCTGGTTGTTATTAATGTTTTTTCTGACAGGAAGCCCAAGTTTGTCTCTTCACGACTTCTTTCTGTTGCTCCTGGTTGTGCCGAACAGAACAAGATAGCCCTTTAAATACTTGAAAACAGCTATCCTATCCTGAGTCCTCTCTTCAGTCTAAGCATCCCTGATTCTTGTCCTCTGGACATTCCCCAGCTTATCTTTTTGTTTCCTAAAACATGGCAACAGTTCAGTACTGTTCAGCTGTGTTGGAATAAGCTGCATTTACCCCTTTTTAAAACCCCATCATGACCACCTATGAAGCATATACTTCTTTCTCTCTGTTTATCTAATGTTTGTTTGTTTGTTTTTTATTTTCTTGTAGAAAGTTGAAAATCGATTTCTATCCTGCTGTTAACTTAGCCCAGGGGTAGGGGACCTGTGGTTTCAAGGCCACGTGTGGCCCTCTAGGTCCTCAAGGGCTGCCCTTTGACTACATCCAAACTTCATAGAACAAATCCCCTTAATAAAAGGATTTGTTCTGTAAAATTTGGACTCATTTGAAAGGCCACACCCAAGGACCTAGAAGGCCAGGTTCCTTACCCCTGACTTAGCCCAAAGCAGAAATGAGTCAGGGGGAAGCAAACGAACTTGCACTGTGTTCCATGGGTCATATTCTAGATTTATTAGTGTAAGGGGACAGGGGTTATGGATACATATTGCTTCCTGCAAAAATGTACCTACAGTGCTTCATGACTAAAGGCTAGTCTAGCGGAAGAATTCTAGCAGGATATTAATGCCGCTGTGTGGAATTTTAGGAGTTAAGCAAACCTAACCCAACTTCTTAACTTAATCTGGCAGTACGTTCACTGTTCGGTTCACGTGCTGGTGATGGGAAGAGATGTGCTTTTCTCTTCTTCTGGCACAGTGTAAGGACTGGTGGTTTTAAATTTGTCCTGATGTTTTACCTTCATGGCGAATTTGCCCAATTCAGTGTTTTTCTTTCCATTTTAGTACCTTAACAAGGAATATCCGACACAGGAGAGGAGAAAAAGTTGTTATCAATGTACCAAGTAAGTGATAAGAGTGTGTGTGTGTGTGTGTGTGTGTGTGTGTGTGTGTGTGTGTGTGTGTGTCTGTGTCTGTGTCTTTGTTGAGGAGGGCCAGGGAGAGATGGGAATGAATTAAGGGAAGAGTTTTTTTAATAGGTTCACTTATTTTTCCTAACTCTTGATCCTCAATTGTCTTCCTTTTTAAATGCAGTCTTTAAGGACAAGAATACGCCGTTTCCATTCATAGAAACGTTTCCCCAGGACGATGAAGCTGCCCAAGCCGCTCAGCCAAATCATATTTACATGGATGCGATGGGATTTGGGATGGGCAACTGCTGCCTCCAGGTATCATTTCAAAAGTATCTGAAGTATAATTGCCCTGCACACGCCCATCTTGAACTGTGCACATTTACTGACCTGCTGTTTTCTTACCAAATGCTTTTAATCTTGTTTCCTTCTGAAAGTCTAAATTTTTGTCTGTGCATGAATCTGAAAAACTAGTGCGCCTTTCCATCAAGAAATTTCAAAATGTATTTTTGCCATTAAAAGTCATTTTTTATTGCCTGAAATTTGTATAGAAACTGAAGCCAGTCATAGACTTAGCTAGTGAATTCTGAACCAAAATGACAAATAATCTACAACTTTCTCTTCTTTTGCTATAAAAATGTCTTTTTTTTCCCTTTTCCTGGACTCCTAAACTTTGTCTTTCATGGCTATAGAGTTTGAAATTAGTTTCATATATTGAAAAGGACTTTGGATTTAGAATTTGGGATCCTGAGTTCAAATTCTGGTTCTGCCATTTATTACCTATGTGACCTTGGTCAAGTCTCTTAACCTCTCAGGGCCTCAGTTTCTTCATTTGTGAAAAGGGGGAATTGAACTAAAAGAGCTCTAAACTCCTTTCTGGTCTTAAATTTATGAACCTGGAGTCAGCCTGAACCAGCAGTAGCCTTTCTTGGATATAGTTGCAAATATATCAAAGTCCCTTCTTTGTCTATGCATTCTTTAAAACCATGAAGCTGCCTTGCTCAGCTGAGTACTACTGTCTGATGTGTAATTTTTTTCTAGTGAAAAAAGAAATATCCCGAAAAACTTATTTTGAAAATGATTTTCCCTCTTTGGACAGGATCCCCATATCAGCCTAGGCTATAAGTGCGGCAGTCACTCACAGGCCCAATTCCCACTATTGGCCCAGAAACTTTGACCTGCTCTGTTTCTGACCCAAATCAGTTCACCCTCCCCTTAGGCAGCCCAGTGGCCCCACTACTCCTAGAGACTCAACCATGTTGAAGCTGGAATTAGTACCAACTAATTAACGTTGGCCCGACTGCCGCTTAGAACTCTTGAGCTCAAGCGATTCAGCTGCCTCAGGGTCCCTGGCAGCAGGAGCTACAGGCATTGAGTCACCGCCCCCAACTTGAAAATGAATTCTTACCAAAAACCCCAGCAATGGTTTCAAGACTAGCAGGGCTTTCTGAGACAAGGAGGAAAGGATTCTGTATGATTTGTGCCTAGAGAATGGGACCCATAGAAATGTTGTTTTAAACCTCACAATTTTATAGACGTATACTTTTAGTCAGGGTTATAAACATGTACTAAAACCTTAGTAGCACTCCACCCACCCCCTGCCCCTCATTATACTCCGAGCCAAAATATGAATTATTATTGGACCTGAAGGGACCCAGGTATCTGACTATTAATGATCATACCCATAAACTTGATTATAGTAGATAGAGTGGTTCTACTTAGGTCAGGAAGGTATGGGTTCAAATCCTGCCTCAGGCACACTAGTTGTGTGACCCCAGACAAGTCACCCCAAGAAGGACTCAGTTTCCCCAGCTGTTAAATGATGCTTATAGACTTGACCTCTGAGGTCCTTTCCAGATCTGAATCTGTGATGCTATCTTAGCACTTAAGAAGTATCATAATATTTAGTTCAAAGAACATTGAAGACCTGAGTTCTTGACCTGGATTTGCCATTGATCGTTTGTGTGACTTTGGGAAAGTCACTTTAACAACTCTGGGCTTCAGTTTGCTCATCTGTGAACTAAATCTCTAAAGTGTCTTCCAGCTCTTATGTTTTATGAGTGTAAGTGATATTCATTTTGTATTACCAGGAATACTTGTTCAACCCCTTATCCAAAAGATTAAAGTGAGAGTAAATATTGCCCAGATTATATTTTTTTTTCTTTTGGTCAGGTATTAGAGGTTGAATGAAATTGGTCAGGTGATTAAGGAATCATCCCTCAGGCTGTTTTTGTCCAGTCCTAGTCATTTTTGCTGGGTAGAAATGTATGTCTGGAAACATGGTGATGCTGCCTCTTCATCATCCCTAACCCCTTCCCACTTTCCCCCCCAAAAAAAAAGACTGTTACAGTCCCTCAAATCCCAGACTACCTGTCTCTGCCCTACCTAGAGCTGCCAGATAGCCCACTGACAACACATAAGCTTATACTTATGCCCTTGAATATGTCACTTGGTTTTCTATTTTAAAATAGTTCTAATCTACTAAATGTTTAAGAAATGTCTTCACTATCAGGACTTTTCCCTCTGCCCAGGATTTTTCTCTTTGAAGAGATTGGTTGGGCATAGGGAGATAGTTTGAGAATCATACTGTACTAAATGATTGATCTAGGCAAATTATTTGTGAGGCTTCCCGAACACAAAACAGTGGTGAGTAAATTGCCTTATAAGTAAATACTCACTTCAGAAAATAAGACCTTTTTAGGACAAGAGAATTAGAATTTCAATTGTGTATCTAAATTTTTGTGTCTTGGTTCCAAAGACTTAGAGAACAGTTAAGCCCTTGAGCTTATTGGTTTTAAAATTAATTCCATGATATTGACAAAGATCTCGTTGCTGTTTCTCTGTTTACCATTAACTATTCCAAGGCCTTTGGCCAGTGGCGACAGAGTTTGGCCCTCTAACGGGAAGAATAGAAGTCCAAAGAAAATGTCAATAAGCTTGGTCTAATTATAATGGGGAAACATTTTGTTACTTACAGAGGGACAATTTTCCCATTCAGCTTAAACTTTAACATGGACTTACAACTAATTGTTTCTCCCATCCTTCTTGCCTTCTGCAAATATTGCCATGAAAAAATATTTGTTAAGCATAGTTAATGTGTAGACTGTATGAAAGAAGAAAATAAAAGCAGAAACCTGTAGTCACATCTCAAGAAGTGAAAGAAATAATTGCCATTTCTTAGGAAGGCTTGAGGAGGAGCTAAATCACTCTCCTCACTTAGATTGATGTTTTAGTGCAGGGATTCATAACTTTTTTTGTGTTGTAGACCTCTCTGACAGTTACTAGTGAAGCCTACAGACCCTTTCTCAGAATCATGTTTTTAAATCATAAAATAGGGAGGATTACAAAGGGAACCAATTACAGAATGTCATAGAAGTCAAGCGTTAGTAGCTAAAAACAGAGCTGAGGTTGGTTTTTTTTTAATTATCTTGTATATTGAAATAGTTATCAAAAATATTTTAAAAAGAGTAAGTTCACAAACACACCCCCATGTTAAGAGCCCCTCCCCCCCATTTAATGTATCCCTGGAACCTGGCACATAATGGTGGGCACTTAATGCTTCTTGAATTGAATTACACAAAAGATATCTTGACCACTTGAAATTCTTTTTCAAAAAAAGTCATTTGCCACATATATGTTAATGAGCAGTGCATTGCCAAGTTATGGAAAGGCTTTTTAACAATAGATTTTCTTTCTAAGAGAACAGCCATGTTCCTAAAATGTTATGTAAGTTTTCAGGTTTTCAAAAAAATTAAATTTTGAAGCAAAAACACAAAGCTCTTGACTTTTATTTCCTCTTGCCCTCCATCTTTCCCACATCTCTCTTTCTTGGTGACCATGTTTGTCTCCTTGCCTATTGCTGTCCTTTTAAAAGCCTCAACAATGTCCAGAGCTGTTCTGACCTTTTTAAGGTGCAGAAACTTTTTTTCTTCCCCCACCAATGACGGTTGGCCAGTGCTGCTTCCGCAGGCCCTGGATTGGTGATCTCTGCACCAGCACTGGAGTAAGGAGTCCACTTATTATTGGGTAGAGGAAAGGTAAATATGCCGCTTTTCAGTGTTGACTCACCCTAAACTTATCTTACACAGTGAACACTCTTAAGAATTCAAAATGCCAAATAAAACTGAGCTGCTTATATTCATAAGCCTTCTCCTCCAGTGTTGTAGATGACATGTACATGAGTATTGACCTGTAACATCTGTCTAGCATGTGCAGGCTTATTGAAGGAAACAATTTTTTTAAGCCATAAAATGATTTGGTTAATAAAATTCATGTAGGGAAATACTGACTGTACAAACTACTTTATTATACCAGAGATCGTCTTTTGCTCTTACCTTTTTGTAGAATTTTGTGTTATTTCTAAAGAGTTACTTGTCAGTTAATATCTAGTTTCCTTTTTATAGCCCTCTTAGACACCCATGCTTTATTTTTATTCCTTACTTTTTGGGGGATATAGCTATGTGGTTTATTTTTCCCCTTTCACATTGTTACCTTTTTTATTCAGCCTTAAAAATATTTTATATCATATTTAAAAAATAATAATAATAATAATAACTGTTAGTAATTGTCAGCAAGTCTTTGGGGTCAATAATTAAGAGCTAGAGTTTTGCTTTTTAGGACTTGTTTACTTCTCCGGATATGGATGCCTCCTGTGTGTGTATGTGTAAATTTCATTTGTGTTCATTTTGTCATCATTTAACTTTTATTATAGAAACTGGAAGTAGTAGGGCTGAGGGTAAGTAGAAGATTTGTAAGTGTGCGAGACCTAGTGTCTTTTTCATTTTGTTTTCTCTTGAGATTATTATTATAACCATCCAGACAATTTCTTTAAATTGTCATTTAACCTCTGGAGATGGAAATGTAGTAAGAGAGGAAAAGATTCACTAGCATGCTCTGTAGATCCCTTATAAAAGCAAATCTTAGAAGGGAGGAGGCAGGAAAATCTTTATTATTCTAAGTAAAGAGTTAAATGTAACTAGTTTAACTGGGTGTCATGCTGAAAATGAGAGAAGTATACAAATGGGTAGAAGAGCAAAGTAGGTAGTACTTTGTGAAATCTTATGAAAAAAGCCAACAAATAGTATTGGTAACCAGGAATAGGAGAATTAGTGACTTAATATTTGCTAATCACTAGGAAAGAAGCGTAACCATGTAATTTTCACCCTCATCATCATATTCGCTGTTAGGGCTCAACAGTTGCCAGGTCTAGTGCAATCCTGATAGTAGATAAAGGTTTGGGAAATTTGGGACAGTATATGTAACTGGGGGGAATGATGGGGGAGGAGGGTGTTAGATCATAATTATCTAAGCCTCCTTGCAGCCCAAATTCCTTGGTAAATTGTCAGGAGTTCTACCTTGTTATCTAAGAACCTGTGTTCTCTTTCCCTCTCCTGTCACTACTCTCATTAAAAAAATTAACACCAACTGTTGGCATGATTTTGTGCTGGGATGAGGTGGCAGTGTTGGGGTGATGAGAAGGACAGCTAGAGTAGCAATAAAATTTAGATGGTGCTGAAGAATAAAACATACTTAGGGGGCAGAGATTTAAAGCCTGGATTGAGTGTATCACTGTTTAGGTAAAGTAAATGGTGAATAGACTAAATTTTAACACTGTAAAAGCCAGTTCAGGAGCAGTAGTTTAGTTCATAAATCAAAGTTTTTAAGCAATCCAATCTAATTAAAATACAATCCAAATAATTCTTGATATTTAAAGTTTAAGAAGGATGTCATTAGATTAGTAAGACTTGTTTTTTCTTTGATTATTTTAAATTAACAGTCACCATTCCTGTTAGAAAAGAATGCAGGGAGCAAGATGACTTGCTAGCCCTTGTTCCTTGTTCCACCACATCCACTCCCCCACATGGTTCTATTAGCTGTGTTTCTTGAATAGAGATGCTTATTTAGTTCAAGTTAAGGCTCAGGCTGGTTAACACAGAAAAGTACTCTGGAACAAGTCACACAATACACATTCATTATCACTTCAGTTAACATTTCCGGCAAATAAGTTCTTTTAGAAAAAAAAAAGGTATATTGGATATGGATGGCTCAAGACAAACTTACCACATTTAGAGGAAAGAAAAATCAGTTATCCAGATTTCCTATAGACAGTGGACCGGGAGCATAAATTTTATAGTCAGTGGTCTTTTTCTGCACCTTAGGGAGGCCAGCTTGATGACATCTTATATTTAATCTTGTCCTCTTCTTGTAGCTTCTCTTTGCCCTGAGGCAGTGATCTCAGTCTCCCCCAAAAATAGATCTTTATTTCCCTATTAGACATCAGGACATACTAACCCAAGTGGAACATTGTGTGGCCTTTGCACTGAATTCAGAAATTCATGCCGAATCCTGACTGCCATTGTGATTGGACTTTGGTATAATTGTATACTAAGGAAAATATCTATTTGGTACCCAGGCTTCCTTTTTTTATACCCTTTTCCCACCGTTCATTTGTCCTTGTTCTTATCCCCCAAGTATTCAGTAACCTTGTATTTTGTCCCTAAAACCTACTCTCACAAATAGATCCAATAAATTCCATTTTAATTATGGTGCACATGGCTTGGAAAGCCTGGTATGAAGTCTATTCCAGGGGGATTTACATTTTAATCTTCTGATAGAGCCTAAAGTCTGAGACAGAAATTAAAGAATTTCAAGCATCATCAACCTTGGTGTGGGCAGTTTTTTAAAAAAAAATTTTAAATTGAACTAAGCCAACCCCAGCTGCCACTAAAAATAGTAAACTTGAGTGAACCATTCACTTTGATTCTTATCATCAGTTATGCTTGTTTACTCTTAGGCATTACAAATAAACCAACCAACTTGTTATCATACTTTTAAAGTATAACTTGTAGTAATCTTAGTATTGAAAAGAAGCTATCTTTAAAATATTAAAAATCTACTTCAAATTATAAGCAGTAGAAAGAAATCAGATCATATTTTGAATCCCCTTCCCATATCAGTATGGCCATGAGGGTTAAGATTAAATTCTGATTTTAAATATAAAAAGCAGGTATAAAGAGATATGGTAGTAGATGAGATGTTGTTTGTAGCAACAAAATAGGGTTTTTCCCCCATGTATACCTTTGGAATTGTGTTCCTAACTTCCCTTTTCCTTCTCTCCCTTCATGTGTATGTATACATACATATGTATATGCATAAATCTTCTTAAAATTTATGTCCATGTATATGCCCCCTTTTTTTTCCCAACTAAGAATAATTATGGTTCTCAAATGAAATAAAATCAGAGAATCAAGTTGGAAGGAATCTCAGAGGCATTCAGCGCATACCTCAAAGACTGATACCTGATGAGTGTAGCCTTTGCTTAAAGACTTTTAGTAAAGGGGAGCCCACTACCTCTTGGGTACAGCCCCATCCCACTATTGGATAGCTCTCAGTGTTAGGAAGTTTTTTCCCCCAAACAGGGAAGCCCAAATTTACTTCTTTGAAGCTTCATCCTATTGTTCGTAGTTCTTCCCTCTGAGCCAATCGGAACAAATATGTTCCCTCTTCTGAGTAATAGCACTTTAAATTCTCGAAGATAACAATCATCACATCCACCTTAAGTCTTCTTTTATACAGGGTAAATGTCCCTAAATCCTTTAGCCAGTTGCCTTTTAACTTACTATTGTCTTTTTTAAAAATGTGGTCCCACGTTGTCTCCAACATTGCTGATGTCATCAGATTTAGATGGAGGACAGCAAGACCAGCAATGTCTTTGTCCTTGGACCCTGTGCCTCACAATGGAGCCTAAGATTACATTACCTTTCTTGGCTGCCATTTTGCATTATTGACTCCTATTGAGTTTGTGGTCCTCAGACACCACCCCTTTCCCCCCAATCCTCCACCCCAACAAGCGCTATCTTCCCTCTTGTACTTGTGACGTTCACTTTTTGAGAGCCCAAGTTTAAAACTTTTATTTATCCTTATTGATATTTCTCTTAATTTAGCCTATAAATCTAGCCTACCAGGATCTTTTTGAATCTGGTGTTTCAATCATCTTTGAATTTTGGCACCCCATCTTCTCCATTGTGTTAATGATCCCTCCTCGCTTTGTGTCAAATGCATATTTGATGAGCATGTCATCTATGCCTCTATCAAAGTTATCAATAAAAAGTTAAGCCACACAGAACCAAGAACAGATCCCTGATACACCTCATTGTACCATTGATGACTTCTCTTTGGAATCTAGCCACTCAACCAGTAGACACCCCCCACCCCAGCCCTCCTGTCTCCAGTTACGCTGTCATCTAATTTACATCTCTCCATCTTTTTCACAAGAGTAGAGGTTTTATCAGAAGCTTTTTCTATAATCTGAGGAAACTATCTACAGTATTTTCCCAGATCTACCTATGTAGTGACCTTGTCCAAAAAAAGAAAAAGGAAGTAAGGTAGATTGGCATTGACTTGCTCTTGGTCATGATCTGCACCCTTTGTGTCCCCCATGTTCTTTTCTAGATACTCACTTTCTTTACTAGTAAGTTCTGGAATTTTCTTGGGAATCAGTTAAGCTTCCTGGCTGTAGACCATTCCATTCTCTTCCCTTTTAAAAAAAAATAACAATTAGGACCTTCACCATTCTTCACGTCATGTACCTCTTCCATTCTCAAAAACAACAAATGTTGGCTCAGCATAAAAATCTGCCAGTTCTTTTAGTGCACTGGAATTTAATTCTTCTGGACCTGGTGACTTGAACTCATCCTTTTGGGGGTCAACTCTTCATTAACTTTTATTGTTCTGTTTCTTGCTATTCAAAGGTCATTTTCCTTGACAGAGAAAACAAGCAAAATAAGGGTGAGGTAGCTCAGCCTTCTCTGTAGTTGGTTATCTGCCTCAAACAACAGTCCTGTCTCTTCTTTGATTCTCTCCTTTTCCCCACTATCACTTTCTTCCTTAAAAGAAAACCAGTCCTTTTTGTTGTTCTTGGCTTTTCTTAAATCAGCTTCAGGCTGTCCTGAACTTTAACACTCTTGACATTCTTATAAAGCTATCCTCACCACATTCTCTTTTACTAAAGGGCTTTGCTTCCTTCTTTTGGCTTTTTAAAATCTAAGTGGGGCAGTATTCTGTGCATCTGCCTCAGACTCCTTAGACAACACTTCCTTTTCCTCTTAATGAAAATTGTTTTTCATTGTGTCCTCAGAATTTTATCCTTGACTTTCCCATTTCTCATGGGCTGACTTTTTCTCTAAAATCTTGGTCCAGAGCTTATATAGTCCTCATAGCAACCCTTCATAAAAATTTCTTCCTCCCACACACCTCTTCCATCTAGGGTGTGAGCCAGACTATGCCCAGCTCTTTTTTCCATCTCGGTGCCAAATTCTGAGATAGTCATTTCCCTCCAAAGATTCCTTTTATTTCCTTCATACTAACAGAATCTCCCTTTTGAGAAGAATCTTATCTAGAAAAGAATGTTCCTTTCTAGTTTGCCTACCTATTTAAGGATGGTATTCTCCTTAAGGTAAATGAAGAAGTTACTTGCTGTTTTGATTTGGAAGTAAGTGTACCTGCAAATGTCTGCCTTATTAAAGTCCACCGTGACTACTATGCCATGATTCTGTGTCACACTTGCCATCTGTAGCCCAAGCTTCTCCTAGATCTTTCTCTCTCTTTTTTGTCCAGGTGAACCAAAATATTCTGATGACAGTTCCTCTTTGATTTCTGCCTCATATCTTCATCCTGGTCTTTTAGACCATGCTTTCCCTCTGGTTTCTGCATGATTCTATCTACTTAATATGCAATGCTAATTTGTGCTGCCTTCCCCCACCTTTGATTTATCTGGTTCCTTTTAAATAGGGTACATTCTTTTAGTGCCATATTCCAATGATAGGTCTCATCCCACCAAGTCTCAGTGATAGCATTGAGATCAAATTTTCCTCCTTGTGATAGGGGGAAATCCTTGTGGATTGTGGCATGTGTTAAATGATACGGAGAATAAATCCTTACATCCTCAATCCTTTCATTAAGGGGATGCAACCCTCCAAATCTTGAAGCTATGACCTTGTAGTCATGGAATAGATTTTAGCCTATCCCAGTAGGATACAAAACAAGTTCAATGAATCAACTATTCCCTCTACATGAATCAAAATAACCAGTTTGACTCTGACTGAGTGAACTAATCTGGCATTGTCTACTGCCAAACAGCCAATGATTTCCATTAAGTTAGGGGGTGGGGGGAGCCCGAGGTGGGGGAAGAACAAGAGAGGGGTGTGTGTGTGTGTGTGTTGTGTTTAAAAATGAAATTTAACTGCCTTTTATTTCACAGAACCTATGCCTTCTAAATATCACCAAACACCTTGCCAAATAGAATTTTTCATTGCAAATAACTGGAAAGGGGGTTGGAGTAAATATGTTGGCAAACAAGAATTTTCCTGTGCAACCCAATCTAATTGTATTTCTGAAAACTTTCCAGACTCTTGGTTCAGCTTAAGTGAAATGCCAGGTTGTTGATTAGGACATGGGCATATCTGGTTTTCTGTCCAGTCTTCTGAGTCAGCTTTTAAAATACAAATTGGTCTGTATGATTTTTGCTTAGTACCCTATGACATGACACCAATCTTGGCCCTCCTCTTCATTATGATATTTTGGGTTTGAAGATGTTAGTAATTTTCTGCTTTTCTAACAGGTGACATTCCAGGCTTGTAGTATATCTGAAGCCAGATACCTCTACGATCAGCTGGCTACTATTTGTCCAATTGTAGTAAGTAGAAAACGATTCTCCTGAAATGCATTTCTTTGAGTGTACTGAATAGATTTTTCATGGACAGAACTACTGTCACTGTGTTCTTTCTCCTCTTATGGTCTCAGTCAAAACTGGACTTGCATAAATTATGCGCTGCTATTAGATCTATGTTTAGAGTTAGTGGGCTATATAGATAAGAGAAATTAAAATAGATTGGTGACACCAAGACAGCATTTTGTTGGTGATGCCACCACCTGGTTTTTGAGTTTTGACTTATCCCATTCTGATGTTATCTTGCTTACTTCATTCCATCAATTATAAGAAATATTTCCTTTACTGAAAAGTGAGTTCATTTGAATGAAAACAAAATGATAAGCTATGCCAATTTACCAATTTGAAGGACTTCAGGACATTTTGGGGGGAGAGGGGCGAGGTACAAAGGAGGAGTTGAGAAGTCAGTCAGTTTCAAATTTGATAAGCACTAATCCTGGCTTTTATTCTTGTGACAACAAAAGCAGATTGCATGAGGCTTTTTAGTACATAAGAAAAAGCTCTGAAACATTATCTGCCAAAGCTAATTTTTGTTTGTTTTTAGATGGCTTTGAGTGCTTCATCTCCTTTCTACCGAGGCTATGTTTCAGATATTGATTGTCGCTGGGGAGTGATATCTGCATCTGTAGATGATAGAACTCGGGAGGAGAGAGGATTGGAGGTGTGAATGCTTTTTTAAATAGCCTATTTAAATTAAGCAGGTAAAATGGGGATGTTGTTTCAAACAGTATTCAAAACTTGTTTGAATTTTTTCTGTCTTGGGGCAGCCAATGACAAGTTTCATGTCTTTTTATGGGTTAGAACCTTCTGTGCATCTTTGGGCTCTCTGATTTCAAGGTTGGCATTTGGCCCTAATGGGAAGGGAATACAGGACTGTCACTACCATCCAAAGTTGGAGCTTGCTTCCTTCCTTAGTGACAACAGCCAGAAGTCACCCCAAATTGATTAAGTTCTGGTGGAAAGAAGGGAGGGGGGTGGTTTTCTAATCTTGATGACTTTCTAAAACCTGTACTTGTCTTAGCTACCTACTTAAGATGCTTAGAAATTTTTAACACGTATTTATGTTCTGTATTCCACAAGTCAATGGTTATGGCATTTTTTTAACCAAATAGTTTTATGATGATACACAATCAGTGCTCTTGTGTGATGCTATTTGCTTTAAAAGAAATGTAATTTCTTCCCAAGTCTTCACCATTATTATTTTTTAAATACATTTTTATTTTGTTAAATATAGACAATTACATTAAAAGAAACTTTTTTTGGTTTCTTTTTTCAAAACTTTATTTATTTTTAGTTTTCAGCATTCACTTCCATATGATTTTAAGTTCCAAATTTTCTCCCCATTCATCCCCTCCCCCACCTCAAGATGGCATGCAATTTGATATAGGCTCTACATAATACATTCGTATTAAACCTATTTTCACGTTAGTCATGTTGTAAAGAATAATTAGAACCAATTGGAGAAACCACGAGAAAGAAGAAAAAAAAAAGGGCAAATAATTGTGCTTTGATCTGCATTCAAACTCCATAGTTCTTTTTCTGGATGTGGACAGCATTTCCATCTTGAGATTTTTGGAGGTGTCTTAGATCCTTGCATTGCTGAGAAGGGCTAAGTCTGTCAGTGTTAGTCATCGCACAAAGTGGCTGTTATTGTGTACAACATTCTCCTGGTTCTGCTCATTTCACTCAGCATCAGTTCATATAAGTCTTTCCATTTTTCTGAAGTCTGCCTGCTCATCATTTCTTACAGCACAGTAGTATTCCATTACATACCACAAATTGTTCAGCCGTTCGCCAACTGATAGGCATCCCCTCAATTTCCAATTCTTGGCCACCACAAAAAGAAACTTTTAATATTAATTTTTTTTCAATTTTGAGTTCTAAATTCTTTTCTACCCTCCCGTGCCTCCTCCACCCCTTGAGAAGGCATGCAATATTACATTGATTATACATGTCTTCACCATTATTATTATTGAGTACTAACATATATAAGATTGTGAGCTTTATGGCATGTTTATTAGCTGTGAAATCATATGTTTAAATACCCATGAAACCAAGTAGTGAGTTATTCTTTGTGCCAGTGGAACTAAGTTCAAAATGTGTGTTTGTGGGCTTGTTTTGTTTTGAATTATGATTTCCAACAAAGTTTGTCCTTGCCTCCAAAGTAGATTTTTTTCCCTTCCTGTTGTTTCATAAAAACAAAAGGGGCTTTGGAAGTTACCTTATTGTAATAACTGTACTCAGAACATCCCATAAAGCAATTATGTGCCATTATTTTTTTCTTTAAAATTTCTAGAAGATTTCATCACTTCCCTCACAAATGTTTTTCAGCATCAATAAGTTTTTCATTTCCCTTAAGTTTTTTCAAAATTTAATTTAATTTTTTTGTTATATTTTGAGCTCTAAACTCTCCTTCCCTCCCTCCCTCCCCACCTCACACTAGAGAAATAGATTAGAGAAATAGATATATAATGTAAAGTCATACTAACTTCTGTTTATCAGTTCTTTCTCGAGAAGTAGATAGCATCTTCCTTCATAAGCCCTTTGTCACTGATTTGAATATAATAAAAAGAATAATTTGGTTGTTGACAGTTGTTCTTTGAACAATGTTGTTATTATCCCTTAAGTTTTAGTGTTACCTTTTCAGTTACAGTATTTTATTTATATGGCATTATTTATTAAAAAAAAATCTATTCTGTTTTAGCCTCTGAAGAACAACAGCTATAGGATTAGCAAATCTCGATATGATTCTATAGACAGTTATCTCTCTAAGTGTGGTGAAAAATACAATGACATTGATTTGACAAAAGATAAAGAAATCTATGAACGTCTATTAAAGGAAGGTGAGTACCTGATCCTGGTATTCAGATTTAATGCTCCATTTTTAGCTCTTCAAAACTCATTTTTGCCGTATTTGCTGACTGTTTTTTGTTATAAGTACGAAGTCTATGGTAACTTTTTTTTAAAATTAATTAACTTATTTTGATTTATCAACAATCACTTCCACAAGCTTTTGAGTTTAAAATTTTTCTCCCCCTTCCTCCCCACCACCCTCCCCAAAACGGCGCACAATCTGATAAAGGCTATACATATATATTCCTATCGAACATTTTCACATTAGTGATATTGTACGTAAGAATTAGAACCAATAGGAGGAACCACCAGAAAGAGGAAACAAAACTCAACAGAAGAAAAAGAATAGTGAATCGTATGCTTTGATCTGCATTCAAACTCCATAGTTCTTTCTTTGTATGTGGACAGCATTTTCCATCACGGGGCCTTTGGAGATGTCTTAAATCCACGTACTGCAGGGAATATGGTAACTCTTAAAAGGTTACTTGACTATATGTCTCAGATCCTGGGCATCTGTGAAATCCTTTCATTTTTTTTAGTAAGAATATTCTGAAAATCTTTTTATTCCCCCAAGAGACAGAATGTTTTCGTATAGAAATTAGAGCAAAAAAAAGTTCACATATGAAACTCTGTCATGTACAGCTTGCTTTAAAAAAAACAACCCACATATAATAAATTCAGCGTGTAACTCTCAAAGCTGTGCTTGTCTTGTATTTCCCTAAAAACCTATATTCTTTAGAGGTATGAATACAGGTCTAGGGCAGATGTACTCACAGACTGAGTGGATAAAAGTATGCCATCATGTCAGAAATACCCAGATTTACAGAACAGGAAATGGAAAACTTAACCAATCTCAGAAAACAAAACTGAACAAGCTATAAATAAACTTCCAAAGAAAAAAATACCAGAACAGGTGAATTTCCAAGTGAATTCTATCAGACATTCAGAGAACAATTAATTACAATATTACATAAACTTTTCGAAAATAGGAACAGAAAGGAACTTAGAAAATTCCTTCTATAATACAAATATGGTCTTGATACCTAAACCAAGGAGAATTGAAACAGAGAAAGAAAACTGTGAGCTAATAGCCCTTACAAATATCAACACAACCTTCAAATAAAGTAACATTAAGAGTAGCATTATATCAAAAAGATTACACACGTAATAATCGGTTAGATTTATACCAGGAATTCAGGGTTAGTCTAGAATAAGAAAAGTATAAACATAATAGACCATATTAATAAAAAGAATTGAAAAAAACCCACGTGATTATTTCAATACATGCAGAAAAATACTAGCTCGTATTTTCTTTTTCAAACCAAAAATGGAAGCTTAAAAAAAAGAAGTAAATATACATTTCCTTAATATGGTAAATAGTATCTCTCTAAAAATAAGAGCTGGCATTGTATGTCATGAGGATAAACTAGAGACCTTTCCAGTAGGATCAGGGCAAAATCAAAGATGTCCATTATCATCATTATTATTCAATATAATGCTATAAATGTTCGCTGTGGCAATAAAACAAGATAAAGAAATTGAGGAAATAAGCATAAGTAGAGAAGAAATAAAATTATTTATTGCAGATAATATAATGGTTTACTTAGAGAAACAATTAAAAATTATTTGGAAACAATAATGAGCAGAGTTGCAGGATATAAAATAAACCGTTAGTATTTCTGTATATTACCTATAGAATTCAGCAGGAAGAGGGAAAAAGTCTATTCAAAATAACTACACAATGCATAAAATATTTGAGTCAACCTACCAGGATATCCATGGAAATTATATGAATGTTAACTGTACAAAAGGGTACAAAGAATACAAATATGAGAGTACAAAATACTCCTGACAGAAGTAGACCTAAATGATTGGAAAAACGTTAATTGCCCCTGGGTAAGATGAACCAATAAAATAAAAATGATAGCACTACCTAAATTAATTTACTTTTTCAGGGTCATACAAATCAAATTACCAAAGAATTACTTTATAGAGCCAGAAGAAAAAAATAGAATTCATCTGGAGGAATAAAAGCTCAAGAAACTCAAGTAAAATAAAGGGGAAATAAAGTGGGAAGGCAGGGGCTAGCAGTACTAGTTCTCAAAACTATGTTACAAAGCAGTAAGCATCAACATAATAATTAAGTAGTAGTTAAAAAATAGAGGTTTATCAGCAGAACAGATTAGGTGAATTACAGAAGCAAACAAACCTAGTTAGCCTTGTGTTTAATAAGCCCAAAGAACCCCAGCTTTTCTGAGGTAAGAACTCGCTCTTTGACTAAAACTGCGGAAAACTAGAAAGCACTTCGGAAGAAAGTAGATGCAGATGAAAATCTCACACTATACACCACGAGCTTCAAACAGATACAGGACTTAGAGACGCAGAATCAGACGTGTATTTTTGGCCATGGTCTGTGTGGGAAATACTTTTGCTTGCTGCTTGCTTATGTATGTTGGTTACAAGGTAGGTAAAGTTTCTCTCCCCATAGCCCTACGCTGTGGGATAAAATAAGGAGAGGGCTCCCATTTAAGAGAGGAAGAAGAGAAGGACTCACAGACGTACAGGACAGCTTTGAAAATTACATGTTGAATTTGTCCTGTATACCTAAAAAGACAAGCAAGCTGTGTACATTATAGAAATTCAGTTTTGTGTGTAATCTCCATTTCTGCAGTGTATGTGGAAATGTTCATTTCATTTGTTTAAGTTCAGAAGAAAAGGGGAAGTGAAAAAAAAAAACAAACCCTGATATCAGAAGGAAAACCAGTACAAAGTAGAAACATGGAACAAAGTAGCTCTTTCCAGAAAGAAGATGATGTCCTTTTAGTGTACTTTGTCTATCAGAGGAACTCTCCTCTACACTTGTAGAGTTTCCTCATTCTCTGCCTAGGCTAGTGAAACAAGCAAAGTCTTAACAACCTTTGGAGTGAGCTTCCTGTGTCCTTCTTCTGTAGGTATTGACCATCTCCTGGCCCAGCACATTGCCCACCTCTTTATTCGAGACCCGCTGACTCTGTTTGAAGAGAAGATACACCTAGATGATGCTAATGAATCTGACCATTTTGAGGTATCCCCTTTTCATTCTGAATACGTTTACTTAGTGCAGGTTTATGTTCTCTATATGGATTTGCTGTGAACAGCAATCTACACCGCAATGAGGACAGGTATTTGTCATTCATTAACCAGCATAGTAAGAGACTAAGGAATGTAAAGTCCGAAATACTCTGATAAAGGGATTATGGTACACCTCACCACATTTACTGAATTGGTCATATGACCACTGGTCTGGTATTTTCCATCGTCCTCACAGTTCTTCAGCCAGTAACCAGGTCATTCAGATTTACCCTTACTAATCCAAACGGATATTCCACAGGGCAATAATTTCAGGGATATAATATAGCCTAACAGTACAGATTTTGTAATCTGTACTGATTGATTAACGTACATATACGTGTGTGGATGTATGTATACAAAAATGTACATATATATGATATATTGTGTATTAAGCTGTTTTCACCGTGCATCTTAATCCAACAAATATTAGCCACTTGCTAAGTATGCCAGGCACTACAGACACAAAGTCAAAAATGAAAAGCGGTCTCTGTCCTCAAGGAATTTATGTTCTACTGGGGGGGGGGGGGTACAGCGTGTCAACAGGTAGCCATAGACATGATCATTTGAGGAAAATGAGGACGGTAATAACTCACAGCATCAGGAAAGACTTTGTGTGAGGTGACCCTTGAAAAAAAGACAAGGATACATTCCTGACACGAGATACTTGTAACATGGTTCCTTCCAGTTCTTATATTTCTAGGTGTAGATACTTATATATATCTATAAATCTGCTTGTTTTCAGTGTTTAGCTGCCTTCACATTGGCCTGACAAGGCAGAAAATTGGTCAGTGATCTGTTTGGATAAAGTAGAGCTGGTTAAAAGGTCATTTCAGTGTACTTGTCAAGCAAAATGAATAATTGTGTTTCCTTCATAAATTGTTGGTTGCATATTCTGTTTGTCATGTGTTGATTCTTACAGAATATTCAGTCTACAAATTGGCAGACCATGAGATTTAAGCCTCCTCCTCCAAATTCAGATATTGGATGGAGAGTAGAATTCAGGCCCATGGAGGTAAGAATGCTACCAGGTTATATCAGTGGGAGTTCAACACTTGAATAATGTCCAGTAGTTAATTTTGAAGACTTAAATAATTCAGTGCAAGATCAAAATAATTTTTGGAATCTAAAAGATCAGGGGTTCTTAACCCAAGATTTTTTAAAAAAATAATGTTTATAACTGTATTTCAGTATAATTGATTTCCTTTGTAATCCTGTGGTTTTTGTATTTGCATTTAAGGCATTATTCTAAGAAGGGCTCCAAGACACTGTTTTAGACGGTCTTCAAACCATATGGGGTTTTTCAAGGAAACAGGATTGTAAATATTAACTAGGCCTCACAGCCACAAAAGTACAGTGGTTTGCTAGAACACCGAATTAGGGGTCAGACCTGAGTATTCATCCTGACCTTGCTACTATCTCTGTGTGACTGTAGGTTAGCCAGCTATTCTTAATGCCTCAGTTGTTAGGTTGTTTTTGTTTTGTTTTGTTTGTTTCTTATATGAGGAAAATACAATCTACCCTACTTAATCTTAGTATAAAATGACATGTCTTCAAGTGCTTTCAAAAAAGTTAAAAGCACCATGCAAATATGAGGTGGAATTGTGTGAGTTATGATTATTTTAGAGTGGTTATTGTCTGTATGCTTTTTTGCAGGGGGGGACATGTTTGTGTTTGGAGTTATGTCAAGACTTTAAAACTTATGAACATTTTGTTGTCTAGGTTCAATTAACAGACTTTGAGAACTCTGCCTATGTGGTGTTTGTAGTCCTGCTAACCAGAGTAATCCTTTCATACACATTGGATTTTCTCATTCCTCTGTCAAAGGTAAGAGTGAATTTCTTGATATGCTGATCATAAACCTACATCCCCCAAGTCTGAGGCTTCTTCAGCACTCAGCAGTTTGCAAAATAGAGTATGCGACCTTGTTAGAATTCCTTAGGAAGAAAGCGTTAGCCCTTCCTAAATACATCGTTGTCCTGAATAGAGCCTTCTCATCAGCATTTTCTGGTCTGACACTTCATTATTGAAAGAGCTTTGAGCTAGAAGTTTTTGGTAGGTTTTTTGCATTAACTTTTTGGAAAGTCATGGAGTCACATGAGACAAGTCCAATTTGCTTTTTAAAAATATTTTTTATTATGCAGCATCTTTTATTCCTATTTCTTTAACAAAATATAAAAACATTGAAATTTAGGAAACCTGATTGTTCATATTAACTAGGCCTCAAAGCCTAGTTGGGAAGATGAGGGATATAGAGAAGGGTATTAACCCTGTGAATTTTTCTTTAAGAGGAATTTTATTTAGGGAGTTAGTTTATTTTTCAGTATTTTATATTTAATAAACATGAAAAATATTTAGAAACATAAGACCACATGAATAAACACAAGTTAATGTTGCTCCAACTCTAGGTAGATGGAACCCTGAAGTAGGTGTTTACCTATAGGAAATGTGACAATTTTCACAAAATATTCAATTGAATTCTGGTATCTACAATGACCCTTGAAGGAAATTAACATTTTATAGAGATAACACCTCATTTTCAGGGTCAGAACCCCTTTATTGAGGACTAGATACAGTTAAAAATTTCTCTGATGGCAAATTTGAAGAAAACTTTAAAAGTGGAAGGCATTCACATGTGGTGAATAGAAAGAACAGTGAGGGGTGGGAGGCATGATTCCTAGAGACAGCTGGTAGCTCGGTAGATAGAGTACTGAGTCTGGAGTCAAGAAGACCTGAGTTCAAATCCAGACTCAGACACTTATTGGCCCTGTGACCCTGGGCAAGTCACTTCAACCCTCTTTGCCTCAGTTTGCTCAACTGTAAGAGAAAAATTAAAAATAATTCTAGCACCTAGGTTGTTGTGAGCCTCAAATGAGAAAGTATTGTAAAAGTACTTAGCATGTAGTAGGCATTTAATAACTGCTTTTCCTTTCTGCCTCTGTGATTCACTGTGTGACCTCAGGCAGGTCACTTCATCTCTGTATACCTCAGTTTCCTATAAAAATAAGAAGGTTGAACTAGATAATCCCAAAGTACCTACCAGCCCTAATGTTTTGTGAATCTGTCCATTCAGAGGCAAGGCATAATTGAGGTGGGAGTGATCCAGGAAAACCTAGGTTCACATCCCTCCTCTGACATATTCTGGCTGTGTGATTCTGGACAAATCCCTTCTAGGAAACTCAAAAGATTTTAGGTTTCAGAGACAGAGTCTCCTTTTACACCTGATATCTTGGGCCCACCCCCATTCAGTACTTTGAGGTTAAAATTTCCTTCATTTGAAATCAGCAGGTCTGATGTTTTCCCAGCTTTATTCATCATCCTTCTCAGATGAACAAATAATTTATCAGCTCTGTCTCAACCTCGTGAGGCAGTGAACTGGTGGTAGCCTTGTATTGAACTTCGTCTGAGAAGATTTATTATTGCTTCCATAACTGAAGGACCCTAACAATATATGTTTTTGTAGCATGGATCTCCAGAGGGCTATGGTGTGTTGACCCTATTTTCAGAAGAACCTGTGGTAACAGAGGCGTGTGCAAATCACCTAATGAATATTGGACACTAAAACTATATGTGTCATCTGTTGAATTAGCCAGAAAGCAATAGTAAATGCAAAATTTTTTTTGCATACTTTTAGCATTTTTTAATATATTTTTTAATATTCTTTTAAAAAATTTTTTTGAGTTCCAAATTCTCTCCCTCCCTCCAGCCCTTCCCCAACCCATTTAGAAGGCAAGTGATATATCAATTATACATGTAAAATCATGCATAACATTGCTATATTAACCACGTTGCCAAAAAAAGGCAAGAAAATAAAGTGAAAAAATTTACATTTCAGTTTGCACTCAGTTCCCTCTCTGGAGGCTAGCATTTTTCATCATGAGTATCTTGGAATTATCTTAGCTCCTGATGTTGGTGAGAATATCTAAGCCTTTCACAGTTAAGTCATTGTAAAAGTATTATTCTTACCGGGTACAATGATCTCCTGGTTCTGCCCACTTTACTTTGCATCAGTTCATGTAAGTCTTGTCAGGTTTTTTTCTGAAATTATTCTGCTTGTCATTTATTATACCACAATAGTATTCCATCACAGTCATATACCACAACTTGTTCAGTCATTCCCCAGTTTGTAGGTATCCTCTCAATTTCCAGTTCTTTGCCACCACAAAGAGAGCTGCTATAAATATCTTTGTACATATAGGTCTTTTTCCTTTTCCTTTTTTTTTAAATCTCTTTTAGATACAGACCTAGTAGTGGTATTGCTAGATCAAAGGGTATGCACAGTTCTATAACCCTTTGGGTATAGTTCCAAATTATTCTCCAGAATGGCTGGACCAGTTCACAGCTCCACCAGTAGTGCATTAGTGTCTGTACTTTTCCACATCCCCTCCAGTACAAATACATGTTTCTTAAGGAAGTCTTTAACTCTCAGCACCAAAGAAGTAATGACTTTGCCTAATTTGATGATATTTTAAAAACTCTTCCTTTTCTTATAGGTTGATGAAAACATGAAAGTGGCTCAGAAACGAGATGCTGTCTTACATGGGCTGTTTTATTTCAGGAAAGATATTTGCAAAGGTTCAAAACCTCTTTTCAGTAAGTTTAGACTTTTTCATATCCAGTTTACACTAAGGATGAGTTACTTAATTTTCTCCTCTCCCCATCCCTTTCCCTAGGTGGCACTGCTGTGGTAGATGGTTGTAGTACAGCCCAGAATGGTACTGAGACAGACACTGAAGAATTCACATTGATGAGCATAGATACAATCATCAATGGGAAGGTAGAGTTGGTTGACCTGGTCACAAATTCTGTGTTGATGTAAGTTATCAAGAAGAAAAATAAAAACCACGTGAGAACTTTTTTTTTTTAATAGGAAGGTGTTTTTCCTGGATTGATACCAATCCTAAACTCTTACCTGGAAAATATGGAAGTAGATGTAGACACAAGATGCAGCATACTTAATTACTTGAAGCTAATTAAGAAGAGAGCATCAGGTATGTACGGTGTTTTTTTTTTTCAGCTGTCATACAGCAGAAAAACTTGATAATAATGTTCAGGGTTTTTTTTCTACTATTCATCTTATGAAATTAGTCTTGCCTAGAAATCTCAGACCCATTCTTATCTTTAAATAGATTATTAATATGTAGTATTAAATAACCAGTACCAGTCCCAACATATACTGTGTGAATTTAGTTGATTTTTTTTCCCTGTGAATGTTCAGTGAACATGTAAATAAAAATATGGTTTTGATTAACAAGCCAAATAAGAAATGTTCCTCTTTTAGAACATATAATTACAAATTTTCCCACACATTTTTTCATATTGTTATGTGGTAAGTCATAGAAAGTCATGTAATAAACATTTGGGTTCTATTTGGGGAGAAAGTTTGGGTTTTTTCTCTTCTCCTTTGGTCTCAAAGTTTAAAAATAATTGGCTACAGACCTGCCTTCTGATTACATCAATCAATGAACGTTTATTAAGCACTTACTTTGTGCCTAGCACTGTGCTAAGTACTGGGAATAAAAAAAAAAGGCAAAAGACAGTCCCTTGTCCTCAAGGAGCTTACAGTCTAATGGGGGAGACAACATGCACAAACACATGTATAGAAAGTGAGCCACATACAGGATAAATAGGAAAAATTAATAGAGGAAAAGCACTGACATTAAGAGGGGTTGGGGAAAGCTTCCTGCAGAGAAGGTAGGATTTTAGTTGGGACTTAAAGGAAGCCAGGGAGGTCAGTAGTGAGAGCAGAGGAGGGAGAGCATTCCAGGCATGGGGACAGCCAGAGAGAATGCCTGGAGTCAAGAGATTGTCCGTCGGCCCAGGAAGCCAGTGTCACCAGATCAAAGAGTAAATATTGGGGAGTGAGGTGTGAGAGGAGTGGCGAGGTGGGAGAGGGGGCTAGGTTAGGAAGGACTTTGAATGCCAAACAGAGGGTTTTCTGTTTTCTCCTAGAAACATTGGGGAGCCATTGGAATTTATTGAGTAGAGGGTGCTGACATGATTGATCCTGCTAGGGTCATATTCTGTTAGGCAGAACTTGGGGGAAATTCTCTTCCTGAGGCATTCTCCCTCATCACCAGAACTGGCTTAGCATTCCAGTGATGCTTCAGACTATGCTAGGACCCAGCTCCAGGCAGTTTTCTTTTGGCGCCCCCCCCCCGCCCCAGCAAGGAATTAAGAACTAGATACATTATATGGTATGGGGTCAGATGAGTGTGAATTTGGGACAGCTAGGTGGTGCAGTAGATAGAGCACCAGCCCTGAAGTCAGGAGGACCTGAGTTCAAATTTGGCCTCAGACCGAACACTTGGCACTTATTTACTAGCTGTGTGACCCTGGGCAAGTCACTTAACCCCAATGGACTTTTTAAAAAGTGTGAATTCCAGGTGATCTGAATTTTCAGGTTACTGTCACTTATATTCTTGTTGATAGATTTTTCCAAAGGGAAAAGATGTTGTGTTTTACACTGAATTAGCCTTTGAAACAGCTAATTTTTTGAAATGGGCAAGTTGGATTGCCCACTGAATGAGCCCAAGCCCCTAGCCTCCAAATTCTCTTATTAAATGTGCATCTGATGCTTAGTTCATTCTGCATTCTTCATCTAAGCTTACACCTTTGTCACCTTGGCCCTTAGATTTGAACTCTGTTACTACTATCCTGATAATGAGGGAGCATCATGCAGGGATGATGATGAGAGCCAGGTGAAAGTATGCCACTGTGCTGAGTTTTCAGCCTCACCTGGAAAAATCCTGGCTGAGCACAGCAGCCTGCTCCTCTTATCTGTAATTACTAAAATTGTACATGAAGCTTGATCACTGTTGGCACATTTGCTTGTGTTTCAGATGCTCTTTTAGGGCCAAATGTCCCTTCTACTTCCCAAGCCCTCCCCCCATCCTTATAACAACCCACTTGGTCTAACTCTCTGGAAAGTGTAAATATTAATAGGTGTAACTATCCTTACCCCAACTGTCCTCTTTCTCTTAGCTTCATCATGGTTACAATGCTTTTTGTTCTCCACTTCCCTAGGTCAAAAATCAGTCGTTTGAAAAAACCCAAGACGTTTCCTTACAGCTGTATACACCAAAGGGTGTCTTCAAGAGAAATATCCTAGCACACATAGAAGCATACCTTCCATTTTTCTTTTGAAGGAAACTTTTCTCATTTCCCCAGAGATCTGCTTTTCCCATGACAACCATAAAGGAAAAGAAGTTTTTAGAGCCCTTACTATATGCTGAGCGCTAGAGGTTGAGATAGCCCTTCACCTCAAGGAGCTCCCATTCTAACCGGGAGTTTTATGTTCATGTTTAGTTCATGGCAGATGGAAATACCAGTTTGCATTAGTTCTGCAGGGAAAATAGCAGGAGAGACGGCAAGGCCTCAGGAATCTCGGGGAGCAAGGGCTCCCCTACCAAGATGCTTGTCTCCCAAGAGGATAAAGGGTTCAAGGGTTAGAGTGGAGTGGGTGGCTGAGACACCTCCGGCAAAGAAAGGGATGGATGGGTGGGTGTTGGCATCCAACCTTAGTACTCCCATTAAAGAAGGGGGGGGCATTATTGACACTTTTTGTTTTTGTGACACATTTTATCCTCTAAGTCCCTTTTTCCCACTTAACAGAGTCATACATTTAGAGCCAGAAGGGCCCTTGGAGTCCATCTAGCTTATTTTACATATGAGGAGACTAAGGCCCGGGGAGGTTTAAGTAAGAATTTACCCAAGATCCCACAAGTTGTAAAATGGCAAAGGCAGGATTTGAACCCAGATCATCCGACACATCCTGGTACTTTTCCTGTTCCTCCCTTGTTTATTTGTTTTGTTTTGGTGAGGCAGTTAGGGTTAAGTGACTTGCCCAGGGTCACACAGCTAGTAAGTGTCAAGTGTGTGAGGCCACATTTGAACTTGGGTCCTCCTGATTCCAAGGCCAGAGCTCTGTCCACTGCATCACCTAGCTGTCCCTCTCCCTTATTTTAAAGGAAAAGATTTAACCAAAGCCAATCTACATGGAGAGTAAGTGTGACAGCATATATCACATTCCACAACCGAAGTCTTGAAATGTGTGTTTCACCATGTGTGTTCTAGACCAGGATTAATTTTAAATTTAGCTGCTTTTTAATCTTTTCCTTTGCCTTATTATAGTTGTTGTATATGTTATTTTTTCTTCCAGGCTCTGCTTGTCTTCATCAAATTCATATGTGTCTCCCATTATTTTAAAGTTAACTGTTGACACTTAGATCTAGTTGTATCTAAATGACCCCTTTTTGTGTAGTTCTTCATTTTTAATCTTTTTTCCAGGAGAACTGATGACAGCTGCTCGATGGATGAGGGAGTTTGTTGCAAAGCATCCTGACTACAAGCAAGACAGTGTCATCACTGATGAAATCAATTACAGCCTTCTTTTGGAATGTAACAAGATTGCAAATGAATTAAGTGAATGCCCCGAGTTGCTTGGCTCAGGATATAAGAAAGCAAAATACAGTGGAAATAAAACTGGCTCTTCTAGTTAGGTATTTTGTTGCCTGTCCCCACCCCACCCCACCCCCAGCTAAAAAGAGTAGAACATCTGAGTTACGTTATTTGAGAATTAGCTGCAGGACCATGACCATTGGCATGGTGTGAAGACCAAAATAATGGTACTGTGCCCTCAGATGGGCCAGTGAGCCTGAAATTCACTTAAAGACTTCCCAGGTGGATATAGAGTTTATATAGTACACGTGTACATAGTGAAATATTTTTATGATCAACAGTGTATTTTAATAACATTATATCTAAAGTCTTTGTGAACTGGCTTGTACATTTTTTTAAAAATCCTTACTCTGGGAGGAGCTGCTGTCCAAACCAGTTTTGTAAATGTAATGTACTGGTATCCATACATTATACGTGCATTCCAGAGGTTGAGATGTTTACTGTACATTTTATTGTTGCTCTAAAGGATCTACCTTGTTCTAAAAAAAAAAAGAGAGAGAAGCAAACAAATTTCATCCTTAGGCCCTGATTCACTAAAATTTCCCTTATGTCACTTTAACGAAGTCCAGACTTCCCCTTCTTGATTGATTTTGAATCAGCTCATTGAATCATTTTTATAACTCCAAAAGGTTTTTACTTTGTAATCTTTGCTTTCTAGCACCTTATGTACTGTGCTTCTTTTTAAAGGGAAACAGTGAAGGCAGGTGGTCACCTTTGACCCAGAGTTTTGAGACTAAATAAAATCCTGCTGTGGTCTAATGGTATTCGTAAAGCCAATCATTAAAGACTTCACAGATTGGAATTACATAGACAAAAGGGTATCAACTTAGTTTTTTCTGGGTAATAAAACTTCCTTTAAAAATTATCCTCAAGCTTTTTTTTTCTTTTTCTGTTTTCTATAAACAAATATTAAAAGGACTGGAATTTAAAGTTGGGGCTGCCAAATAATTCTGCACCTGAAAAGGCTTGGATTTTTTGCTCTGGGTGCCCACCTTCACTTATTTCTTTCTATAGATTTGCCAATCAAATAAAGCATACAGTCCAACTGAAGGCCCAGAATTCATCATTTGTCACTGTAGTCCTTGAACTCTTGTCTCTTCCTCCCTCCCCCAATTCTGAATAGCCCCATTTTCCAGTAAGCATGTAAACAAAGCTTTGCCTTCTAAAAGCCATTTGCCCCACATTTTAGCTGGGGAAACACATAACTATGCACTGCTTACTTTCTAGAGGAAACTTCAAAGGAAATCATGGAATGCACTAAGTTTGTGAATCAGGACCCTACATGTTCAATTGTAAATAATGAAAATTTAAGATAATTGCTAGTTGTCACTAGTTTGTGGGGATTTAAAAAAAAGACATAGTTAAAATTCATAATTGCTTCTAAAAATGACAATGTATTGTAGATGATGCAAATCTTAATACAAGCGTAACTATTTAAGTCATAAAGCTAATTTTAAAAGGAATTATAGTGACGCTGCTCCTGGTAAAAGCTGTTTATATATAAATATTTGAATCTGTGCTCTATCCATAGCTTGTAATGTAGAGAATTAACAGTTCTCATTTTCTTTTGCAACTGGCTTGTGCTAATCAGGTTGTAAATGACAGATAAGTTTGTGGTACAAGAAAATAAATAAAAAATGGAATTTGCATAATGTCGTGTGACTCTTTAAGTAAGACTCTGAATGGCTTCTAGGACATTTCGTGGATCATGGGCTTAAAAAGGAAATCACTAACTCTTTAAAAGCTATTTCCAAACCAGTAAGAAAAGGACTCCCATTTTACCTACTTGTTAAAGTAAAATTTAGATGAAATGTTTTACAAAAATGGGAATTATTTGGGAAACTTAGTGTTGCATAAAGTTTCACATGGAAATCTGTGAAATGTACAAAAATGGAACCGGAAAGTTATTCTAGGCCTGTAGGTTTTCACAACATATATATGGGCAGTCAACAAGTATTTATTATGTACTTACTAGGGGCAGCTGGGGGGAGGGGGTACAGTAGGTAGAGTGCTGGGCTAGGAGTCAGGAAGACTTGAATTCAAATCCAGCCTCAGACACTTACTAGTCGCTTTATCCTCCATCTGCTTTAGTTTCCTCAACTGTAAAATGGGGTAATTAATAGCACCTACCTCCCTGAGTTGTGAGGATCAAATGAGATATTGTTAAGCACATAGCATAGTGCTTGTTACTTAGTGCTGTGTAAATGTTTTATTATTCATTTGTTTCACTCCTGTCTGACTCTTCATGACCCCATTTGAGGTTTTCTTGGCAAAGATACTGGAGTAGTTGGCCATATCCTTCTGTTCATTTTACAGAGGAGGGAACTCGGGCAAACAGGGTTAAGTGACTTGCCCAGGATCACACAGCTATTAAGTGTCTGAGGCCAGATTTGAGCTCAGGAAGATGAGTCTCCTGATTCCAAGGCCAGTATTCTATCCACTGTTCCACCTACCTCCCCTATGTAAATGCTAACTATCATTATTACTATGTGCCAGGCACTGTGCTAAGTGCCCTATTTCTTGGTGATCTCCATTGCAAAAGAATCTGTTTGCAGACAATTATCACCCTCATTCTCTCCCTTCTCCCCCTCTCCCCCCACATACACACACCCACTGTAGCAAAGGATATTAAGCAATGATGCTAAGGGGTTTGGAAGAGTGGTGTCGACCAGAAAAGGGAATCCACAGTGGTTCACCCGTTTTTCTCAGTTGAGTAGAAGACAAAGGTGTCTATTCTTCGCAAGAGGGGAGGAAGTGGTGTGGGAGATGGGGGAGGACAGGCTTGGCACACAGCAGATGAGGGGAGTAATGGTCAACCAGGTCAACCAGGGATGATTTTTAAAATGACCATGCAGCTGTGAGGGCCCAAAAGAGGTTAGATATATTTCTAGTGCATCCTTTTTGGCATGGCTGGTGCCTCTGGCCAGATGGGCATGTGGCTGTCTCTTCCATTTGGGAGAGAGGGGAATAAAGGACTATTTAACATGTCACTTTAGAATGGTTGCTAACCACATCCTACATCCTCTCCACCACATACTACTATGGTAACTGACAGATCCTGCCTTTGTTGCGTGGGGAGGGGGAGTAGGAGTGGACAGTTACTACATACTGTGTGCCAAGAATTATTAATGTTCTATGGTTGTGAAACCTAGGGTCTAGAAAACAAAAGATGCAAGATACTTCAGCCATCCAAGAGTGAGGGGAGGAGATGGAGTGGAGCTAGGTGGGGCACTGGATAGAGCATTGGACCAGGAAGTCAGGAAGACAAGTTCAAATTGATTTAGACATTTACTGTGTGGTCCTGGGCAAGTCACTTAACCTCTGTCTGCCTCAGTTTCCTCATCTGCAAAATAGAGATAACAATAGCACCTCCCAGGGTTGTTGTGAAAGTCAAATGAGATATCTGTAACTTTGCAAACCTAAAAGGGCTAAGGATTTATTGTTATGAGTGGAGTGGGGGAAGGGCTGAGGAAAGGTTTACACTGGCATTGCACTACCAGTGATGTGGGAATGAGGATGCACAGAAACAAATCTGATAGGAGGATCACCAGGGAGTATGGGATCGAACTATGAGAGAAAAATGAGTCTGGAAGGGAGAACATTGCAATGAGGAGGGTATTATTGCAGCTCAGACCTCTGGATTTGGGGCTAGTTGGCCTCCAGAGAGGAGGTACTCCAAAGGCCAGTATAGGGCAATAGGACAGAGAATAGGTCTAGGTTAAAAGGTTAGTTAGTACTAACCATTCTACCTGGCCTAGACCCTGGGTTTCATTTGTAATTCTGTTGCTAACTCTCTGTGTGACCTAGAGCAAGTCACTTCATCCCCTCTGGCCTTCATATTTCTCATCTGTAAAATGGGTTTGGGTGCAAAGGTGGACTAGATGATTTATAATGACCCTTCTAGCTCTAAAATTCTCAGTCTTCTATGAATCTGGTGCTGAAGCGAATAGAGTGCTGGACCTAGAGTCAGGAAGACTCATCTTCCTGAGTTCAAATCTGACCTCAGACACTTCATAGGTGTGTGACCCTGGGCAAGTCTCTTAACCCTGATTGCCTCAGTTTCCTCATCTGCAGAGTGAATTGTAGAAGGAAATGGCAAACCATTCTAGTATCTTTGCCAAGAAATTCCCAAATGGGGTCACACAGAGTCAGACAGACTGAAAAACGACTAAAGACAGAGAGAAGGGGTGAAAGGCTAGAGGCTGCTTCTAAGAGATAGCCTGAAGGTGCACAACAACCTGTATAATGATTTGTTTATATGTGGAGCAAAATATCCCAGAGATATGGGTTGAGGACTAATAATAATAATAAACATTTACATAGCACTTACTATGTTCCAGGCCCTGTGCTAAGCACTTACAATTACTGTCTCATTTTATCCATATAAGAACCCTGGGAGGTAGGTACCATTATTATCCCCATTTTACAGATGGGGAAACTGAGGCATGCAGGAGTTAAGTGACTTGGCCAGGATCACACAGCTAGCAAATGTCTGAGGTCGGATTTGAACTCGGGTCTTCCTGATTCCTGGAGCAGCACTCTATCCACTGTGCCACTTAACTGGCCCCAATAAATAAAGGAAGTAAATTCTAGAGAAACCTGGGCACCTGCAGCTTCGTCAAAATGGAATTCATTCTGGGGCAGTTAGGTGGTGCAGTGGATACAAAACCGGCCCTGGATTTAGGAGGACCTGAGTTCAAATCTGGCCTCAGACACATAACACTGTGTGACCCTGGCCAAGTCACTTAACACCATTGCCTAGCCAAAAAACAAACCAAAAAAAATGCATTCATTGGCTAAAAACAAGAACCTACCAGCTATTCGGATAGTATTGGGCTGTTGAACTCACGGGACAAAATTTTATTGAATCAGAGTAATCAGCAGGAGAAGGAAGCACTGGTAGGACTTAGTTTCTTTGTGTGAACAGGTAGCAGAATTAACCAATAAAGCCTTGTTGTAAAAATGTCTATTATAACAACAACCATTTCTAAACAACACCTAATGTGTTCCAGGCACTGTGTAAAGTGCGTTACAAATAGTATCTCCTTTGTTCCACACAACAACAACCCTGGGAGGTTAGGTATTATTATTAAATATCCCCTTTTTACAGTTGAGGAAACTGCAGTATACAGAGCTCGGGTGACTTGCCCAAGGTCACACAGATAGGAGCTCAGGCCAGATTTTAATCCATGTCTTCCACTGGGTCACCTAGGTGCCTATCACCATTACTATTTGATGGGGACTAGACCTATGATTTCGTTGCTATAGAGAACTCCCATAAGATAATTCCCTCTATCAATGTAGGTCAATACCTTCTCTGCATTATATAATGGTAGAGAGTTGCTAGAGCACTACGAGATTAAGTGTCTTGTCTAAGGTCACACAGCCAGGATGTGTCAGAGGCAAGACTTGAACCTAAGTCTTCCTGGCTCGGTAGACCACACCATGGTACCTCCGTTTGTTTGATATAATTCTAGAGATGCTTGCCATACAATAAGACAAGGAAAAGAAATTGAGGGAATAAGCATAGGCAAAAAAAGGAAACAATTATTACTTTTGTTGCAGCTATGATGATCTACTTAGGGAACCCTAGAGATTTAACTAAAAATTAATTGAAAGGAAGGAAACAACAATTTATTAAGTGCTTAGCACTTTAAAAAAAAAGCTCTTTATAAATATTATCTCATTTGATCCTCACAACAACCTTACAAAGTAGATTCTTCATTATACCCATCCTACAGTCAAGAAAACTGAGGCAGACAGAAGTTAAGGGACTTGCCCAGAGTCACACAGCTGGAAAGTACCTGAGGCCCCATTTGAATTCAGGTCTTCCTGACTCAAAAACCAGCATTCTATCAACTGCACCATGGAGCTACCCAATGCAAAGTAGCAGGATGTAAGATAAAACCACACAAATGAAACTTCATTATGAGGATCAAATGAGGAAATGCATACAAAGCCTTTGGAAAACCTTTTATGCTATCAAAATGTCAGTGATGATGATGATGATGATAACTGGGTCTCAGAGGCTAAGAAAGGCCAACCAGCCACTTTTCCCTCTGATACCTTTATTTATTAACTAAAACTTTACCCAATATTCAAAATTATTTTGTGTCTTATGAAAAACACTACATAATTGAATTCAAAATAGGTGCTTTCACTTCCTCATTGACTCAGAAAAAGTAACTCATTTGGATAAACATTTGAAACTTGCTATAAATACTTCTGGAAAGATGCAAAGGTGAATCTTAGAGAAACTTAAGTATTGGAAATGAAGCACAAGCCAAAAAATGGGCCAATACACACACACACACACACACACACACACACACACACACACAACCAACAACAACAAACTGCAAAATTTTCCAGAGGCTCCTTGACTTCCCTTTCATTTGATGGATAAGTGTACTCACAACACATTTCAGGTATGTTCTGTTACATTTCCTCTTACAAGAGGCATAGATTCCCCAAAGGATGGATTATGTTCCCAGATTCCTCAGGGCCTAGAAGATTGTTTTACATATGAGAAGAGGGACTGTCCAGCATTCTTTGGTGCAATGAATGTTTCCTTATTTGTTTTTTAAGGAAAGAGGAAGAAGAAAAGTAAATGAGGACTAGGGAAGCTTCTAGTAGATGTCTATGAGTGTTCCTTTGCGGTAGAGATTCAGAGGAAGATGCTGCTATAAAAATGATCTGAAGCCCAGCCTATGGGTTGTAAACCTGAGTCTGTGTTCTGTAGTGTGACTATTAGAACTTATCTTTTCCTAATTTGCTTTCTGGAAGCAGAGTCATTTTACTTAGTTCAGAAAGCAATGTGAGGCAATAAAAATCATAGTATTAAGAATGCTGTATTTTTTTTTAAACCTTGTTACATGAAAGTTTAAAAAGCTACACCTACACTGTCTTATGAAGTTTGCTGCCTGATTTCAAGCCCAAAGGGAGAGCCTAACAATTTTCAAAGTAAAATCTGAGTTTTCCCAATATTGTTGTTCGTCCTTTCTTTGTTCTCAGAGAGGACCAATGACATCGCAAAGGTGGTGTCTTGACTTGTGCTTGAATTGAATTGAACTGAGGCAGAGCTGAGCAAAGTTGTCAGCCTCACTCTTGAAGTCCAGAGGCAAGACAAAAAAGTCAAGAAGACTGGATGATGGCCCAATATTACTTTTTCTCAGATACTCAGTCTTGAGTATTAGATAATAGTTCCCCCTAGTGGCCTGTGTTGTAACCGTTGCACATATTCCCCATATGGCTCTGATAGTATTATTTTTATAGACTAGAACTGGAAAGGGGCCTTAAAAATCATAATATTCTGTGATGTTCATATAAAATCAATCTAGCCAAACTGCAAAGTGAAATGCTGTATCTTGAAGCCCACTTGCCTTGTATTCCTGTTCTGAAAGGAAAATGTAAGTTAATCAACCATTGCTTATTAAGCACCTACTGTGTGTCAGGCACTGTAGTGTCAGGAATACAAAGACAAAAATAACTTTTGCCTGCACTGACTTTACATTCTAATAGAGAAGAAAACATGTACCTATATAGAAAAATACATATATAGTCCATGAATACAAGGTAGTTTTGGGGGTATCACCAGCAGCTATGGAGATGAGGAAAGGCCGCATGTAGAAGATGGTGCCTGAGATTAGTTTTGAAGGAAACATGGAATTCTAAGAAGCTGAGGTAATGAGAAAGAGAATTCCAGACAGAGGGACAACCCTTGCAAGGATATGGTGATAGAAGATGGACTGAGGAGCCAATATGGCTAAGAATAAACATATAAGAAAACTGGAAAGTGGGAAAGGACCAGGTTGTGAAGAGCTTTAAATGCTAGACGAATTTATATTTGATCTTAAGGATCAAATATCAAAGGAGCCAAAGGAGTCGATTGAGAAGGATGATATGGTCAGACTTGTACTTTAGGAAGATTACTTTGGTGGCTGTGTGGAGGATGGATTGAAGTATAATAGCACAGGTATTTTAAATTTTTATTATTTTTTCAATTAGCAAAAACCAGTTTTCACTCCTTTCACCTCCCCATCCTCCCTTACTGAAAAAAGAAACACAAAATCCTTGGGTTTTTAAATAATATTTTATCTCTTCCCAAATACATAGAAAAACAATTTTGAACATTCATTTAAAAATTTTTTTAATTCCAAATTCTCTTTCCTTTGTTCCCCTCTCCCCTCCCTGATATAGGTTATACATGTGCAATCATACAAAAAATATTTCCATATTTATCTTAGATTTTGTGAAAGAAGACACAAACCAAAAAAAGAAGAAAAAAGTGAAAAATAGTATGCTTTTATCTGCATTCAGACTCCATCAGTTCTTTTTCTGGAGGTGGATAGATTTTTTCACCATGAGTCCTTTGAGATTGTCTTGGCTCATCGTGTTGCTGAGAATAGCTACGCCATTTACAATTGATCATTGTACAATACTGCTGTTACTGTGTACAATGTTCTCCTGGTTCTGTTCACTTCACTTTCCATCAGTTTGTGTAAGTGTTTCCATTTTTAGGTTTTTCTGAAAGCATCCTGCTCATCATTTCTTATAGCACAGTAATATTCCATTACAATCATATACCAGGACTTGTTCAGCCATTCCCCAGTTGATGGGCATCCTCTCAGTTTCCAATTCTTTGCCACCACAAAAAGAGCTGTTATAAATATTTTTGTATAAAAAGGTCCTTCCTCCCTCTTTAAAAAAAAATCTCTTTGGGATACATACCCCAAAAGATATGCAGTTTTATAGTCCTTTGGGCATAGTTTAAAATTGCTCCCCAGAATGGTTGGATCAGTTCACAACTTCCCCAATAGTGAATTAGCATCCCAATTTTCCCACATCCCCTCCAACATTTGTTGTTTTTCTTTTCTGTCATATTAGCTAATCTGATAGGTATGAGGTGGTACTTCAAAGTAAAACAGAATCCTTGTAACCAAAAGGCATACTCAAGCAAAAATTCCCACATTGGCTGTGTCCAAAAATTATATCTCATTCTGTACCCTATGTCTTTCATCCACCTGTCAGGTGGTGGGTAGCATGCTTCACCCACTGGTATTCTGGATTAATGATTGGTCATTATATTGATCAGAGTTCTCAGGTCTTTCAAAGTTGTTTGTCAGCAAAGCTATTTATTGATTGGCTTAACCCACACCAAGTGATCATTGTTGCTGTGTGTATCTCTGTGTGTATAGTAGTACCTTAGAGTTGGATCCATGGAAGGCAACCTTGCCCTCTCACATCTCATTCTTTCAGGCTTCTGGTGGCATCATAAAAACAAGAGATCTGACCCAGTGTATGTTTCATATCTGTGTAAACCTCAGTCCAGGTGTGTGCTGGTAAATGTTTAACAATAGGCTCTCTGGGGACTTTCTAACTTTCAAGTTAGTATTATTGTTATTCTCATTTCATAGATGAGAAAACTGAGGCTGAGGGGGAGTTAAATTTGTCCAAGGCGACACAGTAAGTGTATGATTTGAACACAGGATTTGAACTCAGGTCTTTCTTGATTCCAGGCCCAGCATTCTATCCTCTATGACCCCTACTTCTTTCATTTGAAAGTATTCTGTAAATACGGCAGAAATGTAACTGAGGGACTGCCACACTGGGTCAAAACTGTGGTCCCTATGCTGCCGCCAAAGCCTAAAGCTATGAGAGAATGTGATTGTCTTCTGTGCTGTCAACTTTAAGGCACAACCACAGACACAGAAGTACCCTCAGTAAGTGGTAGCACAACTGTGATTCTGTGGTATAAGATAGACACTGTCTGGAAAGAGCTATAGGGAAAATGGAGACCATAGGCCTTCTTTCCTTTGGGTAAAACATAGGGAACTTCCTTCCCTCTTACTTCTCCCTATGAATAAAGATTTTGAGTTTTGCTGATGGTTTATGTTCCCAAAACAAGTCCAGATCAGTGGGAGGAAATTTGCCAAAAGAGTAAAAACTTTCATTACCAGCAAGATTGGCTTCACCTGCTAATTACCACAATGGCAATGCAAAAGGATTTCCACTACCACGTCTTAGATAAAATGTATTGAAATCCAGCCAAGAGTAGTCATATACCTAAAGTGAGTCCATTGGACTAGATTAGGAGTTCCTAACCTTTTTTTTTTTTGTCATGCACCACATTGGCAGTCTATGGACTCCTTAGAAAAATGCTTTTTAGTGCATAAAACAAAATATATAACAGAGGGCACAAACTATATTGAAATGCAATTAATCAATTTTTTAAAAGATCCAAGTGAATGGACTCCAGGTTGAAAATCCCTAGGATTGCTAAGGTTCCTTCTAGCTTTAGTAATCTATGCATAATTTATATACTCAGGGATTCATTCCCTCAATCCATACTTGGACTAACAAATTGGGTCCCCAGATCAAAGCTATTGCATCCTTCAGAATTTTAAGAGTAACAGTGAAAGGTTTAGAGGTGTCTTTTCTAGCACTATAGCTAACAAATGCTATTTAGTGTTTTCTTCCCCCCCCATATTATCAACGATTAATATTGCCCCAACTTCATCTAACCATTGATTATTGACCAAATATCAATTAATCAGTAACCGTTTCCACAATATTGTCTAACCAATTAATATCAATTAGTTTTAACAAAGGAATATTTACTGAGAATGATAGCAAGGACAGAATTGCAAAAACTATCCTTCCTCTTTTCTCCCCTAAAAAACAAAACCAGGGTATACTCTCTCCTCTGCACACCTGCTCAGTCCCTAAGAGAGTGGGCTAAAACTGAAAGAGGTTTCTATAAAGTATTTCCTTCCTTCCTCTCCCCTTTCCCGATCTCCTGCCCAGTTACGATTTTGGCATAATAGATCAGTAGCTTCCTCACTCATAGGGCACATTGTCCCAGAGGCCAGGTTGATTCACTGCTGCTCTGAGTAAAGTATGTCACTACTCAGAGATGGTTCGTTCCTCAACTTGGCTCTTGTGGCTACTGGCTGACTTTCTTCCAACCTTTAGAAACTAATCTGGCCCATTGCCTTTTTAAATTCTTTTTAATATTATTTTATTTTTTACACCAATTACATGTCAAGACAATTTTTAACATTTATATTTACAAGATTTTGAGAGGGGAAATTCCCCTCCCTTCTTCCTAAATGGTAGGCAGTTTGTTATAGTTATACATGTGCTATCATATAAAACATATTTCCATATTAGTCACAGTTGTGAAAGAAGAAACGGATCAAAAGGAAAAAATCCATGAAAAAGAATAAAGTAAGCAAAAAAAAATTTGCTTCAATCTACATTCAGAATCCATCAGTTCTTTATCTGGATGTGGATGGCATTCTCTTTCATGAATCCTTTAGACTAGTCTTGTATAACTCATTGCTGAGAAGATCAGAGTCATTCATAGCTGATCACCACACAATATTGCTGATACCGTGTGTGATGTTTTCCTCGTTCTGCCCATTTCACTTTGCAAGTCTTTCCAGGCTTTTTTGAAATCTGCCTGTTCATCATTTCTTATTGCACAATAGTATTCCATCACATTCGTATACCACAACTTGTTCAGCCATTCCCCAACTAATGGGCATCCCTTCAACTTCCAATATTTGCCACCATCAAAAGGGCTACTATAAATATTTTTGCACATGTAGGTCCTTTTCACTTTTTTATTATCCCTTTGGGATACAAATCTAGGAGTGGTATTGCTGGATCAAAGGGTATCAGTTTGATTGCCCTTTGGGCATTGTTCCAAATTGCTCTCCAGAATGGTTGCATCAGTTAACAACTCCACCAACAGTGCATTAGTGTCCCAATTTTCCCACAAGCTCTTCAACAGTTATCATTTTCATTTTTTTGTCATATTAGCCAATCTGGTAGGTGTGAGGTGGTACCTCAGAGTTGTTTTAAATTTGCATTTCTCTAATCAAAAGTGATTTAGAGCATTTCTTCATATGCCCATCGATAGCTTTGATTTCATCTGAAAACTGCCTCTTCATATCCTTTGACCATTTACCAATTGTGGAATGACTTGTATTCTTATAAATTTGACTCAGTTCTCTATTCATGTGAGAAATGAGGCCTTTACCAGAGACCCTGACTGTAAAATTATTTCCCAGCTTTCTGCTTTCCTTCTAATCTTGGTTGCAAGAGCTTTTTTCGTGCAAGAGCTTTTTAATTTTATATAATCAAAATTATCTATTTTACACTTTGTAATGCTCTCTTATCTCTTGTTTGGTCCTGAATTCTTCCCTTCTCCATAGATCTGACAGGTAGACTATTCCTTGCTTTTCTAATTTGTTTATGGTGTCACCCTTTATGTCTAAATCATATGTCTAAATTTGACCTTATCTTAGTATATGGTGTGAGATGTTGGTCTGTACCCAATTTGTGCCCTATTGTTTTCCAGCTTTCCCAGCAGTTTTTGTCAAACAGTGAATTATTATCTGAAAGGCTGAGGTCTTTGGATTTATCAAACACTAGGTTACAATCATCATTTACTACTGTGTCTCGTATACTTAATCTGTTGCACTGATCCACCACTCTATTTCTTAGCTAGTATCAGATAGTTTTGATGATTTTTATAATATAATTTGAGATCTGGTATTGCTAGGCTACCTTCCTTTGTATTTTTTTTCATTAATTCCCTTTATATTCTTGACTTTTTGTTTTTCCAGATGAAGTCTGTTGTTATTTTTCTAGCTCTATCATATAATTTTTTACACTGAATAAGTAAATTAACTTAGGTAGAATTGTCATTTTTATTATATTGGCTTGGCCTACCCATGAATAATTGATATTTTTCCAATTGTTTAGGTCTGACTTTATTTGTGTGAAAAGTATTTTGTAATTATGTTCACATGGTTCCTGGGTTTATCTTGGCAGGTAGACTCCCAAATATTTTACATTGTTCACAGTTATTTTAAATTGAATTTCTCTGTCTCTTGCTGCTGGACTTTGTTGGTCATATAAAGAAATGCTGATGATTTATGGGGATTTATCTTCTATTCTGCAACTTTGCTAAAGTTGTTAATTATTTCCAGTAGTTTTTAGTTGATTCTCTAGGATTCTCTACCATCACATCATCTGCAAAGACTGATAATTTTGTTTTCTCATTACCTATTGTAATTCTTTCAATTTCTTTTTCTTCTCTTATTGCTGTAGCTAACATTTCTAGTACTACACTGAATAACAACGGTGATAACGGGCATCTTTACTTCATGCCTGATCTTATTACAAATAATGCTTGCTAATGGTTTTAGGTAGATACTGCTTATTTTAAAGAACGCTCCCTTTATTCCTATGGTCTCTAGTGTTCTTAATAGGAATGTATGTTGTATTTTGTCGAAAGCTTTTTCAGCATCTATTGAGATAATCATATGATTTCTGTTGTTATTGCTATTAATATGGTCAATTATGTTGATAGTTTTCCTAGTATTGAACCAGCCCTGCATTCCTGGTATAAATCCCACCTGGTCCTAGTGGATAATCCTTGTGATATATTGCTGTAATCACCTTGCTAGTATTTTGTTCAAAAATTTTTGTATAGACACTCATTAGGGAAATTGGTCTATAATTTTCTTTCTCTGTTTTAGCCCTTCCCGATTTAGGTATCAGCACCATATTGGTGTCATTAAAAGGATTTGGTAGGACTCCTTCTTTGCCTATTTTTCCAAATAATTTATATAGTATTGGTATTAATTGTTTTTTTTTTTTACATTTGGTAAAATTCACTTGTGAATCCATCTGGCCCTGGGGTTTTTTCTTAGGGAGTTCATTAATGACTTGTTCAATTTCTTTTTCTAAGATGGGGTTATTTAGGCATTCTATTTCCTGATCTGTTAATTGACATAATTAGTATTTTTGTAAGTACTCATCAATTTCACTCAGATCATCAGATTTATTGGCATATAATTGGGTAAAATATTTCCTAATGATTACTTTAATTTTTTTTCATTGGTGGTGCCTTCATCCTTTTCATTTTTGATACTGGATATTTGGTGTCCTTCTTTCTTTTTTTTTTTTTAAATCAAATTAACCAATGGCTTATCTGTCTTATTTGTTTTTCCATAAAACCAGCTCCTAGTTTTATTCATTAGCTCAGTGGTTGTTTTTTTTATTTTTTTACTGTCAATTTTATTAATCTTATCTTTGATTTTCAGGATTTCCAATTTGGTGCTCAATTTGGGATTTTTAATTTGTTCTTTTTCTAGTTTTTTTTTTAGCTGCATGCCCAATTCATTGATTTGCTCTTTGTCTATTTTGTTGATGTAAGAATTTAGAGAAATAAAATTTTCCTTAGGTATTGCTTTGACTGCATCCCATAAATTTTGGGATGTTGTATTATTGTTATCATTCTCTTTAATGAAATTATTAATTGTTTCTGTGATTTTTTTCTTTGACCCAGTTATTCTTTAGGATTAGGTTACTTAGTTTCCAATTAATTTTTAATCTATATTTCTACTGCCTTTTGTTGAATGTAATTTTTATTCCATTATGATCCAAAAAGAATACATTTAATACTTCTGCTTTTCTACATTTGATTTTGAGGTTTTTATGCTCTAATACATGTGTAGGTGCCATGTGCTGCAAGAAAAAAGGTACAGTCGTTTCTGTTCCCATTCAGTTTTCTCCAAAGGTCTGTCATATCTAACTCTTCTAATATTCTATTCACCTCCTTATTTTCTTTCTTGTATATTTTTTGGTTGGATTTATTGAGTTCTAAGAGGGGACAGTTGAGCTCCCCCACTGGTATAGTTTTACTATCTATTTTTTCCTATAACTCACTTAACTTTTCCTTTAAGAATCTGGATGCTATGTCACTTGGTGCATATATGTTTAGTATTGATATTACTTCTGTCTATGGTACCTTTTAGCAAGATATAGTTTCCTTCCTTATCTCTTTTAATTAGGTCTATTTTTGCTTTTGCTTTGTCTGAGATCAGGATTGTTAACCCTGCTTTTTATTTTTTTTTAACTTCAGCAGAAGCATAATAGATTCTGCTCCAGCTCCTTACCTTTACTCCGTGTGTGTCTCCCTGTATCAAGTGTGTTTCTTGCAAATAACATATTGTAGGATTCTGGTTTTTGATCCACTCTGCTATCCACTTCCATTTTATAGGAGAGTTCATCCCACTCACATTCACAGTTATGATTACTAACTGTGTATTTTCTTCCATCCTATTTTTCCTCCTGTTTGTCCTCTGAGAGAGAAGACAAACCTTTTTACCCTCTCCCTCCTCAACAGTGTTTTGCTTCTGTCTACTACCAGTCCCAATCTGCCCTCTCTTCTGTCAGTCCCTCCCCCTTTCACTTTTTTTTTTTTGGCTAGGCAATAGGGTTAAGTGACTTGCCCAGGGTCACACAGCTATTAAGTGTTATTATGTGTCTGAGGCCGGATTTGAACTCAGGTCCTCCTGAATCCAGGGCTGGTGCTCTATCCACTGCGCCACCTAGCTGCCCTCCTCCCCCTTTCACTTAATCTCCTCTCCTACTTTTCTGCTGGGTAAGAGAGATTTCTATATTCCACTGATTGTGTATATGATTCCCTCTTTGAGCCAATACTGATGAGAGTAAGGTTCAAGCGATGCTCATTGCCCCCCTCCCATCTTTTCCTCCATTGTAATAGGCTTTTTGCACCTCTTTGTGTGAAATAACTTACCCCATTCTACCTCTCTCTTCCTTCTTTACTCATTGTATTCCCCTTTCTCATCTCTTAGTTATTTTTTTATGTCATTCCCTCAAATTCACCTTATACTTGTATCTGCTGTCTATGTGTATTCTTTCTAGCTTTACTATTGGTGGTATAATTTTTAAGAATTACAAGTATCATCTTCCCATGTATGGATGTAAACAGTTCACTTCCATTGAATCTCTCATTCTTTCTTTTCCCTTATTACCTTTTTATGCTTCTCTTGGGTCTTGATATTGGAGATCAAATTTTTTGCTTAATTCTGGTCTTCTACTTATGAAAGCTTGAAATCCTTCTATTTCGTTGAATGACCATTTTTCCCCTTGAAGTATTATGCTTAATTTCACTGATTAGGTGATTCTTAGGTGTAATCCTAGATCCTTTGCCTTCTGGAATATCAGTGACCTCTGACCCTCTAATATTGCAGCTACTAAGTCCTGTGTAATTCTGATTGCGGCTCCCCAATATTTAAATTGTTTCTTTCTGGCCACTTGCAGTATTTTTCCTTGACCTGATAGTTCTGAAATTTGGCTATAATGTTACTCGGAGTTTTTATGTTAGGATCTCTTTCCTGAAGTGATCAGTGGATTCTTTCAATGTCTCTTTTGCCCTCTGGTTCCAGGACATCAGCACAGTTTTCCTTGATAATTTCTTGAAAGATGTGTCCACGACCTCCTTTTGATTATGGCTTTCAGGTAGTCCAATGATTCTGATGTCTCTCCTGGATCTATTTTCCAGGTCAGTTGCTTTTCCTATGAGATATTTTACATTTTCTTCTATTTTCTTCATTCTTTTGAATTTGTTTGATTGATTCTTGATGTCCTACAGAATCATTAGCTTCCACTTGCCCAATACTAACTTTTAAAGAGTTATTTTCCTCAGTTGCCTTTTGTACTTCCTTTTCCATTTGTTCGGTTCTACTTTTTAAGCAGTTGTTTTCTTTGTCCAAGTTGTTGACTTTTTTCATAATTCTCTTGCATCACTCCCATTTCTTTTCCCAATTTTTCTTCTATTTCTCTTATGTAATTTTAAAGTTCCTTTTTGAGCTCTTCCATGAGTTCTTTCTGGGCTTGAGACCACTTCCCATTTTTCTTTGGGGTTTTGCCCATAGGTGTTTTGATATTATTTTCCTCTTCTGAGTTTGTGTCTTGATTTTTTGCCTGTCACCAAATAACTTTCTGTAGTCAGATTCTTTTTTGTTGTTGTTGTTTTTCCTTATCTTTTTTGGTCTTTTCCCTTCCTTTTAAATTTGAGCTCTGCTCCCATGGTGGAACAGAGCATCTAGAGATAAAGAGGAACCTGGGAAGAGTTGAAGTCACAGAAAGGGGCAGAGTCAGGGGTGGAAAGCTGATTCATTGGTACTGTGAGAGTTAAGAACAATCAGCTAAGAAAGTTTAGAATTTAATAATTCCGGGGGGGCGAGAGAGAGAGAGAGAGAGAGAATTTCATTGGCAAAGAGTTTTTCAGTGATGGTTATTGACATTCAGTACCACTGAGAAAAGTGAAGCTTTTTCCTAAGATTGTTGCTCTCTGCTGCCACCTCTGGCCTGAGTAAGAAAAGCGGAAGGAGCTCTGCAGCTGGGGAATCCCTGTGAGTCTGGCTTTAAATAAGAGAGAACCTGGGTCGTGTCACTGTAATTTCCAGCTAGACAGCACCTGGCTTGGCTGGTCTGAATGACCCCAGAGTTTGATAAGCTTTGCAGTTCTCTAATTTGAAGAGAACCGTTTCTTAGATTAAGTATTAACACTTTTAAGACACCCTTTTAAAGGTGATGGTTAATTGAAAGAGCTTTAAAAAGTTATTTTTGAGTAGAGAAGAGGAATTCCCCATCTAACCTCCAAAATACCTCAATCTTCTCAATTTCCAAGGGCTACTCCTTCATTCCACTTTAGTTACATCTAGGGATGGTCAGACTCTTGATCTATTAACCACCCACAAGTGTTCTGCTTTGATGATTAAAAACTCCAAAATTCCTTTATTGGACCATGACTTTCTATCATTCATGTATTCCATCTTTCCCTATGTCTTATTCCTCATAAGCCTATTCTTCTTCCTCCCTCTGTCCCTAAGTACTCTCTCAAGCATTCATTCCTGCTCTAACATTGCTCTCCTCTCTTTCCAACTTTTTAGTTAACCAGTTTAACTCTCTACTCCTTTCTATTCTTGAATCTCCTGCCCATGCCTTGCCAAATCCAACCCTGAACTGTCTCCACTCTTACATACCACCAATCAGAAATGGAGGAAATAATACAAACAAGTTGAATGGGTCTACTACAAATTAAGGTTATCTAATCTCAAAATGGGTCCTTATCCCTAACAAGGCAATCTTTTTTACTCCATTCAATTTGTTTATCCATTACACACTTTTCTTTTCTTTCTTTTGTTTTTCCTGAGGCAATTGGGGTTAAGTGACTTACCCAGGGTCACACAGCTAGTAAGTGTCAAGTGTCTGGATCTGAACTCTGGTCCTCCTGACTCTGAAGCCAGAGCTCTATCCACTGTACCACATAGCTGCCCCTCCATCACACTCTTTTCAAGACTCCCACATCACCCTCTCTCTCCTTTGTCTCAGCTCAGGATGTTACCTTATGCTTTACTGGAAAAAAAAAAAGAGTCCATTTGCCATGAACTCACTCTTCTCTTTCTCTACATCTAAAAACCCCTGACATCATCCCCCAATCAATATTCCTTTCCTGTAGTTATAGCTCATACATATTGAGCTGGAAGTGACCTTAGAGATCAAGTCCCAACCCCCTTCTTTTAGACGTTTCAATAACTGTGTAATATTACTCAAGAAAGTTTAACTTTCTAATCCTTCATCAATGATGTCTTCATTGTGTGTATATAGATTATTCTCATATAGACTTTATGTAGATGAGAAAATAAAGATATGGTTCAGTAGTATTTGATGTTCACAAGTTATCTCTTTTTTGGGTAGTAAGATCTGTGATTTTTAGTCCTTAGGAAATAAAATAATATATGGAAAATGTTTTGTAAACCTTAAGGTACTATATAAATTCTAACTATCATTATTATTACTACTATTTTGCTAGCAATGAGTTTAGACTTTTTTTTTCCACGTCTTTACTTGTAATTGTTTTTGTTCATTGTTCAGTCATTTTCAGTTATGTCTGATTTATGTGACCTCACTTGGGGTTTTCTTGGCAAAGATATTGGAGTGATTTGCCACTCCCTTCTCCCAGCTCATTTTACAGATAAGAAAACTGAGGCAAACAGAGTTGAGTGACTTGCCCAGGCTCACACTTTTCACACAGTCAATTAGTGTCTGAGGTCATATTTGGACTCAAGTCTTCCTGACTCTAGGCCCAGTACTCTATCCACTGTACCACCTCACTGCCCATGCTACCTAGCTGCTATCTTAGCAAATGCTTTTTGCTAAGAGCTAATTGTGTCTTCTTGATTACTATAAATTGGAAGCACACATGTGGGGTTCATGAGTTATAATAATAGAAGTCCCATCAGATTATCCCTAGGACCTGAGGGTAGCATCTACTCTCTGGGGCCCAAAGCCACAAATGTGAGTGCCAAATTGGGAGAGTAGTTCAGAGTCGGGTTACAAATAGTTTTATCAAAGAAAATGACAACGGCGAGACACTATACCAAAACTTTTGGGATACAGTCAAAGTAGTTATTAGGGAGAAATTTATATCTTTTAAACATTTTAATCCACAAAAACAGAGAAAGAATAGGTAGATGTAACTAATAATTAAAAAAAACTAGAAAAGCCACAAAATTTAAAACCTCCTACTAAAGACAAAAATAGAAATTTTGTAAATTAAAAAAGATAATGTTGGAAACACATTTAATTGATAAATGAAACTAGGAATTGATTTTTTAAAACTAATAAAAAAGATAAACCATTAGCTAATTCGGCTTTTTAAAGGAGGAAAACCAAATTGCTCAAAAATTAAAAAAAAGGAGAATTCACAATATTTGAAGAGGAAATAAAAGAAGTTATTAGAAATAATTTTGCCTAATTATTTGCCAACAAAATAAGTAACAAAGTAGATAAGTATTTACAAAAATTTTAAATACAAAGCAAAACATGGAAATTTACAGTGAACTAATCTAAGAAAAAAAGCTGCTTAAAAATATTTTCAAAGAACTATATGATTGAAAAAAAGACAGGGCTGGCCACGTATTAGGAGTGAAGGACAATGAATGAAAAAAATCTGTATAATCCACTGCTATCCTTGGAATATGAAGAGAATTTGAGGAAGTTTCCAACATGTTGTCTGGACACCTTGTTGCAAACTTAGGGGAGACCTTTGACAAGAGTCACCCAAGATGGGGAAGCATGGAGAGTTAAGTTCTACATTGTAGAAGGGAATACCCACATTCATGGGATCTCAGATTAATTTAAGCATTTCAGGAATTCAGTGACAGAAAGCTACGGGAAGCTAGGCTTGGGGAACAGCATGAACAATGGCAGAAGCAAAAAAAAAAATATGGAACATTTATAGGGCTCTCCAAGTAGTCCATAGCATCTATGGAGGAGAAGAGTAGTAGTTGAGGAGGAAAACAGCAGCTGAAAAAATATAACGATGCCAAACTTAGGAGAGCCTTGCATGATAAACTAAGGAATTTTAACTTTGCTTGGTAGGTAAGAGAAAGCCATTACAAGATTGTGAGTAGAAAAGCAACCTGACCAGATCTATGCAGAAACAATCTAATTCTCATAGTCTAGGTTGACAGTGGGAAATTCCCAGCCTTTGCACAAACTCTCTTGTCAAAGAAATCATGGTTCTTTTCTCCACCCATTATCTCTTCCATTATTAGATTCAGTCAATCCTGGTGACAGACCTTTTTCTCAGGGCCTCCTCTCTTCTTTCTTAAGTCATCAAAAGCCATATCTTGTTTCTTCTGAAGGTACCTTCTCCATGTGAGCTAACTGGCCCAGAAAGCTTTACCCAACCTGTGCCCATTTACCTCATCCCTTAGTGTCAGGACAAGGAGGGTGGTGCTTAGGCATTAAGATGGCGGAGGGAAAAAAGGGGGCTGAGGTTCAAAGATCAAGGACTCTAAGGAGTATCATGTTTCAGGATTACTTTGGGTACTATTTCAGATACATCATGTGTTACATAGTTTCTGTGAGCTATTCTTGTAAATTATTCAGCATTTATATAACATTGTTTCTATGGAAGGAAATGTTCAAAATTCCAAGTAACTAAGCCTTGACTGACCTTTTGGGACAGAATTGTTACCAAAGTGAAGATTAATTGTATTTATTATACTTTTTTCAGTTTGATAAAGAGATATTGTCTTGAAAGACCCTCTGGAGCAGCTGTTCTCAAAGTGTGGTCCAAGGACTCCTGAGGGATTAAAACCACTTCAGGGGATCCACAGGATTCTCTACCTAACTATATGAGGACAGATTTTCTTCACACATGCCAACCAAAATAACTTATCACAACAGAATGAATGCAGAAACCAATATGAGAATCTAGCTCTCTTCTATTAGGATAAAATGAGACAATATATGTACAGTGCTTTGCAAACCCTGATCTACTATCTAAATGTTAGCTATTATTATTATTTTATTAAGCCAGACATTAAAAAGATTTATAAAAATATTTTTTTAATGCCTTCTTCTTGTTTTCTCAATGGGCAAATGGAGGGAGAAAATTTGGAATGGAAAACAAAAAGAAAAATTTTAAAAGAAAAGAAATCCACTATCACCCTTCTCACTAATTTTTTTTTGTTTTGGAAAACAGTCATTTTTCATAAAATTTTTTATTTATGTTAATATATGATTAGTATTATAAATGAATTAATATTTTAAAATTTAATCTGTTTTAATTTCTAATACAGTAAATATCAATAGCTATAATCCACATAAACAAAAGCTCTTGGTGGAGATCTTCAATAATTTTTAAGAGTGTAAAAGAGATCTTGATAATTGCTGTTCTAAAAGAGAGCTTTTTTTTTATCTTGAAACTTTTCCACTTCCCAGTTGAAGAAACGACAGCCCCACACTTTATTTACAATTCCCAAAGCTTCCGTAAGGTGGCAGTATAAGATCACTGGCATGGGGTGAGGGAGCCCCAACTTCTCAAGGGAAGACTTTTGCATCAGTTTCAGAGTTAGATAAAATACAAAAGGGGAAAATTCTCTGGATGTAAGAGATCTTGGGAATAGCTTCTTGATCAGAGCTTACAGAGAGAAAGGATCACCAAGTCATTTACAAATAATGGAACTGCCTTCTTGTTTTCCATTGGTTAGCATTAGCACCTGAATATATTCACAAAAAAGATGCTAGCCCTCTGCACAGATGTTTTTCTATCAGCATGTTTCATATGAAAGCAAAGTATCTATCCCGTTTTCTTCCTCTATTATTCAGTAGAGCTATATGCACATTTTGTTCAGTTGTTTTAGTCATGTGGTTTGCCATTGCCCTCTCCAGCTCATTATATAGATGAGGTAAACAGGGTTAAGTGACTTGCCCAGGGTCACACAGCTAGTGAGTATGTGAGGCTGGATTTGAGCTCAGTAAGACAAGTTCTGACTCCATGCAGGGCACTCTATCCACTGTGCCACCTAGCAGCCCACTTGTATACATGCTTCTTAGAAACAAAGGGCATCATGCCACCCCATCCTTTTAGAAAGCACAAGGAAAACGGGCAGCTGGGTAGAGCAGTGGATAGAGCACCAGCCTTAGAGTCAAGTAGACCTGAATTCAAATCCAACCTCAGACACTAACTAGCTGTGTGACCCTAGGCAAGTCACTTCATCTTAACTGCCTCAATAAAAAAAAAAGTACAAGGAGACTAAATTGAACATAAATAATGAGATCAACAAACAACCCAAGGGTTAACCAGGAAATAAAGTATGTTGGCATCATGGGATAGTGAAGAGAGAGCCTAGTCCTAGTTTTGAACCAGAATACTTGGGCTTGAAGTCTGTTTTTGCCATCTGGGTGACTTTGGGCAAGTCATCAAAACTCTCTCGACTTAAACTCAGGCTGAATTTCCTCTTCTGTTAAATGGAAGGATGAATTTGATGATCCTGAAGTGCCCTCCAGCTGTAAGTTCTGGTTATTTTTTTTTCCTTCTAAGCAATATATGAAATTGTAACTCCTTCTCCAGCAAGTATTTCAGATCCAACAGCTAGGCGTGCAGTGGGTAAAACACCAGACTTGGAGTCAGGAAGACCTCAGTTTAAATCTCTCCCTAGACACTACTGTGTGACCTCAGGCAAGTCAATTAACTCCCACCTGCCTCAGTTTCCTCATTTGTAAAATGGAGATAATAAAAGTTTTTACCTCCCAGGGTTGTTGTGAGGATAAAATGAGATGTTGGTAAAATTTACATAATAAATGATAGCTATCATCATCATCATCATCACCATTAATAATTTCAGAAAAGGCGTGCTGGAGTAGTGAATAGAGCAATGGATTTGGAGTCAGGAAGACTTGATTTCAAATTCTACCTCAGACCTGTGTGACCCCAGGGAAAACCACTTAATCTCTCTGAACCACAGATTCCTCCTTTATAAAATAAGGATAATATTAGCCACAGCTGTCTACCAGGGTTATCATGAGGGTCAAATGTCTCTCTATCGAATGGCTGCCTCCCTGTTGCCCATAAACATGCCCCTACTCCCTACTCTCTTTGATCTGAATTCAACATTCAATTAAAACTACTCTCTCCAAAGTTACCAGTGATCTCTTAATTGCCAAATCCAATGACCTTTTCTCAATCCTCATCCTTCTTGATCAATATTCAGCCTTTGATGCTGTTCTTCATCTTCTCTAGGAAACTTTCTCCTTTCTAGGTTTTCATGGCATTGTGTTCTCCTGGTTCTCCTCCTATTATCTGACCACTTCTCAGTCTCCTTTGCTGGTTCTTTATTCCAGTCATGTCCTTTCATTGTTGGTATCCCCGAAGTAGTTGTCTTTGGCCCTCTTCTCTTTTATCTCTATACCATCTCATTTGATGATCTCTTCAGCTTCCATGGGGTCAATGATCATCTCTATGCAGATGATTCTCAGATCTAGTTTTTAAAAATTCTTAATGTTTATTTCCAATTCCAAATTCTCACCCTTCCCTTACCCATTGAGAGGGCAAGAAAAATTATACCCATTATACAATGAAGTCATGCAAAACATATTTCCACATCTGCCATGTTGCAAAATGAACAGACAAATAAATGAGCTAAATAAAATAAATAAATATATAAAGGTAAGGAAAAAATATCCTTCAATCTGCACTCAGTGTACATCAGTTATTTCTCTCCCTCTCTGAAAGTGGATAGCATTTTTCATCATGAATCCATTGGAATTGTTGTATTGATTGTACTGGTTATTGATTGTACAATCATTGTATTGATTACAGTAGCTAAGTATTTCACAGTTGATCATTATTACAATATTGCTATTACTTGGACAATGTTCTCCCATTTTTACTCACTTCACCTTGCATCAGTTCAAGTCTTCCCAGGTTTTTCTGAAACTATCCCCTTCATCATTTCTATTCTATTCTTTTTTTTTTTTTTGGCTAGGCAATGGGGTTAAGTGACTTGCCCAAGGTCACACAACTAGTAAGTGTTAAGTGTCTGAGGCCAGATTTGAAGTCAGGTCCTCCTGACTCCAGGGCTGGTGCTCTATCCACTCCACCACCTATTCCATCACAAACACATGCCACAATTTGTTCAGCCATTCCTCAATTGATGGGCATCCTCTCAGTTCCCAATTCTTTGCCACTACAAAAGGAGATGCTATAAATATTTTTGTACCTATGGATTCTTTTCTTTTCTTCTTTGATCTCTTGGACTGGTATTTCTGGATCAAAGGGTGCACATAGTTTTATAGCCCTTTGGGCATAGTTCTAAATTGTTCTCCAGAATGGCTGGACCAATTCATAGCTCTACCAACAGTGCATTAGTGCACCTATTTTCACATCCCTGTCAGCATTTGTCATTTTCCTTTTCTGTCATGTTAGCCAATCGAATGGGTGTGAGATAGTACTTCTGAGTTATTTTAATTGGTATTTCTCCAATTACTTAGTGAGTTAAACAATTTTTTCATGTGATTATGGGTAGCTTTGATTTCTTCTTCTGAAAACTTCCTATTCATATCCTTTTACCATTTATCAATTGGAGAATTGCCCTTATTTTTATAGATTTGGCTCAGTTCCATATATATTTGAGAAATTAGATCTTCATGAGAGAAACTTGCTGTAAAATTTCCACTGAGTTTCCTGCTCTCCTTTTAACTTTGACTGTATTGGTTTTATTTGTACAAAACCTTTTAAATTTAATATAATCAAAATTATTCATTTACTTCCCAAGAGCCTCCTATCTCGTTTGGTCATAAACTCTTCCTTTATTCATAGATCTGATGGGCAATTTTTTTCTGTGTTCTCTCAATTTGCTTGCAATATCACTCTTTATATCTAAATCATATACCCATTTTAAGCTTATCTTGGTAAATAGTGTAAGATATTGATCTATGCATAGTTTCTGCCAGATTGCTTTCCAGTTTTCCTAGCAATTTTTGTCAAATAATGAGTTTTTGCCCCAGTTGCTGGTATTTTTGAGTTTATCAAACACTATATTACTATAGTCATTTCTTCTACATACTATATACCTATTTATCCCATTGCACAACCACCCCATTTCTTATTCACTACCAGACTATTTTGATGATTTTCCCTTTGTAGTATATTTACTCGATAATAGTCAGGGACTCTCTATTACCTCTTGGATTATATGTAAATTTCTGCTTAGCTTTTAAAGCCTTTTAACCTGGTCCCTTCCTACCTTTAGACTTTGCCTCTCTCCAAATTACAATCTATAATACAGGGATACCAGTCTACTTTCTGTTCCTTGCATACTATGATCCACCTCCCATCTCTGTTCCTTTGTACCGCCTGTCCCTCATACCTGGAATGCCTTCTCTGCCTTCTGAAATACTGGTCTTAGTTCAAGACATCTCAAACACTCTCTTTGGTAGGAGGCCTTTCTGGTCCACCTACCCAGCCACATGAATCTTCTCTATAATTACCTTCCTTCTACATGGTATGTGTCTCGCATGTATTTATGTACATAGTTTATGAATTCGTTGAAGGCAGTGACTGTTTTCGTATTTGTTTATCTTTATCCTTCATAGATAGCATAGTGTCTGGCATATAGTAGACACTTAATACATGCTTGTTAATTGATTACTGATGAGGAAGTCTAGGCCCAAAGGGATGCAATGATTTGCCTCTAGTCACTGAGCCAATTTGTTAATGTCAATGCGGCTTCTTTCTGGGATTATCTCTGTATATATCTTTGTGGTCATTTCTCTGTTATCTTCCCCATTAGACTGTGAGCTCATTGAGATACAGAAACAGGTTTCATTTTGTTTTATTTTGGTTTTGCAATTTCTGTATCCCCAACATTTAGCTTAGTGCCTAGCACACAGTAGGTATTTAAGAAAGGCTTGTTAGGAATACAATGGTAGCTGGTTCCCTAACCCCAAAGCTATTGTTCTTTCTACTATACCACAGACAGCACATGCCAAATTAGCCCTAGAGACTAAATCTAAACAGCTCCTTCCAGTATAATCTAAAAACATCATAAAAACTATGATAGGCAGAGGAACAAGGAGATATTATCTTTTTTTTAAAATCAATTTTAAAGAACTCAGAGTTTGACAGAAGAGTAGCTGTTTGCTCAGCAAAAATTCCATAATTCACTGGTGTGGGGGTGTGAAGGGAAGGATTCTAGGAGGCTGAAGCTAACTAGAGTGGAAGTTGTCCCAGAAAAGTAATATATGAAATCCAAAGTCTGAGGACAATTGACAGAAAGGAAACATAAGATCACAACAGTTGGAGAGGGGTAAATGAAAACCTGAGCTCTCTAGATAGAGACCAGAGGAGGGCAACTCTACACTAAAAAGCTGAATCCTTAAGGGACAGAATTTCTTGGGGGGGGGCGGGTAGAGGGGTATAATTTTCAAAGGGTAAGAGGCCTCTGGGTATACCTCAAATCCATGTAGTTAATTGCCTATACTCTAGCCCAGGAGTGGGGGACCTGAAGCCTCGAGGCCACACGCGGCCTTCTAGGTCCTCAAGTGTGGTCCTTTGACTGATTCACTTGAGGACCTAGAAGACCACATGTGGCCTCAAAGCCACAGGTCCCCCACCCCTGCAGTCTAGTCAGAGCTGTTCTCTTGAACTGGCCGTCGTCCATTGTTACTGAATATAAGGAGACAAATCCTAGGGACAAATCATCCACTTTAAACTCCCTCTTGAGCTCATGGTAAAAATACTGTGATAACAATGATATTGGGGGTAGGTTGGAGACAGCTCTTACTGGCTCAGGGGAGCTGACTGTTAATTTTTCAGTATGAGCATTTACATCTCAAAAAATCAGCAAATGTGACAAATTAGGGCTTAGTTTGTTGTTTTGTTGGTTGTCTAGACTTAAGAAAGTGATGGAGAAAATGTTAACAATGCGGATTAAACTTAAAAGTAGGACATGGTTAAATTTTTTCCAGAGAGTTGGTTGTTAAACATTTACCAGCATACCCTTGAATATGGATTGCTTTTAATAGGGTTATTACAATAGGCTAACATGGGAGACAGAGGACCTTCCATGTCCATCACCAATTGCCTGTGTGACCTTGAGCAAGTCACTTAACATCTCAAGACTCAGTTCCTTATCTGTAAAATGAGAGAATTGGACTAGAGAGTTTACAAGGTACCTATATTTGTTCTCCTCCATTATCCCCCTGCTTTGGTCTATCCTACACACTGCTACCAGTGTATTCCTATCAAACCAAGTCAACAAGCATTTTATTAAGTGCTAAGCACTGGAAATACAAAAAAAAAAAAAGGCAAAAAACATTTGTCCCCCCTTCCCCCAAAGGAGATCAGTCTAATGAGGTCTTTCTCATTATGTTGTCTTCAACATAGAAACAGCTATATACAAACAAGATACATACAGAGATAATCCTAGAAGGAAAGTACTAAGGTTAAGGAGTCATGGGAAAATCTTCGTGTAGAAGAGGGATTTTAGCTGGGAATTGAAAGAAGTAAGGAGTTAAGGATGAAACTTAAGATGGAAGAAACCTGTGTGACTGGGAGGATGTGATGCCCTCAACAATAATAGGGAAATTAGGAAGAAGGGAAGGTTTCAAGGGAAGACAAGGAGTTCCATTTTGGAAACATTGAGTTTAAGATTTTTATGGGATTTCAGTTTGGGACGTCTACTAAGTGACTGGAAATGTGAGAATAGAGGTCAGGAGAGAAGCATTTGCATAAATATAATTGAAATTATGGTAGCTGGTGAGATTACCAAGCAAAATAGTACAATGGGAGAAAAGAAGTCCCAGGACAAAGCCTTTGGGGACTCTCATGGTTAGTTAGGTGTGACCTGGATAAAGACCCAGTAAAAGAGATTAGGAACTGATGATCAGGTAGGAGGAGAGAAAATAGAAGAGAGTTATCAAGATGAATGTTGTCAAAGACTGAAGATAGGTCAAGAAGGATGAGAAAAGGCCATTAGATTTGGCAATAAAGAGATTACTGATTACTTTGGAGAGAGAAGTTTCAGTAGAATGATAACATCAGAACTCAGAGTGCATGAAGTTAAGAAATCTCTTTAGGTACATTAGCCCCTGTTCAAAACCTTCAGTGTCTGCCTGTTACCTACAGAACAAAGTTCAAATTCCTTACATTGTCATCTAGAACATTTGGCTCCCACTTACTTCTCCAGCCTTCCATTAAACTATTTCTACCTAGAGGCAGCCAGATGGTAAAGTAGATAGAGCACTAAATCTGGAATGGAGAAGACCTGAGTTTAAATCCAGCTCTAAACACCTATTAGCTGTATGACACTAGGCAAGTCGTTTAATCTCTGTTTGCTTCAGTTTCGTTACCTATAAAATGAGGATAATAATAAACCTACCTCCCAGATTAAATAATATTTGTAAAATGCTTTGCAAACCTTAAAGTGCTATGCAAATGATTTAATTATTATTATTTCTGTATATAAAACCTCCAATCCAAAACAAACACACAAGCAAAAAACCAGCCTACTTATTGTCTACCAAACACGCCAAGCTCATTCATTCCCTATTCGAACCCTGTCCCTACTCCCTTGCTTGATATATCTTTCCGAGATTCAGCTCAAAAACACCCTCCTCTGAGAAACCTCTCTGATTCACACCAAGCCCAACGGCCTCTTCCTTTGAAGTCTTGCAACATTCAGATTTCACTAGGTTGAGGCTATTCAACATTCTGTCCTTAGACCCTCTTTATTTCATCCTCCAGGGTCCATTTTTTCAGAGATCCTCTGCAGTCTCTCCTCTTTCCTCTCCTAAGGCCAATGCGTGTCCCTGCCCCTTTTATCCAATCTTCTCTCAAATCCTCCCAGCTCTTGTTCTATTGTTCAGATCTCTGTGTCATGCATCTGCTCTCTCTACATCTCTACTGGCTCCTTCCCATCTGCTTGCAAACATACTCAAAAATCCTTAACCTTTCAACCCCCTTTGGCTAACATCCCATCCCTTGTCCTTCACTGCTAACATTCCAGAGAAAGTTATCTCCAGCTGAGGCCTCTACTTCCTCACCACCCACTCTCTTCCCAGGGCCTTGCCATCTGGCTTCTGTCCCAAGCACTCTACTGACATTGCTGTCTCAGAGGTCACCAGTGACCTCAGAACCACCAAATCCAAGTGTCTTTTTGTCAGTCCTTATTCTCCTTGATCTCTCCACAGCAGTTGGCACTGATGAACATTCCCTTCTAACTATAAATATACTCTTGTCCCTTGTCTTCATAGGATCACAGATTAAGAGCTGGAGGGGAACGTGACAGGGGATGGGACTTAAGAGTCCATCAAGTCCAATTCCCCTCATTTTTACAGAGGAGGAAACTGAGGCACAGAAAGGTCAAGGGATTTGCCTAGCATCACACAGCTAATGTCTAAGGAAGGATTTGAACACAGATCCTCCTAACCAGGTCCATGCTGCCTCTTTAACTGCTCCTTTTCTCATTTCCTACATTGGTTCATCATTCTCTTCTGGAATCCTTAAAATAAGTATTCCCCAATACTAACTTCTCCTCTCTCCTTATTCTCTCCCTTGGCAACCTCATTTTTTCTCATGGTTTCAACTACTGCTTCTACACTGATGGCTTCCAAGTATGTATTTCCAGCCCTGATCTCCTCTGAGTTTTAGAATCTCACCTCTAACTGCCTACAGTATAGTAAAGTATATCTCTGGCATAACTTTATGTGGATTATCAGAGACAATGTAGCATGGTGTAGTGGATAGAGCATTGGACTTGAAGTCAGGAAGACCTGTCTTAGCAACCTGCTTTCGATATCTGTCTCAGCCTCAGTCTCCTCATCTACAAAACGAGAATAATAATAATGGCGCCTGCCTGAAAGGAATACCATGAAGCTCAAATGGAATAGTATATGTAAAGCACTTTGTAAGACTTAAAGTTTTATATAGATATGATTTATTATCTACTTCAAAACCACAGTATGACCAACTCAATATGTTTGCTCTCGAAGTGCTTCTCTGTCACTGGGACTACCATCCAACCAGTATCTCATATTCAAAACCTTGGTTTAGACTTTTCATTTTTTATTACCTCTCATATACAATCAATTACTAGTATCTGTCAATTCTATTGCCTCTGACGCCTCTCAAATCCACCCCACTTTATTCTCACTGCCACCATTCTCATGCAGACCTTCATGACCACTCTCCTGAACAGCTGCAGTAGCCTAAGTCTTCTCATCTTCGATCTCTCCCTTCTCCAATTCATCCTCATCTTCCTCAAGCACAGACCTAATCATGTTATTCTTCTATGTTTCAGTGGTCCACCTAGTAAAAGACAAATCTCTATACCATTCCAGCCTTATCAATCAATCAATTTATCCATCCCTCAATAAGCTTTTACTTAGCACTTCTCCTGTGCCAGACACTGTGGAGGATGGTGAGGATTAAAAAAAAAATGAAGCAGTCCCTGTCATTAAGTAGCTTACATTTATCAACTTTATCTCATGCTCTTCCTTTCCACATACTCTTTGATCCAGTTCTACTAAATTACATTATGTCCTCTGGTGGTACCCTGTGCTTTCATAGGATCACAGATTTAGAACTGGATGGGACCTAAAAAGCTATCTAATTCATTCCTCTGGTTTTCTACAGATTAAATAACTTGTTCAAGGTTACATCTAGTGGGAGATCAAAGGCAAGATTTGAACCCATGTCCTCCTAGCTCTAAGCCCAGCACTCTATCCAGTATACCATTCTGCCTCCTTCTTGAATTTGGACCTTTGCTTGTATCTCTAAGTATGCATAGTGTGTAAGCTGGGTATACCACTGATGTGTTGACATCCATCTACTTTCTATGTTTATCTCCTTTCTTATTAATTTTTTAAAAATTTTCAACAATCATTTCCATACGCTTTTAAGTTTAAAATTTTTCACTCCCTCCTCCCTCCCCAAGACGATGCACAATCTGATATAGGCTATACATATACATTCCTATTAAACATATTTTCACATTAGTCATGTTGTATGGAAGAATTAGAACCAATAGAAGGAACCGTAAGAAAGAGGAAACAAAACAAAGCAGAAGAAGAAAAAAGAGCAAATAATATGCTTTGATCTGCATAGCATTTTCCATCATAAGACTTTTGGAGATATCTTAGATCCTTGCATTGCTAAGAAGGGTTAAATTTATCAATATTAGTCATCACACAACGTGGCTGTTATTATGTACAAAGTCCTCTTTGTTCTGCTCACTTCACTCAGCATCAGAACATATAAGTCTTTCCAGGTTTTTCTGAAGTCAGCCTGTTCATCATTTCTTATAGCACAATAGTATTCCATTACATTCATATACCACAACTTGTTCAGCCATTCCCCAGTTGATGGGCATCCCCTCAATTTCCAATTTTTTGCCACCAAAGAAAGAGCTGCTATAAATATTTCTGTACATGTGGGTCCTTTTCCCATTTTTATGATCTCTTTGGGATACAGACCTAGAAGTTATGCTTATTTCTATGCCTAGAATCCCTCTCTTTCCCTACTTGTTAAATCCCTATTCATCTCAGATCTCTCAGGTTATACTTTGTCCTGCACCTTTCTAATGCACTTGCTAATATTGTGTATAACTGCTATCTGTCTTTATGGGTTAGACATCTGCTTTGCTATAGTCTCCATGAGAGAAGAGATTGTGTCTTATTTAAACTGTATATTGTCCCCAGCACTGAGTTCTCTTTTATGAGTTATTTGGTCCTCAGCATATCTTGAATTATTATTGTTCTTTCATCCACACAGTATCCACCCAACTAGATTGTAAGTTCATTGGGGCAAAGACTGTATTACCTATTTTTGTACACCCTATGCTTGGGATAGCACCTCCCTACACATTCAGGACCCAGTAAATGTCTGTTGTTCATAATGTGTGCTTAATGTTTTGGAGTCAGTCAATAAACATTTATTAAGCATCTACGATGTGCCAGCATAGGGGATATAAAGAAAGTCAAAGGACAGTTTCTGCTCTCAAGGAACTCACAGTTGAATGGGGGAGATAACATGCAAATAATTACGTACAAACAGGCTATATACAGAATAAAATCAATAGAGTGCTCAGCTTGTGAATTTTTAGTTCCAAATTACTGAATTGAGGGGAAGATATTATTTTTTCAAAATAGAAGTTACACTAAAACCAGACCATTTTTGAAAACAGAAAGCTTTGGGGGTCAGAAACAGACCTGTTTTAGTACTATTATTAAGATGTATGATGTTTCTGTTTTGATGGAGTAACCAGAATTGGCATTATTTCAACCTGGATATATCATTCACCTCATTTTTTTCTAGTACACCAGAAATATTACTCGACAGTTGGGCCAGGTTGAAAGGGGACAAAAAATGGCTCAAGAGGCCTGATGGGGGCCCTACCAGACAAAGGCTTTTCAAGACTTCCCCTCTTCACTTTTTTGGCTCAAAAAGGCTCCTGATAATTAGTATTATTATTAAATATTCATGTTATTGGTTCTCTACCACTGACATTAAGTGCAGCATTTCTATGGCACCTCTGGGCCACACTGTGCCCCGTGAAATGTTACAGAGGATGGATAATGGATATGGAGATAGTGCACATGAAGCTTTTTAAAAACCTCTTTGTTTCTGTAATGCATTTTCCCTTTCTGATGGGGTTCTTCAGAGAGAAAAGGGTCCCAACTCTACCCATCCTGGGTTCCCATCTGCCTAGTTCCAGGTCCCATGCACTCATTGCGCTTTCCTCCCTCCACTCCAAACTGAGTCTTCCCTTGTGGTGAAGAAAAGCAATTAAATAAAATATGATTAATTAAGTAAAAAGTAGTCAAAATACTAAACTCCTTCAGAGTACAGATTATTTCATTCTTTCTATTTATATCTCCATCACCTAGCACAGTGCCTGGCATACAGCAGCATTCATTGATTGATTGATTGTCCACATATACAACATTACGTACTAAATTCCCCACCTCTCTGCCATCAAGAGGGATAGTTTTCATTATCTGGGTTTGATTACAGTTTCATTATCTTTTTGGTCATAGTGTATGATTTTTGTGATATATGGCTGTAATCTCCTTGCTAGTATTTTATTTTAAATTCATTATTTGTTTGGAAAGAATATTTCTCAAGTTTTCTCCCAGGCCAAGCTTGCTCATCATAATTAAACAGTATTCAGTTTTGTTTTACATTCACATTTACATTTGCTTTACATTCACCGTATCATAGATTTAGAACTGAAAGGATCCCTAGAAGTTAACTCTAAAGACTTCATTTAACAGATGAGGAAACTGAGGCTGAGAGAGGTTAAGTGAAAGACTTAAAAACTCTGATTGATCATCAAAATGACTAACCACGACACCAGACTGATGAGGAAGCATGCTACCTACTTCCTGACAGAGAGATAGATGATGAGCTTAAGATGCAGAATTAGACATGCAAATGTACGGATTTATTTTGCTTGACTATATTTATTTATTACAAAAATTATATATTTTTTTCTTACTTAGGAGTTGGAATTTTTCAGAGGCAGGGAGAGGGGACCTAGCAATAGACTTGCCAAAGAAAAGAAAGAAAAGAGAGTCATCAAAGTATGTTTTAAATACACAGAAGATAATTGAAGGAAGCACAGACAAACAGGACAGCTTTGAAAGTAACAAGTTGAATTTATCATTTATCATACAAGAAAGATTCACGTTTTCACATTTTTCTGTTCTACTTTAGCTATGAAAATGTTCTCTCTTTTGGTGTTTGTTAAATTTAGAATAAAAAAATACAAAATGGAAAAAAAAAAGAAAGGAAAGACCTCAAAGACAAATACCTTCCATTTCATAACTATGCCAGGGACCAACTGTGATTAGAATACATAGCGTATATATCTGGTTTATCATCTCAAATATTTATAGTGCTCTGAAGCAAATGCTACACTCTGATATATTAGAGAGTTCTAATGGAAGAGGAGCCAGCAGAGCCATCATTAGAGATAAGTGACTTGTGAGGCCTGGGAAAACTGACTGTTCTTTCTCAAAAAGGGAAAAGCATCATTTTGCCAAATGTTTAGCCTACTGACATTGTTGCTGCCTGTCTAGCACTTTTTTGAATTCTAGAGAGATTGTGGAATAACAGAAAGGACTTTACACTTGACATCAGGAAACCTGGGATTGACTCTTGGGTCTGAAACTTACAACAGGTGTGATTCTGGTCAAGTCCCTTTACTTCCCTGGACTTAATTTCTTGGCCTGTAAAATGGGAATAAAAGCACTTGCACTATCTACACCATGGAATTGCTGTAAGAAAGTGATTTAAAAAACTTTGTGTCATAGAAATGTGATGTGCTTTTTCCTCTCATTCTCAAATTTCATCATTTCCCTTTTCTCTCTCTCCCACCCCCTTTCTATAGCCTTATCCATAATCCAAAGCATTCCATCCTCTGATCCTGAGAAACAGTTTATTCCTGAGCCATCTCCTCCCAGATTCAGGACTAATAGAACAGCATGGCAACATCAGAAATCATCTTGTTCCTACCCTACAATGACTCCTTTGTCTTGTGTGGATTGCACCCATCTGAAATCTGACTGCATCAAAGATGGCTTTCACCGTGCCTTTCTCTTAGTATTATTCCACACGAGCTAAAACTGCACAAGGCCATTCATGTGGCTGTTGCCAACTCTGCCTGCTAACTTGATCTGTCTTTTCCATAGAAACAAGGGAATTATTTCATAATTTGTTCAGCTATTCCCCCAATTGATAGACGCCCCTTTTGCTTCCAGTTCTTTGCCACTACAGAAAAAGGGTGGGAGGCAAAAAAATAAGAAAGAAAGAAAGAAAGAAAGAAAGAAAGAAAGAAAGAAAGAAAGAAAGAAAGAAAGAAAGAAAGAAAGAAAGAAAGGAAGGAAGGAAGGAAGGAAGGAAGGAAGGAAGGAAGGAAGGGAGGGAGGGAGGAAGAAAAAAAAGAAGGAAGAAAGAAAAGAGCACTTGCCCATTAGGCCTTATTCCATGGGACCCTTTCTATGGTCAGATGAAAGAATGTGGATTATAGAGGTTCCTCTGGCCATATTTCAACATGCCTTGTGTCTTCTTCTTCTATTAGAATGCCCACCCTTTTCCTCTCTTGTCTATCAAAAACCTACCCATTCTTCAAGGCTCAGCTTGACTTTCACTTTCTCCTCCACGGAACCCTCCCTTCCTGACCTATTCCTGTCCATTGTGACTTTTCTATCACTTGAACTCTACCCATTCATTAGCGACATCACTCATCCAACAATTATCATGGACTAGCTTACACGGCATCTCTTGTATAATTTTCTTTATTGCTTTTATTTAAAGTCTTATGTCTATTATAACTATCCTAATTGTACCTTGTTCACACACACACACACACACACACACACACACTAGACCACAAGTTCCTTGAAATTAGGAATCATGTCTTATACTCCCTTGATTCCCTCATAATGCCTTAGTACAATGACTCTCATATGCTTAAAACCTATTTGCTGATTGTTTATTTTTTGACACAGCTCTCTGGTGCCCCTGCAGCCTATATAGAAAGATCCCTCACTAACACAGAGCCTTACATGTATATAAGCTCCTTAAGGCACCTAGGTGGCACAGTGAATAGTGCTCCAGGCCTGGGGTCAGGAAGAGCTAAGTTCAAATACAGCCTCAGACACTTAACTAGCTGTGTGACCCTGGGTAAGTCACCACTCTGCCTCGGTTTCCTCATCTATAAAATGAGCTGGAGAAGGAAATGGCAAACCACTCCAGTATCTTTGCCAAGAAAACTCCAAAAGAGGTCACAAAGAGTCAGACATGACTGAAATGACTGAACAACAACAATAACTTAAGCTCCTTGAGGTCTTGAACTTTGATTTTTGCCTTTTTATCCACAGTGCCTAGAACAATATCTGGTACACAATAGGTATTAAACATTAATTAAATCATTGATTGGCATTCAGTGGCATCTTTCAATGATACATATAATTTTTAAAAATTTTAACTTGTTCCTAGAATATGTTATATGATTTCATTTGCAACAGATTTTCTTTTGTAATTACTTTTTGCTTCAGCTAATTTTAAAATTAGTTTGCATTCCCTGAGTACACTCCAAATGAAAGTAGTCCAGAAGTACCCTGAGTTATAAGAAAAAGCCCCCTTGGAATTCTTCCTATTATATCAATTTAATTCAGTTGGGCAGACACTTATTAAACTCTGTGCTAGGTATAAGACACTTGGTTAGCCATGAGTAATACAAAGATAAAAGAGATATAAATCCTAAATGAGTTTACACAATAGTAGAAAGAATATGCAGAAATATTTATAAGAAAGGTCAAACAGAGTTGTTTCAGAGATTCAGAAAGCAAAGGATAACTTCTAGCTGACAATAGGAGAGAAGTTATTATGGAGGAGGTATCTTCTCCTTAAAGAAGGTTTTAAGAAACAGAAATGGAGGAACAGAGAGTCTAATCCAGGCATGTGGTATGATGGGCAAATGCATACAGGAAAGAGATTTCAGAATGAGATCAGGGGGAAATGATTAGTATAGTTTGGCTGGCATACAGAACATGCAATGGGTGATCATGAAATATGTCTGGAAAGATAGATTGGAACCAGACCATAGAGAGCTTTAATTACAAGAATAAAGAATGTTTATTTTACTTGGTAGGAAGTTGTGAGCCACAGAAGATTTTTGAGCAGGGGAATAACATGGCAAGATCGTGCAATTGGAAGATGACTTTGGTAGTGGTACAAAGAATGGGATGGAGTAGGGAAAAGTTAGGAGCAAGGAGACCAGATAGGAGGTAAGAGGTGATGGAGACCTAAAATAGAATGGTGGCAATAGAAATAAAAAAGGAAACCTGATTTGAGAAACAGGGAGTAGAACTGATAAGACTGGGTAACTGGGAGCGTGGTGGTGCCTAGCACATAACAGGTGCTATATAAATACTCTCTTCCTTTTGCCTTCCTTTGCTGAACGAATTCAAACTAGCTCAAGAGATTTTTAGTGTGGCCATTTACATCTCAGAAACTGACAAATGTTACAAATCAGGGCTTGATTTACTGTTTTGTAGATTGTCTAGATTTAAGAAAGTGATGGATAAAATGTTAATAATAAAAATTGAACTTAGAAGTGTGCTTTCGTGTCTTTTTTTGCTATAGCTAACATTTGTAACACTATTTTAACTAATAGTGGTGACACAGAATATTTTTGTTTTAACCCTAATCTTACTGGAAAGGTCTCTAATTTATCTACATTGTGTATTTTACTGGGCCTAGGTTTTAGATAGATATACTTACTAAATTAAGTAAAGGTCCAATTAGTCCTATGTTTTCTTGTGTTTTTAATAGAAATGAGTGCTACATTTTGTCAAAAGCCTTTTCAGTGTCTATTGATATAATCGTGCAACTTATACCCTGAATTCCTGGTATAATTCCAACCTGGTCATAGTACGTAATCATTTTTAATATGTCACTGAAACCTCTTTGATAATGTTTTATTTGAAATTTTTGTGTCAATGTTCATTAGGGATATTGTTCTATTGCAGGGGTGTGGAACCTGTGGCCTTAAGGCCACATGACCCTCTGGGTCCTCAAGTGTGGCCCTTTGACTGAATCCAAACTTCACAGAACAAATTCCCTTAATAAGAGGATTTGTTCTATAAAACTTGGACTCAGTCAAAAGGCCCAGAAGGCCATATGTGGCCTCAAGGCCACAGGTTCCCCACCCTGGTCTTTTTTTTTTTCTCTGTCTCAATTTTTTCTGGCTTTGGTATTAAGACCATATTTGCATCATAAAGGAAACTTGGTAGGATCCTTTCTTTCACTACTTTTGCAAATAGTTTGTGCAACATTGGAATTAATTGTTCTTTGAATATTTGATCAAAATAATGTCTAAGTCCATCTGGTCCTGAGAATTTTTTTTTGGAAGTTCACTTGTGACTTATTCAATTTCTTTTTCTGAGACTGAGTTATTTAAATTTTCTATTTCTTCTTCAGTTAATCTGGGCATCTTATATTTATACTGATCTATTTTATTTAAATTGTTGGTTTTACTGGCATATAGTTTCCAAAAAAGTTTTTAATGACTTCCTTTACTTCTTCATTTATCATGAATTCTGTTTCATTTTTGATGCTCTTAATTTGGTTTTCATCTTTCTTTTTATAAGTCAAATTAACTAATAGCTTATTCTATTTTTGTCTTCAAAAATGAACCCCTACTTTATTTATTAATACAATGTTGTTTTTTTCTTTGAATTTCATTAATCTCTTCTTTTGGTTTCAGAATTTCTATTTTGTTATTTAATTAGGTTTTTAAAAATTTGTTAGGTTATAGTTTTTTAAGTTACGTGCTCAGTTCACTGATACACATTTCATTTTTTTTTGATAAACGTGTTTAGAGATATACATTTTCTGTTAAGGACTTCCTTGGCTATATTCCAAATATTTTGTATGTTGACTCATTGTTGTCATTATCTTTAATGAAATTATCTATTGTGTCTGTGATTTGTTCTTTAACTCCAATACTTTAGGCTTAAGTTGTTTAGTCAACTTCAATGACTGTATGAATAAATGTTATTGTGTTGGGACCTATAATGACTGTTTTCATTATTTCTGCTTTTCCATATTTGTTTCTGATGTTTTTATGCCCTGATATATGGTCAGTTTTTGTAAAGAAGCTGTGTAGAACTGAGACACTTGTAAGCTTCTTTCTATTACCATGAAATTCTCACCAGACATATGTCATATCTACCTTTTCTTAAATTGTATTCTGGGTCTTAACTTCTTTTTCATTTTTAAAATTATATTTTTCTAGTTCTGAAGTGTGTACATTGAGGTCCCCTGTTACAGTCCTACTGTCTTTTTCTCTTTGCAATTTGTTTAGATTTTCTTTTAAGTTTTCCTATGCTATGGCATTTAATGCATATATGTTAAGTATTGATATTAATTCTTTATCTCTGATACCTTTCAACATTGTAGTTTGCATATTTAACCCCTTTTATTCTTGTCTATTTTTGCTGTTGTTTTACCTGAAATCATGATTGCTATCTCTGTCATTTTTACTGAACCATAATAGATTTTGCTCCATTCTTTTATTTTAACTCTGTGTCTTTATGTTTCAAATGTAATTCTTGTAAACAGCATATTGTTGGATTCTGCTTCCTAATGCATTCTGCTCTCTTCTTCTATTTTATAGCCTAAATGGCCTCAGAGGTCCCTTTTAACTCTAAATTTGTGGCACTGTAATCCTAGTGTGAAGCTTTCAGCACAGGAACTATGAACATCGAGGAATGGCTTCTTGTTTTGATAGGATTTCTTCACATTCATGGTTATAATTATTAAATGTGCATTCCCCTTTATCCTATTTTCTCATCCTTTTTCCTCTTTTTGATCCCTGCCCCTCTTTACAAAAATAGAAGAAAGTGATGAAAAAGAAGCAGTGTACTTTGAATCAATGCTCTAGGGATAATGCAATATGCTTCTGCTCCTGACTCTCTTCTCTTTCCTTCACAGGTTTTTAACTCCTTTTTACTCAGAGGCAAAAACTTGCTTTGTTTATGACTAATTCCTCCTTAAACCAACCCTCTCTCTTGTCTCCTCCTCTCCCTGTTCTGTCCTACTTCCCTGTTGAGTTTATTTCTACACCAAACTCTCCAGTTGGTTCCAGCTAGCTCCCCATCTATTTCTCCTGGTTTGCTTAGTATTCTACTTCTGTACTCTGATTATGTGAGATGTTGCCCTGTTTTTCCTTCCTTTTTCTTTTCCAGCTTATTCTTTTCCCCCTCTTTTTCCTTTTCTTCTTTTAAGATCATTAAAATGTAACAAAATCACTCCCAGACTTGGTCTCATTTAGCCCCCTCTAGTACCTCTTTAGATTTGGACACTTGGAATCATCTCTCCTATTAGAATGTAAAAACTTCATCTTTTTATAGTCCTTTCTGTTTTTCTTGATATCTGTGCTTGTATTTCAAAGTTTCTATTCATCTCTGTTCTTTTCATCAGAAATGCTTGGAAGATCTTTATTTTATAAAAGATACTTTTTTTTTCTCCCTGTAGGATCATACTCAGTTTTGCTAGGTAAGTTACTCTTGGTTGTAAGCCTTTATCTTTTGCTTTTTGGAATATTGCACTCCAAGTTTTCTGCTAATAGTGGTGGATTCTAAATCTTGTGTGATCCTGACTGTGACTCTTTAAGTCTTGAACTTTTTTTTTTTCCTGGTGGCTTGCAGCATTTTTTTTTTCTTTGACCTGAAAGCTCTTTGGCCATGACATTCTTGGGAACCTTTCATCTGGGGGTTTCTTTCAGGAGATAACTGATGGATTCTTTTTAATTTCATCTTTCCCTTTAATTCTAAGAGATTTGAAAAGTTTTCTTTCACAATTTCTTGAAATATGAAATCCAGCTCTTTTATTTTGGTCATGGTTTTCTAATGATTCTTAAATTATTTCTTCATAATTTGTTTCCTGGATCGTTTTTTTTAAATATGAGTCTTTTGTCTGTTTTATTTTTTCTTATTGTTTCGTGGAATCAGCCTTTGTATGGTCCATTTTAATCTTCAAAAAATCCATTATTTGGGGGCAGCTAGGTGGCGTAGTGGATAGAGCACCGGCCCTGAAGTCAGGAGGACCTGAGTTCAAATCCAGCCTCAGACCAAACACTTGACACTTAACTAGCTGTGTGACCCTAGGCAAGTCACTTAACCCCAATTGCCTAAAAAAAAAAATCCATTATTTTGGCGAGGGTTTGTGCTTCTTATGCAAAATTATTACATATCTTTCCAAAGGTTTCGCTAAATCTCTCATTTCCTTTCTAATTCTTTTGTCCAGTGCTTTTTTGTCTAGTTTCATTCATTCTTTTAACTCTTAAAACCACACACACACACACACACACACACTTCATTTCTTCCAGGAATTCTAGTTAATCTTGTGTCAAAGCCATGTGTTTCATCAAGGCTTTGCTTATAGATATTTTGGAGTCATTTTTTTTTTCTCCTGGGCCTGTGTCTTGGGCATCCTTGGCCCCAGGGTAAGTCTCTATTGTGGGAGTCTTTTTTGTTTACTCATTCTTTCAGCTTGACTTCCTTAATTAGGACTTTATACTGTGCACTTCAAGAGGGGATGTCAGGACCTTGTGTGGTCCTGATTTGTATTCTTTGGAGTCCTGTTTCTGCCTTCTCTGGGTATTGAGTACTATCTTCTTCAAGGATCTTAGCAGTGGCTCTGATCAGGGGCTAGCAAGTTTTCACTACCCTAAATACAATGTTTTTTTAAAAAGGCACTGAAATAGTATATTGTAACCATGGTTAATCAACTCCTTTCTGTTCTTATTGCATGAAATCTCTTTGCAAAGTATACATCTTGCATTAAGCATGTCCATATGGACTTACTACAGGACTTAAAAGACAGAAAAAGGGGGATATATTCTGTATGTGGCTGTTTTTATTAACTATTTATTTTTATGACAGGCAGCTAGGTGACACAGTGGATAGAAAGCTAAGTCTGGAGTGAGAAAAACTCGTCTTCATGAGTTTAAATCGGACCTCAGACATACACTAGCTGTGTGACCCCTGGCAAGTCTCTTAACTCTACCCACTTCAGTTTCCTCATTTGTAAAATGAACTAGAGAAGGAAATGGCAAACCACTCCAGTATCTTTGCCAAGAAAACTCCAAACGGGATCATGAAGAATTGGACATGACTGAAAAATAACTGAACAATAACAATTTTTATTACAAGAATTGGACTTCGACATTAATGATTGAGCTAGGCCATAATGGGTTCCTACCACCATAATTGGGCAATATAAAGGATGTTGTCTCATATGAGGTCCAAAGTATACACAGGCTAATACAGCATCATGATGTTGATTCACTGCAGAATTTTTCTCCTAAGGTGGTTCTACAAAACAGGAGATCCATTTAAAAAAAGTCTGCCCAGAGCTATTCGGTGTCAAAGTTTCATCTAAACCTCCTGAAGATATATTAGAGTCACAAGGTCAAGAAAGCAACTTCCCTGCCTACCACAGTTGCTGAAATGGAATCATGGGAAATGCCAAGATGGCCTTATGAAAAGGTGCTCCCTTACTAAGATCGTGCTTTCTCAGGGGTACAGGAAGCAAAAGAACTGATTTTATGATTCCATGACCCTGAACAAGTCATTTAATCTTTCAATGCCCCAGGCAACTCTCTAAGACCATAAATTGCACAACATTTGCCAATCTGTAATGATAGAAGGAATTTCTCACTAACAATTTCTTACACCGAAGGACATAGGTCTGGACAAATACAAATATACACACTATCTATCTGTCTAATCTATCCATCTACCTACCTATTTCTATAGCTTTATAGAGACATCTTATCTATAAAGCTATAGAGATAGAGATAAATAGATGTATCTGGCTACGTAAAGCAGAGATCATATATGGCTAAAGTATATACTTACATATACACAGATACATATACATATATAGCATCTATGGCATTCCTCACAGATGGACCCCCAGAAAGCTACTCCAGATTCAAGGCATTTTGTAAGTCAACACCTGTTCAAAATCATAGTTCATGAGAACCCACTAATGTATTCATTTTTGCCATCCATCCAAAGGGTACCTTCATTCAAAACAAAAGATATTTAATTACATAGCATAGCAAATAAAATAACAAGAAAAAATCCTCCTCTGCACACATGGGGTACTCTCTCATAAGTTAACCATCATGATGTCATTTATCCTGTTTGAAAACAAAGAATGAACAATAAGCAGGACACAAGTGCAGAGTCATTCAAGAATATAAGAAGATGAGGGCTGAAGTGAGTACAGTTTCCTGTTGCTTCCCTAAATCTTGCAGAAGTCTGCCCAGTCCTGGTGACAATCAACCCATATGGAAGAGAGGTTCTTGCCAGACTGGTTTTCATATAGTAGTTTATTTGTGGGCCCAAACTTAACATTTCATACTTCTGGTGGAGCCTTCATGAATTTGCCAAGGTCACCGCCATATCACAAGGAAGCATTGGAGTAAGATTTTTGGACAAGTGCTAGAGAATAACGCATATTCTGTACCTTTAGTCAAGATTTGGCTCAAATCAAAGCCTCTAGCATGGACCCACAGATCTCCTTCAGAGGGAGCTCACAAGTAGAGAAGCTACTATGGTTTCTAATGAACAGAATCTCAGAATTGGTAGCTCATTGCTTTCCCATTCTGCCCATTATTTTTGCTGTACAGGCCATCAATTCTGCTCTCATTATTCTCTCTTTTGAGTCACTCAAGAACAGAGTATTGTGGCTCCATTTTCTCCTTACATTCCACAGGGTCCTCTCAGCAAGTGTTGAATCATTTCCCCTTGTTTTGTAGTATTTATTCATAGATGTCTGATCTAATTTACTAGATCAAGAGACTATATTTCCTTCTATTGTGTTGATTTATCTATTATTTATATTTAAGGTCTTTGAGTTTTCTTCTTCCTGTGATCTTTGGTGATTTCATTCTTTTGTGTTCTTTTCTGATTTTCCTTTATTCACTTTCTGACTTTATCTCTTCTGTTGGTGGTTGGATCTCAAAGTCTCTGAGTCTAGACAAACTGGACAAATGGGTCTTTGCCCCAAGTGATTTTGTGTGGTCAGAACTGGCCTGTGCTCTTTCCCTCAGACTTAATGGGGTGCTGCATAGGCTCTCCTCTCTTTCCCACCCCAACATACAGTATCTTATCCCCATCCCTCTGTTCTTTATTCATTCCCCAGGAATCAGCTAAGATGAAGCTCTGCCTACCTCCACTAGCTTTTCCAAGTCAAATGTAGGAGTCTTCTCCAGCCTAGGATATTTGGCATGAACCAAATGGGTCCTTCAGGGGTAGGGAAGCATGGCCCTGCACCAGTAGTTCAGAACTTTGCTGAACTAGTGCTACGGGTTGTTCACCCTCGAACCAGCTCTATTGGTGTTTCTGTCCCAGCACCAGCAGTTCAAAACTCTGCAGGCTGGTACTATAGGGATGGGACCTTCAGTAGGCTTTTTGCTCTTAAAGGGCTGCAGCGTTGCTGGGTGGCTGCCATGGTCCAGGCAAACTGGCAGCCTGGAGCTGCCAGGAGTGTGGAGATGGGGGAGGGGTGCTGAATGAGCTCAGAGCCAAGGAGCTTCTTAGGATTTTTTTGGGGGGTGGGAGGGTTTAACCTCCTTTTGGATTCTGGATGCCTTTAAGCCATGAACTCAGCTGAAGTTGCTTTATCTTTGGCATATAATTTCTGTTTTGGAGAGGTTTGGGAATCAGAGAACTCTATCTTGTTGCTTATGTGATCCCAGCTCATTGCTTTCCTACTCCTGAAGGACCCTTCCAGTTCAAGGTCAGGCACAAACTCAGGTAAACTGCCTGCCCCCTGATCAGATCCCTTCCCTGTCTCTAGAATCACTGCCCACTACAGATAGAAATACATGCAGATTACATATATTGACCAGGCACTGCTTCTGACCTAAAGTATCAACAATGAGTATATAAACAACGTTGTGAATCTGAAAGAAATTTTTTTTAAAAGGATTAGAATTAATTAGAATCATCATCACAATTAGATGAGTGATTTTCTGTGAAAGGCAAGCAGTTCAACATGATTCCAGGGTTTGGATCCTGGATGACCAGGAGAATAGTGATTTTGTTGTTGTTCGGTCATTTTCAGTCATGTCCAACTCTTCATGACCCCATTTGGGGTCTTCTCAGCAAAGATACTGGAGCGTTTGCCATTTTCTTCTCCAGCTCATTTTACAGATGAGGAAACAGAGGCAAACAGAGGTTAAGTGACTTGCCCAGAGTCACACAACTGGTAAGTGTCTGAGGCCAGATCTGAACTCAAGCAGATGAGTCTTCCTGACCCCAGTCCTGACACTTTATCCACTGCATCACCTAGTTGCCCTTAGGATAGTGGTACCTCATAGAAATAGAGAAGTCAGAGTGGAAAAGGGGCTTTTGTAGGAGAAGGGGGAGATGAAGGGAGTGGGGAATGATGAGTTCCATTTTAGAAATGTTGAGCTTGAGGTGATTTGCAGTATATCAAAGTGGAAATGTCTAGCTGGAAATATCACGCAAAAGAGACAGAGAGAATTAGAGTTGATAATACTGACTGGGGAATGACTCACTAAAAGGTAAAAGTTGAATCCATGAGAATGGGGATTTAGCCTGAACACAAGAACTCTTGGACTGTGGCTGAGGAATGGGAGAAATGAGGAGAAAGAATCTCAATGAAGTCCCACATTTTGAAGGGATAGGGTGGGGCAGGAGAATGAAAGGATCCAGAAAAGGAGATGGGAGACTTCCTCATCTGAAAAAAAAAATGAGGGAGTGAGACTCCATTGCCTCCACGATCCCCTCTAGCTCCAAACTAGCATCCTAGGAGGATCTCAGAGGCTACGAGATTTAAAAGTTTCACGAAGAAAGGTCACTGTTACATGTAAAAGGATCAAGGAAGTTGTGAACTAAGAAAAAGCCACAGAATTTATTGATTAAAAGTTCCACCACGGTCCTCTGAGAGAACATTTTCAGAAGAAAGAACCACGTACAGAAGCCGTGGTGCAAGGGATTAAGATGTTAAGTAGGCAATAAGGAAATGGAAGTAGTTGGGCGTAGGCCCTAGTTGAAGTTTGGCCATGATTAGAAAGAACTTGAGAGTTTATAAAGATTTGTTTAGATTTATTCATTTGCCTTAGGAATGCATAGACAAAGAAAACAAAAGACTGAATATTTCCCGTCCCTACTGAATAGCTTGCCTCCTCATACCAAAAGAATGCAAACCCTAGGCTTCTAAACCTTCTTACGTCTGGTTGGGGCTTGGTGCCCATGTTAGGTTAAAAGTCAGATATGTGCCCTGCAGGTGTGCTCACAGTCCCCATTAGTTAAAAAAAAAAGTATTGTTTTCAAGAAAACAAGTGACTTCTTTGTCGCTGAGCATTTGAAAACAATTATTACTGGTGAAGCAGGTTGGAACTGCCTAGAAGGGACATAACCCTTGTACCAGAGGAGAGGTGAAACAAACACCATTCATGCGTTACAAATCTTCTTAAAGGACAGTTTCAATAGCCCCAGCTGAATTTGTAGCCTCACCTGCTTGCTAACCACCCTGGACCACTCCACTAGCCTTTCTCTGACCTCCCCCCACTGAAGTCACACGCAGCTCAGTCTAACTCCACAACCCTGATCGCCTGCTTGCTAATGTTTAGAGTGTTGGTCTAGTGAGCTACACGGAGGAAATGAGACAAGTGATAGGATTTAGAGCTCACACATACTACCCTGTGATGAGGCCTTTGGAGGTCATAGAAAAGTACTTTTATGAAATCAGATTTCAAAATTTCAATTACTATTCCTAGAAGGTACTGGTTTATGATACTAAGTTGGGCGAAGTTCTAGGTACAGTGAAGTAAATACATGGATTGTAGTTGGGGTGAGAGGGATGGCTTTTGTAATCTATACTGCTCCAAACCTACTCAATGTGAATTGGCTAGATCATCATGTTAGAAAAATCTGAAACAAAAATCTACTACAGGAGTGAGTGAAGGAAAGCCTTTATTATGCTTCTTGCAACAGAAGCGGGCACATTGCACTCTAGTAGCATGTGGGCGCTAGTTCAGTGGTACAATCAACTTTTAAATAGTTAGTAAGACCTATACTCCACCCACCAGGGCTAGGATTCGTCTAGTTCATCTGAGTTACACTCTTCCTGGACAGCCCATCCCATGTTCCTCCATGTTCTGTTAACTCCTCCCATTTCATGTATCCCAAGTTAAAAAATGGTGGCTATCTCTGCCCTTGGGTGTGTCAGTTAATATTTAATAAGCCTATTAAGCAAGCCCAGTGGAGAAAAGCCCTTGCCCTGAAGAAGCCCCATCTTTGACCCCAATGTGTTGCAATCTGTTTAGCCTCCAGAACTCTTTCTTAAGGAACTAGTTCATTGCAGAATGTTTGGAGCACTTTCTGATAGGTTGAGGGACTATCCACAATATCTTGGAAGTCCTCAGAATCCCCTTGTTCTGTTGTAGAAGCCTAACTTCTAATCCTTTCACACAATCACACCTGATATAATAGAGGTCTGGCCCATGTGCAGAAACCATCAGTTGGCTAAGATGCTTTCTCCTGATGCTAGGAATTTGATCCTGGGAGATTCATGAAAATTTGCCTAATTATTAGGGTTAAAAACACACACACATAAACACACAAAAATACACTTCACTCAATAGGAAAAGGGGAGAAAAAAGAAGGGGAATTAGTGGGAGGATAGACTAAGGGAGAAATTAGTCCTAAGCAAAACAATCTCTAAGGAGGTACATAAATACTTATAGTTCTTTTTGAGGTGGCAAAGAATTGGAATCTGAGGGGGTGCCCATCAATTGGGGAATGGCTGAACAAGGTAAAGTATATTAAGGTGATGGAATATTTATGGTGTAAAAAATGATGAAGAGAATGGTTTCAGAGAAAACTGAGAAGACTTATATGAACTGATGCATAATGAAGTGAATAGAAATGGGAACAATTTATACAATGACAACAATGTTGTACAATCAAACAACTTTAAAAGATTTAGTGTAATTACCAACCATGATACCAGAGGACTGATGATGAAATATGCTACCTACCACCTGATAAAGAGGTGAAAGACTCAGAGTGCAAACTGAGACACACACACACACACACACACACACACACATATGTTCAATTTTTTTTAGACATGACTAATAAGGAAATTTGTTTTCTTTGACTATACATGTTTGTAGCAAGAGTTTTGTTTTTCTTTTATTCTCAGCTGGGAAGAGGTGGTATGGGGCAGATTTTTGCTAACTGAAAAAAAATATATGTCTATATATGTTTTTTTATACATACACACACACATATATATATTTTAAATTGCAAAAACAAATTTGAAATACTTTAGAACTCTAATCAGTGCTAACCATGGTTTCAGAGTAGTGATGATGAAATCTGCTATTTAATCTCCTGAAAGAGAGGAGATGAACTCAGAATGAAAAATATCATATATGTATCTATCTATATTCTATATTTTATATCTATATATTATATATAGATATGTCTTATATATATCTTTATATATGTAGAATGTATATTATATAGATATACGATACAAATATCTATATATATTATATATATAACTTAATATATATAGATAGATACATATATATTATTCTTCATTCTGAGCCCATCTCCTTATGTGTGTGTGTGTGTATATATATATATACACACACACACACACACACACATATATATGTTAGACATGGCCAATGTGAAAATTTTTTCACTTGACTATGCACATTTATTACAAAAGTGTTTTTTTGCCTTTATTTTTTATTGGGAGGAGAGAGAAAATAGATTTTTTTATCAACAAAATATTTTAATTTTAAAAATATTTCTAAAAAATAAAAGGAATAGGTTTAAGAAGAGTGAAGCTGAGTGAGAGATGAAGGGACAGGAGATTATAATCAGGAAAGGAATACCAGAACTCAAGATCATAAAAGTTTGGAGTGATGAGGGAACTTCAAATGTGACATTATCTCTAGGTAGCAAAGGTACAGTCAAGATGGGAGCCAAAGTTCATCATGTCTATGTGTATGAGATTACATTAACATGAATATTGAAGTCCTCGAGTGTTTGGCAGGGGTTGGGTTGAGCCAGATAAGTGAAAAATATTATGAATCAAGGATTAAACTCCTTGAAAAAGGAGGGAGAGTCAGCTATGGCCTGGCAGATGGCAGGAACAATGACCTGGACAGGATGATATAGAAAAGTGGAGGACTTCAAAGGAGAAGAGGTGACTGAGTGATTGATGGTGGAAGAACAAATAACTGGAAGCAACAAAAAGGAGGATGGGAAGTGCTAAATCCTACTCTCTGGACCACTGTATTGGGGAAAAGATGAGAGGAGTAACCAGCACTAGAATGGGTGGTCAGGGATTGCTACCTGGAGAAAGCCAGGTTTCCATAAGGGTGTGGGAATAGGAAATGTTCGAGAAGAGATCAAGGGTAAAGGAGTATATATTAATGATAGAGCACGCATAGAAAGACCAAAGGACATAGCAAAAGAGTCAGGCAGAGGAAAATAAGAACTAGATAAAAAGAAGAGGTAGCTGTTCATAAAAATAATGTTTTAAGGGTCATAAAATGCTTTACCAATCTTATGTCATTTTCTCCTCACAACAATCCTGAGAGGTAGGTACTACTATTATTATTTTTACTTTATAAATGAAGAAACTGGGGCAAACAGAGGTTAAGTGACTTGCCCAGGGTCACACAGTGTCTAAGACTAGATTTGAACTCAGATCTCCCTGACTCCAGGTCCAGCACTTTATTCAATTCACCAGCTTAATGATTAATTATTTTTATTACTATTTAAGATTTCAAGTCAGGTATTATTCATATCGTATATGTGACTCCATGTCAACTCCATTCGACTGCTTTTGCTAAGAATCATTTATAGATCTTATTAAAAATAACCTTGTAGAGCTAGCCAGCTATCTTGAAGAACAGCCAGCCAATAGGTTATATGTTCTTTTTCCATTTGGTATAATTATTCTTCTTAAGGAAATTACATTGATTACATCTGGAAGGTTTGATTAAAACCTATTAGAGCCAATAGATTTCCCTCTAAAATTATCCAGCATCATTTTGTGCTGATAAGTTCTGTCCATGTTAAATTTTTCAGTTTCTTCACCAATTATCACCTTGCTTTTCATCTTAAATAAGCATTGATCAGCAAGGTCAATGTCTTCATCATGTTGCCTCCGAAAAGACAGCCAATTCTCAATTATTGCTGGTAATAGGATGCATGGCTAGAGCAATACATGGCTAGAGTCTAAATAATTGAAATCCACAAATTATCTAGGAGCTTAATTTTAGTTGATAGTTTTATCCTTTCTCTTTGGCTTCTCCACTATGTCCTAGAAACCTCTTCATTTTGGAAAATCTATTATACTTCACACCTTAGAAGTACCCTTTACCCTCTGTACTCCCACCCTCCTCTGGAAGGATGGATCCTCCCAGAACCTCCATTTAAGAAGGGTACCCAGGCCAGCCATCTCTTCATTTCTCAGTAGGCTGCAGTCTGGACCCTTCTATCATGCCCCCTCATTTGGGTCCCTGTCATCTCCCCCCCTTATCAGCTTCCTTTTATGTCTTGTTTTCTTTATAATGTAAACTCTGAGGATGGGGACTGTCTTTCTTTCTATACATGTTTGTATTCCCAGCACTAAGCACAGTGCCCGATGCATGTTAAGTACTTACTAAATCTTTGCTGACTAACAGGTAAGAAATAAAAAGCACAAGAATGGTTCTGCTTTCTCATTCATTTCTTTCTCCTCTCCAAATACCTCTCCTTAAACTCAAGTCTCCCAACTGCCCACTTTTCTCCACAAAGGGGAAGCCAAAAGGAAAGAGGGAAGTTCATTCATTCAACAAGCATTTGTAAGTGCCTACTATGTGCAAGATAGTGTCTTAGGGACTGGAAATATGCAAATACTCAAATGGATTTGAGATTTCATTGACTTGCAAATTCTATTCAGTGTCACAGATCACAAAGCATCAATGCCTGCCCACCTTGTGTGACTATTTTACCATGTACTCCTTAATTTTGCCATAGGTGGTCTTGAGATCTAGAGGTTAGGGGTCCTGGAACCCCAAGATCACAATATGCAGTCCTGCCTGAAATAATTCGACCCAAGCCTTCTTTCAGCCAAAAACAAGGTTTATCGAAGATTCACCATATTAGCTAGACTCTTAAGGAATCTGAGCATCTATGGGCTACTGGCTAGATTGTGAAAACATCTTAATGGAGACAAGACAGACCTTATATACAGAAAGACTGTGGGAGGGATCCAGGAGTGGCCAAGTAGTCTATGAGGTAATATTTAGGAGTGGCCAAGTAGTCTATGAGGAAATGGAGCTTAGATGGGACCCAGGGTGGGAAGTGGCCTGGGGTCATAGGGAAGCAAGACAATGGAGGGCCAGGCTAGGTCAAGGATAACAGAATTGGGGGATTGGGTGTAGCGAAAACAACAGAATCACGGCCTCTGGGGAACGCCAGAGGTCTCCTTGATCAAGTGGGAGAATCCAAAGGTTTTCTAGGGCCCATAGACAAATGGAGCCCAAATTGGGACAAAGGTCTCACTTTGGGCCCATACCCCATCAGTCTACTCAATGTGTTAGAAGCCTTCCTCACTTTTTCTAAAAGGTTTAGGGTAAGGGCACCAATGAAGAAGCAATAAGACATAGGATATTCCTTGTAATATGGCAGGAGAAATTCCCCTAGAAGACTGCAGACAGAATACTTGGCAACTGATTTCACAAGTACTTCCAACTAAGCGTACTGAGGGAAAGCAATCATGGGAAGGAGACTGGTGTACCTTGGATGGATGAAAAAGGGTATAGGGTGAGAGAGGAAAGAAGAAGCAAGAGTAATCAGTTGTGGTTCAAAGAAAAGGTACAGTTGTGGTTGCTTTTACCAGAGAATTTTATATGACCTTAATATGCATGAGAACACCTTGTTAAGACCTAGGATATGTTTTGCTCAAGGTCAAATGCCTTGTCCTCAACAAAGAAGCTCTTCCTTTAGCAGTATGTAGCATGGCTTTCTTGATTTGGCTCAGAAAGCCAGACTAAATACATGTCTAGCATCTTCTCCCCACACCACTTACCAAAGGATACAAGGGATAAGCTAGGAATATAAAGAAAGGCAAAAAATAGTCCTTTTTCTCAAGGAACTAACAGTCTAATGGGGACTCCAAGGTTTGCCAAGACCAGAGACTTTATCATTCAGTGATTACTGATGATCTGCCTCTCCATTTTTGCCAGGAGGGGAAGCAAATGGTAGAGGGCAGAGGTTGATCATTCTGCTCTATTCAGAGGGTGGGGTATACTAGGTTAGAATTATATCTATCTGCCCCCTTAAATATGTTTAGTCTAGGGGAAGTAGTTTGCAGATTTGGGCTAAACTCCTGATTGCTATTCATTAACAGGGAAAGTAAGCCCTCAGCTTTATATCTAAGATTTTACTTCCTTCCCATCAAATACCAATTCCCCAATGAACACATACAGAAAATAGCAAAGAAATCAATTTATCCAAATTAATAGCAAAAGAGAAGTCAGAGAAGGCATACATTATATAAAAGAAAATACAGAGTAAAGGAGCTCTCCCACTGGGAGCAAGATATCTCAGCTCAACCAAGAGAGTGTTCTGGATCTCACCCCAAGGAGAAATTCACCAAAATCTTTAGTGGGACCAACTGAGATTAATCACATGATGAAGATTGCTAGCACTTCTCACATCTCCTTTTTACCAGTCTTTTCCTCCCTTCAGTGACTTGAAGTGGGCTTGGCATTGCCCATCTTCTCTCTCAAAGCTGAAAACCAGAAGCACCAGAGAGACTGAAGAGCTGGAAGATACTGTAAAGATCTCTCCTCTCTCCTCTGCCTTGCCCCTCACCAGGCATGGGACATTGATCTCCACCAATGAGGAGACAATCCCATACCAATGAGCTTTGGGACTTGGGTTACAAGTTTATATACTAAAATTGGAACGCTACAAGATAATGATTGCATGAAGCATAGATGATATGCAAATTCACGATACATTTCTTTTTTTTTCCCAATACATACACAAGGTTTATATAATAGAAGATATTAGAATAGAAGATATTTTTTACAGAAATAAAAGTACACCTAGACCTAGGTCATTAGAGGTCGTCAATGTTCATACCTGGGCCATGTCAAAATATCTATATCACCCAAGTTACTGTACAGATTTTGTAGAGTAATATCTTAATGGACATGTGATTCTCTTCAGCGGAACAGATTACAATCAATTTTGTATTTGTCTTTGTTCCATAGCTAGTCAGTCAGGCAACAGTTATCAAGCATTTATACTATGTGCTAGGCATTGTACTAAGTGCTAGAGATAGGCAAAAAAAAAAAACCCAAAAAAACCAGTCCTTACTCTCAAGGAACTAATAGTCTAATGGAGGCTTACAGTCTAATGAGGACTCCATGGTTTGCCAGGACCAGACTTTATCACCAAGTGGCAAGATTACTGATGATCTGATTATCCGTATTTAGTTAAAGTGGTCCTCAAAAAACATAGTCTTTTTCCAGGACCATACTCAAAGCCTTTTCAGCAAAGAAAAAAATTCCAAAGCTTATATCTCACTAACACGACGTTTGAGAACGAGAGATTACTACTAAACCATAATGACATATCTGAGGAGGACATTATAGAGGAAATTTAGTGTTTTGCTAATCATATTACTAAATATTTCTATTATATATTACTAAAATTAGGCAAAATAATAGAAGAACAAAAAGTCAAGACTACTAAGGAAGATAATGAAAAGAAGGAAGGGTACTTCATGGACCAGATCTCAAATTATACTGCAAAGTAAGTCATTATAATCAATAAGCAACAGAGTCAAAGAGTTTCAGGGTTGTAAGGAACTTCAGAGGTCATCTATTCCAATCCATAAATAACCAAGAATTCCCTCTCCAACATACCTGAGAAGTGGATCAGCTTTTGCAGAAAGACCTCCAACAAGTGGGAGTCCACTCGTGAGGCAGCCCGTTTGGAATCACTCTAATAATTGTTAAGAAGTTTTTCCTAATATAGGGAATAAATTTGTCTCTTTGCAACTTTTCCTCATTATTCCTAGTTCTTTCCTCTATTGCTAAGCTGCCAAGTCTTCTATATAACAATCCTTCAAACACTTGAACACAGCTATTAATGTCCTTATGTTGCACGCACGTTTCTTCCCCCTCCCCTTCCCCCATCATTTCTTTTCTAGTATGAATAGGACCTTTATTCTTTGTGCCTTAATCAATTGCAAAAGCCTGTCTGCTATTTTCTCATATCTCACCAGAGATATCCTCAATATACGGGTGAATCATTCTCATAAAGATGTTCTTAAAAACATAAAGTAGATATATGCATTAGTAGTTGTTGATACTATATTGATACTATTGATACCATGTTGCATATAGTTACTATGTTGTAGGGACATTTTACTGTATTGTAGGGATATTAATATTGTCCATGATTTTCCCTCCTGGAGATATCTTGCAAAATGAACCTTCAATGGTGTCAGAATTCTGCTAGGGCAGCTAAGTGGAGCAGTGAAAGATAGAACCCTGGGCCTGGAGTCAAGAAGACCTGCATTCAAATCCTGCTTCAGACACTTATTGTCTGTGCAACCTTAGGCAAATCCTTTAACCTCTCTTTGCTTCATCTAGAAAATGAAGATAATATGGGGCAGATAGGTGGGAGCTAAGTGGCACAATGGATAATGCTTTGGTCTTGGAGTCAGGTCTGAGTCAGGAGGACCTGAGTTCAAGTACGGCCTTGGATGACATTTACTAGCTGTGTGACCCTGGGCAAGTCACTTAATCCCTATTGCCATACACACACACACACATACACACACAATGAAAATAATAATAGCACCTACATTTCAGGATGTTGCGAAGATCAAATGTGATAATAACTGTAAAGCACAGTGCCTGTCACATAGTACTATATAAACGTTGTGGTTGTGGTTATTATACTACCTTCAGAATAGACCTCTTCTTTGTACATTTTGGTCCAGCTGCTTTTCCCACCTTAATCTTCCCAAATACCATTTCTACTTTCCTCTATCACACACCAGATACTGAAGGGTCAAAATCCAAATTTGTTGGGCTCAATGTTATTATTAAAATTACATAGATTATTATAGAAACACTGACAAGCTTCTTCTATTTTCCACATATTTGGTGCCTTCCAGCAAGCTTCAGTCTTGGCATGATATAGCCTAGTTGGATCTCACACCAAGTTTTCTGCAGAGTTGTTGTCACCTCCACTTTTTGCTATTTTAACCTCTACTGCTTGTAATCTTCTGCCATCCTTGTCTGTAGTGCTCTGCAAATGAATTTGTATTATAAATGAATTTTATTCTCCTGAATTCAAGGAGGTCAATGAAAAAGTGAAAGTTCCTATTTGTACCATTAATTAAAATGAAAGTTCCTAAAAAGCCAAGAACTATTCTTGGCATACCCAGCACTTAACACAGTGCCTAGCATATAGTAATTGCTTAATAAAGGTTTGTTGACTGATTGATTAATCAATTAATTTACATTACTGATAAGACTTAAAGGAGTTTTGCAAAAGAACTAGACAAACCTATCAAAGCTGAAAGTAATAGGCTCTTTTATTAGTTGTGCTGAAGGGAAAGCCACATGGTTTAACTGATAACATGCAAGAGAATATGGCAGGGAGAGGGGGTTTGGAGGGGGAAGGGAAGGGGCCAGGAGCAACAAGGGAAAGGCACTAAACCTTTGTATCCCAAAAAACAGGGGCAACAGCTGACCCTTCCAAACTAGGCAGCCAACTGACCGTTCCTTCCCCACCCCCCACTAGAGTCAGGAATGATACCTCCAAAGTGAGACAAGGAAGGAGATGATTTAAACAAGGATGTCACCAGGGAGCCTAGGCATAATGGTCTTCAAGTTGTTATTGAAGTAGGAAGTCCACATTCATCACATGAGAGTCTGTTCTTGGGACATGGAACATCATTATATCAAGCTCTCTCTGGGACTCCTATGTCCAACTGCATTCCATACATCAAGCAACATGTGAGAGAATCATAGTTGTTTTTTCAGGAAGAGTTGGGTCCTGTTCAAGTAATCCCCATTGGTATTTTATGGTAATTCTACCTTTGAAGTAAGTGGCAGGTTGGCACCAATCATCTATGAAATTGGAAGTTTCTATACTGGAAACTTCTAAGTGTAGAAACTTCAGAAATAGGGAGTTCCAGAAAAGGGACATAGGAGGAGGGAGGATTCCAGTACTCTGACTCCAAATCCAGTATGGAGACTAGAAGAATTGTAGTTCATAGGAATGTTCTTTTCAGATTACATTGATAATTCCTTCCATGACTTCTACAATTCAAAGTCTCATAAAACGGACACAAAAAGAACAAACAATTTTGTGGGTTGAAAAAAGACAAGAATATTTTGAGAGTAGTTATTACAGATGAAGAACAAGCAAACAAAAAGCGTCAGGGAAAACATGAAGTGAGCAATCCCAAAATGGTACACCTATCTGAGACAAAGGGAAGATTAAGGAAATTTAAAAGATTTGAAAACCTTTGGTAGAGCTTAGGTATCCAGGTAAAGACTTTGTTTGGATCAATACTAATGTCGATTAAGCATTTTGTATCCAACTCTGATAAAGCAAATAACATGACAGGGCATGGTTGAAGAAAAACCAAACTTAGAAATTATAAATTTGAATGTAAATGGATTAAACTCCCCTATAAAGAGAAAAGGCATCACAGAATGGATTAAAAGCCCATGACCCAACAATAGGTCACCTACAAAAACAATATTCCTACAACATAAGGACACACACATTTAGAATGAGAGGTTGAAAAAAATACACTGTGCTTAACTGAATCCAGAAAATCAATATTCGTAATCATGTTTTAGACAAGGCCAAATTCAAAGTGAGACTTAAGAGAGTTAAGTAGGAAAACTTTATGAAGCTTAAAGACTTCATATAAAATGAAATTATATCACTATTACATATGTATCAATATTAAATATGTATTAAATATTAAATATGTATATGCAGTGAACTGCACAGTAACTAAATTCTTAAAGAAAAAGTTTCATTTCCTGAATAAAAAAGAAGAGACTGATAAATTGTGTATGCAGTTAAAAAATTAGAAAATCAAACAAATTAATAAGCCAAAAACAAAACAAAAAAGAAAATTATAAAAATTAAGGAAAAATAAAGGAAAGTAAGAGCAAAACAAAACAACCCCATAAATAGAACTATTTTTAAAAGAGTAATAATAGGAGAATTCAATAGTTCACTAATGTTACATTATGCTTCACATAAAGGTTGTTGTTATTATTGCTTGTCCTCCCTTCTCAAAAAGAACCAATGACATCAGGAGAGTGATGTCTTGACTAGCAAGTGAATTAGATTTAAGTGAGGCAGAGCTGTGCAAAGTTATCAGCCCCACTCTCTCCTCCTGAGTCATCAGAGTCCAATGGCAAGACATAGGTCAGGAGGATTGGCAATTGCCCAGGATGCAGTAGAATACCTATATTGGAAAGAAGTTACAAACTTGAACAGAATGCTGGAAAAAGCCCCAGATTTGATGAATATAGGGAGAGAGAGGAATGTGAGGCATATGTATATACATACATACTATATATGTATATACAGACATACTGTATATGTATATACATATATGCTATATGTATATACATACATATTATATATGTATGTGTGTGTAATATATATACACTTTTTATTCAAAAAGCATGACACTTTGCAAAAATGGATCATAAACTTGGACATAAACAATTTAGAAATAAAAACAGAAAGACAGAAATTTTAAACATTCCATTTAAAGGCCATAGTAATTAATAGGGGAAATTCGATCAAAGAAAATAGCAGACTACTCCAGTATCCAAGAAAACTCCAAATGGGGTCACAAAGAGTTAGACACAACTGAAAATGACTGAATAAAAAAATAAAGGATAGAATTAAAGGGAAAATAATAGACAAAAGTCTGTTTTTTAAAAGACTTTCACACTGGTAAACTATTAATCAAAAAAAGAAAGATAAGAAAAACAAATTACTCAGATTAAAAAACTGAGGAAATAATTAAAAATTAATGATGAGAAAATTAAAAAAATTATCAGAAACTATTATACACTGTTAAATGCCAGAAAAAAACTGAAAATTTAAGTCAAATGGATGAATATCTACAAAATACAAAATACCTATCATAGGTCCATGTTACCTCACCACCCCCCATTCTCAACATGAAATAGGCCTAGGACCCTCCTTGTTTTCTCCTGCAACAGTGATAAGCTTTCCTGGTCACCTAAGAGCATGTAAAGTCCTAGTCATATGCAGTATAGACCTCTCAGAATTGGTGGTGCTGAGACTATTTGAGATACTATGCCCTATCCTAATGACCAGCTGACCAGATGAGATTCCATAATGGGAAGAGAGAAGTCAAAGATAAGTGCCATTTTATCCTTCTTTTGTTAAAGCAATATAAACCTCCTTTTTGTTAACTGTTCAATGGCAATTTCTTCCCAAAATCAAACCTGAACTAAGAAAATGTCATTAGGCTTAGCTCTTACAATATCCAAATTGACAAAACAGGAAATTAAAAAATTCTAATGCTTTCCTTCTATTGACTAACTCCAACTTATCCTGTATATATCTTGTTTCTACACAGTTATCTGCATATTATCTCCCCCATTAGACTGTGAGCTCCTTACAGGAGGGATTGTCTTTTGACTTTCTTTGTATGCCTAGCACTTAACAGTTAGGGTGAGTTGGTGGGAGGGGGACAAGGAGTCTATCCCAAGACTTTCCCTAATGGAATGGGCAAATGAGAACACTTTGTTCCATTGGCCACTAAGATGGCTGAAGTAGGCACTGTGCAGTGCTTCTTAGAGCTTGGTCAGACATCAAAGAAACCAAAGTCATCCTCTGCATCCTGGACCATCACCAGTCATTCTGATTTTTGTCCTGCCACTGGACTTTGATGACTCTGAAAGAGAGAATGAGGCTGACAACTTTGTGCATCTCTCCCTCACTTAAATCAATCCACCCACGAGTCAAGACATCACAAGTCATTGGTCCTCTTTAAAAACAGTAACAGCAGCACTAAACACTGCCTGGCACATAGTAGACACTTAATAAATGTTTATTGACTGGCTGAATATTCAGCCCAGCACCCAGAGACATAATCACTATCTTATTATTCCTCAGTTACCTAGGTCTCAGCACTATAAAAGCCCCATAGGTATCAGAGGCAGTGAGAGCCCTACTGAGTCTGGCTTCAGTTATCATATGATCCTAGGACATGGGTGGCAACTAATCCTTTCCCATCTTATCGGAAGCAAAGTCCCTGCTCCCACTCTCCTATCTCTGTGTCTCTGAGTCAATGAATGCTGACTAATAAATCCTTTACCTCCTTTCTCATCTCATCCTCTCAACCTTATCTACTTGAGCCTACTTATCCACAATCCATATTATCCACTGCCCTCCTGAAAGATGGCACCCTTTGGAATTTTCATCCTAAAGATGGCTACCATTAGACACAAATATGTATAAATATGTAAAGCCATACTATATATACTTCTGTTTACCAGTTATTTCTCTGGATGCAGATAGCATCTTCCTTCATAGGTCCTTTATAGTTAATTTGGGTATTTATAATAGTCAAAATGACTTGGTTACTCAAAGTTATTCCTAAAACAATATTGCTATTACTTTACATAATGTTCTCTTGGTTCTGCTTATTCCCCTCCTCATTATTTGTGCAAATCTATCCATGTTTTTCTAAGATCATCAAGCTCATCATTTCATTTTTTTTTTTTGGCTAGGCAATGGGGTTAAATGACTTGCCCAGGGTCACACAGCTAGTGTCAAGTGTCTAGGGCCACATTTGAACTCAGGTCCTCCTGACTCCAGAGTCGGTGCTCTATCCACTGCACCACCTATCTGCCCTCATGTGTGCCGATCATTTCTTAAAGCACAGTAATATTCCATCACAATCATATACCACAACTTGTTTAATCATTCCCCAGTTGATGGGCATCCCTGAAATTTCCAGTTCTTGCCACCACAAAAACAGCTGCTATAAATATTTTAGAGCATATAGGTTCTTTTCTTTTTTCTCTAATCATCTTGGGAAATAGACCTAGTAGCAGTGTTGCTGCATCACAGGGTAGAGGCAGCTTAATAACTCTTTGGGCATTATTCCAGATTGCTCTCCAAAATGATTGGATCAGTTCACAATCCCAACAACAATGAATCAGTGTACCAATTTTTCCATATCCCCTCCAACATTTATTGCTTTTGTCTTCAATCATTTTAGCCAATTTGATAGGTGTAAAATGGTATCTCAAGGCTGTTTTAACTTGCATTTCTCTAATCAATAACAATTTAGAGCATTTTCTCACATGACTATAAATTGGTTTGATTTCTTCATCAGAAAAATGCCTGTTCATATCCTTTTACCATTTATCAATTGGGGAATGACTCATATTCTTATAGACTTGACAAAGTTCTTTGTATATTTGAGATTTGAGACCTTTATCTGAGAAACTGTCTATAAACTTTCCCCACCAATTTTCTGCTTTCCTTCTGATCTTGACTACATTTATTTTATTTGTACAAAAACTTTAAAATTTAACATAATCAGAATTATCTATTTTGTACCTCACTTTGCTCTCTATCTCTTGTTTATTCATAAATTGTTCACCTATCCATAAGTCTGATAAGTTCCATGTTCTTCTAATTTTCTTGCATTATCTCTCTTTATATCTAGGTCATGTATTCATTTTGACCTTATCTTGGTAAAGTGTTAAATACTGATCTATGCCCAATTTCTACCATACTGCTTTCCAGTTTTCTCAACAACTTTTATTTACCAGATAACGAATTCTTATCCCAAAATCTTTACAATCTTTACATACTTGTCAAATACAAGGTTACTGTATTTGTCTGCTGCTGTAAATTGTATGTTTACTCTGTTCCATTGATCTACCTTTCTATTTCTTAGTCAGTATTAGATAGTTTTGATAATTACTGCTTTAGAATATGGTTTACTGTTAAACCTTCTTCCTTTACATTTTTTTTCCATTATTTCCTTTGATATTCCTGATTTTCCATTCTTTTAAATGAATTTTGTTATTATTTTCTGTAATTCAGTAAAATAATTTTTGGTAATTTAATTGTGATGGTATTGAATATATGTTAGTTTAGGTAAAATTGTAATTTTTATTATATTAGCCTTGCCTATTCATGAACAACTAATATTTCTCCAATTATTTACATCTGATTTTATATGCATAAAAGGCTTTTTTAATATAATTTTTTTCACATAGTTCCTGAGTTTGTTTTGGCATGTGTACTCCCAGATATTTTATACTGTCTAGAGCTTTTTTAAATGGAGTATCTCTTACTATCTCTTTTTGCAGGATTTTTTTTATGATATATAGGAATGCTAATGATTTATGTAGCTACTTTGCTAAGATTATTCATTGTTTCAACTAACATTTTAGTTGAATCTTTGGGATTTTCCAAGTATATCATCCTATCATCTGCAAAAAGAGAGAATTTTATTACCTCATTCCCTATTCTAATTTCTTCTATTTCTTTTTATTCTCTTATTGTTATTGCTAGGATTTCCAATACAATATTGAACAATACTGGTGATAGTAGGCATCCTTGTTTCACACTTGATCTTACTGGGAAGGCTTCTAGCTTATCCCAATGAAAAATCATTCTTGCTGATAGTTTTAGACAAACACTTTTTATGAATTTGAGGAAAAATCCATTTACATCTATACTTTCAAGTGTTTTTAATAGAAATGAGTATTGTGCTTCTCAAAACCTTTTTCTGCATCTATTGATATAATCATATGATTTTTAAACTTTTATTATTGATATAATCAAATTTTGCTAATAGTTTTCCTTATATTAAACCATCTCTGCATTCCTGGTATAAACCTCACTTGGTCATAATCTACAATCTTTGTAATTTATTATTGCAATCTTTTAGCTAGTATTTTATTTAGGATTTTTGTATCCATATTCATTGGTGAAATTAGTCTATAATTTTCCTTGCTCTGCTTTTACTCTTCCTGGTTTAGGTATCATTATCATATTTGTTTCATAAAAAAAGTTTCGTAGGACCCTTTCTTTGCCTAACATTCCAAACAATTTATTTAATATTGGGATTAGTTGATCTTTAAATGTTTGATAGAATTCACTTTTTTTTTCCTTAGGAAGTTTAGGAAGCCTGTTCAATTTCTTTTTCTAAAATAGGTCTATTTAGCTATTCTATTTCCTCTTCTGCTAATTTAGGCAATTTGTATTTTTGTAAATATTCTTTTATTTCATTTAAATTTTTTAACTTATTGGCATGTAATTGGGCAAAATAACTCTTTATGATTGCTTTAATTTCATCTTTGTTAGTGGCATTTTCACCCTTTTCATTTTTAATACTAATGATTTGGATTTTTTTCTCTCTTTTTAAAATCAAATTAACCAATGGTTTATCTTCTATTTTATTTTTTTTTCATAACACCAACTCCTACTTTTACTTATCAGTTCAATGGTTTTTTTACACTCAATTTTATTAATCTCACTTAATTTTTAGGATTTCCAAGTTAGTGTTTAATTGGGGATTTTTAGTTTGTTCTTTTCTAGTTTTTTAAATTACACAGATAAATCATTGGTTCACTCTTTTTCTATTTTATTGATGTAGGTATTTAGAGATATAATTTTTCCTCTGGTTACTGCTTTTCCTGTATCCCATAGGTTTTGATGTTTTCTCGTTATTGTCATTCCCTTCAATGAAATTATTGATTGTTTTTATATTTAGTTCTTCAACCCTCTCATGCTTTAAGATTAAGTTGTTGAATCTCTAATTAGTTTTTTTGTTTTTTGTTTTTTGCTTTTTGGTGAGGCAGTCGGGGTTAAGTGAATTGCCGAGGGTCACACAGCTAGTAAGTGTCAAATGTCTGAGGCTGGATTGGAACTCAGGTCCTCCTGACTCCAAGACTGGAGCTCTATCCACTGTGCCACCTAGCTGCCCCTCTAATTAGTTTTTAATCTACATTTCCATGGTCCCTCATTAAACACAATTTTTATCACATTGTAATCTGAAAAAGATACTTCTAATGTTTCTGCTTTTAACTATAAAATTTGTATGCACTAATCTATAGTCAGTCTTTGTAAAGGTACAATGAACTGCTGAGAAAAACCTATATTCCTTTCCATTTCTATTCAAATCTGTCATATCTAGCTTATCTAAAATTCTAGTCACTTCCTTGATTTCTTTCTTATTTATTTTTTGGTTAGATTGATCTAGTTCTGAGACAGGAAGATTAAAGACTTCCACTATTATATTATATATAGTACTACTATCTTTGCTTGTAATTCATTTAACTTTTCCTCTAAAAATGTAGATGCTATAGTGTTTGGTGCATATAGGTTCATTGTTGCTATTGTTTCATTGTCTGTGGTATCTTTTATCAAAATGTAATTACCCTATTTATCTCTTTTAATTAAATCTATTTCAGCCATAACTTTGTGTGAGATCATAATTGCTACCTCTGCCTTTTTTGCATCAGCTGAAGTATAATAAATTTTACTCCAACTTTCCATTTTAATTCTGTGTGTGCCTCTCATTCTTAAATGTGTTTCTTGTAAATGACATGTTGTTGGATTCTAATTTTTAATCCATTCTGCTATCCATTTCTGTTTTATGGGCGAGTTCATACCATTCACATTCAAAGTTATAATTACTTTTTTGTGAATTTCCCTCCATCTCACTTTTACTCACTATTGTTCTTCTCAGCCTCTCTTTTTACCCTATCCCTGTTACCTTATCTTTTCCTCTTCCCCTCCTATTCCTTATTCCACCCACCCCTCTAAGAGTCCCTCCCTTATCCTCTCTCCCCACCCTCCTAAATCTTAATCTATACACCCTTCTAAAATTCCTTCCTTCATCTTTTCTCTAAGCCAGAAAACTTCTACATCCTTCCAGATGTAGCAGCCCTAATTTGATGAGAATAAGGTTTCAACATTACCAGCCTCTAACCCCCACCTGCTTCCTCAGGTCTTCCTTTCATACCCCATTTTGTGAGATAATTGCTCCTTTTTAACTTTTTAATTTTCTCCTACCCAATTTTTTTTTAGAATCACCCCACCATACACCACTCATCCCCAACCTTTCTTTCAAACTACCCTAGCAATGATGATAGTTTTAAGAATATTGATAACATTTGTATATATGAAATAAACAGTTTGACCTTAATGAATCTCTTATAATAAGTCATTAACGTTTTTCTTATATTTCTTCTGGATCTTTTATATCAAATTTTCCTGGAGATCTTCTCTTTCCAGAAGTCCTTTCAAGTTGTCTTAGGAGGACAATAGCTTTAACTCGTTATTTTTGCTGCTCTATGTTCATTTCCTGATGATGTTCCATATGTTTGTGGAGGAAATCTGGAGATCCTGGAAATTTCTGCCATGTTCCCAGATGTTCTCTGGCAGAGTTAGAAGGCAGACAAGAGACATAAGTAAGAGGGAATCTTTTGTTCCCGGCTTATAGTAATTTATGATATTATAAACTAATTAAGAGACTAAATTTGGGACTGAAATGTTGTTTTTCTACTGTGTATTTCCAAAATGTAGTTTGAATGTTTTCATAAGTGTTGAAATATTTGTAGTGAGAGTAATACTCTGTAGAATTCGTTTTAAGGAAAAAGAAGAATAAAACTTTGGAAGTTACATGGAAACAACAATTAGACCTTTATCACTCTTTCCCTGGAGAGTGAGATTCATTGTTTTATTGCTAGAGGAAAAGGTGAATTCACAGATTAGAAAAAGAAAAAAAAAGGGGGTTGCAGCTTACAGTTTTAATTTATCTTGTACTTAAGAACCATCTATTATTAACTCTCAACTTGATCATGAAAAAAGAGCTTGTTTGAATCATGGAGCCACTTAAAAGTAAGTAAAATTTAATTTAGAAGAGTATTTTGGTATTTTCGCCGTATTTTCTTCTATGGATGATAAAACAGAACTTATTGTTTAGTTAAACTGGAAGCAGAGTTACCAAAAGAAATTGAACAGTTGGCTCTTCAGAAGCCCAAAGGTAATAGTATTGCAATTAACTGGGGTTGTATAAAAAAAGATGCTGTGCCAAATTACACAGTAGAAATTCAGTAGAGTGAAGATGGGTTCTATAGATAGACTGAGAAATGATTGGGGAATAAAGACTACAGGAATTGAGAAAGTGAGAGAGGTGACAAAATATGAAAGGAGAACAAGAAAGGTCCAGTTTTAAAGGGCTTTAATCAAAGTCCACTGGAAAGATATATAACAGAGAAAGTTTAAGCAAGTGGGGTTTGAAAGTAAAAGGGGTTTGAATTATGGAAGGAGATGTTTGAGGGAGGTTTTTGATCTCTTGAGATAAATATATGAGAGACTTTATTGGTTATTCTTTATAATATGGAAACTATAGTAATTTATTTGAAACATGGAATTATTTGAAGATAGTATGCTAAAATTCTGTCTTTGAAGGAATATTAGAACGGCATGTTTTAGTTGTTATGTAAGAAACATAAAATTCTCATAGACTCTAAAAGAAGGGGATGAGAATATAAGACTGCTTCTTTAAATCTTTGGCAGTAGGCTAAGGGAAAATAGCAGCCCTTATAATGTAAAGTGCTAGAAATAACCGGCCCTTGGGAAAACTGAAATTCTGTATGATACCATTTGTACATATAGATCTAGATGTGATTTAATTTATTCTAGTCTCATTTTAAGTGAGATGTGTTCTCCTGTTGGGATAATTATGGCAAATTAGAACCTAATACAAACTACAGTTACTATTTGGCATTAAGACAATTATGGCTCAGAAAAACTTGAGTTAAAAATCTGGTCTCAGATATTTGTTAGCAGTGTGACCCTAAGCAAGTTACGGTAAAGTGAAGAATGACCCATCTCCCAGAGATGTTTTAAGGATCAAAATGTTATAGTGATTATGAAATGCTTAACACAACACACTATGTAAATATTAACTATTGTTATTGTTACTATTATTATTTCTTTAATTGAATATAATTGCTCCATCCTACATAACTCTATATTGGGTTTTTAATGTGATTAGTATAAAATGTTAAAGGTAAGAAAATGAACGATTTTCTATGTAAGATAATTTGGACATGCATTCGACCAAATTGATGTCATCTAACTGGTAATAAGTTTTATTTCATGTTTTAAATACATGATATCGTGAATCTTAGTATTGTATTTCTAAATTTTCTTGTATTATGATTTTTGGGGCACTATTGTTTAAGAAATGATGTTAAGAAGATAACAAACTTGTATCATCGGAAAATGCACCCCTTTTTTATCTGGATACTGTAAAATTATTAATTATTAGAGGCTATTGTTATAATGTTAAAACACTGTTAAGTGTTTAATTGGGTATATTTTAAAAGGGGAGAATAATAATTACTTACTGTGTGGGGAAAAGTACAAAGAAAAGACCTTGTAAAATCTCCTTATTTGTAAACTTGCCAGGTTTGTTAGGACCATCTGCTTGGGAAAGGTCATAAAATCTTAACAGCCCTGTGAAAGAACTTGCTAAATGTTGTCAAATTCTAAAATAATGAACTGGTTTACTGAGAAAATGGGATCCCCTTTTGCATTACAAACTCTTAGCAAAAGCAGGGAGAGACTTACAAGTTTATGACATGAAAAGAGAAAAGATTGCTTAAACCAAATATCTCTTGTAACTCCCCCAGGTTAGAGACCTCCCCCTCTCCCTGTCAACCCTTCTCATCTTAGATCAGATTCCCAAATACAGGTGTAAGGAAAAAAATGATGGAAAAATGTAGAGAAACTTGAATTACATTCTGGTTGCTGAAATTGATTAGCTGTGTAATCTTAGGCAAGTTATCTTATTTCTGTTTGCCTCAGTTCCCCAATCTGTAAAGAGAAAAATAATAATGGTACCTACCTCCCAGGGTTGTTGTGAGATCAAAATAATATAATGATTGTAAAGTGCTTAATGCAGTGACTGGCATTTGCTAAGCATCACATTGTTTAATTGAATGTAATTGTTCCATACCTGATAACTCTAAAGTGGTTTTTAAATGCCAAAGGTAATAAGATTAATGATTTTTATATGTGATAATTTGGAAATGCAATTAATGGAATTGATGTCATCTGAAGTTTTGTTTCATATTTTAAATACATGATATTGTTTGTTTATTACTGTATTTTTAAATTCTCTTACATTATGAAATTTGAGAGACCATTGTAGCAGAAATGCTGTTAGACAAAATAACTTTTTAATCTGGATGTTGTTACACATGAATTAGACTTTTAAAAGTTTGTGATAAAAAAGTAGATATTTGACAACCATTAAATTTTAATGAGGTATATTTTGTTATAAAGCAGATAATAATAAATTTACTATAACAGCAAATTTTCATTAAAAATCTTGGCTGTCATGAAACTACATAGGGTGATTTAAAGATGTAATTTCAACATATCAAGAATGAGTGAACTATCAGGTATTTGCTATATGTCTGGAGCCCCAGAATATGGGTAGTTTTGATTTATAAGTAAAGGATAAATGTTAGAGAAACATCAGGAAATATATTCAAGCCCTAAGTTGTGGTTAGTGAAATTTTGCTATTTAAGGTAAAAATTCCTGGGACTGTAATTTATTATTGGTGAGCTTTGATTTCTGGGAGCTGTCTGAATTATCATGAAGCCAATAGTAGAAAATGGCATGTGCTGCAGTCTGGAAACTACTAAAGGTGGGTGGCTATGCCTGGGAAAAGTATTGGGGGACGACGTTGGCACGGCCTAGGTAGGATCCTCCTGATTCTATTTTCCCATTTTGCTATTTCCTTTTTGAAAAGGAACTTTCCCTACCTGGTTAATCCTGAGTCTTGCTTTTTTATACCCTGTGACTACATGATTGGCTGTCAGATATGACTCATGCCTGGAAACAAACAGAATTAAGGGAGTTTTTCCTCTTATTATGATATATGATGTTGTTATAACTATATCCCTCTTTTTCCTTTTATAGCAAATTTCTATAATCAAGAAGATTTTTTAAGTACAATATTAAATCTATTAAATAATAGATTGATACTGGAACATCTCTGTGTTACTATAAAAGGATGCAAATATGGACATCTTAAAATTTTTTTTTCTGTTTCCAAATGGTTATTTTATCAGATTTTGTTTGAACATTAAATTTATCCTCATTTTACAACCCAAAATAGTTACATGAAGTTTGTCATGGGTTTTTTTTCTTGTGTTTATATTTTTCTTTTTCTTTTTCTTTTTTTAGTCTTTGGCACGATTTTGGGGCCGTTCAGACTGTCACACTACAAGTCAGGAGAGAGCTTTCCCTTTGTGCTGCCAATTCTGAGCATTTAAATTTTGGTTTGGGTTGTGGGTTGTCTTTATGTTTTTGACAATCTCATTTTTCCTATATCCTCTACATCTTACAAATTTAACATGTATTTGTGGTCAAATTATAATATAAGAATGATATCTTCCTAAGGGGGAAATTATTAGACAAAGTAATAAAACAAAGATGTAATGTGAAAGTTTTCTAAATAAATGGAATAGTAAAATTTGAGAAAGCAACAGGATTAGACTATTTTCTCTAAGAGCTGTGCGTATATGATTGGCTTCCAAATTTATCTGTCATGGAAATTCAGGTTTTGAGTATCTTTTAATAATAAGTTCTCAAACTTGGGTTAAGATTTTACACATAAATTGTGTTGATAAAGAAAGTGAAATTATTTTTCCATTTTCAAGGTATCTGTCTTAAATCTTAAAGAGCAGAAGAGTTCATCTTACAGTTGGACCCTCAAAAATTTTTTAAAGATTCTTATATCAGATACAGGATGTAGGTAAGGATAGAAACAGCAAATGGTATATAAACTTGAATTCCTTGAAGTTTCAAGATTGGAGAACCAAATTTAAGTGATTGTATTAAATTATATTAAGTCAGAATTATCTAGGAACCTCTAGATTTGGAACCAGAAAAGCAGGATCATCTTTAGGTGCTCTTTAGAGACCAAGGAGCTATGTTATACTGACCAGAAACTCAGATCCAAAGACTGATATAAGGAATTTTCTCACAAATGTCAACCCACATGACTTCTAAGAGCCCCTACTAGGTCCTTCTGACTACTCCCATAGCTATCAAACTTATGAGTGTGTACTCCTGGATCATCTGAAAAAAAGTCCCTGCTCCTGAGCAGACAGCAGAACCCTCTAGGGACCTCAAGGTTTATGCAGTATGGACCCAGAACCAGCTTACACCCAGATAAGCCAGCTGTCCCAAGATTCTAGATAAAGGCTGAGAATACTGTCCTAGTTTTTTCTCCTCTTTCTGTGCCCAAACATCAAGGCCCTGTTTCAAGTGTGTGTTGGCATTTTCTCCCTCTGCATTCTTGGCCCCCATCTCTTTTCTGCTTGCAAGTAAACAATGGCTAGAAGAGACCTATTCAACTCAACATCTCATCCTGGCCCAACTGGCCTTTTGTGACATCTTGGTTTATACCTGCCTCTCCTTTACCAGAAGGGTAAGGGTTCTTTCAGACTTTCTCCTTGCACTGGGACTAAGACCCAGGACTGTGACCCAGATTCAAGTATAAGTAATGCGACAGAGTCCTGCCCCTGGTGCCAACAAAGGGACCTCTGTAAATCTCCTTCTGACCCACTGTCCGGTCCCCTTACTGGAAACTGCTACTATTGCCACCGACTCAGTTGCCTTGAGGGCTGCTCCTGGTTTGCCGGGCCGGGTCTGTGCTGGATTGCACTCCTCTCTCACCATGGTTCAAAAGATCTTTCCTGACAACCTTCTAAGTTGTCTTGGGCCAGAAAACTGTTTCACTCTGTCTTTTTGTGGGTTCTTCCTCTCTAGAATTTGTTTAGAGTCATTATTTAAAGTATTTGGAGGGACTTGGGGGAGAGCTCAGGGAAGTGCCTGCCCTTACTCCACCATCTCAGCTGGGCCTCCCTGTCATGAAGTCCTATCCTAGTCTAGACCCTCATTCCTGTTCACCAGGGCTATTGCAATAGTCTCCTAATTAGTCTTCATGCCTTCAGTTTTCTCCCATCCATCCACATATAGTCAGTAAACTGACAATACTACGAAACAGGTCTGGCAATCTTAAATGCACCTTGTCCCTTCCCACTCAAAAATATTTAGTAACTCTCTATTGCCTCTAGGATAAAGTATAAATTTCTTAACATGACATTTAAAATCTCCCACAACATGTCTCCCATCTGCCTTTCCAGTTTTATTTCATATAGCTCCCCTTCATATATACTTTTAATTCTAATCAAATTGGTCTGACATCTGTTCCTTTTATACAACTCTACATCTCCTGCCTCCATGTCTTTGCACAGGCAGGTTCCCCATATCTGGAAGGAACTCCCTCCTCACCTCTACTGCCTAGAATCCTGAGCTTCCTTCAGAGGTCAGTTCATATGCTACCTCTACAGAGGCCTCTTCTGACTCCCTAGTCATCAGCACTCTTTCCTTCTTGAAATTATTCCCAGTTTACTTACTTGTTATGTATTGTGATCTCCCAGAAAGCAAGACCCTTGAAAACAGAAACTGTTTAATTTTTTGTCTCACATCCCCAGGGCCTAGCATGTTGCCTTTCACATTTCAGGGTGGGAGTAGAGAACTGGACCTGTGATTTCTTTAGCACTGGAAATTCCAGTGAAGAAGCTGCTTAATCTTAGAGTTTCCTGGGATGCAGAGAAGTAAAATGACTTGCCCAGTAATATGACTAGTATGGGTCAGATTCAGAAATTTAATTAAGATCATTATGACTATATAGCCAGTTCTCTATCCACTACAACGAGCTTCTTCTCACATAATAGGTGTTTAGTTGACAAATTTTTTAGAAATTAAATTGAATTTGATAAATAAGCTAAATTTAAAAGACATATAAAAATTAGAGAATGGAATTTATTACCCTTTACAAATGTGGATAGGAGAAAGTTCTTACCTAGTTGTTGCTTAAAGAAAAAAATTATGAAAGATAAAATAAATGAAACTGATTATGTATTTTTAGAAAACTTTCACATAACTAAAAGTGACACATCTAGAATAAGAAGGAAATATACAATCTAGGAGGAAATCTGCATGTCTAATAAAAGTTTGAGATCCAAACTATATATAGAATTGAAACAATTTTTTAAATTTTTATATATTTTTTGAAATTACATGTAAAAATAATTTTATCTTTATTTTAAAAAAAATTTTGAATTTCAAATTCTCCCCCTATCTCCCTCTCCTCCCCTCCCTGAAATGGCAAGCATTATAGATTATACATATGCAGTCATGGAAAACATATTTTCATATTACCCATGTTGAAAAAGAAAACACAATCCCCTCCCCCAAAAGGAAGAAATGAAGAAAATTTTTTAAAAGTGTGCTTTGATCTGCATTCAGATTTCATCAGTACTTTTCATCATAAGTCTTTTGGACTTGTCTTGGATCACTGTATTGAGAATAGCTAAGTCATTCCCAGTTAAACATTGTACAATATTGCTGTTTACTGTGCACAGTATTCTCCTGGTTCTGCTTATTTCACTCAGCATCAGCTCATGTAAGACTTCCTGGTTTTTCTGGAATCTGCCTGTTGATCATTTTTTTTTTTTAGGCAGTTGAGGTTAAGTGACTTGCCCAGGGTCACACAGCTAGTAAGTGTTAAGTGTTTGGATTGAGGCCGGATTTGAGCTCAGGTACTCCTGAATTCAGGGTCGGTGCTCTATCCACTGCGCCACCTAGCTGCCCCTTGTTCATCGTTTCTTATAGTACAATAGTATTCCATCACAATCATATACCACAGCTTGTTAAGCCATTCCCCAGTTGATGGGCATCCCTTCAATTTCCAATTCTTTGCTATCACAAAAAGAGTTGCTATCTATATTTTTGTACAAATTGATCCTTTTCTCTTTTCTTTGATCTCTTTGGGATACAAACCTAGCATTAGTATTGCTGCATCAAAGGGTATGCACAGTTTTACAGCTATTTGGGCATAGTTCCAAATTGCTCTCCAGAATGGTTGGATGAGTTCATAACTCCACCACAATGCATTAGTGTGCCAATTTTCCTACATCCCCTCCAACATTTATCATTTTCATTTTTTGTCATATTAGCCAATCTGATAGCTGTGAGGTAGTACCTCAGAGTTGTTTTAATTTGCATTTCTCTAATCAATAGTCATTTAGAGCATTTTTTCATATGAGTGTAAATAGCTTTGATTTATTGTTCTGAAAACTGCCTGTTCATATCCTTTGACCATTGATCATTTGAGGAATAATTTGTATTCCTATAAATTTGACTTGGTTCTCTATATATTGGAGTAATCAGCCCTTTATCAGAGATATTTCCTGTAAATTTTCCCCCATTATTCTGTTTTCTTTCTAATCCTGGCTGCATTGGGTTTATTTGTGCAAAACCTTTTTAATTTATTATAATCAAAATTCTCCATTTTACATCCTGTAATGCTCTCTATTTCTTGTTTGGTCATAAATTTTTCCTTTATCCAAATATGACAGATAAATATTCTATGCTCCACTAACTTGCTTATGGTATCATCCTTTATGTCTAAATCATGTACCCATTTTGACCTTATCTGGGTATACAGTGTGAGATATTAATCTATACCTAGTTTCTGCCAAACTGATTTCCCAGAAATTTTTGTCAAATAGTTATTTCTTGTCCCAAAATCTTGGATCTTTGGGTTTTCAGACACTAGATTACTGTGGTCATTTACTGCTGTGTATTGTGTACCTCATCTATTCCACTGATTCACCACTCTCTTTCTTAGCCAGTACAATTGTTTTGATGGTTACCATTTTGTAATACAGTTTGGGATCTGGTTAAGCCACTTTCCTTCACATTTTTTTTCCACCAATTTTCTTGATTTTTTTTTTACCTCTTGTTCTTTCAGATGAATTTCATTACTATTTTTTCTGGTTCTATAAAATAGTTTTGGCAGTTTGATTTGTATGGTGCTTAAGAAGTAAATTAATTTAGGTAGAATCATCATTTTTGTTATGTTGGCTCAATCTACCCAAGAGCAATTATTATTTTTTTTCCAATTGTTTAGGTCTGACTTTATTTGTATTAGGTCCATTTCTGCTTTTGCTTTGTCTGAGATCATGATTGCTACTCCTATATCCTAAGATATAATAGATTCTTCTCCAGCCTCTTACCTTTACTTTTATTTTATGGGTGAGTCCATTGCATTCACATTCACAGTTATGTTTACTAGCTGTGCATTTTCCTCCATCCTATTTTTCCCCCATTTATCCTTCTCTCTATCTCCATTCACCCTGTCTCTTCTCAAGTGTTTTGTTTCTGTCCACAATCTGCCCTATCAGCCTTCTATCTGCACTCCCTCCTTCTCTTATTCTCCCTTCTCTTCCTACTTCCCTACAGGGCAACATAGATTTCTAAACCCAACTCTCAGTTGTGTATGTTGTTTCCTCTTTGAGCCAGTTTCAATGAGAGTAAGCTTCAAGTATTGCCTGCCATTCTCCTTCTTCCCCTCTATTATAAAAGCTCTTCTTTCTGTGTCTCTTTTATGTGAGATAATTTACCTCATGCTAACTCTCCCTTCCCTCTCCTCCCACTGAATCCTTCTTTCTCACCCTTTATTTTTTTGAAATCATCCCATCATAGTCAACTTAGACCCATGCCCTCTGTCTATGTATACTCTTTCTAATTGCCTTAATAATGATAAAGTTCTTAGGAGTTACAAGTATCATCCTTCCATGTAGGAATGTAAATAGTTTAACCTTTTTGAATCCCTTATGATTTCTATTTCATGTTTACCTTTTTATGCCTCACTTGAGTCTTTTATATGAAAGTCAAATTTTCCATTTAGTGTGGCTCTTTTCATACAAATGCTTGAAAGTCCTCTATTCATTAAATATCCATTTTTCTCCCTGAAGGATTATGCTCAGTTATATTCTTGATTATAGTCCTAGCTACTTTGCCTTCTGGAATATTGCATTCCAAGCCTTTAGATTCTTCAATGTAGAAGTTGCTAAACTTTGTGTGATCCTGACTGTGGCTCCATGATATCTGAATTGCTTCTTTCTGGCTGCTTGCAATATTTTTTCTTTGACCTGGGAGCTGTGGAATTTGGCTATAATATTCCTGAAAGTTTTCATTTTGGGATCTCTTTCAGGAGGTGATCAGTGGATTCTTTTAATTTCCATTTTACCCTCTGGTTCCTAGGATATCAGGATAGTTTTCTTTGAAAATTTCTTGAAAGATGTAGGCTCTTTTTTTAATCATGGTCTTCAGGTAGTCCAATAACTGTTAATTTTGTCAGCACTTTCACTCCTTTAGCAGAATTGATTTAACTGAGTTTAGCTCTTAGCAAGAAATGAAACTAAGCAACTTCTACATGTTGAACTCTTCTCACCTTCTCTCACACCCTAGCAAAGGTACACTAGGTTAAGTCCTCCCTGCCCTAGGTAAACCTGAATCCCTGGGCAGTGGTCTCCCTATCATCAGCCTCACAGTGTACTGATGTCTCTCACCACAGGGCAAGTGTCAAGGTCCCTACACAATAAGAGGCCAATGCCTTGATTAATGTAAGCTCCCCATGGGGCTAGTGGCCCAGAATTTTTCCTTCCCCCCACTCAACTGAATTTATCTTAATTTCTTCTTGTGTATGATTTTAAGATCATGAATTACAAGTTGATGAGAGGGATGATTTAGTACTGTTTGCTATGGGCACCAGAATTGATGGTTATGGTTTTCAGTGGGGCTATGAACTGGTTCGATCTTTTTGGCAAGCAATATATTATTATACCATGAGTTACAAAAATTATCATACCCTTTAACTCAATTATCCCAATACCACATTTATGTTGTAAGGATGGTACCGACAGAGGGAAAAAAAGATCTACCTGAACAATAACATTCTTCGCAGCATTATGTGAAATAACAAAAAAATAGAAACAAACTTTGAGCCCATTGATTGAGGAATAGTGGAATAAATTATTAAATAGGAATATAATTTCATCACAAAATTTATGAATAAGAAGAATTCATATAAACACAAGAAGACTTATATGAAGCAATGGAGAATAAAGAAAAGAGAAACAAAAAAAATCTCCATTACATATATTGACTATAATACTGTTAAACAGCAACATAATTAATGTTGAACATATCAAATGACTTTATTACTAGCTTCTTAAATTTACTATATGAAGCTTTTGTTTCTTTTAACAATAGGTAAATATCAGAAGTATAATATATACAAATACACATATATATGCATATATGTGTGTGTGTATGTATATGTATATATGTGTATGTGTGTGTGTGTGTATCTATATCTATATCTATATATGTAAAACATATATGTTTATAATAGGGACAGATCTAGGACCTAAATAGGGCTCCCGAGCTCCCTGGAGTAGCTTCAGGTACCCATAGTGGTTGAGTTAATAGAGCTGCCCTTCAGTGGAGGATGCTCTATACATCAGAGTCCCAGAAGAACTGTGTCTAGCAAGGGACTACATCAGGAGGTACAAACTTGGAAAAGGATGAGAAGATGGGGAGAAGAACAGAAAAAAAAGGAAATTAAAAAATGAGACTTGTGTAGCCGCAAAAGTGAGATGAGACTCAGAAGTACGATGTGAGGCTGTGGTGAGAGCAGAAAGATGGAAGAGGCGGTACGTGTAACTTCACTACCAGAACATCCACAAAGCAGGAGTCCAAGCAGAATCCTGACGGTATTGGAATAAAAGCAAAGAGGTTTCACCAGATTCTGCCTCACCCCCTGAGAAACATCTATAGAACTCCACAGTACAAACATGGAGCACCGGACCACAAGCTTTTACCACGGGGCATGAGATCAGGAGTGATAATGTTCCCCTCCCGATTGGCAGAAAGATCTAATAATGACCTTGTGGCCTACAATGGAGTTATGTTTATTTATCCAAGGAGGCAGAGAATGATACTACTATTCCATTATCTACTGTTATTTACATTGTTTTTATGTTTTAATTAAATCCTTTCGCTACTGGATTTATGGTTTAAATGATGGGTAAGCAAATGCTTTTGGATTGGTGGGGCCTTGGGTTATTATTTGCAAAATTAAATACCTCAAACAACCAGTGACATTTATAGTCATTGTTTGTTTTATTTGTTTTTGTTTTCCTTTCTGTATTTTCTTTTGTTCTTATTCCTATACTTGAATATATATGTGTAATGGTGAGATGCAAAATTAAATTTATTAATAAAAAAATCAAATTGAACTGAGTTGAACTTTTGATTCTTAAAATATCTTTGTAAAAGCATATTGATAAGAGGAGATATTATGAAAAGCATGTGTAAATTGAGAGCCATGGCTCATGGAAGAACATCTTTTGCGTAGTTGTTAAAGTTTATTTTGACATCTCTGTAGGGAAGTTAGGATTAAAGCAGAAACGGCATTCCATTTTTGATAATGAGCAAAGCATCTTATATGCACTGCAACTAATAAAGGCATTTTTTTCCCTAAACCCATACATAACATACACACACACACACACACACACACACACAGCACAACAGACCACCTAGGAAAATGGGTGCTGGATTAGATTGATGGGTCACTTAGACAGAAAACACCTCATTTTGTGGGGCTCCAAGCCGCTCGGTTTATGAAGGGTGCTTTTGGAAGTGCATTCAGCTCAGAATGAAACAAAAGCTCTCTTTATTCTTGGTCTTTTAAAGTGACAAACAGTTGGCAGTGCTCAGAGGCCTTTGTGTACCATTGTATGAGTCCTTGGGGGCTTGGTAGCAGCTGTTCTATGTTGATGAAAACAATACAACAGAGTTAAAGGCCCAAAAGAAGGTTAACGCACCTTTCCTTCAAGGCCAGGAAGCCTTGAGCCTGCTTAGCATTCAGTCTCCACCTGGGAGACTTGAGGTCCCCCTGCAAGATAAAGGAAGGGGTCATCTACTTTCAAGTGACCAAAACTGTCATCAAAACTTTTTCTGGGAAAGACAGACTAATCTCGAATGCATTAACCCAAAACAAAACAAAACTATGAGGAGTGTCACAAGTCAAGAAGATATCTCATGTGTACCACTGGCTTGAGAGTCAGAAGACCTGGTTCTACGCCCAGCTCTGCCAATAACTCACCATGTGTGATACTTGGAGCAAATCCTTTCACTTTTCTGAGTGTTAGATTTCTGACCTATGAAATGAGGGGGTTTGGAGTAGATGATTTCTGAAGTCCATCCATCTTTAATAATCTCTGAGGAAGGGGCAACTAGGTGGCACAATGGTTAGAGCACTGGCCCTGGAGTCGGGAGGACCTGGGTTCAAATCCAGCCTCAGGTACTTGACACTTAATAACTGTGTGACCTTCGGCAAGTCACTTAATCCCAATTGTCTTGCAAAAAAAAATAATAATGATAATTTCTGAGGAAGCCAGAATTTTGGAAAGAATAGTAATCATGGAATCTGAGCACCTGTGTTTAAATTCAGTCACTTATGTGGCTTTGAGGAAGTCACAAGCTCTCTAGGCTTCAGTTTCATCTGTAAAATAAAAGGATTGGATTGTTGTATGCTTAGTACAGTGACTAGCAGATAGGAGCCACTTATTAAATGTTTATTGATGGATTGATATGGCCTTTGAGATCTCTTCCAGATTTGTAAGACTAAGTAAGACCTTTTATCCTCATATGATCTTATTTTGGGTTTAGATCTAGGATTTCATTGGTTTAGGGAACTGTGCTGATCCTGTCTCAATGAGACAAGAGAAAGCAACTTTCATTTTCTTTGAACAGGGCCAATAGGGAACTGAGGCACGGAAATTCAGTGATTCACCCAAGGGCATAAGAGGGTAAACAGTCCCAAGTTCAGCTATGTCCTTAACAGCTCAGTTTCAGGACTGGTATTGGAATCAAAGTCTTCTAAGCTCATATCTTGTGTATACTTTCCATTAGATTGTGTCGCTTTCCTTGAATAAGAAATCTCACATGGAGAACTAATCGGGAAGCATCTGTAAGGATCAGCAAATCTGAAGACATCGGCAACTTCTGATGTAGAGGACTCTCAAGGACATTTATATCCTTCCGCTAGAAATTCTAAGCCAGGTCAAAAATAATCTTTTCTCCAAAACTTTTTGGGGAATTGTATTCCTCTCAGAAATATTTATTCGGTTTCCAAACCAGCAACTCATAACAAATTGTCCTCCAGAGCCTAACTATAACAAACTTTATCTCACTTGGGCACCTGGTAGGACACCACACCAACACTAACCATTGTGTCAAGGTCATCTGGTACGCGTTTGCTCCTTGCTTCCTAGATGGCAATATTTCAACAAGGATTAGAAAAGCTGAACTAATTTCATAAAAAGATCAAGAGCATCTATCCCTGGATAATGTTTTCTCAATAGATCTCTTATTCCAATCAAATACTTGTAAACAGCAGATGTCTCTTCTACTTTCACAACTGCCTGGAAAGATTCAGAGGAATCAAGTGTATGGGGTCTGTACTAGCTAACTGCCCAACCAATTGAGAAAAGTACTGCATGTTTCTAATAGCATCAAAAATTGTTTTGGCATCAGTTTTACTGGCACGTAGGAGCAGCAGCAGGCTTGGCTCTTTCTTCCAGCGTGCATTGGGATATGGTTGGTTGAGCTGCAGTGCACACTTTTAAAGAACAGCACAACAGGAAGGAATGATGGGCAGTGAGGGCCCCTCTCAGTCAGGGTCTGACAGCCTTTGCCTGTCAGAATGCCTCAAATCTCTGATATTGATTGATTACATTGATTAAATGAATAGGGAAGAGCTCACAAGGAGTTGTTAAGGACATAGCTGAATTTGAGATGCTCATTTATCTGTTACTGCTCAACCTTCCCCCAACCTGGGGTTCTTGGTGCCCAAGATTCTGAGCACTTCATAACACGGCTAAGGGACACAGAGACACATAGGCAAATATATATTAGAAAATAGGCAAAAATATCCTAGGACAAGGTTCCCATAACTGTATTCTACCACCAAAAGGCTTCACCAGGCTAATATTCTCTCTCTTTCTCTCTCTCTCTCTCTGCCTCTCTCTGCCTGTCTCTCTCACTGTCTGTCTCCCCCCCCTTTCTCTTTCTGTCTCTGTCTTTGTTTCTCTCTCCCTCTCCCTCTCTTTCTCTGTCTGTCTCTGTCTTTGTTTCTCTCTCCCTCTCCCTCTCTTTCTCTGTCTGTCTCTGTCTGTCTGTCTGTCTCTCTCCCTCATATGAAAAATGGACTAGATTTAATTCTGTTTGTCCCATAGGACAGAACTAAGAGAAATGAGCACAATGGCAGGGGAAAATTCAGGCTTGAGGTCAGGAAAAACAGCCTAACGATTCGAGCTGCCCCAAAGCGGAATTGGCTGCCTCCAGAGGTGGTAGCTTTTGCTTTCTTGGAAGTCTTCTGAGGTTGGATGAGCACTTACTGAATATGTTATGGCGGGAATTCTTGTATGGATGGATCAGACTAAATGACCACTGGGGTCCCTTCCAGCTCTCAAATTCCTTAGCTCCCCAACAGCTGAATGGACTAGCCTACCAAACACCAATTCGGAGCTTCGGTCTCTCCTTGCTTTTGTTTAATATCTGTAAGCCACCTCTCTGGGACTCCCTGAGGCTGTAAGTGACAAAGGAAGTCTAGGTCTGCCTTAGTAGAAGGAATTTCCTCACCGGGAGTCCTCTATAATAGAATCTCTCACCCAGACACCACTTCATCCCTCCCCTTTCCCCTACCCCCAACACATATCGCCCAAGACTTAAGCCCAGTTCTCAGGGCTACGGCTGCTGCTTGCCATCCCCACAGATCAACTGTCCTAACTTTCCTTCATGTGGCAATAGTGTGTACCCCTTCTTACTTTTGAGCCAATGTTCCTAGCGGGTACCACTAAAATGTTCTCCTAAAGAACAAATTCCATTGGCCTGAATTTGTGCTACCTACCATTCCTAAGTCATTCTATGGTACCATAGACATTGGCAACTTGTCCCCCCTCCCCACTTCAGGCCTCGCACTGTACAAAAGGCCAGAAGGTGAGTAAAACACACCTGAAGATCGAGATGTCTGTGCCTCAGAACCTACATCACTTGGACTTTGTTTTTAGTAGACAAAACATATGATTTCATTAGTAAGGAATTCCAAGTGAAGAAAACCTTTGGTCATTGCCACCTGCTCTGTAACTTAGAATCTGAGCAGGAGTCTCAACCTTTCTCTTGTCATGGACACTCTTGACAGTCTGGTAAAAACTCTCCCTTCTCAGAACAATATTTTAAAATACAAAATAAAATACAAAAGATTACACCCAAAAAGGTAGCTGTTCAAGTAGTTATCAAAAAATATATATATTTGACGTTCACAGACCCCAGTTTAAGAACCCCTGTTTTAAGATAGTAGCCTATGGCACTGAGGGGTTAACTGACTGTTCCAGGGTCACACAGCCAATATTCAACAGATATGAGAGTTGAACTCCTATCTTCTGGGCTGGACCTCTATCCACTATGCCAGGCTACCTCTCAAATATTAATTCTTATTGTTATTTTAAAATATCTCCTTGCTGGCTACTCCAACTCTATCTCTTTACTTTCACCTCCAAAGTCACCATGTTATTGCCTCCAACTTCTCAGTCTCTCATAATCTGCCTTCTGCTTCCACTATTCTCCTAAAAAATGCCCTCTCAAAAGTCACCAATATCCCCCTAAAAATCTTTCCTCAGTCCTCTATTCTTCTTGGCCTTTCTGCAGCACTTAATTCTATTGATTTATCTTTCCGTCTTGAAATCCTTTCCCCTCCCTTGGCTCCTGCCAAAGCATTAACCTATCTAAGAACTGTAGGAGACTGCTCAGAATGGCTTTCTATGTACTGCTTTGTTTCACTGTCACAGAAAAAGCAATTTCTGCCATTTGCTTCAGTAGTTTTCCCTTTGTAGATTCTACCTCTTTACACCCTTGAAAAAATTATTTTACCTTCTCTTATTTTTAAACTCCTGTTTGAAACTATACTCCATCTTAGAGATATTGGGAGGGGAAAATCACCATTTTGGTGTTCTAAAAATGGCAATAAAATTATTGTTCAAAGCTGTTGGTCTGAACACCTTTTTGCTGTGACTTTCATTGTCCTTGAAGATTTCTTGTTGCGTGAAAAATTGCTTAAGAATTTAGGTGAAGATTTCATTTGTCCACTAGTGCTGCCTTTAAAAATCACACACTGATAAAGAACCTTGGCTCCTACTGTGCTACTGGGTGACTTGTTTTTCATCTCCGACTATTTATGCCATAGAAAGTCAAAGATGCTTTTAGCACTTGTTTATTTTCTTGCTTCACAACTATCTCACTTCCTTTCCAGACAAAAGCCCTAATGAAGTTACTGCATTCTTTTTTTTTTTTTGGTGAGGCAGTTGGCATTAAATGACTTGCCCAGAGTCACACAGCTAGTGAGCGTTATGTGTTTGAGGCCGGATTTGAACTCAGGTCCTCCTGACGCCAGGGCCAGTGCTCTATCCACTGCACCACCTAGCTGCCTCCAAGTTACTGCATTCTTGAAGGCCAGGACTGTCTTGTTTTGTATTTGTGACCCTACTCCCAGCACAGTACCTGGAACATGGTAGGTGCTGCCTATTAATTGTTGATTGATTACACTTAGTGTAAACTTAATTTTCCCCAAATCTAGTTTCTTTCAATACCTTTTAGAAAATTTTATTTAGTCAATGTGGTATAGTGCTTTTTTGTTGATTGAAAATAAGGGATTCAGAAGTGAAAGGAAGGATTGGGAATTGAATAGCTATCTATAAGAATAATACATGACAGCAAAATTCGGATTGCTGAACCACTGTTTAAAATGAAGGAATGATGGACTCTTAGGTAGAGAGCCTTAAAAGGACAGTTAAAAACAACAACCACAACAACATTTGCCTAGAATTTTGAAAATCTAATCATAAAGGCTTTTAAAATGAAGAGGAAGAGGAAATGAAAAAATTGCCCACATGGATCTAACTATGCTGGCAGCATAGAGAATAATAGATATAATGTGGGAGGAAAAATAGCAGAAGACAGGACCAATAATTCATAGGAGCCCACAGTCAAGAAAATAGTCAACAATAAAAACCTTTGCTTCACAGGCAAAAATTTATATACAAAGCATGGGCATTAAATATGGTAAATTAAAGAGTCTAATAAAAGGAGACAAATTTAATCTCATAGGTATCACTTGGACCCTGTACTCATGACTACAATTTGGCTATGAAAGGATATACTTTATTCAAATGGACTATCAAAGGTAGAGGCTAATGGAGACTGGGATTATATATTAAGAATATACACACATTTGAATCAGGAATCTTAGGAGAAAAACATGGTAGAGAATATTTGAATGAAAATCAGCAGAGATGGAAAGAGAAGTCACGTTGCTGTTGGGGTATACTACAGACTACTTGGACAGAAGGACGTATTAGATGAGGAGTTTGGCAAACAGATTCTCACACCTGGCACAGACACATGATATCGCACTGTTGGAGGACTTTGCCTTTCTGCTATCTGCTGGAGCTCTCCTTCTCAGCTAATAAATCTGTGGCTAACCTGAATGATAATCTTTCTTTAAAGACGAACTGTGCTATTCTGGACCTGATTTTGAGCAACAAAAAGCAACCATTTGCTAAAGCAGAAATGACAGGAACCATGGAAGCAAGTGACCACTATGTCATAGAGTTTGTGAACAGAGGGAAGGAATGTCAAGTCTGACAACATTCCCTAGATTTTGGATAGCATCTTTCACAGGGTTCAAAAGAAAAGATCAGCGCCAATGACCTAATCATGAGGAAGTCAGCCATCAAGAATTAAAATTTGAAGACACAAGCAAAATGATTCAAAGGAGAAAAAAGATACACGTCTGACACGATATATGTAGAAACTCATCAACAAACTAACATGCACATTGTAACAAGGTATGTGTAGATGAACAATATAGGGATTTGTTTGTCACAAGGGTCTTGGTTTTTTTCTCTCTTTTCAATGGTGGAGAGAGGTGGGAGGGGATAATAAATGAAAACAAATAATTTTTTTAAGAAGACACATATAGAAGATGCAAGGATAGATAACTGAAGATAAATACAAGTGCAGCATACAGCCCTGTAAGAATTGTTTCAGGAGCACTAAAGCCTAGAATTCGCTTAGGCTGGAGATTAGTGCTATGGACAACAAAAATGTTTGGGGTTTTTTAAGAAGCTACTTTGTGAAGAAGAGAGGTAGCAATGGAGGAAGAGGCATGCTCATTGTAATGGATCGGATGATGATAAAGGGTGTCAATGAAAAGGATGAACAATATCTAACTCTTAATTGTTTCTTTTCTCTTCCAGTAAGAATGATCTTTGGATGTGAAAAAATAGAATTAAAATGATTATCAGAGAGTAGAAACCCAAGATAGGCATAACAATGGTTAAGGAGCACCCAGTTGCTTTAGTGAGTGCAAGTCACCGGGCCCAGATGAACTACATCCCAAAGCAGTGAAAGAACTAGGAGAAATGATTACTAAGTTGTTTCCAGTGATCATTGAAGGATCCTGATGAACAGAAGGGCCACAAAATTAGGAAGGGCAAATATCTCACTGAAGAGAAGAGAAGAGAAGAGAAGAGAAGAGAAGAGAAGAGAAGAGAAGAGAAGAGAAGAGAAGAGAAGAGAAGAGAAGAGAAGAGAAGAGAAGAGAAGAGAAGAGAAGAGAAGAGAAGAGAAGAGAATATGCAAACTATATTCCACAAGATCAATCTCTGGCAAAAACTTGAGAATACATTACAGGAATGCTTTATGTATATTTAGAAAAAGAAATAGCGATCACTAAAAGTCAGCCTGACCTCACCAAAAATTATCCACACCAGATTCACCTTTTATTTCTTTTTTTTCCCAGGTTAACTGCTCATTTAACTGCAAATCTAACACACTGCACCATGTTGCCTCCAAGTGATTCGTATAATACCACAAATATCATGTTTTTCAAATTCACCGGTCACACAATGTTTGGAGGAATAGCTAATAGCCAATCTTCATTAAAAAAAGAAAGTTCTCTATAGTCCCTGCTATATACTCATTCTATACTCAACTTCCTCTCCTTTCACTTGCTTCTCAACCCTTTGCAATTATTTCTAAAATGTCACAGCTGATGGTCATTTCTCAGTCCTTATCCTTCTCAACCTCTCTGTTGCATTTGACACTACTGACCACCCTTTCCTCTTGACTATTCTCTCCCCTTAGTTTTTAAACACTACTCTCCTCGCTCCCTCCCACCTCTCTGACTGTTCCTTCTCACACTTCTGTGTTGGCTCATTATCCATAGCACACCCCCTGACTATGTGTATTCACCAAGGTTCTGTCCTAAGTCCTTTTCTCTTCTCCCTCTTATCCATTGGTAATTTCATTAGCTCCCATTTCTATATAGATGACTAAAATACATTCTACATAGATATTGTTTGTCTTTCATTTTCAAAGAGGACCAATGACATTGCGAGGTGATGTCTTGGCTTATGTGTGAATTAGATTTAAATGAGCCAGAGTTGCACAAAGTTGTCAGTCTCACTCTCTCTTCCTGAGTCATGGAATTCCAGTGGTAAGACAAGAGTCAAGATGACTGACTGACAATGGCCCAGGATGCAGTGGATGACCACGGTGTTTTTGATGTCTGACCAAGCTTCTAGTGCTCCACAGTGCCTGCTTCATGGCCATTGGAACAAATTGTTCTCATCTGTCCATTCTGTAGGGGGATCTCTTCACATGCTTGGGGTAGATATCCCCCTAACTCAGCAATAGGTTTGAGGCCTGTTGGTTACCCTCAACCTGGTTTAACCTGACTGCTGAGACAGTATTACCAGCTATGGCCACTGTGCATGGCTGCTCCACTTCTTGGAGTCACAGGTGAGAGCTAGGTAGTAGCTGGAAACCAAGGATGGATGAGCAGCCAGCTCAGCAAGCCCTCACGCCAGAGGAGCCAGTCCTCCCTGAACATCCTATACACCCATCTATATAAATATACATGGATTGGATTTTATGTAACATAAGGATAATGGTGGGTAATATATAACATATTAATTATATCCATATGATATAAATTATATATCTTCCAGCTGTCATGGGTTTAACTATCATTTCTATGTAAATGACACTGGTCCTGTATTTCCTACTGGACATTTTAAACTGGACGTCCTAGAGACATTTTAAATTCAACAAAATAAAATTCATTTTCTTTCCCCCGCAAACCCTCCTGTCTTCCACATTTCACTATTTCTGTCAAAGGCACCACCATTTTGTTAGTCTCCTAGGTTTATAGCCTCAGCATCCTCCTCCTCTCCTTGCTCTCTCTCACCCCACATATCCAATCTTACTGTTTGTCCCTCCACAGCGTTCATCTCATCCAAACCCTTTCCTGCACTCGTACAACTACTGTCTTAGTTCAGGCCTTGATCACTCTCATCTAGACTGTTGCAGCAGCCTCCTAATTTGATTTCCCTGCTTCAAATCTCTTCCTGTCTAGTCCATCCTACGCCCTACTGCCAAAGTAATTTTCCTGAAGTGCAGGTTTACTTGTGCCATTCCCCGATTCAATCAACTTTCTAATACCTCTAGGATAAAATATAAGCTCCTCTATGTATCTTGAAAAGTCCTTCACAACCTGACCCCAATAAATCTTTTCAGCTTCACTGACCATCACTCTTCCTCCCAAATTTGGCAGTCCAGCCAAGCTGCACTTCTTTTTCTTCTTCACAGAGGACATTCTATCTCCTGTCTGTGACTTTTGCACTGGCTATCCAACATGCCTGGAATGTACTCCCTTCTTACCTCTACCTCCGGGGAGGTCCTCTCATCCTTTAATATGAAGATCAGGCACCTTCTAAATGAAGACTTTCCTGATCCCTTGAATTGTAAATGCCTTCAACCCCAAACTACTTTGTCTATGTTGGTTTTTATTCCGTGTGTGTGTGTGTGTGTGTGTGTGTGTCTTCCAATTCCAAGGAACTCATGACAATAAATGCTATCCACCACCAGAAAAAGATGTGAAGGAGTCTGAATGCAGATCAAAGCATACTGTTTTTCACTTTTTTTTACATTTTTTTCTGGTCGGTGTTTTCTTCTACAACATGACTAATATGGAAATATGTTTTGCATGATTGCACATGTACAACCTATAACAAATTGCTTACCATCTTAGGAAGAAGAAACAGGAGGGAGGGAGAAAATTTAGAACTCAAAATTTTAGAAAAATATTAAAAATTGTTTTTACATGTAATTGGAGAAAATATTATTAAAAACATAAGTATTTGCCTTCCCCCATAAAATTGTAAGCTCTTTTGGAGTAGATACTGTTTCATTCTTTGTATTTGTATCTCTAGCACTTATCACAGTATATGGCCCATAGTAGGCACTTGATAATTACTTAATTGATTAGACGACAGACTCCAAAAGATCTTGACAAGCTAAAACAACAGGTAGAGTTGAATAACATGAAATTCAATTGGGATGTTCTACAGTTAGTTTCTAAGGTCAACCTCACAAATGCAGGATGGGGGAGTGAAACATGGTTAGATAAGGCCAGTTTCTAAAAATACATCCTAGAGGCTAAATGGCCAGCATATTCAACAAACCCACAATGTGACAGGGCAATTTTGAAAGTTAATAATGTCTCACACCACATTAACAGAGGCCTATGTGCAGAATGAGGTAGGTTATAGTTCCACTTTACTCTGACCTGTTCTTGAACATCACTCTGACCATTTGGGTCATTGTTGGAGTTTTGTCTTCAGTTCTGGATACCACATTTAGGGAAAGACATAGATAAAGTGGACTGTATCCAGAAGAGGGTGGCCTAGATGATGAGGGGACTAAAGAACATACTACCTGAATATCAGTTTAAGTGATTGGGAATATTTAGCCTAAACAAGAGAACTCAGTGAAGATTTAATAGTTTTCTTCACTGTATTTGAAAGGCTTTTTCCTGTGGAAGAGAAGGTAGGCTGATGCTTGGCCCCAGAGAGTCCCTAGGAAGCCAGGGTGGAGAGGGGAGTGCAGTGTGACAAAACAAAAAACTTCCTAACAATAATGGGTTGCTTCTGGAAGGGAAAGGTAGCCCTTCATTGGATCATAGCTCTAGAGGAGGGAAAGGCCTTAAAAGTCATCTAGCCCAATGTCCTCACTTTACAAATGAGAAAACTGAGGCCCACTGAGTTTCAGTGACTTACTTGGTCAAGCTCACATAAGCAGTAAGTGGTAGTCAGGATTCAAACTCAGGTTCCCTGATTGCAAATTCAGCACTCTAAGCTCAACAGTCTTTCCGCTACTCCATTCTGTACCTGCAGAGACTGGACAAGTGCTTTTTAAGGATGTTAAAGAAGTGATTCTTGTCCAGGCAAAAGTGAACTCTGAGGACCTTTACAACTCTGGATTCTATTCTTATCTATGAGATTAGGAGGCAGAACTCAATGACCTATAAGGGTCCTTCCAACTCTGAATCTATGATCTAGTGAAAGAATCAAGAGAAAAAGAAAGAACTAAAGCATTAAAAAACACAGACAGAGAAAAGAGAACAGGAGTTTTGGAGAAGCACACAAACAAACAGGACAACTTTAAAATTAACATGTTATATTTATTATAGGCCCACTTAAAAGCAAGCTCCTTTTCATAGAGTCACAGTTTCATATACAATTCTCTTTTTTTCTGTTCTTCATATGGAGATGTTCATGTTAATTAATGTTTGACAAATACAGAAAACCAAAAATAAACATTATTTTAAAAAACTAAAGAGTCAAAAAGCTGGGTTCAAATCCAAAATTCACTAGCTGTGGTACCATGGGTGTGTCACGTTTCCTCAGTTGTACAATAGGGATGATAAGAGTATGGGCCATACCTACCACACAGCATTGCTGGGAGGAAAGGACTTTGTAAACCTCATCTAGTATAACCTATACCTGATTAAGATTGTTTTCTGTAATATCCTCAACAAGGAATTATCCAACCTTCATTTAAAAACCTCAAATGATGGAACATTGACTACCTTTAGGTGGATCCCATTATATTTTTGTATATTTCTATATAAAGCCTAAATCTCTTTCTCTTCCTCTTTCCCTCTCTCTTCCTTTCTATCTTCCTCTCTCCCTGTCACTGTCTCTGTCTCTCCCTATCTCTGTCTCTCTCCAACTTCTACCCCAGTGGTCCTGGTTCTGTCCTTTGGGGCCACGTAGAACAAGTCTAACCTTTGACCCATAATACAGACCTTCAAAAACTTGAATACCACTATCATACCTCCCCTAAGTCTTCTCTTCTCCAAGTTCTTGTAGCCATTTCTCATATGCTGATCTCAAAGCTGTCTACTACTCTGGTTGCCTTCCCAGATGTTTTCCCAGCTTATCAGTGTCCCTCTTAAAATGTGGTGCCCAGAATTGAATGTAATATCATAGATGTGGACTGATCAGGGCAGAGCACAATGGGACAACCAACTCCTTTAATCCAGACTCTTTGCCTCTTCTAATTCAGTCAAGTATCACATGACTTTTCTTCATTGTTGTATGACACTATTAACTCAGTCAACTAAGCCCCCCAGATCTTCTTCAGATTTCTATTTTGCCCATACCTCCACTAACTCATCACTGTGGTGGGAAAAAAAAATACACATGAAATAGAAAGGGAAATGAGAAGTAAAGAAAGACAGGAAAAAGGGGGTTAAGCTGAAACAACTGAAACTAAGTCCACTGGCTAAAAGGACTCTTTCCCTCTCTTTCTTAATTCCATTACTCTTTGTTTTCCCTTTCTGCTATCCGAATTAATAGTCATCTTCACAGGCATTACTGGTCAGGGTTCAGCGTATTGCTCCTCTCCTGCAGCTATTTGTCTTTCCAACAATAATTCCAGTTATTTAAATTGCAAGTTTTCTTCAGTTTATTTCAAAGGAATAAGTATTCTTAGAATTTTAAACCTGATAGAACACTTAGAAATCCCCAATTCCAATATCTTTATATAGTATAGAATCAGAAATTGAGGTGAACTGAGGTTCAGTGATGCTTCAAGGCTACTCAGTGGATTAGAACCAAGATTTCTTGTTTAATCCATTGGACTCAACTCTTTGTTTATCTGAAAGCAGGTGTTCAAACAAGTATGGGAGAAGAATGCTGCATTACTTAAGAGTTATCTTAAAATGATGGCTAGAAGCCTATAGTAACTTGGAAAAGATATACATTGGCAGGACTAGAAGCCAGAAGGAACTATGATGAATAGGGCTTGAAGTTAGTGGGACCTGGGACCCTGTTGGCATATCAGTGAATGAGAAATCAAGGCCCAAAAAGATCACTAAGCAGGGAGTCAGAATTCGACAATTCATTCAGAATATTTCATGAGGACTAAGGCCAGAACTCTAGTCAGAGCCATGGCAGGCAACAAGGCCAGCATAGTTTCTAGGGTGCCAGGAGGCCTGAGACCAGTAAAATATCCAATATTCAATTGATTAAGATCTATTATTGCCAAAACAAGAGATGAAACCAACTCCCACTTGGAAACTTGGCAAGGAGGAGACAAAGATGGTACCAAGACTAACATCAGCATTGGGCTATGAGGAGAAGGAAGCAGAAGCCAGAAATTTCAGCAGACAGCAGGACCTAATCCCATTTAAAACCATAGCAGTAGTGACATCCAGACTATAATGGGCAAGGAACAAACAGAGACTACCTGCCCTACCTAGGAGTCTGGGAAAGGCCAGAGCCTGACCCTAGGACAAAGTCCCTTTTCTGGAACGGAGGCTGAAAATATGAATAAATAGGAGAAAATTCCAAATGCAATGAAGATATATTATGGATTAAGAAATGTCCAAGAGATAAACCAAGAGGGAAATAACTCCATAACAAGTACAAGTAGATCCTCAGGGAAAAGAATAGCTTGGCCACAATGATTCCAAAAGTGGCTGGAAGAAATGAATAGAGAAGAAAATGAAATAAGAAATGAAATCAGTGTTCTTGAGAAAAAATTTGGGAGGAGAACTAACTTAAAATAGAAGGTAGAAAGCCTTACCCAAGTAGTAAATTCCCTAAAAAAAAAATTAAATAAAAAAAATTTAAATAAAAAACAGAATGGACCAATCAGTATATAGTGAGACTATGATGCAACAAGAAATATTAGAACAAAGTCAAAAGACTAAAAAATCAGAATGTGTAAGTTCATTCACTATCAAAAACAAATGACCAGGAAAGCAAGTCAAGGAAAAAAATCAGCAGACTCTCTAAAAACTATGCCCCCCAAAAAACTGGATGCTATATTGCAAGAGGTCACAAAAGAAAACTGTCCAGATCTTTGGAACCAGAGAGCAAAGTGAAAATAGAAAGAATCTACCATTCATAGCCTGAAAACTAAAAACATTCAAAAATGTCATGATGAAAATCTAGACTTTCTAGATTTAGGAGGTGGGGGAAATTCTATAAGCATACAGAAAGAAAGAGTTCAAGTATGAAGGAACCACAGTTATAATCACAAAAACTATGCTTCAACTAGTATGAAAGTTACTCTGAAAGACTAAATATAAGCTTACAGGAAAGAAAATGAGCCTTTAATAAAATGAAGGACTTTCAAAATAAGTAGAGCCTTTAAAAAGCAGTTTCCTCTGTAAACATATTCAAACAATTAGAAGGGGCTAAATGTCAATGAAGTGCTCACATTTTAAAAGGGGAAGAAGAGACAAGGCCCCATCAGAATTCCACTACTTTTGTGAATCATAAAGAGTGAATAAAGGTAAACACAGGCTATGAGACTGGTTTTGTTCTATACTGTTGGTTTTAAAAGAAAGGGTTTTAAAAAAGCATCTAGAAGGCACAGTGGATAGAGTACTATGGTTGGAGTCAGGAAGACTCATCTTTCTGAATTCAAATCCAACCTCTGACACTTAGTAGCTGTGTGACCCTGGAGAAGTTACTTCCCCTGTTTGCCCCAGTTTCCTCATCTATAAAATGAGCTGGAGAAGGAAATGGCAAACTGCTCCAACATCTATGTCAAGAAAACCTCAAATGGGGTCATGAAGAATTGGACACAACTAAAACAACTTAATAACCAAAATAAATAAATGAATAAAAAGAAAAAAGAGAGGGAAAAGGAATTCATTAGAGAAGAAGGGGAAGAAATTATTTTTAATGATTGAGGTACATTACAAGAAGAATATATAAACATGGAGAAGGTAATATCTCATGAACATTTTTTTCTGATCTAAGCAAACAGTATTAGACATATCCAAAGAATTTATAATAAAAATACACTAAATTCAAAAGGGATATAGGTAGGGACAGGAAAAATAGAAAGATGAGATGGAAATTTAAGGGGGAGGATAGAATTAGGCAAGAAATAGTAGGGATCAAAACAAATTTTAGCTTCAGAGAGTAGACTGTGAAGGAGATGTTAAAAGGAGAGAAAGTATAAGAACCAAAGATCAGAATGTGCCAGGAAAAGAAAAAAGGGGCAAAAGAGTAGGAGGAGACCACTTCAATTACAGATTACTAACGATGATCACATTCCTTTTCTGTCTCCAACTCCTTCTTCTTTGTAAAGTAGGGGGAGGGGAGCAAAGAAAGGAAAAATCATAAGAGTATATGATGGAAAGAAAAACACAATTGCCAATCATGAGTCCAGAACAGTGATGATGAAGGAAGCTTCTTTGCATTTTGGCAAAGAAGTGATCAACTAGAGACACAGAATGAGATCTACAGAATGAGAGCAGGTCAGTGCATGAATCTGTCTTATTCAACCATGCTTACTTGTTACAAAGAAAGACTTTTATAGAGGATGGGCTATGTGGTAGAGGGTTGGGGGACAGATTAGGAGGGTGGCTAGTCAGAGTTACCAAAAAAAAAAAGGAATAAGAGAAAGAAAAAATTGTCAATGAAATGTTAAAAAGACACAGAAGAGAGTAGAAGTTCAGAAGGGGATAAAGATATGCAAGGCAAAGTTGGTAGTAGCGTGTTAAATTCAGCATATATGTTTTTAACACCCAACCTGCATGAAATAGAGATTCATGATTTCACATGTGATTCTCTTTCCTATTCTTTGTAAATGGAAATGATTCTATTAGTTAATGTTAAAATTCCTAATAAAAATGACTTATAGGAAAACAACAACAACAACATCAACGCTGTGAGCATTTATTGAGCTGTATGCTTGGCACGGTACTAAATGCTGGACATACAACACCAAAAGTCAAACAGTCCCCTGCCCTCAAGTAGCTTACACTATAATAGGGGAGATGGCACGAACATATTTAGGACTATATAAAACACATCAGAAATCACATATCTAGAGTTGGAAGGAACTTCATAGGCCACTAGTCTAATTCCTACATTGTGCAGATAAGATCTTTGAAATACAAAGGATAAAATACAAACTCCTCTGCTTGGCTTTTAAAGCCCTTTACAACCTGGCCCTAACCTAACTCCCAGCCTCATTGAATATCACCTTTCCTTCAGCCCTCCTTCCTGCCCTCTGCAGTCTAGCCAAGCTGGCCCTCTCTCTGCTCTTCACACCTGACATGGCAACTCCTATCTTTTCTTCCTGATGCCTGGAATGATGCGCTTCCTCCACATCTCAAATAGAACCTAGCCCATGGGGCATAGGGCTAGCTACCAAACCTGTGATTTCACTTATATTAAGAACTCCCAGGTGAAAAAACTCCCTCTACTTATTGAGGTAGGTACTTTTTCTCTCATTTATAGTCTAAGAGTGCTGCAATCGGAGGCCCTTGGGCCACACTGTAGGCAGCACTCCAGTACAGCCTGAACTAAATGTAATTGGGGCATAATTAACAAATTAAATAAATAAATAATAAAACTAATTAATTGATTAATTAAGTGCAGTAGGACATATATAATGTTGATGTGTTTTTTCTGGAAATGCCCATCAATTGGGGAATGGCTGAATAAACTGTGGCATATGATTGTGATAGAATAGTACTACACTGTAAGAAATGACAAGCAGGTTGGTTTTAGAAAAACAAGGAAAGACTTGCATGAAATAATGCAGATTGAAACAAGCAGAACTAAGAGAATATTGTATATAGTAACAGCGATATTGTTTGAAGAGTAACTGTGAGTGACTAAGTTGTTCTGAGTAATATGATCATTTAAATCGACTAAGAAAGGCCTGTGAAGAAAAATGCTATCCACAGTCAGGAAGACTCATATTCTTGAGTTCAAATCTGGCCTCAGACATATATTAGTTGTGTGACCCTAGGCAAGTCATTTACCCCATCTGTCTCAGTTTCCTAATCTGTAAAATGAGCTGGAGAAGGAAATAGGAAACTACTCCAGAATCTTTGCCAAGAAAACCACAAGTGGGGTCATGAAGACTCAGACACGACTGAAAACAGTGAATAACAAAAATGTATTGTATGGTTCCACATATATATTTATGTCAAATGTTGGCCTTCTGTAATGTGGGGTTGGGAGGGAAAGGAGGAGGACAACTCAGAACTCAAAATATTACAAAAATAAATAAACACACATACACATAAACACACAAATATGTGATTTTCTAATTTAATATGCAACCTGTAGGTTTAGTAGCTCTTATTTTTATGTGAGTTTGATCCCACTGGCCTAGAATATGGAGAGGTTAAGTGATTTGCCCAGGATCATACCACCTCTGGACTTGAACTCAGTTTTTCTTGGCTTCAAGGCTAGCTTTTTAGACACTAAACCCTATCTTCTTTTTTGCCAAGCACATAGCAGGTGTTTAATAAATGCTTGTTGAAGTAACAGCAATATTGTAAGATGAATGGCAACTATTCTCAGCAATACAATGATCCAAGAAAATCCCAAAGGACTCATGATAAAAAATGCTATCTGCTTCCAGAGAAAGAACTGATAGTCTGATTGCAGGCTGAAGCATGCTATTTGTCTTTTTTTCTTCTTCTTTCTTCCTTCCTTCTTTCCTTCTTTCTTTCTTCTTTCTTTCTCTCTCTTTCTCTTTCTCTTCCTTCCTTCCTTCCTTCTTTCTTTCTTTCTTTCTTTCTTTCTTTCTTTCTTTCCTTCTTTCTTTCTTTCTTTCTTTCTTTCTTTCTTTCTTTCTTTCTTTCTTTCTTTCTTTTTTTTTCTTTCTTTCTTTCCTTCCTTCCTTCCTTCCTTCCTTCTTTCTTTCTTTCTTTCTTTCTTTCTTTCTTTCTTTCTTTCTTTCTTTCTTTCTTTCTTTCTTCTTTCTTTCTTTCTTTCTTTCTTTCTTTCATTTTCTTCCACAAAAATGACCAATATGGACCTGTTTTACATTATTACACATGTAAAACCTACATCAGATTGCTTACCATCTCATGGAGGAAAAAGAGAAGGGCGGGAGAGAATTTGGAACTCAAAAATTTTTTAAAGCCCAATGAATTTTAAATATTGTTTTTACATTTAATTGGGGAAAAATAAAATTAGGACAAATGTTTATTTGTTGAAAGCAAATGCAGAACAAACTTTTGGGAGAAGGCTTTAGCAGGTGGGGTACCAGGAAAAGCCTCAACTGAAAGAGGGGGAGGTACAGCCTATTACTGAGGGAAACCAGAGATTTCAAAATGTGGTGGAAGCAGAGCATTCCAGGGACAGGACACAGTCAGTGAAAGGACACAGTGCTAGAAGATGAGTCTGCTTTGTGCTTTGGTGACCTGCCTAGATTGTTCTGGATAAGATCTGAAAAGAACTCAAGGCTCATCCCGGGAACCTCTTCTAGTTAACAGGAAGCGTTCTCTTTTTCTGGGCTCATACTTAGAATGGGTACTGCTTACTCTTGTTCCCAAGAGCTAAACAGGCAAAGTCTCTTCACTGTCTTCTTTGCCCAAGCGTTGCAGTATCCCACACATGCCCTCATTGTCTCCCCTTCTATAACATGCCCTATCCCAACTCCTATCCTACTGAAACTTAATTGTCACATATCTCACTCCCTTTAGGATGGAGTTAAAGTATTAACTGTAAAGAAATCCAAGCCAGGTGAATGTGTCAACCCGATCTTCTAGAGAGACTGCTACCCATTGCTATTTTCTAATTTACCAATGACTCTCAAAGGGGTTTCTGCAAATGAGAGAGGTCATTGTGGAAATACTTTAAGTGGTCATTGTGGAAGAGGTTCTTTGTGTGGCTGTGCATGAAGCATGAGACAGGTACACACATCTAGGGGCAAGCATAGAGTGGGCCCTTCCCTTCCCTTCCCTGGAACGACTCAAATCTTATTTTCATAATTGTCCTTTTTTTTTTTTTAGTGAATAACAAAAAGAAAATGTATTTTCTTTAAAAAAAAATTCACTAAGCTACATGCCAGTCGAGTTTTCCAGAAAAAAAAAGAAAAGGGGAAGGCCTCACAGTAATGCTTCCAGGCTCAACTTAAAGCAGTCAAGGATTTGCTACACCTACCCACCAAAGAGGCCAGTGTAGGCAATTATGGGCATTTGTCCACAGTCAGGACTGGCTTCACAAGTTCTCAGCGGTGATCAGGGACAATGGAACACAAGAACACAATGTTTAAAAAGAACCAGTGACAGAAGGAGGACTTTCTGTGCCCTAGAAACAGAAGGACAAGTTGGGAGTGGGGAGAGGCAGGACTAGAGCCCTGAGGTGGCAGATAAAAATGGAGAGAACTCAGCTGCTGAGCATGTTTTGAAGCTCCAAAATACAAAAAAAAAAAAAAACCCAAACTTTTCCTTGAGCCTTGGGCCCTGAAAGAGGTGCAGTATTGATGGAAAGGGAGGAGATGGTAAATACTGAAGAGAAATGTCCACCAATTCACAGCTTTGCTCTAGGCCAGATACAGGCAACAATAATAATAGCTAGTATTTACATAGGTAAATGCTTTCTGTACAGGAAAAAGGAAGAAGCATTTATTAAGCATGTATGACAAGCACTGTGTTAAATGCTTTATAAGTATCATCTCACACAACTGTGATGTTGGTGCTGTTATTATCTCCATTTTATAGTTGAGGGAACTGAGGCAGGTGGCGGTCAAATGACTTGCCCAGGGTCACACAGCTAGTAAGTGTCTGAGGTCACATTCCTGTCTCCAGACCCAGCTCTCCATCCACTGCCCCACCTAGCTACCTTCTATGTATTATCTCATTTAATACTCACAATCACCTTGTAAGGTAGGGGCTAGTTTTATGTCTGTTTAAGCTGGAGCCCTGAGGGAGGTGTAGTGTTGATGGAGAGGGAAAGGAGGGGAAAAGCTGAAGAGAAACTCCCACCAATTCACAGCTTTGCCCAGGGCCACGACCAGGCAATGATGATGATGATGATGAGGAGGAGGAGGAGGAGGAGGAGGGAGGAGGAGGAGGAGGAGGAAGAGGAGGAGGATGGAGATGATGAAGACTGTTGCATTTGTAGTCACCGGCATTTGAACCCCGCCTCTACTACTCCTTGGGTGCTACTAGGCAAGCCACTCAACTTCAAGAGACCTCAGATTCCTCCTCTGTCTCATTAGGGGGGAGAGACTAAGATAGACTAAGTGCCCTTCCAGCTTTTGGTCTATGATCCTAGCATCCTAATTCTTCTCAGGAAATCACTACCCTTTCATGGTGGAGCTTGGGCCTCCAGGGTATGATTACCAAGTTAGTTGTACCCTAGGGATGGTGGATACTTAATGAACATTTACTGAATTTAATTTAATCTACACAAAAGTTCCAGACTTAACATTTTTTTTAAATGATTATCCGAAGTGTTGCTAAAAATGCCCGTTTTGTATCACTTTCAAATTAGACAAACATGGCATCTCTGCCTTTATTCAAGTCATTTTTGAAAATTTGCAATACCATGGGGCCAAGCACAGATCCCTGGGGCACTTCATTTAAGACCTCCTTTCCAAGCTGACATTAAACCATTAATGACTGATTACTCTATGAGTGCAGCAATTCAAACAGTACAGAATCCACCTACCTGTGCTATCATCTCACTTCATCCTTCCATCTTGTCTGCAAAAACAAAATGAAAGACTTCAACAAATGCTTTGCTAAAATCTAGGCAAATTAAATCTAAAATGTACTTCTGTTCTACCAGCGAAATAGCCCTGTCAAAAAAAGAAATGTTAGTCTGACATAAACTGTTTTAGATGAGATCATTTTAGTGCTTTGTTATCAGCACTTCTTAAATAATCTTTTAAATAATATTTCCTAGAATTTTGCTAGGATAAAAGTCAAGTTCATTGAGACTCCTTGACTTGATTCAATGAGGATTCCATACTTCAAAAAGCATAAGGACTTTTATTCTAGACCTGATTCTCATCACACAAAAAGGAACTTATTGCTGAGAGTGCAAATGATGGGAACACTGTGGGAAACTGAACACTCTATCTTAAAAAAGATATGTGGAAGAAAAGAAGAAGCCGAAGATGTGACTTTAAATTGAATCTGAGACATAGATTCATTGCCCGACTTCCCCAGTGACATGATCTATATCAGGACTAGAGCAACATGACATCATAGTCAGAGATAAACCAAAGGGTCAGATGCCACTCCTGCTTCTGGCTTCTTCCTCCAGAGGAATCACACACACACACACACACACACACACACACACACATACACACACACACCCCACTTATATATACTTCATAAACAGATACATAAACACACATGAAATATAGGCATATTTCATCTAATTGGGCTTCTCTTAATTGTGCTTTGCAGATCTTGCTTTTCTTTTTTTTAAAACAAATTGAAGGTTTGTGGCAACCTGCATCAAGCAAGTCCCTGGACACAATTTTTTCAACAGCACGTGCTCACATTGTGTCTCCACGTCACATTTTGGTGATTCTCTCAATATTTCCAACTTTTTCATTATTATTTTATATGCTATGGTGATCTGTGATCAGTGACCGTTGATGTTACTATTGTAATTGTTTTAGGGAGCCATGAACTGTGCCTGTATAAAACGGCAAACTTGTGATAAATGTTGTGTGTGTTCTGACTGCACCACCAACAGACAACAGAATGTTCCCCATCTCTCTCCCTCTCCTCGGGCCTCCCTATTCCAAAGATACAACAATATTGACATTAGACCAATTAATAAGCCTACAGCGGCCTCTAAATGGTCAAGTGAAAGGAAGAGTCAATCAATGTGGCAGACTTCATTGTTGTCTTATTTTAAGAAATTGACTTTCTAGACTAACTTCCTTATAGGAATAGACAGCATCTCATTAGCCTATTCAAATGCCAAAGAATACTGCTGATTGTCTATATACTCTAAGCAGGCCTGAAAAAACTATATAAGCCAAAATCTATATCCTAGGAAGCTAAAGCAGGATAAGAGTACTCGGATAAATTTCTTTTCTTTTCAGATTTGCCACTCACTTTATTTGACTTCCAGGCTTGTGGACAGACCCACTGGTTGGTCTCCTTCCTGGTTGAGAAACTGCCTAACAATGCCTAGCACCCACAATACACAGCTTAACAAATACTGGTTGACTGACTGATTGAAGACTCTAGCCAAAAACAAAACATTCAATTCAGCCTCTGTGCTCCAGAAGCATTTCCTTTTAACCATTAACTTGACACTCATCATTGTTTTCTTATTTATCTTTTTAAGGATATATCCTGCCTCTTCCAGCTACAGTTATTCCTTCCACATCTGGGGGGTAGAGCAAGACACTCCAGCTCCCACTCCCAGCCCCTCCTTCCCTCTGGAAAATCCACATAAAATTTTTTGGTTCTCCTTTCATACCAGAGAAGAAGTCTGAATTTTTTTCTTTTTCTTTTATGAGGTGTTCACAGTACCTTACAGTAAAATTTGGGTTAAGTGTTTGGTCATAGGCTCTGTGTCATCCTCTGGCCTTCACATGTTCCTCAAAATTCCCATTTAATTTCTTATGCCTACCCTCGATAAATCAAAACTTTGATGGTGAAAGTCATGAGGTGGAAGGGATAACTGTAGATTGTAAACCCCTTGGAGGAAGGGATTAAGTGTCACAAATCTCAGAGGTGGAGGGGGCCTCAGAAGGCATCTAATGTAGCCTATACCTGAATAAATGCCAATAGAGTGAACGTCCTGGCATGGTCTTCCAAAGCAAAAAGACTTCAAGAGTGAGCCTGTGACAGATTGTATGCCTGTCTTCTTAGGACTGGCCTAGCTCTGGTCTTGTACTGTTCTTTCTTGTTGTGATAGGTCTAATATCTACCATAGTCCTTTCCCTTCCATCACCGCCCCTACTAACACAAGTTAAAAATAGATGAGTTAAGACTTAAATTCTGCTACTTGGTGGAACTTCCTGGTCACCTCTCACCAAGTTAATGTGGCTTCTTGGTTACCTAAGAGAGTAAAAATTCCCATTCAAGTGGGGTCGGGGCCCTTCCAATTTGGTGGATATCTGAACACCACTTAGGTCACCACAGCCTGACCAAACTCACTTCCTTACGCAGACAAGGGGGGCTAACTACTACTGTATCCTTATTGGCTATCCTTTCTATTTTAGGGCTAAGTAAACCTTCTCATGTTAAACTGTTCAATAACCTAGAAGTACCTCATTTCATTCCAAATAGAACCTGAGCTAATCGGGATGCCAGCCTTGCCCATGTTTAAAGGGGGGACAGGTAGAGAAGCAGGCTCAAAAACAAGAGCCTGTGGGCATTTTCCCCTCAGAAATCAACGAATGCAACAAACCAGAGCTTTCTTAATTGTTTTGTTGGTTGTCTAGATTTAAGAAAGTGATGGAGAAAATGTTAATAAAGCAGATTAAACTTAAAAGTGTGTTGAACTCTGTAAGCTGGTTGTTAAACATTTACAAACAAACTCCTGCCTAATGCTAACTCCAGCCCTGGGCAGTTATGGGGTGGAGACTTGTCATAGATTATGCTAAAGGAGTTCCAGGACCCTTACTAATGCCCTCCTGGTTTTCAGGGCAAGGCTGTCAGAAGGAAAGAAGGAAATAACCATTTATTAAATGCCTACTGTGTGCCAGGCACTGTGCTTAAACAGCTTTACAAATATTATCTCATGGGGGGCAGCTGGTGGCACAGTGGTTAGAACACCAGCCCTGAAATCAGGAGCACCTGAGTTCAAATCCAGCCTCAGACCAAGTACTTGACACTTATTAGCTGTGTGACCCTGGGCAAGTCACTTAACCCCAATTGCCTAAAAATAAAATAAAATAAAATAAATACAAGTTTTATTTTATTTGAACCTCACAACAACCCTAGGAGGTAGGTGCTGTTATTATCCCCATTCTACAACTGAAGAAACTGAGGCAGAGATTAAGTGACTGAAAAAACTATATAAGGGTCACACAGCTACTTGAGGGTCAGATTTGAATTCAAGTCTTCCTGACTCCTGGCCCTTTACTCTAACCACTGTGCCACTTAGCTGCCTCTAGGTAAATTTCCAACATTGTGGTCCAGAATTATGTTTACCAGCTAAAAATCAAGAAGACAAGCGCTGAAACTAGATACAAGAAAAGCAGAATAAAGTGGAAATCTTCTCTAAACTAGCATCACAGCAAAGTTTCAGGGGGACTAGGGAAAGGAGATCCCTAAGATTGATTGGAGTCTGCAGCAAGGTGTCAAATTGTTCTTTGAATTTGTCATACACAGAACCACTGAATTGGAAAATGAAAATTCTGTCTTAGAGAAACTTTGAACTTTATCAGGAAGAAAGGAGGCACATATGAAGCAACCAGAATAGGGGTTAATAATCTGGGGTCTTTGAACATGTTCTAATATGTTGATAACTGAATTTCAATGTAATTTTTTTTTTCATGATCTGATATTTCTTGTACATTTAAAAACATTATTCTGGGTCCATGGGCTTCACTAAATTGCCAAAGCAGTCCATCTCTCTCTCTCTCTCTCTCTCTCTCTCTCTCTCTCTCTCTCTCTCTCTCTCTCTCTCTCTCTCTCTCTCTCTCTGTCTCTCATAGGATAGACTATAGTCTCCATAGGAATGCAGAAAAAGGCACGATAATTGTGCACTGGTGTTATTCTGGAGGAATTTGTGGAGGAGGGATGATTTAGGCTGGGTCTTGAAGGAAGTGGAAGATTTTGATAGGCACTGAGGAGAGAACTAATCATTCCAGGTGTTGGCAAAGGAATTAGGGGAAGAATGAAATGAGAATCTGTAAGGATTCATGGGATTATAGGATTTAGAGCAAGAATAGAGTTTAGAGGTCATCCAGTCCCACCCACTCATTTTACAGTAAACACCTAGTCCAGTGCCTTGCCCATACTAGGTGTTTACTAGAGACTGGTTGAGTGAGTAAACAAACAAAGGGATGAATGTCAGCTTGGACTCTTGCTCTGCTTTCCCAAATACATCAACTGGCCTTCAATATAGACTCCTTCCAGATACTAATGATCTTGTGCCCTCTTAGTTAAAATTGTGAGAATATTTTCCTATCCAATGAAGTCACAGTCCATAATCATGCCCATTCTATCAGGTCATCAAAATCTAGCTACCAGAATCCCTTGTCTGAGATGACTGATGAAAACTATGAAGAGGGAAGACTCAAAGTCAAGGCCATTCTTAGGGTATAGCTAACCAGGTAACCACATCCTAGAGGCCCAGCCCCACTATGAAAAGGCAATGATTTCCTGAAAGGAAACAGGATCACAGACCAAAAGCTGGAAGGGCACTTAGTCTATCCCCCCTAATGTGACAGAGGAGGAATCTGAGGTCTCTTGAGGTTAAATGGCTTACCTAATAGCACCCAAGGAGCAATTAGAGGTGGGGTTCAAACCCAATGCCTGTGATTATAAATCCAGTGATCTTTTCAGGAAAAAAACCGAAAACCAAAAACAACTCAGGTCTTATTCCAAATCCAGTACCCTTTACACTAGAGCACATTGTTATAAGCGCTATGAGATCATCTAGTTTAATGCCTTCACTTTGCTGATGATGAAATTGAGGCTTACTGAGTTAATGTCACCTATCTAAGTCACATGGGTTGGATGCTACAGAGCCAGGAAGTCATTGAATCTGAATCCATTCCTGATTAGGAATCCCTTCTAGAGCACCGCTGGTAAATTAGCATTGAAGACCTCTTGCAGGGGGCGTCAGTGAGTCAGGGTGATGTCTATCTCAAGCTTGTGAAGACTTCCCTTGACAGAATAGGGGGATGAGAACAATTTGCTCCAACGGCCATGAAGGTGGCTGAAGCAGGCTTCAGAGCTTGGTCAGACATGGATGATGCCAAAGTCATTCACTGCATCCCAGCCACTGCCAGTCATCTTGGACTTTCATGAGAAATATGGAAGAGAGAGTGAGGCTGATGACTTCGTACAACTCAGCCTAATTCATTTGCAAGTCAAGACATCACTTTGTGATGTCACCAGTCCTCTTCGAAAACAAAGGATGAACAACAGCAACAGAACCAAGGTTAAAACCCAGTTCTTGTTGAAGCCAGGGGTCTTTTCCATTTCTCATGATAATGATTCATTGTTGTTCAGTTGTTTTTCAGTCATGTCCAATTCTTCATGACCCCTTTTGGAGTTTTCTTGGCAAAACTGGAGTGGTTTGCCATTTCCTTCTCCAGATCATTTTACAGATGAGAAACTAAGGCAAACAGGGTTAAGTGACTTGTCCAGGGTCAGACACTTAGCAAGGGTCTGAGACTAGATTTAAACTCAGGAAGATGAAGTCCCAGCACTCCATCCACTGTGCCACCTAGCTGACCATGCTAAAGAAAATTACTTCCAGTCAGTAAGAAAACAATTTTAAAGGTCTAATACATAGAATCAGCCTATCCCTTGCCCATTCCATCATCACCAAGGCAAAGTACCTGGGACTACCCTTCTCTCCCACAGAACCCACTGCATGTTACTTTTTTGTGACCTTTCTGCACTTCAACCAAATTTCCCCTCTTCTATAAAAATGGTAGAGGACAGGAGATGAGGAAGAATTGGCATATGACAGGCAAGACAATAGAAGAGAATGTGTCCTGTCTCCAAACCCCTTCTAGAGATAGCCCACTCTGAAACCTCATACATAAGTCTGAGATCACTGGATCATAGGATTTAGAGATTAAAAGGGTTTTAGAGACCTTCCGGTCCAATACCACTCATGTTACAGGTGGGAACTAAGGCCCAGAGAGGTAAACTTGTCCAAGGTCACAAAAGTATTTCCCACATCTTCATGGAAAAGATCTCACAGATTGATTTGTTGAACACTGAAGAGTACTTTCAGCTACTTTCCCCACCCCTTGGCATCTTATAACATAGAAGCAGAACAATAGTGTAGGAAGAAAAATACTAGTCTTGGAATTAGGACAGCTAAGGATTCAAGTCCTATCTCTTTCACTTGCTAGTTGTAAACCTCTGTTTTCTCAGCTATACAATGTTGTTGTTGTCATCGTTTTGTTCAGTCATTCAGTTGTATGACTCTTCATGACCTGATGGACCATACCATGCCAATACTGTCCATGGGGTTTTCATGGCAAAGTTATTGGAATGTTTGCCATTTTCTTCTCCAGTAAATAGAAGTTAAGTGACTTGCCCAAGGTCACACAGCTAGTAAGTATCTGAGGTCACATTTGAACTCAGGTCTTCCTGACTCCAGGCCCATAGCTCTACCGGCTGAGCCACCTAGCTGCCTCCTCAGCTATACAATGGGGCATAGCAATACCTGCAGCACCTACCTCACAGGGCAGTTGTAAAGATCAAATAAAATAAGGTATATCAGGCACTTTGGAAATCACAAAGTGCTATATCAATGCTAGTTGTTATTAGTATAGCTTGCACCTTCCATTCCAATAGAGTGGAAACTACTTGAGGGTAAGGACTGTCCAATGCTTAGCATGCAGTAGGCCTTTAATAAATGCTTGCTGATTGAAAATTTGTAGTTTTGTCTCAAAAGACCAGTGGGAAGAAGGTGGAAGAAGTTGGGAGGGAAGGCCAGAGTATGATTAAGTCTGGATCTTAGAAAAACTGGGTTGTTAAATACATTTCTTCAGGCCTCTTACTCTTTCAGTCTCTTTCCTCTATGCCTGTCCTCTGTGCCTCGGTTTCTTACCTTTGAAAGGAGGGAGTGGGACTAGATGACCTTTGAGGTCTTCCTTGTTTATCTCTAAGTATACTTATAAAATGGGTATTGGTCCTCACTACCCTCCCACCTTCCCTTTTTTCACTCTTCCTTTTTCTCCTTCCTCCCTCCAGTGAGGGGATGGAGAAGATGATCCCCCGAGTTCCCACATGATCCATCTAGAAGCAAGCAGAGAATATTTGTTTGTTCTGTATGCCCGTGCGTATATGTATGTGCGCTCTTGAACACATATGTGTATGTTGGGAAGAACGTGTAAAAGGAACCAATAACATTTACATCACAAGAAAACAAGTTTACAAGATGCCCAGATCTAAAGTGATCCCTTCAAATATTCTGATGTGACAAACAGCCTGACTACAATGACTGGTTATCCTATTCTTTTAAATATGCAGATCACAGGGTGTTAGAACAGAAAGAAATCTCTGTGACTCTAAAGTGCAGGGGTTCTTAACTGGGGGTCCATGAATTTGTTTTTAAAAATATTTTGATATGTGCTTTCAACCTAATTGGTTTCCATTGTTATCATATGGAGGTATATTTATGCATTTAAAAACATTATTCTAAGAGGCCCATCCATAAGTTTAGACGGACTGCCAAAGAGGCCCCTGACACAAAAACAGTTATGAACCCCTGATCCAGAAGAACCCTCTCATTTTACAACTGAAGAAAATGAAGCCCAGGGAGAAGAAATGAATTGTCCTAAGGTCTCATAGCTACTAAGAGGCAGTCAAGTTTCAAGCCTAGGTCCTCTAACTCCAAAGTCTCATCATGATGCCAGATAATCTAAAACTGAAAACCTGAAACTTACATGTAAAGCAATTCTATAGTCCAGCTGGTCAGCAGCCAACATCAGAATTCATGGCAGGAAGGTCAACCAATTAGCCAACATCAAAGTATTGATTAAGTACCTACTGTGTGAGAGGCACTGGAGATACAATGAAAAATTAAATAGTCCCTGCCCTCAAAGAGTTTAATTCTTTGTAGAAAGGTCTCATGTATACACATAGAAAAAAAATATAAAGTAATTTTGAGAAGGAGTCTCTAGCAGCTGGAGGAATCAAAAAACTTTACATAGGAGGTGGTATCTGAGCAAAGAAAGGTAAAGCCCAGGCTGTTGCACAAAAGGTTAGGGGACTTCCATGAGAAGTTAGGGATGGGCCTGACTCAGGGTAGTATCCTGTTTGTTCAGATTTGATGTTGGAAAGAAAGGAGGTCTTTGTAGGTGACTCAACAGTTAACAGGAGCTTTATTTAGCGATAGCATTAAAAAGTATATTCAACAATGATACTCTCTCACTTGAGTAGAAACAGTCCCTTCTCATCTTCATAGGGAAACAAGAGAGGATAGCAGGGCAAGGGTGTATTGATTCTTGCAGTTTTTTGGAAATCTGCAGTCTTTTCTTTTTTAATTTTTATTCATTTTGAACTTACATAAAAAACAAGAAAAGAAAAAAAATTTCCATGTACACAGCAGAACATAAGAAGGAATTCAATATAAAAAAATAATTTTCATTTCTAAAAAACCTATGTAATAAATCCTATACATTGTTTTCAAAGCAGCCCAGCTTTTCTGTGCTTCCCTCTAGATTTTCTTTTGTTCTCTGCTGTGCACTTTTTATATTATTTTTTTCTCTCTCTCCTCCCACCTCCTCCTTGCCTTAGAGAAAGCTACAATTGAAAATCATACATATATGTACATACATACATATATATACACACATATATATCTATAAACATACATATACACACATACATATATGTAAGACTATAATGTGCATATTTTTATTTGTCAGTTCTTTCTCTGGAGGTGGAAAGCATCTTCTTTCATAGGTCCAAGCCTTTCCATTTTTTCTAAATCAACCAGCTCACCATTTCTTATCATAGCAATATTCCATCACAATCATATCCTATCTAAGAGACTGTCTATGAAAACACTTTCTCAATTTTCTGCTTTCCTTCTAATCTCAGCTACATTGGTTTTATTTATAAAAGATATTTTAAACTTAAAATAATAGAAATTATACATTTTACACTTTGACAATGCTCTCATCTGGTAATATAGTTTAGGGTCTGCTGAATCTCCTTCCTTTATATTTTTCCCCTTAGTTTCTTCGAAATTCTTGCCTCTTTTTCTTCCAAATGATTTTTTAAATTATTTTTTCTAACTCAATAAAATACATTTTTAGTAATTTAATTGGGATGGAATCAAGTAAATAGGTTAGGTAAAATTGTTACTTTTTATTATATTAGTTTTACCTACCCATGAACAATGAATATTTCTCCAATTATTTAAATCTGACTTTGTGTAAAAAAGTTTTATATTTATGTACATGCAGTTCCTGTATCTAATTTGGCAAGCATAATCTCAGATATTTTATAGTGTGTAGTTATTTTAAATAGCCTAAAACAATATTGAATAATATTGGTGATGCATAGCATAGTTTCCCTATGTTTCTTTTAATTAAATCTATTTTAGTTTTAACTTTGCCTGAGATCATGATTACTACCTCCAGTATTTTTACATAATAAATTCTTCTCCAGCCCTTTATTTTTTCTCTGTGTATATTTTTCATTTGTATTGAGTTTCCTGAAAGCACCATATTACTGAATTCAGATTTTTAATCCATTTTGCTGTTTCTATTTTATGGGTAAATTCATCCTATTCACATTCTAAATTATAATTACTTTTTGTATATTTCCCTTCATCCTGTTTTTTATCACTATCCTTCTAGCCTTATTTACCCTAATCTACCTCACTCATCTAACTTCTACCCACTACCCTGCCCTCCTAATCCTTAATCTACCCACCCCTCTCAGAGTCCCTCCCTTATCCTCTTCCCCCTACCTTCCACCTTAATCTACCCATCTTTCTCCTTTATCCGTTCCCCTCCTAATTCTTAATCTACATACCCTTCTAAAAGTCCCTCCCTTATCCTATCTCTTGCCTTCTTATTTCTTTCTAAATTCAGAAGACTTTTATATCCTTCTAAACATATGTTGTTCCCTCTTTAACCCATTTCCAGTGACAGTAAAGTTCCAGTACTACCAGCCTTCTACCCTCACTTGCTTCTTCTGTATCAATTCTTCCTTTCATGCCCCATTTGTATCAGATAATTGCTCCTTCTAATCTCTCCCTACCCAGTTTTATTTTTTAGAATCACTCCATCATATACAGCTCAGCCCAAGCCTTTCTTTCAAACTACCCAAATGATGACAGTCATAACAGTACTGATAACATTTTCACATATAAGAAGTTAACAGTTTGACCATATTGAGTCCCTTATAATTAGTCTTTAATATCTACCTTATAGGTCTCCTGGATCTTATATGTTGAATTTTCCATTAAGTTCTGCTGTGTTTGTCATAAATAACTGGAAGTCTTTCAGTTCATTAAATGCCCATATTTTTTCATTCAGGATTATACTTAACTTTGCTGGGTAAGTTACCCTTGGTTGTAGCCCCAGCTACGAAATAGTGTTCCAAGACCTATGGTCCTTCAATGTTGTACCTGCTAGATCTTATGTAATTCTTATTGCAGCTCCATGATATTTAAATTGGTTTTTTTTTCTTGTTGTTTGCAATATTTTCTCTTTAACCTGGGAGCTTTGAAACTTGGCTATGACATTCCTGTAAGCTTTCCTCTTGGATCTCTTTCAGATGGTGATCAGTGGATTTTTTTTTCTATTTCTGCTTCTTATTCTAGAACTTCAGGGCAATTTTCCTTCATAATTTCTTGTAATATTGTATCAAGATTCTTTCTTTTGATCATAACTTTCAGGCAGTCTGACTATTCTTATATTGTTTCTCCTTGATCTGTTTTCCAGATCAGTTGTTTTTCTGATAAGATGTTTGCTTCACATTCTCTTCTATTTTTTCATTCTTTTGATTTTGTTTTATTATTTCTTGGTATCTTATAATGTCATTAGCTTTCCCTTGCCCAATTCTAGTTTTCAAGGAATTATTTTCTTTCTTAAGTTTTTGATTCTCTGTTTCCAGTTGGTTGACTTTCTTTTCATAATTTTCTCAATTTTCTTGGATAGCTCTTATTTTTTTTTTAATTTTTCCTTGATCTCTCTTATTTGATTTTAAGTCCTTTTTAAGTTCTTCTAAGGGTTCTTTTTGGGCTTGGGACCATTTGGCATTTCTCATTGAAAAAGGAGAGGCTTTTTTAGCTCCCATTATCTTCTTCTGAATATGAGCCCAGATTTTCTCTATCTCCATAGCAGCTATCTATGGTTGAGTTTTTTCTCTTTTGCTTACTCATTTTTATTTTTATTTTGTTTTTAGCATCTATTATTATAATCACCCTCTAGTCCCAAGGTGTGAGGAATGATGCCCCAGGCCTCAGGTCCTCCTTACTGTTATTTTCTGAGATCTGTCCTGGGGCCCAAATTTGGGCTCTCCTCTCTACCCCTAAGCCACAGCTTGGGCTACCAGACACACCGTCCCACAAATGCCCTTGCTCCCTGTGGTCCTTCTTGTGACTGCAAACTAAACCTGTCCTCTCTGCCCTGGAACTGAAATCAGAAACTCTGCTCTCCTCCAAGCACTGACAGCCAGCAGGGTCCCTACCCCTCTGTTATGGCACTTAGCAGTCTGGTTAGCACAGCTGTGCTTGATTTCCCTGGACACTGGAAGGTCCTTCAATCTTCTGCTATTCAGCCATCTGACTCCCCCATACAGTCTGTTAGGTGGAAGTTCCTGAGGCTGAGGCTACCTCCCAACCCAGCTGCCCTTAGGGCTAGCCATTTGTTGATCCAGCAGAGTAAGCCTGGAGGTTGGGTCTTTCCTGAGGTCCTCTCAAGGTCTTCTTGAGGTCCTCTTGTCTTGGGGGGATTACTGCTTTACACCCACTCTTGTTTATTTCTGCTGCTCTATGTTCACTCTGAAACAATGTTCTGTCTATTTTTGTGGAGGAAATACGTAAAGCAGAAAGTTTTCTGACCTACTTTGCCATCTTCCTAGAATACTCTTGAAATCTGCAAAGTCTGAAGAGCACCAACTCCAGTCAGGTGGGCCTTTTATGCCCTTAGGTTATCAGAAAGCCAAGTTAATATGGCCAGAGGCTATCAGAAGGCTTCCTCAAGGCAGATGCAGCTTGAACTTTAGCCTTCTGGGCCAGTCAAGTTCTGGGGACAGCTTTGTCACTTTCCAGGAAGAAACTGGTTAGAAGATTTTGGTCAATCATACTCCACCCCCTTTTGGTAAGATCCTTCAGGTCCTCTAGGAGACTTTCTACCACTTAAAGGGCTTTAAATATGTTACTAGGCAATCCTAAGGAGACTGGAATAGGCAGTTGGGGTGGGGTATAAGAGGGAGAAAAAAACTAAACTAAAAAGATAGCAAAACCAAAACAGATATACAACAAAAAACATTTAATAGTCCCCTAAAGGAGGGGCCAAAGGACTAAGTCACAAATCTCAACAATCTAGTCCATACAGTGAATGTTGCCATATTATTGCAGTTCATAGTACATCACTTGATGTAAGGTGGTGACAATGAGCAGGAGCATTATCTGTGGCACCAGGGCCACAGAACAGATGGTGATGCCTCCAGTAAATTAATTTTTTTAGGATCATCAACTTTATTATTTATTTATTTGTTCACTTATCTATCTGTTTGATTTTTTTTGTTACATTTTGAGTTGAGTTTTCTCCCTTCTTCCCTTTCTCCCTCCCTCACAACCTTACGTTAAAGAAGGCCAACATTTGATATAGATATGTTTGCCGTTCAGTCATTTTTAAGTTGTGTCTGACTCTTTACGACCACTTTTGGGGTTTTCTTGGCAGAGATCCTGGAATGCTTTGCATTTCCTTCTCTATCTCACTTTACAGACAAGGAAACTGAGGCAAATAAGGGTAAGTGATTTGCCCAGGGTCACACAACTAATAAGTGTCTGAGGCCAGATTTGAACTTAGGAAGATGAGTCTTCCTGACTCCAGGCCTGGCACTCTATCCTAGCTATCATTTTAGCCAATCCAATATAGATATATATGTGAAACCAAACAATACATACTTCTACATATCAGTTCTTTCTCTGGAGGTGGATAGCATTTTCTTTCATAGGTCCTTTGTAGTTGATTTGAATGTTCATTTTGCTCAGAATAGCTTAGTCATTCACAGTTACTGTTTGAACAATGTTGTTGTTACTGTATACAATGTCCTTTTGGTTCTGCTAATTTCACTCTTCATTATTTTAGCCAAATCTTTCTATATTTTTTAAAACCAATCTGCTCATCATTTATTACAGTGCAGTAGTATTCCATCACAATCATATAACACAACTTATTCACTTCCCCAATTAAAGAGCATCCGCCCAGTTTCCAATTCTTTGCCACCATAAAGAGAACTGCTATAAGTATTTAGAAAATATAGGTTCTTTTCCTTTTTCCCTGATCATCTTGGGAAACAGACCTAATATTGGTATTCCTGGGTCAAAGCATATGCACAGTTTTATAATTCTTTGGGCACAATTCCAAACTGCTCTCCAAAATGGTTGGATCAGTTCACAACTTCACCAACAGTGTTTTGGTGTCTTAGTTTTTCCACATCCCCTTCAATATTTGTCATTTTCCCCTTCTATCATTTTAGCCAATCTAATAGATGTGAGATGGTACCTCAGAGTTGTTTTAATTTACATTGTCACAGATTCTCTATCATGTCAGGGTCATCTGTAATACAAAGGATATGGGGTAATAAGCCTCTAACATACAACTTGTCTTGGCATCTAACTTGATCCATAGGCTTTCCCAAACTACCACTCACACAGTATTCTCTGGCTCACTCATGAAAACCTTCCCCTCCCTGAGAGCCGCATGAATAGATGAATGAACCAATGAATGAATGAATGAAGTATTTATTAAGTGCTTACTATGTATAAAGCATTGTGCCAAGCTCTGGGGATACAAATAAAAAAGACAGTCCTGCTCTCAAGGAATTCATATTCTAATGGGAGAGATAGCATAAATGGAAGGCTTCCCCTCTAAGTTAGATGGAAAAATCTCATGGTCCTTAGGGTGCAGTAGGAAAACTGATGGTAATGATCCTTCTTTAATATCATTATTTAACGCCACCATTCCCAAAACTCTTGGTTTCAGGGTCCTGGGCTATCTCCACCATGCACCCTAAGGACTGTGAGATAGTAGTCAAGGTGATGGCACATGCTGCTGCTTCCTGTCTCTCCTTAACTTGTTGCTTACTGTTTGACTTGGTGCCTTGGATAAGCAGGCCTGCCTGTCCTGTGTGTGGCAGTAGGTTAACCTTTAGTGGGAATGGCTTGCCCCTTCTCCACAGGAGTTGGGTTGGAAGCAGGAGTGGTGATCTGGGAAATATATCAGTGGAATGATATCAAATCTGCTCCCGTAGAGGACCCTGCAAAGGGGCTTCCCTCTTCTTCCATAGTGGCTAAATACTCTCCCTCTGATTCCCTCACTTTATCCAGGGAATCAGAATTATCACTACTTACCAAGGGATCCCCTTTGTTCCAAGTAAATACACATTAACCACAGTTATATAGTGACAGTTTCATTTGCCTGATGCCATTAGCGAGCAGGACACCTGCCAACAATACCAACCTTTGGTGCCCCCAAGCTCTTTCAGGGAAGGAGTTGTCTTGAGTCATCTCAGAGCAAAGGAAGCCTGCCATCTGAGAGGCAACTGAGATGTTTCCCCAGGGCATAGAGAGTGCTCTGAGAAGAAAGGACCTAGAGGCCCAGGAGAAGGAATAAAGAAGGGCTAGAAAGGGTCAGCGCCAACGATTTCCAAAAGCAATCCATTCTTATCAGGTAGATATTCTGGAGACTGGATCCAAGAAACTGCTGGATCAGAGAGTCCTACCCTTCCCAAGGGTGGCACTGATTTGTCACAGACATGGCTTCTGAAAGGTTGGATAGCTGACCTAGGCAGTAAGGTACATGATGATGCAGCTGTTGATTAGGAGGGGCAAACTTCTTGCCCTGAGATAGAGTAAGAGTGTTGTTCATCCTTAGAGGACCTATTACATTTCGGGGTACTGTCTTGACTCTCTTGTGAATTGGATTTAAGTGAGGCAGAATTGCACAAAGCCATCAGCCTCACTCTCTCTTCCAGAGTCATTGAAGTCCAGTGGCAAGACAAAAGTCAAGACAACTGGTAGTAGCCTGGGATGCAGTGGATGACCTTGGCATCTTCAATGTCTGACCAAGCTCTAAGTGCTCCACAGAGTCTACCTCATTGTAATGGAATACTATTGTGCTATAAGACAGGACAAACAGCACAATTTCAGAAAAAACTTGGAAAGACTTGCATGAACTGATGCAGAGTGAAGTGAACAGAACCAGGAGAACATGTATACAGTAATAGCAATATTAATATGATGATATGAATGACTTAGCTATTCTTAGCAATACAGTGATCCAAGACAATTCCCAAGGACTCTTGATGAAAAATGCTATCCACCTCCAGAGAAAGAATTGATGGCATCTGAATGCAGATCAAAGCACACAATTTTTCACTCTTTATTTTTTCATGTGTTTTGTCTGTGTTTTCTTTTACAACATGACTGATATGGAAATGTTTTGCATAATTGCATATGTATAATCTATATCAAATTGTTTACCATCTCAGGGAAGAGATAGAAGTATGTAGAGAGAAAATTTGGAGCTCAAAAATTTTTTAAAACAAATGTTAAAAATTGCTTTTATATGCAGTCAGGAAAAAATAAAAATTTCAAAAAACAAGTTAAACATGAAAGAGAAATAAGGGATTAAATGAGCTTAAATTATTATTAGGGCAGTTAGAAATTTTGTACATAGAAAGAGTGTGGGAATGAGTCGATTATGTTAGGATGATGTAAAAATGGAGAGGTGAGAAAGAGTGATACTGTGGGATTAGGGACAAGGAGAAGAAGAATGAGGAAAATTATCTTATATAAAAGAGGTACACAAGGAAGAACTTTAACAGTGGAGGGGAAAATGGGGGAGCAACACTTGAATTTCACTCACATCCAAATTAGTTCAAAGACAAAAAATGTGTACATATTCAACTGGTAATATATATCTATCTTACATAACACAGAAGAAGAAGGGGAAGGGAATAAGAGAAGGGAGAGGGGTGATAAAAGGGAGGGCAAATAAAAGAAAGCAGGGGTCAGAAGCAAAACAGAGTTGGAAGAGGGACAGGATAAAAAGAGAGAGAAGGATAAACAGAAAAAAATAGGTTGGTGGGAAATTCACAGTTAAAATCATAACTGTGAATGTGAATGGGATGAACTTGACCATAAAAAAGACCTGATAGCAGAATGGATTAGAAACCAGAATCCAAAAATATATTGTTCACAAGAAAATCACTTGAAATAGAGATAAACAGGGTTAAAACAAGGGGCTTGAGCAGGGTCTATTCTGCCTCAACTGAAGTAGAAAAGGCAGGGGTAGCAATCATGAACTCAGGAAAAGTAAAAGCAAAAATAGACTTAATTAAGAAGAATAAGCAGGAAAACAATATCTTGCTAAAAGGCATCATAGACAATAAAGTAATATCAATACTTACATACATACATACATACACCAAATGACATAGCATCCAAATTCTTAAACAAAAAGTTAAATTAATTATAGCACGAAATAAGCAGTAAAACAATACTAGTGGGGAAACTTAACTTTCCCCTCTCAGAGCTAGATAAATCTAACCATAAATCAATAAAAAAGAAGTTAAGGAGATAAACTGAATCTTAGAAAAGTTAGATATGATAGACCTCTGGAGAAAAATGAATGGGAAGAGAAAGAAGTATACCTTCTTTTTTCACCTATATATGGCAACTTCACAAAAATTAACCATATACTGAGGCATAAAAACCTCCTGACCAAATGCAGAAAAGCAGAAATATTAAATGCACCCGTTTCAGACCCTTATGCAATAAAAATTACATTCAATAAAGGGCTGTGGAAGTATAGATTAAGAATTAATTGGAAACTAAATAATCTAATCCTAAGGAATGAGTAGGTCAAATAACAAACAATAGAAGCTTTCAATAATTTCATTAAAGAGAATGAAAACATGAGACAACATACCAAAATTTGTAAAATGCAGCCAAATCTACAATACTTAGGAGGATATTTATATCTCTAAATATGTACATATGTCAATAAAAGAGAAAAGGAGCTGATAAATGAACTGGGTATACAACTAAAAAAACCAGAAAAATAACAAATTAAAAATTCCTAATTAAACACCAAAATGGAAATCCTGAAAAACAAAAGAGAAATTAATAAAATTAGAAGTTGAAAAAAATTATACTAATAAAACTAGGAGCTAGTTTTATGAAAAAATAATAAATAAAACAGATAAACCATTGGTTAATTTGATTTAAAAAAAAAGAAAACTAAATTACTAGTATCAAAAATAAAAAGGGTAAATACACCACCAATGAAAATGAAATTAAAGCATTTATTAGGAATTATTTTGCCCAATCATATGCCAGTAATACTAACAATATAAATGAAATTGATGACTATTTACAAAAGTAATAACTCCCCAGATTAACAGAAGAGGAAATAGAATACTTCATAACCCTATCTTAAAAAAGGAAATTGGACAAGCCATAAATGAGTTCCTTGAGGAAAAATCCCTAGGACCAGATGCATTTACAAGTGAATTCTACCAAACATTTAAAGAACAATTAATCCCAATACTATAGAAACTATTTGAAAAAATAGGTAAAGAAGGAACACTGCCTAATTCCTTTTATGACACAGATATAGTATTGATACACAAATCAGGACAGCAAAAACAGAGAAAGAAAACTATAAACCAGTTAATGAATATCAGTGCAAAAATTTTAAATAAAATGCTAGCAAGGAGATTACAGCAATATATCATCAAGATCATAGACTAGTTAGCATTTTTACCAGAAATTCAGGACTGACTCAATATCAACATAATTGACCATATCAATAATAAAAACAACAAAAATCATATGATTATAATAATATATGTAGAAAAACCCTTTGACAAAATACAACATTCATTCCTAATAAAACTCTAGAAAACACTGGAGAAAAATGGAACCTTTCTTACAATGATAAGTAGTATCTAAACTCAAGTGCAAGTACTATCTGTAATGGGATAAGCTGGAAGCCTTCCCAATAAGATCAGGAGTAAAGCAAGGATGTCAGTTATCATCACCATTATTCAATATTATACTAGAAATGTTAGCTATAGTAATAAGACAAAAAGAAATTGAAGGAATAAAAATAGGCAACGAGGAAACAAAACTATCACTCTTTGCAGATGATATGATGTTATACTTAGAGAACTCTAGAGAATCAATTAAAAAACAAGATGAAATAATTAGCAACTTTAGCAAAGTTGCAGGATATAAAATAAACACATATATCATCAGCATTTCTATATATTAACCAACAAAATGCAGCAGAAAGGGATAAAAAGAGAAATTCCTTTTAAAATAACTGCAGAATTGTTGGTTGAGTTGTGAACTGATCCAACCATTCTGGAGAGCAATTTGGAACAATGGCCAAATTGTTTAGATCTGTCTTCATTTATGTGAAAAGTGTTTTGTAATTGTGTTCATATAGTCCCTCGGTTTGTCTTGGCAGATAGACTCTCAAGTATTTTATATTGTTCATATCGATTATTTTAATCAAACTGTGCATATCCTTTGGTCCAGCAATACCACTACCAGGTCTATATCCCAAAGAGATTATAAAAAAAGAAAATGGATCCACATGTGCAAAAATATTTATAGCAGCTGTTTTTACGGTGGCAAAGAATTGGAAATTGAGGGCAAGCCTATCAGTTGGAGAATGGCTGAACAAGTTGTGCTATATGAATGTAATGGAATGCCACTGTGCTATAAGAAATTATAGGCAAGCAGATTTCAGAAAAACCTGGAAAGACTTACATGAACTGATACTGAGTAAAGTGAGCAGAACCAGGAGAACATTGTGTATAGTAACAGCAACATTATGTGATGATCAAATATGATTGATTTAGCTCTTCTAAGAAATACAATGATCCAACATAATTCCAGAAGACCCATTAAAGAAAATACTATTCACATCCAGAGAAAGAACTGATGGGGTCTGAATGCAGATTGAAGCATACCATTTTCACTTTCTTTTTTTGCATAGTTTTTTCCTTTTGTTCTGTTTCTTCTTTCCTCATATAACCAACATGGAAATATGTTTTACATAATTGCATATAATATAACCTATATCAAATTACTTACTCTCTCAGGGAGAAGGAAGAGGAAGGAGAAAAAAGGGGCACTCAAAATCTTATAAAAGTGAATATTAAAAATTGTCTTTACATGTAATTGGAAAAAATAAAATACTATTTTAAATAAAATAACTGTGGACAATACAAAATACTTAAGAGTCTACCTGCCAAGACAAACCCAGGGACTATATGAACACAATTACAAAACACTTTTCACACAAATATAGACAGATCTAAACAATATTAATTGCATGGGTAGGCTGAACCAATATAATAAAAATGCAAATTCTACGTAATTTACTTATTCTGTGCCATACCAATCAAATCACCAAAGAATTCATTTATAAAATTAAAAAATTAATAACAAATTCATCTGGAAGAACAAAAGATCAATAATATCAAGGGAATCAATGGGAAAAAAATCTGAAGGAAGGCAGCCTAGCAGTACCAGATTTCAAACTATATTAGAAAGTGGTAATCATCAAAATAATCTAGCTGGCAACAGGTTGAACATCATTTGGCTTAGGTGGGTGTTTCAACTGGTCAAAGAAGCACAGCTGGGCAGGAATAGCTGCCTTGTGTTAGGGTGATAATACAGTCCTGCTCTCAGCACAACATGGCATCAGCACCCCATTCCCTAGCAGCACCTTGTAAACTGTGGGTTGTGACCCCATATGGGGTTGTGTAACTGAATATGGGGGTTGTGAAAAATTTAGCAACAGTAAAAAGTTTCTAAACATGCAACAACCAAAAATTAATTCAAAATCAAACATGTAATTCACCTGAGGTGTTTCTGGCAGCTCTTGCCTGTGTTGCATCCTGTGACTTCACTGCAGCATTGGTTCTGAACACACAACATGTGCACTTTGCACTATGCATGCCATTATGCCACACAATGTCAACAAACACTGCCAGAACACCTCAGCTCAGATTCAAGACTATTGTATGTTATGAATTGCGGTGTTTTTTTCTGTACATACAAAGTTTTTTGCTCTTACAGAAACATAATAGTTTAATTATGGAAAATACTTTTAATATTTTCCTACCATCATCCTTCAGCATGTAAGTATCAAATTAGTATATCTTTGGATTATATTATGTTCAAATGTTTGATTCTAAAAGTTGCTGTTATCTCCTTTTTTTACAGAAATATAAGTGTTTAATTGCAGCAAGGAAAGACAAAAGCCCTTTAATAATGTTTCTCCCCCATCACTGCTGTATGTGTATGTAAGCGTAAACATCAATTTTTTAAATTAAGCACTAACAAATATAATTTCATACACTAATGCCAGTATTTATTTAAGAAATTATATAATGATAAATTATTATTTATATTTTAGAACAAAAATATTTTTTGATTATGGATAAGTGGCTAAATTTAGACAGAAGAGGTAAAAATATTGATGACAATGCAGCAGAATCTCAGCTACCAGGCTGTAGTACACCTAAACTGACAAGAAAAAGAAAATATATACAATCATTTCTGCAATATGGATTTACTTCTAATAATGATGATGGTGTAGAAAAACCTCTTTGCTTAACTTGTAATGAAGAGAGCAGACAGCATGAAATCAGCCAAACTAAAATGACATATTCATACCAAGCATGCAGCATACTGCAATAAACCAAAGGAATATTTGGAACAACTTTTAAAATCTTCAAATAAAGAAAAACAATGTTTGGAAAAATTTGTTACTGTCAATGAAAAGTATTTACTTGCATCTTGTGAAACTTCTTATTTAACTGCAAAAACTAAAAATCCCTACATGATAGGAGAAGATCTCACATTATCTACTGGTATTAAAATGTCAGAAATCGTTCATGGGAAAAAGTATGGGGATGAAATTCATAAAATTCCTTTATTGAATGATACTGTTTCCAAAAGAATTTCTGAAATTAGTAACAACCAATTCCAGTAGCTTATTATCAGACTTAAGGGCAACCCAAAATTTGCAATTCAATTAGATGAAACCACTGATATTTCTAAAATGGCGCAATTGTTACTTTGTGTATTATATGTTTATGAAGGAGGCACACATAAGGAATTATTGTTTTATCACTCTTTGGAAAGGCACACAAGAGGGGAAAATATATATCTTAAAGTCGAATTTTTCACAAATGAAGGTTTATAGTAGAAAAATTGCAGTGGAAAAATTGGAGTCTCTACAATGGTACTGGAGCAATGAGGGTCAAGAATGTTGGATTTGTAGCAAAAGCTAAAGCTGGTGGCAATGAACATATTACTTTTACTCACTGCATGATCCATCAGGCGGCACTCGTAGCCAAAAAATATCACCAGTTAGATGTGCTTCACTATTCTATCAAAATCATCAATTCCATTAAAAGCCATGCCTTTCACAGTCATTTATTTTCAAATCTTTGCAAAGACAAGGACTCCGACTACAAAAGCTTATTACTTCATGCAGAGATGAGGTGGCTTTTAGCTTGAGTTTAGTAGTTAACTGTGGGTCATACAATCAATAAGTGTCAGAGGCAGTCCTTGAACCCAAGTCTTCCTAGCTTCAAGGCCCACTATTCCTTATACCACATTGCCTCCATAATTAAATAAAAGGAGGAAACTTGTTTTTTGCCTGAGGAAAATGTCAATGCTCCTTTATTTTATTTTTTGTTATTGAAAAATTTAAGTAGATTAAAAAACACATGTCCTTTATCTGAATTTAGAAGAATGTGTTGGGCCTCTTAATGTTGAAACAAGGGTCATACTAAATTCATAGGACTCTGGGACAGAGAACTTGATTTTGGATTTATAGAACTGCTTGACTGCAAGTCAGTGGCACTGGCTGGCAGCAGTTTCTTCCACTTTCATGATCTGGATGAAGCAGCCCCTGGAGTGCCCATTTCTCAGCAGTCTTGAGCGACAGTGCCAGCCATGGTCAGGTCTCTATATTTCCCATACAAGTTGTAGGTCCCATTCCTTAAACCATGGGGTAGTCAGATTGAGAAGTTTTTTTATCTTAAGAGGAGCCTTCTCAAAAACCAGAGTATGATATCCCTAGAGGATTTTTTTCTTCAGCTAGGAAATGAAGTATGAGAATCAGGACTTTTTGATAATGTGGTTAGGAATAAAGATCTGCATCTGATAAAGAAGTAGCATTGAGCATTTGAGAGTGACCAACTAGCACCCAGCTACTCCATATGCTCTTACGATACCTGAAAACTCCATTGTGCTGCTACCTTGCTTCCTACCAACCTCCAAAAGCTACAAAGACCCTTTAATGATGTTAAACTTCTACCTGGAAAAAAAAGCCCTTTTTTATAAATTTTCTCACTGATGCTATATGGCTACAAGTCATAGAGCACAACAGTCTTTGGAGTTGCAGCATATTACAGTGGCAGGAAAAACAAGAAAACAAACAAACTTTGGGACCTCACGGATTGCAAGTGAATTTTATCAAACATTCAAAGAACAATTAATTTAAAACTACATAAACTGCAATAAGAAAAGAAGATACCCTTCTAATCTCTTTCTATGATACAAATATAGTCTTCATTCCTAAATCAGGGAGAGACAAAGCAGAGAAAGAAAACTACAAACCTATATTCCTAATGAAAATTGATGCATGTCCCTAACCCCAGTTTACTACACTAGAGACTTCAAGGAATGTTCCCTTGAATAGGATCTGGGATTCTCTCTTATTTGAGCCAAGTCGTTGTTCAGTTGTTCAGTCCTATCCAACTCTTTGTCACCCCATGGGCCATATCACACCAATACTGTCCAGGGGGTTTTCTTGGCAAAGATATTGGAGTGGTTTGTTATTTCCTTCCCCAGTGGATTAAGGCAGTGACTTGCCCATTGCCACAGAGCTAGTAAGGATCTGAGCCAAGTTACCTTGCTCCAAATGGGACAACTCCTTTACTTTGACATATTTTCCTATGTATGCTTCTTCTGATTTCTGTTTTATTACTGACTTGGATAAATGGATTTATTTTTATATTACTTGCTATGTGTGTTCATTGTGGAACTGGTATTTGGTAGGAAGGGAATCAAGCCTTGGGTATAAAGTTTGGGTCCTCTTTTCCCTTCTTAGAAATCATAATTAGCAGGTTAAATTGAACCTGAAAATCTTATCCCCATGACTAGGGGTGGGGAACCTGCAACTTTGAGGCCACATGTGGCCTTCTAGATCTTTGGGTGTTGACTTTTGACTGAGTGCAAGTGTTAACAGAACAAATCCTTTTATGAAGGGGATTTGTTCTATGAAGTTTGGATTCCGTCAAAGGGCCACACTTGAGGACCTAGAGGGCCACATGTGGCCTCAAGGCTACAAGATGAACAACACTTAAGGGAGCAGATAGTTACAATTCTTGTTCAGTATGCCCTCTCCCTGAGGAGAACAAAATGGTCAGATTCTGCCCTCCACCTCCTGTTTCACCTCCTGGCAAGAATTAAAAATGTCTCTTTGAACCACACAATGACACCCTCATGCCACCTATGGGAGACACCCTCACTATTACACGGAACACCAGACAGACTAGAGAAGAGGGGTAAATGTTTGGGATTAGTGAAAAGCAAGATGGGATAGATCACACATTTTTATGCTCCCTTTTTCCTCTTTAGTAAATCAGATGTTGGTCATGTACATAAAGCAATCACTTCAGTCTCAATGTGTATTAAACTAATCAGTTAATGGGAATGGATACTTTATGAGCAGGGTTGGCTTTTCATGTAAAAAAGCTGACCTCTGGCAATTGCACCAGAAATGTCTGAATACAAAGCTTCGTTTTGTTGACTCAACAATCCTCTCAGATTGCAAAAAAGCTTTTCAATGTTTGCAGTAAGAGGCCCTGCATACCAGTCATACTACCTGCTAATCATGGTTTTGCTCTCCATAGATTAAGCAACAACTGTAACTAGGTAGGCCAGGTTAAAGCTGCTTGTGATTGGCCAAACATTACAAAACATAGTACTGCCCACTTTGGGCCCCAGGACTGCAAAGCCTCAAGGGAAGGTGGGAGCTGTAGCTTATTTTGCAAGGAAATAAATTGTAGGAGAAGGGTCAGTGTTTTAGCAGCTGCACTGATTAGCCTGTATCAGGAAGCAACAACAGCTGCTGCCTCGTTTTGTTTTGTTTTAATTTTTATTCCTTGAACTATACAAAATATGTCTAAGAAAATGTATCTCCTCATCTCAGATTTCATTATTTCTTTATTATATGGGAAGCAGGTTATTTTCAATGTAATGCATGAACAGTATTTTAAATTATTTATAACTTCCTGGGAACGGCATAAAGTCAGGGGGAGGAAAGGGAGAGGGGCCTTTTGGTCCCAGGTGTTTTACTTTACTGGAATACTGGCTATTTAGCATGGTGTAGTATAGTGGACAGAGATCTGACCCAGGAATCAGGATACTTTTGTTCTAGTACTGGCTTAGCCCCAGGGCTCACTGTGTGATCTTGGACAAATCACTTAATCTCCAGAGCCTGGAGACTCATCTATAAAATAGGAGGTTTGGACCAGACAACTTCTCAGATCTATCTATGATTTTCTAAGCGTTGTTGCTTAATTTGTAGCCAGGAGATCTCAGTTCAGATCTCTATTCTGTGTCCTGCCATGAATTGCATGTGTGACCTTGGACAAGTTATTTAACTTCATTAGGCTTAGTGTTTCTTATCTGTAAAATGAACAAGTCAGACTAGATGACCTCCAAAGTCCTGCCTAGCTCAAAATATGGGATTCTTTTTTTGGTTTTGTTTTGTTTTTAGGCAATTGGGGTTAAGTGACTTGCCCAGGGTCACACAGCTAGTAAGTGTCAAGTGTTTGGTCTGCGATTGAAATCAGGTCCTCCTGACTTCAGGGCCGGTGCTCTATCCACTGCGCCACCTAGCTGCCCCCCAAAATATAGGATTCTAGGATCTTATAGCTTACAGTAATCTTTGAAACACATTTAGATAACACAGAACAAACCTCTTTCCTTCCATTTTAAACAGAAAAAAGGCCCCTTTCCCCCTATTTGTTTATTTCCACGGTATGTTATCCCTTAAGCAATCCAGGTACCATTCAACAAGAAATGAAAGGAACAGGCTCTGACCTTCAAATATATAGTGACAAGAATGTTTAAAAGAAAGGGGGACCAGGTCAGAATTCTGTTGTTCAGGGATGCCTGTTTACAAATTAAAAGGGCAGGGACCTGAATCTCCTCTTGAATGTTTTGCTTTAGGGACTCAGCTGAGGTGGAAAGGGCTTGACAAACCAGGATATTATGACAGAAAGGATCTTGCTCTTCTGACTAGAAAAAGCAAAAGGAAATAGTATTCTGGAGATTACTTCCAGAAGGAAATTTATTATGGCCAGAAAAACCTAGGAGCAGAAGGTCATCTACCAACTGATAGTGATAGTCCTTCCTATATAGCAGAGCATCTAATGATTGCTTCCAGGGGTCTTAGGTTAAATGACAAACAATAGAAATGTTAATACTGCTCTGCACTGTGAGGGTATGGAGGGCAATAGAATGTAATATCCCCTTCCCCAGACTGTGGCCTGGAAGAAAATTACTGGACAGGCTGTTCAAGGAGAACTTCATGATCAAAAATAGCCAAAGCAGGGGCCAATCAACTCAATTAAATTCAACAAACACTGAAAAATGTGCATGGCACTGTGCAAGGTGCTGAAAAGGAAAAAAGAGGAAAAGTGGCATAGTCTTTACCCTTACAGAGCTAATCATCTAATAGAGTCAATAAGATAGGTACACAAATAAATATGATACAGGGTAGGCTGTGGAAATGTGAAGGGCTGCCACAAGAGAATTTGAAGAGTTTTTTGTTGTTGTTTTTTTCAGCTCCACAGCTGAGGGCAAGTGGTAAAAATTACACATTGAGGCAATTCATTAGGATATCTTGTATTTTTCAACATGGAACCAAACTGAAAAGAGGTAGTATTATATATAGTTAACAGCTGACCTCATTACCTTCTAAAATCTATATATTATGAAATCTGCTTTCAAACTGGAAAGGCACCAAGTCGGTAAGAGCTTTAGCTTTAAAATTAGGTTGTTCCAGAAGAGAGCAGAAGGAAGTTCAGAAGAGACAGAGACAAGTGGGCAATATTGTTTCTATCCTGTTAAATTTAGCATATACTTTTAAAAAAGTTAATGTTAACAGAAAATCAGTTTCACATATTATCTCCTTTTTATGTTCTTTGTTTATGTAAATGTTCATGTATGTTGCTGTTTGTAAAGTTCATAATAGAAAAAAATTTTAAAGAAATTAGATGGCTCTGTCTGGTGATAAATTACCATGTGTTAGGAGGCATTTTGTCTACAAGAGGCAGTACCACTCATCAGAGTACAATTCAAGTGTTTCCTGTTAGCTTTCACACGTAAGTGGGCAAAAAGTCAATATAGAGTCACTTCTCATTTTGTTTTTGCTGTGTTAAAAAAAAAAGGCCCTTTGGGTAATTTGTAAAATTTTGGGAATATTTAGCTGGGTGAAATTATCTAAGAAATTAATGATCCAAATCATGGAATAGTTTTGGGGTTTTTTTTTCTATCTATCTTACCTGTCACAGTAACAATAACAGCTATAGACTTCTCAAAATGAGAATTCCAGGAAAGAGGAAAGTTATATTATCCAAGGTGATCACACTTGAACTACATACAGGTTAAGTTCAGAGAATGATAGCCGCATTAAACCTTCTGGGCTTCTTTGTCCAAAGTAAATTATCTTCTGGAAGTAATCTCCTGGACGCTGTTTCTTGTCATCTGCTTCTACAGTAAATGATGAAATCCTTTCCACTTTTGGATCCCAGTTTGTGAAATTCCATCCATCTCCTTTGTGGCCCCAAAACAAAACATTCAAAAATACATGCAAACTTAGATCTATATCCAGGTATCTTTTCATTTATAAATAGACCTTTTGGGGATCTGTCTTTGCTCTTCACCCAGAGTATGTGATCCATACTGTTTTCTCTTTGCTTTCCTGAACCAGAGAAGGAGAAAAACAATATGTATTATGTACCCAAATGCCATACACTACCTACCTCTAAAAATTAGGTTTGAATGTCTGGGGTTCAGTCTGTCTCTTCTTTGTAGTTAAATTATGTTTCATAGAGCAAATACTCTAGCTAAAATTATATTCTCTGTGAAAACCTTTTATGCCTTCAATTCTATGTCTTTGCTCCATTAAATATTGTGTTCCCAATACCCTCAAACTATAATTTTAAGAGTGTTTACCTCAGCTAAATTATAAAAGCTCAGGTTTTCCATGTAGTGCTTAATCTTTGTGATCTGGGACAGAATTTAAAGTGCTGGAATCAGAGCATAGTATCAAAGATTTTGAGTGGGAAGAAACATCAAAGGCCTTCAAATCCAACTCCTTCATTTCACAGATGGGGAAACTAAGGAACAGAGAAACCAAGGGATTTGGCCAAGGTCACATAATTAGTGTTTAAGGGAGGATTCAAACCCAGATCTTCCTGACTCCAACTCAATACTCTGTAGAAACTATACCACCTAGATGCCTCCTCTTCATTGTCTCCAAAGGCTGTTACCTCCTAGATGTATGCGGACAACTGAATCTTCATAGGATCATCAATTTAGAGCTGGAAAGGATCTTAGAGGTCCTTTAGTCATGTGCCCTTGTTTTACAGATCTGGAAGTTTAGATACAAGGAGGTTGAGTAATTTGCCCCAGGGTATGCAGGTAATAGTAAGTGACAAGAACCCAGAGTCAGATTGTAAATCCAGTATTCACTCCATATTTTTACACATTAAAAGTACACCTCTCTGAAATGCACACTGCTTTACTTTTTCACAAAGGGAGGTAAATATAAGTTTCCAGAAACTTTCAGCTACAAAGAAACATTCCATTCTAAAAGTAGGCCTGTGCCTTAGCAGGCAGAATGCCTGTTCCCATTTGGAGAAAGCCCCTGAGAATAATGCTGGAGAGACGGGGGTTTGGAAGGGTGAGGGTTGGATGCACCATCCAAATGAAAGTAATTCAGTGGAAAAAGGAAGGCACAGCTGGCTGGACACTCACTTGACCAGGCATCAGAATAAATATTCTACAAGATGGCAAATGTGGCAGTAGCTCACTGGCTGGTCTCCTTGCCTCAATTCTCTCCCCATTCCAATCCATCTTCCACTCAGTTGTCAAACTGATCTTCCTGAAGAGCGGGTATGACCACGTCATATTCCCCACTCTTCTCACCACCAATCAACAAACTCCCATCCCTCTTGCTTCCAGGATCAAATATAAAATCCTCTGACTTTTAAAGCCTTTCATAACTTGGTCCTTTCAGTCATCTAACTCCCCACCATATACTTTGAGATCCAGTGAGTTAATTCCTTGCTATTTCTCTAGCAAAACATTCCTTCTCCCAACACTGACCATTTTCACTGGCTGTCCCCTATTCCTGGAATTCTTTCCTTCCTCATCTCCACTTCCTGGCTCCCTTCAAGTCTCAGCTAAAGTTTACCTTCTGCAAGAAGCCTTTCCTAGTAGTCCTCTTTAATTTTAATGCCTTCCTCTGAGGCTATCTCCAGTTTATACTTCATATAGCTGGTATGCACTTATGTGTTTGCATGTTAACTCCTTCATTAGACTGTGAATTCCCTGAGAGCCTTCTGCCTTTCTTTGGATCCCCAGAACTTATGTGCCTGGCACATGGCAAGCATTTAAGAAATGCGAGTTGACTTGAAACCCTATTTGTTCCCTCTGTTCTTTAAAACCTCTGCCTGACTCACAGCTCTTTTCTTGCTCCTTGAACTCTCCCTGTCTGGACACTGCTTCCTGGCTCCAGGTCATCTGCCTGGTATGTTACCTCTGAGGCCCTAGCTCTCCCTCTGAATGGCCAATTCTGCCCCTCAGTCCCCTTTCTGAGTGTAGATTCTCTGGCTTTAGGTCTTCTCTGCTTTCCATCTCAGAGAAAAGAGAGCATTGCTGTTCTAAGCAGTTATTGATAGGATTGTTTGGATGACCTTGAGTGGGCAGCCTTCAGTAAGAAATTCATTGTACAATACAGTATGGAGGAAGGGGCATTTGAGACAACCACTTCTCTTGAGGAAAATGAATGTTAGAGAGCTACCTAGGAAAAGCTCATTCAGGGATATCACAGAGATAGGGCCAGCCCCTCACCAAGAAGCTTAAAAATATACATTAGATGTATGCATACAAGTTTATAAGCGTGACCAATTATTTTGAACTCTGTCAAGTTTGGACCCTATGCATTCATACAGTAACTTCCATCTGACCCCAAACCATATCTTTTCCATTGCTCCTCACACTCTGCTAATGCTTTGGTATTGACATATTTCTGATCCAGATTCCACTTCTGGCCTTTGATCCTTCCACTTGGAATTCCATGTCTCTGCTAACTGACTCACAGGGAAACAGGCACTTTTTCTCTGGCCTGGAATGTTCTCCTTCCTCATCTCTATCTACTGATGTCCCTGATTTCCTTTCAGCCCTAGCTAAAATTCTGTGTTCTAAAAGAAGCCTTTCCCAACCCCTCTTAATTCCAGTACCTTTCCCCTTTATTTTTTTTCCTATTTATCCTGTATATCCTATATATCCTGTATAGTTGTTTATATTTATCTGTTTGCTTGATGTCTCCCCCATTATATTATGAGCTCCTTAAGGAGCTCTTTTTTTTTTGTCTCTTTTTGCATCACCAGCACTTATCACACAGTAGGCACTTACTAAATGTTTGTTGACTGATTGTCTGATTAATGTACTGAGGGTAGACCTGTAAATTGATCTAACCATTCTGGAAAGCAATTTGGGGCTACTTCCAAAAAACTTCTAAACTATGCATATCCTCTGACACAGCGATACTACTACTAGGGTTATGCTCCCAAAGAAAGAAGAAAAAGATCCCTATGTTCAAAAATATTAATAGAAGCTGTTCTGTAGTGGTAAAGAATTGGAAACTAAGGGACATCATCTGGAGAAAGACTGAAAAAAATATGATACATGAATGTAATTGAATATCATTGTGCCTTAGTAAATAACAAAAGTGAGTTTCAGAGAAACCTGGGAAGACTTGTATGAATCAATGGAGAGTGAAGGTGAGCAGAACTAGAACAATTTATACAGTATCAACACCACCTTAAAGACATACAGCTTTGAAAGACTTGAGAACTCTGACCAACCCAATGACCAATTAAGATCCTAGAGGTCTGATAAAGAAGCATGCTACCCACCTCCTGACAGAGAGGTCATAAACTGGGATGCAGATGGAGAAATATAATTTTTGGACATAGCCACTGAGGGATTTGTTTTGTTTGACTTTGCATATTTGTTATAAGTGGGAAGAAACAAATATTTTTTCATAAAAAATTAAATTTTAAAAAAGCAAATGAAACATTTCTGAACAGTCATTTCTATCTTCCTAGTCCTTCCCTGAGTGGAGATTGTCATCTGTGTTTTCCCTGATACTCAGCTTACACCTCCTTGGACTGTGCTATGAAAGATCTATCTCCAGCCGCTGTAAAGTCATTGGGAGGTGGGTTGTCATGTGTGAGGAATAAACAGCTAGGCCAGTGGACTTGGATAGTAGAATGGATCCCCAGCCAGAAGCCATTTCTTCTTCTGCCCAGTGTCATGTCCCTCATCATAAGCTTTTTTTCCTAGCTCAGCAATCAGTGCCGGGGGATTCAACCCATTGATATCATACAGACTTGGAAGCCGGGCAAAGAACACTGTGCGTGCTCCAAAGGTGAAGAAGGGGAGTCCATGAACTTAACCAGAATGCCCTAAGGAGGTACTACTTCAGTTTTAAGCATTCTGCTCCCTCCCCTCTTTTATTTTATTTATTTATTTATTTTTATGGCTAGGCAATGGGGTCAAGTGACTTGCCCAGGGTCACACAGCTAGTAAGTGTTAAGTGTCTGAGGCCGGATTTGAATTCAGATCCTCCTGACTCCAAGGCCAGAGCTCTATCCACTGTGCCACCTAGCTGCCCTCCCCTCTTTTCATACACCCTATAGATCATAGATTTAGACATAAAAAAGAGATTTTAGATATCATTTTACAGTTGAGAAATGAAGGGCCACATGATTTCACTGGATCACAGTGACAGATAGATCAGTAGATAGACAAAGGAATGAGCATTTAAATAGTGCTTACTATGTGCCAGGCACTGTGCTAAGCACTTTTGCATCCTCACAACAACTCTGCAAGGTTGGTGCTGTTCTTATCTCCAATTTACATTTGAGGAAATTGAGGTAAACAGAGGTAAATGACTTGCCCAGGGTAACATTGCTAGTAAGTATCTGATACTAGATTTGAACTCAGATCTTCCTGCCTCAGTCCAGTGCTATATCCACTGGGCAACCAGCTGCCTTGAGAGAGTGAGCAAGTGAGCATTTATTAAGTACTTATTATGTGCCATGTACTCCAGACTTGAGGATAAAAATACAAACAAAAAAAGTTCCTTACCTCAAAGAGTTCACATTCTAATGGGAAAATAATATATAGAGAAGAGTCAGAAAGATGGTAAGGGAAGAAAGTGTACTCTCTAGGGACCACGGCAGCTGACAAGGAGAGATGGGGAAGACTGGAGAGCAAGTTGGGCCTCCCTTTGAATGGCTGTCTGGGCTAAAGAATCCCCAATCAGGAGAGCCTCAGACTAGAGGAGTCTTCAGGGTGGTAAATCTCCTGGTGTGCATTGAGAGTTGTATGGGACTCTGAGGCAGCCCATTCCACTCCTCTCATTTTATAGATGATGAAACTGGCCTACAAAGAAAAGTTAAGTGAATACTTGACCAAGGTCATCAGATAGTAAGTGGAAGAGCCAGGATTTCAACTAAGGTCCTTTGACTCCAAACCACCATGCTGTCTTCAGAGAGACTGGATTGATGATGATGATGAGATGATGATGATGATGATGATAACAGTAATACTAATGAGCTAAAATGTACATAGCACTTCAGTTAACAAAGTACTTTCACATACTTCATTTAATTTGATCTGTACAACAGCCCTGTGTGGTAGGTATTGAAAATATTATTATTCCAATTTTAGAAATAAGGAAGCTGAGTATTAGAAAGAAAGTGACTTGCCCAATGTCACACAGCTAATAAAGAAGTGTTTCTCATCTTTGTATCCTCAGAGCCTAGGCATAATATGTTACACATAGTAGGCCCTTAATATATTTTTGCTGAATAGTATAAAACATCTTACAAGGTATGATTTTCATTGCAAAATGTCAAATGGGCTAAAAAACTGTTTTATCTTCTCTGTCATTTTACTTGGATTTTGTCCTTTTTCTTTCCTAGATGAAATGAAGAACTACTTTCCTTATATGTAGAAAGAAGGTGACTGAGCAAAGAAAGAGCCTGTTTCTTCCTTTGCAAAATGAAGAGGCTGGCTTGTAACTTCTAAAATCCCTTCTAGTTTTAAAAATCTATGATTCTAAGAAGCAGATACTCCAAGGAGCAACATCAGGAAGGATCAGAAAGTAGGAAGGATTAGAGGGATTGAGCAGATAATTGATGAAAGGCAGAGGAGGAAATCAATCCTTTTAACAATAGAAAGAAATTGTTCTTTTCCTTTTTTGTCTCTGTTTTCTTCTGCAAAATGGCTAATAGAAATATGTTTTGTATGATGTCACATGTATAATAGATATCAAATTGCTTGCTTTCTCAAGGAGGGGGGAGGAAAGAGGAGAGAATTTGAAATTAAATTTTTAAAAAATGAATGTAAAAATTGTTTTTATATGTAATTGGGGAATATATAACAAGATAAAATATATTTAAAAACAAACAATAATTAAATTTAGATGATAAATAATTATTATGAAAAAATGAAAAGTAAAAAAAAAAAACCAACCCCAAACACTGAGCTCTCTCTGGCTTGCCTAAATGTTCACTATTGTATATTTTATTTTTTTGTTCTGAATTGGGCAGATTGGGTGACTTCACTTAGTGTCAATGGTGAGCCCAATCTTTCTTAAACGATATTTTAAACATTATTCTCTTCTTTATTTTTTTAAACTCAATGATTTTATATTATACTTATTGCCTTTTTTTCTTAGAATTCAGATGCCTACATTTTTCATGAGTTAAAGTTCAAAAAATTAAAACAAAATTAAAAAAAACTAATACCACACCATAATTACTATAGCAAATTAGCAGTTTGAAATGATTCTAAATTTGTCTTTAAATCTCTCTATACCCTGGATAAGATGTAGTAAATTTTCTTAATTACAGTCTGTTGGAAATAATGAAACAGGATGTGTGAGAGAATAAAAGATGTAATGACAGTGACAGAGAGCAAACAATGCTTTAATTACTGGACCTGCATCCTATTGGCCTGGCATTAAATACTTTGTTGTCCAAAAAGGCCCCTTGTCTACCTGACTGAATCAGTAAAGAGGAAAGCTATGGTTCGATTTTAGAAAATCAAATTTTGATGGCTCGTAAGTAACAAGGACTGCAATTAGGCTAAAGAAAATGAATGAAAACTCTTAATGATGATAAAAAATATGCTTCAGTAAACCTAATTAGGATACATGTTTGGCACTGTATTTTCCACTCAAACGTGGCCACTGACTTCCCTCAAAAACATGAGTTTTCATTGCTAAGTAGCAGGGGAAAACAGGCAGAAGTGAATGAATAGCTCTCCTGTTCATTTAAAAGACCTATTGAGCTAGAAAAAAATGATTCATCACTATTCCCTGAGTCTTTCATTTCTGTGCCTTTCTTTGATCATACTATTCTCATTGCTTTAAATGAACACCTATGCCCTCCCCTCCCAAACACACACTTCTGACTGCTGAAATTTTTCTCATCCTTCAAAACTGTCAGACAGTTTAAAAGCTGTCTCTTCCATAAAGATTTACCTGATCTCATCAAAAGAATACAATCCCTCACAGTGTTTACCTATGATACATCACATTTCCCCTATGGTTATCTCTGTTACCATCAAATAATGTAAGAAAACAATCTATTCAATGTTTTAACCAAAATCAGAGACAAATTATTAATACACAAGTATTTTTATTTCAAGAAACATGTAGAAAGACAAGAGTTCTCCTAGCTAATTGGAAAACCCTTCCTGAGCCAAGAAACTTCTGATTTACATTTTATAGTAATCATGAAACAAAAGACCAAATTCCACAGCAAAATAAAGCAAAGATACACTGCTTAAATTTAGAGGGTTTTTTTTAACAAACAGGATGATAGTAATACTAATGCAAGCTCCCCCTAAGAAAAAATTTTTTTCCTGAAACCAACTGCTTCTGCTTTTTAAACTACTTCCTACAATGGTGGGGGGAAAAAAGGGAGGGGGGGACCTTTTAATTGGATTAAAAAAAAAAAAAGACATTCCTACTCTTAGCTTGGTCACCACAAACAAGACAAACTCTTTTCATAGATCTTAGTGGGGAGTTAAGATTATTCCCAGAAACTGATTACTTCTTTTCTTTACTTCAGCCTGTACCAATCCACATAGCCTCTACTGAGACCATATCATCCCCACCACTTACCTGGAGTCTACCCCCGGATATCTCAGCTCTGATAGGTCAGTTTTTGCCTTACCTTGCTGGGCCCTAACTTTGTTTGACCTCCAGCCAAACCTCCATTCCTACCATCCCATATTCCTTCTAACTACCTTTATTCTCCCATTAGAATGTAAGCTACTGGAAGGCTCAAGGACTCATATACTATTTTACTTGCTAGATTTGTAACCCCAGTGCTTAGCAGTCATTGACACATAGTAAGTATGTGTGTATATGTATGTATCTATGTCTCATCTGTTCAAAAAAGTCTAATTAGGTCTTTGATTTAAGTGAAACCAAGGACTTTAGACCAGGACTGGGTCATAATAATATTTAATAATACTTTAGAACACGATGGAAGCCTACTTCACTACTACACCTACTACACTATAATGTCTTCCTAAAACTGTCTTACTCATCTTTTAATTTCCCATTGCTCCTAGCACAGAGATTTGCAGATAACAGGCACTCAATAAACTTTTGCTGAATTAAATTGAGTTAATGTAAAACATAAAAATTTAATTCTAATCTTTTTTGAATGAATTCTGTTCCATGGTATGACAGATTATATGGCAATATCAGTTATAAAACTTAAAGGGTACAATTGAAATTAAATTTTTAGTTTAAAAAATAAAATTTAAAGGACAAAAACAGCTAGTAAAAGTATTCCTGAAGCCTATTCTTTTTTTTAAAAAAAATTATTCATTTTAAACTTAAATACAAAATGAGAAAAAAAAGAATATTGCCATGTACACAGCAGAACATGAAAGAATTCAGCATAAAACAATAAATTTCCATTTCAAACTGTTTACTTTTTTTACCTGTGTAATAAATATTATACATTGTTTTCAAAGCTGCCCAGTTTTTCCTGTACTTCCAAGTTTTCTTTTGTTCTCTGCTGTGCACTTTTTATTTTACTTTTTTCTCCCTCCCCACTCCACCCTAAAGAAGGTTAATTCTTAATACAATTAAACACAAATATATATACTTTTATATATATATATCTATAAACACACATATATTTATACATATATATATACATATTCATATATGTAAGACCACAATATGCATATTTCCATTTGTCAGTTCTCTGGAGGCAGATAGCATCTTTCTTCATAGGTCCAAGTCTTTTCATATTATTCTAAAACAACCAGTTCATCATTTCTTATATCACAGTAGTATTCCATCACAATCATATACCACAACTTGTTTAGACATTGCCCAATTAAAGGGCATCTATCATTTTAGCCAATCTGATAGGGGTAAAATGATATCTCAAAGTTGTTTTAATTTGCATTTCTCTAGTTAATGATTTAGAGCATTTTTCAGGTGTTGAGCTCTGGTCTTTTTATCAGAAAGATTTGGAAGTCCCCTATTTCATTGAATATCCATCTCCTCCCTTGAAAAATCATGCTCATTTTTGCAGGGTAGTTGATCCTTGGCTGAAATCCAAGTTCCTTTGCCTTATTGAATATCATGTGCCACGTCCTTCAGTCTTTTAATGTAGAAGCTGCAAGGTCCTGTGTAATTCTGACTGTGGTTCCATAGTATTTAAATTGTTTCTTTCTGGCTACTTGCAGCACCTTCTCTTTCATCTGGTAATTTTGGAATTTTGCTGTTATATTCCTTGGCATTGTCAATTTGGGATCTCTTTCAGGTGGTGAGTGGTGTATTCTTTCTATAGTTATTTTACCTTCTGGTTGTAGGACTTCCGGGTAGTTTTCCTTTATGATTTCCTGAAATATACTGTCCAGGCTCTTTTTTTCATCATGATTTTCAGGTAGTCCAGTGATTTTTAAATTGTCTCTCCTGGATCGATTTTCCAGGTCAGTTGTTTTACCCATGAGGTATTTTACATTTTCATCTGTTTTTTCATTTTTTTGTTTCTGTTTGACTGATTCTTGCTCTCTCATAGAGTCATTAATTTACATTTTTCCAATTCTAGTTTTTAACAGATTGTTTTCTTCTGTTAGTTTTTGTACTTCCTTCTTCAATTGGCCAATTATATTTTTAAGGGATTTGTTTTCTTCAGTTACTTTTTTTCCAGTTTGCCAATTGTGTTTTATAGGGACTTGTTTTCTTCAGTGTACTTTTTTTCTAATTGGCCAATTGTATTTTTTAAGGACTCTTCTATCTCTCTCATTAGATTTTTTAAATCCTTCTTGAGCTCTTCTAAGAAGGCTTTTTGGGCTTCAGAGCAGTTCATATTCCCTTTTGATGTTGTAGATGTGGGTTTGTTGACAATGTTGTCTTCTTCAGAATTTCTGTCTTGATCTCCACTCTTCTCATAATATGAATCTATGGTATGTTTCTTTTCACTCGTGGTTTCTTTATTCCCTGGCCTTTAAAGAGATCGAGTTCTCCTGCTGGGGAACAGAGGGCACTGACCCAAGCTTCTTGTGTTGGGAGCCTAGGTCTTGGTCACTGACTTTGTGTGCTGGGGACTCTTATGTTGGCAATTGGAGGCTGTAGGGTTCTGGCAGCTTACCTCATGTTGGGCTGGAATCAGCAAGGCTGGAACTTAGGTTGCCTGCTTTTCCTTTCCTTTAGCTTTCTTCAGCTCCTTTTAGATTGTGCTGCAAGGTGTTTATCTGCCTGGGGCCCCTTGCAATGCTGCCTCCCTTGTTTCTGCTAATGCAATGGGAGATTCCTTTCCGGTAGAGTGCCGAGGCACCTGGTGGTTTTCTGAGCTGGTTTCCACTGGTTCCCCCACCCTCACTGAGGCACTCAGAGGTGCAGGTGTTGGTGTTTGCCTGCTCTACCACCTGGGCTTCAGAAACTCATCCTGGTTGACAGTTGGAGGCTACAGGGTTCTGACAGCTTACCTGGTGTTGGGTTGGAATCAGCAAGGCTGGGACTTTAGGAAGGTTCTAGGTTGCTTTCTTTCAGATGAATGCTGCAGGATGCTTACCTGCCTGGGACCCTTTCTAGTACTGCTTCCCTTATTTTTACTGAGGCACTCGGAGACCCGTTTGCTGGGCTGCTATACTGCTGTTTCCCATCTTTTTTCTAGTTCAGCTGTTCCAGGGTTGTTTTTTTTTTTTCTGGGGTGATATTTTCTGGGTTTTCAGAGGTTGATAGGGGAGGGTGAGAGTGACTACCTTTTTACTCCACCATCTTGGCTCCTGGAAGTGGAAGTCCTCCTTTTCATAATTTTCTGGGATTGCTCTTATTTTTTTTCCCTAATTTTTCCTTACCTTTCTTATCTGGTTTTTGAAGTCCTTTTTAAGTTCTTCCAAGAATTCTTTTTGGGCTTGTGAGCATTTGATGAATTGAAAAAGGAGTGGCTTTTTTAGCTCCACTATCTTCCTCTGAAGAGAAACCCAGGTCTTTTCTATCCTCATAGTAGCTATCTATGGTTGGGTTCTTTTTCCTTTGTGTACTCATTTTTATGTTTATTTCATGTTTAGCTTATTATTATGATCAGATTCTAGTCCTGAGGTGTGGGAAATGATGCCCCAGGCATCCTTCGTACTGTTATTTTCTGAGCATCCCACCTCTGGCTCCTCTCTACCCCTAAGCCACAGCCAGGGCCCCCAGCCACACTGTCTCACAAATCCTCTTGCTCCCTGTGGTCCCTCTGGTAGCTGCGAACTTCAGCTGTCCTCTCTGCCCTGGGATTAAAACCAGGGACTCTGCTCTCTTGTAAGTGCCCACAGCCAATAGGGTTCCCACCCCCATACTACACTCATCAGGCATATCCTAGCTCCTTCTTCCCCTTCTTCACCCCACCCCCAGCCACAGCCTGGGATGGTTTCAGGTCAGCACACCTCAATAGTGAAAGATCCTTCAATCTTCTCCTACTGAGCGCTCTGACTCCCACACTGTCTGTGAGGTGAAAGTTCCTGAGAATGAGGCTGCCTACCAACCTAGCTGGTCTAGGCTTGTTTTTTGTTGATTCTGCAAAGTCAGCCTGGAGGTGTTTGGCCTCTTTCCTGAGATCTGGTCATGTAAGAAACAGAAAACATAGATAAAAATTATTTTAAAAAATAAAATAAAGGGAGCAGGTTTTAAATTAGAGATTTCTTCCCATAAACTCCTATCATTATCTTTTAGCTATCTAGAACAGAATGGAAGGTACTCCCAAAAATGTCATAAAGTAAAATAAATATCATCAGTCATACAAATGCTGAAGGGGATATGGAAAAATTGATACTTTTGGTAGAGCTGTAAACTTGTCCAGCCACCCTGGAGAACAATTTGGAACTAGGCACAAAGCGCTATAAAACTGTGCACACCCTCTGATGCAGCAATACTACTACTAGGTCTGTATTCTGAAATGATCAAAGAAAAAGAAGCCATATGTACAAAAATACTTATAGTAGTTCTTTTTGTGGTGGCAAATAATTAGAAACTAAGGGGATGTCCATCACTTGGGGAATGGCTGAACAAGTTGTGATATATGATTGTGATTGAATACTATTGTGCAGTTAAGAAATGATGATGGAGTGGTTTTAGAAAAACCTGGGGGGTGGCAGACCTGACAGAAATTAAAAACAGTTCAGCATCTGACATATCGCCATAGGCCGTCCTACAATACACCTTCCAACAAAACTAGGCTGTCATGAACCCCTAAAGTTCTCATGAGGCTGTCAAAGACAAAAAAGCATGTTAACAGGGCTTGTGGCGGCTCCATGTGTGCAAAATGTGTGCGTGACAGGATCAAGCATGCTTTCCTGATTGAGGAGCAGAAAATTGTTCTGAAGGTGTTGAAGGCACAAGTACAGAGTCAAAAAAGTAAATAAAAAGGATATGCTTTTTGAATAATAGAGAAAATTAAAATGTGGGGAAAAAAAAGAAAAACCTGGGAAAACTTATATGAACTGATGCAAACTGAAGTGAGCAGAATTAGGAGAACATTATACATAACAATATTTTAACAATACTCAACTGTGAAAGTCTGATTAATACAATATCCATGAGAATTCCAAAGGACTCATGATGAAAAATGCTATCTACCTTCATAGAGATAGAATGGTAGAACTCATTGCCTATTAAAGAAAGTGAAAAAAAAATAGGCTTCATTTTTCTTGCTTTTTTTCCTCCCACAACATGGCTAATGTTGAAATATGTTTTTCACAACTTCATATGTATAATGGGTATCATATTTCTTGTCTTCTCAATGACTTAGGGTAGGGGTGGAGGAAGAGAATTTCAAAATATAATAAATATTTTTAAAAATTTTAAATTACTAGTTATAAACTGCCGGCAAGGATGTTAGGTGAAAATTAGGTAAACTGATCTGGCAAGCTACTAATTTCAGCATTTATATAGCCTCTTAAGGTTTGCAAAGTGCTTTACAAATACAGTTATTCCTTCCACATCATGACTTTCCCTGTTGTGGTCTTGATATATCGAAGATCAGCATATGAAATTAAATGGGAATTTTGGGGGAGTTTTGCAAAAGCCACAGACAATACAATAAGGCCAGCAGACAACACAGAAAAAGCTTAGAAACTCAGAAATGCATAAAATATATGTATAGTATTATATAATACCAACATATTTTATTTTTCAATACCATAGTAATTTAGACTTCTCTGATATGGAGGGCCAAAAAATTTTATGTGGATTTTCCAGTTCTGTGCTCCAAACCCCACAATTTGGAAGGGATAACTGTATTATCTCATATCATTACAATAACCCTGGCAAGTAGGCACTACTATGTTCTCATTTTACAGATGTCTTTTCTTTTCAGACCACTTTGACCACCTCTTATTTTCTCCTCAATAGACGACATATACTTTTTTTTTTTACATATGCTTGGCTTAAATAAAAGAGGCCATCCATGTCTAGCTCGCTCTCTCTCTCTCTCTCTCTCTCTCTCTCTCTCTCTCTCTCTCTCCTCTCCAGGTATATACTTCAGATCACCTCAGCATTCCTCATTTACAACAGTCTCAAAGGATGAGATGACCCTTCTACTTGCTATCTCCAAACCCTCAACTTGTGCCTTTGTCATCTTGTCTTTTAAAACATTCTTTTCCTTTACCTAATTTAAAATTTCTCTTCCACTAGCTCCTTCTCTGATGCCTACAAATACCTCCATATCTCATCTATACTTTTAAAAAAAAATCTTCATTTACCATCATACTCCCCCTAGGCTCCTATTCTTCCTCTCTGTTATCTTTTTCACAGCCAACTCTGGGAAAACCTGTCTATACTTGTTGCTTCCACTTTCTCATACTCACTTCTCAACCTTTGCAATGTGGTTTCCCTCCTTACAACTTTACTAAAACTTATTATCTCCGAGGTCACCAGTTATCTCTTTTATTGCTAACTCCAAGGTTCATTTATCAACCTTCATCCTTCTTGACCTGGAGGAAGGTAGGTGCGTGGTAAAGTGCTGGACTTGAAGTCAAGAAAACTGTGTTCAAATCCTACCTCAAACACTTAACAGCTGTGTCTTCACAGACAAGTCACAACTCTGTGAGTTTCAGTTTTTTCATCTATAAATTAGAAATAATAGCACCTACCTTATAGGGCTGTTCTGATCAAATAAGATAATATGTGCAAAATGCTATGTAACCCTTAAAGCTCTATATAAATGCTAGATATTGTAGCAATTATTATTGACCTCTTTGCAGGAGTATTTTAACACTACCTTCCTTCCTTCTGGTTACCCTCTTCTCCTTGAGGTTTTGTGACACTTTTCTCTCAGTCTCTTCTGTAGGATCATTATCTATGTCCTGTCCTCCATTTATGAGTCTATACAAAGATTCTATTCTGGACCTGCTCATCTTTTCTCTATGTTTTGTATCTTGTTAATCTCATCCAGCTCCAGTGGATTAAATCATCTTCTCTATGAAGATCTTCCAACCTACATAACCAGCATTTTGGGAACTCTTTCCTAACTTGCAGGCCTGTGTTTCCAACTGCTTTCTAGAAATCTCCATCTGGATGTCCCATGAACATCTGAAACTAAGTGAATCCATAACCTAACTCTATATTTCCCTAAAAACTCATCTCTCATCCTAATTTCCCTACTTCTTTTGAGAGCACCACTATTCTTCTAGTCATCCAAGTTCACAACCAAATGTCATCCTTTAGTCATCATCCTCACTCACCTTTCATATCCAGTTTCTTTTTTATGGCATTTTATTTTTAAAGGCTTTACTGATATTTTGGGATTTTTGTGGGATTTGGGGTTTTTGGGGGGCAAGGTTGCATTGTAAACATTTATGGATCATCCCCACTCCATGAAAGTTCTCATGTAACAAAACAAAAAGAGCTAAGCAAAACTAACAGTACAATGACCTCATCTGAAAGGGCATACAATATTCTACATCTGTAGCACTCTCACACCTTTCCACTTTTTTTTAATTGGAATAAGTTTATTCTCTCTGCCTTCCACTCCCATCCCATTGGGGGAAAAAGAAATAAAAAACAAATGCTTTGAAATAATTATGCATAGTTAGATAGGACAAATTTCCTTACTGACTATACAACATACAAACACATACATCTATATCTATGTCTGTATCTATCTATCTATCTATCCACCCTAAATCTGTCACCCTTCTGGCAAGAGGTAAATACTAGATTTAATCATTGATCCTCTAGAATCATGAATGGGAATTGTATTAATTATAGTTCTTATACCTTTAAGAACTGTTTGCTTTTATGTTGTTTTTATTGCACAAATTTTTCCCTTGATCTGATCATTTCATTCACCAGCTTACAAAAAAGTATTTTAAATCATTCATTTTGTAATGTTGATGTTATAGTATAAATTTTTCTTCTGGTTATGATCACTTCATTCTTCATTAGTTCATAGAAGTCTCTCCTTATCACACTAAAATCATCTATTTCCTCATTTCTTCTATTACAACTTATTCAATAATTTCTCAGTTGATGGGCATCTTTTTAGTTTCCAGGTTTTTTGCCACCACAAAAAGAGTTACTATCAATATTTTTGTACATATAGGACCTTTTGCTATTTCTTTGATCACTTTGGGATACAGGCTTAGTAATGGGATTTTTGTATATAATTCCAAATTGCTTTCCAGAATAGTCATATCTACTTTCAAAGTCTGTTTATTCTACCTCTTCAACATCTCTCACATTCACATCCATCACCTTCTCTCTTCTCACACCACAACCACCCTAGCTCAGGCTCTCACTACCTTTCATTTAAGCATTTGTAATTACTTCCTACACGATGTCCTTGCATTCAGGTTCTTCCATCTACAATGTGTTCTCTACGAAGCCACCAAACAACAACAACAACAACAACAACAACAACTCTAAGATTTCAAATTGCAAATTGGCAAAAATGACAAAAGATGGAAATACCCTAGGGTGGAGGGGCCACTGGAAGGCAGGCGCACTAATGGATTGTTGATGAAGCTGTGATATGGTACTAAAAATGTGACTAAAATGTCCATACCCAGTTGTCAAAGAATCTGACTGTAAGAAACATATCCCAAAGAGGTCAAGGTTAGAAAGAAATATCTTGTATATACCAAATTATTCATAGCAATGCTGTTTATACTAGGAAAGAAGTGGAAACAAAGTAGTTTTCCATTGATTAGCGAACAGCTAAACAAATTGTGGTAAATAAACATAATGAAATATTATTTGCCTTAAGAAACAATTAATTTTAAGAATTCAGAGATACATTAGGGTACTTATATGAACTGATACAAAATAAAATAAAGCAAGCAAGGAAAATGATATATATATAATGACAATAAAAATAGGAAAGAGCAAATAAAGCAAATAGGAATACTATATATTATAATTAATAACTAAAGTTGGATCAAAAGAGAGTTCAAAATGTGTACACTGCCCTTCTTTGTAGAGAAAAGACTATTGGTGTAGACTATTCATATACTTTAAGTTATTGTCAAGGTATTGTTTGGTTTTGATGAATTGCTTTCTTTTTTCTTTTAAAATCTTTGTTATAGGGTAGTGGAGGGGGATATATTCAGCAATCAATTTTATATAAAAATAAAAGACATCAATAGAAAAAGAAAATACTTACTAAAATAAAATGCATCAGACCCATTTAGAAAGCTCCAATTCATGTCCCATCATTATAAAGACTATGAATATACCATACCTGACTAAATATTACCATGGGGAACCTAGAAATATAAACAGAACACCCTTATACAATGGAATCACAATAAGTCTACCTAGACAGGTCAAATCCATCTTAGAAAACAACAGTTAAATATTTCCTGATTACATTTTATTCTGGGCCACATTCAGGAGTGTTGTGGGCCACATGTGACCTATGGCCATGTGTTCATTACCTCTACTCTACATCAATTCAATTTAACGTTTTCAAACATCACCACTAAATTCCTAAAAAATCTAAGTAGAAAACACACATGCTATAACATTGCAACAAGTCCACTGAGAGATTTCCAACCACTTTGGGCTGAAATGCTAGAAACATAAGATGGAAAAACCTAGTATTACAACTAGGAAAATAACATTCTTTAACAAATTATTTCAAATAAATTGACCACGTCCCCTGCTCAAGGGGTTTTAGTAGGTTCGAATTGCCTATAGGATACAATGTGAACTCTTTTGTTAGGCATTGAAAGCTCTTCACAGTTTGGCTCTAGCTTTTATTTCCAGGCTGATTTTATATCACTGTCCCTGATGCACTGTATTCCCCCCCAAACTGGCACATTTACTATTCTTTATACACAATATTTTATCTTCCTCCTTACTCCTCTGTGTTTTACATAGGCTCTTTCTTAGGCTTGGATTGCTCTTCTTTCCAACTGCTGCTTCTTAGATCCCCCATTTTCTACCAAGACTCAGCTAAAGTTCCACATCTTTCAAGACACTTTCCTAATTCCCCTAGTTCCTCTTCCTCCTCTAATCACTTTGTGTTTCACAGAATTCTAGTTATAGACTGGAAGGAACTTTAGAAATGATATAATAACATTCTTTTTTTTTACAGATGAGGAAACTGAGACCCAGAGGGTAAAGTGACTTGCCCAAGTTTACGCAGATAGGAAGTTTGTTTTGTGTACATCCTATATTTACTTATCTGTAAACATGTAATTAAATATATGAGATATATAACTTTTTTTCAAGAGGCAGCATGGTAGAGTAGAAATACTACTGGGATTGAAGTCAGATGATCTGGGTTTGAGTTGGCTGTCACTTATACCTGTACATTTCAGGTAAATTAACTTCTTGGCCTTGTTTTCCCTATCTGTAAAATGGAAATTGGGGCTCAATGAGTTCTATGAGCCCTTGCAGTTCTAAATCCTATAATCTATAAATATACAAATCTTAAATCTCTTATGGGAGAGGAAGGTCGGGGATTATGCTGGAGAATAAATGATTAACCAGGGAAATTTTCCTGAGGAAATAAGATGGGATTGGGAAGCATAATGCAGTAAATAAAGAATAGGAAGAAACTGCAAAGGGTTATCAGTGCTTTCCCCATCAACTACAGCATCCTACCAAGATGATTATGTTCAAACTGGGGTAATCTTTCATGTCTGGGATACTCAAGGCCTGTGTTGAAGGTAGCAGAAAGGAGAGAAGAATTCAACAGCTGTAACTGTGCCTTGCTAACATCTTCTATTTGCTATTATCTCTTATTAAAATGCAAGTTCCCAGAGAGCAGGGACTGTCTCGCTTTTCTATTTGTATCTCTAATGTTTTGTATATAGTAAGTATATCGTTCAGTCATGTTCAACTCTTCATGACCCCATTGGGGTTTTCTTGGCAAAGATACTGGAGTGGTTTGCCATTTCCTTCTCCAGATCATTTTACAGATGAGGACACAGGCAAACAGGGTGAAGTGACTTGCCTAGGGCCAGCCGGTAAGTGTCTAAGGCTGGATTTGAACTCAGGTAGAAGAGTCTTCCTGACTCCAGGTACCACACTACCCATTGTACCAACTGGCTACTCAGTAGGTGCTCAATACATGCTTTTTCATTCATTCATTTGTTCATCTCTTGGAATTTCAATTGATTTATCATAGTCTCTCTATTTAACACTGTTTAATTAAGTGAAAGTAGATCTCAAGTTGGGGGGGGATGACTAAATGCCCATATCCTTTGACCCAGAAATCCCATTCCTAGGCATAGATCCCAAGAAGGTGAAAGATAGAAAGCTCCCATGTATACCAACATCTTCATGGAAGCACTTTTTGTGGTAGTCAAGAATTGTAAACAAATCAATGGAGAATAGCTAAATAAAATGTAGTACATGCATATGATGTAATATTCCATCATATTACTTGTCATTACATGCATGTAATTATAAGTAAGAAACCATGAACATGAAGAATACAGAGAAATATGAGATGATTTAATTGAACTGGTGTAGAGCGGGACCAACAAAGTGATACATACGATGACTACAGCAATGTAAATAGCAATGTAAAACATGAAAATGTACAATTATAATGACCAAGTTTGGTCATAATGAGTATGTGAGAAACTATACCTCCTTTCTTTCTTCACAGAGGTGGAGGTGGATAACAGAGGGTTGATGACAAAATATTCTACCTCCTCCTGACAGAATGAAGATAGACCTGGGGCAGCTAGGTGGTACAGCGGATAGAGCACCGGCCCTGAAGTCAAGAGGGACCTGAGTTCCTCAGACCAAACCTGATACTTACTAGCTGGATGTGACCCTGGGCAAGTCACTTAACCCCAACTGACTAAAAAAAAATAAAACAAAAATAGAATGAAGATAGACTCAAGATATAAAATGAGACATACATTTTGGGACATGGCCATATTTTCAGAAAGATTTCTTCCCCAGCCCCCTGAATTGTAAGGGCAGGGACATGAAAGAAAAAAAAAATAAAAACAACCAATTCAAAATTATCCCTCCCAATAAAGGAAATGGATGGTATAAAGAATCCAAATCAATCCATCAATAAGCACTCATTTGAATGTTTAGTATGAGATATAGCAGAACAGTAGCTAGTCCAAAAGTCATTTTAAATGTTTTAATTGATACCTCAAACATAACCACATTCAAAAGGTTGCAACTACAACCCAAAGATTTTAATTATACTTTCCCCCAACCAACCCATACTGATATCCATGTCTTTTTCTTGCCCTAAAATTCATCTTTCAAAAAAACAATGTCATCCTCAAAATCTCTCTCTCCTCTTATAGATTTCCTTGAAAAACACTTTCAAAAACAGTCTCCTTCATACACAGTGCATCCTTTTAAAAAAATTGTATTGAAACTTCCAAAAGCATTGTACAGCATTTCATTTTGAATGTATTCTATTTTTGCAGCGGCAATTGTTTTTTCATAATTATATTTGATTTAGTCTCATATTAAAAATAGTTTTCATGCTTTGAACACATAACCAACTCATGGTATAATAGGACTACACTCACTGTCAGACTAATTTTCTTTAAATATTATTTTCATCATGTCATTCTCTAGCTCAAAAATCTTCAATTTCTTTCTATTTGCTTAACTGTCAAATCTAAGTTCCTCTGCCTGGCTCTCAAAGTTCTTCATAATCTCCTTCTATTCTACCTGTTTTAAATTATTTTCCACTACTACCCAATAGGTATGAACCCTTTTTTGCTCCAAGCAGGCCAATCCTGTCAATAATCCCCATATGGTATCTAGATGGCACAGTGGATATTCCCTGTCCACCCCCACCCTGCACTGACCCCAGTACAAAGAATGTAGTCTTCCCCTTAGCCCTCAACACAAGAGATGGTGATGAGAAGGGCAGAAAGGAACAATAGACAACAATAACACAAGGACATTCAAGTAAACATAAACAACCAAATACCGAGAAAAGCTTTATAAACTTGTGAATCTAGAAGGTTCTTTCTACAGCACTGATAATCTGCTGCTGGGGGGGGGGGAGCAGATCTATCTTGTATTCCATCATATTAAAACTCTCTCTCTCTCTCTCTCTCTCTCTCTCTCTCTCTCTCTCTCTCTCTCTCTCTCTCTCTCAGAAAATAAATGCACAAATGAGAAAGAAATGAATTCTGCTTCCAAGGCTTCTGTCTCATTCAGCCACTAAAACACACACTTTTGGTTTTCCACATTAATGTCTCAATCCCCTTCATGCATATATATGTATATACATGCATACAGATGTGTGCATATCTGTGTGTGTGTGTGTGTGTGTGTGTGTGTGTGTATTTAAAGTCTGGCCAACTATTTGCATTGGATGAATGTTCTGCATTTCACAGCAAAATGTCTGTCTATAGATGACAAGCTGGAATCCACCGCACTTAATTTTGTTCCTTATCACATGTGATAGAGTACTGAAGCTGGAGTAAGAAAGACCTGATGTCAAATCCAGCCTTAGACACTTACTAGCTCTGTGACCCTGGGCAAGTGACTTAACCTGTCTGCCCTAGTTTCCTCAACTATAAAAAGGGGATGGGGGGGGCAGAGCCAAGATGGTGGAGTGAAAGCAGTGACTTGCTTGAGCTCCCCTCCAAACCCCTCCAAATACTCATAAAAAATGGCTCTAAACAAATTCTGAAGCAGCAGAACCCACAAAAAGACAGAGTGAAACAAATTTCCAGCCCAAGACAAAACCTCCTCAATCCACGAATGCCAAAGACAACTTACCAGGTCAGTGGGAAAAGTCTGTTTCTGCGGTGCTGAGACAGGAAGGTGGGGTCTCACCTCCATTCCCCAAGAGCTTGGCGGGGGGGGGGGGCAGCTGCTTCCTGAGCTTCCGGCCCATAGACTGAGAGGGAATCCAGTGGTTGATCAGAGAGGGATTGCAGGGATCTCTTTGCCAGTGCTGAGGCAGGAATCTCTTGCTTTGCCCATGTTTGGATCTGGGCCACAGTTCCTGGCAGCGGTGCTGGGGTGAGAAGGAGCACTGGCTTGGTTGAGCTTGTAGTGGCTGTAAAGAGGAACCCCTCCTCACAGTTACAGGACAGAAAGGAGTACTTGTAGTCACAGGCCAGGAAAGGAATAAACACCTCACCCCATACCACACCACCTTGGAAGAACTGAAAATTTACAGGTCCCTACAAGTATCTCTGAAAACAGCTGTACAAGCCTCTGAAGCTTGGGACAATACATTCTCTACATTGGAAGCAGACTCTTACCTTAACAAAGAGTTTGAAACTCAAGTAATTGGCTGGGATCATGAGCAAGCAGCACAAAAAAAGTCAGACTATATTATCTTACTTTGGTGAAAAAGAAGATCAAAATATACAACCAGAAGAAGACAACAAAGTCAAAGCTCCTACATCCAAAGCCTCCAAGAAAAATATGAATCAGTCCCAGGCCTTGGAAGAGCTCAAAAGGGATTTTGAGAAGCAAGTAAGGGAAGTAGAGGAAAAACTGGGAAGAGAAATGAGAGTGATGCAAGAAAATCATGAAAAACAAGTCAACAGCTTGCTAAAGGAGACCCAAAAAAATACTGAAGAAAATAACACCTTAAAAAATAGCCTAACCCAAATGGCAAGAGTCCAAAAAGCCAATGAGGAGAAAAATACCCTAAAAAGAAAAATTGGCCAAATGGAAAAGGAAGTCCAAAAGATTACTGAAGAAAATACTTCCTTAAAAATTAGAATAGAGCAATTGGAAGCTAGTGACTTTATGAGAAATCAAGACACTATAAAACAAATCCAAAAGAATGAAAAATTAGAAAACAATGTGAAATATCTCACTGGAAAAACAACTGACCTGGAAAATAGATCCAGGAGAGAGAATTTAAAAATTATTGGACTATCTGAAAGCCATGATCAAAAAAAGAGCCTAGACATCATCTTTCAAGAAATTATCAAGGAGGACTTCCACTTCCGGGAGCCAAGATGGCGGAGTGAAAAGGTAGTCGCTCTCACTCTCCCCTATCAACCTCTGCAAACCCAGAAAATAACAGCCCAGGAAAAAAAAAAACCCTGGAACACCCGAACTAGAAGAAAGACAAGGAGCAGCAGTGCAGTAGCCCAGCAAACAGATCTCTCAGTGCCTCAGCAAAAACAAGGGGCCCCAGGCAGATAAGTACCCTGCGGCATTCATCTGAAAGGAGGTGAAGAAAACAACCTAAAGGCTTCCTAAAGCCCTGGTCTTGCTGATTCCAACCCAACACCAGGTGAGCTGTAGGAAGCCTCCAATTGTGAAGAGATCCTGAAGCCCAGGTGGTAGAGCAGGCAAACACCAACACCTGGACCTCCAAGTGCCTCAGTGAGGGCGGGAACCGGTGGAAACCAACTCAGAAAACCACGGAGCCTCGGCACTCCACTGCAAAGGAATCTCCCAGTGCATTAGCAGAAACAAGGGAGACAACACTGCAGGGGGCCCCAGGCAGATAAACATCCTGCAGCAGCCATCTAAAAGGAGCTGAAGAAAGCTAAAGGAAAGGAAAAGCAGGCAACCTAGAATTGCCTGAAAGTTCCAGCCTTGCTGATTCCAGCCCAACACAAGGTAAGCTGCCAGAAACCTACAGCCTCCAATTCCCAGCATAAGAGGCCCCAGAACGCAAAGCCAGTGACCAAGACCTAGGCTCCCAACACAAGAAGCTTGGGTCAGTACCCTCTGTTCCCCAGCAGGAGAGCTCAATCTCTTTAAAGGCCAGGGAATAAAGAAACACCATGAGTAAAAAGAAACGTACCATAGATTCATATTATGAGAAGAGTGAAGATCAAGACAGAAATTCTGAAGAGGACAACATTGTCAACAAACCCACATCTGCAACAACAAAAGGGAATATGAACTGGTCTGAAGCCCAAAAAGCCTTCTTAGAAGAGCTCAAGAAGGATTTTAATAGTCAAATGAGAGAGGTAAAGAGTCCTTCAAAAATACAATTGGCCATTGGAAAAAAAATACACTGAAGAAAACAAGTCCCTAAAAAACACAATTGGCCAATTGAAGAAGGAAGGACAAAAACTAACAGAAGAGTACACTGAAGAAAACAAGTCCCTAAAAAACACAATTGGCCAGTTGAAGAAGGAAGTACAAAAACTAACAGAAGAGTATGCTGAAGGAAACAAGTCCCTAAAAAACACAATTGGCCAGTTGAAGAAGGAAGTACAAAAACTAACAGAAGAAAACAATCTGTTAAAAACTAGAATTGGACAAATGGAAACTAATGTCTCTATGAGAGAGCAAGAATCAGTCAAACAGAAACAAAAAAATGAAAAAATAGATGAAAATGTAAAATACCTCATCAGTAAAACAACCGACCTGGAAAATCGACTCAGGAGAGACAATTTAAAAATTATTGGACTACCTGAAAATCATGATGAAAAAAAGAGCCTGGACAGTATCTTTCAGGAAATCATAAAGGAAAACTGCCCAGAAGTCCTAGAACCAGAAGGGAAAATAACCATAGAAAGAATCCACGATCACCACCTGAAAGAGATCCCAAATTGACAATGCCAAGAATATAATAGCAAAATTCCAAAATTACCAGATGAAAGAGAAGGTGCTGCAAGCAGCCAGAAAGAAAATTTAAATATCATGGAACCACAGTCAGGATTACACAGGACCTTGCAGCTTCTACATTAAAAGACGCAGGGCATGGAACATGATATTCCATAAGGCAAAGGAGCTTGGAATGCAGCCAAGGATCAATTACCCAGCAAAAATGAGCATCATTTTTCAAGGGAGGAGGTGGATATTCAACAAAATAGGAGACTTCCAAACTTTCCTGATAAAAAGACCAGAGCTCAACAAAAAATTTGATCTTCAAGTACAGGACTCAAGAAGGACTTAAAAAGGTAAATGGGACAGAAGGATACAATATTGTTAATAAGGGGGGGGCTGTTTAAACCCCTACAAGGGAATATGAGACTTGCAACCCTTGAGAACTGTATTGTTATTACACCTTGTTAAAGGAGTATACATAAAGAGGGTGGATATTAGTTGACTTTGATGTAATGATAAAAAAAAATCTAATCAAGTGGGTTAAATGGATCCAAATAAGTGGATCAATCTGATCTTAGAAAATGTACTGAGAAAGGAGGAGGCAGACAAGGGTAAATTACATTACAGGAAAAGACACAAAATCCTATTACAGCAGAGGGAAAAAGGGGGGAGCATTGTTTGAACCTTACTCTCATCAGATTTGGCTCAAGAAGGGCATAATATAATCAGTTAGGTATAGAAATCTAACTTGCCCTATAGGCAGTAGGAGGGAAAAGGGGAAAGAAAAGGGAGGGGGGAAAGAAGGGAGGGAAGCAGCAGTAAGACTAAAGGGGAAGAAAAGGGAAAGGGATAATAAAAGGGGGAAGGGACTGAAGGAGGCAGTGGTCAAAAGCAAAACACTAGTGAAGGGGAGAAAGGAAAAAGGAGAAAGAAAAGCATAAATGGGGGGAAAGGATGGAGAAAAAGACACAGATAGTAATCATAACTGTGAATGTGAATGGGATGAACTCTCCCATAAAACGGAAATGGATTGCAGAATGGATTAAAAACCATAATCCTACAATATGTTGTTTACAGGAAACACATTTGAAAAAGAGTGACACATACAGGGTAAAGGTAAAAGGCTGGAGCAGAATATATTATGCGTCAGCTGAAGTAAAAAAGCAGGGGTAGCAATCCTGATCTCAGACAAAGCAAAAGCAAAAATAGATCTAATCAAAAGAGATAAGGAAGGAAACTACATCCTGCTAAAAGGCACCATAGACAATGAAGTAATATCATTACTAAATATATATGCACCAAATGGTATAGCATCCAAATTCTTACAGGAGAAGTTCAGGGAGTTACAGGAAGAAATAGACAGCAAAACTATACTAGTGGGGACCTGAACCTCCCCCTCTGCACTAGATAAGTCTAACCACAAAATAAACAAGAAAGAAGTTAAGGAGGTGAATAGAACATTAGAAAAGTTAGGTATGATAGACCTCTGGAGAAAACTGAATGGGGATAGAAAGGAATATACTTTTTTCTCGCAGTACATGGCACATACACAAAAATTGACCATGTACTAGGGCATAAAAACCTCACAATCCAATGCAGAAAGGCAGAAATATTAAATGCATCCTTTTCAGATCATGATGCAATAAAAATTATATGTAATAAAGGGCCATGGAAAGATAGACTAAAAAATAATTGGAAACTAAATAATCTAATCCTAAAAAATGATTGGGTCAAACAACAAATCATAGAAACAATCAATAATTTCATTCAAGAGAATGACAATAATGAGACAACATACCAAAACCTATGGGATGCAGCGAAAGCAGTTCTTAGGGGAAGTTTTATATCTCTAAATGCTTACATAAATAAAATAGAAAAAGAGGAGATTAATGAATTGGGCATACAACTAAAAAAACTAGAAAAAGAACAAATTAAAAATCCTCAACTAAACACCAAATTAGAAATATTGAAAACCAAAGGAAAAATTAAAAAATTGAAATTAAGAAAACTATTGAACTAATAAATAAAACTAAGAGCTGGTTTTATGAAAAAACAATAAAATAGATAAGCCTTTGGTTAATTTAATTAAAAAAAAGAAAGAAGAAAACCAAATTACTAGTATCAAGAATGAAAAGGGAAGCTACCACCAAGAAGAGGAAATTAAAACAATAATTAGGAATTATTTTGCCCAACTATATGCCAACAAATTTGACAATCTTAGTGAAATGGATACATATTTACAAAAATATAAATTGCCCAGATTAACCGAAGAGGAAGTAAAATACTTAAATAACCCCATCTCAGAAAAAGAAATTGAACAAGCCATTGATGAACTCCCTAGGAAAAAATCTCCAGGGCCAGATGGATTTACATGCAATTCTATCAAACATTTAAAGAACAATTAATTCCAATACTATATAGACTATTTGGGAAAATAGGTGAAGAAGGAGTCTTACCAAATTCTTTTTATGATACAAATATGGTGTTGATACCTAAACCAGGAAGAGTCAAAATAGAGAAAGAAAATTATAGACCAATTTCTCTAATGAATATAGATGCAAAAATTTTAAACAAAATACTAGCAAGTAGATTGCAGCAACTTATCACAAGAATAATACACTATGACCAGGTAGGATTTATACCAGGAATGCAGGGTTGGTTCAATATTAGGAAAACTATCAGCATCATTGAGCATATCAACACAAAACCAACAGAAACCACATGATCATCTCAATAGATGCAGAAAAAGCTTTTGATAAAATACAACACCCATTCCTATTAAAAACACTAGAAAGCATAGGTATAAATGGAGTCTTCCTTAAAATAATAAATAGCATATCTAAAACCTTCAGCAAGCATTATATGTAATGGGGACAGGCTAGAAGCATTTCCAATAAGATCGGGGGTGAAACAAGGATGTCCATTATCACCACTGTTATTCAATATTGTACTGGAAACCTTAGCTTTAGCAATAAGAGAAGAAAAAGAAATTGAAGGCATTAGAATAGGCAAAGAAGAAACAAAGCTATCACTCTTTGCAGATGACATGATGATATACTTAGAGAATCCTAGAGAATCAAGTAAAAAACTACTTGAAATAATAAACAACTTTAGCAAAGTTGCAGGCTATAAAATAAACCCACATAAATCATCAGCATTTCTATATATTACCAACAAAGCCCAACAGCAAGAGATAGAAAGAGAAATCCCATTTAAACTTACTGTAGACATTATAAAATATTTAGGAGTCTACCTCCGAAACAAACCCAGGAACTCTATGAACACAATTACAAAACACTTTTCACACAAATAAAATCAGATCTAAATAATTGGAAAAACATCAGTTGCTCATGGGTAGGCCGAGCTAATATAATAAAAATGACAATCCTACCTAAGCTAATTTACTTATTCAGTGCCATACCAATCAAACTACCAAAAATTATTTTATAGAGTTAGAAAAATAATAACAAGATTCATTTGGAAAAACAAAAGGTCCAGAATATCAAAGGAACTAATGAAAAGAAATGCAGGGGAAGGTGGCCTAGCAATTCCAGATCTTAAATTGTATTATAAAGCAGCAATCATCAAAACTGCTTGGTACTGGCTAAGAAATAGGGAGGTGGATCAGTGGAATAGGTTAAATATGCAAGACACAGTAGTCAATGACTATAGTAATCTATTATTTGATAAACCCAAAGACCCCAGCTTCTGGGATAAGAACCCACTCTTTGAAAAAAACTGCTGGGAAAACTGGAAAAGAGTATGGCAGAAACTAGGCATAGACCCAAATCTCACACCATATACCAAAATAAAGTCAAAATGGGTTCATGACTTAGATATAAAGGCTGATACCATAAGTAAACTGGGAGAACAAGGAATAGTTTACCTATCAGATCTATGGAGAACAGAAGAATTCATGACCAAACAGGAGATAGAGAACATTATGAAAAGCAAAATGGATAATTTTGATTACATTAAATTGAAAAGTTTTTGCACAAACAAAGCCAATGCAACTAAGATTAGAAGGAAGGTAGAAAATTGGGAAAGAATTTTTACAACCAGTCTCTCTGATAAAGGCCTCATTTCTAAAATATATAGAGAATTAAGACAAATTTATAAGAACACAAGCCATTCCCCAATTGATAAATGGTCAAAGGATATGAACAGACAGTTCTCAGATGAAGAAATTAAAGCCATCTATAGTCATATGAAAAAATGCTCTAAATCATTATTGATTAGAGAAATGCAAATCAAAACAACTCTGAGGTACCACATCACACCTATCAGATTGGCCAACATGACAAAACAGGAAAATGATAAATGTTGGAGAGATGTGGGAAAATTGGAACACTAATACATTGTTGGTGGAGTTGTGAAATGATCCAACCATTTTGGAGAACAATTTGGAACTATGCCCAAAGGGCTACAAAAATGTGCATACCCTTTGATCCAGCAATAGCACTTCTAGGGCTATATCCCAAAGAGATCAAACAAATGGGAAAAGGACCCACATGTACAAAAATATTCGTAGCAGCTGTTTTTGTGGTGGCAAAGAATTGGAAATTGAGAGGATGCCCATCAATTGGGGAATGGCTGAGCAAGTTGTGGTATATGAATGTAATGGAATACTATTGTGCTATAAGAAATGATGAACAGGCTGACTTCAGAAAAACCTGGAAAGACTTATATGGTCTGATGCTGAGTGAAGTGAGCAGAACCAAGAGGACTTTGTACACAATAACAGCCACGTTATGCAATGACTAAGAATGTTAAACTGAACCCTTCTCAGCATTACGAGGATCTAAGACATCTCCAGAGGCCTCGGATGGAAAATGCTGTCCACATCCAAAGAAAGAAATATGGAAGTCGAATCGCTCTCACTTATTTTTACCTTCAGTTGAGTTTTGTTTCATCTTTCTGATGGTTCCTCCTATTGGTTTTAATTTTTACTTACAACTTCACTAATGTGAAAATATGTTTAATGGGCATGTAAATGTAAAGCCTATGTCAGATTGTGCGCTGTCTTGGGGGGGGAGAAAAAGGGAGAAAAATGTTCAACTCAAAAGCATATGGAAAAAAAAATTAAAAAAAGAAAAAAGAAAAAAAAAGAAATTGTCAAGGAAAACTGCCCTGATATATTAGAACCAGAGGGCAAAATAGAAATTGAAAGAATCCACAGATCTCCTGAAAGAGATCCCCAAAGGAAAACTCCTAGGAATATTATAGCCAAAGTCCAGAGTTCCCTGGTCAAGGAGAAAATGTTACAAGCTGACAGAAAGAAACAATTCAAGTACTGTGGAAACACAATCAGGATAACACAAGATTTAGCAGCTTCCACATTAAAGGATCACAGGGCATGGAATATAATATTCTGGAGGGCAAAGGAGATAGGATTACAACCAAGCATCACCTACCCAGAAAAACTGAGTATAATCCTTCAGGGGAAAAAATTGTCATTCAATGAAATAGAGGACTTTCAAGCATTCCCGATGAAAAGACCAGAGCTGAATAGAAAATCTGATTTTCAAATACAGGACTCAAGTGGAACATGAAGAGGTAAACAGGAAAGAGAAATCATAAGAGACTTATTAAGCTTGAACTGTTTACATTCCTGCATGGAAAGATGATATTTATAACTCATGAGACCTTTGTCAGTATTAGGGTAGTTGGAGGAAAAAAATTATATGTATGTATATATAGATAGATAGAGGGCACAGGGTGAGTTGAAGATTAAGGGGTCTTATCTGGAGAATAAAATTAAGGGATGAGAGAAGATTATACTTGAAGAAGAAGAAAGGGAGAGGTAGAATGGGGTAAATTATCTCACAAAAAAAAAAAGAAAAGTTCTCTTACAGTGGAGGGAAGCATGGAGGTGTGAGAGGGAATGATGAATCTTATTCTCATAGGATTTGGCTTAAGGAGGGAACATACACATTAAATTGGTATGGAAATCTGTCTTACCCTACAGGAAAATAGGGGGAGAGAAGGGACAGACAGCAGGGATGATAGAGAAGAGGGCGGACTGGGAAAGGGTGTAATCAGAAGTAAATACGTTTGAGGAGGGCCAGGGTCAAAAGAAAGAATAGAATAAATGGGGGGGCAGGATAGGATCAAGGGAAATAGTTTTTCACAACATGTCTACTATGGATGGGTTTTGCATAACTGCACATGTACAATCTATATTGAGTTGCTTGCCTTTCAATGAGGGTGGGTGGGGAGGAAAGAGAAAATTTGAAACCTAAAGTTTTAAAAACACGTGTTTAAAAAAATGTTTTCACACACTACTGGGAAATAAGAAATACAGGAAATGGGGTACAGAAGTGAATCCTGCCCTACAGGAAAGTAGAAGGGGAAGGGGATAAGAGAAGGGGAGAGAGATAGAAGAGAGGACAGACTAGAGAAAGGATATTCAGAATGCATCCATCTTGGGTGGGGGGAAAGGTGAGATGGGGTGAAAATTTGGAACTCAAAAACTTATGGAAGTGAATGTTGAAAATTAAAAATAAATAATTTTTAAAAAAAAACTGTAAAAAGGGGATCATAATAGCACCTACCTGGCAGTGTTGTTGTGAGGATCAAATGAGATAACATTTGTAAAGCGCAGTTCCTGGCACATAGTAGGTGCTTAATAAATGCTTATTTCCCTCCCTCCCCCATCTGTACTTTAATCTATATTTATAATCCTTATGTCACAGGTGCTTACAACATGAAGGCCCCAGGTTCACTTTGGGACATTTTTCATATTTCTGATTCATAGGCCCATACCAGAAAATCTGGGGAAATCCCTACTGGAGACCTAGTATGTTGCCAGCAACTTCCTTGCAAATAATTTGTTCACAAAATCAGCAAAGGGAAAACTTACTAGTTAAAAAAAAAAGATTCATAATGGAGCTCAGAAAATAGGTATACCCTATCATATCGTACAGGTAACCAATCACATGTGGTTTACTATGAGAATTGGTTTCACTTAACTGTTTTTTGTTTGTTTGTTTCAAGGCAATGGTACGCTAGTAAATGTCAAATAACTTGCTTTCAAAAAAAAGTATACAGGGTACACTGCATTGTTATCATTTTCTCCATCACTTTTTTATTTGCTTTTTGGCCTTGTCTTTCATTTTGTTTTCTAATTAATTTGTTTTTTGATAGCAAAAGAATCTTCCATCTCCTCCCTCCCATCCCTCCTACCACTCCCCTAATTGAGAATGAAAGAAAAATAAAACTTCTATTACAAACATGTATAGTCAAGCAAAATAAATTTCTACATTGACCATGACACAAATATGTCTACATAGATATCTATAAACCTGTACATACATATGTTTATATATACATATATGTATATATTTATGTATATGTATGGCTCATTGTGCACTCTGATTCTTTCATCTTCCTATCAAAAGGTGGGTAATGTTTCATCATTTGGAATTGTGGTTGGTCATTACACAGATCAGAGCTCCTAAGTCTTTCAAAGTTGTTTATGTTTACAATATTTTTGTCATTGCATAAATCGCTTTCCTGGTTCTGTTCCTTTCATTCAGCATCAATTCATACAAGTCTTCCCAGGTTTCTCTGAAAATATCCCCGTGATCATTTCTTATAGCACAGAAGTATTCCATCAATTTATATACCATAATTTGTTCAGCTATTGCCTTTGATGGGCAATGCCTCAAATTCTAATTATTTGCCACCTCAAATTTATAACTAAATATTTTTGTAGATCCTTAGTTAGTTTTGTTTAGGAGTAATTCCTCCCTTATTCTTGTTGTCATTCAGTCATGTCCTACTCTTGGTGACCTTGTGGACCATATCATGACAATTGTGTCCATGGAGTTTTCTTGGCAATGATACTGTTGTGGTTTGCCATTTCCTTCTCTAGTGTCCCTTATTTTACTCTCCCTCTAATTCTCCTTTCTCCCTTTTCCCCTTTCCCTCCTATTTCCCTACTGAGTGAAATGTATTTGTGTATCCAACTGTATACGTTGCCTGTTACCTACTCCCCCACTCCCTTTTCCTTGCTTGTATGAATTTCCACTTGCACTCCCTGATTATGTGAGATAATTTTCCCTTTTCTTTCCCTTCTCTCATTCCAGTCTATTTCTCTTCCTCTCCCCTTCTGCTTTTCTTTTAAGTTCAGTAAAATATAACAGAACTACTCCCAAGCCTTCTGTCTAATCATACTCACTCTGATGATGAGAGAATTCAAAGGGACTCATGCAGTCATCTCCAATACCAGCAGGAATAGACTAGGTACCACTGGAGATTTCTTCAGAGTCCAACCCCGCCCTTGTCTGGTGAGTACTAGGCCCTTCTCCCTGCTCCAATACCCAAGCTCCCACCTTGGTCAAACTCACCATTCTTTGTGAGGAAAACTCTGGGGCCCTCCAAAGATCCAATTCATCTCAAGTCTCTCTGGCAAGGATATACTTTTCGCATGCTCTGTTCCCCTAACCAACTGCTCTTCCTGCCTGCTCTGTCAGATCCCACCTTAGACCATGACAAATATGACAGATCATATCAGCCTATAAGGGTGGCTGCTAAATCACATCTGACTGGGGCTCCTTGGTACTTGTATTTTTTTTCCTTTCTGGATGCTTGCAGTACTTTTTCTCTGACCTGGAAACTCTGGATTATATATGAAAAATAAAGGAGCAGGTAGGTGGTACAGTGAATAGAGCACCAGCCCTGGAGTCAGGAGGACCTGTCAAATCTGGTCTCAGACACTTATTAGCTGTGTGACCCTGAGCAAGTCACTTAACCTTGATTGCCTCAAAAAAAAATAGGGAACTACATAAATGCTAGCTATTGTTTCTTAATAATAATAATAAATTATTACTGTGTGCTAGGCTATACAGGTAGGAAGAAGCAGAGGTAGCACTGGTCTAGATCCTCCAAATCCAAATCTTTTCTACTAAGCCATACTGTTTCCAACTTTTACTTATTCTAACTTTTACTTATTTACTTTATTTATTCTGGTTTACTTCTTCAAAGATCCAACTCAAGTCCCAACTCTTCTATGAAGCCTTTCCTGAAAGATCTAGACCTTCCCTGAGACCTCTAGCCGTCATTGTTCTCCTTTCAACTCTTTCAATCTGAAACTTATTTAGAACCCAATTTTGTTTCCTATTGTTGTTTCTTGTGGCTCCTCAACTAAATTTTAAGCTGCTTGAAGACAGGAACCAGTTCTATCTCTCTACCCTATGTATCCTTCATAGTACATAAATGCTGAGTACTTGACACCTGCTCAAAAAGTAGGTATCAGAAGGATTAATTGATCCTTAGACAGTACGTAATCCTAAGGATATGCAGTATTGAGTATCAGACAAGGTACAAATAAACTTTCAGTGTGACCAAAGTTTACTGCTCTACATAAATCACTGTAGCATACAACTATGAAAATTTAAAAGGTACAAAACACTAAGTGAAAAAGGGAATAAAATCACTGCATTGCTTCTCAGCACCCAGCACCCACAACCCCAAGCAAATAGTATCTGACTGTAATCAATTTTTCTAAATGGCCAAGAAAATTAGGGCAGGGGGCCCAGGCAACTGTATAAGACCTGCCACAATATCCCAGGATTCCTAGTGGGGAAGAGATTTTATTCACAGATTCACAGAATTTCAGAGATGGTGGGATCTCAGGGACCACCTAGTTCAATGCATGTCTTGACAAGAAAGGGTTATCCTGCCTTCACTTAAAGACAGACTAGGTGAGGAAACTCTAGACCTCCTCCAGGCAGAGCATTCCACTTTTAGATAGTTGTAATTGTTAGGATGTTTGTCATAGGCTGAAGCCTAAATTTACTAGTTCTGGGTGACCCTAGGCAAGTCACTTAACCCTGTTTGCTTCAGTTTCCTCATGAGCTGTAGAAGGAAATAGCAAACCACTCCAGTATCTTTGCCAAGAAAAGTTCACATAGGGTTACAAAGTCAGACAGGCTGAAACAACTGAACATAAGCGCTGTGCTAAGCACTGGGGATACAAAGAAAGGTTAAAGATAGCTCCTGCTCCCTAGGAGCTTATAGTTAAATGAATGAGGGGAGACAGCATGAAATCCAAGATATACCTTTCAACAATACACAGGATAAATTGGAGACAATCAATTGGGAGAAAGCACTAGCAGTAAAATGGATCAGGAAAGACTGCTTGTAGATGGTGGGATTTCAGCTGGAACTTTTAAGAAGCCAGGCGGCTAGGATGAGGAAGCAAAGATTTCCTGGCATGAGGACCAGCCTGTGAAAATGCCCGGAGTCTGGAGATGGCCTGTCTTGCGCTAGGGAGAAACAGCAGGGAGGCCGGCGTTGCTGCATCTCAGAGTGGTTTGGGGGGTGAATCGGCTGTAACAAGATTACAAAGGAAGGAAGGGGCCTGGATATAAATGGCTTGAGAAGCCATGGTCAAAGCCATTACAGAATAGAGTATCCAAGTAGGGCTTCGGGGTCGGGTTTATACCGGTCTGGAACACCTCCAGGACTGTCCCAGACATTATGTAACAGATTTACCTTAGGGACAGACATTTAAAACGGGCCAGTCACATTCTGCACACAGAGACACAAAGGGGGGGGAAAAAAGGGAAACGTTTTAAACTGGGCGGCCTTTGCTTTTGAAGTCTTCCCAATAATAGCATCGCGGCAGCAGGAACCGGCCTGACCCCCCGAGAAGGCCGCGTACAACAACTGCAGCACTGGCCTGGCTCAGAGACTGTAAGGCATTGGCAACAGATAAGGAAGGGGATTGGTCGGGGGCTTCTCTCCTGAACTCGCGGATCGGATCTTCTTTTTCCTCCTTCTCCCTCACCGCCCCCCGCCCCCAGGACGAGGTCCCGCCCCTTCTTCCCCGCCTCCCCACCCCCACACACACCCCCGCCAGGCCGGTAGCCTAGGGTCCCGCCGCCCCCGAGCGCTGGGGGCCAGCGCAGTCCCCGGGGCCGCAGCGCGCACGCCCAGGCCTGGCTGGAGGGCTCCGCCCCCACGTAGGGTCAGTGCGGGGACGAGGTCCTGGGACAGTCATTGCCCTGGAATGACTCCGCCGCCGTGGCGGGTGATGGGCGGTGGGGGGAGTGGGGTCGCCAGGGACGGGGAGGGAGGGGGGAGAGAGGGAGGGCGCGTGCTGCCGAAGCCCCGCCCCGTCGCCAGATGCGGGAGCAGCAGGTGGGAGCTGATTGGCGGTCACCGAGGCGGAATGAATGGGGTGACCGCGGGAGCTTGGTGCGGCGCGGGTAAGGATGAGAGGGGCGGGAGATAGGAGGCCCAGGAAAATAACGAGGGTGGAGTAAGGGGGAAGGAAGGGACGTGGCGCGAGAAGGGTGCGAGGAGGCGCGAGGAGGCTAGAGGCTCCTCCCCTACCGAGTCAGGGGAGGCTGGCGCGCCTGCGCGGCGGGCGGGTAACGGTTTAACGGTCTCCACCCCCGGCTGGTTTTGAGAGGGGCCGGGCAGACGGAGAGAAGGGAAAGAGAGAGGGCTCCTTGTTCTTCCTGGGCGGCTTTGGGATCCTGTGACTTCTAGCAGGGCGTCCGGAGCAGCAAGAAGATCGGACGCCCCCCCTCCAAAAAAAACCCACCACAAAACCCAACAAAAACCAAGCAAAAATAAACCCAAACCCTTAATTCCCGGGGCAGAGAGGCTGCTGGGATTTCTGTGCCCCTGGGATGAGTGGGAAATGCCCGCCACACAGTAGGGGCTCGTTTAGCTCATGAACGCTTATTTAACTAACAGTCTTGCCCCACAGTTCTCAGGGGTTCACCTTTTCTTTACCAGAAATCTCGGTGGGACGAAGCTATGAAAGCGCGCTTGGCTGTTTGACATCAAGAAGGCCACTGAACTTATATGATCGGTCAGTTCCTATCTGTAAAGTGGTGATATACCCGCAGTACCTACCTCAAACAACACGCATTTATAATTAAGCATAAAACGACGAACTTGGAGTCTGGAAGATCTGAATTAAAATCCCGCCTGAGGAACCCCCCACCCCTCCCCAACTGTGTGACCTTGGGCAAGTCGCTTAACCTTCCACCCTCAGCTTCCTCATCTGTAAACTAAAGAAGTTCAGTATGAAAGGCTTATTAACCTTGTGTAGGTGTCATGGACCCCTTTGAAAATCTGATGAAACCTAACCACTCTCATAAAATCAAGTACATAGGATTTCAAAAGAAATCAAATCTATTCAAATTCACTTATGGTAAGGAGTCTTATGCTAGGCCCTGGAGTTGAAAAGACAAGTAAGTCTTCACTCCCGAAGAGTTTTGCATTTTCCTGGGAAGGATATGACACATGCACGGGGTGTGATTATCTTTGTATATGGTGTGAACCGCTGATTTATACCTAGTTTATGCCATAATAATTTACAGTTTTATGAATAGTTTTGGCTAAACAGAGTACCCCAATAGCTGGGATCTTTGAGTTTATCAAACATTAGGTTTACTGTGCCCATTTTCTTCTGTATGTTGTGCGCCTAATTCCACTGATCAGTCCCTCCAGTACAAAATTGTTTTAATGATTACAGCTTTGTTGTATAATCTGAGGTCTGGTAGTACTAGGCCCTCTTCCCATTTTTTTTAATTGATATTTTTGACCTTTTGTCCTGTAGATGAATTTTGTTATTTGGTAGTTTGATAGACACAGCATTAGTATATTGTATAGTATAATGTAAAGTAAATACAAAGTAAATACAAAGTAACAATTCCAGAGGCACTAAGAATTGGAAGTCAGGAAGGGTTTCAATGGCAGACTCCTGGAACTGCCCTTAAGGAGTTCCAAGAGCTAGGGATTCTAACCTCACCAGGTTATCATCAGGATCAAAGAAGATAATTTATGTAAATCAATTGACAGACTTATACAAATATGAACTATTATTAGAGCCCTTCCTTGTTCTGAAATTAGGAGTGTCCCAGAAAATCACAAATGAATCATTGCCATAACCAGGGCCCCAAACTGTCAATTACGAGATGGGTCAACCTTCTTGAGAGTTTTTTAAAATTCAGTTTTCAGTTCCAAATTCTGCACACACACCCAAGCATTGAGAAGGCTAAGAAGAACAAAATCCATTACAAATATGTATAGTTATGCAAAACAAATTCTCATATTAGTCATGTCCCAAAAAAGTGGGGGGAAAAGAAAAAAGAAAATATGCTTCAATTTGTATAGAGTCCATCAGTGCTCTATTTGGTTTTGGATTTTTTGTTTTTGGCTAGGCAGTGGGGTTAAGTGACTTGCCCAGGGTCAAACAGGTAGTAAGTGTCAAGTATCTGAGGTCATATTTGAACTCAGGTCCTCCTGACTCAAGGGCAGGTGCTCTGTGCACAGTGCCACCTACCTGCCCATCAGTGCTCTATTTGGAGGTAGATATCGTAAGTCCTTAAGAACTGTAGCTGGTCATTATGTTGATCAGAGTAAGTCTTTCAAAATTGATTATCTTTACAATATTGCTGTTGTATAAATTGTTCTCCTGATTCTGTGCACTTCATTTTACATCTATTCATATAAGTCTTCCCAGGTTTTTCAGAGGCAGCTAGGTAGAACAGTGGAGAGAGTACTGGGGCCCTTGATTCAAGAAGGCCTAAGTTCAAATGTGACATCACGCACAAGCTGTGTGACTCTGGATGAGTTATTTAACCTTGGTTTGCTACAGTTTCCTCAACTGTAAAATAGGGATAATAGCACCTACTTTGATGTTTGTAAAGCTTTTTAAGCACAATGCTTAGCACAAAGTAGACCATATATAAATGCTTATTGGCTTCCTTCCCCCTTTCTGAAATCATCCCTTTCATTATTTCTTAAAGCAAACTAGTATTCCATCACATACATGTACCATAATGTATTCATCTAGTCCCCAACTGCCAGGCACCCCTCTTAGTTTGCCCAGGAAAAGAGATGCTATAAATATTTTTGTACATATGGGTCTTCTTTCTTTGATCTCTTTGGGGCATAGACCTAGTAGAGGTATTGCTGGGTCAAACTGGGTGCACTGTTTAGTAAGGTTTTTAAGCCTAGTTATACATTGCTTCCCAGAATGGTTGAACTAGTTCACAGTGCATAAATGTACTTGTTTTCCCAGTGTCCCCAGCATTTGTCATTTCCCTTTTGTTATCTAATTTGTTGTGATATCACCTATTTATATCTATATCATATAACCATTTTGAATTTATCTTTGTGTATGGGGTGAGATGTTAATCTATAGCCGGTTCTGCACCCCTGATCTGTATCTAGTTTCTGCCAGAATAATTTACAGTTTTCCCAATAGTTTTAGTCACCTACTGAGTTTTTGCCTCAAAAAAGCTGGGATCTTTGGGTTTATCAAACATTAGATTATTGTGCTCATTTTCTTCTGTATATTGTATGTATTTCACCAATCAATCTCTCAATTTCTTATACAATACTAAATTGTTTTGCTGATTATAGCTTTGCAGTATAGTTTGAGATCTAGTACTGATAGGCCCCCTTCCTTCCCTTTTTTTTTTCAGATTCCCTTGATATTTTTGACCTTTTGTTCCTCTAGATGATTTTGCTATTTTTCCTAGCTCTATAAAAATAATTCTTTGGTTTGTCATTTTTACAATATTGGCTCAGCCTACTCATGAGCAATCAATATTTATGCAATTATTTAGATCTTCCATTATTTGTATGAAGAGTGTAATTGTGTTCATATAGTTTCTATGATTGTCTTGGCAGGTAGACTCCCAAGTATTTATAAGGTTCATAATTATTCTAAATGGAATTTCCCTTTTTCTATCACTTTCTGCTGGATTTTGTAGGTATTATGCACAAATTCTGATAATTTGTGTAATTTTATTTTATATGCTGTAACTTTGCTGATGTTAATTGTTTTGGTTTTTCAGTTGATTCTCTGGGGTTCTCTAAGCCAGGGGTATCAAACATGCAATCCAAAGGCAGCATGCTTCCCACAACAGTCCTGAGTGTGATATGAACCAGATTAAAATGTAATTGGGGAATATTTAATAAAATAAACAGATAAGATAATAAAAAGATAAGGTGATAATAAGATATAGATAATATTACTTTTTAAAACTAAGTCAGGGAACCATATAGATTAGTGGCCCCCATTTCAATTTGAGTTGGACACCATTGTTCTAAGTAAAACATCATGTCATCTTCAAAAAGTGATAGTTTTGTTTCCTCTTTGCTTATGTTTATACTTTCGATTTCTTTTTCTTGCTTTATTACTATAGCTCACATTTCTAGTGCAATACTCAATAGTAATGATGCTATTATTGTGGATCTCCTGGCCTCACCCTTGATCTCAGTGGAAAGGCTTATATATAAGATAACCCCGTTACAGATCATGTTTACTCTTGGGTTTAGTTAGATACTACTTATAATTTTAAGGAAAGCTCTATTTATTCCTATGCTTTCTAACAGGAAAAGGTGTTTTACTTTGTCAAAAACTTTTTCTGCATCTATTGAAATAAACACACAATTTTTGTTGGTTTTGGTATATGTCAATTATACCTAATATTGAACCAACCCTGCAGCCTAGTCATAGTGTATGATCTTTGTGATATGTTGCTATAATCTTGTTATTATTTTACTTAAATTTTTTGCATCAGTAATCATTAGGGAAATTGATCTGTAGTTTTCTTTCTTTGTTTTGACTCTCCCTAGTTTAGGTAATAAGGCCGTATTTGTGACATAGAAGGAATTTGATAGGACTCCTTAATTTTTTAAAATAACTGGTATTGGTATTAGAATTTGGTATTGGAATTTCCTGTTGTTTAAATGTTTGGTAGATTTCACTTGTAGTGGTTCTGTGTTTTTCCCCTTTTTGGGAATTCATTTATGAGCTTATTCAGTTTCTTTTTCCAAGATAGGGTTATTTAAGTATTCCATTTACACTTCTGTTGATATGAGCAATTTATATTTTTGTAAATATTCATCCATTTCGTTTGTATTCCCAGATTTCTTTGCATATGGTTTGGCAAAATAGCTCCTACTAATTGTTTTTGTTTCTTCTTCATTGCTTGTAAATTTATTTTTTTTCATTTTTATACTGGTAATTTTGTTTTCTTCTTTCTTTTCCTTAGTCAAATTATCTAATGCTTATCTATTTTTTTTAAAAGCTCCTACTTTTAGTAATTCAGTTTTTAATTTTCAATTTTGTTCATCTCTCCTTTGGTTTTCAGGATATCTATTTTGGTGTTTAATGGGGGGGTTAATTTGCTGATTTTCTGGTTTATTTTTTCAGTTGCACATCTAGTTTGTTGATTTATTCTCTCTCTTATTGATTAAATAGTTTAGAGATATTATTTTTCTCCTAGTTACTGTGTTAGCTGTCTCATTTGACCTGCACCACAACCCTAGGAGGCAAGTACTGTTATTATCCCCATTTTATAGATGAGGAAACTGAGGCAAACAGAAGTTAAGTGGCTTGCCCAGGGTCAAATAGCTAGTAAGTGTCTGAGCTAGGATTTGAACTCAGGTCTTCCTGACTCCAAGCTCCTTAATATTTACATTAATTGTCTATGGTACCTTTTAGCAAAATGTAATTTCCTTCATCTCTTTTAATTTGTTCAATATTTGCTTTTGCTCGATACCTCGGCCTCTTACTTCAGCTGAAGTGTAATAGATTCTGATCTAGCCCTTTATTTTTACTCTGTATTTTTCTGTTTCAAGTGTATTTCTTGTTTGTTTGTTTTTACGAGTCACTTGCCCAGGATCACACAACTAGTAAGTGTCAAGTGTCTGGTCTGAGACAGAATTTGAACTCAGGTCCTCTTAACTCCAGGGCCAGTGCTCTATCCACATTGCCACCTAGCTGCCCCTCAAGTGTATTTCTTGTAAACAATATATTTTTGGATTCTAGTTTCTAATCCATTCTACTATCCTTTTCTGTTTTATGAGTGAGTTCATATCTTTATTCCATTCATATTCAGAGTTATGATTGCTAACTGTATATTTTCCTCCATCCCATTCTCTTATACCTGTTCTTTATCTCCTGTCCCATCTTTAAGGGTCTATTTTGCTTCTGATTAATGCCTCTTTTAACCTACCCTCCCTCTTATCCTCTCCCTTTTCACTTAATCCCTCTTCTTCCTTTAACCTACTGGGTAAGGTGTAATTCTCTACCCAACTATGTGTATATTCATTCTTCCCTTTTAACCAATCCAGATGAGAATAAGGTTCAGATGTAATCAGCTAAAATCACCTTTGCACACTCCACTTCTGTGAAGTAATTTTCCCCTTTCTTCTTCTCCCTTCCCCCTTTTTCCAGTGCATTCCTTTTCCCCACTCATTCCATTCTTTTGAGATGATCAAAACACAACAGAATCACACCCAGGCTTTTTGTATAATTAGACCTCTGTGACCCCTGGTGATGATAAACTTCTGAGGGGCTATATGTAGTATTTCCCCAGATAAGAAGGTAAACAGACAAATTGTTATCAGGAGGCAGATTCAAAATGGTGGCGTCATAGGAAGCAATGCAGTGAACTCTTCTTCACAAACTCCTTTTAGCAAGCAGATCTAGAAAATGCACCAGACTGAATTATGATGGGGAATCTAGAAAAACTCACAGTGCATCCTTTGTTGGGCCCAACTTGGCATAAGGAGACATATAGGGAAGTCTGTGGTCACTAGAGACCAGTCATGGTCAGAATTATGCTACATGTGGAGCACTCCAGTGCCTGGGGAGAGGCTGTATATAAGGGAAAGAATAGGTCTTAGACCCATACCAGGACACCCCACCCTGCCCCAGACCCCCACTGGGGCACTGCAACTGGGACAAGTGCCAACTGGTAGCTTTGTCAACCACTATCCAGTCCCTCATCACAGATTTACAGTGGAGTAAGGAGACCCAGTCGGGGGAAGCCCTGTATAGAAAAAGGAGAAAGGATACAGACAAAGGAGAAAGTTCAGAAGCCAGTAGAAACAGCAGCAACAGCAGGCACTAGTAGTGTGTCTCAGACCTCAGGCAGAAAGCAGGGTCTTTTAACATCTAGCTCAATCTGCAGGGGAATAACCAGGACAGGAATCCTAGACCAAAAGGAGCCTAAAATGCTGTTGCTCTGAGACAACAGAGCCTTTCAGGTGGCGGATAGGGGCAGAGTCCAGCAGTAGTCTTGTTAAGACTGAAACCCAGGTCAAGAACTTGCAGAGCTCAGACCAAGGAGGCATCATTCAGACTTTGTACTGGATCAGACCACTTTGGAAACACTAAAAGCTTGTAGGTCCTCAGCCTGTCCCTGAGACCCTGGAATAACATAACCCCAAGAAAGCAGCAACAGAATGAGCCCAGACTTCCCCCTCCAGAAGTTCCACAGCCTGGCTCTTACATTAAATCCAAAGTCAGGAAGAATGAGCAAACAAACAAAAGAACCCCACCATAAGGACTTGTTGACAACGTTCTCTTCCAGTATATTCTCTCCTATCTGATTTTTTATGACAACACTATCTTGATTCTCTTTTCCACTTGTTTCACACCCCCCCGGGTCTCTTCTGCTGAATCTTCTGACTACCCCCCCAACTTTCCCTTCCTTTTATCACCCCCTTCCTCTTATCCCTTTCCCTTCCTATTTTCCTGTAGGATAAAATAGATTTCTATGCGTAATTGCATGTGTATGTTATTATGTCTTTGAGCCAAGTCTAATGAGAGTAATATTCTCACCCTCCTTTACCTCTGCCTTCTTCCCCTCCTTTGTAAAAGCCTTTTCTTGCCTATTTTATGAGATAATTTACCCCATTTAACCTCTCCCTTTCTCTTTCTCCCAGTACATTCCCCTCTCTTATCCCTTAATTTTATTTTTTAGATCTCATCCCTTCATATTCAACTCATACCTGTGCCCTCTGTCTATATATACTCTTAACTACCTTAATAATGAGAAAGGTCTTATGAGTTACAAATATTGTCTTCCCATATAGGAATGTAAACAGCTTAACCTCATTATGTCCCTTACGATTTCCCTTTCCTGTTTACCTTTTTATACTTCTTTTTGAGTCTTTTATTTGACAGTCAAATTTTTTACTCAGCTCAGGTCTTTTCATCAAGAATGCATGAAATTCCTCTATTTCATTGAATATTGACTTTCCTCCTGAAGGATTATACTCAGTTTTACTGGGTAGGTGATTCTTGGTTGTAATCCTGGATCTTTTGCCCTCCGGAACATCATATTCTAAGCCCTCCAATCCTTTAATGTAGAAGCTGCTAAATCTTGTGCTGTCCTGTCTGTGGCTCCATGATACTTGAATTGTTTCTTTCTGGCTGCTTGCAACTTTTTCACCTTGACCTGGGAACGCTGGAATTTGGCTATAATATTCCTGGCAGTTTTCATTTTGGGATCTCTTTCAGGAGGTGATGGGTGGATTCTTTCATTTCTATTTTACCCTCTGGTTCTAGAATGTCAGGGCAGTTTTCCTTGATAATTTCTTGAAAGATGATGTCTCAGTTCTTTTTTTTGATAATGGCTTTTAGGTAGTGCAATAATTTTTATATTATTTCTTCCTGGATCTATTTTTCAAGTCAGTTGTTTTTCCAGTGAGATATTTCACACTGTCTTCTATTTTTTCATTCTTTTGGTTTTGTTCAATTGTTTTTTGATTTCTCATAAAGTCATTAGCTTCCATTTGCTCCATTCTGATTTTTTAAGGAATTATTTTCTTCAGTGAGCTTTTGGACCTCCTTTTCATTTGGCCAATTCTGCTTTTTAAGTTGTTATTTTCCTCAGTATTTTTTGTGTCTCCTTTACCAAGTTGTTGACTCGTTTTTCATTATTTTCTTGCATTTTCTTGCTCTCATTTTCTCTTCCCAATTTTTCCTCAACTTTCTTACTTAATTTTTAAAATCCCTTTTGAATTCTTTCATGGTCTTAGACCAATTCATTTTTTTTTTTGGAGGCTTTGGATATAGGAAGTTTGACTTTATTGTCTTTTTCTGAGTATGTGTTTTGATCTTCCTTGTCACCATAGTAGCTTTCTATAGTCAAGAGGTTTTTTTCCATTCTTTGCTCATTTTCCTAGCCTGTTACTTGACTTTTAACTCTTTGTTAAAGTAGAGTTCTGCTTCCAGGGTGGAGGGTGCATTGTCCCAAGCTTCAGAAGTTTTGTGCGACTGTTTTCAGAGATATTTCTAGGGACCTCTAAGTTTTCAGTTTTTGTGCTCTGGTCTCTTAGTAAGCACAAGCACTCTACCCTGGAACTGAGGAGGGTTGTCCCTCCTCTGTAGCTGCAAGCTCTGCTATGCTAATGTTCTCCTTGCCTTGTGACTATCACTCAGGAATGTGACCTGGATCTGAGTATGGGCAAAGCAAAAAGATCCCTATAATCTCCTTCTGACCAGATGTTTGACCTCCTTACCATCTGTGGGCTGAGAGGTCTGGAAGCAGCTGGTGCCACTGCTGATTCAGTCACTCTCAAGGCCTACTCCTGGTTTGCTGGGGTCAGGACTGTACTAGCATAGCTTGCAGCTGGACTGTGCTCCTCTCTCACCCTGTGCAACAGACCTTTCCTGCAGACCTTACAAGTTGTTTTGGGCTGGAAATTTGTTTCACTCCATCTTTTTGTGGGTTCTGCTGCTCTACAATTTGTTCAGAGTTATTTTTAAAGGCATTTGGAAGGGTTGGGGGGGAGCTCAGAGAGTCCCTGCCTTTACTCTGCCATCTTGACTCTGCCTCCTGAAGGTTGTTTTTTTTTTTTTAAGGATGAGGAAGATAGAGCATATTTGTAGGCAGCTGGGGGAGAGAAGCCAATAGAAAAAGACTGAAGGTTATCAAAGTGGGGGAATCCAAAGGAGATAACAAGAGGAGATGGGATCAGGGCTACATGAGAAGGGGTTGTTTTGGCAAGCAGAAGAGTCGCTTCATCAGAGACTAGAGTGAAGGAAGAGGCGAGATAATGTCAGAGAGATGAAAGATGAAGAGGAAAGGGCAAATGGCTTAAATTGTGGTGTTATTGAAGAATGAGTCCAAGTCCTCAGCAGAGAGTTGAGTGACCAAGTGTTATGGGAAGCTTGAGTAGATGTTAGGAACAGCTGTTGTGAGTAATAGAATAGTAAGATTGCCTTGTGAGGACTCATTTGACATTAAGTTATTGTAAATTTGTGTGAAACACAGTAAGCATGGTTTGATCCAGTTCCATTCTGCTGCAGATGAGTGGGATCAAAGGAAGAGGTGGGAATAATACTGGCTGGGTTTGGCAAGATGTGATTGATGACAGGACAAGGGAGCATAAGATTAAAGAGCAGAGGACAGTATAGAGTTAAACTGCTTTATTAAGAGGGTTTAAATTGGGAAGAGAGAACAGAATAACCAGAGCAGTGGTGATAGCCTGGGATTGTCCTGAGGGATAGAGAGATTGGAGATCATGGTGAAGATGAAGAGTAGATTTAGGAGAAGTGAGGCATGGAAAGATGATAAAAGATTAAGATCAGATAAAGGAAATCCAGAGTTCTTGACCATTCTGGAAGCACAATACTTGTGGGTGATAGCAGGATCAAAATATAACCATTTATACCTGTGTATAGTTGAGGTAAAGTGGAGGAGTAGGAAATAGGAGTTGAGTAGATTGCGTAACTGGTAAGTTAAGGTCTTTGAGGGAGCATTTATATATATATATATATTATATATATATATATATATATATATATATATATATATATTATATACACACATAATATATATGTTGAACTCTCCTTGAATGAAGGAAGGACTTGAGTGAGGTTTTGAGCCAGCCAATTAATTCATTGAGAAAGGAGGGAGAATTTTCTAGGAATCAGTAGGTAACAGCTACAAGAATCTTGATTGAGTGATAAATCTGGATTTAATGAACTTCAAGAGTTGCTATAGAATAGAATAGTGACAATAGAGATCAAGGACTACTCTGACTCTACCACCATGAGCAGTGAAGGGAAAGGGGAGGATGAGTGAAAGTGAAACCAGTGCTAGAAAGGGTGACAAGGAAAACAATGTCAGCAGGAGGAAGCCAGATCTCAATAAGCGCAAGAGATAAAAAGAAGAGAGAAAAGAAGACATTTGAGATGAAATCTCTCTGGACCTCAGTTTCATCATCTGTAAGATGAGAGGGCTGGGCTAGGTTACTTTTAAGGTTTCTTCTATTCTAAATCTACAGTTTTATTGTTTGTGAATTTTTTAGTTTTTAGTCTGTTCTCCTTTACTTAGGGAACATGCAATTTTCAGGGAGTTATAAAGGGACAGTAAATCTTGTTATTTTTAGATTTTTCTTTAAGACCAGTTATGATGAATCTTTACATTTCTCTAGCATTTTGAAGTGCTTTCCATATCTACTGTTGTGATGTGAAAAATCTTTGGAGGTGGGTCAAAAATTAATCATTTGTTTTTCACATGAGTGAACTGAAGCACAAGGGGTATTGCACTTTGCTGAAGGTCATAAGACTCTGGGAAGGCTTCTGGACACCTAACAGTGCTCTCACTGGACCAAGAAGGTCAAATTAGGCCCAGCCCTTAGCAAATTATGATTTAGTTGAAGTTAGTTTTTGGCACCTCCTCTAGGAACCATTCTACAGAGAATTCTAATAATTTATATTGGCTTTAAGATTTATAAGGCTCACTATGAATATCATCTCATTTTATCCTCACAACAATTCTGGGAGATAGGTACTATTATTCTCCCCATTTTACAAATGAGGAAACAAAGGCAGACAGAGGTTAACTGACTTGTCCGGGGTCACATGGCTAGTATATGTCTGAGGCTGCATTTGAACTCAGGTCTTTCTGATTCCAGGTCCAGCACACTATCCACTGTACCATCTAACCACCTTTGGACACTTTTCCACTTCCCTGGCCCTGTATGTTCATGATTATCTTGAATTGAGATTCCACTAAGGTATTTCCCCTAGGTTTAGCCTCTACCCTTTACTTTGGACTTACCTTAATTTCTTAAGTCCAATAAGATTGTGTTTATAAGATTGAGTTCTATATCCTGCCTTGTAGTAGTTTAATGAAATTAATTTGTGGTAAATAAAGTACTAACTGATGAAAAACTTTACAGTTCCCAGGTGATACATTTGCATTTTAGTGGGTCCTTAGTGCCTTAATCCAAAATACTAACTAATGTAGAAATCTGGGACAAAAAGCAAAGCTATTTATATGAATAAGAGCTTTTTACTTATATTTATTATTTGGGACAAAAAGAAAAGCTATTTATATGAATAAGGAGGAGCTATTTCTTGATGGTCTTGTCTCAGCCCCTCAAATCCCATTTCATTGAAAGCAACCTATTCTTAACAAGTATAATCAGCCCTACCTCATGTTTCAAAATTTGGTAAAGATACTTCCACTGATTTGCTCTATAGCTTTGAAACATGGAACACAACAATTTCTGAAGAATTGAAAATGTATATTACACCAAAGACAATGAAAGGAGAGGTGCATAGTGGGTGTGAGGAGGTTGCAACATAAAACCAATGAAAAAATTTTTTAAAAATTTTAAATCAATCTTATTTTTAGTTCCAAATTCCTGACCTCCTTTCTCCTCCTCTCCCACTCATTGAGAAAACAAGAAAAATGGGTTAAAATATTATAGTCAATCAAAATAAATTCCCACATTAGTTATGTTCCTCCCCCAAAAAATGTATACTTTAGTCAGCACACTGAGTTTATCACCTCTCTATTTGGAGATAGCATGTTTTATCATGAGTGCACTAGAATACTGTGATTGGTTCCTTTGTGTTGATCAGAGTTCCCAAGGCTTTCACAGTTGTCTTTAGAGTATTGTTGTTATTGTATAAACTGTTCTCGTGGTTTTGCTCATTTTACTTTGCATCAATTCATATAAGCCTCCCTAGGTTTTTCTGAAACCATCCCCTTCATCATTTCTTATAGCATAATAGAATTCCATCATATTCATATACCATAACTTATTCACCTCATTCTCTGTGGGACACTCCCTCAGATTCCAATTCTTTGCCAGCACAAAAAGAGGTTCTATAAATATTCTTGTACATATGGGTCTTTTACTTTTTTCTTTATCTCTTTGGGTTATTGACCTAATAGGGATATCACTGGATCAAAGGATACACACAGTTTAGTAGCTTTTTGGGCATAGTTTCAAATTGTTTTCCAGAACAATTCAGACCAGTTCACAATGCCACAGCAGTACATTAATGTACCTGTTTTCCCACAGTCCCTGTAGCATGTCATTTTCCTTTCTTGTCACCTTTGCCAGTCTGATGGGTGTGAAGTGGTATCTCAGAGCTGCTTTAATGTGTGTTTCTCTAATTATGAGTGATTTTGAACACTTCATCCTCTGAAAATTGCCTATTCATGTCCTTTGACCATTTGTCAATTGGGGAACAGCTTTTATTAGTATAAATTTGAATCAGTTATCTGTATATTTTAGAAATGAGACTTTTATCTAAAAAATTTGCCAAAGATTTCCCCCCTAATTTCTTACTTCATATACACTAGTTTTGTTTGTGCAAAAACTTGTATATTTGATATAATCAAAATGATCCATTTTACCTCCTCTGAACCTATCTGTTGTTTATTTATGAACTCTTCCCCTAGGATGATTTGTAGTGAACTGATGGAATGATACATACAAGAGGCACATTAAGATGGCCTGGTATGGATGGGTTCATCTTTAAAGGTAACATGAATAACAGACCCATTTGTGTATTTGAGAGTATTTCCATTGGCTATGGAGATGTAGTTTTGTACTTCACAGGGAAATTAGTATGAAGAGAATACAAGGCTTAGAAGCTATAATGGTGATATAGTTATCAAAAGCTATGTAGATCTTGCATTCTGTTTCCTGTGAGAGTGTAAACTCATTTCATTTCACTCTTTGCATCTGTGATGCAATCTTAGTGGCTTCAAAGTATTGCTACTGTCTCAGTAGAGTATGCAGATACAATTACATTAAGCTCCCAATCTCCCTTTTATAATAAAACATGAGAGACAGCTTCTTGACTTCATATACTGAATTAGTAGTGAATGAATATACAAAAAATAATAACATATTTGAATAGCCCCTGACAGTTTTAAAAAGTGCATTCACATACATTATCAGAGAGGCAATATGCTGTACTGGAACTCAACACTAGATCTGAAATCAGAGGATCTTCATTCCAGGAAGCCACTTAATGTCCTAATTTTTCTGAGTCTTTTACCTCTGTAAAACAGATGGGATGACAGACTTGATAATCTCTAAGATCTCTTCAGCTCTAAATGCTATGATCTGGTTTCATTCTCATATAACCAACCTTTGAAATAGGTAGAGTAGGTATAAAACACCTCGAGGTCAGGTCCTGGCTTATTTATTTTTGCCTTTGTATTTTCTCCCCCAACTCCTGGTTTCCTTAGCTATTTCCTTGCACTTAGTTGTGTATTTACTACTCCATTTGTTATTCATTTATAAATGATTGCTGAATGTTTGAATGAATTTTATAGATGATAAAACAAATTCACATGGTTAAGTGGCTGGCCCAAGGTTATGTGGTAAGTGGCAGAGCCACTTTTTTTTACTCCAAGTCAGAATATGTGTGTGTGTGAGCACGCACATGCGTATGTGCACACACACACACATTTTAATAATCTAAAACTACCCAAAAAGACATGTTCAGAAAGTGAGACAGATGAGGAAAATATTATGTGTAGATGGATAACGTAGATTTGATTAATCAACAACGTGATATTAGCATTATAATACATCACATTTTACTCACCATAAAAGAAACTGAAATAGCTTTGTGGTTCAAAACATATTGTGACTATTAAAAATTAAAGGAGGAAAAAGCATCTTGCAACAGAAAGAGTGCTGAATTAAGAGACAACATAGGTTCAAGTCCCAGTTCTGCCACTTCCTAGTCAAGTAACATTGGGCAACTCATCTAACCTTTTTCAACCTCAGGTTCTTCATCCATAAAATGGGAATAAAAATATTTTTCATTATCTAGTTTACCAGGCTACTCTGAAAAAAGTAATAGGACATAAATGACAGGATTTAAAGCTAGAAGAAACTGTAAAGATATCTAGTCTTAGTCCTTTTTACAGAAGAGAAAATTGAGATCAGAGACAGAGATTTGATCAAGGTCACACTGGCAGTAAGAAAGAAGAGCTTGGATTTGAACCCAGGACTCCTGACTACAAATCTGTATCTCTTGAAAATTACCAAGAGTGATGTTAGTGGGAGTTATTTGATATATATGGTAAGACGGCATTTGGAATATCATTTCACAAATTTAATTTCACAGCTGATAGAAAAGGCAGAGTCATTTTAACAGGTCAAATAACAAAAGAGATAGTAGGTAATATTATAATACTATCAAACCAAAAGGTCAGTTTATTTATCAGGTTCAAATGAATTGGGTCTTGGGATGTGTCTACTTGGAACAGAATTGTGCTGTGGGTATAAATACTCTTTTGTTGTAATAGCCTCTACATAGGATTTAATTGTATCTTCATTTTTAAAAATTGCACTTCACCTATCCCCTACTCTTCAACTACCTTATCAAGCTTAACCTCTTTGGAACTCAGTTTCATCATCAGTAAAATGAGGGGGTTGGACAATATGATATATTGTTAAATTCAGTTTTGCATTTGTCATGGTAGGTTCTAGAAAAAAATACTTAGCATATAAGAAAACTGATTTCTAGAAAAAGCAGAAGAAAAAAATTTATACAGTTTTAAACAATAGCCTAATTTCCCTTTTCTTCTAATCCGTATTCACTGATTTTTTTCCCTCATCTATACCTTTGAAATAGAACATACTTTGGAAAGAGAATATTTTTCAGATTTTAATACTTCAGAGAAGATGTCAGTAGTTATGATAAAATATATTCAATTTCACTTTAAAGGGGAACAGTTCAAATATAAACAATCTTTTTAAAAAAATTTATATTTACAAGCATATATTATTTCTACTACCTCTCCCCACTTCCACTCCAATTGAACAATTAAAAAAAACAAAACAAAACAAAGCTGTCACAACAAACATATATAATATGTCCAGCAAAGCAAATTCCCAAATTGGCTATGTCCAAAAATGCATAGACTATAGTAAAACTCTCAATCTATTTACCAGTCACTTCAGCCTTCTCCTTGTGCCTATGTGTAAATCTAAGCATCTAGCTCACATGATCAGTAAGTGCTTAGTAAACTGTTGAATTGAATTTTATCTACTCTCCCTCCTCCCCCTACATCCTGGAAAAGACTCTGATGACAGTGAATTAAAAGGGGGAAGAAAAGATCCCAGAGAGTCAACAAATTATTAATCAATTGATGCATAACAAAAAAGTTGAATGTAGATTCAACTATTTCTTGGAAATGACAGGAACACTAAGGAAGAAAGACAAGTCAAAGTGGCAAAGGAAGGGAATACCCTGACATCTGAAGGTGAAAGAGAACTGTTTATTGGTGTTTTTTATCCTTTCATGCTATGAGTAAGACTGTGCAATACTTATGGGCATGGCACTCAGATGGAAAGATAATGAACAGGAGAAAGAAAGGAAATGTATATGGCAGGTGATACCTACCCTTGGTCTATAAGAACTTTCCCTTCATCAATATGGATCTCAACTTTTCTACAACACAATTAAGTAGCAAATTTTAGGAAATTGCTTGAGGCAAGCAAGATGTTAAATTACTTGCCCAGAATCACAAAGCTAAAAATTTTCAGAGGCAGGACTCCAACCCAGGGCTTTCTGAGGCCAACCTCAGCATTCTATCCACTATTACACCACAGTAATACTACTACATATAGTGTTACTACTATTATAGTACTACACCACTGTGTAATAGTACTACATAGGATTACACAGTAATCCTATTTTGCTCTTAATCCTAAATTACTGTGTAATCCAATTTAGTAGTAAACTTTAAAGTATTCAGAGGCAAGCAATCTAGTTAATCCATTCTCAGAGACTGGACTTCATTGTGTCTCTTGCATGTATCTTAGGCACATTATGGTATAATTAAGTCAAATAATTCTTGCTAATTAGAACAATGCTGTAATTAGACTTTTAGTTGTTTTCTTTGAGTCAGCTCCAACAATATAACAAATTTCTCAGTGTGTTATATCTTTTTCATGACTCCAAGTAAGAATAATTCTGAATCCTAAAAAACATTTGGATTAGGTAGTATTAAGATTCAGGACCATGAGGGAAAACTGACACTGGGGGAAAAGGGTTCATTCTGGGAGACAAAGGGACAGGAAAAGTTGGACCTGGCCATTGAAAACTATACAATTTAACTATATAGTTTATATAATTCAATTAAACTAAATTGAACAAGCATTTATGCATTTAATCAACTTCATTTTTCATAATGAAGGAAAATGACTCATGATGCATAATGGTTTGGTTGTACAAAGGGAAGCCTCAGAGTAGTTATGCTTTTTCTAAATTCAAATTTGGGAAGAAAGGAGGACAGGGGACAAATGAGTGATGAGAGAAGAGAGACAAGCTACATACATGGACAGTAGTCATCTGAACAGTCTTTAATGCACAGTTTACCATGACACATGAGACAATTTCTGAGACAGCCATATAATGGTTCTAAGACTGATAAATTTTGGATGCTGTCTTTTGATGAGCCTTATATTGTGTCTTATGTGCTCACCTGTGTCAATTTGAAAAATAGATAAAGGGAAGTATTTCAATTCTGCTTCTTCCTTTGGTTACCTCCTTAGCTTCTATGAGTTCAATGATATTCTTTCTGAAGGTGACTCCAAAAATCATCATATCCAACTGTAAGGATAATTCCTCCATCATTTCGATAAGTTTATAAGACACTGAGCCTTTGTCTGAAAGCATTTCCACCTACAGAATATAGATATGCCCTCTGGGGCCTTGTTAAAATAACAAACTATAACTTGCTGATTCAGACCCAGTCAATGACACTTAATATTTTGTCATCTTCTTATGAGATGCCAATGGGTGCAGCTTTAACCTTGCTACTGAACTCCAGTTGCATATTATTGGCTTCTGTATTTTACCTTGATGTTCCTTGATGTTTGAAGCATGTCAAATTCTACATGTCTAAAATGGACTAATATTTTCTTAAAAATTCATCCCTCCTCCAAACCTCCCTGTTATCTGTTGTTGGGACCACCATCCTGCCTTACATCTCCAGAACCTTCATTCTTCCAATCTAATAAGTTGGTGCAATTTGTTAATCTTATAGCCACAACATTTCTTACATTTGTCTCCTCTCCATTCACAATCCACTACCCTAGTTAAGTTCTCATCTTTCACTTAGATTATTTTTATTAGATTAGATTATTTTATTTTTTCACTTAGATTATTATTAAGTCTTTCACTTAGATTATTTCAATGGCCTCATATATTCTCCCAGTCTCTATCTCTCCTATCCTTCACATCATCATCACATAGCTGGCAAATTGATATTCCTAAAACGTTTCTGATTTTAATCCCTATCCCTTGACTCAAAAAGCTTCAACAGCATTTCTCAAGGATAATATACAGAATTTTAGTTGGCATTTATTAAAGAGCTCCACAGTTCAGATTACATCTGCCTTTCAAGTCTTATTTCATACTACTTCCCTCAACCCCTCTCATGCACTCTCCAGTCAAATTGGTCTGTTAGCTACTTCTTGTATGCATGTTCCATCTCCTTCCTCCATGACTTTATACAAGTGGTCCCTCAGGTCTCTAATTTCCTTCAAAGCACAGTTCAGATGCCACATCCTACATGTGTCCATTTCTGTCCCTTAGTTATTGCCATCCTCTTGAAATTACTCTGTCGATTTTAAATTTATCAACTTTATATTTACTTACACTTATCTCTGTACATTTTCAACCTCCCTCTCCCTCAAGAATAAAAGCTTTTGGGGGGCAGGGACTGGTTCATTTTTGTCTTTGTATCTCCAGGACATGGTCCTTAGCACAGAGTAAGGTGCTTTAATAATTTTTTTAATTGAATGCATGCTTAAGCTTGTTACTATGTCAGTAAGAATCAACCCCCTCAGAACAATGAGAATGAAATACTGCATACACTGTCAGATTTTGCTGATGTATTTATTAGTATTTCTGACTTTTCTTAATTTTTTTATTGTTATAAGAGCCAGCTCCTTGGGTGGGACAGGAAAAGGGATATACTTGGAAATGAAGATAATATAAAAACAAAAGTTATCCATAAGAGAAAATTTTAAAGAGGACTTCCATCTGTCTACTAAGGATGTCTTAGGTATTCTTTCCACCACAACATAATGTAAGTCATTTACACATTTGCTAACTACGACAAAAGCAAAAACCTTCCTTTTCCAATCACATGTGGACCCTCAGTCTGGCTGGAGCCAGAGTAAGCAAAATGCAGTTACACTGTAGAAATGGCTAATGTTTATTGCAAAAGAGATCATAGTCCAGAGAGATAACTCTCTGGGATAGGTTTGAGAACAAAATAGGAGAGAACGTAAGATCTGGTATAATGAGTGATTTCTGTAGGGAAGAAGTTGTGTGGCTTTCAGAGAAATTGTGAAATCAAAAGGGATGAAGAAAATTATACAGCAGAAGACTGCTAGAGCAAGAGCATTAAGGAGGAGCTTAGGCCAGCGGCTCTGTGCCAAATTCAAAGAAGATCATAGGTCTGACAATCCAGGAGAGCCACAAGTTGGGCATTTCAAGTGGTTTAGGGGAGAGGAACATTATTCATTAAGCAACCATTCATTAATCATCTATTGTGTGGCAAAGTGCTATGCTTAGCAGTGCGGAAGATAGAAACACAATTGAAGATGTCCAGTAGGTGAAATGACAAACACAAATATATCACAATTTGGTTATCTAAGTAACAAATCTGACGTTTAAGGCCAGACCTACTTTGTTAAGTCGTTAAACTGGTTGTTAATTACGGTTAACTACAGCCGAACTAGAACAGGGACGATAAGGCTTCTGTGCTAGAGGGCACTTAAGAAATCACCTGGTCCAACCCTATTATTTTACAAATGAAGACACTACTAATATCCCGAAAAAGTGAAGTTACTTGCCCAAGGTGATATAGGTTACTACGCGATAGAGCCAGAATTCAAACCCAGGTTTTCTGACTCCAAATTTAATGTCTTTCCAACTAAAAAGGAAAACTAGCAATAACTGTAAGTGCTTCAGTAATCTGTAAGGAAAGGTGAAGATAGAGAGGAGCAAAGATTTCTAAAGGAGAAACCCTGATTCCTGAATGATGGAAGCTGAAATTAACTCAAGCGATGGCAAAAAACGACGCTGGGCCCAATTCTGTCTCAGAAGTTACCACATTTGCCAACCAGCAAGGACCCTCTACCCTTCCACCATCCCAGCCATCCCGTCGGCGTCCTTCTTTCCCCACCCAAAGAACAACATCCATTATAGAAACATCTCTCTCAAAAACAAAAAAAGTATTTGATTTACAATACTATCAAGGCAACACCAGACAACATATTTTGAATGGGTTTCCATCTTCCCCTGACGTCCTTGCCCTTTTGCGATTTTAAAAGCCATTCTCTCGCCCGTCTCCTTGTTCCTTCAAATCTTTCTCGTAAAATCCTGAAGTAGCGGTATGCTGTCCCGGCGCAGGAAACAAGCCCTCCTGCTGAGCATGCTCAGTACAAGGGTAAGCTTCTTGCTAGAACAGTAACACAATATGGTATTCTTTGGGATTAGGACTATTAGAAAGAAGAGTTTAGGGCAGCGGGAACTTCATTGCCGCTACTGCGCAGACTCTTCTTTTCACGCAGGCTTATTGGGAAGAAAGCGGCTAAAATTGACGGTAGACACGTGAACTAGAGCGGACCACCCCTCCTTCCCTCAGCTGTACTGCTTTGGATTCTCAAATTTACAATCACGAAAGTTCTATTGTCTCAGGATTGGCCCTTTGTGACACATGACATCATAGAACTTGATTCATAATTCGGCTTCCTATTCGCCCATCGCACCATTGTGACGTCACAATCAGCCCACGTTTTATTGTAGGTACCCAACTCCCCCCTCTCCTCATCTTCGTGGTTCATCTCTGCCTCGGCCCTCCCTCCCACATCCTCTTCGGTTCTAGCGTGACAGTCTGGAAGAGCCGGCTGTCCCTCCAGCTTTTACTGCTGCCGTAGCTGTTGCTGCTTTCGCAAAGCTGCTGCCACTGGGTCTAAGGAGGTAAGCTATTAGCGTTAAGGAAACTTCGTCCTGGAACTGTGTTCTGCCATGGCAGATATGAAAAAAATGAAGGAAGCAGAGGGGCATGCCTTCTAGCGTTACATTTTCTCTGCCTCGTCTCTCTAGGCTGGACCGAGCCTGAGAGTGGTTTATCTTATAAATGCAGCTGTTGCCGCTCCACCACAGTGGGTTGGAAGAGCTATGTTTTATTTCGGCCGCCTTTTCGGGCATGGAAAAGTATGCCTCTTTGAAAGGTGAATGAGCAAGGGGTAGATTTTGTAGGTTCTCTCCTCTTCTGCCCCTCCACTCTGCACCTCCTGCTTCATTTTACTCCAATCTTATTAGGAACCGAAGCTTAAGAGTTTTTGCCCTACCAGTGCTTATCGCACCTGTTAGGCTAGTGGAAAGGACTGCAAGCTGGTTTTCTACACCTAGCAGATTCTGTGTGGATGCACAGACTCTGCAAAGAGAGCTAAATGCGGGGCGGGATAGGGTTCTCTGTGGTAGGTCTCTCTATGGTTGTCGGCTGACCGGCTTTGGATGGATTTGCAGAGGGGAGGTCGGGGGAGCTGTTGCTGTTGCTGCGGCTTCCGTTTGGGTGGATTTACAAATGTTGAAGAAAGAGGGGAACGCTTTGGAGTAGGGTTTCCCCTGCTGTTGTGAGAAGCTTGAGACAAAAAAAGAGAGAGAGAGAAGACATCAGCTGCTTGAGTACATTTCTGCTCCCAGGGCCGTGAAAAGAGGCAGATGTTAGGTTCTCAGCTGCCTTGGCCGGGTGACTTAACCTCCCTAGCAAACCAAGAGGGGTTTTAGGAGGGTGGGGGAGCCTGTTTGTCGGTTTGTGACTGTGTGTGCGCCTGCCTGTGTATGCCGCCCTTCCCCCAGGACCCGGGTGGAAGGATTGCTTTCCTGGGACTGCTTTGGTTTTATTAAAACCAGATAGGAATGGCTTTAAAACCTTATGATGAGTGGTGAGAAAGATGAGATTGGTGAAGAGGCAGAGTGGCTCCGAGGGAACGACAAAGGCAGCCGTTTTAGGGAGGCAGGGAGCGAAGAGCCTCGCTGCCGACCCCGTCTACCCCCCAACATCAGCTCATGAGAGCGGTGGGAGCTGGTTGGCTGTGTGTGAGAGCCTAAAGCCGACTACCTCTAGGGAGAGAGGAAGGGGTGGGAAGGAAGGGTTGCTCGGAAACTTGAGTACAGGATGGTGAGCGGGCTAGGGGGGGGAGAGAGAGAGACTGGGAGGAGGAGTGTATCTTTTTTTTAACTTTATAAGGAAAACAGCTTATTTAGCATTTTCATACAATCCCCTTTTCCTTCTCTTCTCCCCCCTAAACAAACGAACAAACCCTGTGTGCTAGAGCTTTTAGAGACTGTCTTGTAAACGTTGAGTGCGATTGCAAGTTAAGGGTGAGAATTTCCCCTTTCGGTTGTGAGTTGACTTCACCCCCCCACTCAGTTCCAGGTGACAAATCTGGAATATAGTATGTGTTGTCCAATTCAGGTCACAGAAACCCGTACAATTGAGAAATTCGGTGAGTGGTTATTAGCCGGGTGGGAAGGCATAAAGGCGGAGTTTCGAGTTGGGAACTGGTAACGGTAGGTAGAGACTTAACTGGATCAGTTACAGGAAGGGCTGTATTAGTGTTAAAAAAGACGGAAGAGCTGCAACATTGCAACCAGGTCCCTCCAACTTTGCAGATGTCTTGTTTCTCGATGTTGTTTTACGTGCTTGCTTTCTTCAGTTAACCAAAAAGTTAACATTTAACTAGTTTTTTACTGGCTTGTTGGGGAGGAAAAGGTACTTAATAATTTTCTTTTTACGTCTTAAATGGAGTACATTTTAAAAGATCTGGAAGTCTAGTTCATTGAATCAACTCTGTGATATAGAAGCTAAAAAAAACAAAAAAAAATACCCGAGGATATAATGCTCACCTCATGAAAGGTAAAAGTCCAGTTGTACCCTGCCCTGGTCAGAACACATCTGGATTTTTGTATTCAGTTCTGGGTACCACAGTTTAGGTAGGACACTGACAGGTGGGACCATATTCAATGGAGAGCTAGCAGAATGAAGAAAATAAATAGAAATCATGAATATAGGGAGATCAGTTGAAGGAACTGGAGTTACTTAGCTTAGAGAAAAGACTTTGAAAGGACAGGATAGTTAAGTGAGTCACTTTGTAAGACTGTCTGGTAAAAAAGCAATCAGACTCCTTCTGCCTGGCCCAAAATGAACCTTAAAAAAACCCCAAACACTATTTGTGATTCTCCAGAGAAGTAACATCATAAGAATCCCTATTTCTGGATGTGATTCCAATTTCTTTCTGTTACTTAAGTGTTTGCCTTTTTCTCTCCTGTGTGTTTTGTTTGTTTGGTCTTCAGGCTAAAAGAAAACTGTGGTTGACAGTTACTGATAGATAATTTAATAAAATTGTGTCTTTTGCCTGAAGATGAAAACCAAAAAGAAACTCTTGCAATTGCCAACGTATACCTGTGGTGACTTCACAGACTTTTCCCTCCTTCCCCATTTTTGTAAAGATAAAACCCCAAGACACTTAATTTGCAGGGTAGGGGTTGGAGGAGGAAAATTAGATGAACTTATTTTTTCAAAACTACCCTCAGAGGTTCATGATTCAGAGAGCAAAGGAGCTAGGTTAACTTGGATTTCCTCACCTCTGAATTTACTTTGACAGATACAATTAAAATTAAAAAGACCTATTTGTTTGCATCTTAGTATTTGTAGTAAATGGTAATCACTCATCTTCCCTAGTATTAAGAACACTGGACTAGGAGGATACTTCAATTTCTAATTTCAGCTATACCATCTGCTATACCCCCAGGCTGGTCACTTCGATATGCTGGGTCACTTTTTTCTTATGTAGAATGAAGAGGTTGGACCAATTATCTCTTAAGTCCCTTCTAACTGGAAGGCTGACAGCATCTTTTTCATCCTTCTTGCTCTCTACTGTCTCTGGAAGTTTTTCTCTCCTCATCCATCCTTTTGACTGCTAACCTGAAATGAGACAGCTCGAAGGAGAAATGTTTGTTTCTTTTTCTGCATTGCAACTTGTGTGGTACTGAGGGTAGATAAAATTTCGCCTATCAACCTCAAAACATGAAACTTTGTAGTTATCTATGGTTCTTTATCCTTTGTATTTTAATATCCACTCCAAATGAAGTTCTCCCCCCTTTGGGCAGTTTGAATGTCTTCGTTTTCCCAGACAGATCCTTTAACTAAATACTATTTTTTTTGTCTGTAATGCTCTAACAAAATTATTTTCTTGCCTGCTATATTGTCCTAGTGCTTCTTAGGTATGTTGGCATTTTTTCCCATCATTACCTAAAGCTTCCCCCATTGAATTATCTAAGAATACCTGTTCGTTCTCCTGTCTACCTAGTCTTTGTTTGCTACTGAAAACATATCCCCTCACTGAGACCATGGGGTCTCTCAATACAACTGGTACCAGCATCCAGCTTTCACTTAAAAAGAAGTCTTGAGTGGATCGATTACCTCTAGAGGGAGCCCATGGTACTTTTGGATAGTTCTGTGATTAAGAAGTTTTGCCTTGTGGGCAGGAAACCTGGGTTCAAATTCTGTTTCCCATACCCTATTGTGTGACCAAGAGAAAGCTACTTAACCTCTCAGGCTCACTTTCCTTTGCTGTAAAATGGGAGTAATTAATGTGTTCATCACCTTACGTCATGGGGTTGTGGTAAGGAATTCCCTTTTTTCAAATCTGAGTTGTCCAATATTCTTTATTAAAGCAAACCTAAGTATGCCTCTTGAAGCTTCTGTGTGATGCACCTTATTCTGTAATCTGGTGCCAGGCAAACTATTATTTAAGCCCTTTTCTATGGTGACAGCTCTTTAAGAGCTTCAGTACAACTTATCAAGAGGGCAGCCAGGTGGTGAAGTGGATAGAACAATGGTCCTGGAATCAGGAAGACCTAAGTTCATATTCAGCCTTGACACTAGCTGTGTGACCCTGGGCAAGTTACTTAACCCTGTTTGCCTCAGTTTCCTCATCTGTATAATAACCAGGAGAAGGAAGTGGCAAACCACTCTAGCATCTTTGCCAAGAAAACCCCAAATGGGGTCACAGAGAGTCAGGCACCACTGAAAAATGACTCAAAAACAACCTATCATGTTCTCCCTGAATCTTTCCTCCTCATTTCTTTCAACTCATCTTCTGTCATAATTTCCATTTTCTGCACCATCCTGCTTTGCTTGTTCACCATTAGATATTCTTCAGCTTGTCAGCATCCTATCTAAACTGTGGTGTTTAGAACTGAACACACAAAATTCCAGCTATGGTTTGATCAGGACAGAGTACAGTGGCCTGTCGCCTTCCATAAGTTTAATACTATACTTTTCTTAATGTAGCTAAAGTTGCTTTAGTTTTTTCAGCTTCAGCAATCAGTAAGTAAACGTTAAGCACCTCCAGTATGCCAGGTGTTAATGATTCTGTACGTAGAAAATGAAGCAGTGTCACAGTGTTGAGTCACTGACTTTGCAGTCCACTAAAACCATAACTTCTCCATAGGCACCTTATACTTGTGAAGTTGATTTTTTTTTTTAGAACCCCAGGTGTAAGACTTTACATTTATGTCATTAAATGTCATCTTATTCAGCCTGTCATTCCAGCCTGCCAAAATCTTTTTGGATTCTGACTTTGTCATCCAGTGTAAGGTATCCTCTCCCAGCATCAGGCCTTTTATTTTCAACTCCCTCTCCAAACACACCATGCTGCTTGGCTACGTTGCTTTCAAAATATAATTTTCTATGCTTAGGGCATCCTTTGTCTATCCTTAACCATTTCCCTTCTCTGACTTCCTCAAATCACTTCACATACCTTCTCTAAATAATAATAAAAGATAAATTATGCTTTTACTTTTTTTTTTAATGCTAGTGATCATATGAATCAACATGGCTATCAGAGTTCATATATATTGTTCACAATATATAAACCTCTTAGAGGAATTTCCACTTAATTTTCTCCTGTTTTTTGTGGTTTTTAGATTTTCTGTGTCTGTAATTATCATTCCTCTCCTTAGAAGCAGGTTTTTATAAACTTATGCAATGACGAAAAATGAGAGTATTGCTCTACTGTTGATTAATCATGGTAAATTTATTGCTTTGTCAGTTGATTTAGGCCACATTTCTCTATATCTGTCTTATATAAAATCTAAATTTGGTTCGTGGTCTATTTATTCAATATACATCCTACATATGCTTAATTTATCATTTTTATATGAACATCTCAGTCACTCAGTTAGCTTTGGTCTCTGCAGGCATGGGACCTTTGGTATGACTGGTTTTATGGCTTGTCATACAGAATGTCACGCATAGATTTATTCAGCAAAAATTTTCTTCCTCTGTGTGTGAGAGATATTGAGCTAAGTGTTAAGGGGCCTTCAAATAAATATATGATAGATCTTACCCTCAAAGAGCTTACTTTCTAAAAGAGAGACAGTATTTATACAAAAATAATCGTAACACCATAGGTAGACAATACACAATTTTAATAGGAGAAGTTAAAACCAGGAACTGTGGGATATCAGTGAAAAGATTTCTTTTAGCTAGGGAGATAAGGAAAGGGCTTTGAAGAACTTTAAAGTGAATATTATTGAAAAGGTGGCTTTAACTAGGGGTGAGGGGGGAGAGGAAGCTTCTTAGAAGGGTGAGGGAGAACTATGTAATGGTGGCATGGAGGAAGGCGAGCATATAGTATGTTCAGGAAGGATTAGTCTGGTTTGGTTGAATTTAGGTTAAGTGAAGGGAAGAAGTGACATAAAGCAGGTACCACTTGAATTCTGAACTAAGACATTTGGCCTTTAATTGAAAGCCATTGCAAATTTTTGAGCAGGAGATTGACTAGACCATTGCATATGTCCTTTTGGGAAGTTTAATTATACAGTGCGGTGTGAAATAAATTGGAGGATAGGGGATGGAGAGGTAGTGGGGGAACTATCAGTTAACAGGCATTTATTAATCATATCTGTATGTGCCAGCCACTAGGGAAGCAGCATGGTATAGTAGAGAGATCAGTGGGCCTAGAGTCAGAAAGAACTCTGGGTTCAAATCCTGCTCTTAGATGTTTATTAGTCATGTGACCCTAGGCAGTTATTTAAACTCTGAGTTTCACTTTCCACATCTTCCTCCCTTCCTCTCCCCTTTCCAGCTTTTTTTGCATGTTGTCTTCTCCTATTAAATTGTTAGCTCCTTGAGGACAGGCTTTTTCATATTTGTATGCCCAGTGCTTAACACAGTGCCTGACACAAAGTAGGTGCTTAATAAACATTGAATATTATCTGATTAAGTGGTGTAGGGATATGGATGTACATTTTGTGAAGGATGGATTGTATAGGGGAAAGACTTGAGGTAGGGAGACCAATTAGAGTCTGTTGTAATGGTATAGGTAAGAGATAATGAGGTGTCCTGAACTACAGTGGTATATATGAGTAGAAAGAAGGAACAGATCCAAGAGATGGAGGTAGAAATGTCAAGATTTGGCCATTAAATGGATACGGGAGGGGGGAGGAGTGAGAGAGAGTCAGGATTCAAGCATGACACAGACTATGAACCCAGGTGATTAGAGAGATGTTTTTTGTTGTTGAGTCATGTCTAACTCAATTATGACTGTTGGGAAAGATACTGGAGTGGTTTGCCATTTTCTTCTCCAGCTCATTTTACAGATGAGGAATTGAGGCAAACAGGGTTAAGTGATTTGCCCAAGGTCGTGAAATTAGTAAATGTCTGCGGCCAGATTTGAGCTCACAAAGATGAATCTTCCTGATCCCAAGCCCAGTGATCTATCCACTGGGCCACCTAGCTGCCCCAGAATAAAATAGTGCCCTTAATAGAAATAGAGAAGTTCAGAAGGAGGGTTGGGTTTGGGGAAAAAGATAACAAGTTATTTTGGAAAAGTTGAATTTGATATGGTGGTGTTGGTATGAGGAAGACTTAATCATATTCTGCCTCAGACACTTACTTAGCTGTGTGACCCTGAGCAATTCACTTATCCTCTGTCAGTTTCAGTTTTCTTTATTTCTATAAGACTGAGGATAATAATAGTACTTATCTCAAAAGGTTTTGAGGATCTAAGTAGATGTGAAGTTCTTTGTAAATGTGAAAGTGTTATAGAAATGCTAGTTTTTATTATATAAATGTTGATGGGATATTTAGTTCAGAATGTCTAGTAGGCAGTTGTTGCAACTAGGGCCAGGAGTATTTTTATATATATATATATATATATATATATGTCTAAGAGTCCTTAGCATAGAGAAAATAATTAAACCCATGTGAACTGATGTGAATACCAAGAAAGAGAAAAGAAAAAAAAAAGAGTCCAGGACAAAGCCTTGGGGTTACATCCGTAGCTAGGGGGCATGTTGTGGATGATGATGTATCTATTGCAATATTCCAGTCTGTGACAATGAAAGCCTTGAACTGGGATTGGAACACAGAGAATGGAATGTTACAGAGTGATGCCAAAGATATTATGAAAAAAATAATCCACAGGATTTGGCAGCTGATTGGATGTAAGAGTAGAAAGGGGGGGAGACAAGGAGAGAATATTCAGATTTGGAGCCTAATTAAGTAAGAGGATGATGGTGCCATTAACAGATACACAGAGGTCAGAGAGCTTTGGTTGGGCTTATGAGAGGTTGAAAGTATCATGTGGAGATGATTACAGTTTTGAATTTGGTGAATATGAGTTGCTGGATGGACATCCAGATATAAATGGCCAGCATGCCTGAAATACAAGTTTAAAATTCAAGAGACAGGTATGAGCTATCAAATCTTTTCTCCTTTTCTCCCCAGTAGTCCTCTTCATCATGTCTCTATTGCCTTCATTCTGTGACTTTTATTTTTTCTTCTCTGTCTTTATCATATTTAAGATATAGTTAATTTTTTCTGTAGATTTCTGACCATTGAGTTGGAAGAATCCCACAAAGCCTCAGTTCTTGGCTTTGTTTTCTTCCATCCTTAGAGCCCTCTTTTCCCTTTAATACATCCTCTGCCGTGGACCCTGTTGGGGAGGGGATAATTTCTTTGGAACTTAAAAGAAAAAAATTTATCCAGACAATTCTGTCATTTGGCGCACCCACAGAAAATCAATAGAACGTTACAATGGAAAAGCACCATCCATTCTAACCACTGCCTCTACCTCCTCCCCTGCAGAAGTTAAACATCCATTAAAAGGCCCTTCAGGCCAATTTCTATTTTACCATTGTATCCCTATTGCTTAGCACCCAGTACTTTATACAGTAGTATCACTGAATAAATGTTAATTGAATTGAAGTCACCGGTCCCTTGACTTATTTCTAGTCCAGTGCCTAAGGTGATAAAATAATCATAAGAATTTATGTTTTAAAGTAGTATTTTACATAACATGTGTAGAACATAAGGTCTAGGCTTATGCTCCCAAGTCACACTCTTGACTAGTAGGCTGAATCCACAGAATACACGTGGTTTGCTATGTTTTCTTTCAGAGTTCTTGGGGGAGAAGCTGAGGGTAGTTTTCTAATGCTATCACACAGAAGCCCCCATTCATTTTGTTCCCTTGGTATCATTTGACCAATTATTATCCTGCCAATATCAGTTTGGCCAGTTGATCACTCCTTAGTATTAATCAGTTAATATTAATTAGCTTTTACAAAGGGATGTTTGCTTAGAACGTATAGCAAGGACAGTAGTACAGAAATATCCTGGCAAACTAAGGCACACTCTCCTTTTCACACCAACTTGGTCCTTGGGAGTGTGGGCTCACACTTAAAAGTGATGACTAACAAACATATGTCCACCAAGTTCACTTCTGAGTGTAGACAAGGTATCTTGGCTGCTGGGTCAATTTACTTCTGGGCTATGTCAAGCTCCATGCCACTATCTCACTAAGCTCCCCTGCTGTGGCTACTTCGTAGATTCTACCTATTGCTGGACCTCTAGTGGCTCTTCTGATCTCCTGAAACTCATAAGGTTGTAACCTGGTTAATTCTATTTCTAGCTATAATCAAGAAAGAATAAGCACAACAGAGATAAGACACATTTGAACCACGTGTTCACAGCCACATGGTGACAGAATGAGAAAGAAGCCAAGCTCCATCCTCAATCCAGATGGGTACAGCAGTTCTTGCCTTTATTCACTACTGGGTAATGTTCTTTTGAGCCTTTTGTATGCATACTCAATTCTGGCTCAAAAGACAGTTAAAAGGATTTGTATCACCACATTAAGATTTGTACTTGTGTGCAGAGAAACAGAGTTTAAGGCCCCATCATCTCTCATTTCCAGAAGCAGACTCAGCAGCTGTCCCTGTGGAATGCCAAAAAGTAGAGGATGTTATGAATGATGTAACCCTGGTTCCAAACACCTTCCCTCCCTCCCTCATCCCCAAGTCATTTAATTTTTAGCTGTGACTTGCTTGCTAGTATATTGGTAGTTTCAGCCTTTGACATTTAATAGAGAAGACACCATTGTTATGGAGGATGTCTGAACACTGCCACAGCATCTGGTGTTACCATTCTGCAATGCCATCCTTTTCCAAAGCAGTTCATTGCTTTTTGCCTCAGGGCTGTATAATGGGACCAAAAAAGAGACAGACTATATTACCTGAGGGTTCTAGATTAGATTAGTAAATAAGACATAGGTAAAACACAGCCTTTCTTTCTGTTAACAAAAGGTAAATTTCAAAATTTCATGGATTTTTCTAAGTAGTTATTTATTGTTTAGTAACTTTCAGAGAATATGCTTACTTGTATTTTGTTGGTTTGTTTATACTAGTCATCTAGATTAAAAGCAAAATTAATTAAAAAAATTAAATGAAAAAAACTTGTTGCTGGCGACAGCAATAACAGTAATAGGCTGCTATTAACAGGCTTTTTTAAGAGGAAATTTTCTGTGAAGTACATTGTACTTAAAAATGAAAAAGATTTGACCTAATTCAAAGTTTCCATTCCATAGTAGAACATACCACCTGACTAATTTCTAAATGTTATCATTCCCAAGCTGTTCAACTCCTACTGAACTATGGCATGTTCCCACTGTGGGAACATTTTTAGTTGATTTGTGTCTATTTGTTTTTATAATTACATGGGTCTTGTATCAAAAAGTATCTGACTGGAAAATTTTTAGAAACATTAAATAGCCAACCGAATTCTATGCCTCCTCTAGTTGAGCTTCAGCTGGTGCTTTTAAAAAGAAGAGCCACTCTGCTAGAGAGGAATATAATTAAGCACGATAGAGACCTTTGCTCTTGTTTTTTGGCAGAGTCCTAAGTGGCTGAGATTTAGGGGGATATATTTAATCATTTTTCAGTCATGTCCAACTCTTTGTGACTCCTTTTGGGGTTTTCTTACTAAAGTGGTTTTGCTATTTCCTTCTCTAGCTCATTTTACAGATGAGGTAACTGAAGCAAACAGGGTTAAGTAACTTTGCCCAGTGTCACATAGATTCAGGGGGATAGCATCTCCTTTTAGAGTGATGCATAGACCCTAAAGGAAAGAATAACAGCTTTCTCAAAACAGAGCTGTGGTTATGGATATATCTATCTGTCTATATAGATAGATTAGATATATCCATAACTACTATACTAGCTTGGGTGGGTGGAGTTCGATATGTATCTATGTAGATATATATCTAACTCCACCCACCCAAGCTAGTATATCTATATAGATATAGATATCCAACTCCACCCACCCAAGCTAGTATAATATCAGTTACTTTCTCCCTACCTTCATGAATTTGCACTTTCCTCTCTTGCCTTCACCCTCAGCAACACCATCTTCTAAAAACTTGTCCTTATCTTCTGTTGTTATCATAGGATTATAGATTAGTAATGTACCTCATTGATCATTTAGTGCAATCCCCTGATAGTACAGATGCGGAAACTGATATTCAGAATGGTAAAAAATGATTTGTCCAAGAACACATAGCTTTTCAGTAGCAGAGCTGGTATTCAAAACCAGTTCTTCCAACTCTGGATCTGGTGTTCCTTCCACTCTACAGAGCCAGAAATTATTCCTGTGAAGCGATTGTTATGAAATTCTTCTTCCCCAAGGAATAGTTCTCAGGAAACCAAATTCAGTAATTATTCATTTGCTTCTCTAGGGTGTAATAGCTGTCTGGTGTGCTTATCCCTAAGGGTAGTATTCAGGGCACCTCTGCTCATGTCTTTGGCACTCTTTGCATTGCTGTACTATAGAAGAAATTACTTTCACTTTTGAAGGAAAATTTATAGATACTGCCTTCCCTTTATTTTAATTGATCTCAGCTTTGTGTAAATCTGAATTTAATACCAATGGCTTCTCAGCTTTGCTTCACACATTTTAAGTGATAGTCTTTATTTAGACTGGAAGCTTTGTGGAAGGTAGGGCAGTTCTTAATGGTGTATCCCTGTCATAACAACCTAGTCAATTTCTTGAGTAGCAATATGGTCTAGTAGTAGAAAAGAGTTGGAAAACTTCAGTTCAAGTCTCAAGTCTACCACCTTGTGTGATCTTCCCATTTAACCTTTCTGAGCCTCAGTTTCGTTCTTTGTAAAATGAAGATAGTTTTTGGTAGGGTTCTTGAGAATCTAATGAAATCATGATCATGTATATAAGTGTTTTGTAAATGCAAAATGCTGAATGTTGATGGTGGTAATATAATAATTCTTTTAAGTAGCTTTTTTCAGCAGTTGAACTGAATTCTATCTTAAAAGCTTTGTACCCAATTTGCTTTAGAGTGGCTTTTTGATCCTAGTCTGCAGGTGGGGCCAGTCATGTTGACTGAGCAAGAGATAATTGATGGAGACTTGCATGTACTGGAGCATTGTAGATATTTAGAAGAAGCCTGTTGGGTGAATTCTTTGTGGAGGAATTCCTGGATAATGAGGAAGAGTGGCACAGTATGAGGTGGCCTGGATAGGTTAAGACTTGAATTGTTTATGGGAGAGAGTCCTCAAATTGAAGACCACACATCCATGGAAGTATTTACCTATATACATGCAAATTTAAAGTCTTTTCTGGTTTCTTCCCCAACTCCTAAAGGAGGTTGTTTGATTTGTAAGTGTTCTGCTTGTAAAATTTTTGGCTGTAGAACTTTTCTATTTCTTTGCTTTGTGAATTTTTGCATTTATTTTCTTTCTCATCCTTTCCTCTCTTTCCCTGTTGAATCCATATAAGAAATAGAGACTTTCAATTATCTTTAGATAATGCTGGCTTTTGAATGTTTTTTTGTACCTACCAGATTCTTCCAGAAGTCTGATTTTTCTTTTTGATCATGGAAATAGAGGTGACAGTTTTGTGGGACAGCTCTATGGCTAAAAAGTCTGTATTCTAGGCACTAAACCTCTGCAAATTTGTGGCATTGTAGACTCTGAAAATTTAAAGGACCAAACTAAACTAGCCTGCCCCTCACTCTCTGTGTGTAAACACACACACACCCCTCCCCAGACCCACATCAGCCCCAAGGGGCTGACAGTATTCTTATGATGCATATACTATATGCACTCAAAATTAATTGCATAATTTACTACATATTTAATAAATGACCTAATTTTTTAAGTCAAAATTTATTTTATCCAATTATCAAGCATTTTTCCCCCTCTCTTTTCCCTTCATATAACATCTGCTACATGCTAGGCACTATACTAAGTGCTTTAACCAAACTTTTGTAACAAATATGTGTAATCAAACAAAAGAAATTCCCACAGTCATTATGTCCAAAAATGTATGTCCCATTCTACGTATTAATCAATTGCCTGTCAGAAAGTGGGCAGCATTCATCTGTCCCTTAGAATCATAGTTGATAATTACTTGGTCAGAGTTTTTTTATGTGTTTCAAAACCATTTTACAATGTTGATGTCATATAAATTGTTTTAGTTAGCTCATTTCATACAAATCTTCCCAGGTTTCTCTGAAACCATCCTTTTCATTATTTTTTCTTCTAGCACATTAGCATTCTGTTACATCCTGTAAATGTGCCATGATTTCTTCAGCTGTTCCTCAATTGATACACACCCCCTTAGTTTCCAGGTCTTTTTGCCACTATGAAGAGTTACTATAAATATTTTTCTTATGGTATATCCTAACACTTGAAGAATCTAAGAATGTTGTTAAGATGGCCAGACTCTATTTACTCAAAAAATTGATTGCATAATTTACAAGGCAGGTTTTCTGTGAATTTGACATCTGATGAAATGTTAAAGCAGCTCTTGTTAAATATAAAACAGATAATTATATTAGCATTTGACCTTGCTTCTTTTAAGAACCATGCCGCCTATAGGATGTTTAAACTTGCTCTAGCAAAGGAAAACCAGCACATATATTTGAATAGCATTTAGGAAGTGAGATTGAGTTTGAAGAAGAAAGTGACTTGGTGTCCCTGCCTCCTCAAGGTATGAAATGAAGTAATCTATTGGGTTTTTTTAGGGAAAGTTTAATGTAACTTATATTTGTGACTTTCCATTTTTGGGGTTGCATTTGTTTGGAGTTTTTTAGGTCGCCTCTATTCTGCACTCTTGAGCCAGAGGAACATGACTAATTTAATTGCATATTCAAGTAATCTCATCTGACTGTAATCAGCTAAGACTTATAAGCAATTTAGGCACAGCATAAAATGTTGATTAAAAGCCTTTAGCATATCTGCCTCTCCCAGTTATCATCCTATAGTTTGTTCATTTAAAAAATTCTAAATTACTTTTTTTTTTTAAAGAGCCTAGGTCTCTCCAGTCTGGAAATATCTACCTTAAAATGGGAAGCCATTTTTGGCAGCTTTTACTGTAGACAAGAATAACTTTTGCTGTATGTTTCAGCCTTAAAGATGCATCTAGACTGCCATACTAGATTCCCAATCCCAGAACCTCTAGCCTAGCATTTGGAGATACTAACGGCCAAGAAATTCTAGGAACACCCCAATAGCTCCCATTTACGTAGTACTTTACTTTCATTTTCATCATTTCCTCTTTGCCTCCCAAGGGGATACATTTTTGTATAGGCTCAGCTGCCTAAAGGGGCCACTAGGTGGCTCAGTGGGTAGAGTGCTTGGCCTGGATTCAAGAAGTTTCATCTTCCAGAGTTCAAATCCAGCCTCAATACTTATTATCTGTGAGACCCTGGGCAAGTCACTTAACCCCGTTTGCCTCAGTTTCCTCATCTATAAAATGAGCTGAAGAAGGAAATGGCAAACCACTCCAGTATCTCTGCCAAGAAAATCCCAAATGAGGTCATGAAGAGTCAAACATGACTGAAATGACTGAATAACAACAGCTGCCTAGAAGGAATTTATTATTTCATGTAACAACCTTTCAATTAATTTCCCTACCTCAAATATGGCCAATCTCCAATCCATCCTCCTTACAAAATACTTGGTTTTCTTGTTTTAATTTTTTTTGCCAATTAACAATCATTTGTTTTCTTTACCTCCCACTTTCCCCTCCTCTCCGTTGGAAAAAAAGAAAAACAAAGTCCTTGAAACAGATATCCATAGTCAAACAAAACAAATTCACACTATGGCTATGTCCAAAAAAATGCATGTCTCATTCTTCATATTTCATCCATCACTTCCTTGTCGCAAGAGATGGGTAAGATCCTTTATCATCATAACCTCTGGTGTCTTGGCTGGTCATTGTATTGATTAGAGTCTCAAGTTTTTCAGAGTTACTTATTTTTGCAGTGATAATATTAACAATAATGTGGTTCCCAAGTTGATTTTCCTAAAGCACAGGTCTGACCACATCACTCCAGTGACTCAGGAAACTTCGGGTCCTTATTACATACAGGGTCACATATACCCTCTTCTGTTTGGCTTTCAAGCCCTTCATGATTTGATTTCAGACTACTTTTCCAGGCTTAATATTTATTTTCCCTCTTTACACAATTTACACCCCAACCAAACCAGCCTTCTTGCTGTCCTGTATACAAGTGCAACCCTTGGATTTACTCCCAACTTCCTGTACCTTGAAAGATAAGATTTACAGAGGAGATAGTAGGGAATGAGAACTGAGGCAGTGTTTTTAGGAATTTTAATGCCATTGTTTAGGGATTGGGGAACAGTCCAGTTTGATTAGAATGTAGGCTACATAAAGGTAGTGTAATATTAATGTGATCTTCCTGGTTTTAAAAAAATTGCTAATAATTATAACTTAATAGTACAGACTTTTCATTTTATTTAAATCTATGACCATTAACATGTGGTAAGAATATTTGTTGTAAAAAGTTTACTGGACTGGAATTAGGAGTTTTTGTTTTTGTGGTGTTCAGCTATTTTTTAGTTGTGTCCAACTCTTTGTGACCCCATTTGGGTTTGTTTGGTTTTTTTTGGCATAGATATTGGAGTGGCTTGCCATTCCTTCTCCAGCTCATTTTATAGATGAGGAAACTGAGGCAAATGGGGTGAAGTGACTTGGCCAGGGTCACACAGATAGTAAGTGTCTGAGGCTAGATTTGAACTCAGGAAGTTGTCTTCCTGGCTGTAGGCCTGGGACTCAATCCACTGTGCCATCTATATTTAAATCCTGACCATGTTAATAACTGAGTAATATTGGTAAGTACTAGGAAAAGACTCTCTGGGTTTCAGTTTTCTCATTTGTAAAATGAGGAATTTGGAGTATATGATTTTTATGTTCCCTTTCACTCTAAATCCTATGAGAAAGGGCAGAGGAATTATATCATTAAAAGAGTCTTTGCCTGTTCTCACATTTATTATTAAAAAAACAAACAAACATGCTATTGATGTGTTTCATTTGTTATAATCTGATCTTTTGCTGAATAACAATGTTGTGAATAAAAGAACTATTTAATCAGCTTCCTGTAACCTTCAGTATAAATATATTTGTAACAAATTAAAACAACAGCAATTCCTTTTTTTGTTTGTTTTAATTACATTTTAAAAAATTAATAACTATTTTTTCTCCTCCTTTCCCTACCCCCCAATGTTTAAGGGAAAAAAAAAGACTAAGCCTTTGTAACATATGCAATTAAACAAAATAAATCCCCTCATTTGCTGTATCCAAAACAATATGTTAAACATTCTGCATATTGAGACATTCACTTCTATGTCAGTATCAGTTCTCTGGAATCATGGTCATTGCATTGATCAAATTTTTTTTGTCTTTCAAAGTTTGTTTTTATACTATTGTTGTTTTTGTTGCATAACAACAGTAGTGTAATCTCTTAGTTCTGCTCACTTCATTGTTAGGTTTTGATGAAACTCATTTCTTATGGCACAGTAGATATTCTGTTCATAATATATAAAAATGTAATACATTTTCATAGATAGTAATCGTTGACACTAACCTTACTACTCTTCCACCATTTAATCACTTATCATTGCTATTTTGCTCCTTCCTCCTAGCACTGATGGGATTATATGTATGGTATCTCACTACTTTCCTCTGTGGACTCAATGGTATCTGCCGCATATAATTTGAGAGCCTTGTCTTTTTAGAATTGGAAGCAACCTTCAGCAGGGACCTAGTCCACTCCTTCTTGTAAAGAGAATGAAACTGATGAAGTTGGTCACATTATCAAATACAGAGCTTCATTTAGAACATGGCTTCTTAAACTTTTTCTATTCTTGACCCCTTCAGTGCTTCTTAAACCCCATATGGTGTTGCAACCCACAGTTTAAGAAGTACTGATTAGAACATAGGTGTCCTGCTTCCTAATTGACTATTCTTTCTACTATGATATTCTTTTTACAATTCTAAAGGGCTTTATTTTTATTGTTTTTGGTTTTTTACTTTTACTTTTGAGGCATTTGGGGGTTAAGTGACTTGCCCAGGGTCACACAGCTAGTACATGTCAAGTGTTTGGTCTGAGGCCAAATTTGAACTCAGCTCCTCCTGACTTCTGGGCCAGTGCTCTATCCACTGCACCATCTAGCTGCCCCTGGGGCTTTATTTTAAAAAAAATAAAGAAGAAAAAGCTAATGTAGAACATTTCAAAGGAAAAAAAATTCAGAAATGAGAAAAATGAATATTAAAAAAGACAGTGGTTTCTGGAGTCTGTCCTCAGAACCATGCTAATAATCGTCTGGTACAGTAAAGTGAAGGAAATGAGTGGCCTCTATTTTTCTTTCCTGTCTTATCCAACTAAACTCTATCTCCTCCCTCTTTTCTGCCCTTTGGTTGTATTGATTAAAGATAGGCACACGATGCTTTAAAGTGGATTGCAGTGTGTGGATTTGGAAATGGGTAAAAAGCCTATGATAACCATAAAAGATGATTATGTTTTAACTTGGTCTACCCACCAGCTTCTGCTGTATTTTCTTGAACTGTTTGCTGGCCTAGAATTTAGAATGTTAATGAGTTCTCTCTTGCTATCAAAAGGTTTCCCTAGTGAGACAGTCTGTTTCTCTGTATTAATTTTCAGCGCTAAAAAGTCAAACAAGAATATTTCTCAGAAAGGAAATACACAGATGTTTGCTTGGTACCAGTAGCCTGATACTGGATTTTTTTTGTTTTTCATTACTTCATAACACCTATGAAACTTAAAAGAAGGATTACTGTTTTAAAGTAAGGCCTACTTTTCCTGGGTGGTGGAAAGCACTCCTAGAAGGATGAAGTATCTTTTTTGTGTGTGTGAATTGGTGTGTGTCCTCTAGCCATTTGAGGGACCAGGAGAAAGAAGGTTACATTCTTATACCATGGCATGACCTCTGCTAGTGAGATGTAATTATTGATATGTTTAAGGTGCTTTTTACATTTCGACCTATAGTCTGGAAAACCATTATGTCCCCCTCCCCACCCGAAGTGATGGTAAGTGGGAAATGGGACCTGAGAATGAGTCATTTAAAAGGTAGGGAAAGGGAAAGTGGATCTAATAAGTTAAATGTGTGTGTGTATTTTATTGAGGTACTTTTTTGGTTCACATCTTTGTCACTTTCCAGTGATCCCCTTGAACCAAACCTATCACACCACACCCCAGGCAGCTCCTGCTTTTGTAACTAGGAAATACAGTTAAAACAAATCGACACTTCCAGTAGTGGGTTGGTGTCTGGCACACCTGTGCCTTATTTCTCACCGGGTGGAGAGGAGTCATGTTTTACCTATTTTCTGAAATCAGGATTGGTCTATAAATTGATCATAGTTCCAGTGTCTTTTCAGTGTTTTCTTTTGTTTAGTAAGAAGCAGCCTCACAGTTTTTCGTTGGCCCCAGAGTATATCTATTATCACATTTCTACCACTGACCTTAAAGTCTGAGAGTCTCAAGTAAACATTTTGTGTGAGAGAGATGCAGAGACCACAGAAAGAAGTTCAATTTGAAAAGAGACCCATTTTGCTTCCCAGAATGAGATATGAGATTTTATGTGAATGAAGTGAGGCCAGAGCTTCAGTGAATGTTGAAAAATAATAAGAGCCCCAGGTTCCAGCCTAGGGTAATGGAGTAAAGAATTTTATATTTTTATTTAAATAAATTTATGTATTTTATCATGAACTTGACAGATACTTTTAAAAGTGAATATTTCAACTTTTAAAGAATGGGAAAAGAATTGTATAAACTGAATTTTTATGTAGTTTGCGTTTTTCCAAAAAAGTATATATTAAATTTAACAAAACTGCCCTGTTTGTCATTGTCTTCTTTTAAAAGTGCTTTCTAACCAAAAGGTTAACTTTATCAAAAAAGGTGGCACCAACTGTTAAAGCTAGCTAGCAAAGGGATCTGTAGCAGCTAAATCAATCATATCTGAAAGAGTAGTGGGTCTGGAGCCAGAGAAAACGCTTCCAGGGGCTATAATCATTCATCTTCCCATACAGGAAGAACAAATAGATGACCACTAGAGAGGCTGAATATCGGGTAGCTAGGTGGTGCAGTGGATAGAGTGCTGGATCTGGAGTTAGGAAAACATCTTCCTGAATTCAAGTCTGGACTCAAGACACATACTAGTTGAGTGACCTTGGGCAAGTTAACCCTATTTGCCTCAGTTCCTCCTCTGTAAAATGAGCTGGAGAAGGAAATGGCAAGCCACTCTAGTATCTTTGCCAAGAAAACCCCAAATGGGGTCACTAACAGTCAGGTACCATTGAATAACAATAAAGGCTGAAGCATTGGTGTGGCTGGGGAGGAATCTTTGGAGACTAGGTTGGCAAGGGTCTTTATTGTTTGGGGAGGCAGGAAGGGCCGGTTTTAGAAAGGTGATTTCAAGTTTCTTATAACCTGAAGTTTCAGCAAATGACTTATTATGTAGGGGTGGGGGAATGATAGTGTGCTAATATCTGTCTTCCTGAGATCAAGAGGTTGGTTCCATGTCCTGGGATGTGGATACAGGGAAGGAAACTGACTCTGGGGACTGATGTGTAACTAACAGCCTTACCGAATCTACATGAGGGAAATCTGGATTTTGTCCCAATATCTGGTACTGACATTTTGCACAGTGAACCCTAGAAAAAAGTTGGGGAGAAGTGGATCAGGAGAGGGAGGGAGAAATGAGAGTTCTCTTAGAAGACCAGGATTAGCTATTATATAGTTAACTTACTAGTATTAACTTAAGAATTTTGTAACTTTTAAGTACATATGTTTGCTCCTTTGAGAAACTTCTTTATATTTTAATTTACTACCTAGTAGTAATAACATCCAAAGGGAGGCCATGTGGAGTTTTTTTGGGAGGAATGGGAGGAAGGCAAAGAAGAAGGGGGAAAATAACCCCAACCTAGGGTTTAGCACTATGCCTGGCACTTAATAAATGCTTGTTGACTTGGAAACTTAGAAGGAATGAATAAAAAAGTAGGAATAGTTGTAAGTTTGGTTGTATTTGGTTCAATATTGTTAATAATCTTTTTTCTCCCATGAAGAAAAAAGTCATGGGCCAATTTGCTACAGTAAAGGAACCCTGATTCAGATGTGTGAGAGGCTGTTTAATGCAGGGGAAAATCAAAAGGAGGGGGAAGGGGGCACCAGTTGGTCAAGCTTTGATTCTTGCCAATGGAAGAGAAGCATGGGTTCTTTTGGTATAGTAGCCTCTGATTTCACATTCACTTATACTTTTTTGTTGTTATTATTATTACATTTCCCCCCCTCTAAACTGGCCTTATGACAGTGAACATGGCTAGGATTGATTTGGACACTTGTCCCTACTCTGTGTTAGGAACCCTTCTGTGATTAATGCTAGTCTTAGAGGAAAGTAGAATGGAAGGCCTGAGAGCCCATCAGTAATTCCGAAAATAGAGATGACTTTGTCAACCTTACCAGTCTAAACTGATTGTAGTCCTCTGGTGGAAAATGCTGATATTAAAAAAAGGGAATGTATATGATGAGATCAAATAAGATAATGTATATAAAGTGCTTTTCCTGCTTTTCCCCCATAATTCTGGTGCCCTCTATTGATTATCTGCCCTCTGTTATCTCTAATTTATTCTGTGTATATCTTATTTGTATATAATTGTTTTCATGTTGGGGCAGTGGGTAGAACACCAAGCCTGGAGTCTGGAAGACCTGAGTTCAAATTTGGCCTCAGACACTTACTAGTAGGTATGTAACCCTGGACAAATCACTTCTCTTTGCCTCAATGTCCTCATCTGGTTCTAGTGAGGATCAAATGAGATAATTGTAAAAGTACTTAGCACATTGCCTTGTACGTTGTGCCATGGCACATATTTTTTTGTTGCTGTTTTGTCATCGTTGTCATCTGCCCCCATTAGACTGTGTTTTTCTTGGATCAGGGACTGCCTTTTGCCTTTCTTTGTATACCCAGCATTTAGCACCTTGCCTGGCATGTAATAAGTGCTTATTGACGGGCTTTGTAAATCCTAAGTTGTTATATAAACATCAATTATTATTTATTATTGAATTTTACTTTATAATTGAATGATAACTAAATATCATTTATAATTGAATTTATTAATTGTTGAATACTGAACCATTTAAAAGGAGTTTTGAAAGAGGCCTCATACTCTGGTATTGTGAATTGCCTTGCAGAAATAATCATGGAAAGTCATACTTGGTGAAAATGTGATGCCAAGATGGCAGGAGGGCAATGGAAAATGTTAGGGTGACATTTTGTTATGACAGGTTGCAGTCAGGAAAAAAATAAACTTAGGTCAGACTTGTTCAACTCTTCATTTCTGAATAGCTGCAGTGCTTGGGTTGAGAGGCTTTTGGTGGATGATAAGGAAAAAAGTTCTTGTGGCTGTGTTGCAGGAAGCATTCACTCTTTTCTTGCTTGTTTTTAAAGACTGGACTGAATTGGGATGATAATGTCTGGAAAATGAATGTATTTGTCATCCCCCTTGGAGGTTGGGGAGAGGGAAAGGGAGAAGGAGGAAGAGCGAGGGGATGGAGAGGGGGTAGAGTGAGAGAGAGAGAGAGTGTGTGTGTGTGTGTGTGTGTGTGTGTGTGTGTGTGTGTGAGTGTGTGTGAGTGAGAGACAGAGAGAGAGAGGGAGAGAGATGCATGCAGTACCGTCGTTAGAAACCAAGAGACCTTTGGACCAAATTCTTAAGTCAGCAGAATACTGTGAAGTTCAACACATTCTTCTCTGGTTAATCACAGTATGTTCCTGTAGATCCAGGGTTCTTAACCTTACTTGTATCTTGGGTCCCTTTGGCAGGTCTGATGAAAACAGTGGACCGCCCCCTTCTCAGAAGAATGTTTTTAAATGCCCAAAGTAAAATACTGAAATACAGTTATCAAAATGTTAAAAAAAGACAAGTTCACAGACTCCAAGTTAAGAATTCCTTTTCTAAGGGACACTGGCAATTTGGGATGTGTATATTTCTGTTTCTGTGCCTGTATTTTGTGGTATCCTTAATTTAGGCCACTGAGTATTGTTCTACTCCTGGTATTTTAACTAAGCTAGAAAGGTTTGGCACCCTCTATCAAACTCTACAGTGTTTTTGCCTTGGTGTTCTTTTCTTAAGCATAAATTTTCATCCACTTTGTAGCTAACTAATCTTCCTGTAAAACATCTAATTATGATGACTATCTTCCTTGATCTCTTTATCCTTAGTAGATTCTAGGTCCTTTACACCTCTCAATTCACCACCTTTTTGTTCAGCCTACTTTATCACTTTTTTCCCTTTCTCTCCCCAGCCTTGGTTGACTTTTGAAACATTTTTTAAGTTGCATATTCCCATTTGGTTCATTATTGCAGTATGCTCTGTAATTGTTGAGAGATTCTTGGTGAATGAAGAGTTGGCCTTAGAGTCAAGAAGATCTGGGTTTTAGGCCCTCCTTCTGACATATGTCATATGTAGTCACTTAGTTTTTGTTCTGTTGAATACCGTTTGTGTATTTACATTTCACTACATATGCATATTTTTATTTTACCTTATATTCAGTAGCCTTTTCAGGATGTGACATTTACTACCCATGTGACTGTGGGCAAATCAGTTAACCTCCCTGAGCCCTAAGTTTGGGTGAAATCCCTTGTAACTCTAGATTCATGATTCTGTATGTAAGCTAAGGATCTATCAAATCTGTGTCAGATAACAATACTGAAGATAATGTAACCCATTTCTAGGGTGATTTTTTTTTATTTGTCCTTTAGAATGCTTGTTTTGAAAGGAGTGGGCTATAGTGAACTCACGATTCTGAGATTCTGTGATGCTAATATAATAGAGCTCTGCAAAGTTAGGATAAATCTCTAGTGATCAACTTACGCTCCTTGATCGTATTTTATTTTACTCATTATAAATAGCATTAAACATCAGTGCAACTGATTTTTAAACATTTTTTAGTTAGACAAAATTAATTTCAACACATTGGTCATTATAACTTTAAATCACTGTCTCTAAGTCTCCTTCAGTATTGTCTGTTTCAGTACACTAAAATGTTTTGCTCTTTGCCTTTTTTTTATGCCACTGTCACTTCCCAGGTCCTTCCTTCCAGCATTCCCTTGTAACAAAGGAAAAAAAAAGTTTAAAAAAAAACACCAGAAGAGTAACTGCATTTGAGAATTTATGCAACATTCTGTATCCATAGTATATACTACCTGTCTCCTAAAAGGAAGAAAATGTGTATTATCATTGGTTGTTGAATTTAATATGGATTCTGATGTTCTGAGGGCTTGTTTTTTTCTTATAATGGTCCCTATGTCTCTGTTGTTCTCTTCTTTGTTCTACATCAGTTCATACAAGTCTCCCCCAAATTCCCTGAATGCCACATTGGTTTTTCCTTTTGGTGCAATAATATTCCATTTATATACCATTATTTCTTTTTTTCCCCTTTTCTTTCTTTCTTCCTTTCCTTTTTTTTTTTTGTGAGGCAGTCGGGGTTAAGTGACTTGCCCAGGGTCAACACAGCTAGTTAAGTGTTAAGTATCTGAGGTCGGATTTGAACTCAGGTCCTCCTGACTCCAGGGCCGTTGCTCTATCCACTGTGCCACCTCGCTGCCGCTATACTGTTATTTCTTTAGTCATTCTCCAATTGATGGACACCCACTTGATTTCCATAAGTGTTTTAGTATTTGTAGGACCTTTTTCTTTGATTTTCTTGGGCTCTTTGATTTCCCAGTAGTGGGATTCCTCAGTCAATGGGAAATGAACAATTTAGTAACTTTTATACATAATTCCAACATGTTTTCCATCATGATTAAAATAGTTCACAGCTCACCAACTGTATATTGCTTCCCACAGCCCCTTTTAACACTGACTTTTACATCTTTTGTCATGTTTGCCAATTTGCTGGGTGTGAGGCAAAACCTCTGGCGTACTCTAATTTGCATTTATCTCCCAAAAGTATTTTTAGAAGCAGCATAAAGCTACTTAGCAGCCTGATAGAACTGTTTTCTTACTATTGTTTAGATAGAACTGTTTTCTTACTATTATTTAGGCTATACTGCTTCCTGAAAGTCTGAAACTACCTAGATCTGTCCGCTTGTGAGTCAAGGTCTCATGTCTGCTGCTATTTTGGAGCTCATTATCTTAGGATACTGACATCATTTAGAGAATACTGCTTAGATGTACTTGCCTCAGTGAAAGGCTGTGTGTGACACTTAAAAGTCTGATACACTTGTCCTCTTTCTTCACACACCTTGAAGGAGGCAATGGGAGGCACAGATGAGTTGTCCTTTTTGTTGTCTCCATTACTCCACTCATCTTCCTTCCATTTTCTTACCTTTCTCAGAATGGCTTCTATTGGGCCTTGAGTTAATTGTATATGTTCAATTCTAGGAAAGTCATTAGTTAAGCTGGAACATGTCTAGAATAGGGTGACAGGATGGCGAATGACCTCAGAATCTTGCCATGTGAAGATCAGTTGAAGAAAATGGAATGTTTAACCTGGAGAAGACTTAGAAGAAACATGGTAACACTCTTCAAGTCTTTGAAGGGTTATCTTGTTGAAAAATGATTATACTTATTCTGCGTGGCCTTTGAGGAATAAAACAATAGGCAGAAGCTGCAGAGGGCCAGATTTAGATTTGGTTGATATAAGAAAACATTGTGACAATGAGAGTTGTTAAATGACCTGTGGGTTTCCCCTTTACTGGAGATATTCTGACAAGAGACTAGATTCCTTGGAATTTCAAGGGAATTCTTATGCAGGTAGAGGCTGGACTAAACAGCCTAAGAGGTACCTTCCAACTGGTAATTCTGTGGCTAGCAGTTGTGACCTTTAATAAACAATGTTATAGAGTCCAGGGCCTCCTTAACAGGGTAGGAGTCACAGAAGAGCCAGCCAAATTCAGAGAGCCGTGAGACCATATCAGCTCCTCCTTTACTCTTCCCCAAGTAGAGACTAATATACAAGTGGTGTAAGATGACTCATGGAGAATTTAAAGTTCTTATGCAGATATATCTGTTAAGTTGAATAATTAACAGAGATAAGTAACAGCTGACTGTTGAAGAAAATTGAAATAAAAAAATTTGGTTCCGTAAAACATGTTAAAGGCAAAAGTTTTTTTGGTCTCTTCAAAGCTCTTTCCCTAAAGAGGCTCAAACTGGGCCTCCTTAGATATTTTACCTAAAAGAGGTTAGTCCCCAGTGAACTTTAAACTTAGGAAGTTAGTGGGGGAATTTTCCTATTATTCGTGAAGCTACCACTATCCTTCCAGTTACCCAAACTTGACACCTCGGTATCATCCTAGACTTTTCACTTTCTCTCACCACCCATCCCCATATCCAGTTGGTTGCAAAGTCTTATCAACTCTACTTTCATAACACACATTGTTTTTCCTTCCTCTGTTTGTTCTGTGTTTACTTCATAGCATCTCTGATACTGCCGTCAGCCTGGTACAGATTGTCATCTCCTCACATCTGACTATGGCAGTGCTGGATGATAGATCTTCCTGTCTCAGACCTCTCTTCTCTAGTCCATCCTCCACTCCTTTGTCAAATCGATCTTCCTAAAGTGAAGGCCTGACCACATGACTCCCCTACTCATCCTGTTTAGGATCATATCAAGTCCTCTGGCATTCAGAGCCCGTGTTAACCTGGTCTCTGGTCCTCTTCTATCTTTCCAGCCTTCTTACATCCGTACTCTACAATCCATTGACATTGGACTCCTTTGCTGTTCCTCAAACACGAAGCTCCATTTCCTGACTCTGCATTTTCATTAGCTCTCTCCCAGGCCTAGAATTCTCTCCCTCATCATCTTCACTGCTTTGCTAGCTTCCTTCAAATCCCAGGAAAATTTCATCTTCTACAAGACGCCTTTCCTGATATCCTTTAATACTACTGCTTTCTCTCTGAAATCATCTCCAATTTATCCTGTATGTATCTTGTTTTGCATAGTTGTTTATATGTTGTCTCCTCCATTAGACTCTGAGTTCCTTGAAAGAGGGACTGGCTTTTACTTTTCTTTGTATCCCCTGGGCTTAGCACATTGTAGGTGGTTAATGAATGCTTGTTTATTGACTGAATGAAAAAGTGCTCTGCACATGCAACAGTAACAACAGTAGCTAATATTTTTATAGCTCTTTAAGGTTTGCAAAGTAATTTACAAATCTCACTTGATCCTCAACCTTGGGGAGGGTGTTATTATCCCCACTTTACAGATGAGGAATCTGAGGCAGACAGAAGTTAAGTGCCTTGACCAGGATTCTACAACTAGTCAAGTGTTGAGGCTGGATTTGAACTCAGTTCCTGACTCCTCAAGGTGTTCCATCTTTTATGCCATGTAGCTGTACAAGGAAAGCTGTGATATGCTGAGGTAAAAGGATTGGGTGTAAGAAATCTGATCCTGAAAATCTGTACTTGAACAGTCCTTGCCCCACTTTCTTCGTTATGGGTACCTTCTCCACCCCCCTTACAGATCACCTTCCCCTCTTTTCAGGTTCCATTTATGTTCTGTCTTCCCTTGTTAGAATGTAAGTTAGGTAGTAAGTCCTCTCTTAAAAGCAGCAAATTCGAGAGCAGCTAGGTGGCACAATGGATAGAGCTCTGGCCCTGAAGTCAGGAGGACCTGAGTTCAAATGCGGCCTCAGACCAAACACTTGACACTTACTAGCTGTGTGACCCTGGGCAAATCACTTAACCTCAATTGCCTTGAAAAAAAAAAAGGCAGCAAATTCATCATGGTGTGAATCAAATTTATTAGGCTGCCTCATTCTCTTGTTTCTGAGTGGTCGTATAAATAGCCCTTAACAATGTAATATAAAACAGCTGTCTTAGGTTTATGCTAGTAGTTATGACAAATTTTTGCTAAAGGCCATGGTAGCCTCGATTTTCTCTTAATATACCTTATCCACTAACATGTTGCATTCTCTTAAAATCTTTGCTGGTGTTGCTGACTTTTTTTTAAGAATTGGTTTTAAAAAATACGTTTTGGTGACTTTTGCCTTTACATCATAATCATTGCATTCCAGCTGCCCCTCGTCCTTCCCCACATTGAGTTCCCTCCCTTAAGACAAAGAAAAAGAATATCCAGTATATAGTGACCCTCTTAAGTAATATATACACTTTCTGTCATACCACTCAGCCAGGAGGGAGGAGGGATCCATGTTCTGGTATTGGACCTTCAGTGTCCTGATTCTGAATTTTACTTAGCGTGATACTGAATTTTCAATATAATCATGGATCCAGGTTTTGCTTTTCAAATGTTTTACATTTTCATAATGGGAGTAGGGTAGAAGGAGGTAGTGAAGAAAACCAAACTATTGCTTTACCAACCAACCAAAACTGTTGACCATCTGTCTCCTAGATGTCTATTTTCTCTTTCAAGATCCATATAGAATCTAGAAGATAAAAACCCTAGACTCTCTCAAGTGAGTGCCCAATCTAACCTAAAAGTAAGGGCAAGAATTAAAAATTCCTAATTGGAACACATTCATGTGATAGAATGTAAAGTACATTCCTGTTCATATGAGTAAAAGTAAAGAACCCTAGAACTGTGGACTATCAAAAACTCCATATAGAGTTGTTCATGCTTTTAGAACTTTTGCTTCTGTGTATTTGGGGAGGAGGGAGGAAACAGCAGCACACCCTTGATTTTTCTATGTGTAGGGGACTCCCAGAAACTCAGTCTTCCAGGGCAGATCAACAGCTTTTCTGCAATTTATGACTTGCCAAAGTTGTTATGACCAGTCTCATGTCTGGTATTTGACTTAACCCAGGTCTTTCCTGGTTCTAAAACTGCCTCGTTTCTGTGTACTTGGTGGAATACCTCAAAGTGTGCTCTTCCTTTGTCTTTGTTCCTCTTCCTTGCCCCACTTTCTTCGTTATGGGTACCTTCTCCACCCCCTTACAGATCACCTTCCCCTCTTTTCAGGTTCCATTTATGTTCTGTCTTCCCTTGTTAGAATGTAAAACCTTTGAAGACCTGTGCTGTCTTTCTTATTACTTATAGTTGTATTCCCAGTGCTTGGCACACAGTAAACACTCAATAAATGCTTGATGACTTGCTTTCTCTAATCTAGGGGAATCAAAGCTTGCTATTTTCAGTAGTTTTTCACTTGCTAAAGTAGAGAACCAGAATAATGCTATAATTGTAGTGACAGCAATAGCACTCAGCATTTTCAAAAGAAAAGTGGATGAATGTCGTTGCTGCTGATGGGACTTAACTGGCATATAAAACAGGAACAGGAACATTTCCTTCACCTGGTGAATTTTAGCCTTTCCAAAATAATGTTGGAGTGCAAACTCTTCTTTAAAGTCTACCATTGGGTAACAAAAAGCCCATGGCTCATTTGTGGCTCCACATCTCCTGCTTGTGCCTGACACACTGAGTTGGTCATAGGAAATGTTAAACACATGACATCGTTGTGGGAGACCATTTCCTGTGTGGTCTCAGGCAAGACACTTAACCTTTCTGGGGCTTTGGCTTTCACAGCTTTCAAATGACTAGTTTGGGTTCAGTGACCTCTGAAATCCTTTCTGGCTCTGACTGATGGTCCTAAAATGCTTGGTGGATATCATCTAGCCCAAAGGTGAGGAACCTGTGGCCTCAAGGCCAAACGTGGACTTCTAGGTCCTTGAGTGCGGCCTTTTGACTGAGTCCAAGTTTTACAGAACAAGTCCTTTTACATAGGGGATTTGTTCTGTGAAGTTTGGATTCAGTCAAAGGGCCACAATTGAGCACCTACAGGGGTATGTGTGGCCTCAAGGTCACAGGTTCCCCACCCCTGATCTTAGACTATAGGTGAGCATATATTCCTCATGGTACTAGAGTTATCTAAGGCCTACAAACCTCTTTCATCCTGTAATCCTATTTTTTCTTCTTAGGGAGTGTGATGCAGTAGAAAGAATTGATTTGGAGTCAAAGAATGACATTTGAATCCTGACACCATCACTTAACTGTGTGTGATCTTGGGCATGTTACATGGGCCTTAGGATACTCCAGTGTAAAATGAGAGGGTTGGACTAGATGACCTTTTAAGGCCCCTTCTTATACCTCTGATTATGTGTACAATGGAGCCACGCTCTAGGAAACAATCAGCCTTCCTTAGCGCCGGCTAAGAGGGCCTTCCATCAGGTGACCCTGGTGCTTACATCTAGATTTATGCCTGCCATTAGGATGCAAAACTCTAGCTTAAGTTGACCATTGCCACTATAGAAAGCATAAGCCCCAAAGAAAAGCCAAACATTCCAGACAAGCCTCCAAGTTTATACTGAATCACTATAAACTCAAAGAGTGCAGCTAGGTGGTACAGTGGATAAAATGCTGGGTCTGGAGTCAGGAAGACTCCTTCCTGAGTTCAAATCTGACCTCAGATACTTACTAGCTGGGTGACCCTGGGCAAATCATTTAACCCTGTTTTCTTCAGTTTCCTTATCTGTAAAATGAGCTGGAGAAGGAAATGGCAAATCACTCTAATGTCTTTGCCAAGAAAACCCCAAATGGGATTGTGAAGAGTCAGACATGACTGAAAATGACTGAACAACTACAAATTCAAGATGTTTGGTTTTGGGCCACAGGTTACAGGAACAGAAGTCCTTATGTTTTAGTCCTGGTCCCTTCACCAGCTAGCTTTAGGGCAGTTAGCCTATCTTATCTCTCTCCTGTGTGAATTTATTTTGTTCAGCCTTAGAATTGATGGTTCCTCAATTCTTTTTATATTTTCTTTGAATTTGGCTGGCCAGTGCTATCCATAGCCCTGTGGAAACTGCTTCTTTAGCCTTCAAATCTATCCCTAGATTTAAGCTGTGAGAGAGGATAAACTGTGTCTTACCTAAATTTGGTATCCTCCCCAGCACCTGGAACATACCAGTTCTTTATAATTAATAAATGATGTTGAAATGAATGGAGTGACCTGCCAGAGTCTGAGAATAACTCCTTCTTTGACATCTACTCCAAGGTTTTGTGATTAAAAAACAAAAAACAAAACAACCCTACCTCCTTAGATGATCTCAATAGCCACATCTGAAAAGAGACATAGAGAAATTCCAAGCTAGTTACAGAACTCATAAGAAGTTGTTGTTTGATTGTTCAGTTGTGTCCAACTCCTCCATGGCATTTTCTTGGCAAAGATACTGGGATGGTTTGCCATCCTTCTCGTAAGTCACAGAGTAATATATGCTGAGCATACAGAAAGCATTGCTTTCTGACTTCTGTGTCTTAACTCCCAGTAATATACCCCAGGGATCACATTTGTTATTTTGGCAATATTGCTGACTCTTTCAACTTGGTGCCTTCTGTTCTTCTCTGGGTCTCTCTAGCTTTATTTTTTCCCTCTTAGTTCCTTTTGGATGACTTAATTTTTCTTCTCCCTGTACCACTTAATACTTTATCTTTTATTGGACTTCACTGTGAAAAATCAAAGCATTAGGTTTACTTGGCTGGTTAGGATTACTCATAGTGTGGTAATCAGCAGCTCATTGTCAATCCAATTGTGGATATTTTTGATTGATATTGCAGAGGTCATTACTGACATTTATTTGCTATCTGGATGAGTGATACGGAAAATGGAACCAATATCATGCTAAATAAATTCGCAAATGACACCAACTTTGATGGACCTGCTGATGTGTCGGAGTGTTTAAAATGACCACGTTCTTGATACATACTTTTGGGCAGAATACTCCAACCAAATCGATCCACCTAATAATAATAAGGTTCAGATAATGAAAATTGACATTTATATAGCACTTTACATGTTTTGCCTTATAACAAAAGGTTCAAGGGGGATGATGCATGTAATAATTATCATCATCACTTTACCGATTAGGGCAGCAGCCTGAACCTAGGTAAATGCCTTAACCTCTCAGAGCCCATCTGTAACTTCCTGCCTGAGATTTTCACAGAAGTAAGCCTTGCTGAAATGTGGGTATATTCACAGAAAAGCTAACTTCTTCTCCTAATGATACAGTACTAACAGGTTTGGATTTCAAGAGAACTTAAGCTTGATGCACAGCTCTGCCACACATGATACTACCCTTGTGATTTTGGACAAGTCACTTGATCTATCTTGGCCTCAGTTTCCTCATCTGTAAATGGAGTTGGATTTGACCATTCTCATTAAATTGGCCTAGTACATTGTGTAAGCACACCAAAAATTTATCAAATGAGTCAATTCAATAAGGGGAAAAAATAAGTTAAACCCTTTTTCTGTGTTAGATATGCTACAAGACAGAATGACATAGTATATAGTGGAGTCAGGAGGACTTGGCTTCAAGTCCTGTGTCTGACATGTATTAGCTGAGGATGGCCACATCTCTTTACCTCTCACCACCTCCAGGCTAAGGGAAAAAAAAGTTCATCTGTCTGGACAGAGTTTTTGTCCCCTGATAAGAGAAAAATCTGGTCTAGACTTTTGAAGAAGATGTTCAGAGTAACTCCTTGGATGAATGACTTCGTATTTTTGAATTGTTTATTTTTATGTTATATACCTAGTATCTGGTTTCTCTTGCATAGGTATTTGGGTAGTATTGGATTACCTTTTTCCATTTGTGAAGAATCTTACAATTACCTTTTTGAATAGTTCAGTACTTTTCCATTCTGTCCAGAGAGGAAAGGGGGAGGGGGGAAGAGAACAAACATTTATATAGTACCTACTATGAGCCAGGAACTGTGCTAAGCGCTTTTACAAATATTATCTCATTTGATCCTCATAACAATCCTGTGAGGTAGGTGCTATTATTATTCCAATTTTACAGTTGAGGAAACTGAGGGAGACCAAAGTTGTGGCCTGCTTAGGGTCACACAGCTGGTTAGTGTCTGAGACTGGATTTGAACTTGGTTCTTCCTGACTCTGGGGCTCTAACCACTGTGCCACTTAGCTGCCTCAAAATTCACTCACAGCCTTTGTAAAAGACTGTATTATCATCTTGCAGTAAAATTCTGTCAAATATCATAAATGATACTATAAATGAAAGGTTAACAAGGCTAGTGAATAGAATGCAAACTTCTCAAAAGCAGAGATTGTATCCCCAGCACAGGTCCTAGAACCTAGTAGGTGTTTAATAAATGCTTATTGGTGTAGCTAGGTGGCACAGTGGATAGAGCTCCAGCCTTGGAGTCAGGAGAACCTGAGTTCAAATCTGGCCTCAGACACATAACCCTTACTGGCTGTGTGACCCTGGGCAAGTCACTTAACCCCGTTGGCCCATCAAAAAAAAATGCTTGTTGATTGATAATGATGTAAGATCTGTTTGAGGGCCAGCATGAATGCTATAGGGTAGAAGGCTGGCCTAGGAGCAAAGGAGACCACTGTTCAAGCCTCACTTTCCATATGTACAGGCTGTGTGGCCCTGGGCAAGTCATTTAACCTCTTTGTGCTTGAGAAGATGGCTAAATCTGTATTGGTAGAGGGGACTTCCTCATCTGGGAATTTCCTGTACTAATGAAATCAGACTTGCCCAACATTTCAGTGATATCATTCCTGCCAGCGTTAGCATGAGTTCTTGGCCTGCTTGCCTACTCTGTCATTACTCTGGTGATTGTGATTTAAGTAGGTGCTTGTCTGATTCTAAATTGAAATCATCCTTTAGTCCCCTTTGTTTATTTTAAGTGTGGTGATATTACAAAGTGGCTTAGAAAAAGGATTCCATGTTTATTCCCTATGACAGCCATAGGGACTATCTTTATGAACAAGTCAAACTATTTTTCTAAGTGGTCACTCAGTGCCCTTCCTGGGATTAGAAAAATCAGACTGTTTTCTGCTGATTACATGAGGCTAATTGACTGTTGAACTTGAATTTGTCTGACTAATGCATTAATGGAATCTTCTAGTTTCTAGAAAATGGAGTGCACAAGTTAATATTTGTATTATTACCAGGTTGAGGTAAGAATCTTCTTATTTGAAGTGGGCATATCTTAAATGTAAAATAAAATTATTTTGTAAGAAAGAAGACAATTTTATGTACTTCTCTAACTGAACTTGGCTTATTTGATTCCTATCTTTGCTATTTGTGCTTATTTGGAAATAAACCAGCCATTTAGGCAAAAGGAAAGAACAAATAGCAAAATTATAAAATATGCTTCTGTTTCTAATTGTTCTCAGGGATAATTCTTTGTTTAAGTAATGGTTTAGGACATGAGTTCAAATCCTGTTTCTATTTTCTGTGTGTGACCTTAGGTATGTCACTTAACTCTGAGTTTTTCCTCATCCGTAAAATGAAGGGGTTGAACCAGGTTGGCTCTGAGGTCCTTTCCAGCTCAAAATCTATGACTCTATAATTAGATCGTTAGAAATGTTCATCTTTAAGCCTGTTATCTGAGTGTGTCTTAGGTGAAATACAGACATAGTCCATTAACCCAGTGAGGTGAGAACCTGCTGCCTAATAAACATATAAACAGTAGCTTTGCTGATCTTCTTTCTGTAGACATTCATTGGATATGGACTACAAGAAATTGTGTGTGTGTGTGTGTGTGTGTGTGTGTGTGTATACATATACATGTTACCTGCCCAGCTAATGTATGTCTATAAATATAAATTTGTTTCTGTTTTTTATTTTCTATAAAATAGAAGATCCTATTAATGTGTAAGATAAATTTAGTATATTTAGATAATCTGAGGTCCCTTTCATATCTAGAAAAATGATTCTATGATCCCATGCATATGAAATAAAATGTACTAGGAATTCAGATTCAGATCAACTGATATTTTAGTAAACACCTCCTGTGTGCCATGCGCTATATACTAGGCACTGGGTATACAAAGACCCATAAGACCTTATGAAGATGGTAACAAGTCTATCTAGAATGCCTTCACAGAGAAGGTGACAATTGAGTTGAACCTGGAAGGAGGAAAAGGATTCTGTGAAACAGAAGTAAGGAACATACATTCTGGACTGTGAGGATGGCTTGTGCAAATGCATAGGTGCAAGATGGAATGCCAGGTTCAAGACATTCATTCAACATCTAGTTGTCCAGTTTGATGAGTATGAATGACGTGCTATCAGCCTGGGAAAGTTAGTAGGAGCCTTATTTTTGTTCAGGAGATCCTTAAATGACACCCTGAGTTTATATTTTATCCTGGATGCCACAAGGAGACACTGAATGGTTTGGACAGGGAAATGACATGTTCAGGTCTATATCTTAGGAAAATTATTTTGTCAGTTGTGTGAAGATGATTGATTGGAGAGAGGAGTCACTAGAACCTAGGACACCCAACTGGGAAGCTATTATACTTTATATTAATTGAGGCCAAAGGTATAAGGAATGGCTGTGTAAGTAGAGAAGAAGAGATAGGTACAAAATATTTTATAGAGACTTGGCAACTGAATATGATGGAGTGAGGGAGAAGGAAGAGGCAGGAATGATTCAGAGGTTGAAAACCTAGGTGCTTGGGATATTATGGTGACAATACGGCTGATGCCTTTGACAGAAATAGGGAAGTTTGGAGGAGGTACTGATATGGGGGAAAGATGGAATTGTGCTTTAGACATGTTTTATTTAAATTTTTTAAAACTTTATTTTTATTCTGTAAAGCAAAAACTGTCTATACATAGAGTTCTCACTTTACATAATTCAAATTATGCAAATTTGACTATATATAAAGAATTCTGAAAGAAATCCACATTCCACCTATGTTAACTTTACTGAACAGTGCTGTGCTTGCTCTCTCTCTCTCTGCTCTTGCCCCGAAGCTCCTCCATTAGTGGTCTCTCAACACGCTGCCCCCATGCCAACCAAAAAAATAACCCCCAAAAACCCTCCAAGAGAAAGCCGAAGAACAGACACACAGAGATCCCTGATCAGGGGCTTAGCTCAAGACCTTTCTGGGAGAGATCTTTGCTGTTCCTTTACTCTCCCCACCCTCCTCCATACCTGTGTCTGTCTTCAGTCAGTCTGTCGTATCTATCCCACTGTCCCGTGTCATCAATCTTTTCCTATCTGTGTCCATGTCCACTCTTACTTCTCTGTACACAGCCCCCACATGTACTTGAACTATGTGCCAGCACCTTCCTTACATTCCCTCCCTTTCTTTCCCATGACAGCAAATTTGCATTGTTAAAATTTGCTTAGGGTCCACTTACGTAAAGTGAGAACTGTCTCCGTATATATATTATATACGTGTATGTAATATACATACACAAATAAACCAAAGATGATTGTACATGAAACAACAGACCTTTTTAATGTACAGTTTGCTTTTCTTTGGACATAGCGAGTTTGAAATGTTAATGGGACGTCTAGAAGGAGATGTCCAGCAGACAGTTGGCATTTTAGGACTAGAGACTTGGGGAGAGTCTGGTGATAAGTATGTAAATTTGGAAGTCGTCTGCATAGAGATAAGTGAAACTGCTCCTCCAAATTTCCCAATTTTTGCCAAAAGCACTGTCACCATATCATCCCAGTCCCACTCAGTGAATTTAGGACAAGAGGAGCCACATTCTTTTGATGATTAGTGACCTATTTAGTGTAGAGACATTGTAATTTGCAAAATAATACAGCTCCCTAAAGTCTGTACTTCATACTGAGCCCTTCTGGCTTAATGCTTGCTTAGGCTTAGAGTGGAGGGCAAAAAAACATCCCTAAACAAATTGATGTCTTATATCCTAGCTTATGTTTTGAATTACCTCAGAGGTTGAGAGACTTGCTCAGTTACACAGCTATTTGTCAGAGGCAGGATTTCAGAAGCCCTGGTTTCTTGATGCCAAATCCTGGTTTTTATTTACTACCCCTTTGTTTCCTCCACATGGCATATTGCAAGTTGGTTATTGGCAGATTTAGAGCTAAAAGAGACCTTAAAGGCAATAAAATTCAACTCCCACATTTTACACATGAGTAAATTGTATCTGAAAGAATGTCGGGAGGCCATCATTCTGAAACTGAGGAACAGAGGTTCAGTGACTTCCCCGGGGTAATAAAAGCCAGCCAGAATGTTCAGTTTTAGTAGTTTAGAGAGTCCTGCCTCCATAAAATGTCATCACACTGTCCTGTACCTTGCACATACCTACAAGAGAGCTATGGAGTCATAATACTGGTCGAAGGAGTTTACAAAAGACCAACAAATTTGAACACTTTTCTAGCTTTTTGGCTATTTTCAGGAAAAGGAAGACAAAATTACTTCAATCTTGCATGGCACATAAACCTCTAATGTCTCATGGTCAGAAGCTTGCCTGGGATTTGTCACTGAGCAATTGATACAGAATTCCATTCCAGACGGAGTCACGAGTATCTTGGCCTTTTGGAATGGCTCCAGGTGTACTTTGGAGTCTAGTATCAGCATAAATGAAATAATCTTTATATGAGGTAGATCTGTCCACTATTAATGAGAAGAAAACACTGTGAGTTGCTCTCTAAACCTTCAACTAAGTAAAACTGTCACCGAGTCCAGTGGTGATTTGGCTAGAAGTGTTAAAACAGTGCTTTTTAATCTCTTTTCATCCTCAGTGAAATAAAGTGAAATGTTAAGAGCACTGTCATAGAAAAGGAGCATTTTTCATTTTTGTTTTTCAAAAAACAAACTCCTTTTTATTTGGAATCCAAACAACCAGAAAATTAAAAGTACCAGGCCTTCTCCCCACCACATTAGTTTCTACTTTTGTTTTGTCTAATTACCAGTGTTTCCCCCACACACACATGCATACAAGTGTGCTCACACACACACACACACACACACACACACACACAGTGTTCTACTTTCATTTCATCTAATTTCCAGGGTTTCCTTCCCTTCCACACCCCACTGTTCTCTTCAGTGTTCTATCATTTTATGTGATTACCAGGGGTTTACCCTACTGTGTTCTATTTTCGTTTTATCTGATTTTTACCTGGAACTGTGATTTCTTTATTCTGGGAAGTACATAGGGTCAGCAATTCATTTGTAATCTTAGAGTATTATAATTATCTTAAACTTCCACCAGAGCAGTTAAGTGATCAGGTCTTGAACCCTAGTCTTCCTGGTTGCAAGGCTGATCTGACCCCATCATACCATTATGGTTTTATAAGAGAGAGCATTGACAAGTAAATTAACTGATATGGAAAATTTAATTAAGCAAGCCACTCTCAGAGCATGTCATAGGATGGGACACTCTAGTCTCACCACATTCTTCTATACATAAATCAAATTGACACTTGGTGAGATAACAATAATGATACACATTTCTCTTAAGCATCTATCCCCAGACTGTCAAAGGGGTTCCACGGCACACACGAAAAGGTTGTGGAACCTGCTGTAATGCTTTGAAGGATATCACATGCTTTTCTCACAACAAACTATAAGATAGACAATACAAATACTATTGCCCTTGTTAGGCTCAAAAATCAAATAACTTGCCCAGGGGCATATAACTAGTGTTAAAATTACTCTAATGGTCTGTGCTGCCCTGCAGTGCCACTTCTTGATCTTCGGATGAAGACTACATGAGGTGCAATGTGGTATCGGTGTTTTCCATTTTATCCTTTTCCAATTCTCTGATTGGTGATCCGTGTATGGTAGCTATGGCAGTGTTCAGCTAACAAGAGTGTTAACAACTGCATTGTTCCTTTAGGGTGCTGTCAGTTCACAGTACTTTTATGTAAATAAAATAATTGGAATCAGCTGGCAAAGAATATGCCAATTGATAATGATATGCCTCTATCATAGATGAATATTTTGATGTCTGAAAGAAGTAAGAAAAGAACTTTGGTTTAATAAAAACTGCTCAAACTCCATCTGAAAACAGTATTTCTTTATGTACATATTTTAGCAGTTTTGCTTTGTTTAGTTGGAGGAGGAGTACTTCTACCCAAGAACCAGAGGATCACTCACTGGCTTAGCTACTCTTCCTGCTATACACTTATTATGCAAAAGGTCAGTGAGAAAACATGTAAAATATCAAAGCAGGTAAGTAAAACTGGAATTCTAGGAAGCCATACAGATCAGTTTCATCTATAGGATACGGAAGAGTTTTAGGGTACTGTGCAAAATGGGAACAAGAAGAAATTTCAGATCATTTGGGAAGAGAATCATCTCACCCATTAAGTCTATTCTTAGTAGTTTCTGGGGATATAGCATTGGAAGTCAAAGGGCATGTTGAGCTGCTGTCTTTTCCTACGCTCCTACACATTCCTACAGCTCCAGATATCACCTGTTCACTATTAAAGTCCCCACTTTACTTCCTCTTGCCTCATCTCTCTCCTCTGCTTCTGTCCCTAAAGTCTCTCTGCCAATCAGTGGGTCATATATTCTTACTCTAAGCAGCAACATAGGGTTGCCCCAGAGTTATCCTTTAGGGGAATATCCCTTTCAGTTCTCAGTTGTTCCATATATACCTGCAGCACCTTAAAGAAGTAGGTGGAAATTTGCTAATTCCTGACCACTCTGAATTAAAAATCTTTTATACTGTGGATATTTTAAAGTTTTTATTATGTCTAAAAATAGCTAATGCCTTGTGAATAATGTGTGTGTGTGTGTGTGTGTGTGTGTGTGTGTGTATTCAGATAGATAGATAACCACCCAGATTATTTCAAAAGAATAGAATTTAGAGGCAAGGGCATGAAGGAAAAAAAAGAATATATATTTAGGGGAAAAAGCTAGTATTTTGGAGTTTCCTTTTAATCCAAGGCTTTCCTACCTTATAGACCTGATCATTAGTCAATAGACCTGATCATTAGTCATTAAAGTAATTGAAACAAACAACAAAAGGTGAGAGCTACTTAAATGTCCCTTCAATATTTGAAGCATTTTTGTGCTGCTGAGACCACAATAAAATTCAGAAACAGTTAATAGGCCTTTGCTGATCTAAACTTGGGAAACTCATAAGGGTTTTCAGAGTTGGAGACAAAATCCTGATGTTTTGGAGTTGTGATCCAAGATAGTGGTGTCAGTGTAGGCAACTGTATATCCTCCCTGCCTCCTCACCCCCACCACCGACTAGGATAGCTTTTTTTCCTACCATCCAGTTGTCCTTTTCAAGGGACTAGGTTAGAGCACATCTGGCCACTTGAGGACTGCCTCTGTTTTCTTCTGACATGATTGCTATTTTAAAATACAGCTTGTTGAATTTTTCATCCCAGGGTTCATTCCCCTCCAAGGTTACCTTCCATGTATTCTGTATTTATCTTCTAAGTTTACTAGTCAAGGACATCTCCTCCATTAGACTGTGTGATTTTCTTTGAAGGCAGGGAATGTTTTTACTTTTTTATCTCATTTGATTTTCACGACAACCGTGGGAGGGAGAGAGGTGCTATCATTATCCCCATGTTACTGTCAAGAAAATTGAGGCAGACAGAGAATAAATGACTTGCTTAGGGTCATACAGCTAGTAAGTGTCTGAGACCATATTTATTTAAACTCTGGTTTTCCTGACTCTAAGCCCAGGACTGTATCTGCTGTGCCACCTAGCCCTGTCTGTGCGTGTGTGTGCATGTATATATATATATATATATATATATATATATATGTGTGTGTGTGTGTGTGTGTGTTTGTGTGTATACACATACTGTGTATACATATATAATATATAAAGCTTTAGCTATTTTCAGACACAATTAAAAAATATCCATAGTCAGATCCTTTTTTTTGTTCATACGGGTCATACTTTAAAAGAATGAAAAGATGGTTATTCCCTTACTATTTTTTTGTTTTGTGTTGTTTGTTGTTTGGTTCTTTTGTTTTTGTTAGGATTTTTTTGTATCAAACCTGTTATTTCATCTGTGTAGAGAACTCTTCATGAAAAAACACCCTCCATTGAGATAGATTTGACCTGCCTTGTAACTTCTATTCTTTGAGGGTTGCTGAGAGGTTAAATGATTTACCCAGTTACACAGTATGTGTTCAGAAGAGGAGCTTTGAACCCAGGCCTTCCTGGCCTGAGGTCAGCTAGCTATCTACTCTGCCAAAGCTGCCTCTCTTTTCTCTTTTTAAGGGTAATATTGTAAAATTCATTACAAATCCATACCTCAATCACAATGAAGTATGCACTAATAGAAATTCATTCAGTGTGCTTAACCCCCAGAGAGTGGTCCAAAGTAATAATGTCTTGGGTGATCTCTTTACAATGAAATTTTCTAGGACGTATAATTCAGCACCATCTTTTTTTTAAGAAAAGGAAAAAAACTATAAAGGGGGGGAAAGGTGAGGATTTTAAGGGAGCAGATAAATTCAATTTTGGATTATGTGGAGGGCACTCAGAAAGGAAAAATCTAGTAGGCGCAATAGATTCCTGGAGCTATGATAGGTAGAGATGGGTGTGGAGATGAAAGATTTGGGAGTCATCCAAAATCATTACAAGCATCATTACAAGTGATAATTGATTCCATGGAAGTGGATGAGATCACCAAGGGAAGGGAGTATAGAATAAAAAGAGCCAGAGGATTAAGGCTATAACCTTGTGGCTAGCTCTTTTAATGTAACAAAAAAGATCAAAGTTTAAAAATGTTTCTTTTTAAATTACAATGTAAATGTATCTGTATTTGGTCCCTTTATAATATACAATGATAAAGAAATGATGAAGAATAGGATTCATAGCTTAAGGGATATTTTGTCTTTGACATCCTCCAACTGCCAATCACCTGTGCCATCCTTCCATCCCAAGCCAAAATCCCAGAGTGTCAGGGAGCTTTCTGTCAGGCTTTTTGTTCTCAGGACCTCTTTACACTCTTTAAAACTTTTTGAAGACTCCAAAGAGCTTTTCTTTATGTGGGTTGTATTAGCATTTTTTCAAATTAGAAATGAAAACTGACAAAATTTTAAGATTATCTGTTCTTTAAAAATGACTATAATAAACTCATATGTTAACATAAAACATTTTAATGAAAACTATTTTCCCAGACAAAATCAGTGAGAAAAGTAGCATTGTTTTATATACACACACACACACACACACACACACACACACACACACACACACACTTTTTTTTTTTTTTTGGCTAGGCAATGGGTTAAGTGACTTGCCCGGTCATAGCTAGTAAGTGTCAAGTGTCTGAGGCCGGATTTGAACTCAGGTCGTTGGTTCTGAATCCAGGGCCGGTGCTGTATCCACTGTGCCACCTAGCTACCCCTGTTTTACATATTTTTGCAAATCTCTTTAATATCTGGCTTAACAGAAGACAACTAGATTCTCATCTGCTTCTTCAGTCTGTTGTGATACATTGTTTTGGGTGAAGTGTCTGAAGCTAATTCCCACAGATAACATAGTTAGAAAAGGGAGGAGGGGATATTTTAAAAGGTAAACAATGTCTTAGTATTGCCTAAAACTAGTTTTAACCTTGAGGAGGACTGTCTGGTGTCTTTGGAACACATTTTGAGTACCCTTGTTCTACTCTATCAGGGTTAAGGAACACAGAGATAACAAAGACATTTACCACAGCTTTAGGTAGCAACAGTTAGCAAACACTGAGTGTGTGTCTGGTGCATCTGTAGACCACTGTCTTGAGAACTCTGGGAAGTAAACACTCACTTGATATTTTTATTTTTTTAATGAATAATTATTTCTTTTCTCTCCCTCCCACTTTCCCCCATTGGAGGAAAAAAAATAAAACTCTTAGAAGTTTTGCATAGTCAAGCAAAACAGATTCCTACATTGGCCATGTCCAAAAATGTTTCTTATTCTGCATCATCACTCTATCTCCATACGTCACCATTGGCCCTCTGCAATCTCGGCTGAAAACCGAATTTTGTAACCTGTTTAAAAATCTCCCAAATGAACAATTTTCAGAGGGCTTTGAATCTGTTTATTAAAATACATTTAAATACACCACCTTCTGATTAGTTTGCAAAAACAACTGATTGACATAAGGGAAGATGGAAATGTATGAGCTGAATTTCAACAAAAGCCATTGGATAGGATTGAAAAAGGAGTGTCTTGTTTTAGTAAGTGCAGCTAGTGATGCACTTCTTCCAGCATCTTTGTGAGCAATACTTTTCAGCTGAGACAGCCATGAAAACCAAGTATTAAAATAAAGTAAATTTCGAATCACAGCTTCCAATGGCATATTCAGTCATAATGCCTGCAATAAAAATATTTTAAATAATATTTTTCATGACAGCAAAAGATTTTTTATACTGTTAATAAAACTGAATTACTATTCATATATTGCTTATTTTATCTTTAGCTCACCCTTTTCTGTTACTATTTTTGGTATGTGTTTTATAGTATACGTAATATATCAGCATAGCATGTGTATAATTTATAAGTTTTCATGTAGTGGAAATACATGTTCATAAACTTTTTCACTCAGAGTACATGGTCAAAAAATTTTGGAGACTTCTGTTTTAACTAACAGCCCATACTGATTCTCTTTGCCAACATGTATTTAAGCCATTATGTTAACAAAAATTCTGTGCAGTTGATGTGTGTGTGTGTGTGTGTGTTCAAATTACCTGTTACTAATTCATCAAGTATCATGTATTTTACATGCATGATGTTCTTCCAGTACGGTACACAAACATATACTAGCCCTTTGTTTCAGTGTTTTGTTTTGTTGTTTAATTTTATTTTGTTTGGGGGGGGTCGTTGACTAGGCAGTGGAGTTGAGTGACTTCCCTAGGGTCACACAGCTAGTAAGTGTTATGTGTCTGAGGCGGCATTTGAACTCAGGTCCTCCTGAATCCAGGGCTGGTGCTATATCCACTGCGCCACCTAGCTGCCCCCTTTTTTTAATTTTAGGTTTTATTCAATAGATTCCTAAGATTTAGAGCTGAAAAGATTATAAGACATCCATGATCCTCATTCATTTTAATTTTATTTTAAATTTTAAAAAAGAATTTCACATTAGCTTAGTACAAAGAACTACATTTGCTTAGTAATCATTTGCATTTAAATGAATTTCAATGCATAAATTATCATAGTACTATTTCATTTACTCCCAGAATAGCTTCATCAAGAACAGGTCATGCTAGACAAATTTCGCTTCATTTTTGACAGGATCACTCAACTACTGGATAAGGGGGCAATGGTGTGGGTGTAGTGTGATCAAATTCTATCAAAGTCTTTGATAAAGTATCCCATCCTCATCTTGTGGAGAGGATGGGAGACCGTTATATGGATTCAGAACTGATTGGATATGTAGGTTCAAGAAATAAATGTTGATGGTTCAGAGTCACCACCACAATAGGAGGTCTCCTGTAGAGTGTACCCCAGAGATCTGGGTTTGGCCCTATGATATAGTTTTTGTCAGTGACTTTGATAAAACACAGAGTAGTGTGCTCATCAATTTTCAGATGACGTCAAACTGGGAGGGATGCCTGACACACTGGATAACACAGTTAGGATCCAAAATGATCTTGGCAGATTAGGCTATTGAAAGCACGAATAAGTGTTTCATTAGTGACCTGCTCTGTGTCAGACACTGTGCTGGGAGTTGTAAGGCTGAAGAATGAAATAAAATCAATGAGCTTGCATTCTAAAGGGAAAGATGAAATTCAGTAGGAATAATAGGCTTGAGTAAAAAAGTCACTTTTACAAGTCCACCATGGAGGAATGCACAGTTAGACTGCAGTTGTTCTGAATAAGATCTGGAGATTTTAGTGGTTGAGGGGTGAGGTGTGTTAGTGGACTTTTTGTATTCCTTATATTTAGGGATAGGGACTAGACCTGTTACTTCATTGATGTAGAGAACTCCCAGATGAGGAAGTTACAATTCAGGTCATCACTTTCTCTGTAACTTCTACTCTTAGAAAATTGTCTAGAGCGCTGAAAAGTGACTTACCCAAGATCACACAGCCTTAGGTGTCAACTCTATCCAGCAAGCCTTGCTGCCTCTCTCCTCTCATAACTTTTAAAATTACGTTACAGTTTTCCATTATAATAATATATCACTATTTAATCATTCCCCTGTTGTTGAATATTTAGGTCTTCCCTCTGCCCCTGCCCTTTTTTTTTTTTTGGCAAACATATTTAATGCTTCTATGAAAATCTTCGATTGAAAACTTTTTCTTCTTTTTATAACATTTTAGGCATATCCCCTACAAGGATATTATTGTGCCAGATGTTTTGATAATATTTGTAACTTTTAAAGTACACTGCCAATGCACTGTAAGTACCCTCTTGGTAGAATGTGAACCCCTTGAGGGAAGGGGGAACTCTTTCATTTTTGTCTCTGTATCCCCAACCTGACATGTAGTTTCTCTCTTCTCCCCTCCCCCATTAGGCTGTGAGCTCCTTGAGAGCAGGGCCTGAACTGTCTTTTTGGATTTCTTCATATCCTCAGCACTTAACATGGTGCCGGGAACATTAGGTGCTTAACAAATGCCTGTTGACTGGCTGACTAGTAGGTGCTTGATAAATACTTACTGTTTCATTGTTAACAGTTTTTTATTTTTCATAAGGTTTGGCTACAAGAGGGGAAGCATGATTTCTTAGAGTGCTGGTCCTGGAACGTGGAAGACAAGGGTTCAAATCCTATCTCAGATACATATTAGCTCTGTCATCATAGACTGGTATCTTTCTTAACCTCAAGCACCTACCTGTTTAAGATTTAACTACTAAGCTAACGAAGGGTTAAGATCTTTGTGGGATTCCGTTGTTTTGATAGGAGAGCTAAGTTTTAGTGGTAACATTGGTCTGTGACCTTGGGCTCAAACACTGGGAGTCCCTGAATCTCAGTTTTCTTCATCTGCATTTTTATTAAAATGGGGTTCTGCCTGTGTTGTCAAATTAATACTCAGAGAAGAGAGGCTCCCTGCCTTTCTGTCTCCTCAGGAAACTTATTCTTGATGAGAGATACCGTACAGAGGTCCAAAGAAAAGGGAAATACATTGCTTTGGTGATTTCTATTCAGAGTCAGCAAGCCATACCCGAAGAGATTGGGGGAGGGGGTGCCAATTGTGCAAACTTCCTGCCTTTTATTACTTACAAGGTGAAATCTTTCTAAAAGTATTCTGTGCTGTCAGGGCAGCTACAAATTTTCCTTGGTGCTGCATCATCAGTCACCTCAACCCATCTCTGATTTGAGGTCTCCACAATTCAAAGTTGAGTATTATTAAAGAATAACCAAGGCCAACAGTTATTAACCATTTAATAGTAAATAGCTGGCATTTATAAAATGTCTTAAATTTTGAGAAGCATATTTGACACTTTCATTTGGGCCTCACAGCAACTCCATAAGGGAAATACTACAGATATTAGAATCCGCATTTTGCAGATGAAACTGAGGCTCAGAGAGGATAAATAATTTGCCTATGGTCACCCAAATGTTATCAAAGACAGTACTTGAACCCAGGTCTTTCCTCTCAACTTTCCTCTTCTTAACTCTAGTTTCAGGTCTTTCCATTGTACCAGGAGTTCCCAACCCTTTTAAGTCCCTGTAACTTTTGTCATTCATTAAACCTTCTCTGACACACCCTATTCAATAGGAAAGGAAATAAATTTTAGATCTTTTTTACCATATGTATGCACACAATAAATAGATTAATTTTCCAGAAGAAAACTTCATTATGCAATGAAAAAATTTAGAATCATAAGTTGTCAAATGTTTATCAGAACGCAGTCAAGTAAATTCATGAGAACTCTTGATTTTATTTCTGGTCAACCAACAGTTTTATTCTTGATACAGTTTTGGACAAAGATACCTGAATATCATCTTCAGCCTTCATTTTATTTCTTGCTTTGGATTTGATGGAAAACAAGACTGAGAAAGGGCATTAGATTTGGTAATTAAAAGGTCATTGGTAACTTTGGGGAGAGCAGTTTGATTGAGTGATGAGGTGTAAGAAGCCAGATTGCAGAGGGTTTAGAACATAGTGAGAGGCACCAGTTATAGACATCTTTCTCAAGTTTAGCCACAAGGGATGAGAATAATGATATAGATGAGAACTAGCAAGGATGGTCAGATCAAAGGAGGGATTTAGGTACATTTGTAGGCAGCTGGGAAGCAGCCATTACATTGGGAGGGACTGAAGATCAGTGAGAGCGTGGGGATAATAGGGCAATCTACTGGACGAAATACAATCATGGGTAAATGTAGAGGGGTATCCTTACCTTGGCAAGAAGGACCCCCTCTTCATGAGAGACAGGAGTGAAGGAGGAGAGGAGGCGGGATGAGGCAAGGATAGAGAGCTCTTGGCAAATGGCCTCAATTTGGGGGGGCAAGGGCAGGTAAAGTCAGAGTCTTTAGCTGAGTGAGTTGGGGGGAGGGAGAACCATGGAAGTCTTCAGAGAAGAATGAAGAGGTTTAGAAAGTCACAGTGCTGAGTAGGGATAATGAATGGATTAGGGAGATGTAAAAGGATTACCTTGCTGCAGTGAGGGCCCAGTTGAGATTATGTAACATATATTTGTAGTGGACACAATCAACAGAGTTTCTTGATTATTCTTCAGTTCCACTGAGCAGCATGATATTAAGAGTGAAAAGAGGAAGGCTAATCCAGCATTGAGATTTTGTAGGGCATGACTGGTGATAGCATAAGGGGGCAATAGACCCAGGTCTAGAGGTTAGTGTAGAATTGAATTGGTTTAACAAGGGATTGAGATTAGAGAAGGAATGAGATAGTAGTCAGTGCAAGAGTGATGGCCTGGAAAAGCATTAAAGGAGAGTGGTAGGTAACTATGAAGATGAAGGACTGGGGATAAGTGTTAAGGGTTGTAAAGCAAAAGGAAAGATAGAATGATAAAAAAAAATTTTTTTCATCAGATAGAGCAGAGAGAAAGATACAATTATAAAATTATACTCAGATTAAGGAATTTCAGAATTCAGAAACATGAAAGTGAAATACATTGGTGGCAAGATCAGTGGTTGTGATCATCAGGATTCATAGATTCAAAGTTGGAAGAAGCGTTAAAGGACTTCTAGTTCAGCTAAGGGAACTGAGACTCAGATAAGTGTCTCATACCAACACCGCCACTCCACTCCCCATGTCCCTGGCAAAACCAGGTCTTCTTAACTCCAGGTCCAAGGCTTTATGGCACTATTCTGCTTTCAGGCATAGACATTATAGATAGCAGGTAAAAGTAGAATAAATAGAAATCACTGAACATTAAATCTGTACTCGGGTGTGGAGATCAGTCTTTCACCTATTATATTCAGCTTAGAATAATAGTGAAGAAAATTGTGAAACCCCCTAATTAGTCAACCTAAACAAGGAAATACTAATTGCTTTTTTTTTTTGGTAGCTTGGACTTATATAGCACTATTAAGTTTGTGAAGAACCTTATATAAATTATTTCATTTAATCCTCAGACATCCTGTGAGGTAGGTGCTATTACCATTCTTATTTTACAGGTGAGAAAACTGATACTCAGAAAGGTTAAATGGTTTCCCCAGGGTCACACAACTGAGATAGCATTAGAACTCAGGACTTCCAGATTTCAAGTTAAGCACTCCACTTATTTCACTGCCTCTAGCAAACTATTTGCTGTACCATTGTTTTGTTTTATTTTGAAACTTGATTCATGGTAGCTATGTGGGCAGAGTTACTGTTGTTGGTCAGGATACAGTAGAATACTCAGTTTAAAATTCCACCTGTAGCAGTGACATTCCAGCAGTGATCTTCAAAAGCAAGTCAGCATTGGGGTAGCTGGGTGGTGCAGTGGACAGAGTACTGACCCTGAAGTCAGGAGGACCTGAGTTCAAATCCAGCCTCAGACCAAACACTTGACACTTACTAGCTGTGTGACCCTGGGCAAGTCACTTAACCCCAATTGCCTAAAAACAAAAAACAAAACAAACAAAAGCAAGTCAGCACCTTATGATTCTCTCCTACTCCCTCTCAATTATGATAAATCTACATTAGTAGATTTCACTTGAGTGGCTCAGTAATTATCTATCATTTGTTCTCTGTAACTCAGGATAAGAGAATGGAATGGTGTAAGGCTCCCATGTTCTTTTTTTTCCTTCAACTAATTTTTCACAATTACATGTTAAAATGTTTAACATTCATTTTTAAAAAAAATTTTGAGTTCCAAATTTTATTCCTTCCTTGAGAAAACAAGCAATTTAATATTTATTATACACGTAAAGTCATGCAAAACATATTCCTATATTAGCTGTTGGAAAAAAAGAGACAAAAAATAAAACAAGAAAAGTAAAACAGTTTTTAAAAGTATGCTTCAATTTGCACTTATTTTTGTCGTGGGCTCCTTGGAATGATCTTAGTTCATTGTTTTGATCAGCGTAGCTAAATCTTTACAATTGATTATCCTTATAATATTGTTATTACTTTGTACACTGTTCTCCAGGTTCTGGTTACTTCACTTGGCATGAGTTCACATAAGTCTTCCCAGGTTTTTCCTGAAACCATCCTGCTCAGCATTTCTTTTAACACAGTAGCATTCCATCACAATCATACACCACAACTTGTTCAGCCATTTCCCAGTCAAATGGCTATTTCCAATTCTTTACCACTGTAAAAAGAGCTGCTGTAAATATTTTTGTGCAAATAGGTCCTTTCCCCTTTTCTTTGATCTGTTTGGGTATTGCTGGAACAAAAGGTGTGCAAGGTTTTATAGCCCTTTGGGTGTAGTTCCTAAGCAGTTCTCCAGAATGGACTAGTTCACAACTCTGCCAACAATGCATTAGTGTTTTGGTTTTTCCACATCCTCTCCAGCGCTTGTCATTTTCCTTTTCTGTAATGTTAATGTTCTAATGGGAAGCTGGTCCCTCCTCCAAGAGAAGAGAACTTTCATCAGAGAGATAACAGAACTTGAAATCAAAAGACATGAACTGAAATCTTGGCTCTGCTTCTTATTGGTTGTGTGATTTTGGACAAGTCATTTCACTCCCCCCCCCCTTTTTTATACTTTCTCACTTCACGATCTCTGCTGGAGAAATAAAGTTCTTTGTATGTTCAGAATGTATGACTCCACATATCCAGAACACTTGGTTAGTTTTTTTAAAATAATCTCAATGTTTTTCCATTTTTTCCCTTGATGCTTTTTTAGCATCCTTGTCATCCTTGTCATCATCAACAACTGTCTTGCTGACTTTTTTGTTTTGTTTTAACATTATGGTCTCTTCCGAATATCACCTAGAGAAATGAGTGACCCTTTTGAATGCATATTAGATTTCACATATCCAGAACACTTCCCGTTAGAACTGTTTTGGCCTCCGTGCTTGCCTAGTTCTTTTGTCCTGACTTTTTATTTCATCTTTGTCCTCAGCCACACCAGACACGTGATGGGTGACCCCACTATGTGAAGAACATTTGTGTGATCCAAGAAGTTTTAAGACTGAGTCCCTAAGCGATGCAGACCATTAGTGTAACAAGGAGCCTCTGAGGTTTTGGGGAAGCTTTCTTGATGAAAGTGGGGAAAGGCAAGAGAGAGAAGGTAAGATAAAAGGCAGAAGCAGTGAGACCAGTTTGTAGCATAAGGTATGCTGGGGACCTGCTGGAGATCCAGTAACAGGAAGGAAGTTTAGAGCAGGAAGGGATCCTGTAAGTCACTAATCCAGTTCCTTTGTTTTACAGAGGAGGAAACTGAGGTTCAGAGAGATATTAGTTGAAGGCACATGGGTAGTAAATCACAGAGCTGGGATTACATCCCCGGTCCTCTTAGCTCCAAATCTGGTTTAGGAAGCAAGTGTTCTGTTTTGTTTATTTTAAACAGCCAGCAGTCAGGGAGTTCTTCTGTACTCTGCAATCTATATTTTAATCTTTATAGCAAAGTAAACATCTTAGTGTTTTAATTGGGGGAGGGAAGAAGAGCTTTTTTTTTTTAAATCATGAAACTAAAACTATTCAAAGGGAGAGAAGGGTCTCAATTATGATGGATAAAGTTCTTTATTTTGGTTCTTCAGAACAGATTTTTATTACGAAAATCATGAGCTGCTTTGCTGGTTTGTTTGCTTATTTGTTTGTTTCGTTCAGACACTTAATATCTGGTGGCATGTTTTGAGTAGAGTAAATATCTCAGAGAGCCAGTCTCAGAGTCTGGACAGCCTGGACCCAAATCCTATACATACAGACTAGGTGACCCTTGTTAAGTCATTAGTGCTCAGGCAAAAGTTGGTAGGAGATGGTCCCCCACTAGGTAGAGCTCTACAGAGATATAATCACTGGGCCAAAAAAGGCAGGGGTGGGATGGTGGTTACGCATCAGTGATTTTATTGATATAGGACACTTGTGAAACTCAAATAGAAATAGATCCCTACAAGTCACATATTGACTTAGAAAATCACATATTAACATTATCTACATTGTATTTTTATTTATTTTGGTAAACATTTTCCAGTCTCTGGTTTAGGGAACTTCATTTCTGCAGAGTTTTTGTTTTGCAAATTCTAGGCCCTGAGAGGTACCTGGGACACTACAATTAAGTGACTTGCCTAGAGGTCAAACAGCCAGCTAAAGGAGAGTAGATTAAGAACTGTGGCAAGGCCCTGACCTGCAATTCACATTTCTAGCTCTCTTCCATTCTTCATCTGCATTTCTTGCATTCCAGCTCAAATGCCCATTTAGCCGTAAGAACACCCTTCTCTCTTTAGTCCTGATGGATCGGATTTGAAATGAGAAAGACCCAGGTTTAGGGTTCTGACACTTTCTAACTTAACCTGTGACTCCAAGGAGAAGAAATAGTGAGAGGTGACGTTTTCCATTTTTAGGAAAGGAGGAATGGTTCCGTATCAGGGTCATAACAAAATACAGTGCTAGACCAAGAAAAGTACAATTTTACCATACTTGTCCTTGTAACGGTGCTTTTTAAACAAGCCTGCCAGCTTCTCCCTGGGTCTCTTCCCCTGGAGAATTTCTGCTCCCACCTAACACCTTCATTCTCTTCTCAATCTGAGGTTCTTAACCTATCTGTGTGTTATAGACCCCTTTGACAATATAGTGAAGCCTAGGGAGACCATCTCAGGTAATGTTTTTAAATGCATATCATAAAATTTAGCATTACAAAGGAAATCAAGTCAGTCTTTTTAGGCCTCACTCCCACTACTCTGTGCTTGAGGGACACTGGCCTCTTGGCTGTTCCTCCTGAGGGTGGTCCTCTGGGCCTGAAATAGTCTTCCCTCCTCATCTCTGCTTCTTAGCTTCCCTGACTTCTTTCAGGTCTAAGTTAAGAAGCTTTTCCTGGTCTTCCTCAGTCTTAGCTCTTCCCCTCTAAGGTTATTGCTGATTTTATCTGTGTATAGCTTGTTTGTACATAGATGATTGTATGTTGTCTCTCTTATTAGATCTGAACCCCTTGGGAGCAATTTTTTTTGCCCTTCTTTGTATCCCCAGTGCTCAGCACAGCACCTAGTACGTAGTAGGTGCTTAATAAATGCTAGTTAACTGTATAGAAATCATTTATCAAATTAACTTTTTTAAACACAAGTTCATAGAATTCAGGTTAAGAACCCCTGTTTGAGAGCAGCATATAGCAGCAGGCATGTTTTCTATGAAAAAATGCATTCTGACTTGCAGGCAAACTAATATAAATCTTTAGGAGTGATTTGAGAACTGCGTTTATCAGATCTTTATCATCTGCCCTACGTTGTAGATGTTAAAAGAACATGGCCTTAGTACTGATTTGTAGAAGGGTGTTTTAAATGTTCTTCTAATAGAATTTAAAAGTCCTATGATCTGTTTAGCTATAATAACAACAGATTGACATTGATTCATAAAGATGACCCCAAATGAGTCATTGTTATCAGACTGTGAATAGGCCCAAGGGGCCTAATTTTTTTTAACGAAGTCTCTCCACCCTCCCCATCTCCGAATCTTTCTCACTTGGTGAAGTAGATGGTGTCAGAAAACTTATCATAAAGATTTGTTGTTGTTCAGTTGTTTCAGTTGTGTCCAACTCTTCATGACTCCAGTTGGAGTTTTCTTGGCAGAGGTACTGGGAGGGTTGGTCATTTCCTTCTCCAGCTTATTTTACATATGAGGAAATTGAGGCAGACAAGCTTAAGTGACTTTCCCAGGGTCAAACAGCTAGGAAGTATCTGAGACCACATTTGAACAAAGGTGTTCATGACCCCAGGTCCAGCACTCTATCCTTCGGCCGCCTAGTTACCCCCTTAAGGATTTAGTCTCTATTTAAAATATAAATCTCAAAAAGGAGAGGTAGTGCTTATAAACTGTCAGCCATTTACACTTCAGTATAAATGAGTTTTACACTCTCCCCCCCAAATGAAAGACTAGTAAATTTCTAAGTAGCCTAGTTGGTAACTGTGAAGCTGGAAGCATGAAAAGAAATTTCATATATTTCACAGTTTTACCTAGAACCAAGAGTGACAGTTGTACTGTGAATTATTATTATTTTTCTACCAGTAGAGATGGGCTTGCACAGACCTGCCCTGGCTCATTCACTCATTGTTTCTTAAGTTCAATAGCATATGTATGTTTTCAGTATGGCTCCTTAGGGTGTAGCTTGTGGCCAGGGAATATAGTAATGACCCACAGAGTGATCAAGCCTGTAACCTTGGCCTTATTTGCACAGTTCTCTTGCCTATGGTAGGGGGAGAGTGGTTCATAATGCAACCGTCATACTACAACCTTTCTTTCCAGATGCTTAGTCCAAGTTCTTTAATATCTGATTGGAATTTAGAGTTTCTTTCTGCAGTCCACAAGACATGCAACAGAATATTTAATTATGGTTTGAGGATTAGCAGTGGACCTAACTGGCCCCTGGGATTAAGGGCTAGAGGTTAAAATTACTGATGTTTAAAGCAGGATTATGACAGCTCATCAATGAGTTATCAAACCATGTGAAAAGTAGAAACCTTTTCATGGCTTTTTTTCCAATAGCTTGATCTAATCCATGTTTATTTTCATATGTCTTTGAATATCAGCATTCTAGAGAGATCATCCCATCACTCTACTTTTGTTCCAGAGTATCTTGGCCATTGTTAGGTACGTGTGTGCACGTGTGTGTGCACGCGCGTGCACCCCCCTTCTCCCCCCAGCCTTTCATTATACATATTTATATATGTCTCATCTCCCCCACCAGACTCTATAAACTCCATGACCCAGGTCTCTAATCTTAGGGATCAATTATTAGGCCTAATTCTTTTTTTGTATCCCTTCTAGTACTTGGCACAAGTACTTAGCACACAGTGGGTAATAAGGAAATATTTGTTGAATTGAATTGTTGCTGTCACTTAACTAACTCTAGAAATGAATGATAACCTTTTATTTTTGAGGATCAGAGTAGAATGTGGTTAATTCTCCTCCCTTCCCCCATATACACACTGCCCCGGTAGTTGCTGTTTCCAATTTATAACCCTCTGTTTTAAATTCAGGAACCTGTGTTGGGACTACAGAGTTGAAGCAGTGCTTAATTTTTGTGGCATCATTGGCAGCAGAGTTAAAGAATGTTCCCGTGCCTACTTGAAACAAAAGCAGACTGTTTTTAAAGGGAATGAATTTGAATGAGAAGAGAGAAAACCAGAGAGAAATTTCATCCCTACTTCTTCCTCCTTCCCTAAACCACCATCCCCCCTTGTTGTAGGATCGGTTCTGTGTCTCGTTTTTAACTTAACTGTGTGAGATGCAAAAGTAACAAAGCAGGTTGTGATAAGGGAGGCTGTGTGGGCTTTTTTGGAGAGGTCTGTTTTTAAAGCAATACAAATGGGACTCTGCCTGCCTTGTGGGAAAGGGAGGTTTCTTTTTAGAACAACATATTAAGAAAGTCTTGTCAAGAAAAACAAAATTACTCCAGAAAATTTCTTAAACTGGTTTATTCTTCTTATTTTCCTCCTTCTCCTCCTCTACCACTAATAGTGATGATGATAATAACTAGCATTTTTATGGTACTTTAATGTTTGTAAAGTAGGATCACATGAAGTAAAAGGCAGCGGATCTCTTCTTCCTTTAACTGTTCACCTATCCATGACTCCATTGTACGGGTTGTTAACCTTTTTTGCTTTTAATATTTTGATGACTATTTCAGCACAATTGATTTCCTTTGTTATGTTGTATATTTCGTCTTTGACGTCTGAAAACTCTCAGAAGAGGTACTTGGGCTTCACCAAACTGCCAAAGTCCTTCTGTCTGTGACAGAAAAAATGGTTAGGAACTCCTGCCTTAGTGAGTGAATGTTGACTGACTTAAGATCAGTCTCCTTTCTGATTCTTTTTTATGCCTTTTTTTCTTGCTCATTTAAAAACAAATTTTACTGATGTCTCTTGATTTTATATCACCTTTATTCCCAAATAAGTCTCTCCCCTGTCTGGTGAGACTTCTTTTGAAACAAAGATTTTAAAAAATTAAAAGTGGGGCAAAAAAAACCCCCAGCCCAGCAAAATGAGCCAACCCATCAACCAAGTCTAACAGTATATGTGATATTCCTCATCCTTCCTACCTTTCCAGTGATGAAAGGACAGATTTGCATTTTCTTAACTTCTTGGGGCTAAGCTTAAGGTCATTATAATGTAGGGAATAGTGTCTGAATCATTTAATGACATCAAGGCCTCCTGCTGGCAGCTTTCTTACTTCCTTAATCAGTTTTCCTATGTCTTCTGGAGGAGGAAGGGGGTTTTGTACTTATTGGGCATTTTGGGTATAAGGAAGGAGGGAGGTGAGCTAATAATAATAAGCAAGAGGCTTGTTGTGTTACTCTCCTCAGACATGTTACAAGGGTCTGTTTGATGTTGGACCAGAGTGAAAGTAGTTGTGTCTTTAACTATACAGAGATGACTCACCTGGGAACATTATGCCAGGAGATACTGAACAAGGAGATAGATGGACTTAGATGGATTTTCCCACGTCAGTCAGCTGTCTTTGAAGAACTGGGTTTTTGCCATTTTGTTCTCTGTTGGCCTTACAGTATTTCTGTGATTCTACATTTTATGGTGGTGTGGTTTAAGTCTTTCTGTTTTTTCCTTTGGACTTATGGTAACATTTGATGTGTGACCTCTTGGTCTGTTGTTGAATCCATTTATTGTAACAGACCATAACAATATAAATTCATCTTGTAGAATCATAGACATAGAGCCAAAAGGGACCCAGAGGTCATCCAGCACAACACCCTCATTTAACAGATGAGGAAACAGGAGGTCCAAAGAGATTTAGTCATTTACAGAAGGTGGGTCAGGCTTCCTGACTCCAGATCCAAGTATTTTTTCCACTGCATATGCAGTGTTACCCTGACCAACATGGTTCTGTGCAGTACCGATAAATGATACTGTGGTAATATAGCAAAACCCGTGAACTCAGCCTGTTGCCCAAGGCACAGTTTGAATAATGATAATGATCTGAGTTAGTGCTTAAATACTATTGGTTTTCTGCTTTCTTGAGTCAGTCTTTTCACAGTTGTTTGTATGTAGGGAGGTGGAGAACAGAAGAAATCAGGGTATCTGGGCTGTGGGACAAGAAAGCTTTGTCTGTTAATAGTAGGCCTAAGGAGGGCACCAGCCTCTTTGCCGTACTGGGATACCCTGTAAAGAAGGGAGAAACAGCATCTGGCTAAAGTTGCATAGCTGATGCTCTTGAAAGGTGGGAGAGAAAGTGAATCCCATGTGCAATCTCTTTGTAGAGGAGTATTTTGACAGAGAGAGAGAGAGAGAGAGAGAGAGAGAGAGAGAGAGAGAGAGAGTGTGTGTGTGTGTAGTCTTTTATTTTGAAGAGGCTCTCCCTGTGCATTGAAGTCTCCCTGTGTTGCATGTATCTCTGGGGAAGTCTTTAAGGATTGGGCTGTGTTACAGGCTCCCCAAGGTCTTAGGCACAGAGAACATGGAGTGTACTGTTTGGCAGTTACCAGATCATTGGAAGGTTAGCAGGAACTCCATGATGACACCTTCAGAGCCAGCCTTTCTCTCTTCTTTGTAGGTATGCCAAAGTGAAAGGATATGCTGCTCTGCAGAGGACACAAGCTCCTGAGAGTAATACCAATATTATCGAGACTATTCTCCCCTAACCCAGTTTTCCCGGACAGTCTGATGGAATTTATCCAGAAAAAGGAGGAGAGGAAAGGAAAACATAGTTGCTCAGTGGTGAAACAGCTGGAGTCACACTGTCTTTGCCCGAGTCCGATTTTGAGAGGCAGAGGCAGTATGGTGCAGTAGATAGGGTGCTAGATTTGACCTACCTCAAATACTATTTGTGTGACCTTGGGAAAATACACTACCTTGCTCTTAGTAGGTGCTTGATGCCTGTATAAAAGACCCATTACATATAATAAAAATTTAATATGATAGAATTAATCCATTCCTTTTGTCAGTATGTTGGATAAATCCTCTGGAAGCCTTGAAAGACCTAGACAAGAATCCCACAGATGAGAAGGCAGGGATAGATTGCATTATGAAAGAAAGTAACCACCACATGTATGAACTCACGGGCATGATTTTAGCCAGTAACATGGATGCTAATTATGCCATTGGAAGTGCCAGGCTCATGGTGCCATTGAAGCAGGATTAGCCTGTAACATAGATGCCAATCATATTATTGTCATAGCAGGGATAGAAAACAGAATATACAATTCCCATTTGGTAGGAACAAAGTAGGAAATACTAGAATTTCTTCTCTCAAGTTGTTTAGATGCAATGTGCCTACAGTTTGCTCTGTAACAGAGTCTTCAGTACATGTCTCAAGTGCTCTAGTAATTTCAAGATAATTGCATATTCCTTTCATTTTCAGTTTCAGACTGGGGAAGCTGTGAGGTGGTTTCTGAAGGATCTAGAATATTACTAATATCTCAATGTTAACTGACTTCTAAAACCTAAGAATAAAACACTTGACTATTTAAAAAGCTCTTTATATCCCTTATCTTATTTGATCCTCACAGCAAGTCTGTGAGGTAAGCAAGATAGATATTAGCCTCCCCGTTTTACAGAAGAGGCTAAGGCACTTGTCCAGGTCCCACAGCTAGCAAATATCCTCAGACATTTATTAAGTGCCTGTGCTGTCCTAGGTGCTGGAGATAGAAGGGTAAGAATCAAAGTCCCTTAGCTCAGGGATTTTATGTTTCCTCGTGAGAGACACATACACATATATATGTGTATATATGCAACTAGGTGGTACAGTGGTGGATAGAATGCCAGGCCTGGAGTCAAGAAGACTCATCTTCCTGAGTTGAAATCCAGCCTCAGACACTTCCTAGCTGTGTGACCCTGGGCAAATCACTTAATCCTGCTTGCCTCAGTTTCCTCATCTGTAAAATGAGCTGGAGAAGGAAATGGCAAACCACTCTAGTATCTCTGCCAAGAAAACTCCAGATGGGGTCACAAAGAGTCTACTGAAAAATGACTGAAAAACAACAAAGATTTTGTGGCTCTGTGGCACCAGTAGCTAAGAATATCAGGAAAAGTTTCATATAGGAGATATTCAGACTGAATTTTTATTTTAATATTTTTAAAAATAAGAATTTGGCAATCAACATACTTTCAATATCTCTACATGCAAAGGACAGAAATAAAGGATTGATAATAACAGCCCTGCCCTTCTTGTCTCTGTCCCCTTCTGAATCTTCTGTTGTTCTCTGCATTTTTTTTTCTGTGTTTTATCGACACAGAACCTAGCACAGTACCTGGCACATAGTAGGTACTTTGTAAATGTTTATTGAAAGAGTTAAATGACACTTTTTTTTAAAGTCACCATCATTCCCTCCCACAAACTGTCTCCCCTCCTCCAATAAATTTGAACTAAACTTGTGCAAGAACTAGGAATTCCAAAAAGCAGAGATGAGAGAAGTGCAAATATCTAACCCAGGATTCTCCTGATGCCAAAACCCATCCCTCTGCACTATAAGATACCACCTCTCTAATACAAGTACATCCCATCTTAAAGAATCCTAGGTTAGGAGTTATAAGGGATCTTAAATGTAGTGTAGCTGTTAAATTTCCTCATTTTTGCAAGTGAGGAAACTAGCCTCAGTTAAAGTGGCCTGCCAAAGTCACACAAGCTGAAATTTGAACTCGGGTCATCTGATTCAAAATCCTAATATTTTTTCACTGTATAAATCTGCTTCTGAGAAGTTGTATAAATTAAATTTTTGAAATTCAGGTTCTAGTCTCCTAAAACTGGGTTAGTTATTGAGGAGCTAAGTCTTCTTTGAAAGAAGGAGCAAGTTTTCTTTTTGCCCAGTAGGGTTTGAGCCATATTTCCATAATGCTGTGAGTGTGACTTGATTCCTCTTCTAGTCCCTGTAATGGGCCAGGATGATCGTTGAAACCCCATATGAGTGTGAGGTGTTGGTAGATGGTTGGGCTTATTATTGAAGAAGATAGAAAGAGAATGACTTGCCTTTATGTCAGTGTTGAAAGGGAAGTAATTGCCCTTTTGCAGGAGGGGTAGCAAAGAGGTGGTTAGAACTTTAGGGAACTGCCAGCTCCTCCGGGCTTCCTCTCCCTTGCACAAGCATAACAATTCCCATTTTTTAAAAAATGGTGAGTTTTATTTTTTCATCCCGTTCATTTTCTAATATGTCTCTCTACCCTCCCTCCCCGAGACAGCCATCTGTTGTAACAAAGAAAGGAGGAAAAGTAGTCAACAAAACTGGCAAGCGGTGTTCCATGCCCACAGTCACCGCTCTTCACAGAAGAGCAGAAGCGTTCTCCTCTGCTGGACCAAATCTGGTGGTTCGGATTTCACAGTGTTTAGTTGTTGTTTTAATTAAATTTTACTTTATTTAGTTATCAAGCTTTCATCATTTTTTCTCCTTCACAGTTCCTTTCCGAGAGAGAGAGAGAGAGAGAGAGAGAGAGAGAGAGAGAGAGGGAATATTCCCATATTGGCCATGTCTAAAACTGTGACTCATTCTGCTTATTAGTCCATCATCTGTGTATCAGGAGCATGCATCATCATTGGAACTCTGGAATCATAGTTGTCATTGCAACTGTTCTTTTTTACAATGTGGATGTTTTGGTGTAAATTTTTTTTCCTGGTTCTACTTATTTCAATCTGTATCAGTTCATAGAGGTCTTCCAAGATTTCTCTGAAGCTGTCACTTTCTTCACTTCTTACAGCAAACATTAGTGCCCTATTAAATTCATACATCTGTTTGTTTAGCCATTCCCTAGTTGATGGGCATCTCCTTGTTTTCTAGTGTTTTCCCATTATCTCTGGATTTAAAAAAAAATCACAGTATTTGATTGTCTCTAGCAACATCTCTGTGGATAAATTGTGAATTGGTCCAGGCTTTGCATGATCAGAACCAAATATTGATGTTAAATGGGCTTGATGTCAGCCTGCAGGGGGGTCTTGAAATGAGTAAAATCCTAGATTTGGAGTACAAAGGAACCTTGGGCTAGCCAGACCAATGCCCTCAATTTATAGGTCAGGGAACAGAGGCATAGCAAGGTTAAGTGACTTGCCCAGGGTCACGCAAGGGATTACTCCAAGGCTTCATCCATAGCCTTGTTCTGTTCAGCATTTTTACTGTTGACTTGAGTGAAGGCATAAATAACATGCTCAGCAAATTCTCAGCTGCTATATTGGAGCTACATCTGACATGTTGGATAACTAAATTAGGATCTAAAATTATATGGACAGGTTAAAGCAGAAAGCTGACTCATAAGATGAAATTTAATTGGGATAAATGCAAAGCAGTTTAAAAAAAAAGGCAACTGCAGAAGTTCAGGACAAGGAAGAGAGACATATCTTGACAGATTTGGTAGGGCCAGAATCAGTCATCCAAAAAAATACCCAGCAACCTGGAGTTAGGATCCTATAAACAGAGTAGGTTGGGAGCACAGATCAGGATCTGAGGAAAAGCAGACACAGCAAACAGGAAGCCAGGTCAGACACTCATGGGGTTAGCCAGGGTTTGCTAGGCCCAAGTCAAGAATACCAGAAGTCAGGGGGCAGCTAAGGCAGCACAGTGGATAGAGCAACGGCCCTGAAGTCAGGAGGACCTGAATTCAAATCCAGCCTCAGACCAAACACCTGACACTTAACTAGCTGTGTGACCCTGGGCAAGTCACTTAGCCCCAATTGAAAAAAAAATACCAGAAGTCTGAGCTGGAAGGGTTAAGGGGATGCATTGTAGATTGAGTTAAGGTAGGATTCAAGGCAAACAAAAAGGGTTCATCCCCTAGTAAAGTATCCTTAAAGGGCCTTGATTTTGGGGGGTAAACCCAAAAGAATAATGCCCAGCACATAATAGGTTCTTAATAGATGCTTGCTGAATTCAATTAGATTGAGAGAATACAGTGAATGCAGCATCCTTTGTTCTGGCTATGAATTACTATTCACACAACATCTCTATAGACAGAGAAGACAGGAAAGATGGGGGTTGTACATAAAACTACAAATCATCTAATAAGGCTTATTCCTTAAACAGGAAAGGGGACACAAAGACAGGAATAATAATTACGTCACAATTCACACGTAAACCAACCTTCTCCCTCTTCCACACACCTCCACTCACTATCTGGGTGAGACCCTGAGAGGAACATATAGGTGAAGAAAACCCACAGTATTATATAACTCTTTTTTCTTAAATGTATTTTTATTTATTTTGTCAAATAATTCCTAATTACTTTTTTTATTTCAACATTCATTATTTAATTTGTTTCAAATTCTTTCCCTTCCTTTTGCCCCTCCCTCACCCCTTGAGAAGGCAAGCAATATGAATATATATACACACATGTACATATGTGTGCGTGTATATGTACATACATACATACATACATACATACATACATACATACATACATATATATATATATGTAAAATAAACTTTTCAAAGTTGTCCTGCTTATCTGTTTCATTCTGGCCTTCCTTCTGGGTTTTTTTTTTCCTATGCATTTTAAAAAATGCATTACTGTCCTTTTTTTGGAGGGGGGCAACCCTATTCTGCCCCACACTCCTTATCTTCCCCCCAAAATGAAAAAAAAAAGACAAAACAATATCTACTATCCTTGTAACATATACATAATCAAACAAAAGACAAGCTTCTACGTTGTCTGTGTCCAAAAATAGTCATCTCCCTTTGCATCTTGAGTCTGTCATCTTTCTGTCAAGGGAGGTGGTCAGCATGTTTCATCATTTAGTCCTCTGGAATCATGGTTGCTGACCCTTATTTTACTAGTTTTCTTACGCGCTAGTCAGTTTAATATAAATTGTGAACCTCAGAGTTATTAAATAATTCTTGTTTATTCTCTGCATGCTTTTCAGAGTGGCGAAGCATATTTTGAAAAAATTGAAGAACAGATTCATCAAGTGGGGTGGCTGTATGACAACATTACTAAAGCTAGTTACAGAAAGGTTATCTATTCTTACTACCTCCCTATTGTCTTTGCCTTCTGGCAGTTCTGCCTTTTCAGTAGTTTTTGTTTAATGCAACTGTCCCTGGAAGGCTGAAAAACTTCAGTAGTATAATCATATTTAGAAAATTACAAAGTTGTGTGTATGGGTGTGGGAGAGAAGATTCCTTCCTCCCTCCCTCTCTCCCTCCTTCCTCTCCTTCCTTTTGTTGCATTTTGAGTTCCAAGTTGTCTTCACCCCCCAACCCTGCTTTAAAGAAGGCGTGTGTGTGTGTGTGTGTGTGTAATCACACAATACATACTTCCATATAGCAGCTCTTTCTCGGGAGGTGGATAGCATTTCCCTTTATAAGTCCTTCATAGTTGATCTGAATGATCATATTACTCACAGTAGCTTAGTCACATTAACTTCAAACAATATTGCTATTACTATATACAATATTTTCTTGGTTCTGCTTGTTTCACTGTACCTTATTTCATGCAAGTCTTTCCATGTTTTTCTAGAACCAATCATCATTTCTTACAGCACAGTAGTGTTCCAGATTGATTTACTTTAAAAATGAAATAAAGTGGACGGTTTGAGAGGAAAACTGAGAAGTCCTTTATGAACTGATGCAGAATAAAGTAAATGAATAAGGAGAACAGTTTATGCTATGACAGCATTGTAGAGAAAATCGACTTTGAAAACCTTTAGAATTCTGATCAATAGAATGTTATGCCACAAATTGAGAGGACTACAGAGGAACAGTCAGCTCCACCCCAACCTCCAGGCACAGAGGTGATGGACTTAAAATGCAGAATGAGACATACGTTTTTGTACACAGCCAGTGTGAGAATTTGTTTTGCTGGACCATGCATATTTGTTTTATTCTTTCTTTTTATAATTATTCAGTGGGGGAAGCAGTGGGAGGGAATGCATAAATTCTTGCAAAGCTAAGTAAATAGATACATTTATTTTTAAAAAGAAAATTTTGGTCCTTACAAAAGTCCCATTTTTTTGGATTTATTTCTCTTTTGTTCTCTTGCTAGTCATGTTTTGGGCTCTGAACGATTATTTATTCTTCTTATCCCCCTTTCTCCAGTGAGATTTCAACTTCAGGAACAGAGTTCTTGAGGAACTGAGAAAATTTGGAAAGTTGGTGTTTTAGTTAAGTCAGGATTGTGTCCTTTTGGAACTGTATTTGTTGCTTTTGTAGATTTTTTAAAAATGTATTGAAGAGAAATTATCTAAGGTATGAGATTTATTTGTTTTATTTTGTTTTCAAGTAAATGCTTTATAATTCTCCTAATAAGTTGTACTTTTAAGGGAGAAAATGCATTTTGAGTGAAGAATAATCAATGTCTCTTTTGTTTCTCTTAATAGATTAAAATATGGAAGCCTTTGATGCATCACTTAATAGTTATATGCGGACATGGCTTGGACCAAGAGGTAAGGTGTTAAAATTTTTGTTTCCTTCTTAGAAACACTTGTATAGCTATGTTTAAGAAACCATTTGGATACTAGGACTTGCTCCAACCTGAAAAAGGCAGGTTCATTTCTGTATTCTGGATGAAATCATGGTCACGAGCTTTTATAAGTCCCTGTAATTTAGCAAGTTATATAGTATTACATGGTTGTCGGAGCAGGGAGGAAGCCGCAGCAATTCCTGACTTTAGCTAAAAATCAAGGTTTAGGCCTCCCAAAGCTTGTGGCTTGACAACTTTGACAATTTTACTATTTCCATTGGGATTGTAAGTTCCAGATTCAATCCAGTGAATTCTTTTTAATATTGCTGAGTGCCCTGATCAGGTAGGAGTCCTGTATAGGCAGAGGCTGATAGGTCAAGAGTTTAAGTGAAGACGGTCTACTTTACTTCTTCTTTCACCATTTTATTTTTTAAAATACCCTCCTTTTTTAGATCATGGCAAAGATAAATGTGTGTATAGAACATCATCTCTCATTCTCTGTTACTTTCTTTCTGTCCCAAGTGTTTTATTTGCCAGTATGTGTGTATGTATATATGAGTACATGAATTCATACACACACACACACACATTTTCTAACAATTACACATATAAACATTATATCTCAATCCCACCCCTTTTTTTTTTAACAAGAGAAGCAGTATCCATTGGTAGGGCATTTTCCTGATTTTTGAATGAGTCTTATTAAAAATTTCTTAGGAAAGAGGTCAGATCTAAATCTGGGTAGGACTTCAAAGATCATTAATCCAGCCCCCTCATCTTATATAGGAGGATGGCAAAGCAATTAAGTGAGTTGCCCAAGGACACATAGGTAGTAGAGGGTGTCAGAGTCTGACCTGCAACCCAGGTTCTCTGACCCCAGAACTGGTATTCCTTCTGTTGTATCATACTGAATATCTCTAGGTTTCCCGACCACAGCCACCACCGTTTTTGGGGACCTTATCCAAATAATATAAGCAGAGGAGAAAATATACAGTTTCATTTAAGGGGGAAAAACCTTTAGTTTGCAATTTGGCACCCCAAATTTAAATCAGATCTTCCTCTGAGCTGTAGAAAATGAAGGAGTAGCTGTGAAGTGATTGAACAAGCTTCCAAACTCAGGAAAGAACCTCAGATATCATTAATAAACACTTGGAGCAACTATTTTGTATCGGAAGGCAAATCTCATCATCTTTTGAATTTCTTATTCTGTCTCAGTCTTGAAAATGAGAACTTGAATAAAACTAACTTGACATTGAACCTTAAAGAATGTCTGTCAAGGAAGGAAGTTTGGTTTTCCTGATCATGGCATTGTGACGACATCATTGCCTCCTGTCCTACACATTCAGCTCACCAATTTAGATCATTGGTTTATAGGATTTTAGAGTTGGAAGGGACCTTAAGAGATGATCCAGTCTTCATTTAACTGAGAAGAAAACTGAGGCCTGAAGAAGGGGAAGTGACTTGGCCTAAGGCCACACCTGGGGCAGAAGCCTGTATCAGAACCCAGGTCTTCAGGCATCAGTGGAGGGCCTTTCCCATCAAGCCACATTGCCTTCCCTACCTCTATCCAGTTCTCCTCTTTTCTATTGCTTTCAGTCATTCAATTCTGCCTGCTTTAAATATTCTACTTATTTTGCTGCTGTTGCTTCTCCTGAGTTTCTTTTCTGAGTATTTTCACCATAGCTGCTCCTCACCTACTTAGAGTAACCACATCATTAGCCTAACAGTACCTCCCCCTCTTGGGCTTGGCTTTGCTGGCCACACAGACAGAGACAGGGCCTGCACGATCAACTTCCGAATTCCAGCACTACCACTTTTTGGTTTTGTCTTCCTTCCCTACATGCAGTTCTAAAGACCTAGTTTAAATGTAGTATTTGGCCCTTAATTTACTTAAAAACATTTCTTTGGAAAGGAATGTTTGTTTTGGATGCATTATTTCTCTTAGTAACAAGTTTAAATAAAATCTCCATTCCCACATGTTTCAGAACCCATCCTGAGGAAGTTTATTGTCTACAAAACTTGTTGGAAATTCACCTGGGAAAGGGTACTGCAGGTGTGGTTTTTGTTAGTTTTTATTGAGATGGCCTTCTGCTAAAGGGACCAGTCTAAAAAAATGGTTCAGAAAAACTCCTTTCTGAAGAAATATTTGACATGTTTCCACTATTTTGGATATCTGTACTATTTGTTTCCATTCACTAAATGTTTTTCTTTTCTTTTTTTTTATTCTATTTCAGATTCCCGTGTAAAAGGGTGGTTTCTTCTGGATAACTATATACCTACTTTTGTCTTCTCTGTCTTATACTTATTAATCGTATGGCTAGGACCAAAATACATGCAGAATAAACAGCCAGTCTCCTGCAGGGGCATTCTAGTGGTTTATAACCTTGGACTTACGCTGCTGTCTCTATATATGTTTTATGAGGTAGGAGATGGGTTGAGATTTTATTTTTATTTCTGACTGTTACTCTTGACTCCCTCCTATCTGTCTACCTATTGCTGACCTGAAAATGATAAAGAAAAGGAAGCAGAGAGAAGGGGTCATGCTAATGCAACATCTGTTTTCAGTGGTTTTATCCTAAATAGCCACAGTGTCTTTATATAAACATCCCCTACAGAAAGAGGGATGTGGAAACAGTTATTTACTTTCAGTATTGCTGCTTATTATTATTTTAGTGGAAACAGGTTTGAACTTTTAGTTAGTTATTGATTAACATATCACATTTTTAGGGTTCAGAATCTTACAGTGGATTTTTCCTAGAGTTTTTGTAATGCCAGCAGAATTCAGGGGGAAATTTAGGCCAAATGTGAGAAAAAGGGGGAAAAAACCCTGAACATTTTATTTAATAATAATAAGCACCAAATAAGTTATTGGTACTTGCTGGTTTCATTTTGGTGGGTTTTGGGGATTGGGATTTTTTGTTATTGTTGTTTGGTTTTTTCAGGGATGTAAAGGGATTATGGGGAGGAGGTGTTTTTTGCTTTGGCTTGGTTTGGTGAATGTGAGCACACTCTACCTTGAGCAGATGGAAGTAAATAACTAGAGATTTGACCATTAAGACTAATGTCCTTTTTTAAAGTTTAGAAGAAAGCCTGGTTTTAGGTTTTACATACACTAGGTACATGGACTGAGTTCAGTTCAGATTTGGTAATTTCTCCTACATCATCAAGAGCTCATCAGATCAGGTTGTTTCTGAGACAGTGCTATAGCTTAATGAAAAGGACAAGTCCAATCTAAACCCACCTTATTTCTCCCATTGCCTGGTTTTATGGAATGTACCTATATGCCTCTGAGGCCCAGGGGCTCGATAATTTGTTCTCTGTGACTCCTAGGACAAGAGTAAAGAAAGAATCTACTACTCTTTTAGAAACCTTCAGAGCTCTGCCCCTCTGTAGGTTTACAAAGGGCTGATTTCCAGGCACCATTTTGCAATGGAGAATGTCTTCAGTACTTCATTCCTCACATTTACATTTTTCATCTCCTTTGTGTTGTAGTATGATATTAACTCTTGAAGTTAAGAGTTTGAAGGAGAGGCTGGAGCTTAATGAGATTTATGCTGGTGGAAAATGGAAATTTCTGTAATTCACCTCAGTTGGGTAGATAAAATCCTTCCCTTATGTAGATGGATCTCTTATTGAGCCCCAGTGTAAAAGATTCTGTTTAATTAAGAAATCACATTCTTCCACAGATATTTTCACAGACCAGTCTAAGCTGAGTGGTTAGATTGTGAATAAATATGTTCTTTTTTTAAAAAAAATATTACATAGAATAGATTTCTTTACTGAAACAGCGATGTTTAATCAAAAACTAAGTAAATATAAAGAAGTTAATGACTTTACAGTCACAAGCAACTAAATAAAGTATTTTAAATGACAAAGATAGTTTTAAATTAAAAGACAGATAAGTGTCTTTATTTTACTATATACTGTCATTTTATTGGTACTTGTTATAACCCCATATAACCTTAAATTGTAATTTAATATGATCTGTTAATGTCATGTAAAACCCTCACCTTTTTTTTTGCCTTTTTCCCTTTTTTGTCCTGTTCTAGAACAAAGGAAGTTTAATTAGCCTCCGTGAATGGATGTTGGAGGATTGGAGGCAGGGGCTATTCACAGAAATGAAGTTCAGGGACTTCTGGCCTCAACAATGTGTGCAGAACATTGATCAGTATACAAGTGACTTAACAACAATGCAGACAGATTCCTTTGAGTAAATGCTTTATTTTTCCCATTTACATTTATAGATGATAGAGCCATCTGCTTAAGGAAACTTTTGTTTATATAGTTCAAAAGATAGTGTTCTATTCTTTGTACAACATTCTGCAACTTTTAAAAATACATAGCCAGATTAAGAAAACAAAAAACTAAGATGTTATTTGGCATATTTATTTTTTTCCTAAACATAAAATTTGGATTTTTTTTCTCTTTTTATAAATTGAGCATTTTTCATATTCTGCCAGTATATTTTAGAAAAGGCTTCAGATCTTAATTTTGAATCAGTAACAAATTAGTGCAATAATTATAAGGTGACAGGCAAGTAAAAATATGTTTGCCTCAAAACGTTATAGCTCCCCAGCATTTTTCTTACCACAAAAATCTCAAAGTTGGAAGAGACTCCAGAGACCAAGTAATTCAACCCATACCTGAAAAGGCTCCCTTTGTAACACCCACGATAAGCGTTCACCCACCTAGCTTCTGCTCATGGCTCTGGTTAGAGACAAGCCACCATCTTCCAGGGCAGCCCATTCTGCATTTGGGTGGCTATGAATGTGAGCAAGTTTTTCCCTAACATCAGCCAAAATTTGTTTCTGCAACTTCCACCTATTGATACTAGCTCTTGGCCCCAGAAGGCAAGAAGAACAAGTCTGATCCTTTTTCCACATTCCCACTCAAATACTTGAAGATAGCCAGATAGCCCTCCTGTCAGGGGTTTTTAACCTAATATCTATGGACCTCCTTAGATGAAGTCTGTGGACAAATTTCAGGGAATCCATGAATGGGGAAAAAAATATGTGTGTATTTGAACCTCTAGCCAAAATTCAACATTTCCTTCAGTTATGAACCTAGTCAACAAAATTATTCTGAGAAGGGGTCCATAAGCTTCATCAGATTGCATAGGGGGGTCCATGACACAAAAAAGCTTAAGGACCCCTGGTTCAGGGATCTCCTAAACCTCTCAGATTCCTTCCACAGATCCTCATATGGCGTTATCAGAATCTGGTTCACCATCATGATTGCCCTTCTAGACAATATACAGCTTATATGTTCCTTGTTGTTGTTTTTTCTTTACTTTCATCCTCTTTTTAGCAGGTATACTACTACTATAAAAAGGAAAGAGAACTGTGTATAACTGCTGCCTGACTAGGTGAACCTGATGCATTATAGTACCCATATAACTGGAAGTAGAATTTCCCTCCTGTGCACTGCTAAGTAATACTTAGAACTCCTGGCCTACTCTTTAAGTATCTTGGAATCTTAAGAGCTGTAAAGAATTTCAGATTCTAGTCTGATCCCATACTGGTGAAAGAGTCCCCTGAACAACATAATTTTCTCACTGTCAGTTTTCTGAAAGTATTTTTCTTACTTTTGTCAGGCAAATCCATTTACCCCTCCTTTGCTATTCTTAACCTTCATTTTAAAGATTGGGGAAGAGGGTAGAAGGTTTAGGACTTGTCTGAAGTGAGAAAACCACACTATATTGTCTTCTTCAGTTTTGTATAGGGCATGGGGGAGGAGGGACCAGGGATGCACTCAGGAAAAAGGGAATAAGGACCAGAACACGGAGAAGGGAATAGGGACCAGAACACGGAGAAAGTACTTGAATAAATACAATAGGCTGTGTTCTCTTTAAGTAGATTTGAGGTCAAGGACTGATACTCCTGGTCTAGAATTGATGTTTATGTGTCAGGTGAATTTGGTCCTGTGTAGACCTGGCAGTAACCAAATCACTTTCCAGGCTATACTAGTCATTGTAAGGTTAAGGTTTTCATTTTTTTATTGACCATTAACAGAGACTTGTCTTGCCTTCTTGCTAACTTGTCATGAAGATTTTTGTTTTCTTAAGTCTGTGTTAAGAAACCATGCCAGCCTTGAAGAGTTTGAAGTTAATCAGCTTTCAGTCAGTGTAAGGGAGAGATATAGAAGGAAAACGGAAGGAAGGAAGGAAGGAAGGAAGGAAGGAAGAGTAAAGTGGTCTTGGGAAACCCAAGACTCAAGTACCAAGAGAAAGGAGTTGGGGGGTAAGATAAAGGAAAAAAATACTAAAATGACATTTGAAGACCATGAAATTAAATTTTGAAATGTAGACTATAACCTGGTTCATCATTTAGGTGTGGTTTTTGCCAATGCAATTATTACCAAAAGAAAGAGAGAAAGGAACTTGGAGGTTATAGTAAATTTGGAATTTAGAAAAGCATCTTAGAGATCACCTAATCCATCCCCAACATTTTATTGATGAGGAAACAGGCCTCAGAGACAGTTAGTAGGTTGGTCATACAATTATAGTAAATGTTGCCAGGGGGGGGGAAGGGGGACCCCTTCAACTCAAAATCTGGTATTCTTTCCACTTCATTATTTATATATTGCCTCAACTTAAGAGCCACTGCTTCCAAGTGGATGTTGTCTGTTATTTTAGAGTCTGTTCTGAGAGAAAAAAAATGAAGATCTTTCATTTTATGCCTGTCAGAACATAGATTTCAGTATATGTTTGCACTGATTAAAAAAAAATCTTAAAATTTTATCTAAACTGAATTAACCTGAGATCAGTCGTTGGTTGAACCAAGAGGGGAAGTTGGAACTGCAAGTTAAGATACGATATAGTCTGCAAGATATTTGTATTTAGGAATACTTCCTCTGTAACCATTTCCCCCTTACCGTTTCTGAACTGAATTATTCCACCAAGAGCATATGGAGCAGCCAGGAGGGGAAAACATATATATACATAAGTACCTAAACCCCATTTTTACCTTATCTGAAACTGTTGTTCCAAAGAATTCATGAATTAAAAGCACCAAAGTATGTATGTTTGTATGTTCTCTTACTCCTAGATGTCCAGTAATTGTTAAATAGCATCATGTATCTTATTTGTGCCAGGTCCTGCAGATACAAATATAACTGGGACAGTCCCTGCCCTCAAAAAGCTTACATTCTCTTAATTATTCACCACTGGGGCTAAGAAGCTTACATTTCCTAGTCTGGGGGGCGGGGAGGCGGGGAGAGAAGTGGAGGACGGTGTCTCACATTAGTAAATTCAAGGTATATACAAAATTACTTCAGGAGACACTATCAAGTAGGGAAATTAAGAAAATCTCTCTTGAAGGAAGTGGATCCTAGGTGACCCTTGACTGTTTATGACTAGAGGTGAGAAAGAGCATGACAGATATGTTGCATGAGGAGAGTCGACCTTTGCAAAGGCACAAAAGTAGGAATGGAAATATTTGCGTGGGAAATAGCAAGTGAGCCAGTTTGGCTGGAAGGTAGAGGATTCTGAGGGCTGTAATTGCCAGACAAATAGGGTTTGTATTTTTTCCAGAAAAAAAAAATGATGTTTCATCTCTCAGAATGTCAAAAAATCACAAATGCTAATATTTTAAATGGAATATGTGTGTATATATACCGAAATCAAATGACATTCTTTTGTAGCTTTTTTTTTTAAGATTTGTGAAGTAATTTTGTGTATTATAAAACAAGAAAGTAATTGGAACATTTGATGTATACATATTTAATGGGCTTATTGGCCAGTCAAGCCTGTGTTCTCTGAACTCTTGAGGTCATACAGGGATATTAATAGCATCCCATTAGTACTTGCACAAAAGCTCTTTTAGACCAAGCTGACAGGCCATCCTTTTTATTGCACGTTTTGAAAGGTATCATGATAGAATTGAGCAGCAGTGGCTTGGGAAGCTCGTTGCTCTCTAAATTGATTTCTTGGTTTTCTGGCCTTCCCTTTTGGGGTTCTTAAAATAGCAGCAGCAATTTTAGGAAATTCAGATTTTTAAGTATTTAAAGGATTTAACATATGATGCATTTCTTGCATACATCACTGATACTTTGCTGTGACAGAAACACATATGTACCAAGTATATAAGGTTCAGCACAGTTCCCTTTATTCTCTCAACTCCTTGAAAGACATATTCAGGCCTCTCTCTTTATTACTGGTTGCAAAGACTGCATGGCTATAGTTGCATGTGTTGTAGAGGGATTCTTGTTCAGGTATGGGTGGGTCCTGGTGACCTCTAAAGTTCCTTTCTCAACTCTTTGATTATTGGATTTTATAGAAATACAGATTTAGAGGTTGAAGGGACCTTAAAGATTACCTAGTCCAACCCCCCCCATCCTTTTATAGAAAAAGAACTGAACCCCACAGAAGGATAGGGACTTGCCTAAGGTCACACAGAGAAATAATGGCACAGCTACGGTTACAACTCAGGTCCTCTAACTCCAAATTCATCGCTCTTTGACCACACGACACTACCTATTTTTTTTATTGTATTTTGAAAAATGTATTTATTATGCTTATTAACTGACTCTTATTTCCCACTTAACAGATGTGGAAATGGAGGGTACAGAAAGGTTTTAAAGGTCAGGGGTTGGTAATATGTCTAGTAAAGGCTTGGCAGAAGTAGTATGGTCCTTTGGAAAAAGTACTGGATTTGAAGTCAAAGTACTTGGGTTCGAATTCTTACTATCATTCAATAGGCAAGTCACTTAATGTCTCTGGGGCCTCAGATTACTTATCTGTAAAATAAAAGTGTTGGACTAGATGGCTTCTAAGGTCCCTTAGCTCTAAATCTGTGGTTCCTCTTGTTCCTTATAATACCAACCCATCTTAATCTTCAGTACTTCTTTGACCTTGCAAGTCCATCATGTTCATTCAGCCATAGCTTTTTAAAAATGAGGTTGAGGTTCTTCTCTACTTCTTCACCCAGTTTCTTTTTATTAAGAGTTTTTTGGCAGAAAAGTAAGAAGGATAAAGGGGAAATGAGTGCATTGAGCTCCTCAGTTTGGGTAAGGAGAAAAGGTTCTTTCTGTCAGAAAGAGGAGGGTCAGCAACCAAATACATATATTTAGTAATTTTAGATCTGATGTCTATCTCCCTACTACCTTTCTAGTCTTCTTATACCTTAATCCCTGCCAGTACTGTCCAGTCCAGTGACACTGGCCTCCTGGCTGTTCCACAAACAAGACATTCCATCTCTCCACTCTGGGCCTTCTCTGTGGCTGTCCTCCATGTCTAGATTCCCTCCTCAACTTCACTTATTGACTTCCTTGGCTTCCTTTAAGTCCTAACTAAAATCCTGTCTTTTACAATCCCTCTTAATTTTAGCATTTTTTCTCTGTTAATTATTTCCTACTTATCCTGTATATAGCTTACTTTGTATGTATTTGTTTGCATGTTGTCTCCCATTAGATTGGAAACTCCTTAAGGGAAAGCACTGTCTTTCGCCTGTTTTTGTGTCTTCTGTGCTTAGCCCAGTGCTTGGCAAATGGTAGGCGTCTAGTAAAAGTTTATTGATATCGCTATACTGAGAGAGATTCAAGAGCATCTCCCAACTCAGTCACTTACTTATCTATGTTACTTTGAAAGGTGAGAGAAAATAGGTAGACAGGATCCCTCTCAATTACTTGTTTATCCATGTTACTTTGAAAGACAAGAAAATAGGTGGATAGAGTCCCTCTTTTATTTGTAATAGTAACTGTACTTAACCACCACTTCACTCCCTCAATAGGCAAGGGAGCCTAAAGAGAACTACTGTCTAGTGGTAGACAAGCTTAGGAAAGTAGGAGGCCCTCAAAGACCCGAGTATTACAACCTGACTTTGGTTAGGTATCAAAATGCCCCAAATACCTGATTCAGGTTGGGCCTAGAAGACTTCTTGTTTCTCCGTGCCTGGTTCTCAAACATAAAAAACCAGGCCTCGTGACTTAGCTGAAATCATTTTCAATTATGGCTCAAAGGAGTTGCCGGTAACAGAAAACAAAACTCCCTTGGGCCACTAGGGCAAAAGGACATTAATGGACATCTTTGTATGTCTTGCACAAGTTACAGTCGTAATTCAAAACCTCATACTCCTCCTGGATTTATTCTTCAGTGATGCCACCAAAGTTAGGTTGCTTTAGAGGAAAACTTGTATTAATAATTTGATGTGACTGATAAGCAGCCCCACATTCTTGTAAAGGTATTGGCTGCCGCTACTTCTACTGATGTGGGGCAGCATGGGTAAAGATGTTTGTGAAGGGTTTTAGAGGCATGTTTTATAGAAAAGGCTGAGGCCAACTCTAGAGCTATCCAGACAAGTCAAGGTGTTGAGGATCTGAGTTTCAAGGTTCCCTAGAGACCAGGGAGTCAAGTGACCTGGGTTACCTTTCCTGGCCTGCCATTAATGGCCTTTTGTATTTATTTGCAAATCATTTCCCCTTCCTGCATCTTGGTGTTTCCTCATCTATAAAATGGGAGTGGAGTTGGACTAGCTAAGACCCTTCTAACTCTGTACTTGTAGGAGTCGTGGAAAGGAACGATACTTGATAGTTTGTCAGCTTTGCATTCACGTCACCACATTTCTACTTCTCACTCATGGTTCTCTTTAGGAGGTCCTCCTACAGCGGACAACTCTGGAATGCAGAGGCCCCAGACAAAAGCAGGCCTGCTCATTCAGCTCTTAGTAGCAGCGGTGATGGGACTGAAAGACTTTGTCCTACAGTGTTTTTTCCCCTCGGTCTCTGAGTTCTTAAAATGACCTTGGTTCCCAAGATGGTTTTCTGTTTTTTGGCTTTGGTTTTTGGGAGCATTCCAAGAAGTTCTGTGTCTTTTTTTTTTTTAAGTGCCTGTAGCTCTCAAGCTTGAAAAATCCATTTGATTTGTCCAGATGCCAAGCAGAGAATCTTAAGACAGAATCAATACCCGAATACCGAATGACTTCATTTGTGAAGAAATGAAATGTTAGCTTTAAAATGCCCAGACCTCACTGTGGCAGATGTTTGAACAGCAAGGTTCAGTTCTGTTCATCACACTGGTCACAGGCTAGCTGTTGTCAGGGGTTCAGTACTTGTCCTCAAAACACCAGGATGCACCCAGTCATCACTGGTGATTTAATTTAACACATCTGAAGACAAGAGATGTGTGCCGTTTAATTATAGGCTCAGCAAATCCGCTGGTACCAATTAAAACAAGCTTTACTCGGACAAGATAGGTACCTGTTGACATGTGGCTGAAAATAATCTTGGTTTATTGGAAGGAACAGAGTAAATAACAATCCCTAGCTTTATTTGTGTGTTTGTTTTTGGAATCAATTGTGCAGCCCTGAGAAACAACATAGACGTAATGGGGGAACTGTTCCACCCTGTTTTGGGAGCACAATGGCGCTTTCACTTCATTTCCTGAAAAATCAAGCCGATAGAATCCTCCCACATTTTCCGTGTGGTCAGAGGGGTTCTGAAGAAGGTAAAAAAATTATGCCGCTGAATCCAGACCACCCACCCTACAAAGGAAGGCTATATGTAATTATATTCATTGTAAAGAAGCTAAAAGGACAGTCTGAATCGGGGCCATCTCATTGCGTATGAGGAGACTTACAGTGCCTGAAGGCCATTTCTTTTACCTCAATAATGCTCTGAACTCTGTTGTTATTGTTGTTGTTGTTGTTGTTGTTGTTGTTGTTGTTGAGATCTGCCCTGTGAACCGTATTGTCCATGAGGTTTTCTTAGCAAAGATGGTGGAGTGATTTGCCATTTCCTTCTCCAGTGGATTAAGGCAAACAGAGGTTAAGTGACTTGCTGGGGTCACATAGCTAGCAAGTGTCTGAGTCTGGATTTGAACTCAGGTCTACCTGACTCCAAGACCTGCTTCCTCTACTGCCTCCTCCCTAGCTTAATCCACTCATTCATCTAACACCTAGTGTAACACTCTAGAAAATCCTGCCTGCCCTTAAGTAGTTTATATTCTACAGTATGTACTCAGAGAAGTAAAATCTAGGTAATCTGAGAAGACAAGTTCAAAGTGATCAGGAAAACCTTCCTATCAGAGGTTGTCCCTCCACCTTTCCCTGGAAGAAAAAATAAGGCTTCTACCAGACAGAGAGATGTGACCTTGGGCAAGTCTCTTAAACTCCTCTGGGCCTCAGTTTCTGCATTTGTTAAAGATGGAATTGAACTAGATGGCCTCCAAAGGTCGTTTTCCAGCAGTAGAAGTAGATCTGTGGTCTATGTGTTCGTGTGTGTGATATGTGCATATATACTGAATTGCATCTGCCATTAAGTATTTAATGGTTCATATTCTGGAACTGAAAACAAGCTTTTCAACAAGAAAGCACTTAACTATCTTGAAGAAGCTAGAAGTCACTGTCTTAGTGGTAACTTCCCTAACTGATTTGCCTAATGATCTAGGCTGCTTTTAAGCACTTCCTGGAGAGTTTGCTTTGTCCACTGGCAAAGGAGTGATGAAATGAGGCCCTCATAGAAAATGGGAGTTTTTCTTTGGAGGAGATTCATAGTGCCTAGAGTCACTTGGAAGGGTAAGCCAAGTATAAATGTTAAGCAATGGTGTTGCTGTAGTATTTGAACTACTACTATAGTTTGCAGGCTCTGTTCCTTTTTTTTTTTTTTGAATGGGGTACTTTGTCTTTATTCAGCAAATAACAGTGCCTCTCCTGCTCCCCAAGATCTCTTGGGAGTGGCTTGTGGACAGCAGCTTGACCATCAGTCTCGTGTGCCATTTTCTTTCAGCCATTAAGATTATAATGTATTGTTCAGCTGGGCCAGATGGTTAGAATTCATCAGGGACAGTTAGGTGTTTTCTTACTATCTCTTTAGTCTTAGGTAACTATGTAATAAGGGCTTAATAAATGTCTTGTTGAGTGGACTTCCTGTTAGCCATTTTTGTCATCAGCAAAAAAAGAAAGTAAGAATTGAGCAGTTCTACTTTACCAGTTGTCAGACAGTGTTCCTATCTTTTTTTTTTTAAACCTATCTTGTTTCTTCTGAATATGGGATTGCTGTCCAGAGCCATCAATTTTCAGTGAGGCCTATGAGGTAAAATATATGTTCATGCATTAAGGTCTTCAGGTCTTCTTGGATAAACTGAGCACAGCCATATTGCAGCCTTTAGATTTTATAACCAGTTCCTTTTTTTGTTTTTGCATTTTGTCCCTTATGAACTAACAAGTATCTCACATAGTGTCTTTATCGTTGTAGGTATCCTCTATGGTATATAGCTTGCTGGGGGGGAAAAATGGGCAGTTTTTCTGCTTTTGAGGCAGCTGGTGGTGCAGTGGATAGGGCTATGGAAGACCTGGGTTCAAATCCAGCCTCAGATACTTCTTAGCCATGTGATCCTGGGCAAGTCACTTAACCTTTGTTTGCCTCAGTCCTTCATCTGTAAAATGGGGATCATAATAGCTCCCACCTCCCAGGGTTGTTGTGAGGATCAAATAAAATAATAATTGTAAAGCACTTAGAACAGTGCCTGGCACATAGTAAGCACCATATACAAGCTATTAGCATTATTATTATTCCCTGGCCTTTTTATAGTAACTCTTTTTGATTAGGTTTGCTAGACGTCAAGCAAGCACATTCTTACCAACCTTTGTTAGACTCCCTAAATTTTCAGCTGTTGTCCAGAGATCAAATGTCCCATTCTCAGACACCACCTTCTTAGCCAGCTGCTTACTTCCTAAAGCAGTTTTCTGTTCTGTATACTTTGATTTGAGTGAGCAGTGGAGAGGAAAAGACAGCCCAGACTATGTTCTTGAGTTTCTGGCCCACGATCTTGTAAGCTCTTTTTTTCTATCAGTATCACCAGAAATTGGGAATTGTCCTGTTTTGACAAGCCTTGGAAAGTTCCCTGTTTACATCTTGGGTTACATGCCCTGGAGAAAAGAGGCCTCTCTATTGTAGTTTTCAGGTCTGAAAACAAAGACTTCAGTCACCCCTGATGAGGGCCCTCAGCTTCTTCCTCTAACTACTGGATAATCCCTCACTTGATATTTTCGGTGACTGTACCTTGGAGAATGAAGAATTTCTCCCTCTTCGGGAAGAGATTGCCATTTGTTTTTTGCCTTCAAGGGTACAGTTGTCCTGAATACCTTCCTCTATCAGACAACATCCTTCCACTCTCCAACTTGCTTATTTTTTTCCTTTTGAAGTCCCACTGGGGATTTTAGTTTGTTTCTAGTAAAACTGATTTTCAATGTAAGCAAACCTTCCAAATCCTATTCCACATAGCTTGTATTCTTGTTGTGGGTTCAGTCATGTCCCATTCTTGGTGATCCCATTTGGGGTTTTCTTCTCAAAGATACTCAAAGAGTGGTTTGCCATTGAGGAAACTGAGGCAAACAGAGTGAAGTGACTTTCCCAAGGTCACACAGCTAGTAAGTGTCTGAGGCCGGATTTGAACTCAGGAAAATAAGTCTTCCTGACTCAGTTGCCACCTAGCTGCCGAGCCTTATATTCAGTTTATCTCAATTTCTGGTTTATCATAGAACGTAGAGGCATCTAGGCATTTAGGTGGTGCAGTGGATAACAACAGTGAAACCTGTCAGGAAGACCTGAGTTCAAGTTCAACCTCAGACACTTAATTCCCTTTGTGACTGAGCAACTCTCTGTCTGCCTCTCTGCCTTTACCCATCTATAAATTGGGTTTCCTACCTCCCTAGGTGGTTGTAATGATCAAATGAGATATATTAATAAAGCACTTTGCAAACCATAAACAGTGTATAGATGCTATAGCTGTCTTTACTACTACCACCACTGCTACCACCACTACCACCTACACTACTAAAATATTAGCACTGACACCTAGTCCAACTCATATTTTAAGTGGAGGAAACTGAGACCCGGAGAAGTCAAATAATGGACCCAAGCTAGCTAGGGACAGAACTGGGTCAAGAATTCATGTCTTCTGATTCTCAGACTCTCTATGTTCCACCTAGTACACCCCAATGCCTCTTTAAAAAAAAAAACATCATCATCTTTGGTCATACAACCACGTTATTAGTTCTGGCTACTCCTTTACAGCATAGATGCCAAACCAGAGGGAGATCAGAGAGCAAAAATCAGCTACCTGGTGGCCTCTTGAAATTTTAAGTACTTTAATAAATTAATTAATTTTTTTAAAAGAAGAAATTTTAAGTTCTTCTAAGACGCGAGTTCAAACACCGTCTTTGACATCTGCTGGCTGTGTGACCCTTGCCGAGTCCCTTAACCTCTCAGTGCCCTAGGCAACTCAAGGGCTCCTAAGTTACAGTCCAAGCTGCATTAGCCAAGGGAATCCTCTCACTGGGGAGCTCTCCCTACACTGGTGAAATCACAGATATAGACTACTGTGCACTATTGTGTTAAAGACATATCAGGAGAGATGTAGAAGGGAGTAAGATCTTGCCTCTTCCTGATCCCCTGTAATAACCCAGTGCCTTCCTTCTGTTGACTGTCTCCAGTTTATCCTGTAAATGTCTTTCTTTATACATAGTCGTTTTCCTAATGGTTCCCCCTTAGACTTTGAACTTCTTGAGAGGAAAGACTGGCTTTTGCCCTTCTTTATATCGCTAGCACAAGTAATAGACACTAAATAAAGTGCTGTTAACTGTTGACTGGTAGGGATAAGATCAGCAAAAATTAAAAAAAAAACCCACCGTAATATGAGATAGAAGATAGTGGAGTCAGGGTGTTGGAAGTGTGCTGCATGTCCTGGAGCTGCACATTCCCCCATGTCGGGGTCTGGAGTGTAGTGTCTGGTGAGCCGCGGTGTCATCATCTGTGAAATAGTGATAAGATCTCCAGCACCTGCCTCGCAGGCTAGTTGGGATGTCAGTTAAGGTCATGTTCATAAAGTGTTTGCAAACCTTAAAGCATTTATTTAAAAGTGTCAGCTGTTATTGTTATTGTTACTTATGGACTGATGGGCTGTTTTTGTTTTTGTTTTGTGCTTTTTAGTTAGTAACGGGAGTATGGGAAGGAGAATACAATTTCTTCTGTCAAGACACTCGTAGTGGAGGAGAAGCAGATTTGAAGGTAATTTATCATTTTGTTGTTGTCTTTAGCCTTTTAATGCTTTGAAACTCCATTCACATCCCACCTTCATCAGGAGACCTTCCCTGGCCCTTCCCTACCCATCCCACTCTGTACTTCCCATGCTGGTGCCTTCCTTCTGAAATTACCTCCATTTACTCTGTAAATATCTTGTGTGGACATTTTTTTTTAAAAGTCTGCGTTTTAGAATGTGAGCTCCTTTTAGTACAGGGACTGTTTTCTTATCTTTGTTTGTACCCCCAGGGCTTAAGCACTTATTGATGTTAAGTCTTTTGGGTTTTTTTAGGCAATTGGGGTTAAGTGACTTGCCCAGGGTCACACAAGTAGTAAGTGTCGAGTGTTTGGTCTAAGGCTGGATTTGAACTCAGGTCCTCCTGACTTCAGGACTGGTGCTCTATCCACTGCACCACCTAGCCGCCCCCCCCTTTTTTTTTTTTTACAGTTATGTCCAGCCCTTTTTTGAGAGAGTCTGACTCTTCATGACCCCTTTTGGGATTTTCATGGCAAAGATACTAGAGTGATTTGCCCTTTCCTTCCCCAGCTAGCAGATAGAGAGAGCTGACCTTAGAGTCAAGACTACTGTCTGTGAGATCCTTGGCAAGTCTCTAAACTCTGTAGTGTCCTGGGCAGCTCTCTAGGACTCTGAAGTCATGGACCAACCTGCATTAGGCAAAGGAATTTCTTCCCTGAGAAGAATTCCCTACACTGGTAAAATCATAGGTGTGGACTATTGAGCACCTACTGCATAAAGAGAGTTGTGAATAGGATCCAGGGCCTGCCCTCAAGGAGCTTATGATCTTAGTAAGGACGAGACAAGTGGAAATAACCTTGTGATGTAAGGTGGAATGTGCTGGGTCCGTGGATGTCTGAGGCTTTAGGGAAGAGACGGCATTTGAACTGAGTTTGGGTTTGATTTTATTTTTTATATTCTCTCTCTCGGCTCCTAGTTACTGTTTAATTTTTTTCTGTGTATCTCTTTGGCCTAGCACAGTCTCTGGTACACAGTAGACACGTAATGAATGCTTATTGATTCAAAGACGAGCTAGACTGGCAGAGGTCAGGGCGGAGAGGGAGACATTCAAAACAGAGAAATCTGCTAGAAAGTTAAGTTGGGATCGAGTTGTGGGAGGCCTTAAATGCTAGTCAGCAGACCTGGGACTTTATCTGCTGATCGTTGAGGTGCACTCCCTCTCCTCTTAAAAGAAGTCAGTTCCGAGTTCCAAGTGTTTAGTCGGTGCCTTTGTTCTCTGTTTGATACCTCTTCTTCTATGAACTTCTGAAACGGAAGATCGGGCCTCCTTTTTTCTCTGCCTCACTTCATTCACTGAAATCAAATAAGCCTTTTTTTGTGCTGATTAATCCCAGTGCTTTCAAAGAGAATCCAAAGACCTGTACTTTTCGGTTATTAATGAGTGCTGGTGGCCCTATTTAAATATCTTTCTCATTGTCATTTCTTGCTTTTCCTGCTGTTCACTTAAAGTTATAATTCACACTGGAGAACTTACTTTGTGGCTAGAACTTGAGGTCTAGGAATGATTTCACCTCTTCAAAATCACTGAAGGCTATTTGGTCCAACCCCATACCAGAATGCAGGAATTCCCCTCCTCTCCTACAGAATAATAATTCTAATTCAACATCTGCTTGAATACTCTGAGGGACAGGGAATTCACTACCATGTAAGGCAAAACGGTGTACTTTTGGGATTGCTCAAATGATTCTAACTTTTTTTTTGATTGTTCATCTACTGAGTCTACCACTGTTTCTAACTTTTGCTCATCGGTCCTCTGCCTGTCCCCTAGAGCCACAAAGGAAAGTCTAATTTTAATACCTCTTCCATACAGTCACTTTTTCTAAGGTATTTGAAGATTGTGATCATATCTTATTAATCCCTAAGTCTTCTTTTCTCCAGGTTAACTGCCCGATTTCCTTCAAGGATTCCTGTGACATCTTGTTCATTTTCTTCCAGACATACTTAGATTTGCTAATGTATCCAGCAGAGCACAGCAGTTCTCAAGCATTGTAGTCTTGGGACACCTTTCTACTCTTAAATTATTGAGGATCCCAAAAAGCTTTTATTTATGTGGATTACATCAATATTTGCAATATTAGAAATTGAAACCTAATTTCAAAATATATTGATTCATTAAAAAATTCATTTTAAAATGAAAAATCACTATTTTCTAAGACAAAAAAACGTAGTGAGAAGAGTAGCATTGTTTTACATATTTTTTGCAAATTTCTTTAATGCCTGGCATAATAGGAAACAGCTGGATTCTCATCAGCTTTTGCATTCAGCCTATTGCGACATTGTTTTGGTTGAAGTATATGAAGGCAATCTGGCCTCCCGCAGATATATGTTTGGAAAAAAGGAGGAATATTTTAGTGGTCAAATAATCTTATTATTATGAAAATAATTTTGATCTTGTAGACTTCCTGAAAGGGTCTTAGAAACCACCGCCACCCCTCCTTCAGGAGTCTGCAGACTATGCTTTGAGGACCACTGATGTAGTGAAAAGAGTGCCAGATTTGCCATCAGAGGACCTGGGTTCAAATCCCAAGTCTGCCACTTGTAGATTACCTATGTGATGTTAAGTGAATCAGTACTCCTCTCTGCGCCTCAAGTTCCTGTGGAATGAGGGGGTCGGTCTGGGTGCCCTCTGAGGTCCCTTCCTCTGTGACCCTATCTATGATCTTTACCCAGAGCAGAGTTGTCCTCTGGAACCATCAGCTTCTTTGTTCTGGGCATTAGGCTTTTAAAGCAACTTGAGGGCTTGTTGGTTGGTTTGTTTTGTTTTCTTTTTGGCAGCTATGTCATACTTTGTTGGTGGTTAACTCTCTTTCACATGAATATCTATTGAGTCTTGTCACCTTGCTCTTGTAATTCTTCAGTTGTTCCCTTCCCCTGAACCCTCCAGTACAGGGCTTTAAGGCCGCAGTGGGATGTACTGAACTCCTTTGTGTCTTTCTTAGATGTTAACAGACACTCTGTGTGACTCTTTTGAGGACTAAAAAGAAATTCAGAGTGTTCCAAAAGTCTAGTGCCGTTTTAAGTTAAAAATTTGAAGCGAAAAGTAAGCTAAGAAATTAGCTAAGAAACTCGGGGTATCCCAAAAGTCATAAGTTTTAACTTAAAACCACATGATGACCTGTGGAACACCCTGTATGTCCGCAACAGGACAGCTTTGGAAAGACATACCGGTAACCAGGCTTTAATCCTCTTTCTTCCTTTTCCGTCCTTTTTTTATCCTAGAGGCAACTAGGTGATACAGTGATTAGAGCACTGCAGCTGGGGTCAGGAAGTTTTGTCGTTGTTTGATCATTTTCAGTCATATGTGGCTCTTCATGATCCCATTTGAGGTTTTCTTGGCAAAGATAATGGAGTGATTTGTCATTTCCTTCTCCAACTCATTTTACGGATAAGGAAATGAGGTGAACAGGATTAAGTGACTTTCCCAGAGTAACATAGCTAGTAAGTGTCTGAGTCCAGGCCCAGTACTCTATCCACTGCGTAGAATCTCAGAGTCAGGTAGACCTGAATTCAAATCCAGCCTCAGACAGTTGCTAGTTGTGTTACCTTGGGCAAGTCACTTAACCTCTACCCGCCTTAGTTTCTTCGTCTGTAAAATGGGGATAATAATAACACCTACCTCTCCAGGGTAGTTGTGAGGACCAAATGAGTTAATGTTTGTAAAGTACTTTACAAACCTCAAAGCCCTATATAAATGAAGTTTGTTTATTATGAGTATTGTAATTGTTATTCCCCTTAGATCATCCGGGTCCTCTGGTGGTACTACTTCTCCAAACTCATTGAGTTTATGGACACCTTCTTCTTTATTTTGCGAAAGAACAACCATCAGATCACCGTCCTGCATGTGTACCACCACGCCTCCATGCTGAATATTTGGTGGTTTGTCATGAACTGGGTGCCCTGTGGTCACTGTGAGTATCATTCAGACTGAAGTGACTTTATCAGATGCACGTGCAGAGATGGCAGCTGGAATCTTGGGGCACTCAGTGAGTGGGGACTATCTCTGCCTGTTTAAAATGCTGTGACTCAAGAATTTGGACTTTGTTGTCTTACCTGTATAGTGCAGGCTTGGGTAGGCCCAGGGAGAGATGATGATATTGGAATCTACTCTTTTTTTTTTTCTTTCTTAAAATATCCGGTGCTAAGTAGCCTAATGGGATGATTAGGAGAAGTACCCAGTGATATTTCAAGAGACTGGGGCACCAGTGACACCGGGAGCCCCTGAGAGGTCCAGTCTTACTGTAAGTCAGCCAACTAGCTATGTAGCTGCTGTCTGGGGATCCCCTGACCTACCTCTCCTCCCAGATTTTTTTTCCCTTTCCGCATCTGGTTAAGCCCCTCAAACCTTCTTTAACATGATTTCATGGATTTTCTTTCCCTCCTGAACTGTGTTTGGGTCTTTCTTAAAGGGGTAGACCAAGCAGCACAGTAGAAAGACCACTAGATTTTAAATTACAGGACCTGAATTCAAGCCCTGTACTTTTTACACCATTAAATCCAAGGTCATATGAGCCTAAGTCACTGGACCTCAGTTTCTCTATCTGTAAAATAAGGTAATTGGACTAGATGTCCTTCAAGGTCCCTTCCACACCTAAATCTTTGTTCCTGTGAGCTTGAGTCACCTAACTTCCCTGGACCTCAGTTTCCTTATCTGTCAAATGAGAATGTTTAGACTAGACACCCACTGAGGTCACTTCTTTCTCTAAATCTGTGAATCCCTGAGTAGGCCAGGTTGGCTGTAGCATAGTAGGCAGAGCAGTAGACTTGGAGACAAGATGAATTCAAATTCTGTCCCAGGCTTACTAAGTAGTAACCTTAAGCAAGTCACTTAATCTCTACTAGCCTCTTTTTTTTTCTTTATCTGTAAAATGGAATAATAACACCTCACAGAGTTGTCTTGGGGATTAAATGAGATAACGTGTTAAGTGCTTTGCAAACCTTAAAGCCCTATATGTAAATGCTGTTGACATCATCATCATTATTATTACTATTATCATCATCATCATCATATAGTTTTTTTTAAACCCTACTCACATATATTGATGTAATCCATTTGATTTTCCATTAGCATGTGTATAACTTTCATTTCTAACAAAACTTGAAAACTGGAAATGAACTCTCTAAGAAGTGTCTCCTCTGCTTTTAAAGGAGCAGCTTGGGAGCCTTTTGCTGTCATCTTTCATCTGAGAGGGCTTCTGATTTTCACTATTCAAAATGTTACCTTTGAGTTCAACCAGTTATTGTAGCCCAGAATAGCTATTCTTCCTGATAAGAATCTCATCATGCAAAAAGGTTTAACAAATGGCTTCAGTTAAAATGCTTGCCCCACAACCCTCCTGAATTTTGATGGGTACCTTCTGGCCCTTTCAGCCTTGCCAGTTTCTTTAGCATTTCATAGGACCTTAGCCTCAGAGCTTCAAGAAGCTTTAGAGGTCATCCAGGCCCTCCCTCTCTTTTTACAGACAAGGAAACTGAGGCCCAGGAGGTTAAAAGGTTTGCTCTGTCGGGACTAAATACCAGGACTAGGATTGAACTTGGGTCCCCTGACTCCAAATTCATTGCCTTTCCCACTACAGCATACTGTCTCCTTTCCACATTAGAGCTCCTTTGATAGTGCTACCCTTTTATGAACTATGCCTACTAGATTTCAGAGAGATAATGATCATTAATAATGACTTGCATTTCTCCAGCAATTCAGGGTTGGCAAAGCTAGTCCCTGGCAACAGCCACATGGAGTAGGTCACTGAAGGGTTATCCTATTTTTCAGTTAAGGACACTGAGGCTCTGAGAAGTTACCATGATTTACCCATAATCACACTCACATCCATTGAGGATCTAGGGTGAAATTGGAACCCAGGACCCCTGACTCCATGCCCAGAACTCTTTTGACTCTTAACATTACTGCTTGGAGATCAACTCTTGAGTTTATTGTTGCTTCCTCTATACCAAAGCTGACTTTTGCACATAATTTGACTGCTTTAAATTAAATAATAACAATTACACCTAATAGTAATAATACCATCTTGCAGATTTTTCAAAGAAATTCTGTCTGGTATTACATTTGATTCTCTCAGAAACCCAGTGAAGTACAGAGTCTGGCATATATGACTCTTTCCATGTGATGCATAAGGGTACTGAGGCATAATGAGTTTGTGACTTGCCTGGAGTTGGTTTGTGGGTAAGACCTAGACCTCAGCTTGAATTCCCTGGTGTATAGAAGGCCCCATGCTCTTTCCACCAGTTTGATCATACATGTAAAATCTTAGTCCATTTCCTAAGCCAGGGGTGGGGTACCTGCAGCCTTGGGGCACAATTTGTTCTGTGATATTTGGATTCAGTCAAGGGGCCACCGTTGAGTTCCTAGAGGGCTGCATGTGGCCTCGAGGCCGAAGGTTCCTCACCTCTGTCACCTAAGCTTTGTAACTTAATTGCTTGTGGGCAAGTTGATGAGCCTCCCTCTCTAGGCCTCAGTTTCCTCATCTTTAAAGTGAAGAGGTCAGACTAGCTGATCTTGGAGGCATCTTACTTGATGACCCTGCAGAGTAGCAGTAAGCATCTGTTAGCTATCTTTTCTCACATCCTGGAGATACAGCTTAAAACTGTGTGGGAAATAGTTAGGCATGAAGGCCCTGGGTCACAGTATGTGTCCCCCATTTGAGGGCATGGAGCCAGAGAATTGGCCTTAGGCCCTTGGATCAGGTGAACCCTGCCTTTGCAGCCCATCCCAGCTGCTGCAGCCTGGCCAAGGAGAAATTGAGTTCTTATTCGTGACGTGTTTACACTGAGATGGTTGACAAGGCACTTGCTTAGGAGTGAATGATAGATTTACTCCCTTTTCAAGATACAACAAGGAGCTGTTTTCTGTTGTTGTGTTTTTAAAGTTTTCCTAGCTTTGTGAACATTTTAACCAGTGATGTAGAAAACCATGATGACATGTCCTTCTCTTTTCTCTCCCTCCAATCTCTACAGCTTACTTTGGTGCCACCCTTAACAGCTTTATTCATGTCCTCATGTATTCTTACTACGGTCTGTCTGCCATTCCATCCATGCGCCCGTATTTGTGGTGGAAGAAGTACATTACTCAGGGACAGCTGGTGAGTGATATTGGCCTTTTCTTCTGGATATGCTATCAGGTAAAAGTTAATTACCTCTGAAAGGCAGTCAGGCTAGATGTCTTGCTGTTCTTTTTCTGTGCTGTGATGCATGTGGGGTGTGTGTACGTGGGTGTCTTTACACCTTATGCCAAAATCCAAGGTGTGGAGAACTCTGGGCTTCCGCTTCCTCCTCTGTAAAATGAGGGAGTTGGACTCCCTGACCTCTTAAAATCCCTCCCAGCTCTAAATGCCTGACCCTTATCTAAGTTCCATGCCTGTTCAGAGAATGAAGGAAGGTCCAAATTTCAAAACATTTCTTGTGAGTCAGACAGCTGAGAAGTGTATGCTCAGCAAAAAGCAGGAGAGCTGTATGTCTTCAATCAGCAGACTTTTTTGGAGGGCCTCATTATATGCAAGGGTGTGATGTTGAGCATAGCAGCCCTTTGTGGAAAGGCTGAGCCTGCTGCCAGTTGATAACATAATAAAACCCACCATGCTCCTGGTTGAGCTCAGTTACTGCTTCTTACCTTACCTTCCCCACAGAATTTCCCAGTGATCATCATCGTCCCGGGCTCCTTAGATTCCCCATTAAATTGATGGCAGCTGCATTATTGCAGTGGTTTGTGAGTAGATCTCACTCTCTGGGGCTAGCTGTGTGATACCTGTGGGGGTTAGACATCTGAGAGTCTGAGTGTTTCTGTAAGGAGCCAGGAGAGGAGAGGTATGTAACCTGTCTGAATTCTCACGTAGTCTTAAGCCCTTTTCCCCATCTGGGTGCAGTGTACCTTCTCAGGCTTATCGTGCTTGACACCACTCCTCAACCACTCTCCATTCCAGCAAATGTACCTGTTCATTCTTTCCCATACCTGACATTCCATCTTTTATCTCCTTGCCCTTGCCTGTACTTTCCTATGACTGAAGTGTACTCCTTCTTTGGGATCCTAGCCTCCTTCAGAGTTCAACTTGAGGGCCACCTCTGTCCTAATATGAGTTCTTTCCTAATCCCTCTAGCTATTAGGGTGGGGTGGAAAAGACTTCGTGTTCATTTGTTCTGTTTTAAATTATATTCCTGACCTCAAGTAGCCGGCAGTATAGAAGAGGGAAAACATGCACCATTGACACTATTCATAACATTACCCAAGTGCCCTGGAGGTCAAACAAGAAAAAAATGATAACAATGGACTTTTAAATAAACTGAACTAGTATAGAACTCTCCAGATAGATCTTTGTCATTGTTAAAAGATTCTTCTTAGATAGAATTTTTATTCAGAGTAGGTCTTCATCATAGGCCTCTTTAGTTTCCCAATTCTTTTTTATGGTATATAGTACCTACTGTGTGTTAGGTACTATCTGAAATACAAAGACAAAAAATGGTAACAGCTCCTGCTCTCAAGGACTGAGGAGAAATAACCTGTATGCGAGTAAATACAAAATACGTAAGGGGAAAGCACCTCTGACGTGAAGCCCCCAGCCAACAGTGCCTCTTCCTCTCCCAAATTATTTTGTCTGTATTTTGGATATACTTATGTACATGTTATCTTCCCTGATAGAATGTAAGCTCCTTGAGGGCAAGAATTATATTGATTTTGTCTTGGTATTCTCAGTGCCTGGGACAAAATGGGTTGGTTCTTTATGAATGCTTGTATTTTAGTTGTTTGATAACCTGAAGAGAAAAAATAGACTTATTTGTATGACATCACCCAACAGAACAAACATCAGAACTACTAGCTCTCCAGTTTTCAGAATTCTAATGATCTGTTGGAAACTCAGTTTATTGAGGATCCTCTATTTTGGGAGCAGGAAGGACCTGACCCTAATTTCCTTCTTTTTATTTTCAGGGCTATTCTTAGTGGATTCACTTGTACATTATTTTTTAAAATAATCTTCAGCAAAAACAATCTCTTCTCAAATCTCAAGCAGTGAACTGCACTCCTACACTGTTATTAATTTGACAGAACATGAGCCCTCTGTAGCAGCAATGCACTGTCTCCAACATGTTAATTTTGCTGAGAGCTGCTTCATGTGGTTTGCCTTTGTCTTGTTTATCAGAAGTGGTGCACAGATTTAGCTTAACTTCCCTCCCTGCAAAATCTGTAAACCAGACGGTACCTTATCCCAAAAGAGATATACAAATATGAAAAATAAGCAACATTCTCTTATCTATTTTTCACATTTCCGACCAGAGCACATCAGCCATTGCCAGATCACATTTGTACCCTTCCTCCTTCCCTAAAAGAAAACAAACCCCAACTACCAATATGTACTTATTAATTCAGCAAGCGTTTATTACTCTCCTGCTATAAACGAAGAGTGCTTGCCTTGTGGGGTTGTTGTGAGAATCAAATGAAATTATGTGTTTGTGTGTGTACATACATACATACATACTCACGTACACACACATACATGGAGTGGTGTATGACACACATATGCCTATATATGGTGTGTGGGTGTGTATAGTATGTATACACCACTCTGCAAACCTTCATATAAATGTTAGTTTATTATTTCTACTACTACTGCCTTTATTACTACAGTTATTAGTAGGTGCTAGAGATACACAGATGCAAAATGAAATGCAGCCCCTGCCCTGAAGGAGCTTACATATTCCCCCAAGTCACAAAGCCTTAGAGGGTTTACTCTGCTTGTCAGTACATTTCTTTATATACTATGTTAGAAAGGCTTTCCTTTGGGTTATCTAGAGACCTGTAGAGGCAGTTCTGCTTATGTTATTTTCTACATTATTTTATGATGAAGAGTTAAGATGCTAACCCCTTTCTTTCCATTTCCCAACAGCTCCAGTTTGTGTTGACAATCATTCAGACTAGCTGTGGTGTTGTGTGGCCTTGTGCATTCCCTCTGGGATGGTTGTACTTCCAAATTGGCTACATGATTTCATTGATTACCCTCTTCACAAATTTCTACATTCAGGTAAAATCACTAAAAAAAACCCCAACAACTTTTGTATTTGGTGCAATTTGAGCCTGGTTTGATAGCATATCCAAGATGATTTTAAAGACTCATTTCTCCAATGCCATTTGAATCTAGATGCTTTGTAGGTAGTTCACCTTAGAATCCATAGTAGAAACTTAAAAACAAATTTTCATGAAAGTTATATAAGTGAGCACTCCTTTCTGAAGTACTCCTATAAAGTGATTTCCACCCAAGTCTTATGACCCAGAATCCTCTGTGCTCCCACTCCAGGGCTCACCAATGGTAGATTTCCACATGTTCTCAGTGACTAATAGGAAATGGTCCTTGGTTCTAACCTCTGCTACGTGTGCCCTAATGAAGTCTCAAATCTTGCTCTATGTATGTAATCTTTACCGTGCTCTCATTTAAAGGAAATGATCAAAGGCAATGAGGCAGTCTGATGCAGTGAAGAGAGGGCCAGCCTCATAGTAGGGAAAACCTGGGTCCAAGCCCTGCCTCCGACACACACTAGTTGTGTGTGGAATGCTGGACAGGTCACTTAGGCATCCCAAGCAGCCACCTAAGACTTTTAAGTTGTAGAGCAGGACAGATCTGCCCTGGCAAAAGGAGTTTGCTCATTGTGCATTTCCCATAACAAATCTGTGATACTGCAAGATTCCTTTGACATAGATACCACAGGTATTTTTGGATCAGACCTATGATTTCGTTGATACAGGGAACTTGCAGTAAGGAAAATAGGTTTTACCAATGTAGCTCAGTACCTGCTTTATATGGGCAGTTAGGTGGTACAGGAGATAGAGTACCGGTTCTGAAGTCAGGAAGACTGATCTTCCTAAGTTCAAATGCAGCCTCAGACACTTAATAGTTGTGTGACCCTGGGCAAGTCACTTCACCCTGTTTGCCTTGGTTTCCTCATCTGTCAAATGAGCTGTAGAAGAAAATGGCAAACCACTCTAGTATCTTTGTCATGAAAACCCCAAATGGGGTCATGAAGAGTGGGACATGACTAGAACAACAACCACCACCTGCTTTGTAATTCATAATCTTAGAAAGCTACTTATTGCGCTAAGAAATTATGTGATTATCAATATTTTACAGGTAGGAAAACTGAGGTTCAAAGGATAGGTGACTTGCCCACAGTCACTCATCTTATAGGTGTTAGAGACATATTTTGAAACCCACATCTTCCATAATCCAGACCTCATACCCTCTCTACAACACCCCCCTGCCTACCAATGTGTTCATTTTCTCACTCATCTCGATACTTGAAGGTGGAGCATGATGAGAGGTCTCTTTGTTGGCTAATTTACTTAAGGCCAGGGTGTATTATTAAGATCAGAATTAAGCCTTGACAGAGGGATGAGTATATGAAAGTAGAAGACAGAACTTCAGATTTGGTTATTGACCTCAAAGGTCATTTCACACTACAATTTAAATAGAAAAGAAACCAGCAGCCCTCTCCCAAAAAAAAAAAAAAGAATTTTTATGTCAACGTGTCTAACATTAGGTGGTTTATGCTAGAAGGTAGCCTTACCCACGCTCCTCTTCCCCCATGAGGTCATCTTGGCCACCATATTAAAATCCCCTTTACCCTTGTACTCCTCAGACTTACAACAAGAAGGCATCAGCCCGGAGGAAAGACCACCAGAATGGGTCCATGGCAGCAATGAATGGGCACACAAACAGCTTTTCTTCTCTGGAAAACAATGTGAAACCAAGAAAACAAAGGAAGGATTGAAGACCAAACATTTAGAAACCCCAGACAACAGAATCATCTGATTGTAAGCACAATGTGAGTTGTGCACTGATACTCCTAACAGCTACTGTAACTATTCCTGCCTGCAATAGTGTGATTTATGTAGGACTTAACCAGTGCAAACTAGAAAAATTGTATAAAGATTATTAAAGTAGGCATAAGACTTTTTTTTAACAATTCTGGGCTTTTACTGACCCTGCTCTAGACTGTGGAGGGGAATATTATTATAGTAAATGACACTGCTGTTGCCTTATTAGTCAATATGATAGGTGCTGAATTGTGATTCACAATTTCCAAACACTGTAATCCAGTCTCATTTTTTTTTACTGTAGATCATGCATGTGATTATAAATGTAAATTTGTATGTTGTTTTAGTAGAGATAAACACACATGCCTTAAAAGTTGAACAAAAAAATAACAAAGCAGGGCCCAAAGCTTTTCAGTTTAAAGTTAAAGTTATGTTTTAAGTTTTGTTTTTTGTTTTTTTAATTTGATTTTCTTAACATGTTCCATTTAGCAAGATCAAAGACCACAGTTCATGAGATGAATAACGTCTGAAGCATAATTTTAAGTGGCATGTGCACATTTCAGTGAAATCAGCAATGGCACCTCCGGTTTTGTAATATTGGCTTTCTTTAAGCAGGCCTAGATTCTAATGAAGCAATCAGTTTAACTTTTTAACAGATCGTATTTTTTTATTTTGTGTGCCGCTATTAATGTAAGAAAATAAAAATTAAAATGTGCGCTAGAGCAACCATAACAGGAGATATATATACATATATATCTATGTGTATATATATATGTATGTATATATACATACATATATATATGTGTATGTATATATGTATATATATATATATAGCTTGTCTTTAAGGTTTAAAGAAGAGTGTATGATGGACAAACTGTTTTTAATTTCTCAACTCCAAATTGCTAAGTGGCTTTTATACAAGGGAACAATGCTGGTTTTGTTTCACACATCATGGGTAGGATATACACCTTTCCAAGAAAGACAACTGAGTACTTTTGATGTAACATAGTCCTACAGATGATCTATGATTGGTTGGCAGGGGTCATATTTAGATTGGTTTCTGTACTGCTGTCTGTTCAGATGCAAAGTTTTTTTGTTTTGTTTTGTTTTTTTAATGTGCCTAGATTACTGAAAAGAAAAGAGAGAACACTTTCCCAAATTTGAGTGTTTTTTTTTTAAAGGTAAAATTTAAACAGATAGCTACAGTGGAAGAGAGAACTGGGAAATTTGGAGATGATTGTTTCTTGTAAGTCTTATATATCACCTGTAATTTTTCTGCTTGATATCTAAAGATTTGTTTAAAACTGCTTATTTAAAAAAATGATATACTGCTTACCATAAAATCTTGTCTTACACCCTTGAGTGGCAAAAACAGACAAGAGCTATTGTATATGTCCTTTAAAGTGTTGGAACTTAGCCTATAAATAAATACCTTATTCACTGAGCAGCAATTACATTTAACCACTCATGCAGTATATCTTAGAGAATCATTGATCTAAATGTATAGACTGTTGGTTTGATGTTTATGTAAATATCAGTTTACCATGCTTTAATTTTGCACATCCATATCTTAGGAGAACTAATGAGTTCTCTTATTAGTCTTGTGGGTTTTCTTTACTTGTTTTGAAGAAGTCATGGCATCTGTTTACATTTACCTTATCAAAACTAGAGAGTGTATGTGTGTGTATGTGTATGTCTTCATTCCTAGGTACCAGTTTGCAAAAATCTTTACATATTTCAGTACAGAAGCTATAATACTCAATAGTGCTAAGTGTGCTAGAAATAATCCTTAGCTCATCTGGATATACCCACATTGTTAAACAATGTCAAAGCGTTAATCATTAAAACATTTTTGATTATCTGTGCTTGGGCTCCTTGGTGTTTGTGTGCTTTCAGATTGATGGAGGGTGCCCCATCTTTCCAAACCAGCTGTACTAGTCAGTGGGTGGGTGCCAAGGCCATAAGAGATGCTGGCACCCCCGGAATCTAAAGGACATTTTGGGGGGAGCAGGGCAAGAGTTAAGTCAAAGGAGGGATAGGAGTGCTACACAGGGTGGGCTAGACAATTATAGTGGACAGAGAGGACAGAACTTAGCATCTCCTATTTTGCTTCTGTTTTTCTTGAGAAGGAGAGTGGTCTTTGAACTGGGAAGGCTAATGTGGTTAACAGCGTGTTGAAATCCAAGATAAGTGAGGTACTGCAATAGGTGGAAATTACAAAAAAAGCAGGCTTTGGCTCAATCCAAGGAAGAACTTCCTCACAATTAAGAGTCCAAAGGCAGAACCCACTGCCACAGGGTGGAGCGATGACTAAGATGGGAAAACCAAGGAGTTACAAAACCCCAGTCCCGTACCCCAGGGCACCAACATTTAGAGGGTATAAAGAGGGTTTTTTTTATTTAACAAATTACACAGTTTTTAAATTCGCTTCATTTACATTTTAGCAGTATGTGTAACATCTTCAGCAACATAGAATCAACTGAATTTAGCACCTTGTATAGCAAGAATTATTCAAAATAGGAAGCTTCCAAAGGGGATACTTCCTCCTTTTGCCTCTGTCCTGCTGTACCCTGACTCAAACCTAATGAGTCCTTTCCCAGGAAGTAGCCTCCTCAGAAAATGCTGCTTGGTGCCCTGGTGTCTGTGTGACCCCAAGTTGGACTGCTGCTCTAGGCTCCCCTTTCCCATTCAAATTAACTTGTATTAATTTCACATCATGCATTAGAAAGTTTACCATAGAGGAAGCTTTTGGCCACATGCCCCAGGAGCCAAAATTACCAGTTATAGCTCAGCAGGTAGTAAGTTCCTTCCTTATGCCCTAGATGTCTTCTAGTAGAAGCCAGAAGACCCTTTGTCAGGGATGTAAAGAGCATTCCTGCTCGGGCCAGGACTGAAGTAGGTTAGCTTCAAGGGATCTCTTCCAGTTCTGAGTATTCGTGGTTCTGTGACTAAAATCAGCTACCACCCAATGAAAGAAAACCTTATATCTTACACAATAGCTGGTAAAGGCTAGGTCCCCTCCTCTAAGAAAGAAAATGAAAATCCAGATGAGGATTAAACCAGATTTGGATTAAAAATTAACTACTGTCCAGAGGTTTCATTTAAGTAACTAGATGGCTGTATTAGAGGAAATGCTATACTTGCTTCTGAATGCTCACATAAGAGTGGGCATCTGTACATCTGGCCTTCCTGTTGAAGCGGAATAGAACAGGCAGTAGAATGCCTTTCCCAACACTTGAAATAGCAGTAGTTACTGACATTTATGTAGTGCTTGTATGTGTCGGATACCATGCTTATTTGATCCTCACAACCCTGGGAGGTAGGTGCTAGGTGCTATTATTATCCCTGTTTTACAGATGAGGAAACTGGGTCAAACAGGTTAAGTAAGTGATTTGTCCAGGATCACAGAGCTCGGTGTCTGAGGTTGGATTTGAGCTCAGGTCTCCCTGACTCTAGGCCCAGTACTCTTTATCATCCTCTGTACCATCTGGATAACACATGAGTATTGAATCGACGTCCCCTGAAGTTCTATGGTCCAGTCCCAAAAACCTAACACATGCAGTGTCTGGAGAAAACATACGACTGTGCCGAATGTATGAAGGCTTGGAGGCCTTTGGGAAAGTGATTTGCATTTGTAGCCAAGAATGTGGAATGAGGTAGAGAATTCATTCAATCAAAATATTAAGTATTAAGTGTTTATTATGTGCCATACATTGTGCTAGGTTAGGTACTGAGGATACAAGTATATGTAAATAATAAAGCACTCTCTGCTCACAATGAGCTTATATTCTAATGGGAGAAATAAGCATATATAGAAATTGGTGCAGAATAAGTAACAAAAGTGAAATAGTTAAATATAGGGTATATGAGAGGGAAAGGCCTAAGGGCAGCTGAGATTGGGAAAGGCTTCTGACTGAGGTGTGTCTTGAAGGAAAAGAGGGATGCTGTGAGGCACAGCTAAGGATAAGGAAGTACATTCTAGGCATGGGAAATGGCCAGTGAAAAAACTTGGGAGACAGGACGTGAAATGTATGTGAAGAACAGAAGAAAGGCTAGTTGGGTTGGATTGTAGAGTTAGAAAGGGAAAAGGACTGTTTGCTCCAGTGGCATTATGGAGAATCAAATTGAATGCAGCCTTGATATCAATGTATGCTGAGCCCTGTAATTTGTTTATTTCTTTTCCTTTTTAGTTTAACAAAAATCTATTTTCTCTCCTCCCCCTTGCATTGGGAAGAAAAAAGAAAAAAAAAGCCTTGGAATATATAATGAATAGTGATACATTTCCAGAATCAGTGGAATCTGTCAGACCATTTATCAGATCATCTTCTGGAGTAAGTTCTGTTCTCCAATTTTTTCAATTTTTCATGGAAGCCTTCTTGGAGTCTCCTTAGGAAAAAGATTACAATGATCTTATACTCCATGTTTTTAACCAGAGTTTCTCGTCTGATATGATCTTTTGCTTTTGGGATCAAAAATGACATTGTCCTTCATGAAAGGACATTGCTAGCCATCTATACAGCATGCTACAGGCTCCCTGCCCAGCACCTCGATATGCGCCCTTATGAACTTGGGTTGACAGGCTCCAGTAGGTGAAATTTTGCCTCATTTTACCCAGATCCAGGCCTTTATACTCCTTCCTGGTCAAGATGACTGTATACCCCTCACCTTTTCCAGCTCCCCTTTCTGTTAAGAATATAAACTTTTGTTAGAATGTAAACTCCTTTCTTGGTAGTATTTGTGTACTCAGAGCTTAGCACAGTGCCTAGCACATAGTAAGCACTCTATCTCCTACTGTCTACCTATCTAGCTATATCTACTTGTAGCTTCCTATCTATCTATCCATCCAGCTGTATCTATCATCTATCTATATCTCTTCCTATCTATCCATCTAGCTATATCAATCTCTTCCTATCTTTCTCTTCCTATCTATCCATCTAGCTATATCAGTCTCTTCCTATCTTTCTCTTCCTATCTGTCCGTCTAGCTATATCAGTCTCTTCCTATCTATCTTTCTCTTTCTATCTATCCATCTAGCTATATCAGTCTCTTCCTATCTATCTATCTCTCTCTTCCTATCTGTCCATCTAGCTATATCCGTCTATCTCATCTCACTCCATCTATCTACCTTATTTTGGAATAAGAGAAAACAGTGGAAGGAACGTTAGCTTTGGCTGAGTCAGAGAACCTGGGCTTAAATCCCACCTGATGTTTACCATCTGTGTGACATTGGACAGATCACCATAACCTCCCTGGGCTTCATTTTGTTCATCTGTAAAATGAGGGATTTAAGAAAATCCCTGTATTTTATAAAAATACAGGATTTCATATGGATTGATAGATGGCCTCTAAGCTCCTTTCCAGCTTTGGTTCTCTTAACCTATGAATGATATTAGGTTTTGCACCATTCTTAATTATACCATGTAACTGTCCAGACTGATTTCATTTTCTGCCTAAAAATTGACAAATTATTGCATACAAGAATAGCAGCAGCTAATGCAGTCAGTCCTTCCCAAGGACAAGCACCCATTCTGTCAAAGGCATGGAGCCCTGAAATTTTGAGGTGTGCTATTTGCTTAATATGACTTTCCCATTTCAGATTGATAACCCTCCAATTGGTCAACCAACATGCCTACTATGCCTACTGTTATATGCCTGCTATATACCAAGTACTGTGCTAAGTTCTGAGGGTACAAAGAAAGACAAAAATGCTAACTACTCTCTCTGTCTCTGCCACTCTCTGTGTGTCTCTGTCTCTCTCCACATATATATGATGAATTGGAGGTAATCAACACTAAGAAGGCATTAGAGTGATACGGGGAGGGCAGGAAAGGCTTCTGGTAGAAAGTGGGGTTTCCTCTGGAACTAAAAGGAAGCCAGGAAGCAGAGATGAGGTAGGAGAGAATTCCAGGCCAGTGAACAGAACAGCCAATGAAAAGGCAGAGTTAGAGGTAGAGCATCTCATGTGAGGAACAGGAAGGAGGCCAGTGTCACTGGATTGCAGAGAATGTGGGGGTGAATAACACGTAAAAGACTGAAAAGGAAGGTATGAATGAGGACCCCAGGTTATGAAATGCTTTCAAAGCCATACAGGATTTTATATTTAATCTTGGAAGTAATAGGGAGCCCTGGAGTTTACTGAAATAGGTGCCTATTTCTATCAATCAAGTATTAATTGCTTCCTAGGTGTCAGGCACTGAGAGAACAGGTACAAAGAATGAAGCGATCCCTGCTCATGAGCAGCTAATGTACTCTTCTAACAGCCTTGATAGTGAAGATGCTTACACGGAGAACCTCTGGCACACATCACACAGACCCTTGGCAAGAGACGTTTATGGTGCATCCTGATGGCACAGAGGTCCCAGTTCAAGCTACTCAGGGTCTTCTTATACAGTATGCTGGGCCTAGGGCCTGGTAAGTTTGGGTCAAATCTACAAAACAAGCCAAGGCCAAAAGTCAGACCCTTCCCTCGCCAAATTTAAAGTAAATATCCAGAAGCTGGTCCGCGAGCTCAGAGCTTATTCCCACCAAGAGAGAACAGGTCAAGGAAGGATGTGATCTCTAAGCAAATCTCCACATTCAGCCTTTCTCTTGAAGAACTGGATAGTAACTGAAATGGCATGTATTTTATTAGTTCCAGGCTCCCTGTATAAATTTTTTTTGTGTGTGAAACAATCAGGGTTAAGTGACTTGCCCAGGGTGTCACACAGCTAGTAAGTGTCAATTGTCTGAGGTCACATTTGAACTCAGGTCCTCCTGACTCCAAGGCCAGAGCTCTATCCACTGTAGCCTACATATTGGTCTTCATATTCCTATGGCAGGTAGGTGATACAGTGGATGGAGCATTGGAGTCAAGAAGACCTAAGTTCAAATCCACCCTCAGACACTAGCTGTGTGATTCTGACTTGGGCCTCACTTTTCTCATTTGTAGAGAAAGAATAATGATATCACCTACATCCTAGGGTTGGTATAATAAAATGAGAAGATATTTGTAAAGCACTTTATTAGCTTTAAAGCAATATATAAATGCTAACAGGGCATCTAGGCGGTGCAGTAGATAGAGCACTGGTCCTGGAGTCCAGAAGACTCATCTTCCTCAGTTCAGATTTGGCCTCAGAAACTAACTAGCTGTGTGGGCCTGGGCAGGTCACTTCAGACTGTCTGCCTTAGTTTCCTCATCTATAAAGTGAACTGGAGGAGGAAATGGCAAACCACTCCAGTATCTTTGCCAAGAAAACCACAAAAGGGGTGACAAAGAGACACAACTGAAAAATAACTGCAGCAAAAATAAATGCTAACAATATTATTATATTTTATTTAATTTATTTAAATGATTTATATTAATTATATATAATTAGTATATGTATTATCATATTATATATTATTATATAATTACATGTTATATATAATATATAAAATATAATATGTATATAATACATAATTATATGTAATATAAACATATCATAGATAATTATAATTAAATTATATTAAAATAAATTATTTAGATATAATTGATATCTTATTATATTTTACTTTGACAATTATATACGTGCAGAATAATTGTAGTTTAGGAACAAGATAAGCAGCTAGATTGCTCAGTGGATAGAGCACTAGGCCTGGAGTCAGGAAGACCTGAGTTCAAATCCAGCCTCAGATATTAGCTGGATGACCCTGGGAGAGTCACTTAATCTATGTCTGTCTTAATTTCCTTATCTGTATGGGGATAGTAATAGCCCTTACCTTCCAGGGCTTTTGTGAGGATCAAATGAGATACTGTTTGTAAAGTGGGCAGCTAGGTAGCCGGTGGATAGAGTACTGATTTGAGTTCAAACTTGGCCTGAGACATTTACTAGCCTTGTGACCCTGGGCAAGTCACTTTAATCCTGTCTGCCTCAGTTTCCTCATCTGTCAAATGAGCTGGAGAAGGAAATGGCAAACCACTCCTGTATCTTTGCCAAGAAAACCCCAAATGGGCTCACAGAGAGTCAGATATTACTAAAACAACAGATTTGTAAAGCACTTTGCAAACCATAAAGTAATATATAAGTGCTAGTTATTACATAGAAAAACTTCCCTTTAGAAACTATGAAGTTTGGGCCACGAGACAAATGAAATATTTACATATTGTTTCTAACATGGAACATATTTTATGTGCATGTTTGCTCTCTACCCCCACCATATGCTCCTCTCTTTCTTTCCCTTTCTTTCTTCCTGCCTTGCTTACTTTCTTTTTCTTTTTCTTTCTTTCCTTCATTCTCTTTCTCCTCTCTCCATATATATGTATATGTACATAATACATAATATGTCTATGTATACATACTTAGTATGTATATATTCACACAGATACAAAATCTTTTTTGCATATAAATATGCTTTTCTATATTTGTATGTTGCCTCTAAGATCCAGCTGGAATCAGATATCAGAAAATAACTGTTAGCAAATTCAATAATCACAGGTTGTGTTGAGACTTGTATTGACAATTGTTATCGGGGCTTATTTAAACTGATGTTTATTGTAGTTATCAGCCGATAGCAATAGATTCCGTCCTTCAGTAACTCAAACAGGCTCAGATCTATGCACCTTTTAAACTTGGCAGCTGGAGACTAGCCTCACCCCAGGATTTTTATATAACGGTTCACAAATAAATCCTGACAGCAGTTATCCAGTCTCAAAGTCTTAAACTAACAAATAATTCTCTCTTGCCATTAACCATCTGCCTGCCCTCTCCAGGTTTGGGCTTATTTTTCAAGGTCCCTTTTAGCTTTGGGCATCTGTGATTACAGCTGGCACTGAAAACAGCCTCAATTTGCTTCTTTTAGCCATTCATTCTCTTTTAGGGACATTCTCCCAAAGCTAAATGATGTGCTCTGCATGCTGACATGTTTTAGCATATGCATACTATGCTTACTTAATCATCAGCAAGCATTTATTAAATGTTTACTGTGAGCTAAGCTTTGGATTTCAACAAACTTTTCAAAATATTAATTGCATTGATATCTTCTGGTTTTGACTACTTTTCCAAATGTATTCTTTAATCCTCTTGCTGCCACAAAAAAAGACCACTGTGAGTCACCTCATTTTTTTAACTTTCTTATTTATTTCAAGAACCCTATCGTAGAGTAAATCTGAAAGCACTCCCTCCTTTCGAGTTTGAATGCTTGGCAGTTTAGTTCGAGAAAGGGCCTCAGTGTCTGGGATTTTCTCCTGCCAGGTGATTTTCAGAATCTTCGATTCAGTTTCCTTGCGTGGTGCTGGTATGCTGTCCAGGTTTCACAGGCTTGCAGTGAGGTCCACACAACGGCTCTGTAGACCTTCAGTTTGGTAGTCACTCTACTGATTTCTCTTCTCTCCCACACTTTCCTTTGGAGCCTCCCAAACATTGAACTAGCTCTGACAATGAGTGTGTCAACCTCTTTATCAATGTATGCATCCCTGGAAAGTACACTGCCAATGTAAGTGAACTTATCCACAGAATTCAAAACTTTTCCATTTGCTTTAAGTGATGGTTCCACATATGGATGGTGTGGTAATGGCTGATGGAGAACATGTGTTTTCTTGGTGTTAATTGTTAGGCCAGAATTAGCACTAGCAGCAGAGAAATGATCCGTACTTTGTTGCATCTCAGCTTCGGAGGCTGCATTGAGCAGGGGGCATAATTCTGATGGGCTGGCCACATTATTTGAATGCAAAACGTCCACTTGCCAAAAAGACTCTTTTATGGAGAAATCACATGGTGATCAGAAGAAGTGATACAAGGACACTCTCAAGGTCTTTCTTAAGAACTTTGGAACTGATTGTGTGATGTGGGAGATGCTGGCACAGGACTGCTCAGCATGGCGTGCCCTCATCAGAAAGGTGCTGTGATCTATGGGCAAAGCAGAATTGAGGTAGCTCAAAAGAAATGCGAGATGTGCAGATTTCAAGAATCCACCCCAAATGTTCACATGTGCCCAACCTGTGGTAGGGCATTCTGAGCTCATATCAGTCTGATCAGCCATAGTCAGACACACTGTAACTTGACTCCAGCATAGTGATGTCACTTTGGTCCTCTCCAAGAACAAAGGATAAGGGACAGCGAGGTGGCACAGTGGGTAGAGCACCAGTTCTGGAGTCAGGAGGACTTGAGTTCAAAACTGGGCTCAGACACATAACACTTACTGTGTGACTCTGGGCAAGTCACTTAACCCCAATTGCCTCACCAAAAAAAAAAAAAAAAGAACAAAGGACAGCAACCATACCATCACCTCCTTTAGAAACACCTTGGAAAAACTGGTACACAAATAGTAGTCCCCTTGGGGGGAAATCTAAATGTTTATTTTTATTTTATTTTAATTTTTTATAAGGATGTATTTAGTACCACTGCTTGGAAAGAGGCAAACTAGCAGTTTTAGAGAGGCATGACCAAGTAATGAGAGTCAGTGTGGTACTATGGGAAGATCCCTAGACCTGAATTAAGGACACCAGAGTTCAAATTCTCATTCTAATATTAATTTACTCTGTGGTCCGGGCAAGTCTTTTAACCCAAGCCTCAATGTCCACATCTGCCAAATGGGAATAATAATTACCAGTGCCATCTCCTAAGGTTATCAGCTGTAAAATGTTCTACAAACCTTAAAGCATGATAGAAATGTGAGTTGTTGGGTTCGTTTGTTTGTTTTGTTATAAATCATTAATATTTTCTATGCTACAACAGAATTTGTACTGAATCAAGATTTAGCCCTTTGCTTTGGAGGTGAAGGCAGGGAAATGGATTTTTAGTAGGCTACTTCTTGATTTTCACAGTCCATATCGATTTCACTTTATTTTTAAAAATAAGATAGATTGATTAGGTCTGGAGTGGTTGAAATATGGTCCTGATCTAACTTAGAACAGAAGACTAAAAATAACCTCAAGGTCTCTAATGCCCTAGCCATCAGACATAAAACCAGTATGTAACGTGTCTATATAAATGTATGCACATATGTGTGTGTGTATGTGTGTGTGTGTGTATGTGTGTGTGTGTATGTGTATATATATATATATATATATATATATATAATGTTTGTGTATGGGAGCAGCTAGGTAGTACAGTGGCTAAGAGCACCAGGGCTGGAGTCAGGAAGACTCATCCTCTTGGTTCAAATCTAGCATCAGACACTTACTGTGTGACCCTGGACAAGTCATTTAACCCTGTTTGCTTCAGTTTCCTCCTTTATAAAATGAGCTGGAGAAGGAAATGGCAAACCACTCCAACATCTTTGCCAAGAAAACCCCAAATGGGGTCACAAAATGTTGGGGACTGAAATGATTGAACAATAACAGCAGAAACATGTTTGTACATATATACATGCACAATATATGTACATATACATGTAAATGCATGTATGTCATGTCCCCAAAGTCTTCATTAAGTTTTAGCTATTAAAATTTGATACACAGGTGTATATGTGTATACATGTGTGTATCCCCTTCAGCATCAGAAATAAAATCCTCTGTTTGGCATTTAAAGCTTTTTATAACCTGGCCTTCTCTGCGCCTTCCTAGTTGTCATCACGCGTGATCCTCTGGCTGTTGTGTGTATGTGTAATCCACCGATGCTGTTACTCACACAAGGCCCTCCATCTCCGGACTCCGGGCATTTTCCCCAGCTGTGCCCCATGCCTGCAATGCCCTCCCTCATCTCTGCCACCTGGCTTCCTTCAAATCCCAGTTAATATCCTCCTTTCTGCAGGAAGTAATTAAATTGTCTTGTCTTTGCTCTGTTGATTAGTTTCTGTTTATCCTGTATATAACTTGTTTGTACATAGTTGTTGCATGTCATCTCTGCCATTAGTCTATGAGCAGTTTGAAAACAGGTGCAGTCTTTTGCCTTTCTTTGTATCCCCAATGGTTAGCAGAGTGCCTGGCATATAGTAGGTGCTTAATAAATGTTTTTGACTGGCTGTGTATTTACACACACACACACACACACACAACACATATGCATATGCACTGCATAATATACATGTGTACACATATGCATATACACATACATATACACACAAGCTACACCTTTTACATACACACACATTTATATGCATGTGTACATGTGAATACAACATATGTATACCTCTGTGTACATATGTGCACTCATGTACATACATGTACATACAAAAGTCTTTGGGGGGCCTTTCAAAGATGTTTGCTGAAGGCCTCAGGGCAGGGAAAGAGTGAAAAAAGGTCTAAGATGTGAGATTAAGGTGAAAGTGAAACTTTAGTAGCTGAAAATTCAGGAGGAGAGAGGATCAAAGACTGAGCTGGAAAGTACCTTAAAAGAGCTTGCTAAAGGGTCCAATCCCTTTATTTTATAGAGATCAAAAGAAAAACTGACAAAGAGGAAATGATTTCCCCAAGATCACGCAGGTAGTAAGTGGCAGAGCCAGGATTCCAGCTATGTGACATTTTTAGAGATGTGGACAAGGTTCTCATCTTTTTTCATGGATTGAAGGAAAAAGAAAAAACATTAAATAAGCAATTAATGCCTCTCCAAAGGAAAGTACTGTGTTAAATGGTGGGATAACAGATACCAGCCAGAGGGTCAGTCCCTGCTCTCAAAGAGTTTACATTCTAGTAGGGGCCGACCTAAGGACAGAAGAGTAGTGGTCAGGGAGGGGTGTTCAGAGCTGGAAAGCCAAGGAGATGGTGATGGAAGTCGTGGGGTAATTGATTGACAAGCCGTTCCCAGGAATGTTAATATAGATTTGATTACTCTTCCCAGCTCTTACAAATTCTGAGGATGGCTCTCTATCCACGTCACCACATGGCCTGACAACCAAAAACAAATACCTACGTGCCATGAATCACAAAATTCTATGACGTTAAAAACATATATACATATACATAAAAGTTCTGCCTTAGACATGTACTGGTTGTATATGTGATCCTGAATAATTCAGTTATGCTCGGAGGGTCTCTTACACTCCTTTAATTCAGTGAAGGAGGGAGAAGGAGAGAAGGAAATGAACATTACTTAAGCACTTAACTATGTGTTCAGGCACTTTGCTCTTGTTTTTATTCATCTCTCCTTCTCAGGAAGAGAACCAATGACGTCACAGGAGCGATGCCTTGACTTGTCTGTGAATTGTATTTAAGTAAAGCAGAGCTCCCACAAAGTTATCTGCCTCACTCTCTCCTTTAGCTTTTTACAAATATGTCATTTAATTCTCACACTCGTTTTACAATTGAGGAAATTGAGGCAGATAGGTTAAGTGAATTGCCCAGTGTCCCAGTACTAGTAAATGTCTGAAGCTGGATTTAAACTCATCTCTTCCTGACTGCAGGCCTAGCGCTCTATCTGCTCTGCTACATAGCCACCTCTGTAGCTATAAGTTACCAGATAGTTGTTGATCCATATTGGTTGAGAGAGTTTCAGATCCCCTGTTACATAGATGAAGTCACAGTCCTAAACAAAAAAATAAAAATAAGGGTAAAATTTTAGTCATTACCTACCTCCACCCTTAGGAACTGCCTGCCCTACCTACCCATGGGCCCAGCTCTGATGAAAAAAGCACACCACAGTGAAAACAGTCAACTCCAAACCAACATTGTTCAAAAATTAATGAGCTTCCCATCCTCCTCTAAGCTTAATTTATCAGCACTGCTATGCTATAACATGCTGACTTCAAAGGGAAGACTAAAATAGTTTAAGGTGAAGGACAGCATTAGGAAAATTATTATTTTTAGAATCCTAGGGCAAATGAAGTTTAACAAGATGTCTTCCGGGTTGGGTTTTATTGGACCTCATCACCTCCCAGCATCTCAAACTCTTCATGTATAGTGTGGGAATGATAAATGACAACTTTTAAGGGTAATAGAATAATGGTCCTTGGTGGGGAGTAAACTCAAGAAACATTAGCTTGAGGTCTACTGTTGAGAATTTTTAAAAATACACAAGTCACAAGCTCATAAGAGGTTCACCACTTCCAATGTCAGAGACGATAGACATTTTACTGTTGGTTGAGGTATCAGCTGCGAAACTGGCATATCAGCTAGCAAATCCACTAGAATATAAGCTCTTTGAGGGCAGGAACTTTTTATTTCTTTTCACTTTTCACCTTTGTATCTTCACTGTCTTGTACCTAGTACTTAAGGTAGCGAATTTATGTTGAATTGAATTGTTGAATACCTAAATGGAACTGCCTCTGCAGCAATGGCAGATAAATAAACCTAGTTTGATGGTTTAGTTTCTATTTTTTTTTCAAGCATTAAAGAGAAGACTGGAAAATGGCTATTCAGAAGCTAGTTTGAGACAGCAAGCATTGAAGAATGGGGCTTGGCTGGTTGTATGTTTGAATATTCACTCTGAACATAAAGTCCTCAGCTTGTTCCAGGAACACATGGTACTCAATGAAATAGCATTGCAATGGACAGTTCAATTGGAGTAACACTAAAAATATCATAAATGGATAATCAGGTGACATTACAGTGATGTTTCAAGGCTGTAAGGAAGTGAAAATGAAATAATAGAATACAATAAACATTTACTAAGTGTTTACTATGGGCCTAGCACTACGCTAAGCAGTGGGAATAAAAATAAGAAAAAGAAAGTCTCTGGCCTCAAGTTGCTTAATCTAATGGAAGAAGAAAACACACAAAGCTTAAATGAGATGAGAGGAGAGAGGAGCAGAAAGAACATGGCTTGGGGTATGATGATGGTGGAGTCAAAACCATTAGTATGGGGACTTCAGGACTTCAGTTTGCCCTCTAGCCAATCATGGATAGATGAAGGAGGCTCTGCCTTTAAGGTAACTCCAGAGGACAGAGGCTTGTTTACATGGGGGCCTAATTTACAATTTGATGTTCAGTCTTTTCAGTCGTGTCCCACTCTTTGTGACCCCATTTGGAGTTTTTTTGGTAAGCCATTTCCTTCTCCAGGTCATTTTACAAATGAGGAAACTGAGACAGACAAGGTTAAGTGACTTGCCCAGGTTCACACAGCTAGTAAGGGTCTGGAGGCTGGATTTGAACTCAGAAAGATGAGGCTTCTTGATTCCTGGCCCAGCGCTATCCACCAGGCCACTTAGCTACCCTTACACTTTGAAATTTATGATGCAGCAGCAATACCACTACTAGGTCTGTATCCCAAAGAGATAATAATAAAGGGGAAAGGACCCACATGTACAAAAATATTGATAGTAGCCCTTTTTATTGTGGCAAAGAATTGGAGATTGAGGGGATGCCCATCAATTGGGGAATGACTGAGCAAGTTATGGTATACGAATGTAATGGAATACTATTGTGCTATAAGAAATGATGAACAGGCTGACTTCAGAAAAAACCTGAAAAGACTTACATGAACTGATGCTGAGTGAAGTGAGCAGAACCAGGAGAACATTGTGCACAGCAACAGCAACATTGTGCAATGATTAACTATGATAGAATTTAGCTCTTCTCAGTAACACAATGAACCAAGATGGAAAATGCTATCCACATCCAGAGAAAGAGCTATGGAGTCTGAATGCAGACCAAAGCATACTGTTTGCTCTTTTTTTTTCTCATGGTTTTTCCTTTTTGTTTAGATTCTTCTTTCACAACATGAATAATGTGGAAACATGTTCAATATGATTGTACATGTATAGCCTATATCAGATTGCATGCTGTCTTAGGGAAGAGGTAGGGAAGGAGGGAGAAAAAATTTGGAACTCAAAATCTTATAAAAGTGAATGCCAAAAACTATCTTTACATGTAAATGGAAAAAAATAAAATACTATTAAAAAATACAAAAAAAAAATTTACAATGCAGATCACTTTACCCCCAACTTCTGTAGTAAAGGAGAAAAGAAAGGATGAGAGAGGTAGGTCAGCCAAGAGCCTTCTTCCCATTACTTCTCCCAGAGCCCTACCTGTTCTAATCTAGCAGCATCTGCTGCTGTTCTAGAGTCTGCTCTACCCTAGAATTACCTAGTGATGTGTCTACCCAGCTTCACTGTATTCATGGGATCAAAGGTCTATATCTGAAAAGGACATCAGATGCCAGCTATCTAGTCCCTCATTTTACAAAGGAGGAGCTAAGGCCAAGGAAGGTTAAATGACTTGCCTAAGGTCACACAGCTAGTTAGCAACAGAGATGGGATTTGAACTCATATCCTGTAACTCTAGAATCAATGTTGTTTTTCCCCCCATTGTACCATTTTACAAGAAATATTTTTTTGTTCTTTTAATTTTTAAGTAGGTGGGGTTAAGTGACTTGCCCAGGGTCGCACAGCTAATAAGTGTTAAGTGTTTGGTCTGAGGTCAGGTTTGAACTCAGGTCCTCCTGACTTCAGGGCCAGTGCTCTATTCACTGTGCCACCTCGCTGCCCCTACAAGAAATATTTTAACTTCTACTGAGTACCACCATAGACTAATTCAGCAGCTTCCTTCCATTTTGGAAATAAAACTCAGAACTCGGTTACTTTCATTACAAAATAATATTCTTTGTAAAAAAAAAAGTCTCTTTGAGGAAAAGAATTAAGCAGAACACAAACTCCTTGAAGGCAGGGATGTTTTCATTTTTGTCTTCATATGCTCAACACCTAGCACAGGGCCTGGAATTTAGTAGGTGTTCAATAAATGTTTGTTTAATTGAGGAAAAAAAAAGTCTCTTTGTCAAATACTAAAGTTCTACCTTGATGTATGGAGAAGATAGTTTTTGAAGGTTATGGAGAAAGGGGAGAGGTTCTGGGACATTTTACCAAGCTGGAAAGGCATAGAGGCCTTGCATTAAGTTTTTTGTTTGTTTCTTTTTTCATTGGAATTCTTTTTTTAAGTTTTATTTATTTTATTTTTAATTCGTGGAATAAAACAAGTGTTTCCATAACATAGTCTAATAAAAAAAAAGATGATTGCACATGAAACTGCAAATCTGTTATGTACAACTTGCTATTTCTTTTAAATATATGATAAAGTGATCATGTAAATTTTGGGGTTTTTCCCTTTTTTTCCTCCCCCCACCCTGCCCTAAAGATGGCTACCATACACAAATATGTACATATATGTAAAATCATTCTATACACACTTCTACTTATCATTTCTTTCTCTGGATGCAAGATAGCATCTTCTTTCATATGTCCTTTGTAGTTAATTTGGTTATTTATAATAGTCAAAATAACATATTCACTCAAAGTTATCCTTGAAACAATATTGTTACTGTATACAACATTCCCTTGGTTCTGTTCATTTGACTCTTCGTTATTCACGTGTTTCTAAGATCATCAAGCTTGTTATTTCTTATAACACAGTAGTATTCTATCACAGTCATATACCACAACTTGTTCAGCCATTGTTCTTTGCCACCACAAAGAAAGCCGCTATAAATATTTTAGAACATACAGGTTCTTTTCCTTTTTCCCTCATCATCTTTGGAAATAGACCTAGTAGTGGTATTAAGTTTTAAAAAGAAAGAAAAGTAAATGTTTATAACCTTCCTCCCACCCCTGGACAACAACATATCCTTAAATTCCATTTTAATTGGAACAGAGGAGAAACAAAAACAGGGAACATAATTTAATCTGAATGGGACCATTTTTGTCCCAAGTGCAAAGAACCAGATCTGTTTCAAAATGGACACTTCTCCTAAAATAAGTCTTTACCTTTCCAATGCAAGGCAACTCTAGCAATCTGAAGACTTATAGTACTAGTGATTAGTCAAGGTCATTTATATTTTTTCCCTCTCTTGGCCTCTCTTTTCCTCCCAAATTCCCTTCTCTTTCTTGTTCTGCTCTCCTTTCCATCCCTTCCCCACCCCTAATAGGATGTTATACTCAGAGTTAGAAAGGACGTTAGTGGTCACCCACTCCACTCCACCTCTTAAGAACTTTGAAATTGATTTTGTGACATTGAAAGACTCCCTTATTTTATCACTTAAGAATAAGATATGGCTAGGGAAACTGAAGTTATCTCTTCCACATCTCAACTTTTCCCATCAAGGTTTTCAATATATCTTGGGTCAACATAAGAAATTAAATGAGAATTTTGGGAGAGTTTTGCAGAAGCTGCAGATGCCATGGAAAGGCCAGCAGATGACAAAAAGTTCAGAAACTTGTAAATGCATAAAATATATGTATATTACTGTATAATATCAAGATATTTTATCTTTTAATGCCCTAATAATTCAGACTTCTCTGATATGAAGGGAGGGCCAGGAGATTTTAGACAAATTTTCCAGATGGGGGTAAGGAGGGTGGTGGTAGGCCCATAACTCCCATGATGTGTAAGGGATAACGGGAGATCTGTGATTTCTTTGGTACAGGGAACTTCCGAATGAGGAAACTTCTATGATTTAAGGTTTCAGCATCTTCTCCACAATGTATAATCTTAGAAGGCTGTGGGGATTGAGAGTTTAAATGATTTGCCCAGGATTACATGGACATTTATGTGTCAGAGGCAGGCCTTTAACCAACTCTCTATCCATTAGTGAACATAGTCACAGATTAAGAAACTGAGGTAAATGACCTGCCAGAAGTCATACAGGTAGCTAGGATTTGAATTCAGGTCCTCTGAGCCCAAATTCAGCATTCTTTCCATTCTACCACATTTCTTTTATTTTTCTTTTTTGGAGGCAATTGGGGTTATGTGACTTGCTCAGGATCACATGGCTAGTAAGTGTCTGCGGCCAGATTTGAGTCAGGTCTTTCCTGACTCCAGGGCCAGGGCTCTATCCACTCTACCCCCTAGCTGTCCCTCTACCACATTTCTTCTTTCTTTTCCCTCCCTTTTTCTTTCTTAACTTCTTCATTGTTTTTGAGCTCTTGTTATCTTCAGCCTAGGAAATTGTCTTCCCTGTACTTAGATATCTTGTTCTTTTTCTAACCCTTATCCCATGATAAGGGGACCCATTTTACTTTTTTTGGTCCGTGACTTTCTAGCCACTGAGTCCATTCCTAAACAGGATGGGAACATTATGGTTACATTTTCCCACCTAATATAGTCAAATGTTTTTCCTAGACATTTTGTGATGATACTCTTTAACAATAACAGCAAAAAGTTTTATTGAAGTCTTTTATTCTTACAACATGGTCATGCCCACCCTGTTCCTACTAAACCCTCCCTTGTAGCTAGTAAGCAAATATGCAACCCCAAATCAAGCAAAATCAACTGATGGGAGAGGATGAATTTAACAACATAGTCAATACTCTTCACCTGTGATCATTATTTCTTTGCCAAGAGGAAGTGTGTTTCATCATCTCTATGACGGAAGTTAGTCATTAACAATTAATCTTTCATCAGCCAGCTTTGCTGTCTCTTCTCCAGAGCAGCTCATGGGATGAGGGTAAGACAGTGACAAATGTATCTGCTCTCTTCCTAGAACTGCTTCTGCTCCCCATTAGAGAGGCATCATGATACATTGGTTAGAGCACTGATCTTGTCTGAATGTCATTTAGATCTTCAAGCTAGAGACAAAGTGACTTTCTCTTACCAATACAGCCTGCTCCCAACCCAGGCTGAGATGGCCTGAGGTCCTAAAATAAGGAAGCAAAAAGGCAAAGATTTTCAACAACTTTTCCTCCCATTCCTCTTTCTCCTCCTTTCCCTTATCTCCCACATTAAATTCTATATTCTATCTAAAAATGTCAATCAACAATACAGAATTAAATACTTTATGATATTTTAAACATTTCATTTTCTCATTTTTAGTTGTAATAAATTTCAAGAGGATAACCACAAAAAAAAAGGTAAAGGTCATTTTACAGATGAGGAATCTGAGGCCCAGGGAGATTAAGTCACACTGGAAGGAATGTCCCTTTGTCGGAGGCAGAATTTGAACCCAGGTCCCCGGGCTCCAGAAACAGTATTTTTTCCATCCTACCCCACTGACTTCCAGTTCAGGGAAATGCACTGACAATGAAGCGTCTGCCACTATCTCCTTGAATTATCTCATACTCTCTGCCCTTGACAAATAATAACCACACTATGTTACATGAATGATTCATTCTATTAATGTTTAGACAAGAGGAATCGAGGTGGGCACAATGGAAGGACGATACAGAAACACCAACAAGCTTATCTGTTAAATGGGGAGGATGAGCCTTTGGAAATGCAATCCCTAGTGGCCTCCTCCCCACTTCCCCTGCAATGAGCCTGTCTCCTGTCTTTGGCACAAGGCATCCATCTTGCCCTGGAAAGCCAAGGCCAGGTGAGAAGGGCAAATCCCTGGTGAGGGAAGACTTGCCAGATACAAGAATGCAGCTCCCATGCTCGACTAAACCCAGCTTTTGACCGAGAAGTTACAGAGACAGCAGAAAATTTTTGTCAGTTGGGTTGCCTACCAAGGTCTGTGGCAAGATTTCAGATCTGGCATCTTCCAAAACAAGAGAGTAAGTGTTGTTGCTAAATGTTTTGATCACCATGCCATCTGGAGGTCTGAGTAACTCCCAGCCTGGCGCTCAGACTCTCCCGAAGGAGGCCGGCTGCTGTCTCTTCACAGAAAAAATAACTGATAGGTGGATTTACTGGCCGACTCAGAAGGCTTTATTAGCAAACATTGTCACAATCAAGACCAAATTGGTGGAATTTTATTTCCACCCTCCTGGGCTCTACTTTTCCTCTGCTTTACTTCTACCCCTTAGGTGCCCAATGTCTTCATTCCCTCTTTTTCCTGCCTTCCAGGGATCTCAAGGTATTCATTTGTTATTTTGTTGTTCGGTCTTTTCAGTTGAGGCTGACCCTTCCTGACCCCACTTGGAGTTTTCTTGCCAGAGACAGTAGAGCAGTTTGCCATTTCCTTCTGTAGGTTGTTTTACAGATGAGGAAACTGAAGCAGACAGGGTTAAGTGACTTGCCTAAGCTCTCTGAGGTCAAATTTGAACTCGGGTCTTCCTGACTCTAGGCACAGCACTCTATCCTCTGTGCCACATAGCTGCCCTTAGTAAATTGAAGTCATGTGACCAATCAGCCACCAAACTTCTATTAAGTACTTAATGTGTCCTAGTCCCTGTGTTAGGAACTCGGGATCTTGCCCTCAGGGAGCTTATACTCTATCAGGAGAGTAAATCGTATCTGGGTTAGGCAGTGGGGAGTGGGGGAGTGAAGTTTGGGGACAGGAAAGAGGTGGCTCCCAAATTCCTTGATGACGTCCAACCCTTTTGGTAGCGCCTCTGGCCCAAAGGGGATCACAGGATCATAGAGAGAGGGGACTGGAAGAGCCCTTGAAGTTGGCTAGTCCAACACTCCCATTTTTACAGATGAAAAAGCTAAGACTGATAGAAATAGTCACTTGCCCAAGGACACCATGAGACTCAATGACAGAGAGGTTGCTGATTCGAACTCAGGTCTTCTGGGTCCACATGCAGTACTGTAACATGCTGCCTCTCTAGATGCCCTTACTACCTTCCCCAAAGATACATTTCAAATCTAATTGTGGAAGGAAAGGCTGTATTCCTGTTTAAGGAATTCAGTTTCCCAGGGAAGCTCTGATCGTGTCATTACAGATACTTCCTCTAGTGGTACAGATTGCCACCCTTCCATTCCTGACCATTTCGTGGAAATATTGCCCCCACCATGCTAGAAATCATGCCCTAATTCCCATGATCTTCAGAGCTATCAATTCTCCTTCATTCTCCCTGTTACTGGCCCATCTTTTTTTTTTTTAAGTCATATCTATCCAAAATTAATTCAAGACATCAGTAAAAAGGTGAGGCAAACTTTCAGTGAGTATTAGGGGCTGCTCCCTTGTCCTAATGTTGTCTCATGTTGTAAAGTTAAAAAAAAAAGTAAAGTAAAAAAGTACATCAGATCTAGAATCAGGACACTGGGAAGAGTCCAAGCTCTTCTAGCAGCAAGATGGCTCAGAGGATAGTGAGTTCGGTCATAGTTGAGATGACCCAAGTTCAAATCTGGACTTGGACACTTCCTAGCTATGTGACCCTGGGTAAACCATTTAACTTCTGTCTGCCTCAGTTTCTTTGACTGTAAAAAGGGAATAATAATACTACCTATCCACCAGAATTGTCATAAGGATCAAATGAGCAAAGTGCTTAGCATAGTGCCTGGCACATAGTAGGGGTTTTATAAATATTCCCTTCCAAATAAGATATACAGGCAATGAGGTATAGAAATCTATCCTGCCCTACAGGAAAATAGAAGGGGAAGGGGATAAGAGAAGGGGGGGGGGATGATAGAAGGGAAGTCAGATTAGGGGAAGGGGTATTCAGAATGCATGCCATCTTGGGGTGGGGGGAGGGGGGAGTTGGGGAGAAAATTTGGAATTCAAAATCTTGTGGAAATGAATGTTGAAAACTAAAAATAAATAAATAATATTAAATTGGGGGAGGGGAATAAATGTTCCCTTCCTTCTCTTATTCTGTAGACTGGCTGTGTAACCTTGAGTGAAATCACTTCACCCTTGAACCTCTCTTTTCTCATTTATAAAACAGGAAAAGGAGGAAGGGACTCAATAATCTCTGTAGTCTCTTCCAGTTCTCTGACCTAGAAGGACTACTCAAAATCAATCAATAAATATTCATCAAATGCCAACTACATGCTAAGTACTGTGGTAGGTGCTGGGGGTCCAAAGGCAAGAGTGAAACAATTCCTATCCTTTTTGGCATTCGAAGCCCTTCATAACCTGGACCCCTTCAACCTTCCTGGTCTTCTTATGTTTTATTCCTCTACACTTACTCCAAAATCCAGTGACCCTGGCCCCCTGGCTGTATCACACCACCTCTCATCTCTGGGCATTTTCACTGACTGTTCCCCATGCCTGGAATTGTCTCCATCCTCATCTCTGCCTCCTGGCTTCCCTGGCTTCCTTCAGGACCCATCTTCTGTAGAAAAGCCATTCCCAAACTCTTTTTATTTTTTCTTTTTATTTAAAAAAAATTTTTTTAATAAAAATTTATTTATTTTTAGTTTTCAACATTCACTTCCACAAGTTTTTGAGTTCCAAATTTTCACCCCATCTCACCCCTCCCCCCACCCCAAGATGGCATGCATTCTGAATATCCCTTCCCCTAGTCTGTCCTCTCTTCTGTCTCTTTCCCCACCTTTTCTTATCCCCTTCCCCTTCCATTTTCCTGTAGGGCAGGATAGACTTCTGTACCCCATTTCCTGTATTTCTTACTTCCCAGTAGCATGTGAAAACGCTTTTTTTTAAACACATGTTTTTAAAACTTTAGGTTTCAGATTTTCTCTCTTCCTCCCTCCCACCCACCCTCACTGAAAAGGCAAGCAACTCAATATAGGTTGTACATGTGCAGTTATGCAAAACACTTCCATAGTAGACATGTTGTGAAAAACTAACTCTATTTCCCTTAATCCTATCCTGCCCTCCCATTTATTCTATTCTTTCTTTTGACCCTGCCCTCCTCAGAAGTATTTGCTTCTGATTACCCCTTTCCCAATCTGCCCTCCTCTCTATCATCCCCTGCTCTCTTGTCCCCTTCTCCCCTATTTTCCTGTAGGGTAAGACAGATTTCCATACCCAATTGAATGTGTATGTTATTCCCTCCTTAAGCCAAATCCTATGAGAATAAGATTCACTCATTCCCTCTCACCTTCCCCTGTTTCCCCTCCACTGTAAGAGCTTTTTCTTTTGTTTTTTTTTTTGTGAGATAATTTACCCCATTCTACCTCTCCCTTTCTTCTTTCTGAGTATAATCCTCCTCATCCCTTAATTTTTATATTTTAATCTTCAACTACCCTGTGCCCTCTTATCTATCTATCTATCTATATCTATCTATCTATCTATCTATCTATATACATACATACATACATATAATTTTTTTCCTCCAACTACCCTAATACTGACAAAGTCTCATGAGTTATAAATATCATCTTTCCATGCAGGAATGTAAACAGTTCAATCTTAATAAGTCTCTTATGATTTCTCTTTCCTGTTTACCTCTTCATGTTCCACTTGAGTCCTGTATTTGAAAGTCAAATTTTCTATTCAGCTCTGGTCTTTTTCAAGAATGCTTGAAAGTCCTCTATTTCACTGAATGACCATTTTTTCCCCTGAAGGATTATACTCAGTTTTGCTGGGTAGGTGATTCTTGGTTGTAATCCTATCTCCTTTGCCCTCCGGAATATTACATTCTGTGCCCTGCAGTCCTTTAACGTAGAAGCTGCTAAGCCTTGTGTTATCCTGATTGTGTTTCCACAGTATTGAATTGTTTCTTTCTGGCAGCTTGTAATATTTTCTCCTTGACCTGGGAACTCTGGAATTTGGCTACAATATTCCTAGGAGTTTTCCTTTGGGGATCTCTTTCAGGAGATCTGTGGATTCTTTCAATTTCTATTTTGCCCTCTGGTTCTAATATATCAGGGCAGTTTTCCTTATAATTTCTTGAAAGATGATGTCTAGGCTCTTTTTTGATCATGGCTTTCAGATAGTCCAATAATTTTTAAATTCTCTCTCCTGGATCTATTTTCCAGGTCAGTTGTTTTTCCAATGAGATATTTCACATTGTTTTCCTAATTTTTCATTCTTTTGGATTTGTTTTACAGTGTCTTGATTTCTCATAAAGTCACTCTTCCAATTGCTCTATTCTAATTTTTAAGGAAGTATTTTCTTCAGTAATCTTTTGGACTTCCTTTTCCATTTGGCCAATTTTTCTTTTTAGGGCATTTTCTCCTCATTGGCTTTTTGGACCTCTTTTGCCATTTGGGTTAGGCTTTTTTTAAGGTGTTATTTTCTTCAGTATTTTTTTGGGTCTCCTTTAGCAAGCTGTTGACTTGTTTTTCATGATTTTCTTGCATCACTCTCATTTCTCTTCCCAGTTTTTCCTCTACTTCCCTTACTTGCTTCTCAAAATCCCTTTTGAGCTCTTCCAAGGCCTGGGACTGATTCATATTTTTCTTGGAGGCTTTGGATGTAGGAGCTTTGACTTTGTTGTCTTCTTCTGGTTGTATATTTTGATCTTCTTTTCACCAAAGTAAGATAATATAGTCTGACTCTTTTTGCTGCTTGCTCATGATCGCAGCCAATTACTTGAGTTTCAAACTCTTTGTTAAGGTAAGAGTCTGCTTCCAATGTGGAGAATGTACTGTCCCAAGCTTCAGGGGCTTGTACAGCTGTTTTCAGAGATACTTGTAGGGACCTGTAAATTTTCAGTTCTTCCAAGGTGGTATGATAAAAGGGGTGAGGTGTTTACTCCTTTCCTGGCCTGTGACCACAAGTACTTTCTGTCCTGTAACTGTGAGGAGGGATTCCTGTCCACACCCACTACAAGCTCCACCATGCCAGCGCTCCTCCTCACCCCAGCACTGCCACCCAGAACTGTGGCCCAGATCCAAACACGGGCAAAGCAAGAGATTCCTGCCTCAGCACTGGCAAAGAGATCCTGCAATCCTTCTCTGATCATCCACTGGATTCCCCCTCACTCTGTGGGCCGAAGCTCAGGAAGCAGCCCCCCCCCCAGGGCCACGCTCTTGGGGAATGAGACCCCACCTTCCTTTCTCAGCACCGACAGAAACAGACTTTTCCCACTGACCTTCTAAGTTGTCTTTGGCATTCCTGGATTGAGGAGTCTGGAAACCTCCACAGCTGCCCGAGATTCAGTCCTCTGAGGCCTGCTCCAGGTTTGCTGCGGCCTGCCCGCCCATGCTGCGCTGTGCTGCGCTCCCACCCCGGCGCCATACACCTTCCTGATCAATCATCCATCTTGTCTTAGGCTGGAAATTTGTTTCACTCTGTCTTTTTGTGGGTTCTGCTGCTTCAGAATTTGTTTAGAGCCATTTTTTATGAGTATTTGGAGGGGTTTGGAGGGGAGCTCAAGCAAGTCACTGCTTTTACTCCGCCATCTTGCCTCCACCCGTCCCCAAACTCTTTTAATTCTAGTGCCTTTCTTCTTTGAATTTTTTTATTTATCTGTCATGTAGCTTGCCTGTACATATTTGTTTGCTTATTGTCTCTCCCATTAGATTCTAAGCTCATTGAGGACAAGAACTCTTTTGCCCACTACTTAGACCAGTGCCTGGGCACATAGTAGGCTTTTTTTTTAAGGCAATTGGGGTTAAGTGACTTGCCCAGGGTCACACAGCTAGTAAGTGTGAAGTGTTTGATCTGAGGCTGGATTTCAACTCGGGTCCTCCTGACTTCAGGGCCAGTGCTCTATCCACTGTGCCGCCTAGCTGCCCCATAGTAGGCATTTTTAAAAAATACATTTATTTATTTTTGGGAGGCAATGGGGTTAAGTAACTTACCCAGAGTCACATAGCTAGTAAGTGTCTGAGGCCCACTTCACCCCATAGTGGGCATTTAGTAAATGTTTATTGACTGATAGCTAGATATATACACATATACACACAATAAATTGTTAGGTCTTCAAAGATGGTCAACAAACATTTATTCAAACCTGGGAAAGACCTTAATTTAGAAAGGCCAAGGTCACCCACTGCATTCTGAGCCATCCCCAGTTGTCTTGACTTTTATCTCACCACTGGATTTTGATGACTCTGGAGGAGAGAGTGAGGCTGAGGACTTTGTGGTGCAGCTCTGCCCCACTTAAATCAAGCTCTCCTGCAAGTCAATACGTGACACCGGGTGATGTCATTGGTCCTCTTTGAGAACAAAGGACAAACAACAACAATGGCGACAACAACAAACATTTATTTTTTTCCTTAATAGTAATTATCCCAATTATATATAAGGATAGTTTTCAACACTCATTTTTGTAAAATTTTGAGTTCCAAATTTTTCTCCCTCCCCTCTCCCTAAGACAGCAAGCCATCTGATATAGGCTATACATGTACAATCCTGTTAAACATATTTCCACATGTCATTGTGAAAGAGGAATCAGACCAAAAGGGAAAAACCACAAGAAAGAAAAAACAAACAAAAAAAGAGAAAATTGTATGCTTTGATCTGCATTCAGACTCCATAGTTCTTTCATTTTTTTCCCCATAGTTCTTTCTCTGGGTGTGGTTAGCATTTTCTATCATGAGTCTTTTGGAATTGTGTCTTGGATCATTGTATTGCTGAGAAGAGCTAAGTCCGTCATGGTTGTTCATCACATAATGTGGCTGTTACTGTGTACACCATTCTCCTCATTCTGCTCAGTTCAGTCAGCATCACTTCATGTAGGTCTTCCCAGGTTTTTCTGAAAGCCACCTGTTCATCGTTTTTATAGAACAATAATATCCCATTACATTCCTTTACCACCACTTGTTCAGCCATTCCACAATTGATGGGCATCCCCTCAATTCCCAATTCTTTGCCACCACAAAAAGAGCTGCTGTAAATATTTTTGTACACCTGGGTCCTTTTCCCTTTTTTATGATGTCTTTGCTATACAGCCCTAGAAGTGGTATTGCTGGATCAAAGGGTATGCACAGTTTGATTGCCCTTTGGGCATAATTCCAAATTGCTCTCCAGAATGGTTGGATCAGTTCACAACTCCACTAACAATGCATTCGTGTTCCAATTTTTTCACATCTTCCTCAACATTTATCATGTTTGTTTTCTGTCATTTTAGCCAATCTGATAGGGGATAGAGAACAACAAACATTTATTAAGCACCTACTATATGCCAGGCACTGTACTAAGCATTGGGTATACAGAGAAAGGCAAAAGGATAATTCCTGCTCTCAAGAAGAGAACTGTGTATGGAGAGACTATGTACAGAATAAATTGGAGATAATCAGCAGTGGGAAGGCATTAAAATTAAGGAGGATGTCACAAAAATCTTTGTGCAGTTTTAAGCTATTTTTTTTCCTTACTAAGTCTTTTTAAAATTCAATTTTATTTTTATTTTCAGTTCCAAATTCTTTTCCTCCCTCCAGCCTCCCTCTACCTATTTAGAAGGTAAGAATTACAATATCCATTATACATGTGAAGTCATGCAAAAATGTCATGTTCTGAAAAAAAGAAAAAGAAGAAAAAAATAAGGTTCAATCTGTACCCGGAGTATATCAGTTTTCTTTGTGGAGGTGGATAACATTTTTCATCATGATAGCTTTGGAATCGTGGTCAATCATTGTAGGTCAGTTACTAAGTCTTTTGCAGTTGATTATTCTTACAAATAGGTGGCACAGTGGATAGAGCACCCTTCTTGGACTCAGGATTCTTCCAGAGTTCAAATCTGGCCTTAGACACTTCCTAGCTGTGTGACCCTGGTCAAGTCACTTAACTTTGTTTGCCTCAGTTTCCTCATCTGTAAAATGAGCTGGAGAAGGAAATGGTAAGCCACTCCAGTATCTTTGCCAAGAAAACCCCAAGTGGAGTCACTCAGGATCAGACATGACTGAACAACAATAATAACATCATTACAATATTGCTGTTACTGTAGACTGTTGTGCTTCTGCTCATCTCACTCTGCCTCAGTTCATACAAGTCCTTCCAGGTTTTTCTGAAACCATCCCCTTGATCATTTCATACAGCACAATAGTATTCCATCAAATTCATATGCTTCATAGTTTTAAGGTGTTAAACCTAACCAGGTGTACCAGATAAGGAAACTCTCCTAATCCAAAGTGATACTTTTGAAACTTACAGTCCTAATTAGAGAGTTCCCTGGAGAAATGAGAGGTCAGGTGATTTGTTCTGGGTCACATAGCTACTTTTGAAGAAAAAAATGTGAATACAGTACTCAGCATTTTAGGCACAAGTCTGCCAAAAACAATATCCAAGCATTTCTAGCTCTGTGTGTAACAGAGACAGAGAGGAGAGACAGAGAGAGAAAAAAAAAAAATCTGAGCTGGTATAGTTCTTCCATGTCTCCTGATATGTTTTTCTCTACCCCAAGACAATTTGAGGTAACATTTATAGGGATTATGAAGAAGAAAAATCTCAATATGTAAAAAATACAATTTGTAGTCAACATTTCAGAATGATAGTCCCTACTCAGTTCCTTCTTGCACTATTCCCCTCAAAGATTGAAAAAGTATCAGTATCTTGTCAGTATCTTGACCTTGAATGCAAAACAGAATTCTGCTCTTTGGTGAATCACAGCAGGAATCACTTCTGGTGAGTTGAGTTTGGGAGGCAATGATTTTATCTAGACCAGAGTTAAGTTTAGTGATCATCCTTAGGTCTTTTCCCTTAAAAAACAAAAAACCACTTTTGTTCTATCATTTTTTTAAAGGGAAAAGTCTGGAAAGGGTCTTAGGCTGGAGAAAATGTTGCGGCTTAATATTTTTAATCAAATTAAAAAGGTTTCTAATAAGCTTCCACACTAGAGTATGTCAGAGACTTGAACCCAGGTCTACCTTTCCCTATGCCACACTACCTGTTGGTACATATAAGAGACACAAGATAGCATGGTGGGGTGGGACAGTGGGAAGGGATGGCACTAGCAAGGTTTGGGGGATCAGGCAAAGCTCTGTGTAGAAAGTAACACTGGAGCTGAGCCTGGAAAGAAACTAGGGGCACATGCTTAAGAATTTCTTACTGGTAGAGGTGGCCATCAAAAGTCTGGAGAATATTGGCCTTCACAAGAGAATTCCTCCATCCACATGGCTTTTCCTTTGTGAACAATGAGGCTGAACTCTTCTGAGTTACTACAATCATTGCTACTTGTGACTTTTAGTTAGTTTTCTTGTTATTGTTCAGTCATTTCAGTCATGTCTGACTCTTCATGACCCCATTTTCTTGGCAAAGATATTGGAGTGGTTTGCTATTTTCTTCTCCAGCTTATTTTACAAATGAGGAAACTGAGGCAAACAAAGTTAAGTGACTTGCCCAGGATCACACAGCTAGTAAGTGTCTGAGGTCAGATTTGAGTTCAGGTCTTCCTGACTCCAGGTCGGGTACTCTATTCACTGCACAACGCAGCTGCCTCTTTATTTAGTCTTAGGAAAATAGCACTTGATTTACAGAAATCTACTTTATCATCTTTTAAGGGACATTTCCTTGTACCTAATTTTTCTCATCATCATCAACCAAGGTACTATGCTGTAATCTACAAACTCTGTCTCAGAATTTCTACCCAGCTATCCAAGCCTGGACAATAAATAACATGAATTTACCCTGTCCTTTTTTCAGACACATCCCATTTACATCAGCTAAGGGTTAACTGTACCAGAAATGTTTCCTTAATATTCTGAGGTTTTCTTAAATAACATAGACTCACAATGTTTGGAACTGGCTTCTAGAAGTGTTTAAGATTAACCCCTAGCAGCAAGGAAGTCTTCACCCTCTACCCAGGAAGAGTAGGTAACCATCTACACCTAATTATTTCAGAGATCTGGGAAGCTATCCTGACCTGCAAATTGCCTTCCCCTTTCCAACTCCATGATACCTAAAATTCACAATTAGAGATTAATTTGTTTGTTTCAAAAGGCATTAACAAATAATCCCCAAGTGTAAATACACTATAAACCCTTTTCAGTCCGTTAAACCTTTGTGTGACTATATTTACGAGGTTCTTTTCTAAGAGCAAGTTTCAGCAGGGACATGAAGAGGTTAAGGCCAAAGGACTATAGTACCCCAGAGGTGGAAAAGATTGCCATAGAAGATGAAGCTTTCTAAACATATTTCTCAGAGGTTACCTGAGAACAAAATTCAACATTGATTTAAGTCAAGCCCCACACGTATTAATTCATTGTTTGACTCTTCTTCATATTACCCTGGGGCTCTTTCTAGTTTCTCATTCAAAATCATATTTAATCCCTTTACTACTTTGGCCTCCATAAATCTCATCCCTGGGAGAGTTGGGGGAAACTGTGCAGCATAGATGGTAAAACTTGGACTTGGGTATTGGGAAGATTTGAGTTCAAATCCTACCTTAGATCCTTACTACATGTGTGACCTTCATCAAGTCACTTAGCAAGAATTTATTAAGACCCGACTGTGTGGCAGGCACTGTGCTAAGCAATGGGGATACAAAGAAAGGCAAAAGACAATCCTTGTTCTGAGAGTTCACAGTCTAATGGGAGAGACAAGAAGCAAATAATTATGTACCAACAAAATATATTCAGGATAAATGAGAGATCATCAGCAGAGGGAAAACACTAGACTTAAGAGTGATGAGGAAAAGCTTCCTATAGAAAGTGGAATTCTAGTTGGGACTTGAAAGAAGCCAGGAAGCTGAGGACGAGCATTTCAAGGATAGGGGATAGCCAGTGAAAATGTCTGCAATGTTCTTGGAATTGCAAGGAGGTCAGTGTTATTGGACTGAAGAGTATGAGAGTGGAGGGGGAAGGGTTTAAGGTGTAAGAATAATGGGGGGGGAAGGGTAAGTTATGAAGAGTTTTCAAGACCAAAAGGATATATATATGCATATGTCTATCTATCTATCTATCTATCTATCTATCTATCTATCTATCTATCTATCTAATATTCATTTGCAAACCTTAAAACTGCTACATAAAAGTGAGCAGTTTTTACCCTGGCTTCCTACCCCACTGGTAAGGAGAGTTGCATACTTGTGGGACCTTGGCCAAGTTACTTGATTTCTCTTGGTCCTTGGCCCTAGTTTCTTCATCTATAAAATAAATATAATAATATTTATCCTACATATCTCCCAAGGTTGTTGTGATGTAACCCCATTTGGGGTTTTCATGGCAAAGATACTGGAGTGGTTTGCCATTTACTTTGCCAACTCATTTTTACAGATAAGGAAACTGAAGCAGACAGAGTTAGGTGACTTGCCCAAGGGTCATGAAGCTAGTAAGTGTCTGAGGCTGGATTTGAATCTGCAAAGATGAGTCTTCTTGACTCCAGTCTCAGCCCTCTCTCCACTGCACTACCTAGCTTCCCCATCTAATGCATGTAAGGTGCTTTATAAAACTGAAAGTGCTGTGTAAATTGTCATATATCATAGTACTATCATATGTCTTTTGTTGGTGACTCCCAAAAGCCTCTTTGTGAAACAGACTAGATTAACTTCATTGTGGCACCTACCTCACAGGGCTGTTATGAAGATCAAATGAATTAATACAGTCATCCCTTCCACATTGCAATTTTCCCCATCATGCCTTTGATATATCACAGGTTGGTATAAGCAATTAAATGGGATTTTTTGGGAGTTTTGCAGAAGCCACAGACAACATGCAAAGGCCAGAAGATGACACACAGAAAAGGTTTAGAAACTTCAGACTTCTTCTCTGGTATGCAGGGAGGGCCAAAAAATTTTACGAGGATTTTCCAGATTGTGGGGGTGCTGCGCCCCTAACCCCATGATGTGGAAGGGATAGCTATACATATATAGTGCTTTGCAAAAGCTAGAGCATTACATAAATGCTGGCTCTTACTACTACCACTACCACTACTACCACCACTACTACTACCAGTACCACCACCACCACCACTACTACTACTATTACTTGTACCACTACCACCGCCACTATTACTACTATTACTACTATTACTACTATGACTACTACTACTACTACTACTACTACTACTATGACTACTACTACTACTACTACCACCACTACTACTACTACTATTACTACTAGTACTATTACTACTACTACTGAGGAAATAGAGGCACAGAGAAAATAAAGTATTTGTCCAAGGTCAAGGATATCGGATATCTGATTTGGCAGTAAGACTGCTTAACATTTCCTGACTCAACCTCTGGGCACTTGCCAAACTGGGAAGGTAATTTGTTGGTGAATAATGAAACATTAAAGTTACTGAAAATGTGACTTGTATTCATTAGCCAAATTGCTCATGAAAGCTTCTAGGTTCACTTCTGTCCCTCCTGGATGAATTTGCATCCTTGTTTCTTGTGTGAGGGTGGTGGGTGATGATCCTATACCCCAAACCCTCATTGTATCTTTTTTTTTTCCAATCCCGGAATTCATTCATATCCTATTTCAGTTTGAGTTATTACTACTTTTGTTTTCTAAATTCCTTGTTCTCGGCTGCCCTTAGGGAAGGACAAGTTCTTGGGCAATTGTTCCAGAAAATAATACAATCTTCCTCAGGCTCTTTTTTTTAGGGGTTTGTTGCTTTGTACTATACAAGATTAAACATAGGAGATTAAAATAACAAAGCGGAAAAATTTCAGCTTTATGGAAGTCAATCAGTTAATCATAGTTGCTCACACTAATATAGTAGGAGTTGGGACTTGTTGTGGCATTGTTGGACCTGGAATGAAGCAGCTCCCATCTGAATCCTCTTTTAGATGCTGTTTAGCTGCATTATCACTGGCAAATTGCCTGACCTCTTATTTCCTCAGTTTCCTCATCTCAAAGATGGGGATTAATTATACTTACACTACCTAATTTTTGGTGCCATTGTGAGGAAAAGCACTTAGCAAACTTTCAACACGATTTTTTACAACTGTCAGTATAGTGAAAAGAGCATCGTTGGGGAGCCTGAGCTAAAATCCTACCTCTGATATGCTTCCTACCTAGGTGACCTTTGACAAGTCACTTTATTTCCATAAATCTCAGCTTCCTGTAAAATTAGGGGCTCTGAGGTCCCAACCATGCATGGATAATCCTACTGTTCTTTCTTAGTGTATCCCCTCCTCCATCCCACCCCAGCTGTTAACTGTTTCCTTTCTTTTAGATCTTCTCAATGCCAGCCCAGCCCAAATCTTATAGCCTAGCTTAGCATCCTTTTACTTTTTAGGTGGGCATCCCTGGGGATCTAGGTGGCACATTAAGTAGACAGAGTGCAGGACCTGGAGTCAGGGAGACTTATCTTCCTGAGTTCAAATCCGGCCACTGACACTTACTAGCTGTGTGACCCTGGGAAAGTCACTTAATCCTATTTGCCTCAGTTTCTTCATCTGTAAAATGAGCTGGAGAAGGAAATATATCTTTGCCCCCCCAAAAAAAAACCCAAATGGGGCCACTGAGAGTCAGACATGACTGAAAAGTGACTGAACAATAAAAGCTCTGGGGTCCCCCTCCTCCTTTCTCTTATAGCAGGAAGTAGGATACTTCCCTATTTTTTCTCCCTGACCATCTAAAAGCAGGAGTTCTTTTTCCCCCTGCTTAATAGTATTTTATCTTTTCCAATTACATGTAAAGATAGTTTTCAACGTTCACTTTTATAAGATTTTAAGTTCCAATTTTTTTCTCCCTCCCCTAAGGTGACATGCAATCTGATATAATTTATACATGTATAATCATATTAAACATATTTTCACATTAATCATGTTGTGAAAGAAAAATCAGAACAAAAGGGAAAAACCACAAGAAAGAAAAAATAAGCAAATAAAAAAGAGAGAATGGTATGCTTTGATCTGCATTGAGACTCTGTAGTTCTTTCTCTGGGTGTGGATAGCATTTTCCATTATGAGTCTTTTGAAATTGTCTTAGAGCATTGTATTGCTGAGAAGAGCTAAGTCTATCAAAGTTAGTCATCACACAATGTTGCTGTTGTTATGTACAATGTTCTGTTTCTGCTTACTTCACTCAGCATCAGTTCATGTAAATCTTTCCAAGTTTTTCTGAAATCTGCCTGCTCATCATTTCTTATAGCACAATAGTATTCCATTACATTCATATACCACAACTTGTTCGACCATTCCCCAATTGATGGGCATCCTCCCAATTTTCAATTCTTTGCCAAGACAAAAAAGAGCTGCTATAAATATTTTTGTATACGTGAGTCCTTTTCCCTTTTTTATGATCTCTTTGGGATGCAGACCTACGGTGGTATTGCTGGATCAAAGGATATACGCAGTTTTATAGCCCTTTGGGCATAGTTCCAAATAAAGCAGAAGTTTCTTTACCATTTTTGTGTCATGGAGCCCTTTGGCAGTTTGGTAATGTCTATTTTTGTAAATGGATAAAATAAAATATACAGGATTTCAGAGGAAACTGATTATATTGAAAATCAGTTATCAAAATATTTTCAAAAACAAGCTCATGGATCTCAGGTTAAAAAGCCTTCCCAAAGCCCAGTCTAGAGTAAGAGTTAAATGGAACCAACTAGACTGAAGCAAAAGCAATTTATATTTCATAAAGTCTTCCAAACTCAGGGTCTGAGTATTAAGTGTCCCCCTCACTCAGGGAAGGGTTCATCCTGGGCCATTTACTCCAGTCTTAGGAGATGACTCACTTTAAACTTAGATGCTAATGCTAACATAAGCCAATAGATCCATCTTGTGTTTAGGAAAAAAAAAAGTGGGAAGACAAATCCAGAATTCTGAATAGGTCTGTGAGATCTCAGAGAAGCTCCTTTCCCTAGCCAAACCTTGGCATTCACATTTATAAAAACTGAGAGCTTGACTTATGCAAAGTATTCTTAGGGAGCCATGAGTAAAAAGCATTAAATCACAAGGGTGAGATGCATAAGCAAATGGATTGGCTAACAAATAAAGAACAACACACTCTGGCCCTGAAGGAAAGGACCAAATGAAGGAAGGAAAATGGCACTCATTTTTCAAACTACAATTTTATGAAATACGATTTAGGCAAATTCAGTTAACACCTTTTTAATCCACTTGTGTATATTTAGGCCAGACCAGTGATTTCACTGATATACAAAGCTACCGGTGAGGCAATCCCTCTAGTAACACAGATGGGCAGCTTCTCTTCAACTCATAGTCTATGAGAGTTTCCTAAAGCATTGAGAGGTTAAGTGACTTGCTTAGGGTATCACACAGCCAGTATGTGTCAGAGGAAGGATTTGAAACCAGCTCTCCCTAGCTCCGAAACCTAATAAGATAGATAATTCACAAGGATTTATTGTTTATTCTATGTCAGGTAATATACTGAGCACTGAGGGTCACAAAGAAAGTGAATCAGTCATTGCTCTCAAGGAGTCCACATTCTAATGGAAGGGCAACCCGTAAATAAACAGGCACATGCAAGAGGCATAAAGGGTGTTCCAAAAGTGTTAGTGCAACTTTAAGCTTTAACAGCCTCTTAAAGCTTTTATGATGTTCAGTCCTTTTTCGGTCAGGTTTGACTGTCTGTGACCCCATTTGGGGCTTTCTTGACAAAGATACTGAAGCGGTTTGCATTTCCTTCTCCAGCTCATTTACAGATGAAGAAACTGTGGCAAACAGGGTTAAGTGACCTGCCCAGGGTCACACAGCTAGTAGGTGTCTGAGGCTGGATTTGAACTCAGGAAGATGAGTCTTCCTGACTCTAGGCTTGGCACTCTATCCATTGAGCCACCTAGCTGCCCCTAAGCCTTAATAGTTATAGAAAATAGATGGAAAGAAACCTTGGAGGAGAAGGCTTTAGCAGCATGTGTGGGTCAGGAAAGAAATTTTGCAGAAGGTGACATTTCAGAGAGACAGAGGGATAGATGATAGAGATGATGGAAAGAAAGAAGAAAGAAAAAGAAAGAAAGAAGAAAGAAAGAAGAAAGAAAGAAAGAAAGAAAGAAAGAAAGAAAGAAAGAAAGAAAGAAAGAGAGAAAGAGAGAGAGAAAGAGAGAGAGAAAGAAAGAAAGAGAAAGAAAGAAAGAAAGAAAGAAAGAAAGAAAGAAAGAAAGAAAGGAAGAAAGAAAGGAAAGAAAGGAAGGAAGAAAAATAAGAAAGGAAGGAAGAAAAAAGAAAGAAAAAAGAAAAGAAAGAAAGAGGAAAGAGAAAGAAAGACAAGAAAGAAAGATAAGAAAGGAAGGAAGACAGACATATCTCTTGGATCAATGAGACTTTTCACGTGCAGAATAAAATCATCCCAACAAAACTGAATGACATCCTTCCATTTTATTAAACATGGTCCTTTGCTTCCTGATTCATCTTTGAAACAAGCTATGTCTACATGAGGGGTGGAAGGTAGGAGGGAAAATGAGAATATAGGTAAGTTATTGGGCATGCCTGTGATGTGGTTAAAATGTTTCCTTACAAGGAAGAATTTTGTCCCCTGTCACAGAATTTTAAGTATTCCTTGTAATGTTTCCTGCTTTAAATAATATTTAGCTTTTTTTTGAGCAGGTGGCCATGGAGAGGGTAGGGACTGGAGAGGTGAAGCAGGGAAAGGATATTGGAGAAATGGAAAAAACTGCAGACTGCTCATTATTTCTCTTCTGAAGCAGCATGACCTGGTTATACCAGCCTGAGACTGCCACTAAGTCTGCATTTCAAGATCCAACTCTGCCTTAGCTTACTTAGCTATATGACTTTGGACAAAGTAACTTAATCACCTGTGATTCAATTTCCCCATCAGTAAAGTCAATGGTAAAACACAGGCAAAAGTCCTTGAAGAGCTATTAGTTCTATCTTTCTGCCCCTCAGACACCTCATCAGTGATCTAAAGTAGACAGAGCACTTGGATTTTGAGTCGGAGGACCTGATTCCTGTCCTTCTTTGCCACTTACTACCTTGGACAAGTCCCTTCACCTTTCTGGGCCTCAGTTTTCTATGTAAAATGAAAGTACACATTAAATGATGGCTAAGGTTCTATGACTGATTCCAGATAAAAGAATAGTAATTCAAAGAAAGAAGAAAGGAAGGAAAGAGAGAAAGATATAAAAGGAAAGAAGGAAGGAAGGAAAGAATTGTATTTCTGTTACAAAGGAGGGCTTCTACAGGAATACATTGGTGAATGGTGATAGAAATGAAAAAAAAAATCAATCAATAAGTATTACATTAAGTGCCTACTGGCACTGAATTAAGCATTGGGAATGTAAGTAAAAGAATGAAACAATCTCCACTCTCAAGGAGCTCACATCCTAATGAGGAAATAGAAGTACATACAGCAAAATATAAAGTGCATAAATGCAAACATATACAAAACAGTTACCCAACAGTTGCCAATCTGTTTTGGTAGAGGAAATTTCCACTGAGGAGTTGTCCACACAAATAAACACAGATTTTGAGGAAAACCCACAATAAGTATGAGCAAATATACACCAAAACTCAAATCATCTGTGATTTATCAGCGTAGAGTAGTCTTTGACTTAATATAGGCTCAGAATTACAAAGGAGGAAGAGAGAAATTTGCAGTCTGGAAAGCTGACCTCCAAGTTTCCTTTTATAGAAAAGGCCCATCTTTTTAAGATTTTGTTGGTGATCCATGTATAACCTATATCTGATTGTTTACCATCTCAAGGGTGGGGGGGAGGGGAATAGAATTTGGAATACAAAACTTTTTTTTAAATGCTCAAAAATTGGGGGCGGCTAGGTGGCGTAGTGGATAGAGCACTGGCCCCTGAAGTCAGGAGGACTTGAGTTCAAATCTGGCAACAGATCAAACACTTGACACTTCCTAGCTGTGTGACCCTGGGCAAGTCACTTAACCCCAATTGCCTTAAAAAAATGAGTTAAAAAAATGTTTAAAAATTGTTTTAACATGTAATTGGGGAAAAATAAAATATTATATGTTTTAAAAAACAGATTTTATAGGTGATCCTATGTGGCATTGTGACGAGAGATTTTGGCTCAGAAATTTCTGCCATTGTGACAAAAAGAAAGATGCAATGGGAAACAAAATCTGGCTCAGACTTCTTGCCACTAACTATAATAAGAAAAGGACCCTGTCCCAATCTCTATTTTGAGGTTCCAAATTTTGTTCCTAGAAGCTAGAAGGTCACAACATCTGCATAATCAAGACTTGGAAAGAAGGCATAACTTCTTCTTTGGCCAATTGGCAGGTGTCCTTATCTTTCTGCTTCTGTCGCCTGTTTCTAGACAGATATATCTTTATCTTCCCCTCCTGCTTTCTGTAAAATTCCATTTTTCTATGCTGTTTATATATGTGTTTACATTGCAATTATTTTTTGATTTCCTGCTTTAGCATTCCAATCCCCTTTGATGTATGCGATATCTTTTTTTTTATGTTAGTTCTAGATGTTGTATGTCTTCATAGAACTGATCAGCTTTGGCCTCTTCAGCATCAATGGTTGGAACATACGCTTGTGTTACTGTAACACTGAATGGTTTGCCTTGGATTCAAACAGGTATCATTTGGTCATTTTTGAGATTATACCACAGTATTGCTTTTCTCACCCTTTGATCAACTATGAGGGCCACTCATTCCATTTCTTCTAAGGGATTTTTGCCCACAGTGGTGTATGTAGTGATCATTTGAATTAAATTCACCCATTCCCATCCATTTAAGTTCACTGACACCCAAGATGTCAATGTTTAATATTTCCATTTCCTGTTCGACCACATCCAACTTACCTTGGTTCATAGATCTCACATTCCAGGTTCCTAGGCAAAATTGATCCTTACGGCATTGGACTTTGCTTTTGGCACCAGATGCATCCACAGCTGCGCTTCTTTTCAGCTTTGGCCCAGCTACTTCATTAATTCTGAAGCTACTTGTAGTTGTCTTCCACTCTTCCCCAACAGTGTATTAGACACTTTCCCACCTGAGGGGCACATCTTCCAATGTAATCTCTTATCATCTTAGTATTTTCTTTGGGGTTTTCATGACAAAGATACTGGAGTGGTTTGCCATTTCCTTCCCTAGTGGATTACCTTTTGTCAGAACTCTGCACTGTGATTTGTCTGTCTTGGGTAATCCTGCATGGCATAGCTCACAGTTTCACTGAGCTATGCAAGCCCCTCCACCATGACAAAGCAGTGATCCAAGAAACTATGTGCAAGTAAGCAACAGAATAGCTTAATTGGAATAACAGGCAAGTTTGTCTTTGCACTACAAAATGAAGCAGGGCAGAGACTAATACAGTTTTGTCAAAATAACTCACCGGTTATAACAAATACTCTTTCAAAGCCCAAAGGACAACTCTGCACATGGACATTACCAAATGGTCAACATAGAAATCAAATTGACTATATGCTTTGCAGCCAAAGGTGGCAAAGCTTTGTACAGTCAATTATATTAAGACCTGGAGCTTACTGTGGATCAGATCATGAACCTCTGCTTGCAAAATTCAGACTTAAATTGAGGAAAGTAGGGGAAATCATCAGATCGTAATAGGTATAATTTAAATAACATCCCTTATGAATATGAAGTGGAGATGATGAATAGATTTAAGGCAGAGGTTCCTGAACTTATTTGGTCTTCTTCCCCCTTTAAAAAAAAAATGCTCAGCGCACTCCTGGAAATCTACTTTCTTTAACTCTTTAACTTTTCAAAAATTTGCATCATTTCAAAAAATATTTTGAAATGGTATGTCTTAAATTTAATAATTTATTGTAAACCTGTGGGGGGTTTTCCCACATTGAAATTTTGATGATATGTGTGTCATATAACCATATAGTATCATGCTGTAAACAAGTCATTACATATACATATTCCTGCCAATGCATTCTGGACTTCCCAACAATGTGCACACACATACCTGTCAACACTTGTTTGACAAGACTTGACCACTGATCAGTTATAACTTGCATTTTGTGTATGTATTTGGAAGATAACATAATCATATGACTTTCCCTCTGTTACACAACGGATGAAACATGTACGAATGGTTTTTCAAAAATGTTTTTCTTCTTTCCTTATGCTTCCACCACCCCCTCATTTTTATTTAACACTCCCCAATTGCACCAGAGGCTACTATCACCCCCGAATCATTCCAGCACCCCTCCTTCCCCCAAGGTCTTGCCCACTTTGGGAACCTATGGAGGGACTAGATCTGGTAGGTAGAGTGCCTGAAGAATTATGGACAGCAGTTCACAGTATTGTACAGGAAACAGCAATAAAAAGCATTCCAAAGAAAAAGAAGAGCAAGAAAACAAAATGGCTATCTGATGAGGCTTTACAAATAACTGAGGAAAGAAGGAAAAGGAAAGGGAAAGGAGAAAGGGAAAGATATGCCCATTGCAGAATGCCAGAGAATAGCAAGGAGAGATAAAAGAGTTTTCTTAAACGAGCAATGAAAAGAAATAGAAGAAAACAATAAAATGGGAAAGATAGAGCTCTCTTCAAGAAAATTAGAGATATGAAGGGAAAGTTTCATGCAAAAATGGGCATGACAAAAGACAAAAATGACAGGGATTTAACAGAAGCAGAAGAGATTAAAAAGAGGGGGCAAGAATACACAAAAGAACTATACAAGAAAGATCTTAACATCAGTGATAATTACTGATGGTGTAGTTACTGATCTAAAACCAAACTTTATTCTAGAGAAGTCAAGTGGGCCTTAGGAAGCATTGCTAACAATAAGGTGAATGGAGGTGATGGAATTCTAGCTGAGCTTTTTAAAACTCTGAAAGATGATGCTGTTAAAGTGGTACACTCAATATTCCAGAGAATTTAGAAGACATAACAGTGGCCACTAAGTTGGAAAGGATCAGTTTATTTCCCAATCCTATAGGAGGGCAATGCCAAAGAATGTTCAAATTACTGAATAATTGTGCTCAGTTCACACACCAGTAACATTATGCTTAAGAGTCTGCAAGCTAGGCTTCAGCAATATGTGAACTGAGAAATACCAGAAGGGCAGGATGGTTTTTGAAGAGGCAGAGAAACTAGAGACCAAACTGCCAGTATTTGCTGGATTATGTTTAAATGCAGATCAAAGCATATTATTTTCACTTTTGTTTGTTTTTTTCCCTTTTGTCCTATTTCTTCTTTCACAATATGACTAATGTGGAAATATGTTCTACATGATAGCACATGTATAACCTATATCAGATTGCTTACCATCTTGGGTAGGGAAAAAGGAAGGGAGGAAGGGAGAAAAATTTGGAACTCAGAATCTTTCAAAAAATGAATGTTGAAAATTTTCTTTGCATGTAATTGGAAAAAATAAAATACTATTACATAAAAAAAAAATAAGTTTCAAAGCCAGGATTTGAACTCAAGTCCCACAACCTCTAGTTCAGGAATCTGTCTTCTTTACTACAATGGCTCAAACCAGGTGTCCAACAAAGTCTATACACAGTCAAGAGTTTGAGCTCTTTTTCACATTCTTTGTACCTGTGTTCTCTGAAGCCTGGGTGTATGGCGTTAACTCACCCTCCTTGTTTCCCAAAATAATCTTCAGCTGTGTTCAGAAACCAGCTGCTGCTTAGATTCCTAATTCCAACACCCCTTACCTGGTCCTTCATCAAAGACCCTCTGAGATGTTCTTGGGCTCAATGAAGTAACACTAGTTTAAAGTACTCACCAATTTCTGAGCATAGAGATTGTAGGCTAGCTCCTAGGTTCTCTTCTCTGCCCCATATCCTTCCCACCCTTAAAATGCTAGAAATGACAGCCCCAGTGCCTTTGCATGTCTAAAATTTTTTTGACAAGGAATTCTTCCTACCTAATCACATACATAAAAGGGCAGCTAGGTGGCACAGTGCATAGAGTGCCAGGCCTGGAGTCAGGAGGATTTCTCTTCCTGAGTTCACATCTGGCCTCATACTAGCTGTGTGACCCTGGGCAAGTCACTTAACTCTGTTTGCCTCCGTTTCCTCATCTGTAAAATGAACTGGAGAAGGATATGGCAAACTCCTCCAGGATCTGCCAAGAAAACCTCAGATGGGGCCACAAAGAGTCTGAAGGGACTGAAACCACTGAACAACAACAACAAAATCACATACATCAGGATATGGATCTATATTCAGGTCTGCAATTAACAGCGTTTGCATCTGGGACAAATAGCACAAAATGTATACAAATGCTGCTAAAGTAAGCAGGGTTGAAAAGGTGTCAGGACAGAGAAGAATTCATCTGAGCATTGGCAACCGCAGGGAAAAAGTGAAAGCCTCCTGGTAGCTTTCTATCTTGCCAATTATTCTTGCTGACCAGGCAGTAAGCTCAAATGTTTCTAAGTTGCTGAAGTTCTGTAAGCATTGTCAGCACTCTAAATTTTAGTGCCCTAGGGCATAGTCCCTCTTCCTAGTTATAGTTCAGCCTATGTTCTGTCTCCCTTTAACTTCCCTTTAAAGTCTCCACTCTGTTGTCAACAAGCTCCCTTTCCATCCTCAAACATTTTAGCCAATATTATTTCCACCTCTTCACTTTAATCTCATTCTTCTGAATAAGACCTGGAGTCAGAGGACCTGGGTTCAAATGCTGGATCTGACCTTTATGACTTGTGTGACCATGGGCAAGTCATCTTAATGCCTTTGGGCTTAATTCTTTTGTGAAAAGAGGAGGTTAGACAAAATGATCACTAAGGTACAATCTGTGATCCTATGATCCTTGACTCCCTCTGACCTTCTATTCCTGAAGTGAAATCCTTATCCCAGGGTAATCCTGACCATCTGTTATCTTTTCTCATGTTCCAGTAAAACAGAAAAACAATCACAAACTCAAACTGGTTCCAGCAAAACAGAGAAAAACAATCACAAAATCAAACTGGTTTCACCAGTACAAATAAATGGTACATAATTTCATCTGAATCCTTATTGTTGCTCAAAAACCATTCTAACCTATATTTATCAGCTCCCTGTTGTATTTCCTTTAGTGATTGCTCCAAATCATTTCCTTCTCTCCTCCCAATCCCCATTGGCAAGAATTATCATAGCCTCAGCAGTCTGAGCTCCCTGTTGTACACAAACAAATCTCCAATCTATATCTTCAACCCCAAACTCCAGACCCACTCTCCAACTACCCAGGACCAGACTGCTGTAGTGGGTTATCCCTCTGGCACTTCAAATTAACCTGTACAAAACCTTTTATTTATAAAATTGAGGCTGAACAACAGGAATTCTCTCTGCTCCTCCTGTCCTATTCCTCAAAATTTTTCAGGATTATGTCTACTCTTTTCTCTATCTCTGTAGTCACAGAAGAGGCATTTGTATTCTTCATTAAGGCTAATTCCCTCCCTGAATCTTTGATCTCATCCCCTAGTGCTGTTTAAAATTAATATCAATTGTTTGGATTAAAACATAGATGACATGTTCATCAAATTTAAAAACGAAACAAATCTTTGAGGAATAACTATCGTACTGAACAATAATTAGGATCCAAAAAAGAAGAGAAGGGGAAGAGAAAAGAATGAAGATTTAAATAGCAACTACCATATGCCAGGCACTGTGCTAAGTGCTTTTTATCAATATGATCTCATTTGATTTTTACAGGCTGGGTCACTGGGTGAAATAAAGTAAGATGAACTTCTGTAGAAATAAATGTAAAGTTATACTTGGATGCAAAAAATCAACTTCACAAGCATAAGATGGAGGAGTTATGGATAGATAGCAATGGTTCTGAAAAAGATCTGAGACTTTTAGTGGACTGAAAGCTCAAGATAAGTCAGCAGTGTGATATGGCAGTAGGGAAAAAAACAACTCATTGAACCTTAGGCTTTATTTAGAGAGGCACAGTTTCCAAAAATCAGGGTGATAGTCCCACTGTATTCTTCCCTTATCAGACTTTGTCTGCAAGATTGTATTTAGTTCTGGATGTCCCAGTTTAAGAAGGACATTAATAATCTGGAGAATATTCAGAGTAGGGTAACCAGGGTGAAGAACAGCCTTGAATATATGAGCATAATTTGAAGGAACTAGGCATGTTCAGCCTGGTGAAAAGACAAGTCAGGCAACATGCTATCTGTCTTCAGGTATTTGAAGGATGGTCACGTGAAAGAGGGAGCAGATTTATTCCATCTGACCAAAGCAATCAGAACCAGAAACAGTGGGTGGAAGCTGCAAAAAGGCAAGTTTCCGTTTTGGATGTCAAGAAAAAACTACTTCGGAGCTGTCTGAAGGTGGAATGGGTTGCCTTGGGTGGCTCTTAGTTCCTGCTTCTTGGTGGTCTGCAAGTAGAAACTGGGAAAGCACTTGTCAGTGTGTTATAGTAGAGGTTCCTCTGGTGTATAGGTTGGGCCAGATGACCACTGAAGTTCTGTCCGACTCTCAGATTCTGTGATCCTGCGATTCTCCAGGACCATATTCTAGCAGTCCTTCTCTTGTATCTCCAGTAACTGTGGCTCCTTGCCATTTGCTTGCAAAAATGTTCGATTCCCTGTTCCTTAAAAAAGAACAATGCCTTTCCCTGGACCTTTGTACCCCATCCAATTATCATCCCATTTATCTCCTTACTTCATTGCTAAACATCTTGGAAATCTATCTACAGAAAATGCCTCCATTTTCTCACCTTCGACTCTCTCCTCAAGTCATTTCACTTTGGCTTCTTTCCCCATGACTTATTTCCCCATGACTGAAGCTATTCTAGGGGAAATCGTGAAATGTTCCACTGTCCTGATTGCAAAACGCAAGGTCCTTCCTGCCTCTCCCTGTGTCCCCCAAACGTCATTCTTCCTGGCATCTTTTGCTACTGCTGACGCATGGAGGGATTCCCACATTAAAGATGTGGGCTGCAGATTACTCTTCCTAATCGCTCTCTCTTACCTTGATTTGATATTTTGATGGTTTTACTCCTACCTAACTGCTTCTAGCCCTGTCTCTGCTGCTGGTCTTTATAAGATCATAGGTCTAGATCTGGAAAGGATTTCAGAGGTCATTTTATCCAACATCTTCATTTTATAAATAAGGAAATTGAGATCCAAATTAAGTGACTTGGCCAAGGTCAGATGGCTTGTAAGCATCGGAAGTAGGATTTTAACTCAGGTCCTCTGACTACAGAGACAGTGTTCCGCTTTATCACACTGCCTACCCTCACCTTCCCAATTCCTTAATGTGGGCAATCTCACAAATGCCTAGCCTTGCCCCCTTTTCTTCTGTCTTTACACACCTTCCTGGTCAATATCATTCACTCCCATGACTTCAATCACCACCTCTTTGGAGAAGTCTTGACCAGTCTTTGGAGAACCAGGCAACACATTTCCAACTTTCTGTAAGATAACTGGGGCAGCTACGTGGCACAGTGGATAGAGTACCAGGACTGGAGTCAGGAAGACTCATCTTTGTGAGTTCAAATCTGGTCTCAGATAATTATTAACTATGTGACCTTGGGCAAATGACTTAACCCAGTTTGCCTCAGTTTCCTCATCTATGAAAATGAGCTGGAGAAAGAAATGGCAATATCTTTGCCAAGAAAACCCCCAAAGGGGTCACAAAGAGTCGGACACGAACAAAATGTCAGCTATCTCCACTTAGAGTCCTGGCATCTTTAACTCATCATGTCCCAAATTGAACTTATTATCTTTACCCTTAAATCTGCTGACTTCTGACTTCATTACTTCCCTCTGAAAAAAATATCATTTATCTTGTACACTACAGTCTTACCTGCTTCGTTATGTTTAGAGAAGCTAAGTGCAGAAAGCCTTAAGTCAAGAGGCCTGGGTTTGAATCCCACCTCTGACATTTACTGGGTTTGTGACTATGGGCAATTCATTTATCCTCTCTGAGACTCGTGTTTCCTGATCTACAAAATAGGAATAATAATCTACTTCACAGGGTTATTGGGAGGATCCAGTGAGATAGGAAAACCCTTTGGCAAATCTTAAAATGTAAAATTATCTTTGACTCTTTCCTCAGTGTCACTTCTAATATCTAATGAGTTACCAGGCCTTCCCCTTCAACAGCATTTCTCTCATCCAGACTGTCTTTTCTTTCCTATTGCCTTGGTTCCATCTTGGTACAGGCGACGGCACTCTTGGACTAGTCCAAGATCTTGCACCCTCCACTGTCTCCTCCACCATTCCATTCTTCATGCCACTGCTGGAATAACCTCTCTGATCCAATCATGTCTTTGATAAAACAAAGTCAAAGGATTGTCTTTGCCTACCAGGTAGAGTCCAGATTTCTTTATTTGGCATTCAAGCCTTCCATGGTCTGGTACCACCTGACCTAGGATCACAGATTTAGAGGTAGAAAAGGCCTTAGATATCATCCACTCTAGCCCTCTTAATTTACAGATGAGGAAACTGAAATTCAGAGAAGCTAAGTGTGCTCAGCACAGTGCCTGGCACGTAGTAGGTGTTTAATAAAAGTTTATTGATCCATTGATTGTACGAGGTCACTCAGGTAGGAAGAGGCAAAACTAGGACTTCAACCCAGATCCTCTGATTTTTTATAAATGAATGCATAAATGAAGAAGAAAGAAAGAAAGAAAGAAAGAAAGAAAGAAAGAAAGAAAGAAAGAAAGAAAGAAGAGAAAGAAAGAAAGAAAACAGAAGTCTTTCCACTACATAATACTGTCCCTTTCCCAGCTTCATGTCATACACTCCACACTTACTCTTCCAGCCAAACCTGATTATTTGCTGCCCCCTAGATACAATCTATACCCTCCTGCTTCTGTGTCTATACTAACACTTTTCCCTATCCTGGCAATATCTGCCTGCTCCACCCCACCTCCAGCCCCTCCTCCTTCACCTGTTAACTTCCCACTTTTCTCTAAATGTCTTTCTCAAATGTCACCTACTGTGAGTGAAGTCTTCTGTGGAAGATTTTATATGACATTTTGCTTTGCATCTTGGGAAAATCTTTATCATGTAATATGTATCTAGCAATTATCTAGGATTGAGTCTTATCCCATGTTGTATGTGGCTTACTCTGGTGTAATACCTAAGCCCTTCTTAATATCTTAACTTAGATGGAGCTGGTCAAATGAAGGAATGTATGGGTTATGTCTTTCTTTTTTCTTTTTTTCTTCCTTCCTTCCTTTCTCTTTTCTTTCCTCTCTTCCTCCCTTCCCTCCTTCCCTCTCTCCCTCTCTCCCTTCTTTCCTTCCCTTTTCCCTTCCTTCCATCTTTTCTTTTGAAATGTTCTTTAAGAGCTGTCAACATGTTGTTGCTGAAGTATAGGGTTGTAATTCTGCATGGACAACAATGTGTGCTTAAACCTGCACTATTGCAAAATGGGTGTCTTACACATATACTCAAACACTATTTTTTGCACTGCTTGTCCTATATCAGAAAACATCTTGTTTCTTGCTTTTTAAAGTTTTTTTTTAGCAGCTTTTAAAAAAATCTGTTCATGAAAAAAAAATCTGTTTATGGCATTATTTGCCTTGAATACATTTCAAGTTGTATATTTGTTTTCTAATTTAAAAAAACTTAATTGATTGTAAGCTCAGTGGGTACAAGGACTGTTTTATATTTTCTCTCCTTTAGCAGCTAGCATAGTGCTCTAATCACAGTAGCTATTCAGTAAATGTTTATTGACAGAATGAAAACAAATGAATTGACTTTCCAATGACAATTCTCAAGACAGAGTAGGTATGGATCTGCCTTAGGAGTAAGAGTTTCCTCATTGGTGAAATTACAAGCCCTCCCCCATCCACCCCTATCCCAAAAGAAAATGAATAAAGGGATCTCTAAGGGCTATAGAGGTACCTGGTCACTTTGGGTCAGTTCTTGAAAATGAATCAAGTTCCCCAAGGAGAGATCCCAGTAGCAGGGTGCACAGGATTATTCAAGACACTCCAAGTATTCACTTAGGAATTTCAGTTGCCTTATCTCGGGTATGATTTCATCTGTTGTGTTTGGTCATCTGAGTTGTGTGCCTGACCAGGCCCAAATCCCATGACGTTAGCAACTCCAAATGCCCCCTTGACATCATCTGGGTAACTATGATAATGAACTTTTATCACTAAACTACTGACATCCTAAAGGTATGACTCTATCCCATTGTTGAGGACACTTAAGAAGATGGGCTGAGTCTAGGAAATGTAGGTCAGCCACAAGATATCCAGGAGATCTAAAGGGAGGGCAAGAAACACAAGTTGGCACTACTAGGTATGTATCCCAAAGAGATTATAAAAAATAGAAAAGGACCCACACGTACAAAAATATTCATAGCAGCTCTTTTTGTGGTGGCCAAGAATTGGAAATTGAGAGGATGCCCATCCATTGGAGAATGACTGAACAAGTTGTGGTATATGAATGTAATGGAATACTATTGTGCTATAAGAAATGATGAGCGGACGGACTTCAGAAAAACCTGGAAAGACTTATGTCAACTAATGCTAGTGAAATGAGCAAGACCAGGAGAAAATTTTACACAGTAATGGCAACATTGTGCGATGACTAACTTTGATAGACTTAGCTCTTCTGAGCAATACAATAATCTAGTCTAAGACAATTCCAAAAGACTCATGATGGAAAATGCTATCCACATCCAGAACAAGAACTATGGAGTCTGAATGAAGATCAAAGGGTACTATTTTCTCTCTCGTTTTTTTCTTTCTTGTGGTTTTTTCATTTTGTTCTTACTCTTCTTTTACAACATGACTAATGTGGAAATATGTTTAATATGATTGTACATGTATAGCCTATATCATATTGCTTGCCATCTTGGGAAGGGAAGGGAGGGAGGGAGAAAAAAATTTCGAACTCAAAATCTTATAAAAGTGAATGTTGAAAACTATCTTTACGTGTAATTGGAAAAAATAAAGTACGATTAAGTGGGGGGGAAAACCGCAGATTGGGGTTAAAAGACACCAGATGGTCAAGGTCTGAGCTTGAGCAAAAAGTTCAAACACAATCTATGTTTGACAACCCAGATGAGCACACCTGGATCTTTAAAGCCTGAATAAGAGATCGTCGCTCTAGAGCTAGAAGGGGGTTTCTAGACCATCTAGTCCACTCTCTCCTCCCCTTCCCCACTACCCCCAGTCATTTCACATGTAACAAGAGTCCAGACTTACTCTAACCAATACACATCCACACTTGTAAGTTGGGTCCTAACATGTCTTCTCAGGTTCCAGGGGGTATTCTAATAAGCTATTGACTTGAGACCCCAGTCCTATGTTTGCTCCCCATTATCAATTGTCAGTGGCAGTTGTTATCTTCCCATCTAAAAAAAAATTTTTTTCCTTTGTAAGTCCCCTGTTACACAGGAAAATAAAGCCCACAGAGGTTTAATAACTTCCTCAAAATCATAAAGGTAGTAAGTATCCTAGAGGAGATTTAAATTCAGATCCTCTGACTCCACAAGCACCACATAAGGCCAGCAATACCTTCCATGTGTATCCAACATGCTTCAGCTATGGATAGCTTCCAGGTACTGCCACCACTGCCCCTGTGGGAGACAGCCCTGTTCAATCAGGGCTAGTCTGTTAAATTTCTGCCCAGGTCACATAGAGCCTGGACAAGATCAGAGCCAGGATAAGAACCCTAGGCTGTGGACAGATAAAGGCATCCAGAATTTTTAATTTCCCAAATGCATTAGTAGTATAAAACAATTAGCAAAGTGCCTGACATACAACAGGCACTTAATAAATGCTTGTTCCCTTTTCCTCCCCCCTTTTTCAAGATATTTGCTCACTGCACTAGGGGACCTTGATTTAGAACATAATAATAATAAACAACATTATTTATTAATAATATAAGCATAACATGACATAATAGAACATGACAATATAATATAATTAATATAATAAATATTATATATGATATAATATAAATATAATATGCTATATAATTAATATAATATGATATGATATGATATGATATGATATAATTAATGTAATATAGCTCCAACAGGCAAAAGGTGTTATGATACACAGTCTATTTTTACATCACTTGTCAATGTTGATTGTTCCTTACCTTTCTTCAGGAGGGACAGAAACTAATTGGATAAAGACCATGACTTTTCTGAAGCCTGCTGACCACAAGTTTCCTGAAGCAAATGAGTCCTGTGCCACCATGATGATACCCCAGACCCCAGAGGAAGTGAAGCAAAGTCAACTCATGTAAACAGGAAGCCGACAAAGCCCATATTTTCCATGAAGAGGTACCTTGGAACACCCCCACTTTCTCCATGAAGCCTTCCCTGATTCTCTTATGCTTTCTCCACCCCGGAAATTATTGAGTGTTTGCCTATATTTTGGATATGTTTATGTGTGTTTATATCATCACTCTTGATAGATTGTAAGCCACTTAAGGCCAAGGACTTTCATTTTTTGTCTATATCCTCAGTACCTAGTATGCAGCAGGGACTTCACAAATGCTTGTTGACTGAAGAATTGAAATCTAAGAGAAACTGGGGAGAATCATAGCCAGGGCAGAGTAATTAAGGACCAGTAGCCAGTGGCCAATTAACTGAGGAGATGAGAAGACGGTGCCAATTGTGGTATCATTATGTAAGCAAGAGCAAACATTCTTATGCATGAGCATGCATACACACACACACACACACACACACACACACATATACACACACATACACACACACTACACAGAATCATCGAGCTAGGAGGGACCTCAAAGGCCATCTATCCCATGTTGCAGATGAGAAAACTGAGGCTGTCATCTCCCCTTCCCCAGTATTTCTATCTTTGGTTCCCCATGTAGCTCTCCCTCCAATTAAGAACAGGTAAGCAATCATATGCTTCTGGGAGAAAGAAGAGTAGACAAAGAAGTTTTGGGGGCCTAGAAATAGGGGAAGGAAGAAAAGAAAGGAGGAGGAGGAGAAGGAAGAGGAGGAGGTGTATCTGAGTTCAACCCAGGTCAAGGAGGAAGAGGAGGGTGAGTCATTGACTCAGAGCTTCTTGGGCTTGACACATACTATAAATGTTGAATAAGAACATTTGTCATGGCCCTCTCTTTCTCCCCCTCCCCCCACCGCCTCCTTCTCTCTCTTTCTCTCTTTCCTTCTCTCTCTCTCTCTCCTCTCTCTCTCTCCTTCTCTCTCTCTCTGTTTACCTTACTTCCTCCTTCCCTCCCTCTCTGTCTCTCTGTCTGTCTCTCTCTGTCTCTGTCTCCCTTTCTCACTCACTCTCTCTCTCTCTCTCTCTCTCTCTCTCTCTCTCTCTCTCTCTCTCTCTCTCTCTCTCTCTCTCTCTCTCTCTCTCTCTTTCTCTTCTCTCTTTCCCGAAAAGAAAATTTCACTAATGCCACTTAAGGCATTTTCTTCCTGGAGTTTTGGTCCAAGTAACCTGCACAATTGCAGTGCTACTTTGATGTCATAGAATCAGAAGCATAACTAGGTCAGGGCAATTAGCACTCTGTCACAAGGTGACAAAATCAATCAATCAATCATTTAATAAACATGTATTAAATGCTTGCTATGTTCCAGGCACTGTGCTAAGTACAGGGGATACAAAAAGAGGCAACAAACAGTCCCTACCCTCAAGGAGCTTACAATCTAAAGGGAGAGACAACATGCAAACAAATATATACCCCCAAAAAAGCTATTTACAAGAAAGGTAAGAAATAATTAGCAGAGGGAAGGCACTGGAATTGAGAGAGGTTAGGGAAGGTTTCCTATAGAAGGTGGGATTTTAAAATATAAGGGGTACAGATAACAGTACTTTCAGTCCTTCAATAACAAAAATCCCAACAGATGTAGTTAGTAAGAATAATTTGTTGTTGTTGTTGTTTGGGAGGTAGGGGAGGGGGGAAAGAATTCAGGCCTCTGTTTCTTTGCTTTAAGGAACTTCCAGGAAAGAAACTCCCTCAATTAATGCTTTGCAATTTATAGTCTTGGAGAGTAGTCTAAAGAAATGAAAGGGTTAAGTGTATTGCCCACAGTCACACAGCTAGTATGTGTCAAGGGTGTCATTTGACTCTGACTCTGAGACTGGATCTCTATACACTACTCCCTTCTGTCTTTCAATTGGGCAGGATGATTAGCTAAAATAGGAATTTACCAGATGGCCACTGCCTCCCCTGGATGGTCACATCACAGGTGTGCTCTTCTCTGATCTGGCCTGCGCTATTCCCTTCTGTGGTAGCTTGGAGGTGTCCTCAGGTCTCTGGTGCAATCCCCTCCAAATGGTACAGAGGTACCTTTTTTTAAAAGAAAGGTTGATGGGAGGTTGGCTGAGACAGCGGGGGCTTCCAGAACTCTCAGCCCAAAGACAATAAGGGGGTTGGACAACTAATCAGAAAGATTACAGGGGACCCTTTGCTAGCACTGGGTGCAAATGGCTTTGATTGGCAACTCTTTTGCCCATAAGCAATTCTGGGTCACAGTTCCAGGGCAGAGAGAATTGCTAGCATTTGCTGCTGCAGGAGAACTGAGGACCTAGTCACAGTTTCAGGACCAAGAAGAGCACTAGTACTTGCAGCTACAGAAGAGCAGGGCTCCTTCCTGGGTAAGGACCAGAGCACAGACCAGGAGAATAGTAATCACACCAACTTGGATGTGCCAAAATCTTACAAACTCCTGGAACTAGCTCTGAAAACAGCAGCATGAAAAAGCCTGAAGCTTGGGACAGTGTTTCCAGACCACCAGGTGGTCAGAGCCCAACTTGAACATAAAGTTCAGAGTGAAGAAATAGACTGGGAAAATGAGTAAACAACAAAAAAGAATTTTACTATAAAAAGCTACTATGGTGGCAGGAAAAACCAAGACATAAACTTAGAAGACAACAATATGAAAACAGCTACAAGCAAAGCCTCAAAGAAAGATTGGGAAAAGAAATGAGAGTGATACAAGAAAATTAAGAGCTTGGCAAAGGAGGAACCAAAAAATACTGAAGAAAATAAGACATTAAAAAACAGAATTGGTCTAATGATAAAAGAGGCACAAGAGCTGCTATAAACAAACTAGCTAGATAATCTCTGAGGTCCCTTGCAGCTCTGGAATTTTGACCTTTGGGAGAGGAGGGAGAGGAAGAAATAGTGCCTCACTTGCAAATACTTTTAGCCAGGAAGCCCTTGGTTTTGGAAAAAAACTAAAGAAATCCTACACTTTACCTTGATTTTGAACCCCACCTTTGTCAAACGTTAGCTGACTTTAAAGATGTTATAAGTAAAACTGGATGTAAGAAATCTAGTCCAGTACTGAGACATTTTTAGATGGAGTATTTTTCTCCAGTTGCCCAATCAGAGTCACTTCACCCTGGATACTTTTTAATTAGTTTAATTAAATGAATTGCTTTTAATTAGTTTAATTAATCAAACCTGGCCTCAGACACTTACTGGCTGTGTGACCTTGGGCAAGTCACTTAACCCCTGTTTGCCTCAGTTGCCTCATCTGAAAAATGGGCATTTTGTGATAGCACCTACATCCCATGGTTGCTGTAAGGATCAAATGAGATAATAATTATAAAGCACTTAGCATAGTGCCTGGCACATAGTAAGCACTATATAAAAGTTAGCTATTCTTTTTTTTTTTAATTAGGTGTCCAAATCTTAAACAGGCCATCAAGACTTGAGCCTATTTAACAGAGAGAGGGAGGGGGAGAGAGAGAGGGAGAGAGAGAGAGAGGAGAGAGAGAGAGAGAGAGAGAGAGAGAGAGAGAGAGAGAGAGAGAGAGAGAGGAGAGAGAGAGAGAGAGAGAGAAAGGAGAAAGAGAGGGAGGAAGGGAAAGAAAGAAAAAAATTATTCAGAGCAGGCTCCTTTGGAATGATGGCAGAAATCAGTCTTTCACCAGTTCAAAAGTTCACTGGGCTCATTTTTTTCAAAGTGAACATAATAAACTTTCCAAGATGAAGTTTTTTATTCCTTCAAAATAATCGTTCTCTCTCTACTGGCTGACTCAGGATTGTCTGCACTTGACATAGATGGGTATGACCCAGTGATGGATTCTGTGGCAGGGCTCCGTGTTTCTGAGAAGCTGAGTTGGAATAGAAGCTTGAGAACATAGCTAGAGATGTCTTTATGTCCTTAATAATCTTTTCTTCAGACATAGACAAAGACTTTTAACCTGTGACAAAGTCTTGATTATACTTAATGAATAAAAATCTGAAACAGACTGGATCCAAGGAGGGCCTTTACAGATCTAGGGAGGGTCTTTAAGAAACCAGGCAGTGATGAGACAGGCTTGTGCAGGAGGTAGAGTCCTGAGTCCTCCCTCTCACGGGTACCAATCAATACCCTGGGCAACTAATTCTCATAAGACAATAAATTGCAAAGAAGTTGCCAATCTGCCTTGGATTGTCCCTGCACCATGAAACCATGAAGTTTGGCCTGAAAAATGAAAAAAAGAAATAATAGAGCAGGGGAGTGAAAAGTCTCTAAGTCTCTGCCTGGCAAAATTGTTCCATGGAAAGATTGCTAGCTTTGGAGTGAGAGGATTGATGTTGCTTGTTTAGTCTTTTCAGTTGTATCCAACTCTCCATGACCTCATTTGGAATTTTTTTTTTTGGCAAAGATACTGCAGTAGTTTGCCATTTCTTTCTCCAATTCATTGTACAGATGAGGAAACAGAGGCAAACAGGGTTAAGTGACTTGCCCAGGGTCACACAGCTAGTAAGTGTTTTGAGGCTGGATTTGAAGTCAGGTCCTACTAAATCCAGGGCTTAATAATAACATTGGATAAAGATCAAATAAGATATGCCCTGTGATTTACACATGTTAGATATTTTAAGATTAATCAGATGTGAAAATTAGTTGACTCTTGCTGTTTATTCACTATCTTAGAAGGTACCCTTTGCTCTCCCCCCTAATCCTCATCACCTGGCTGCCCTATCTTCCTTCAAGTCTCAGCTAAAGTTACACCCTCTGTAAGAAGCCCTTCCCTGTCCTCCTTAGTGCCTTCCCTCTGAGAATATCTCCAATTTATCCTGCGTATAGATTGTTTGTACATAGTTGTTTGCATGTTGTTTTTCCCTATTAGACTGAGAAAGTTTTATACCAATATTATACCCAAGAGGGAATGCCTCTTATTTAATAGCAAAAAATAATTTGTGGTGTGCTGCAAAGAATGCTGGACTGGGAATAGCTATGTGCTGATAAATGTTTAACAACCAGCTCTGGGAGGGGAGGATGTATGTATGACACTCTATTAAGCTTAATCTACATTATTGACATTCGCACATCACTTTCTTAAGACTGGACAATTGACAAAACAATAAATCAAGCCCTGATTTGTAGCATTTGATGATTTCTGAGGTGTAAGGGCTCACACTGAAAATTTAACAATCAGCTCTCTTGAACCAATTGGAACTTGCTCTAGCACACCCCTGAAATGGGATTCAAGAACGCTAGTTCCAGCTCTGCTAACTAGTACATGGACCTCAGCAAGTTAATTCATCTCCCTGGACATTATTTCCTTCTCCCTTTGTAAAATTATCTCTAAGTCTCTTCCAGTCAATCAATTAATAGGCTTTTTTCCCAAAAAAAATTCAGACCCATTTGTTACTCCTTTAGAAGATTTATGTGCTGATCAAAAGAGAGCTTCTCATTCCCCCAATCCCCTATTGTACTGTAAATTCTAAGGTTTTTTTTTCTTTTTTATTCTTAAGGGTTAATGCTATATTTATAGCAAACATAAACAAATACTGAGCAATGGGTTTAATTGCCTCCAGGGGTTTTGAAAAGAAAGCCTATCTCTATACAATTTGTGGGAGTTGTCTATACCTCTCTTCAATTTTTCATTTGTGATTCTAGCTCTTTCATATATCTATCTTATCTATTTATTTATCTGTCTATCTTCTGTGTCTTTACAGTTCATGGCCACGGACTCATTTTTAATTTTAAGGTGTTTTTGCTGGTCTGTATAAGAGAAAATTGCTGGTCTATATCAATAGGCATTTATTAAGGCACCTACTATGTGCCAGGCAGCATTCTAGACACTGGGGATACAAGTGAGCAAACTGATGTGTTCTATAAGCGAGATGAAAAATCATTCTCTTTTCATCTTTCATATAGGCCTGCCATGCACCTAGGCAAGAAGACATGTTAAGGAAAAAAGGCCTGAAGAATCAATCTATCTTATTATACTGTTGCAAATTCTCTCCTCACTCATAAAAGGAAAAGCCTAGCTTTTGTATGTACTTAATATATACTTAAATCAGTCAGCTGGTATCTACTAAGCATCTGCTCAGTGCCAGGCACTGTGCAAAGCACAGGGTGTAAAAAGAAAGGTAAAAAAGTGTCCCTCACAGGCTAATGATGACATGCAGACGGCTCCTATACATTCAGACAAGCTCTGTAGAGCATAAATTGGAGAGAATCGAAGAGGGAAGGCACCATGGTTAAGAAGGACTGGGTAAGACTTAGTGCAGCATTTTAGCTGAGACTTGAAGGGAAGCCAGAATGTGGAGAGGAGGAGGGACACCATTCTGTGCATGGAGGTCAGCTAGTGAAAATTCCCAGAGCAGAGATATGGAGCGTCTCATTCCGAGGAACAGAGGCCAGGGTCACTGAATGGAAGAGTAGGTGGGGGAAGAGAACAGGAAATAAAGTGTTAAGAAGATTGGAAGATGAGAAAGGTCAGGTTGTGAAGGGTTATGAACACCAGAGGATTTTATATTTGATAATGGAGAAGCCATTAGAGTTTACTGAATGGGGGGGGGGGGTGAACTGGTCAGATCTGTGCTTTGGGAAGATCTCTGACAGCCAAGTGGACTGGAATAAAGAGAGACTGATGGTGGTAGGCTGACTAACCAACAGGCTATTGGTATATAGCTTATTTCTGAATTTGAAAGTAAGTTTTGTCTCATTTCTTCCAACTACTGAGCTATTTATAGTCACTTATTTCTAATCTAAAACATTAAGACAATCCATTGTTTTGTTTTGTTTTGTTTTTTGGTTAGGCAATGTTTTGGTGGGGTTTTGTTTTGTTTTGTTTTGTTTTAGTTAGGCAGTGGGGTTAAGTGACTTACCCAGGGTCACACAGCTAGTAAGTGTTATGTGTCTAAGGTCAAATTTGAACTCAGGTCCTCTTGAATCCAGGGCTGGTGCTCTATCTACTACGCCACCTAGCTGCTGTTGTTTTACTTGGTCTTTTAGTACTGGTGCTCACATTAGGGCAAAAATGAAAATTTATTTGAGATTAATTTCTTCATTCCTTCAACAAATACTTGAGGACCTACAAGTGGGAGGTGCTGTGCTAAAATTTTCGCTTTAGTACCAGTTCAATTCAATAAACATTTATTTAGTGTCTACTTTGGGCCAGGCACTATGCGTACTGGGAACACAATAAAAAATTGCCTCAGGGAACTTACATCCTATTGGGTAGAAACAACATATACACAACAAATACCAGATACGTACATGTAACAGAGCCTTTTCTGGGCATGCTCAGATGACCTAAGATGCTGCGACTCTGCTGCTGGGGGAAGACATTCTATAGTCCCCACCATATAGATGGGAGGGATTTTTGACTGGCTAGGTAACACCAGCCAGGGGCACTTTCTGTTTAACCACACTGATGTCCATAGAAAGTGGAGGTCACATTCACCCTTATCAAGGGAGCCATGAACTGACTGGGGAATGGGCGGGGAAGGGAGGAGCAGGGTCCAGTGGCTGTCTTCCTGTCCCTGTCTTTCACTCTGTGGCCCCAAGAAATGGGGTCAGGGTGTCATTTCTGATTTGTTCTGTTTGTCCTTTTCAGTTCTCATTTACAGGCAGTTGAATCTCCATTAGATCTGGGAGAACCAGCCGTGCCAACCTTGGAGGCAGGATTCTAGAGCAAATATGCAACCGGCCAGGCCAGCAAAAGGAAGCCCTAATTATCCAGAGTGCCCAGGAACACCAAACCAAGGAGGGCTTTGAATTTGGAACTTGGGACTGTACTATATAGGAATTAAAGTAAACTGGGAACTTGATCCCAGAGAATGAGGTGGGGGGAGGGGGCAGGACATTGTCACTCCCCAGGTATTGAGGGGATGGGATATTTGTGTATTTGTTCTTGCTTTGAAGTAATCATAAAGATTCTTTTGTAAAAGCTAATCTGACTATAAAATGATTAAATGTAATTTAGGTGCAAGGGACTTCTACAATTACAGGATCACCATTAGTAGGGGCTACAGGGGTCAATGATATAGACAGTCTAGATACCCCCAAAACCCTTAAAGGTAGGAGAGAACCCTGAGAAAGGGATAAAAGGTAAATCTGGCTTTCAGGCACTGGGAGCCAGGTTAGATACTGTTATGTGATAGATAGATAGATAGATAGATAGATAGATAGATAGATAGATAGATAGATAGTAGATAGATGGATGCATGGATGAATGGATGGATAAATAAGAGATAGAGATACATTGATATCTATACATATGTAAACACACACACATACACATTATGTATAAACATGTACATGCATACATATATAATGTATATAATGTAAATCCAAAGCAATTTCTAGTGGGGGGAATGGGGGAAGCTCTAACAATTAACATGGATCAGGAAGGGCCTGGTGTAAGAGATGGTGCCGGTGCTAAGCCTTAAAGCATGAACCTTTATTTGATTAAGGGTCAACTGAATACAGAATCTAATTAATACCTCTCTTTAAGTGGCTTTAAAAAAGAAAATTTATACGTGTAACTACAGGATAATAGGATCATAGAGCTGGAAGTCTTACCTTTAGAGGGTCATCAAGTCTAACCCTCTAGTTTTACAGATGAGGAAACTGAGGTTCTGAGACATTATGTGACTTGCCCAGGGTGTTTAAGATGTGATTCAAAATTTAGTTTTTTCCCCAAGTCCAGTACTCTACTTAGTGCCTATATTACTCATATTTATACACACATGCACATGCACTCACACACAACACACACCAATACACTTTTTTATCCCTTGAAAACCCCTTGAAAAATAATGCACCACATTATTCTTAAGATACTCCATGGCTTTAATTTTTATGCTTTATTGATGTCTTTTGCTTTTTACACCAATTATTTCCTGATATATTCCTCCAACAAGCCTGCATGTGTTTTTTAAGTTGATTTTTTACAATAAAAAAATCTACCTTTTCCTTTTCTTACTTTCTCCTCTGCCCCATTAAAATAAACATTAAAAAAAAAAAGATCTTGTAACAAATATGCATAGCACTAAATACCATTAAGCTATGCACAGCATGTTAAGCAAAATAAATTCCCACGTTAGTCACATTCAAAAAATGTGTCTCAATCTCCACTCTGAGTGTAGTGGGTAGCATGTTTCATCATGAGCCCTCTAGAATTGTGTTCAGTCAAGAATCTCTGGGCTATCTGCTAACAAGGTTGATCACTGTAATCAGTCTGAATCTGGCTGCCTCAGAATTGTTTTCCTTTATGTTATTATAATCATTGTGTATAATGTTCTTCTGGTTTTGCTTACTTAGCTCTACTTCAGGTCATGTAAGTCTTCCCATTCTTTTCTGAATTGCTCATATCTGTTATTTCTTGTGGTTCAATGCCATTCGTTTGCATTCATATACTATAATTTGTTCGGACATTTCCTAGTTGATGGAAACCTACTTTGCTTCCAGTTTTGAGAGAGGAGGAAAAGTTTGTTAACCCAAAAAGTGCTGCCATGAACTATTTATTTATTTGTTTGTTTATTTTTCCTTTGACCTCTGTGGGGTATATACTCAGTGGTAACACTGAATGGTTTAATATAGCACCACCTACAAAGCCCATGTTTGGAATATAAAACCCCTTAAAATATTATTTATTTTATCTCAATTCCCTTTCTTCACTCTCTTAGTGGTAACAGGGAAGCAACCTTTTGCCATTCTGTTTTAAAATAACATTTATTAACTCTTGCATCATTTGATATTTTAGATTAAAATAATGAAAATAGGATCATAGCTTTAGAGTTAAAAGAGAATTTGGACGCCATTGAATCCAACTACCTCATTTTACAGATGAGCAAACTGAGACCAGCGAGGTTAAGTGACTTGTCTGTTATTCAGTCATGTCTCTTTTCCACCATAGAACATAGTACACCAGGCCCGTCTGTCCTCCACTATCTCCCAAAGTCTGGCCAAGCTTAAGTGGCTTGTCCAAAGTCATATAGGTACTGAACCCATTGTCTTTGTCACTTAATCCAATGTTCATTCTGTTCTAACCCTGTTCCCCCAACAGAAATATTTCAAGATAGCAATGAATATTTTTGCCCTCTTTTTTAGATTTAACTGACATTTTAAAATATTCAGGGTAATTTTTAAAACAAATGCTTTCAAAAATGTATAGCTTAGTCACTAGGCTATATATTAACACTTCATATGCACTATATTAGAGTTATTCTTACATTTCTTAATTTCTAAATTGTTGCTTTACAAATATATAATATATAATCATAATTTTTGAAAGCATTGGGTTCTTTTTGAATTACTCTGAATTAATTATGTTTGCAATGTACTATGCTAGATGTTGGGTACCAAGATAAATCTGACTTGTCCGTTTCCTTCATACAGTTTACAATCTACAATTTAACATAATACAAATTAGAGTGCGTAGAAGAATAAAAAGTGTTATGAGATGAGTTCAATACCATAAGTAACAAGGGGAATTAGGAAAAGCTTCACGGAAGAATGGTGTTTGAGCTAGACTTTGAAAGATGAGTAGGATACCAGCAGGTTTGTGGGTGGACTGGGGAAGGTTTTGGTTTTTGTTTTTCCAGCAGCTAGATGGCACGGGGAACAGAATGTTGGGCTTGAGTCATGAAGGCCTGAGTTCAAATTCTGCATTGGATTATCACTAGTTGTATGATCCGGGGCAAGTCAAAATTTCTGAGTCTCAGTTTCTTTATCTCTAAAATAGGTATAATAATAGCACTTACCTCTCAAAATTGATGTGGAGATCAAATGAGAGAGCATATATAAGGTTCCTTGCTAGTTAAAGTGCTATAAAAATTCTAGCTAATTGTTATCATTTTGTTGTTATTATTATCAGTATTATCGTTGTTAGGCAGGCGTAGGGAATGTATAGACAAAGATATAGGAACAGACTGTGTCTAGGTGCCATAAATAGGGTTATTTAGCTAGAATTTAAATATATGAGAGGGAGAAAGTAGTGTTGGATAAATATGAGAGGTATAATGGAGTTGGACTGCTGGGATCTTGGAATGCCAACCTAAGGAACATGGACTTTATTTAGTATAAACGGTCACACTGAAGATTTTTGAGAAAGAGAATGGCATGATTAGGTGTGTACATAAGTGTGAAGTGGCAGCTACAATGTGTAGGATGGAGACCCTTTGAACTATGATAAAGTTAGGATTGATAAGATTGGTTGATTGGCTATAGAGGATGAGAGAGAGACAGAGTCCAAATAAACCAGATTCTCAAATCTAGATGACTAAAAGGATGGAGGAGCCATTGACAGAGATCATAGAATGATAGATGTAGAGCTGAAAGGTGCCTCTGACTGCTCTACCTACCACTCATTTTACAGAAATCTGAAAGATGAGAGCCAGGAAGTTAAATAACTTGCCTTAGGTCTTATAACTAATAATATTTAATTCTAAGATCTCTGATTCCAGAGTTAGGGCTGTTTCTACAGTGCCAATTATAATAATACTCACATTTATATAATGTTTTAAGTTTTGCAAAATACTTTTCCTTACAAAAACCTTGTAAGGTAACTAAAGCAAACTTAATTATCCTTGTTTTATAGGGAAGTCAGAAAGAAAAACAGAACAGTTGGTAGGAAGGAGGAAGAAAGGAGGGAAGGCTGATGATTAAAATTTTAATTGGCATCCATTTTTGTTAGAAAAATGTTTAGTTTGTCCTTTTTTTCACGAAAGATTAAGCTAATAATTTTTAAAATTATTTTTTAGCATTCTTTCTTTTTAGATTTTGAGTTCTGAAATTTTTCCATCCCACTCCTCTCTCACTCATTGTGAAGGCAAGAAATGTGATATCACTCATACATGTGAAATCACTCAAAACACATTTCCGTATTACCCATAATGCAAAAAACCCAAGAAAAATAAAGTGAAAAAAATATGCTTTGTTCTGCATTGAGACTTCATCAGTTCTTTCTCTGGAGGCAGATAGCATTTTTCATCATAAGTCCTTTGGAATTGTCATAGATCATTGTATTGATTAGAACATAAGCTAATAACTTTAAAAAATTGTTATCAAGGAAATAGAGACAGTGTGACACAGTGATTAGAATGCTCAAAGCTAGCCTCTGGGGCCTGAGTTTCCTCATTTCTAAAATGAGAGGATTGAACTTAATGGCCTTCAAGGTACCTTTCAGGTCTAGAGCTATCATCCTAGGACTTAGTAATGTTAATGTGCTGTGGGAAGATTAGCTAATGGTGAGGGGAAGACCAGGACTTAGTCATTCACCAGGCAGTGTGAAAAGTAGATGTGATCAAAGGAATTCTAAAAATAAAATGCCATTCTCTTCCAAAAATGAAGTCGTCTGCAAAAAGCTAAATTGGAAAGCTTGTTAGCTTGTCTCCTTTGTCCTCTGGAGTTCATGTTCCCATTTTCAGTCCTGTCTCAGCCCCTAAAATGACAGTCAGCTCTACTCAGGAGAGAGAACTGAGGATACCAAAGAGCTGATGAGTTGTGGCATGCCACAGCCCAAAGTGTAAATTCAACATTTCTTTAACAGTTTTTCCGACCTTTACCATTCCTGATGCTGTCGACACTAGTTAGCTGAAAAGGGAATGGGATCTCTTCCTAATCATTGTAATTTATGCGAAACCTTTCTCGCACTCTGTGATACTAAATGCTTTAAATGGAAAGGGAGAAGGGGGAGGGACAGTTGAGAAATCCCCAATCATTATTTGTAAGCTAATTCAGAGTCCTACCCCCTCCACCCCCATCTCCAGCTAGCCAGAGGGAGTGGCTACTCCTGAAACTATAGCTAACAAGCCCCTAGCCAGTGTGCTTACCTTTAATAGTCAGCCAGTAGACACAATTAACTCAAAGCAAAGGCATTTATTAAGATCACGTAGCAAGAATTGTTATGCAACATCCCCCTCCATAAACCTGGGAGACACTGTCACACAGATATACACATCGTACATCATCGGTGGGAACAGTGGGCACAAACTTAAAGTACAATGATAGTGAAGTACGCATGTTGAGAACCCAAGTGGCCAAGGCAACTCTTGCCTAAAGCACTACAGGGCCTCCGTGTCCTTTCTCTTCTTGTGCTGTCCTGATGCTCCTCCCCGGGTGCATTGTTTGCTGGGAAGTTTGCCTAGCTGAATTCTCTAGGTCTGCTGCTCTCCTCATCTCAAGCCTCAGCTTCCAGGGCTAGTTCTCTCTTGAGTCCATAGTCAGCTCTCTTCCCCTGATGCTAGAGGTCACACTATTTGAAGCTGCTTCTGTCCCTAACTCTCTGTGTCTATGTGCCTTCTACTGGGTCAGTAGTTATGCTACAAGATGCCTTGGTTGAGAGAGGGGAAGAAGGAAAAAATTCTCTAGTCCCTCTGCCCCACCAGCAGCTTCCTGCTTCAAATGTTTAGAGGGCTAGTTGGCTTAATTTCTTAAAAGAATTCTGGGACCAGTCTTTAGCCAGCCAGTGGCCAATTGCTTTTCCAGTTTCAGCAGGAAGACTTTCAAAAGAGTGTAGATGTATCTTTGCACGTTGTTTTAACACATCAACACACCATCTCCTCTGTTACTTTCTATGATTAACTCAACTAGTCTAGAGGGAAAACTAACTCCTCCCCACTGCATTAGCTTCTGTGGACCAGAAGGAGATCCATCTGCCCACTCCTAGAGGCAGGGTGCCACAGGGCAACGAGAGGGGGCCTCAAAATCAGTAAATGTGGGTTTAAGTACTGACGCTGACATGCACTGGCTACATTACCCTAGACAAGTCATTTGACTTTTCAGACTCACCTCCCCAGCAATTCTCTAATACTGTAAAGTTGCAGAGCTAGACACAATCTTTATTGATAGAAAGGAAGATTCTTTAACAGAAGTTTCTTACCTGTTGTTTGACCATCATTTTCAAAGAGGACCAATGACGTCACGGGATGATGTCTTGACTTGCTTGTGAATTGGATTTAAGTTAGGCAGAGTTGCATAAAGTCATCAGCCTCACTGTCTTCTTCCAGAGGCATCAAATTCCAGTGGCAAGACAAAAGTCAGGACAACTGGCAGTGGTTCGGAATGAAGTGGATGACCTTGGCATCTTCAATGTCTAACCAATCTCTAAGTGCTCCACAGCACCCACTTCAGCTGCTTTCATGGCCATTGGGACAAATTGTTCTCATCCATCTATTCTGCCATGGGAAGTCTTTACATGTTTGGGATAGACACCCCCCCAACTCACTGATGGGTTTGAGGCCTGTTGATTACCCTCAACTAAGTTTAGCTGGGATGGTTTACCAGGGTGTGGCCTCTGTGCATGTGAAAGTTTCTTGCATACAAAGGTGAGAGTGGAGTGCTAGGTAGATGCCAAAAGTGGATGAACAGCCCTGGAAAAGGTTTGGTAAGCCCTCACACCAGAGATGCTAGTTCTCTTTGAATACTCATACACCAATGAAGCCAAAGACGTGCTCTACTCACCCACCTCCCCAAAAAGAAAGAAACACTCCTTTAAAAAAGAGATTAAATTTAATAAAGATTAATGTAAAGTTGTATACTTTTAAAAACCATCTTCACAAGTACAGGAGTCATAGTTAGACAACATAGTTCCCATGAAAAATCCAAGGGTTTTCAGGGACTACAAGGTTCATAGGTGCCAATAGTGTGACATGGCTAAAGAAAAGAAAAAAGTTAATGGTTTCCTAGTCTGTATTCATTGAGAGTTCAGAAGAAGGGAGATGAGAGTTTCATTTTGCTCTGTTGTGGTCAGACAGTATCTGGCCTATTATGTTCATGTCTGGGCACCACATTTTGGGAATGGCATAGGCAAGCTAGAGCATGCTCAAAAGAAAACCAGGAAGGTGAGAAGATGGAAGACTATGCCTAATGAGTCTCTATCAAGGAACTGAGGATGTTTAATGTAGGTTCAGCCTCTAGGGATATCAACTAGCCAACTTCTCCTCAAGGGAACCTGGGAAGGGTAGGGGTATGGTAAATGATGGGAACCGATAAGCAGAAGAGGAGAGCTCTTGGATATTGGCAGTGGCAGATGCAAAGGTTTCAGGGGTTATGAAATACCAAGCCTGGCTTTAGCCTTGGTCACCATGACATTCTACTCCTAAATTTGACTGTCTCAGATGGGAATATTGTCACTGAGAATCATTTCTACACAAATATGCCTGGACACAGAGAAGGCACCATAATCCTTCTTTATCCTAGCCTTCTTCCTTAGAACCTTCACTGTCTCTCCAGGCTCTATGAATATTTGTTGCTAGAGCTTCTTCAGGGTGACAAGGATGACCATGGTGTGACCTGAGCAGGGGGCCCCAGGACTATAGATACATGGTAACATGAAATTCATACCCCTGTCATCCTAACACCCCCAAACCATTGACTCCTAAAAGACATGTCATTGACCTAGGAGAATCTACCTTTCATTCACCTCTGGCTATTATTTTACTTTGTTTTTCTATCATGAGAGGTGATAATAATGTAAGAATAGGGTTTTGTTCCCCATCCTAACAAAAGAATTCATCATAATAAAAGTGGTATTAAGGATTTTCTTACAACCTCATCACAATGTGTCTACAAGTCCTTAGTCAATTTGAAAGGAACACAGAACTTTTGCCATTGGATGAAAGGCAGATGACATCACACAGGCAACATCCTGTGATTGGTTGAGAAGATCAAGACAAAACTCTTAGGCCATATTTTTAAGTCTTTTTTTAAAATTATTTTTAGCATTCTTTTAAGAAACATTGAATTCTGAATTCTCTCCCTCCCCACCCTTCCTCCACCCATTGAAAAGGCAAAAAATGTGACATCAATTATACATTTGAAATCATACCAAAACACATTTCCATATTAGGCCACATTCTAAAAGAGAAGTTAGTCGAACAGTAAATTGTATTCAACAATAGGCCAGTTAAACAGTGGAAGACTCCAATGAGTCCAAGGCTCATGAGTGTCTTGAGGAGATAGAACCTTATCCCTATATGGCAGTTGGGGGGTGGGGAGGGATGAGCCAAGAGGAAGGATTACACTTCCTTCTGCCCCCCCCAACTCATTGACCATTTTATTGGATAAACTGGTCCAGTAGGAATTATCATATTCAGCTGGAAGTAAGGACACATACCAAAGAAACACGGAGTGTTACACCTCAATTATCCTACTTCTTGTCTGGAAGATGACAAGGCTCGGGACTTATGCCCTGAAGAACAAAGAAGGGGAAGGGCAGCTGCCCTGACTCTTACTCATCCATGGAGGCTAGGAGCATATGGCTGGCTCTGACTTTGTGTTCATTCTTTTCTGATCTTAGGTGCATGAGTATTCTGAGATAGAAATGTGGAAGCAATGACCTTATGGGTTTTGGTGATCCAGTGTCCCCCTAGTAATTTAATTTGGTAGCAGAGCCCACCTTAGTGGCAGCAGGAGCTGTAGGAGTTTGGAGGTGACTGAGAGGGATATGTCCAGGGGGTAACCTTTTCAACATTATAAGGTCTGGAAAGATTGTGTCATGTAGCTGAGCAGCCCAGCCAAGTAGCAAGTCAGCTGAGTGGTGGACTGACACATCCAGTAGAGACATTGCATCCCTCAAGGAGCCATATCAGTGGAGTGACTTGTCCGTCACTGACACCATGCCCCATAACAGACTTCATTCAGAGAATAGGGGTGAAAGGTCTTCCTGGATCAGGAGTTGGGACGTGTGTTGCCACATGTGTTCTCTATATGTGGAGATGCTCCTTATTACCACAGTATTTTAAATTTGATCCTATTCTCTCCAGGGATTTGTTTTTGTTGTTTTTGTTTTTGTTTTTGTTTTTTGGCAATTGGGGTTAAGTGACTTGCCCAGGGTCACACAGTTAGTAAGTGGGTCAAGTGTTTGGTCTGAGGCCAAATTTGAACTTAGGTCCTCCTGACTTCAGGGCTGATGCTCTCTATCCATTGTACCACCTAGCTGCTCCATCTCCAGGGACTTGTGTGTGCAAAGGGACAGTATATCCTACACTTTGGTGGGGGCACATATTTTATACCTTTAGTTCTTACAATATCACCTTGGTAAATGTCTTTGATAAATCTGGTTGATAATAAATAGAAAATACACTAGTGGGAGCTTGTAAGTAACAGTACTAGAAATTCAGGCCCTCAGAGTTACCCCTAGAACTCTGAGGGAAGAAGTAGTCAGCCATCACCAAACACCTGGCCTGCTAATATGAATGAGAATTAGCAAAGGGACCCAGAAATTATAATAATAATAGCTACCATCTACTCCCACTTCTTATACCTACCAATTCTGACGCCTTGTACAAGTCACTTAACCACCCTGGGCCTTATTTTCTTTGCCTGTAAAATGAGAAGGTAAGACCATATGGATTTCAAGATCCCTTCCAACTTTAATCCATGATCCTGTTAGGATGATAAGGTTTGCAAAGAGCTTTACGTACATTATTGATTCTCATAACAATCCTTTAAGTAAATGCTAGAGCTAGTATTGTTCTCATTTTGATAAGCTAGAAGCTTTCCCAAAAAGATTAGGGGTGAAGCAAGGATGTCCATTGTCATCATTTTTATTCAATATTCTATTAAGAATGCTAGCTGTAGCAATAAGACAAGAAAAAGAAATTGAAAGAATAAAAATAGGCAATGAGGAAACAAATCTTACAGGAAATAACTCTTTTCAGATGATATGCTATATTAAGAGAACCATAGGGAATTAACAAAAAAACTAGTTGAAACATTTCACAACTTTAGCAAAGTTGCAGGATATAAAATAAACCCACAAAAATCATTAGCATTTCTATATATTACCAACAAAACCCAGCAGGAAGAGATAGAAGGAGAAATTCCATTTAAAATAGCTGCAATCAATATAAAATACTTGTGAGTCTACCTGCCAGGGACCATATGAACACAATTACAAAACATTTTTCACATAAATAAAGATATATCTAAACAATTAAACATGTAGGTGGTACAATGGATAGAGTACCAGGCCTAGAGTCAGGAAAACCTGAGTTCAAATTTGGCCTCAGATTACTAACTGTGTGATCCTGGACATGTCACTTAATCCTGTTTGCCTCAGTTTCCTTAACTATAGAATGAGTATAGTAATAGCACTTATCTCCCAGGGTTGTCATGAGGATTAAATGAAATAATATTTGTAAACTACTTAGCATAGTGCCTGACACATAGTAAGCACCACATTAATGTTAGCAATCTTATTATTTAATAACTTTTAACCCTTATGTTTGGCTGAATTAGACTCATTATAGCAGAACTAGAAGGGACTCAGAGATGATCTTTGCCTAAAATCACAGAAATGGAAATAACTTCTGAAGCCATCAAATCTTATACCCTGGCACATAGTAGGGACTTAATAAATACTTATTAATTAATTGACTAACACTTGACAAGTTAGTGGCCATCCAGCCTTTTCTTGGAGACCTCTAACAAGTGGAAATCTACTGCCTTCTGAGTTGGACCATTACATTTTGCAACATGTCTAATTGTTAGGAATTTTTTCCTGACATAGCCTAAATCTGTACCTCTGCAAATTCCACTGATTTATACTACTTTTACCCTGTGGGACCAATCAGTACAAGTGTAATCATTCATGGTATGGCAGTCTTTCAGATACTTGAAGATAGCTATCATTTTCTCTTTAAATCTTCTCTTTTTCAGATTAAAGATAATAAGGAGAATATAAATTCTGCTCTTATAGACACATTGTACCCATTAGAGGAAATCAAGCCATTAAGTTATGCTTCAGTGATGACAAAGAGGCCTTTCTGGTTACCTGGAGGCATGTTTTGTTATCTGTCCCTCTTAACCCTGAAGAACAGAACAAGCTGTGAATGGAAGGCTGTGGGAGAACTAGGCCCTTGACCACATCAAAGGATAGAGGCCCATCAAGGAGTTCCACATTAACATGGAAAAATTCTCTCCTAGCCATCTCTTGGGAGTTATATGGGGGGCCCCCAAAGGCTGTCCTTATGAGTTTTTGCAAATGTTCAAATGTTTCCAAACAGAAAGAGCTAGAGTTGAGCCCAACTTCTTCATTTTGCAGATCAGGAAACTAAGGCTCAGGAGGAGTGACTTGCACTAAGGTCACACAGTAAATTAGCGGCAGAGTTACAATAAGTTCTCCTTATAATCAACTGAATGTTCTTTTCACTGTGCTATACTTTCTTTTATTAGAGATCTGTACGATAATCCTCTAACCCTGTGTCTCAATGATCCAGCCTTAGGACCTTGTCTTGTCCACGTTTCTTGGTTTCAGTAGGATAATTCAGGTTTCTTAGAGCTGAAGTCAGTCAATCAATAAGCTTATATAAAGGACTTACTGCGTACCAGGCACCCATCACAGGAAATAAAAATAAAGGCAAAATTGGTCACCAAGATGGTGGAATAGAAAGAAACGATAACATTCAGCTCTATCTCACCATTAAACAACTTGATTCACAAATGACTCATCTCTTAGACAAGTGGTAAATGTGATCCAGATCCCCTTAAGGATGAAAGTGAAAGGCTTGATACTTTAGCAGTTAGAAATACCCAGATTAGGAGAGCAAAAGTAAAAGTAGAAGACTTTGCCTTAAAAACCTCAACTGCCTCATCACAAAAAAATCTTTTCAGGGGAATAAAATGAAATTAAACTTCAGAACTAGGGTTAAAATAAAATCTATGTAATAAGGGGAAAAAAAACCTCAGTGTGAAGAAAAAAACTCTCAGGTAGACAATTGATTTAAAAAAAAAAAGACTGTGGAAAAAAAGGACCTTAACCTCTTCCCTCCTTCACCTCAAGGAGGAAAAAGCCTCAACTAGGTCTCTCCTGCCAGAGGCCTGCATGCTCTGATTTAACTGAAAATTAAAGAACAGACTTCTCGTTTCTTTCATTCCTCATCCAAAGAAAAAGGCTTAAATTAAGGCTACTCTGGGGAGAGAACTTTGGTGTCCATCGTAAAGGAAAATGCCTAAAGAAAGACCACTGGGGAAAAGGAAAAGTGCTTAATTTGGTTTGAACCCCAGAGTGAGGGAGATCTAGAATTCAATTCCTAAGATTTTAGCAACAATAAATAAATAAATGATTTTTATGATTCCAGGAATGACCAAGACACAAAATCAGAGGAGGAGAAGAATTAAATAGGACTTATGATCAAAACTTGCATGAAAAGAAAATTTGTCTACAAGAACCATTGGAAATCTTCAAAGAAATAATATGACACTAAAAAACTATTATAAAAGAAATGAGAGCTTTGTAAGAAAGAATGAGAAAAAGAATCAGTAGCCTTAACAGAAGAGGTACAAAACCTTACATTAGTAAAAACTACTTAAAAATCAGAATGGGCTAAATGGAAATTGATGACACCAGGAGAGAACAAAAATTCTTAAAAACAAAGTCAAAAGAATGAGAAAAGAGAGGAAAATGTAAGATACCACATTTCAAAAACAACTGACCTGGAAAACAGAAAAAGGAGATATATATCATAAGATTGCCTGAAATCCCTGACCAAAAAAGGAACCTGGATATCCTATCATATTTCAATAAATTGTTAAAGAAAATTGCTTTTCAATACATATTAGAATAAGAGAGTACTGTGAAAAATAGAACACACTAATCATCTCTTGAAAGAAACCCCTAAATAAAAACTCTCAAGAAAGTCATTGCCAAAATCTAGAGCTTGTGGACAAAAGAAAAAAAAATACTACAAGCAGACAGAGAGAAAGAATTCAAATGTTGAAGAACAACAATCAGGATCACAGAAGGCTTAAGTTTATCACTTTAAAGAAGCAAAGAATTCAAATGAGATATTCAAAAAGCAAAGGTCAAATGTCTACTACTAAGAATACCAAGCAAAACTAAGCATAATCCTATAAGGACAAAAATTTTATCTTCAATAAAATAGAGGATTTTCAAATATTCTTGATGAAAAAATGACTGAAACTGAAAAGGAACTTTGAGATGTGAATGTAGAAATCAAGAGAAAAATAAAATGCAATAAAAGGAACATCGTAAGGATCAACTGTTTACATACTAATGGAGAAGGGAATATAAAAAAAGAGTTCTTTCAAACTCCTAATGCCATAAGAGGTCTTAGAGGAACTCAGTTGAGAAAGAAGACCTATAAAAAATTTTGTTATGTTTTGAAAAAGTTAAAAAAAGGTGTGGAGAGAAAATGCAATATTAAAGGGAAATGGGAGAAATGATGAGGGAACTTGTTAACACACAATTAAATTGTGGAAGTAGAGCTAATATGCAAACATGGAAGGAATGGAGGAAACTGGCATCACTTGAACTTCACTTTCATCTAACCTGGTCAAAAGAAGATCGAACATACACATATGCACACAGAGTTTGGTGTAGAAATGCATTTAGTTTAATAGAAGGTACAGATGAGAACAGGAAGAATGGAATGGGGAACATAAGAGGGAAAGTACATTCCGGGAGGGAGTAGCCATAAGCAAAAGAAATTTTAAGCTTGGAGAGGGGATAGTGAAAAAAAGGATAAAACAAAAAAAGAAAGGTTAATAATTTGAAATAGAAAAGGAGAAGAGTACAAAAATGAAAAAAGTGTAAGAGAATAGAATGGAAGGAAATGATTGCCTGTCATAACTGTGAATGTGAATGGGATGAACTCACTCATTAAGAAGAAGTTTGTATAATGGATTAGACAGCAAAATCCAACAATATGTTGTTTAAGAGAAACACTTGAACAGACACACACACAGCTAAAATAAGAGATTGGAACAAAATCTGCTATGCCTGAGATGAATGCAAAAAAATCAATGTTAACAATTATAATTTCATACAAAGCAACAGCAAAAATAGACAAATAAAAGATATAAAAAGGGAAGCTACATTTTGCCAAAAGGTACCATAGAAAATGCATTGATTTCAATTCTTAGAATATGAGTCCAATGGCACAGTTTCTAAACAGTTAAATGAAAAAGTAAATGAATTACAAGGAGAATTGAGCAATAAAATTATAATAATGGACATAAATTTATCCTTATCAGCCCTAGATAAATCTAACCAAAAAAGAAATGACAGAAGTTAAGAACATGAATAGAATTTTAGAAAAATTAGATGTGATAGACTTCTGGTTGTTACTGAATGGAAATAAAAAAAGAAATATGTATACACACACACACACACACGTCTATTTCTTAGCTATGCATGTCACTTTAATAAAAATGAATCATTTCTTAAAACAAAAAAGCAAAAATATTACATACAAGCTTTATTGATCATAATGTAACAAAAATTATGTTAAATAAAGAGCCCCTAAAAAGTATTAAATATCAACTGGAAATTAAATAACTTAATCTTAAAAAATTGTTTTGGTCAAAGAGCAAATCACTGAAATGATGCATAATTTCATCAAAGATGATGACAACAATGAAACAACACCTCGAAATTGGGAGATGCAGCTAAAGCAGTCCTTAGAGAAAGTTTTCTATCTCTAAACATTTTTATTAATGAGAAAGAGAAAGAACAGACTAATGAACTGGGAATGCAACTCAAAATACTAGAAAACCAACAAATTTTAAAACTGCAATTAAACATCAAAGTAAAAATCCTTAAAAATTAAAGAAAGAATTAACAAAATTTAAAGCAAAAAATAACTTAATAATTAAAAGTAGGAACTGATTTTTGAAAGAAAAAAGAAGAAAACTAAATTACTGATACCAAAATTAAAAAGAATTCATGACCAATGAAAAAGTTTATTAGAAATGAATAAAGTTTATTAGAAGCAATTTTACCCAATTATATGCCAACAAAACAATAACTTAATGAAATAATTTTTTGTGTTTTTATTTGTTTAGCCATTTTTCAGTCACATTTTACTCTTCATGACCCCTTATGAGGTTTTCTTGGCAAAGAGAATGCCTTTTCTTTGCCATTTCTTTCTCCAGCTCGTTTTACAGATGAGGAAACTGAGGCAAATAGGGTTAAGTGACTTGTCCAGGGTCACATGGCTAGTAAGTCTGAGACTGGATTTGAATTCAGGTCTTCCTGACTTGAGGTCCTCTGCTCTATCCACTGTATCACCTCGCTGCCTAATGAAATAGATACCTTTAAAAAATGTAAAATACTCAAACTTATAGAACAAGAAATAAATAATTTAAACAGTCTAATTAAAGAGGAAAAAATTAAGCACTAAATGAACTGCCAAAGAAAAAAGTACAAGGTTGGATGGGTTCACCAATGTATTAAACATTCAAAGAACAATTAATTCTAATATTACATAAATTGCTTGCAAAAATTTCAAAAGAAGATATCCACCAAATTCTTTCAATGATATTGATATGGTCTTGATGCATAAAGCAAGGGGAATCCAAACAGATAAATAAAAAATATAAACCAATATTTCTAATGAACATAGATACAAAAATTTTTAATGTAGTATTAAAAAGGCTAAAGCACTTTATGACAAATATTACACACCATGACAAGTTGGATTTATACCAGGAATGCAAGATTGGTTTAATATTAGAATATCTGTCAATTCAATCATATTAATAACAAAATTTTAAAAGTACATGATTATATCAATAGATGCAAAAGACTTCAGCAAAATGTAGCACTCATTTGTGTTCAAAAAACAAACTAGAAAACAATAAATGGGCCTTTTCTTAAAATGATAAAAAATATGTCTAAAACCAAGAGTTAAAATTTTTTTGTAATAGAGATATAAGATCCTTTCCAGTAAAATCAGTGGTAAAACAAGGATATCATTTGTCACTATTTTCTTTCTTTTTTTAGTGAGGCAATTGGGGTTAAGTGACTTGTCCAGAGTCCCACAGCTAGGAAGCATTATGTATCTGAGGTTGGATTTGAACTCAGGTTCTCCTGACTCCAGGGCCAGTGCGCTAACCACTGTGCAACCTAGCTGCCCTTATTTTCTTTCTTTTTTAAGAAAAAAAAATAATGCTAGAAACACTAGCCACAATAAGACAACAAAAAGACATTAAAGGAATTATCCCAGGTAAAGAAAAAGCAGCATGATTGCTTTTTGCAAATGATATGATGCTGTACTTAAAGGACCCTAAAGAGTTGACTAAAAAGATAATTGAAACATGTAACAACTTCAGTAAACTTGCTGAGAATAAAATAAATCCACACAAATCATGAAAATTTCTATATTATATCAATAAGACCCAGCAGGAATAAATAGAAAGAGAAATTCCATTTAAAATTACTATGGAAATATATAAAAGACTTGGGATTTTACCTTCCAAGATATATACAAGAACTACATTAATATGATTACAAATGACTATTTACAGAAAAAAAGACCTAACTAATTTGAAAAATATTAATTACTCATGGCTGGGATTAGCCAATATAATAAAAATTAACAATAGTTCCTGAGTTAATTTACCATACCAATAAAACTACTAAGGGATGACTTTATAGAAATAGAAAAAAATGATAACAAAAGTCACATAGAGGGAAGAAAGGTCAGGAATCTGGAGAGGAAAAATGAAAACAAAGGTACCTAGCAGTGCCAGATTTCAAACTACACTAAAAGCAATAATTATTTTTAAAAATGTAGTGCTGGTTTAAAAATAGGGAACTCATTCAGTGGAACAGATTAGGTACACAACATTCAGAAATAAATGTTATCTACTCCCATTTGATAAACACAAAGATTCCAGGTATTGGAATAAGGACTCACTCTCTGACAAAAACTGCCAGGAAGACTGGACAGCAGTTTTAAAAAAAAATAGATCTAGACTGACACCTCACACCCCCTACAAAGATAAGCTTCAAATGAGAATGTGTCTGAGATATAAAATGTCACATCATAAACAAATCAGAAAAACATGGGGAAAAATTACCTACCTGTGGGTAGGAGAAAAGTTCATGACCAAACAAGAAATAGAGAGGATCACAGAACAGAAAATAAAAAAATTTTGATTATGTACAATTTAAAAGTTTTTACATAAAATTAATAAAGCTAAGATTAAAAAGGAAATAACTAACTGGGGGAAAATCTTTGCAGCAAGTTTCTTTGATAAAAATTTTATTTCTAAGCTTTCTCTATAGGTAGATAGATGATAGATTAGACAGATAAATAGATAGTAACTGGGGAAAAAATCTTTGCAGCAAGTTTTTTTTATAAAAATTTTATTTCTAAGCTTTTTCTATAGATAGATGATAGATTAGATAGATAGATAGATAGATAGATAGATAGATAGATAGATAGATAGATAGATTGATAACTATAGATATCTGTGGTACTGATTCAAATTTTTAAGAAACAGAGCCAATTTCCCAATTGACACATTGTCTAAGGATATGAACAGGCAGTTCTCAAAGGAAGAAACCCAGGCTATTTATAACCACATGAAAAATTATCCAAATCACTACTAATTGGAGAAATGCAAATGAAAGCTATTCAAGGATTACATTTCACACCCGTCAGAGTGGCAAAGATGACAAAAACAGAAAATGATAAAATGGAGGGATTATTGGAAAACAGTCACTTTGATGCACTGTGCATATAACGGGTAGAAAACCATTCTGGAAAGCAATTTGGGATTATATACAAAAAGTTACAAGAAAGAAGAAAAGGTTCTTTATGTATGAAATTATTTTTGTGGTGGCAAAAAGCTGGAAACTAAGGTGATGTCCATTAGCTCAGGAATGGCTAAACAAGTTGTGGTATATGAATGTAGCAGAATTTTATGTTGTAAGACACGAGGAAAGACATTATTTCTTTTTTTTATTTGAATTAAATTTTATTTTCAGTTTCCAGTTTTCTCCCTCTCTTCTCCCCTTTTCCCCACCCACTGAGAAGATAAGTAAAACAAACTTTGTTACAAATATTTATGGTCATGCAATACAAATTCCCATATTAACCATGATCAGGAAAAAGAAGAAAAGAGAAGAGAAGAAAATATGTTCCAATCTATACTCCGAATCTATCAGCTCGCTATCCAGAAGTAGATAACATTTCATCATGAGTCCTTTGGCATTGCGGTTGGTCAGAAGAGATGATTTCTAAAAGATGCAGAAAGACTTATATGAATTGATACAGACTGAATTAAGCAGATCACTAGAACATCTATATCATAAAAATGAGGCTTTTATGAACTGGTAAATAACAAAATGAACAGAATCAAGAGAACAATTTACACAATAACTATGTAAAAGCAAACAACTTTAAAAGCTTGAAGAACTACAATCAATCCAATAATGTAGCATGCTATCCATTACATGGAGATGATGAATTTAGAGTGCAGAATTATATGTGTGTGTGTGTGTGTGTGTGTGTATACACACACATATACGTATTTGTATATATGTATGTATGTGTGTGTGTATATGTGTGTATATGAAACCATTGAGGGAATTTGTTTTACTTGACTCCAAATTTTTTTACAAGAAATTTACTTTTATTTTCCCCAATGGAATGGGAAGTGAGGGAGGGAAAACAGATTTCTATTGTTTGTTTTTTATAGAGATTTGGGGAGGGGGAAGTGCTACAGATACAGATGTGAAGTATTGCATACCCTTTCAGATGCCGTTAACATTTCATTAGTTTTACTTAATTGTTTTACTTTGTTCCAAGAGACCTCTCATTAAATGGGAGCAATCTGTAAATGATTATAAGATAAAAACAAAATACATCAATAAAAGTTTTTTAAAAAAGGCAAAAATACAATTCCTGCCCTCAAGGAATTCACATTCTAATTAGGGAGACAAAATGTAAATCATTATGTAAGATGCATATATACAGGGTGAATACTGTGTGTGTGTGTGTGTATACGTATATGTGTATATATACATATAAATATCTGATGATATATCATTATTGAGTTGTTTCAGTCATGTCCAACTCTTTGTGCCTCCATTTGGGGTTTTCTTGGCAAAGATACTAGAGTGGTTTGCTATTTCCTTCTTTAGCTCATTTTACAGATGAGGAAACTGAGGCAACCAGGATTAAGTGACTTACCCAAGATCACCCAGCTAGTGTCTAACGCTGCATTTAAACTCAGGTCCTCCTGACTCCAAGGCTCTATCCATGACTCCACCTAGCTTCCTAGATGAGACTGATGATGCCACTCTGCTCAAAACCTTTCAGTGGGTCCTTATTATCTATAAGATATCTATATTATCTAAAGGATAAAATAGAAATTCCTTGGCCTGCCATGTAAGATCCTTTACAGACTTTAGTGTCAAACAACCTTCACTGCCTTATTTCATTCTACAGCCAAACCGGACTATTTGCCATTCACCGATATCATTCTGCCCTGCCCTGCCGTGCCTGCTCCCAACTCTTCATGCATTTGTACAAGAGGTTTACCTTGGTGTCACTTCTATGAATCCTCCCTAATTCCCTCCCGCCCCACCAGCTGAAAGTGATCTCTGCTCCTCAAATGCTCTTAGAGAACCTTATCTGACTCTCTCCTTTCATTGTAAAATATAAAGAGCTATGGCTCAAGAGTTGGAAGACCTTGATTTGAATTCGATTGCTGGTTCTGGAGACAAAGGACCAAGGTTCAGATCCCACCTCTGACTCATACTACCGGCAGATCATTTAGGTTCTCTGGACCCTGGTTCCCTCAAAAGTAGAATGAGGAATTTGAAGGACATAATCTCTGAGGTCCCTACCAGCTCTAGAGCTATGATCTTGTTATCCCATTCTATCCCGTATTATGCCTGTTCGCATACATGTCTTTATTCTCTCTGTTAAATAGTAAGTTTCTTGAGGGAAAAGATTATTATCATAGGATTTTAGGATTTAAAGATGGAAGGGTCTTTAGATCCTAACCTCAATTTACAGATGAACAAACTGAGACTTAGAGTTTACGTGACTTGCCCAAGGTCACGCAGGCACTAAATGACAGGGTCAGGATTTAAATCTAGGTAGTCAGATGCCAAAAAAAAAACAAAACCAAAACCCTCTTGGCAATCACTGCTTCCTTTTCTAGATGTTTGCCAGCTATTTCTATAATGATCCCATCTAGAATATTCCTAGATGTCAGAGTGGATAAAGTGCTGGGCCTAGAGTCAGAAAGATTCATCTTCCTGAGTTCAGATCTGGTCTCAGACATTTACTAGGTCTACATCCCTGGTCAAGTCACTTAACCCTGTTTGCCTCAGTTTTCTCTTCTGTAAACATGAGCTGGAGAAGGAAATAGCAAACTACTCCAGTATCCTTGCCAAGAAAACTTCAAATAGGGTCACGAAGAGTCAAACACAACTGAAATGACTGAACCACAAAGAATATTCCTAGAAACTGAAGTCAACTCACTGACCCATAACTCATCACCATTATTCTCTTTTTCTTTTTGAAAATCAGAACATTTGTCCTTCTCCAATCTTGCGGGGCATCTTTTGTTTTCCACGATCCTTCCACTATCACTGACAATGGCTCAACAATCACATTCTCTCAGCTCCTTTAGGACCTGAACACATTGTTCATCTGGGTGAACTAGAGGCCTTCTTACCACGTCCTTTTATCAAGTCTTTGTCAGTCATTTTTTTGTTCTGTCATTTCAAGTGTAAAGATTGCTCTCCTTTGAAGAGAAACAGAAATAAAATGATAATCAAGCAACTCTGCCTTCTCTCTGTTTAATTTTGACTATCTCCTCTACCCTAAACGAAAGTCCTATTCTCCCTTTTTTGGTCCTACTTTTCCTCCCAATATGCTTTTTCAAAAATTCACTTTTCATTATATTTTCAGATCTCAATTTGTTGCCCCTTTCCCTTTCTCCCCACATGGAGAAATCAAGGAAAACAAACCTGTTACGAATAAGTATAGTCAAGCAAAACAAATCTCCTCATTAATGATGTCCAAAAATAAAATAAAATTAAAACCCTCAGTTCACACTTCTTTACCTGGAGGTGGGGAATATGTTTCATCATGAGTCCTCTGGAATTGTGGCTGGTCCCAATATGGCTTAAATAAAACAACAAAACCCCCAAAAACCTTTTTTTCAGCTTCCCTTGCTAGCTTCTGCTCATTCTGAGCTTTAGAATTGTTGACACTTTTTTCGCAGGATGGGGCTACCCTTTTCTTGTCTTTATCTGTTACTTAACTTGCTTCTGTCTTTGGTGCTTTTCTCACACGCCAACAGCAGTAACCAGACTTTTCCTCCCTAGGCTGTGCTTCCATACTTCTGGTACAACTTTCCAACATCCTCCACTCAAAATGGAGCTGTATCGATGTGCCTGCTTTTAACTTCATTGAACTGCTTTTACTTTCTCTATATTTTTAAATGTTTTTATGGGATGGCTTACTTGGTAGAGGAGGAATATATCTGGAAACAAATGTGATATAAAACAATTTGTTGTTGTTTTTCCATCATTTTTCAATCGTGTCCAATTCTTCGTGACCCCATTTGGGGTTTTCCTGGTAGAAATACTAGAGTGGTTTGCAATTTCCTTCTCCAGATATAAAACAATAGTATCAATAAAAAGAAAATTAAATTTAAACCATCTTAAATATCACTAAAAATGGATCTGCTTTGTCTTTATTTTCCTCAGGCCTATATTCTCTATTTCCTTTTCAACTTTTTTTTATCTATTTCTTTTCACTTTTCCCATTGGAAAGCAATATTATAGAATAAGTTAAGGATCATTGGTCATAGAAGTGGAAAGGGGGCTTGGAGATCATCTAATTCAGCCTCATCATTTTATAAATGAAGGGCATGCAGCTAGGACATGCCTGCTAGCTAGGAGACACATTTCAGTTAATGCCTCTCCCCTTATACCATACTGTCTCTCACTATGGGACAACAAATTAATGTCTTGCCCCTTTCCTTTTTTTTTTTTAACAGATCTAACATTGAGGTACCATTTCTGGGTGACCACAGGGGCTGGGGGCACTGTGCCCACTCCCTTCTCCATTAAAAGCATCTCTGCTCTGGGCCTAGCTGCGTGATTTGGCCCTGGTTCAAGCTGAAGGAACCTACTTCTAATGAAGTATCTGCAAATTTGACAGTTGACAAATATAAGTATTTGACCCCCCAAAAATGTTAAATTTTACAGGACAAAGCACAGATCCCTGGGGCACTCCACTGAAAAACCATGGGATTATAGATTTAGAGTGAAGAGGCCTGATGGGTCATCTAGTTTGACTCCTTTGCTTTGCAAATGAGAAAAATTAGGCCCAGAGAGGTTGTGACTTGTCCAAGTTCACATAAGCTGCAAGTAGCAGATTGGTGACCTGACTACAAATCCATCACTCTATCCCCTACATCATGAGACCTTCTTTCTAAGTTGATATAGACCTATTAATGACTACTTTTTGGGCCTGGCCATTTTACCATTTCAAAACCTACCTCCTTGTTCTATTGCCTAGAACAATGGTGTCAAAAACAGCACCTTCAGCCCTGAAACATTTAGGAGTGTGGCCTGGGCAAGATTAAAGTACAATTGGGAAATGTTTAACAAAATAAATAAAAATACATAGAACACAGGTGATGTTAATATGTGGTTTTCTAAGTCAATACATGGCGCATTTGGATCCTTACTTATGGCTTAATGGCCCCTTTTTCTATTTGAGTTTGACACCACTGACCTAGACATATCTCCCTGTCCACAGTATTAGCATGAGAGACTCAGATATTTTGCTAAAATCTAGATAAACTATGTCTTTAGCATTACCTTGGTGAAATGAAGTTATTCTGTCATGACTCTTCTTGATGAAGTCATACCTACTCTTTGTGATCACTACATTCTTTCTTAAATATTTACTAATCCATCTTTTTCTTTTTTTTTTTTTTAAGGGCCAGTAGGTAGTATAGAGGAAAGAGCATCTAGCCTGGAGTCAGGAAGACTCATCTTCCTGAGTTCAAATCTAGCCTCAGACACTTACTAGCTGTGTGATCTTGGGTGAGTCATTCAAACCTGTTTACCTCAGTTTCCTCATCTATAAAATGAGGTGGAGAAGGAAATGGCAAACCACTCCAGTATCTCTGCCAAGAAAACCCCAAATAGAGTCATGGAAAGTCAGACACGACCAAAAGGACTCAACAACAACCCATCTTTTTATAATAAGTTCTGAAGTTTTGACAGAAATTGAATTCAAGCTTAATGATCTATACTTGTGTTCAATCGTTTTCAGTTGTGTTCAACTCTTCATGACCCTATTTGAGGTTTTCTTGGCAAAGATACTGGAGTAGTTTGCCATTTCCTCCAGATCATTTTACAGATGAGGAAACTGAGGCCAACAGGGTTAGGTGACTTGCCCAGGGTCACACAGCTAGTAAGTGTCTAAGACTGGATTTTAACTCAGGTCTTTCTGACTCCAGGCCTGGCACTCTATTCACTTACAAGCCACCTTTGCAAGACATTTAAGCATGCATAGCCCATTACTGGGGAGCAGCACTGTGGCCACTGATAGCAACGGGAGACCAAGCCAGAGAACAGCCATGGAGCTATTCAGCTGCCTGTTGGGGCAGCCAAGTAACGCAGTGAATGGGGCAGTAGGCTTGGAATCAGGAAGATCTGAGTTCAAATCTAGCCTCAGACATATCCTAGCTGTGTGATCCTGGGCAAGTCATTTAACTCCAAATTGCCTCAGTTCCTCACCATAATGTAGGAACACACTGGAGAAGGAAATGGCAAACCACTCAAGGATCTTTGCCAAGCAAACCCCAATGGGGTCACAAAGAGTTGGACACAACTGAACAACAACAACAAACCCATTTATTACACATCATCTTTCTAATTGTTTAATTCGTTTTTTCCAAGTAGGAAATTATTATGGAACTAATTGCACAGAAATAATGTTAAAACTGACAAAAGTCATTTGGTTTTGAAATGCTCCATTTTACATTTTGTATAAATCAATTCTTCATTAAAATCTATGACTAACCATTTAGTTCACCCATATCTGCATTGGAAATTAGGAGATCTGTGTTGCTAGTCCAGCTCTGTCTCTGAGTATCGGTGTATAACCTTAAGAGCCATCTCATTTTCTCTCTCTGACCTCAGACTCATGAACATGAATGTGTAACATGAAAGATCTCTAAGGTCTCTGCCAGTTCTGACTTACTGTGGTTCTAGTACATGCTGAGAACCTGAAAAGGATGAATTTTTCCTTCATTTGACTACCACAGTGTTCAATGACAGAGAAAGAAACAAGCAAATAGAAATAGACAACACAGATGGAAAGAGATGGGAGGGAAAAGGAGAAAGGGAGGAGGAGAGGAAGGGAGAAAGAAACAGGGGAGAGGAAGGACAGGAAAGAGGTCATGAGGAAGAAGGAGGAGGAGGGGGCATGGGGGAGAGAGAGAGAGAGAGAGAGAGAGAGAAGAGAGAGAGAGAGAGAGAGAGAGAGAGAAGTAGAAGAAAAACAGTATAAACAAGCAAACAGTAGTATACTTAGCTTCTAGCAAAACTGACTTACTAGATGTTTCATCCATAACATTCACAATTTTCTCGAGATTTCCATCACTAAACTTCCAATAAATCAGAGTTTATTAACCTTTTCTGTGTCATGGACCCCTTTGGAAGTCTGGTGAAGCCTATGGACTCCCTCTCAGAATAATATTTTTATATACATAAAATAAAATACATAAGATTACAAAAGAAATCAATTATATTGAAATTTTGTTCAGTCATTTTTTTAGTCGTGTCTGACTCTTTGTGACCTTATTTGAGGATTTTCGTGGCAAAGATTCTGAAGTGGTTTGCCATTTCCTTCTCCAGCTCATTTTATAGATGAGGAAACTGAGGCAAACAGGGTTAAGCAATTTTCCCAAGGTCACACAGCTAGTAAATGTCTGAGGCCAGATTTTAACTCAGCAAGATGAGTCTTCCTGTCTCCAAGATTGGCACTCTATCCCTGTGCTACCTAGCTGCCCATTATATTGAAGTAGTCATCAAAAAAATTTTTTTTAAGTTCACAGACCCCAGGCTAATAACCTGTACAATAAAGTAAGTCCTAGAGAGAAAAACTAACAAACCACATACCAGTGGGAAATAGTTTGTACTGGGAAGCAGAAAGTCATAGCTTCATAGACTCAGGATTTGAAGAGACTTTCAAAGATATCTAGTCCAGGAGGTCAAACTCAAATAGAAATAGGGGTCATTAATCTGTACATAAGGATCCTTATAGGCTACATATTGACTAAGTTTTAAAATGTAATATTATCTATATCCTGTTGTATTCCTATTTATTTTGTTAAATATTTTCTAATTATGTTTTAATTTGGTTCTGGGGGCACTGGGAGTGTTGGGCCCTGTATTTGACAACTCCAATCTAGTCCAATATTCTCATTTTACTGTTGAGAAAATGAGAATCGGGCAGCTTAGTTGACATTTCAGGAGGCACTGTCAGCATCCTCTTGGTTCAGGTTCAATGCTGGGACAAAAGGAAGCACTCACAAGTCATTGAACAGTTCACAAAAGGAGATTTAGCTTGTCATGATACAGCAAGGATATGAAACAAGGATACAGGGCACTCAGCTTCCCTGGACTTATGGAAATGTGTCTGATCATCAGAGCAAGATAGGATGAAGGACATAGTGACCTGCATGGTCTTCAGAAATTAAAAAATAATAATAAAAATTAATAAAAAATAAAAATTATTAATTAATTGATTAATTAATTTTTTAAAAAATCCACCAAGTCCGAGGGGTCCTGAGTACCCATGGCTGGGATTTTTTAATGGCTTTTCAGTGATCAGGGGAAGGAAGGACAGCTTTGTCTTGCTTTTAGGGAAAGTGAATCAATCCCTAAGGATTAGGGAAGCAGAAGGAATTGGGCTTCCTCATGTTGTGGAGGGGAAGGGAGGAAGGAAGAAACTGGGTCAAGGAAACCCTGGTAAATATTAGTGCTCTCACAATTGCCTTGTCCAATTCTGTGTCCTTGTATCTGTTCTTTTTTCTTACTGCCTTCATGGTCTTAGGAAAATCATTCTATTTGGCATTTGGGGAGATTCTTTGTTTATTTGTGACTGCAAATAAATTATTACATAATAATATAAAGAGGTTATATAAACCAATTTTAGCAAATAATGGGCTAACCTTTCTGGGTTCCCCTTATCTCCATCAAAGGGCTAGATCAGATGTTCTTTTGAGAGCTCTTCCAGCTCTGAGAAAAAAGAAATACCCAGTTAGTATCCATGGTGAGACTTAAGTCAAAATCTTTAAGTTTTAAGCTACTAAAGCTTAAAACTGCCCTATACCTTTGGGGTCACCCTGTAAAATAATAACATCTATTTGTAGTAATGTAAATTTTAAAAAATACTCTTCTCAAAGCTATCTTGTGAGGTAGGTACCACAAGTTCTGTTATAATAGTATTATCTCCATTTTTCAGATAAGAAAACTGAGGTCCCAAAAGATTAAGCTACTTGCCTAGAATCAACGAGGTCATATGGAACAGAGTCAGGATTTGAATCCAGTTCCTCTGGCTCTGAAATGGATTTTCTTGTTCACTGCATCAATGCTTCTCAGGAGGCAGTAGAACCATTTTCTAGTCCCAGTTCTGCCAATAACTTTTAGTTTGACTTGGGACAAATCACTGCCCCTCCCAGGATCTCAGTTTCCTCATCTATACATGGAGGGAACTGGAATAAATAGTCCATTCTAGCTCTGATGCTCTGAAATTTCCTCTGCCGTAGGTGCATATGGCTAAAATTCAAAGTAAAAACGTTTACTCTGACCTTGATCATTCCAGCCCTGAGGATTAAAGTCCAGTGGATTTTAAATAACAAACATGATTTTATCAATGAAATTAAATAAATAGACAAAGAGGTAACTGGTCTCTAGCAACATCTGTGAGCCTTGAAGTAATAACATCCAGAAACAGTTCATTAGGCAAGAATAGGATTTCCTTCCCTTTACCAGCCAGTATCCTTCCAAAGCTGGCTGCCTCTTCCTCTCAGATTTCCACACTGGCAGCATTACCTTTAGAGACCCCTCATTCCCTCCGTATAGCAAATACCAGGGTTGTGCAACATTAGCCCACTCATTTTATCTAGGATTATTGTCCTGGGACCTTTGGACAGACTAGTTAGCAAATTCATAATACATTTGTAATTCCCAAAGCTAGTTCCTAGCTTGTCAACTAAGTTCTGCCCCTGATTAGAGACTGTTGATGGCCATCAGGAAATGAAGCTATTTGGACTTCCCAAGCATATGTGAATTATACAAGTATTCCATTTCACACCAGGGAGTCATAATTCAGCAACACATTCCTGTTCTAATATCTTCCCAGGAAGGCATAAGGCTTATTATTATTTAAAACCAATAATTGGTCTGGGGGCTCAGTAGGGTAAACAGAAAAGCCTTCGCGCATTTTCTAATGAGTGCTCATGTTAGCTGCTAGAAACATTTTTTATCATCCTGACCTGTTATGTCATTTATGCAGAGGACTGCCAGTAGCAAAGTCCCTTCACTGTTCATCACAACTGGAACTTAACATAATCTGAAAGAGTTGTCTGGGGGCTCTGAGAATTTGAGTGACTTGCCCTTTGTCACACAGCTAGTGTATGTCAGAGGCTAGATTTGAACCCAAGTCTTCCTGATTTCAAGGTGGACTTATTATCCACTACACTGACTCTCTTTGGGCCCATGGAAGGTGTAATTATAGAATGTCATCATTGGGAGATAGGGAGAATGCCACTGAATTTTGCTGTAGATTTCCAATAATGGGACGAATGCCATGAAATCCATACTGTAACCAATTTAGAACTGCCAGGTGACTACCTCATTCTGCTACATAATCCAAGTATATGCTGACCCAGATCATCAATGTCCAGCTCCAGCCCTAGGATACACTCTGAATTCTTTCTCCAATTTAGCTTCTTAAGCGTAAGGAAATAACCTATTTAGCCAGGTCTCAATGTGATCCCCAGGGAGGACATGATTTTGGATATGATCTTTTTCTAGATCAGAGAACCAGGCTGCGACATTAGCTTAGCAAGCAGCCTCTGAAAGGATTAATGAGGTCCCTGAGGCTATGTAATTGTCACCTGAACTCATTGCCTCCTTCTGCTTTCTCTCCTTTGCCCTCCTAAGGGGTATGCTTGGCCTAAGAAGTCTTGCTCTTAGCATGCCCTTAGCAAGTATCTTTATTCCAGCCTTCTTTCTCTTCTGAGACTACAGCTGGCTCTCTACCCTGCCTGTCACATTCAAGCAGAGAATCATGGAATCTTCCCATTAAAAAGAATTGTGTTGTTATTATTGTTCAGTTGTTCAGTCTTGTCTGACTCTAAGTGGCCCCATGGACTTTGTCCATCGGGTTTCCTTGGAAAAGATACTGGAGTGGTTTGCCATTTTCTTGTCCAGCATGTCCCCATTTTACAGATGAGGAATTGAGGCAAATAGGGGTTAAGTGAAAGTGACTTGCCCAGGGTTACCATAAGTAGCAAGTGTAAGATTTTTAACTCAGATCTTCCTATCTCCAGGACCCGTGCTCTATCCATTGCACCATCCAGCTAACCCAAAAGGATTGTAGAGGTCATTTAATACAACTCTCCTCCCTAAATAGCCTTTTGCACCTCACTGTAGTGGAGGAAGAAAGGGTTACAGAAAGGAGACAGTCTTACCCTGAGAATAAACTTTCATAAGACATCAAGGTCCCACTTGTAGGGATCTTACATTGTATCTTGTATTTCTACTCCTAGATGCAGTGTTTTCCAGGCAGTGAGGAAAGTGGAGAATTCCTATAACAAACCACCAAAGGCTTGTTTTATAGAACTAAAAAAAAAATAATGAACTTCATCTGAAGGAACAGGTCAAGGTCCAGGAACAGGAAAAGGTCAAGACTCTCATGGGAAATAATGAAAAAAAATGGGAAGGAAAGGAGCATAGAACTACCAGATCTTAAACTATATAACAAAGTATATGATTCCAAACAAAGTGATTATTAAATCATTAAAATGATTTGACACTGGTTAATAAATAGAAAGATCTATTAATGGAACAGATTAGATATAAACTTATGCAAAAAACCCCCCCACAATAGTATAGTACTCAATAAACCCAAAGACCCTAGCTATTGGCCTAAAGATTCACTGCTGAGAAAATTGGAAAGTAATCTGTTAGAAATAAGGCACAGACCAACATTTCATACTATATACTAAGACAAACACCAAGTGGATACTTGACATATATAAAGGGTCACATCACAAGCAAAATATAGGAACAAGGAAGGAATTCCCTTTCAGACATGTGGATAGGAAGAATACTTCATGCCCAAATAAGGGATAGAGAAGATTACATAAAAGATTACATAAAATTAAAATTTTTGCACAAATTAATGCAGTTAAAATGATAAGGGAAATAGTTAACTAGGGAAAAAAATCTTCTCATGAAGTTACTTTGATGAAGGTCTCATTTCCAAGATACATAAGGAATTGACTGAAATTTATAAGAATAAGAGCCATTTCCCAATTGATAAATGGTCACAAGATATTGAACAGGTAGTTTTCATAGGAAATAATCTAAGCTATCAACATCTCTAAATGTTCAAAGCCACTAATAAGTAGAGGAATACAAGATTAAAGCATCTCTGACATTCTACCTCATGCCCATCAGATTGGTAAAAATGACAAATGTTTGAGGAGTTGCTGGAAAACACATATTAATTCACTTCCACCGGCACTATGAATTGGTCCAGCCATTCTTGAAAGCAAATTTGGAACTATGACCCAAAGTCACTAAACATCAATAGCATTTGACCCAGTAAAACCACTACTAGGTCATATATCAGAGAGAATAAAGAAAGAGGAAAAGGACCCTTATATAAAAAATACAGCAAAGAACCAGAAACTAAGATGGTGACCATCTATGGGAGAATGACTGAACAAATTATGGTACATGATTGTAATGGAATATTATCGCATCATAAAGACAACAAAAGGGGTAGTTTCAGAGAAATTTAGAAAGACTTTTTTATATAACAACAATTTGAAGTAAAAAGAGTAAAGAACTCTAATCAATGTAATGATCAACCACATTTTAAGAGTACAGGAGATGTAACATGTTATCCACTCCCTGACAGAGAGGCGATGGACTCAAGGTGCTAAGACATGTATTTTTGGACATCACCAACATGGAAATGTTTTACTTGATGCTGCATATTTATTCCAAAGTTATTGTTGTTGTTGTTTCCAATTAGGCAGGGCAGGTGGAAGAGAGAAGGAGGCAAAGGACAGGATTCGTGGAAAGCAGAGAGGACAGGAGGAATCACAAATAGAACAGTTTGAATGTTGTTTGTTGTATTTATTATATACTTAAAAAGAAAATTAAGCTCTACATAAAAATTCATAGTTTCATGTATTGCATCAATATGGATATGAAAATATTAATCTTATATATTTGGTATTTGTTTAAGTTCAGAATAAAAGAAGAAAAAGGAATAACAATGGGAGAAGAATTCAAATTCCTCCTCTGGCTTCTGAGTGACCTTAGATAAATTATATAATATCAACCTGTCTTGTTTTTCCATCTGCAAAATGGGTCTCATGAAATTTTTTATCTACTTGCCTCATGGGAGTAAAGATATATACATTTGTGCACATATGTGCATGTGTATATATGTACATACATCCACATAGATGTGCAAACGTGTGCTTAGTTCCACAGGAAATATACTAATCTAATCCTGTACTATATATAAACAAACTATAAATAAAAAGACTGTTAAACATGGTATGAATATGATTTGGGTCAGGTGGGCTATGTTGGGACAAACGTAATTTCATAAGTGTAGGAAACTCCCAGGGAAGAACCTCTTTCTACCAATGCACATATTCTGAAACTTATAGTGTTAAAAAAGTTGTCCAGAGTACTGAGGAACACACAGACAGTAGAACTTGAACCCTGGTCTTCCTGACACTGAGGTTAGACCTGTCATCTCCTATCCCATATGATATGCTCAAGAAATGTTAATGATGAGCATAGGGATCCAGTCACATCACTTGTGGGTGTTTGATCTTTTTTTAAATATCTTTTTGTTTGGAGCCTTTGAAGCTACTCAGTGAAAAAGCCATCTGCCCCCCTCCCCACCCCAAGACCTTTGCTTTGCTTAAAAGAGGTAGATAGGCAAAAGAGAAGCTTTTTTTCTGCCTTTCCCCACTCCCAACCTGGCAGCTTCATTGTGTCTGTTAAATGAACCCTGCTAACTAGATTTCTGAATGAAGACCTTGTGCCTCACATGTATGGACACAGGAACTTTTGTGACAAGGAGCCATGGTAGTTTTCAGCTGACACTAGACCAATTTCATAATCCTATGGAGTGGGGTAACTCCCTTCCCTGCCCCACTAAAAAATTCCCAGTGGTTCCTATGCAGAAGCAATCCCTTCAGCAGTGTCCTCTAACTCAACTCAGTGGTACTTTTCCAACACAAATTAGACATCTTAGATCTTGGCTTACACCCAAGAAGGTGTGCTGTTGTTTTAAAGGGAGGTGTTAAAATGGTGTCAATTGATGTGGTATAAAAGGCAGAGTTTGATCCCTATGTGGGCCAATTATCTTTTTTCTCTCCGTGTGTGTGTGTGTGTGTGTGTGTGTGTGTGTGTGTGTGTGTGTGTGTTGGAATCATAAGGGCCTGGGTTCAAATCCTATCTTGGTCACTCATTACAGGTTTGATCTTGGGCAAGTTAATTAACCTCTCCATATTCCTGTCTAGTAGTAAGATCATAAAATTTAGAGCTGCAAGAGTCCTTAGTGGCTACCTAGTCCAATTCTCTCAAGGAAACTGAGGCCCAGAGAGATTAATTGGCTTGTCCAAAAATCACACAATGAAAGGGGCAGGATTCAGTCCAGTCCAGGCAATTGACTCCAACCCCTGTGTTCTTTGCACTCATATGCATTCACTCTAATCAAGAGAGATTAATGCAAATCTATCCTCATTCTTGGAGAAGAAATACTCAAAAAGCTTAACCAATTGATAGTAGGGCAATGTTTTGTAAATGAAGGGCGGGACAACCTTAGCCAAACCCTGCTTGCCCTCACCCCAGCCATCATTAACCCCTAAAGGACACTGGGATTCCCACCCTGGAACCACGCAGGGCTCTGACAGATGACCTTTCACTTTATGTTGCTCAGGGTGAGGTCTCTACCTCTCCACCCGCCAGATCCAAACCTCACCATGTTATCCATTCCCATCTTTCCAGCAACCCTTAGGTATTTTCTCCCCCCACCCCAACCCTCTTGAAATGTACACTCCTCCAAGCCGTCTTGCTGCTTTATTTGTATCCCCAGCACTTAGTAAGGTACCTGGCACATTTAAGGAAAGCAATCAACAAGCATTTATTAAGGAATTTTTATGTGCTAGGCACCGTGCTAACAGCTGGAGATACAAATAGAAGGGAAAAAAAGATAGTCTTTGCCTTCAAGATGCTTATATTCTAAGGAGAAAGTAGCACACAGAAGAGAGCTAGTAAAAAGTATAGGAGAGGAAGAAGGGGAAGAGAAGAAGGACAGAAGGTAGCTATTCCATTAGGTGAAAGGTAGCACAGTCTGGAGAGTCAGAAGAAGAGCTGGAAGGGGAATGAGGCATGGCTGGCATAGGCCAGTCCCTAAAATGGAGGCCCCCCTGGAAGGAACTCATCAATTCAAGAAGGGAACACTTCATAGGAGGCTCTACCAGGGCAGAATTTACCAAAACCATTACTTGCTTTGAATAAAACCTTGTACTTTCAAATTGAGAAGTATTTTATTAGGATCACAGATCTAGAGCTAGAAGGGACCTCAAAAGCCACCTAGCCCAATCTTCCTCATTTTACAGATAAGGAAACTGAGTCACAGAGACACTAAGTGACTTGCCCATGGTCACATAGCTAATGTCTAAAGCAAGATCTGAACCCAAATCTTATTAATTACTCTTAAGACCAATACTCTATCCACTATCCCATACTACCTTTCAAATCAGTTTGAATAACATTCTGTTTCTGAGTAGAATAAAGGAAAGGTCTGGAATATAAATTATCGTAATTTATATCATAGCTAAACACATTATGCTGTATATATGTATGGATACATATGTGTGTAGATATTGTACAAATATATATATGCATGTGCTTATATACATGTGTATGTGTAGAAATACAAATGGGTGCATGTACATGCATGTGCATACACATTTATATGTGTATTTAGGTATGTGTATACAATATACGTTGTATATGTGTGCATATACACATCTATGTATGCATATTATATATACACATCTATGTATGTGCACATTATATATATACACACACCTGCCTATGCGCATATTATATATAGCACATCTATGTGCATATTATATGTACACATCTGTCTGTGCATATTATATATACACATCTGTCTATGTGCATATTATATATACACATCTGTCTATGTGAATATTATATATACACATCTATCTATCTGCATATTATATATATGCACATTTATGTGCATATTATATATACACATCCATGTGTGTATATGCAACTATATTGTGTATGTATCTATTATTGTGGAAATGTGTATATACATCTGTATGTGTCTAGGAATCTATACTGCATATACACAAATGCATGTGGGGGCATATAAGTATATTTGTATGTATAGATACACATGTATTATATGCATTGTGAGCATATGTGCACATGTATTGTATGTGCACATGTATGCACTATGTTGTGTATATATTGTGTGTATATATACACACGTATATCCTGTATATACATGTATTCATTGTGCGTGTGTGTGTGCGTGTGTGTGTGTGTGTGTGTGAGGAGTTACTGGATTCCTCTTTCCCTAACTTAAGGTTGTATAACCCCTTAGTGACACATGGTTATAATCTCTGTGCTCTACATATATACTTATTAATGTAACTATATGCAAATATGCATGTGCACATGTAAATCAAGTTTGTGCATATACATCTATGCCAATAGTATATATCCATACACGCATGCACATATGCATACATATACAGACACAGACGTATTTTGGACCGGACTTATCTTTTCTCTGCACAGAAATCTCGTGGGGAGGAACTTCCTCTCCATTGTATGTATATTGTAATACCAGCCTGCCTGCGAGCACCTGTTTCCACCACGTCCTGAGCTTACAGCTGCTTTATCACTTTAGCTGCTGATTCAGAGGCCGGGGATGTCATGCCGTTAGGTCACAGAAAAGGAAGTGTACTGAATACCTCATTGGTGAGCGTCATTAAATTAATGAAACAGCCCGGCCACGCCAGTGATTGATGACTCTCAGGAGGGCTCGCCTCTGGCCGCTTCCTCTCTGACCTGCTGCTGCCAGGAATGGGCCCGAGTCCCGGCCCGGGAGCAGTGATTGGCAGGCGGCACTTTGCTGCCATCTGCCGGCGGGACGCTGCAGCCGCTGGCCCAGCTCCCGCACACACCGACTTTCTGGGAGCTGAAACAGGATGAGCAGTGCTTATGATTTGTTCTGGGGGTCCTCGGGCCTCTCTCTTCAGGGTCTCTGCGATCTTCCTTAACTTTCAGAGATAGGTCTCTTGTGCCCCAGGCCCAGCAGGCTTTTGTTCTCTGCATCTCTTAAGCTTTTGGAGAAAGGAATGGCTGATGGTAGAAGAGGTCAGGGAGGGAGACGCCGGTCCTCCTCTGGATGCCCGCAGCTTCTCTGTGTCCTTGAACTGTGTGCCCAGAACTGAGCCTGATAGAGGTGTCCTGGGCAAGGTGAAGGGCCTATCACTTCAATATTCCTGAAGGACTTTTTTTGTCCTTGTATTTTGTCCTCACCCCAACCACTGGGGACACTGGCTTGCACATATTAGGCACTTTAAAATGCTTGCTGAACTGAACTGGATTTGGGTGACCCGACCTTCCTAGGTGGTCACCTCTTCTGATTCCTGAAAAGGCTGACCAGAAGTTCTGGATTTGTTTGTTCGTTTGACTTTAAGTCTGGGTCACCTTTATCATTTTTACTTAGAGCCAGAAGACCCCAGTGGAGTGCTTTTCTGCCATTTTTGACCTAGGGTCTGTTCCCTGAGCCTTTGTCTGATTATCTGTAAAATGGGAACAATAATTCTTTCACCAACTTCTTCATAGGGTTGTTTTAAATATCAAGTGGGATGATAAAGTATTCTTTAAACATTTATAGTGCAATACAAATGTGAAGTGTTATTATGATTATAATTATGATTATTTAGCATCCTAAAGTCAGGAACTGTGTCTTATTCATGTCTTTATTTCCCCACTCCTTCCCCAAACACACACACGATAACTATGGAAGTGCCTTGCATATATATTAAGTGGCCAATAAATGTCTAACTATTGATTCCCAGACAGCTTGCTAATTCTGAAGGCTGACTGTTAACTCTTGACTTCCCATGGCTCTTGGGGGCATTGGTGGAGGGTAAAAGGGAAGATTTAGGAGAGGGTAAAAAGAAAGGAAAAAAAGCAGGATGAACAGGATGAGCCCACACTGAAAACAAACTTGACCTGATTTACAATTTGAACTTGGTGCAGCCATTTTTGGGGTATTCAAGACCCAATTTCAGAAGCTGTATCCTTTAATACAGAACAATAGCAAAAGAAGTTGAGATTTCTGCAGGGCTGGTAACTCCCAGTGTGGGAACTTCCTCCATCTACACAGATTGCAGCCTGATCAGTCGGTCAATAAGTATATGTTGTTGTTCAAGCATGTCCTGCTACCCTAGCCATTGGGCCACCTAGCTACATCTGCAATGGCTACAGGGACAGCCCTTGCTCCCCCAGAAGTCAGTTTAATGGGAGAGACAACATGCAAATGGTTATGCAGAAGCAAGATAAATACAGGTTACAATGGAGGGGAAGGCTCAAGGGGAAGGTGCTAGAGTCATCATAGATTTAGGACTGGAAGGGATTAAGTTCTAGGGAGGGTCTGAGACATAACAGACTAGGTGATTTGCCCAGGGTCCATCAACGGATAAATATCTGAAGAAGCACTAAAAGGAGATCTTCTGACACCAATTAATCCACATGAGTCTAGGAGGCCTCTTACCTTTTATCAACATCAAAACAGATGCAGATTTAACAAATTAAATTCCCCTGTCCTCTCCACGTCTTGGGTTCTGAAGCCATTCAGAGACTGCTTGATCAGTATTCATATGTAATTTCCCTGGGCTGATAATTTCATAGCCACACAAATGATGGGCACTAGAAAGAAGAGAGTGGAGAAGCTAGGCAGGGCAGTAGATGGAGTGCTGGACCTGGAGTCAGGAAGACTCATCTTCCAGAGTTCGAATGCAGCCTCAGTCACATGCTAGCTGTGTGACCCTGGCCAAGCCACTTCATTCTGTTTGCCTCAGTTCCTCATCCATAAAATGAGCTGGAGAAGGAAACAGCAAACCTTCCCAGTATCTTTGCCAAGAAAACCTCAAATGGGGAAGATTTGAGCATGACTGAAACAGCAATAATAGGAAGAAGAGAAAGGAAATGTCCTCAGGGCACTATATCTTGGGAATGGAAATTGGAAGAAGGAAGGACCTGGAGAGATCTAGTATAGTTCTCTGCCTCACTGTGAAGTTACGCATGATCACATTTGTAGTTTGATATATCCAGATATGCGCTTTTGTGGTTCAGTTGTTTTACGTTTGTGTCCAATTCTTTGTGACCCCATTTGGGGTTTTCTTGGCAGAGTTACTGGAGTGGTTTGCCATTTCCTTCTCCAGCTCATTTTACAGATGAGGAAACTGAGGCAAACAGGGTTAAGTGACTTGCCCAGGGCCACATAGCTAGAAAGTATTTGAAGCTGGATTGGGCCTGATTCCAGGCCATATTCCATATATTAATTTTTCAGCCCCCGAAGCTGAGTTTTCTGGAGGAAATGTTAAGGTCTTACTGTAAAAAGGCAGCTGGCTGGAGTGGGGTGGAGGGAACCTTTGATCATATGCTTAAAGTAGCAAGTTAAGAGAAAGAGAAATCCACTGTGATTTGTCCAGGGATAAACCGATAGTAAATGTCTGAGGCAGGTCAGCTTTCAATCGACTGTGCAGATGAAGGAACTGAGGCCCAGAGAAGTTAAATGACTTGCCCAAGGGCACAGTTAGTAAGTAACAGCGCTAGGATTTGAATTCATGTCCTCTAATCCCAAACCCTGTACTCTTTTAGCTACACCAATACTGGGTTTTTAAAATCTCCTGGAGAAAAATAGACTGCCCTTCACAAGAATGAACTTTCAAAGGCCCACAGCTCATTGTAAGACTTCCAACCCAGACAAGCCACGGTCTACATCCACTGCCAGCCTTCTTTAACATCTGCTGAGTACAGTGTGTGAGTCCAGTAAATACTTGTGGCATTTATTTAATGGAATTGAACTGAATTTACATATACTAATTTTTCAGCCCCCGAAGCTGAGTTTTCTGGAGGAAATGATAAGGTCTTACTGTAAAAAGGCAGCTGGCTGGAGTGGGGTGGAGGGAACCTTTGATCATATGCTTAAAGTAGCAAGTTAAGAGAAAGAGAAATTCCATAATGAACGGGGTCATCAAAAGAGAGTCATCTGCTCTTGAATTCTGTTCCTGGTGCTCTTGACAATGGAGGAGCTCTGGCAAACCATTAAATCATTTGCCTCAGAGCTGGAAGGAACCTCAGGAGTATACCTGACTAACCTCTAGCACTCCAGAGGTTAACTATTATTCTAGTCACTTTGCAGATGAAATACCTGAAGCCCAGAGACATGAAGATTTGCCCAAGGCTGCTCACATGGTATGGTGGGCAGTCGGAACCCCAGCTGAGGACTCTTGCCTCCTAATGCAGTACATGAAAGACATCATATTGCTTCTCACTTAAGCCTCTCTGTGGTTGAGTTTCTCCATCATGCATTGAAATAAAAATATTTACCACTATTGGTACTATTTATAAATCTCTTTAATTACAACTGAGCTGCTTTTAGTTTGTGGGAGCCTTGTAGCATGGGACGAAAGAATATCTGGTATTATGAGCTAAAGATTGACTTCAAATCTTTTTTTTTTTCCTGGCATGCTTATACACAAAGAAATAGCATGATGTTAGGGCTAGAATGCTAAGTGTAGAGCAGGAAAATGTGGGTTTGAACCTACCTACGGTAGCTTATTAGCTATATATGTGTCCCATGGCAACTGTAAAAAAAGGTTCAGACATTCACTTTTTGTGTTATGCCTCAGAATTGTGGAAATTTCTATGTGTCTCCTTTCTTGTTTCTTTAAGTTCACAGGACATATGGAGAAGTTGGAAGGGTCCCGGAAGAGAGCCAAGATTTGTGTGAGTCCTGGGACATACAAGTTGTTTCAATTCTGAAACTCTCTAGGACAAAGTTAACCAATTTACTGGTCAGTAGAGGCAACCCCATGTGAAATTCCTTTCAGAGCCTATAACCACCCAATCGAGGTCATCTGTGGTTAGCAGGCAGAATAAACCCTCTCACTACAGGGTCAGGGACTCATAGCTTTTGGATTGCAGACTCAGCATTTTCCTCTGAATTTTGTTGACTGTTTGACTTTTTAGCCATTTCAAGCATGTTTTCCCCTGCAGGTTTTGCTGTGATTCCTCAGTAATTTTTGTGGGAACTTGAAAAACCGCCATCTCAAGACTTTCATAACACAGATTCTTGACATTTAAAATGAGACACTCTTTTCCCCCCATCAAAGCAACATGATATAGTATAAAGAGTGCTGGATTTGGAGTCCAAGAACCTAGATTCAAATCCTGGTGCTATTATTTATTATTTTGGGTCACTTTACCTCTTTGAGTTGCAGTTTCCTTATCTGTAAAATAAGAATGACCTCTGTGACCCTGAAGGTCCCTTGCAGATCTACATCTGTGTTCCTGTTAAGGAAGATTATACATCATGAAATGGAGGAGAAAAAAACCCAAAGGACTGGGTTTATGTGATGCAGAAAAAAAATGAATTTTACAAAATACTTCATGACAAATGTCTAGCAAGGGATTAGTGATAGTAAACAGCTCTTCTATCTCCACTGAGAGGTTATGTTGAAAGTAGGTTAGTAGGAAGAATTTCTTTCTAATCATAGGGAATGTGACATACTTTACCCTAGGATGTGATTCTAGGTCTTCATTTCTTAGAAACTTCAAAGAGAAGGAAAAGAAAACTTTCTTTCTGTACCTGGTCTAAATTTAGGTCTACTTGAGAGCAAAGGGATGTGATGATGAAAGGTGATGATGAAAATAGTTGATTTTCATTTAGTAGTGTCCAAAGAGCATTGGTCTCAAAGCCCATCCTTTCTGCCTGTGAGCTTTCCTCAAGGGAGTTTGAAGCTTTTCCCACTGGGTATCAGTGAAAGTCTGCTTGCTTTTTTTAGTTATAAGTATTTACTTTGCCTTTATAAATAGTGTTAAACATAAGCATTTGCTAGTCTGGGTGCACTTAGTGGAAATCCTATTGGAAGAAGGTAATGGAGAGGGAGCATCACCAGAGAAGAGAGATAGGTCTAGCACTAAGGTATTTTGCCAGAGCACTGTCTTTGATGGCGATTGGGAGCTTAACAAGACAGAAATTATAGATTCTTTGATACAGCTTAACAGGGGAGAGGATTGTTTATACCAGGAAACCTACCTAGGCAATGAGTCAATAGTTGGGGGATAAGAGGGAAATAGAAATGGTTAAGCAACCATGCTCCCTAGCCTCACACCACTATACTACCCAAAATAAAAAGCATTGCTATGTAAAGAACGCATATTAAATTAGAGTTCGAATCCGTAGGCCCTGAGTTCAAGTTTTGGTATTGCTATTTGACCCTGTGATATTGGGCAAATCATTTCACCTCTCTCAAGTTTCCTCTCTGAGACCAATTCCTCATTTGCAAAATAGGAATTATAACAAATAGCATAAGATATGATAACTTAAGGTAATTCCATTCAACCAATATTGATTAAGTATCTACCCTGTGTTAGGTGCTGTGCAAGGTTTTGGGATATAAAGGTGGTAAATGCCCTTAAGGATTTTGAAATCTACTCAAGTATGGGTTTTTTATAGGCTCTCCCAAGGAGTCCATGGATAGATTTCAGAGAGCTGGTGAACTCAGAGAGGGGAAAATACATCTTTATTTTCACTTGCCTGTAACTGAAATTTAGCATTTCCTTCAGTCAAAGCATTCTGAGAAGGGGTCACCAGTCTTCACCAGACTGTCAAAAGGGTCCATAATACACAAAAAAACTTTGAGAACCTCTGTCCTAAGGAGAGTGAAACATAAACCCAAATAGCTGGAGTTAGAAAATGATACATAGGGAAGGGCAAGCAGAACAGCCTGAAAGATTCAAGAAGGGAAGGATCAGTTCTACCTGGAGGGGATCAGGGAAGCTACTATGTATGGAAGAAGTAGCACCTAAGTTTGGCCTTTAAGGAAGAAAATGTGTAGAAAGAAATAGGTGTAGAAAATGCCATTCTATGGAACTTGAATGGGTATGAGACTGCATCCTGGCCCCTTTAGTAAAGAGGAAAGAACTCTGGTTCAACAGAAAGGGCCAGGTCCATGCATGCTCTATGGGATCTCCTTGTCCCAATGCCCCCCCACCCACCCAACCCCTCTTAAGCACAAACAGAAGAACAGAGACAAACAGAAGCACAGAGACGGGAGAGGCCAGGGCTAGATCAGGGCAGCTAGGTGGTACAGAGGATGCAATGACCTTGGAGTCGGGTTGACCTGAGTTAAAAACTGGCCTCAGACACTATCTGTATGACCCTTGGGCAAGTCCCTTGACTTCTGTCTGCTTCAGTCTCTCATCTGTAAAATGCGGGTAATAATTTGTTGTGTAGTCATGTCTGACCCTTTGTGACCCCATCTGAGGTTTTCTTGGCAAAGATCCTGGAGTGGTTTGCCATTTCCTTCTCTAGCTCATTTTACAGATGAAGAAGCTGAGGCAAGCAGGGTTAAGTGACTTCCCTAAGGTCACACAGCTAAGTAAGTGGTTGAGGCCAGATTTGAACTCAGGAAGATGAGTCTTCCTGATTCTGGTGCTGTCATTCTATCCACTGTCCCACTTAGCTGCCCTGCCTGGAACATAATAAATGCTTAATCAATACTTGTTGACTTGACCTGAAAGAGAACAGCATTATAGAAATGTCAGTTGCCATTCCTTCTCTAGGAAGAATTCCTTAATGTTATTTCCAGGCTAATGTCTCTAATAACATAGTAGATCAATGATTCATGCATATGCATACCTATCTAGACATCCATCTATATTTAAATAGGGATAGGGACCGAACCTGTAATTTCATTGGTAGATGGACCTGCTGTGAGGAAACTTTCAGTCAGCATCTTCTCTCCAATTTACAAACTTAGAGACTAGCCTTTCCATTCCTCCCAGCCTCCCCCTCCCCCCCCAATCTTAAGATAGTTGCCTAGGGCAGTGATGTCAAACTCAAAGAGAAATAGGACCAAGGTGGCACAGTGCATAGAACGCCCAGCCCAAAGTCAGGAAGACCTGAGTTCAAATCTAGCCTCAGACACTTCCCAGCTGTGTGACCCTGGGAAAGTCATTTAACCCTGTTTGCCTCAGTTTCTTCATCTATAAAATGAGCTGGAGAAAGAAATGTCAGACTAACTAGTATCTTTGCCAAGAAAAACCTAAATAGAGTCACAAGAGTCAGACAGGATTGAGCAACAGCAACAAAAAAATCATACATAAGGATCTCTGTGGGCTGCATATGGACCTAGAAAACCACATATTAACATTATCTACATGCTACTGTGTTTTTATTTATTTTGTTAAATATTTCTTAATTACATTTTATCCAGTTCTCACTTCAAGAGTATGTTGCTGGCCTAAAATAGAGTTTGCAAACACTCCAAAGTGTGGCAGAACCAGATTAAAATGTGACTGGGAAATAATTAAGTAAATAAATAAATATAATAAAACATACATAATATTACATTTTAAACCCATGTCAACATACAGCCCCAGGAATCTTTACACGTACATCAGCAACTCATTTCTATTTGAGGCTGACACCACTGGCCAAGAGAGCTGAGAGATTAACCATCTTGCTCAGGGATACACAGCCAGTGTGTGTTAAAGGCAAGTCTTGAACCTAATCCCTCCCGGATTGGAGGTTAATTGTCTATGCACTGCACCAGACTGCTTCTCCTATGTTAAAATAGGGAAAGCAAACCTTTTCAGAGTTCTCCTCTAAGCTTCGCATACAGCAGAATGCAAAGCTGTTCCAGGAACCTCAAAGATGCTGAAGTAAAAAGAGTAGGGAGGGAGGGATGCATTGGAGGTTGCAGTGAGGATGAGGAGCAGGGAAGAGTGAGACAAAAGGAAAGGACAGGAAATTATGATCCGAGAGAAGAATTTCAGAGCTTAAGATGATCAAGCAATTGATCAACATTTATTAAGAACCAACTATGTGCCCAGTACTGTACTGTGCTAAGCATTTATGATGCAAAAGAGGCAAAAAGTCCCTGACCTCAAGGAGCTTACAACTTAATGGGGAAGACAACATGTAAACAAATATGTACAAAGCAAGATATACATATATAGGTACATACATACATACGTATATACGATAAATAGGAGATAATTAACAGAGGAAAGGCACTGAAATTAAAAGGGGGTGGGGAAGGCTTCCTGAAGAAGATGAGATAGAATCTGGAACTTGAAGGAAGTCAGGGAGGTCAGTAGTTGAGCAGAGAGGGGAGAGCCTTGCAGGCATGGGAGACAGCCAGAGAAAATGCCTGGAGCCAAGAGATGGAAGGTCTTATTCATGAAATAGCCAAGAGGCCAGTGTCACCAGATCAAAGAGTACATGTTGGGGAATAAGGTGTAAGAAGACTGGAAAGGTAGGAGAGGGTAGATTATGAATGTCAAACAGTGCATTTTGCATTTGATCCAAGAGGCAATAGAGAACCCCTGGAGAATAAGGAGGGGTGACATGATCTGATCTGTAGCAGGGCTAGATCAGGGCAGCTAGGTGGTACAGAGGATGCACTGACCTTGGAGTCAGGTCGACCTGAGTAAAAAATTGGCCTCAGATACTATCTACATGACCCTTGGGCAAGTCACTTGACTTTTGTCTGCTTCAGTCTCTCATCTGTAAAATGGGGGGTAATAATTTGTTGTGTAGTCATGTCTGACCCTTTGTGACCCCATTTGGGGTTTTCTTGGCAAAAATTCTAGAGTGGTTTGCCATTTCCTTCTCTAGCTTTAAGAAAATCATTTTAGTAGCTGAATGGAGGATGAACTAGAGCAGAAAGAGACTGGAGGCTTGCAGACCCACCAGCAAGCTATTGCAATGATTCCAGGCATGATAGGGCCTTCACTAGAGTGGTAGCAGTGTCAGAAGACAGAGAGGGGCATATTTAAGAGGATATTGCAGACTAAAAGCGACAGGCCTTAACAACAGATTGGGTATGGTGGGCAAGAGATAGTGAGGAATCCAGAATGACTCCTAGGTTGCGAACCTGAGGGACTGGGAGGGTGGTGTTGCCCACATCATGAGGCTGGAACTAGTTTAGATGTTATGGAGGTTTAAGGTACCACTTGTCTGTGGGGGTGTAGTAGAAATGAAGGTCATGAGAGTTATGGAGACTGATCTGGGAAACTAGTCTATTCAAGGAGAAGGGGAGAATTTGCAATGGAGAAGGAGACTATGACTCAAGTTCTAAATGCATTTGGAATGGGAAAAGTGACCTACATGCTGGTACATGAGAGCAACAAGGGTTTGGAACAGCCTGGTGGCATAAACAAATAAATAAATAAATAAATACAGCTGGGTTGAATAAGGAATTCCTGAATATCTGAATTAGCACTACATGATGTTAAACTTATATAAAATGAGGTCATTGGTTCCTTCCCAATGGAAATATTGCAGCATGTTGTTTCTGTTTTGGCCAGAAACCATGAGGTTCATCCCTTCCCAGATTGACTTTTCTTTTCTTTTTCTTTCTTTCTTTCTTTCTTTCTTTCTTTCTTTCTTTCTTTCTTTCTTTCTTTCTTTTTTCTTTCTTTCTTTCTTTCTTTCTTTCTTTCTTTCTTTCTTTCTTTCTTTCTTTCTTTCTTTTCTTTCTTTTTTTTGACTAGGTAAAGAGTCTATTCTCTGCTTCATTTCTTACCTAGCCTTAATCACTGAATGGGTGTTGCCTCAATCAAACTAAGACCTGTTAAAGACCTTAGCTTAAAAGGCTACTGCATCCAAGGCCATCTCTAGTTGTTTTAATCTATATCTCACTGCTGGACCCAGCCGGCTCTGGAGGAGAAAGTAAGGCTGGTGACTTTGCACAGCACTCCCTCATTTGAATCCAGTTCACTTGCAAGCCACGACACCATCTACTTGATGTCATTGTCCTCTTTGAGAATGAAGGAAAAACAACAACCACAACATGAATTCAAATTGCAGCATGAATTCAAATCATGTGACCACTTTGAGGGTTTCATTATGCATACTAATGGGACCTAGGTACACAAAGCTCTGTCCTTTCCTATTGAGTGTTAGTAATCAATCAACAAGCATATATTAAGGTCCTACTGTGTGCTGGGCACTGTGCTAAGTATAAGGGATATAAGTACAAAGAATGAAATAATCCATATTCTGAAGGAGCTCACATTCTACAGGGAAAACAAGCACATATATACATAGATACGGAATAAATACAAAGATAATAAATTCAAGGCAATTAGGGAGAGAGGGCATTAGCTATTTAGGGGTGGGAAAATCAGGAAAGGCTTTATGTATGTAAGGTGATGTTTGAGCTTTGTCTTGAGGAAAGAGAGTGGTGGAGGAGAGGAGGGGAGGAGACAGAGTATTCCAGACCAGTGAAACAGCCAGTGCAGAGGCACAAGACAATGGAATGACACCTGTGAGAACAGTATGGAAAGGAGAGTGATATACAATGAGAAAGATAGCTTGCGGGCCAGGATATAAAGGGCTTTAAAAGTTAAATGGTGGCATTTATATTTTATCTCAGAAAGAAAGCCAATGGAAATGTGCAAGTAAGGCCAGACCTAAGCTTAGGAAGCTGTGTGAAGGACAGGCTGGAATGGAAGGACACTTGAGAGGAAACTAAGAGGCCTGTTGCAGTAATCTAGATAAGAGGGGATGAGGGACTGGACTGAGTAGTGGTTGTATAGAGATAAGGGACCAAAGCCAAGGAAATTGTGGAAACAGAAAATGTCAAGACATTAGCAACTGATTGAATGTGGGGTGAAGGAGAGTAAGGAGTGGAGGACGAAGCTTCACTGAGATTTAACTCAGCTTCAAGTCAGTTTGCATGGCTTGGAGAGGATCATGATAGGAGTTGAAAGGACAAGTGAAAAATGGTACATGTATTTATTCCCAACCACAGAATCGCCGGAAGTTCCAGACTGTGCTAAGGGAGCACAGGCTGTATTATAGAATGTGGAAAAGATGAAAGAAATTTATTTTCTCTGATACAGGTGGGGTGACCTTGCTCAATACTTGAGGGGGAGATCTTTTGGTAAGAGAGAAGTGCAGGAGGCAAATTCTTGACAAGTAGCTGAGACCCTTTTCTGCATCAGTTAAATATGTTTATCTTTCTGACTAAAGAGCTGAACATGTGTTGATTACCCCCAGACATGTTGCCCCAGGTCAGTCTCACAAAAGAGCAATAACATTCCCCTTTACGCCATCCTCTTCTCCCTCCCCTGCCAGAACAGATGATAGTTCCAGCAGATGGCAGCATCAGCTCAACAGAGAGCTAATACTGAAGCTTCAGAAGCAAAGGACAACAATAATAATTGAGCCATCAATAGAATTTCCAGACAACATTAAGTTCTGAAGGTGACATTTGCTCTCGCTCAGCAACCTTAGTCCTTATCATCCTAGGACATGTGATGAAGCTTGGTGGTGTAGTAGATAGAGCATTGGGCCTAAAATTACAAAGGCTTGAGTTCAAATGTGCCTTCAGTCACTATATGGCTGTGTGATCCTGGGTAAATCATTTAACCTCCATTTGACTCACTTTCCTCATCTGTAAAATAGGTTTAATAATAGCACCTACCTTCCAGGGTTGTTGTGAGGATCAAATGAGATGATGTTTGTAAAGTGCTTAGCACAGTGAAATGTTAGGTATTATTACCTCTTCAAAGATGTTAATGGTGGGCCAGGGGTGACATTTGATAATGATAGACCTCTAGTTCTATGAAGATTTCAGTACAGTAAGAGAGGAGTTGAGGAGAACCAATTTTGGGAGTTGACAAATGCATCTTCCCTCTCTAGTGCTCATTGGAAAGCGTTAGGGTACTCCAATCAGTTAATGAGAAGTTCTGTTAGATAGAGAATAAAGTGGTATTAATACCTCAAAAGAATCTCTATGGGTCTTTCATGGAGGCAAGGAGTCTCCCACTTCAACACAGCTTGTATTTTACATGAATCCAAATGAGCTCCACGTTGGCTTATTATGTGTCCTAAGAATTCTCTCTCTTCCTTATCAAATTGGCATCTCTCTAACTTGGCAGATAGCTAATGCTGTCATTGGCTCCAGAAGACAACTTGCATTAATTTAGTATGCTAGGTAGAATCCCAGGAATAGATGAGGAAGATTATGACTGAGATGAACAATTACCCCATGAACAAACAGCTCTTGGAACTTTGAATGCATAAATCTCTGAAACACTGACAAAAAAAATATAAATAAAATATTACAGATTTTCATATATACTTTACCAGGTCTTCTAGTCTTTGCCCCTTCATATCCAGACTGGGTAAAATGTGTCCTACAGGTTCATTTTGGTGACTATTGCCACCCTTGACAACAGTCCCATCAGGCCTAGATATCAGGGTTGGGATACTAGTCCTAGTAGATGATGGCACACAAGGTTTTATAATTGTGGTAGAGCTTTCATTCACTATTTTTCTGTAATAAATAGGACTAGACACACCAAATGAAGAAGAAATGGGGAACTTTATCTGAAACTATTTTGCCTAACTATATGCCAATAAATTGATAACCATAGGCATACCTAATTTTATTGCTCTTCACCTTAGATATTGCATTTTTTTTTAACAAATTGTAGGTTTGTGGTAACCATGTGTCAAGTAAATATCTTAGGCCACTAATCCAAAATAAAAGAAGGTATGAAGTGAATAGAGCTCTGGACTTGGAATCAGGAAGACCTGGGTCCTAATTCTGACTTTGTGACCATGGATATGACTCAGTTTTGTCATCTGTAAAATGGAATGGTAATAGCTGTAGTACCTACCTCACTGGAATGTTGGCTCAAAAGAGAGTATGTGTGTAAAATATTTTGCAAATTTACTTTTTTTTTTGGGTCCAGATCTTTGATTTCATTGGCATTGGGAATTCCTCCACAAGAATACTTCCTCTACCAATACAGATTAGAATCTGATCTGCAGATTAGTTTTAAAAAGAATTTGCCTAAGCACACTGAGAGATTAAGAAAACAGTTTTACCTCTGGTCACACAGTCAATCTAAGTAAGAAAAAGAATTTGAGCTCAGGTCTTCCTCACTCTGAGGTCTGGCTTTCCACTACACCACCCTGCAAGCTTTAAAAAGCTATGTAAATGTTAATTATTATTAATATTTCAACTACTACCAGAGCAATGGAGGATTTATAGGCTATTTTTTCTATCTGGTACAGAATCATAAGTTCATGGGAACATGGATTTCAAAAGAAAAGAAACAGACAAAACTCCCTATGTGCTTGGAACATAGTAACCACTTAATAAGTATTTGTTGAGTGACTGACTCCATCTTGGACTATGAAGAAAGCATTTAAAAATAATACTATTCTGAAGCCCTTAGGACCATTTGGAAAAAGAAATCTTATCAGTCTTTCTTCAATAATCAATTCTGAAGCAACACTGTGCCTGGTCCCTTTTCTTCAAACAGCCCAGGAAGGAGCTTGCATGTGGCCACCTTCATTAGAATGAGGGCAATGGCTGGAGGAGGTCATGGGTCCTTTAAATCATCCACCTAATGGTAATAGCTTCTTTCCTCATACCCTGAAGAGACGAGGGAAAAGATCCACTGAAGAGGAAGAAGATTTGATTTGATTACTTCATTTAATGGAAATTAGGATTGTATTGACCAGCTGGAATAGAGAACCCTTAAAAGCAGTAATCAAGGAAAGTAGAAAATTGGGAAAGAATTTTTACAACCAGTCTCTCTGATAAGAGCCTCATTTCTAAAATATCTGGAGAATGAAGTCAAATTTATAAGAATACAATTCATTCCCCAATTGATAAGTGGTCAAAGGATATGAACAGGCAGTTCTCAGATGAAGAAATTAAAGCCATCTATAGTCATATGAAAAAATGCTCTAAATCACTATTGATTAGAGAAATGCAAAGTAAAACAACTCTGAGGTACCACATCACGCCTATCAGAATGACCAACATGACAAAACAGGAAAATGATAAATGTTGGAGAAGATGTGGGAAAATTGGAACACTAATGCATTGTTGATGGAGTTGTGAAATGATCCAACCTTTTTGGAGAACAATTTGGAACTATGTATGCCCAAAGGGCTATAAAAAGTGCGTACCCTGTGACCCAGCAATAGCACTTCTAGGGCTGTATCCCAAAGAGATCAAACAAATGGGAAAAGGACCCACATGTACAAAAATATTTATAGCAGTTTTTTTTTTGTGGTGGCAAAGAATTGGAAATTGAGGGGATGCCCATCAATTGGGGAATGACTGAGCAAGTTATGGTATACAAATGTAATGGAATACTATTGTGCTATAAGAAATGATGAACAGGCTGACATCAGAAAAACCTGGAAAGACTTGTATGGTCTGATGCTGAGTGAAGTGAGCAGAACCAGGAGAATGTTGTACACAGTAACAGCCACATTATGCAATGATTAATATTGATAGACTTAACTCTTCTCAGCAATACAAGGATCTAAGACATCTCCAAAGGCCTCATGATGGAAAATGCTATCCATAAAGAAGAAAGAACTATGGAGTTTGAACGCAGATTGAAGCATACTATTTGCTATTTTTTTTCTTCTGTTGTGTTTTGTTTCCTCTTTTTGGTGGTTCCTCCTATTGGTTCTAATTCTTACTTCAACATCACTAATGTGAAAATGTGTTTAATAGGAATGTATATATATAGACTATATCAGATTGTGTGCAGTCTTGGGAAGTGAGGTGGGGAGGGAGGGGGAGAAAAATTTAAAACTCAAAAGCTTATGGAAGTGATTGTTAATAATTCAAAATAAATGAATTTTAAAAAATAAAATACCATATTAACAAACAAACAAAAAAGCAGTAATCAAAGACAGATTGAATGGCTTTAGAAAAATGATTCTTTAAGGACGTGTAGAAAGTTAAGTGACTATTGTTCTGTTTGATGAATCAAACTGTTAAGCTTTCACCCTGAGCTCTGTAGGTATTCTTCCTCATATTGTGAAATTTTGTCTACTCTGTGGAAATGCCATAACTAAAACTCCAAAGTGGATTGGATAAAGTCAAATCAACAAACATTTATTAAGTGCCTACTATGTTCCAGATACGTCCAGGTGGAGGCAGCTAGGTGATTCAGTGGATAGAGTGCTGGCCTTGGAGTGAAAAAATTTGAATTCAGATCTGGCCTCAGACACTCATTAGCTGTGTGACCTGGGCAATTCATGTAAATTCTGTGTTTGTCTCAATCCATTGGAGTAGGCATGGCAAGCCACTCCAGTATCTTTGCTAAGAAAAACCCAAAAGGGGTCCTGAAGAGTTGAGACTGAGCAACATATTCCAGGTACTATGTTAAGCACTAAAGATACAAAGAAAGGCAAAAAACAGCCCCTACTCTCAAGGAGCTCCCCGTCTAATGGAAGATTGTTGTTGTTCAGTCTTTTCAGTTGTGTCCAACTCTTTGTGACCCCATTGGGGTTTTCTTGGCAAAGATACTGGAGTGGTTTGCCATTTCCTTCTCCAGTTCATTTTACAGATGAGAAACTGAGGCAAACAGGGTTAAGTGTTGCCCAGGGTCACATAGCTAGTAGGTGTCTGAGACCAGATTTGAACTCAGGAAGATGAATCTTCCTAACTCCATGCCTTGCACTCTATCCACTGCACCACCTATCTGCCCCTCATGGAAGTGACAACATGCAAATTATGTACAAGCAAGATGTAAATCACAAAGGGAAAACACTGGCATTAAGGGGATCTGGAGAGGCTTCTTATAGAAGGTGGGAGGTTAGCTGGGACTTGAAGGAAGCCAGAGGAGCCAGGAGAAAGAGATGAGAAGAGAGGGGATTCCAGGATTCCAGCCAATGAAAATGCAGTTAGGAGATGGAGTCTCTTGAGTAGAGGACAGCAAGGTCAGTGTCACTGGATAGCAGGGTATTGGAGGACCTTAGGTGTAAGAAGACTGGAAAGATAGGAAGAGCTCAGTTCATGAAGGGCTTTAAGACTAAACAGAAGATTTTATATTTGATCCCAGAGTAATAGGGAGTCACAGGAATTATAGAGAGATAACATTGTCAGGACCGCCTTTTAGGAAACCCAATTTGATAGCAGAGTGGAGAACGGACTGAAATAGGGAGAGAGTTGAGGTAAGGATACTTATTGCAGGCTATTGTAAAGTCCAGAAGTTACTTAGGAATGCTGATCAACACAATGACCAACTGTACTTCCAGAAGAATCAAGATCAAATATGCTACCTGCCTTCTGATAGAAAGGTGATGACCGCAGAGTATAGAACAGATTGAGACTTTTTTTTTTGGACACGGTCAATGCGGGAATTGTTTTGTTTAACTACATGTGTTTGTAAAAAGGGGTTTTGTTTTTCCCTGCTTTCTCAATGAGAGAGAGGAGGGAAGAAGATGGGAAGGAGACAATATAGATCTGAAAACTGGGGAATGGGGAAAGCCCATTCTAGATAAGTATGGCCCAGGGCCATTGACTCCAAGCCTTGCCTTCAGCACTGAAAATGAATCTTACAGTCATTGCTGGGTCCTAAAAGACCTAGCAGACACAACAGTTGCTATGGGCATTCTATAGTACATGCTAAAGTTCTAGAGCAGAGAGAGAATTCCTGTTCAACGTTGCTGTTGTTCTCTGTTAAAAAACTCCACCTAGACAGACTACCTTAGAAGGCTAAAAGTATTCTCAATGATTTAGCTTCTGAGGGGGAAAATTGTATTGTTTCTAAACATAAAACACAGATGTAAGATCACTGTAAAGAGCAAAGAAGTAATGATGTTGGTGCTCCCTGATTCAGAGAGGGGAGAGATAAAGAGAGAGACATGCAAAAGAAACAAAGAAAGAGACAGAAACAGGAAGAGAAACTGAGAGAAGCGTAGAGGCAGAGACATAGAGACACACAGAGAAACATAGATGGAGAAAAAAGGAGACAGAAAAGAGAAGGCAAAAGGAAGAGGCAGGAGGTAAAAGATAGGGTGAGAGATGTGAGGGAAGGAAGAAAGAAAATAACATGAAAATTAGACTATGTTTTGAACAGTCAGTCTACTATGTGTCTGACCTGTTAAATTTCAAGAACATTTGTCAGTCTGTCCACATAAGACTCCTTCATACCTTCACTTTCATTGAAACATGCTCAAAATAGGAATCAGATAAATATTGGGTGACGCAGTACAATTCCCTTCATGTTGCTGCCATTCTGGAAAGGAATTGAGGGTTCATACATTAGCTCACAAATTTTCCTTACCTGTGCCTGCCTCAGAGCATCTGGATTTTGATTGGCTAGATTCCAGATCTTATTAGCATACTGTACCCTGACCTGAAATAGAGTACAGCCACTACTTAGAAAGTGGCCAAAGCTTGCTGTGACCTGAACCAGAAATGAATTTTTTGGATTGATAACACACTATTGTCTGTATCCACCTGAGGAGTCGAAAAGGTAAGGCAGCCCAGACCAGTCAGAAATCCAAAGGAAAACAACATAAGGGACTCAAATAGTTACCTAATATATGTGATATTTTATTTTGGATTATTCTGCAGAAGTGATGTTTAAAAGTTGAGTAAACTTTTACAGCCCAGGTAATGCAAAATGAAACTTTTGAAAATCCAGGAATTGTAATCCCTGGAACTGCCATGTGTTACTAGGCAGCTCACTTTTTATTCTCTCTCCTATGCTATGATATAATCCATTCTTTTTTATTGTACTTATCCTTAGTTTCAGAGAAGTATTGGGAAGTTTTAGAATTAAAGCTGCTTCCCCTATCAGGAAAAGAACATTTGACTTTTCCAGAATGGGATGTTGTATTCTTTCTTCCTTCTCCTTAAAACATCTGTGTTTGTGCTGCTCTGGCATCATTTCTGTGAATTGCAGAAATGGTTTTTTATTCTACTTCAAGCAAAAGTTTTAGTCAACTCAATACCATCTACCAACTGTTGCTCTTCACATTTTAGGCTGGTCTCATCAATTGCAGATGCGTTGGAGTTAAAGGGGTGAGTTTATCAAAGGGGCTACATCGGCAATGTGTGTCTTCTACAATTGCTATTTATTTCACTTCTCTGTATCCAAGTTGTTTCTTTACAAGCCATTCTCCCTCCAATGGCTTGTTTCTTTCCAAAAGGTAGTGATGGTTTCTTAAGCAATAGCGGAGAGGTGGCTACCATTTTGCAGCAATTAATGTCTTAGACAGGATACAATCCTTCTTTGCTCTAGTACATTATTTCTGCCCTGACTAGAGTTGTTTGTTAGCTTTAAATGGGTTTTGCATGTTCTCTAACAGCCCACGAGTCTTCATTTGTTTGTTAAAGCAAGTGGTCTTTTCTACATATGTGAAATAGGTTTTCAAACTTGGAATCTAAGTCACTTTCGTATCTTTAATCAGTGGATCTCAGCACTTTACATGTTTAATTGTCTTCAAATCCCACTGAGAAATATTTTAGGATTGTAGATTTAGAGCCAGAAGGGACCTTAGAAGTAATTTAGTCCAATACTCTTATTGTACAGATGGGAAAACTGAAGCCTCCATTGGGGAAATAACTAGCCCAAAGTCACAAAGTAAAAAGAGCTGAAAATTGAACCTCAGGTCTCCTGACACACGTGAAGTCCTTAATAAATGCTTTCTGCCACTTCCTTTTCAAATCTAGTGTTTTTTTCACTGCCCAGCTGAGTGCATGACTATTTCTGATAGAGGCCTAAAAGTTCCTCTACCTGAATCCTGTCATCTCAGAACTAAGGAAATCAGAAGTCAGTCTAGCAGAGTAGTAAGAATTCTGGATATGGTTTCAGGGGACCTAAGATCTACTGCTGGCTGCACCTGTATGACTTAATGATGTAAAATGAGGGTCTAATTGGCCTCTAAGACCCCTTCTGACTCTTTATGAATCTATAATCCTGTACATAACCACACTTTATGCCTTCCCACCCAGTATTCTTTATTTTCAAAAAGCTTTGATTGCTTTCAGTGTAAAACTTTCAAATGTCTTTTTAAAAATCCATCTGAAATCAGATTAGACAAGTAAGATTCAGAGAATATCTGTCTTTATTTTTTGAGTAGCTTCTTTTGCTTTTGAGAAAATGATAATAAAAGAGATAAAAAAGGAGAGAGAGAAAAATATATGTATTTCTTGATGACTTAGTTTGGTCAGTTTCACCCTACCCATGAGCTGGGAGGAAAGGAGGAAATAAGCATTTACATAGCACCAGGCAATGTGTAAGTACTTTATAAATATTATCTTATTTGATCCTCACAACAATCCAAGATTTACTGTTGTAATGCCAGGCAATGTGTAAGTACTTTATAAATATTATCTTATTTGATCCTCACAACAATCCAAGATTTACTGTTGTTGTTGTTATTCAATCATTTCAGTCAACGTCCAACTCTTGTGATCTCATTTGGGGGAAAAATATTGAAGTTAGGTGCAGTTATTATTATTTGTGGAAACTGGGGGGCAAACAGAGGTTAAGTGACTTGTCCTGGATTCCACAGTTAATAAATTTCTAAGGCTAAATTTGAATTCAGGACTTCCTGATTTTAAACCCCGTGCTCCATCCACATCACCACCAAGCTGCTTGGCACAGTCTGAGTTCATTCACAAGAATTTATTGAGCACCTTCAGTGTGGAAGGCAGAGTGTTTAGTGTTGAGAACACAAAAACAACAATGAGAGTAAAACAGGCCTTGCCTTCAAAGAGTTTATATTCTTCTTTGTAAAGCAAGTTAATCTAGGGAACCTCCCTATGCAAAGTACAAAGTAAAAGATCTGGCTTGTAGCAAGCAGCGGGTGCCAGTGGTTCCTCCTGAACTCCCCTCTCTCTCCAGCCCTAGAATCAAGAATTAAATTGAAACCCAACAGAGTACTAGAATGGATGGCTAAGCTATTGGCAATCAAGTTTTTTTGTTGGTTTTTTTTTTCCTTCTCCCTGTGAGATTACTTTCGGTCATTAAGTATTTTCCATTGCTTTGGCCATGAGTATGTTAGAGCTTTCAAAACTTTTGATGGAACAAGTTTTTCTGGCAGATGAACACTGATTTTTATCTTTAATGGTTAGCCTCACTATCTTTTTTTTGTGTGTTTGTTTCAGTGTCAGGAAATAGCCTCCTGGTCCAAACTGCTTGAGAGTGGAGACAGCTACCCCTCATCAGAAGCCTCTGGCAGAGAAATCATCGCAGTATTTCAGAAAAGATCTGAGCAGTGTGGAAGTTGTTGGGGACAATGACTATGGAGCCTGAAGACTTTGTTTCTCAGAATAGAGAAACAGTGAGTTGGGACATTAATGATATGAAACTGCCGCAGGTATGTACTGAGCCCATATTCTAGGAAGCTGGTTTCTAAGAATCTGCTTGAAACTGAGATCCTTGGAGGGACTTTTAGAGCTTGACTCTCTTATTTGGATCACTAGCCTGGTGAGAACTGATAGAAAACTGGAAGGGTCCTAGCCTAGCTTTTGTCTTGGATACTTTAACTGACCTTAGCCAAGCTTAGAGGAGAAAGTACCCAACTCACCCTAAGATTCTGGTCAGCCAGATTCCCAAATTAATCTTTGGCTGAAGGCAAAGGACAGCATTTCCTTTCTATAACATGGTCAATTAGGATTGTGCCTGCTGATAATTTGTCAGAGAGATAAATATTGTATTTGTGCCTTCTCTCTTTTAATTATTTCTTTTTTATACTGTATGTAACTTGTTTGTACATATTTGTATGCCTGTTATCTCTCCTAGTAGACTATAAGCTCCTTGAGGGTAGGGATTGTCTTTTGCCTTGTTTTGTATTCCCAGCTCTTAGTACAGTGCCTGGTCCATTTTTGTTGTTTTTAAGTCGTTTTTTCGGTCATGTCAGACTCTCTTTGACCCCATTTGGGGTTTTCTTGGGAGAGATACTGGAGTGGTTTGCCATTTCCTTTTCCAGCTCATTTTACAGATGAGGAAACTGAGGCAACTAGGTTAAGTGACTTGTCCAGGATCACACAGCTATAAGTGTCTGAGGCTAGATTTGAACTCAAGAAGATGAGAACTTCCTGACTCCAGATCCAGCACTCTATCCACTGAGCCACCTCGCTGCCCTCCTGGCACATAGGAGGCACTTAATAAATGTTTAGACTGACTGACTAGTGAAAGTCACTGTAGTATAGTGGAAAGATTTATGAGTCAGTAGAGATCTGGGTTTAAATCTCACCTTGAATACTAGCTGTGTGACAGTGGGGAAGTCACTTTGTGTCAATCACTCTGAGACTCCACTTTCCTTGCCCGTAAAATGGGGACAGTAATTGTATTCCCCAGTAGTTTATGCCTTAAAGGGTTATTTCCTGTCCTTACCCACCTCCCTTCCCCTGTGAGATGAGGTCACTTCTGCAATTTATAGCCTTAGAAAGTTGCCTGGGGCACTGAAAGAAATTAAGTGACTTGCCCAGGGCCACAGAGCCAAGATGCAACAAAAGCAGCATTTGAATCCCTGTCTTCCTGACGCTAAGGCCATTGCTTCTCCAGTAGGTGGTTTTAAGTATCACATGAAATGTTTATAAACTTTGCAGCTCCGTGCAAGTATCAGCTATTTGTGGATGTGGAGGTAAGATGATTCAGGACAAGGGGGAAAGCACTATACAGTTGTACATTAGTGGAAGTAACAGTTTCATGGACATATGTCAAATGGCATGTCCTGTGACAGGGAGTGGGGTGGGGGGTGGGAGGAGCAGGACAGCATTGTACAGCTGGCAGACAGCAGGTCTTAAGGTGAGGAAGCTCTGGGTTCAGGTCCAAACTCCTAACACCAAGTCTTTCTTGGTGTTTTTGTTTCCTCATCTTTCAAATGAGGGTCTGGACTCTGTGGCCTCTAAGCAACTTGCAGCTTCTAATATTGTGGTCTAGCCATGAGGAATGACTGCACAAATAAGTAAGTTGATATTTTATTTTCTTATTAATTAGCAATAAGCAGCATGGGGCAGTGGTGAGAAAGCCTCAGAGTTAGGGCTATGTGGGTTGAAGTCCTACCTTTACACATACTGATGGCTCTGGAATTCTGGGCACCTTCCAATGCCCCAGGCAGGCAACCATCTTTGACTAGTCATTGAAGAATAGGTGCTGGTCTGCATAGGTAGAGGAAATTCCTCATTGAAAAGTCCCTGTATTGATGAAATTATACATATACACACATATAGTATGTATTTAATAATATAACATGCACATATATGATAATACACACATATCATAATATACGCATATAATGTATACATAGATATGTAATATATATTATAATATACACATATAATGCATGTATTATGTGTGTATACACATATACATTATGTACATAATATATGTGTGTATATTTATTGCTCAGTTGTTTCGGTTATATCCAACTTTTCATTGGACAAAACCCCATTTGGGATTTTCTTGGCAAAGACACTGGCGTAGTTTGCCATTTCCTTCTCCAGTATATGTATTAGAGGTAGATAAATAGATTATTTTTGCTATAAGGCAATTATTTTACCTTCATGTCCAACCTCAATCTCTTCAGCTATCATTTAAGACTGTGTCTTCTTATTGACACATTCTCCATTAGAGAACAAGAGACTGCCTCTTTTCATGTGACAATTTCATGTAGTTGAACTCTATTCAATGAATCCTCAGCTCAGTTTTCTCCACGCAAGTACAGTAAAATTTCTGTATTTGTGGGATTTGCATTTACCTTTTCGGAGTGATCATGATAGCAGTTGTTAGTGTTTCATTTACATACAACGCAACTCAGTTCAATTTAACAAATGCTTATTAAAGCAGCGCAGACTGTAAATAATTTTTTTTTGTTGCTGTTCAGTTATTTCAGTCATGTCTGACTATCTACGGATAAATATCTACAGAGTGCCTACCATGTACACTGTGCTAATTTCCATGAAGGGATTTATTGTTAACTCTTTGTCAATCTTTGTGTCCAACTCTTTGTGACCCCACTTGGGGTTTTCTTGGCAGAGATACTGGAGTGGTTTGCCATTTCTTTCTCCAGCTCATTTTACAGATGAGGAAACTGAGGCAAACAGGGTTAAGTGACTTGCCCAGGATCACATAGCTGTAAGTGTCTGAGGCCAGATTTGAGCTCATGAGTATTCCTGATTCCAACCCCTATGTTCTATCCACTGTGCCAACTGACTACCCTAATATATGTATATACATATATATTTACACATACATACATATATATATCTATATGTACAGACACATATATATACGCACATATCTATATAGATAGATAGGTTTAGACTTCCACTATCCATAATATGTTTGTGAATATACATTAAGTTAGTGTGCAAAGGAGGCCCTACATCTCTGGAATTTTTACACATAATATATAGCACGTTATGTATTCTTAACACTGTGGAGTAACTTTGACCTCCCTCTTTTTTTTTAAATTTTTTTTGGGTGAGGCAACTGGGGTTAAGTGACTTGCCCAGGGTCACACAGCTAGTAAATGTCTGAGGCCAAATTTGAACTCAGGTCCCTCCTGACTCCAAGGCAGGAGCTCTATCTACTGCACCATCTCCCTCTTACTTTAGAAGAATCACTTTTTTAACTCTTGATTTGGCCTCAAGTAAGGATCCAGTCATTTTTGTTGGGTCCAGTTAGGTGGTGATATTTCCTCATGTGAGGTTTCAGTGTAGCCACATTCCCAGAAGGTTTCACAATTTGTAAAGGGCTTTCTTTCCTCACAACACAACCCTGTGCAGTAGTTAGCAGAAAGGGTTACTTACTAGAGATGAAGAAACTGAGGCTCAAGGTGGTTAACAAGACCTGACCTTCTCAAGCTCACACCTAAGAGGAAGATTCTAATCTAAGTCTTTGAACCTGGGGTTCAGGGCCATTTCTACTACTCCACAGTAGAAAACATATATAACTTTACTAATCTCCTTGACTAAGAAGCTTTTTCTTTTCTTTTTCAATTATGAATTTAATAAACAACATGAAAAGGTACACAAAATAGAACAGGACAAGAGAATTATAAGTGAAACTGTAAATCTCTATTACATTCATCTTGCTGCCTTTTTTTTTTTTTGGACTCAGTATAGTTTTAATGGGAACAAGTCTGTCCAGGAGGACAAAAATGAGATTCTTATGACATAGAATGTCATGGAAAAAAAACATCAGAAGTCATATAGTTGATCTGCTGGCTGATAAGACTTAATCTAGGGAGAAGATTTTTAACCTGGGAGCTATTAACCTTTTAAAAAAATTTAGAACTATATTTCAACATAGGGTAGCCAAAGGGCACAGTGAATAGAGTGCCCAGCCTGGAGTCAGAAAGACTTGAGTTAAACATGGTCTTAAACACTCATTAGTTGTGTGACGCTGGGCAAGTCACTTAGCCCTGTTTGTCTCAGTTCCTCATTTGTAAAATGAGCCGGAGAAAGAAATGGCAAACCCCTCCAGTATCTTTGCCAAGAAAACCCCCAAATGGGGTCATGAAGAATCAGACATGACTGAAACAAATGAACAACAGCATTTCAACATAATTAGTTTCCTTTGTAATTGTATGTTTTATTTTGTAAATTTAAAACTATTGATTTTTGCATTAAAAATTATGTAAATGCATTAAAAATTCTGAGAAGGGGTCTATAGCTCTTACTAGATTGCCATAATGCAAAAAAGGTTAAAAAAGCCTTGCTCTGAGAATAGCCTGAACAGAAGAATAACTCTTAATTGAAGGAAGATTTTGTGTGGTAGAGTACAAAGCATACTTGTTCTGGAGTCCAAGGACCTGAGTTCAAATCCCGTCTGTGACACCACCTGTGTGACCTTATGCAAGTTATCTCCCAAGGACCTCAGTTTCCTCATCTGTAAAATGCAGAGGTTGGACTAGATGGATGGTCTCTGAGGTTTCTTACAGCTTTGAGAACTATGATCCTCCATAATCCATTTCAGTTTATCTAGGGAAGTCATGTAACCTCCCTGAGTCTCCTTTTCCTTATCTATAAAGTAGGGATAGTGATCCACAGATTATACTATAGAAATGTAAATTATTGCTGGATCATAAGATCATAGATTTAGATGCAGAAGGAACATTTTTGTTGTTCATTCATATCCAACTCTTCATGACCTCATTTGGGATTTTCTTGGCAAAGATGCTAGAGTGGGTTGCCATTTTTTTCTCCAGCTCATTTTACAAAAGAGGAAACTGAGGCAAACAGGGTTAAATGACTTGCCCAGAGTCACACAGCTACTAAGTGTCTGAGACCAGATTTGGATTCAGGAAGATGAGTCTTCCTGACTCCAGGCCCGTGTGATCTACCCACCTCACCACCTAGCCGACCAAAAGGAATTTTAAAGGTCAATAATAATAGCACAAGTCACAATATAAGTATCTTCTGCCATTTATAGACCAAACATGTGATTTCAGTAGTATAGGGGGTGGTGTCAGACTCAGAAACATATAAAAATATATCCCTATGGGCTTAGAAATGCACAAATTAGCATTGTCTTGTATTATATTTTTATTTATCTTACTAAATATTACCAAATACATTTTAATCTGATTAGGGCTGTGGAGGAGTTCATAGTCTTAGAAGGCTACAGGTTAAGGAGCTTTCCCAGGATCATATAGTCAGTATTTGTCAGAGACAGAACTTGAGCCAAGGTCTTCCTCACTCTGGGACCACCTCTCTATCCACTATTCTATACTGTGCTGCCATTCTTTAACCTTCACATACAGTCTGAATCTCTTCTGCTGTCATTTAATTGTAATTAAATGTAATTTAATCTCATTCTGCTGTCTTATTGATGCCTTAGCAGTAATGGAGAAGAAAAGATCATCTCTTTTCATGTGGCAGTTTCATATAGTTGAAGTCTATTCAACAAAACCTCAGCTCAGTTTTCACCCAGCAAAGACAGTAAACTCTCTATGTTTGTGAAATTTGCATTTACCTTTTTATGTAGTTAGCAGGGTGATTATTACAGCTGTTGGTGTTTCATTTACACACAACTCAATTCAATTCAACAAATGTTTAGTAGGCAACTGTTGGGTGCAGATTGTGGGGCTGAATGCTGGGAGAGATCAGATGGTCCCTGCCTTCATATAACTGGCTCAAGGACTCAGGTCAATTTGTTGTCCCAAACAGCAGAGAGAGAAGCAAAGAAACAGAGACAGAGAGACAGAGAGATCTGAAGGATGAAACACATAAAATATGACCGGAGTGATCAAATGTGAGATTCACCCTCTAGAATACCATTCAGTGTTCAAAAAATAAAACCACTTGAATTCATGTACCAACAAGAGTATACAAAACCTGAAAGTTTTCTCAAATACATAAATTTGCAGAATTTTTAAATTTCCTTCCAAAATAAAATTTGAGTTTTCAAAACAAACAATTTGCTGTTTATAGGGAAGGTGCTAAAATTCCAAACAGGAGCTAAATGCTTTCTAGTTTATCAGAGCAGTGAGTATAAGTAAGAAATGTGACCTTCCAAAGCAGAGAGAGGGATGATAACATCCCTCGAACATGTTTAGGTTGGGTGCTGCACTAGATCTATCAACGAGGCCAGGCACAAATTAATAAGATGTGACACAGCCCTGTAGAATTTTTATGGTTTATAAGCATGTGCATTCTTTGTTGTTCAGTTGTTTTAGTCGTGTCTGACTCTTTGTGATCCCATTTGGGATTTTCTTGGTAAAGATACCAGAGTGGTTTGCCATTTCTTTCTCCAGCTCATTTTATAGATGACAAACTGAGATTAAACTGAAAGAAGTGACTTGGCCAGGGTCACACAGCTATTAAGTGTCTGATGCCAAATTTGAACTCAGGAAGATGAGTCTTCCTGACTCCAGGCTGGGTACTGTCTCCACTGGGTCACTTAGCTGCCATATGTATTTATTCCCCTAGCTGTTTTTCCTCATGAGTTTTGACATCTGCCTTGAGAATTCTATGTTCCACCTGGAAAAGGATCTCTAAATATGGAGGGATTACTGATATCCCAATGTTAACTTGTCCACATGAATTTTATTTTATAATTTTTTTATATGCTTGGTATTTCTCTTGAAATTCAAACTAGAAGGGGCAGCTAGGTGGTGCAGTGGATAGAGCACTGGCCTGGAAGTCAGGAGGACCTGAGTTCAAATCTGGCCTCAGACACATAACACTCACTAGCTGTTTGACTTTGAGCAAGTCACTTAACCCCAATTGCCTCACAAAAAAAGAAAGAAAGAAAGAAATTCAACCTAGACTCAATAAATCAGTGTGTCTTACTAGTGCAGGGAGGGTATAAAAGAAGGATTACTGCCATCATGATCTTAGATGTTACCCATATCAGGGTTACTTTCTTGAAAATAGAGTATCTTGTAGCTTAGTTTTTTCATTCATACAGACCCTTGGTGATCCCATTTGGGGTTTTCCTGGCAAAGATCCTGGAGTGGTTTGCCATTTCCTTCTCCAGCTCATTTTGCAGATGAGGAAACCAAGGCAGAGTTAAGTGACTTACCCAGGATCACACAGCTAGCGTCTGAGGCCAGATTTGAACTCATGAAGATGAGTCTTCCTTTCTCCGGGGGCCTGGCATTCTATTCACTGCACCACCTAGCACCCTCAACATCTTTACCTACTCATGTTAAATTTGTGGCGTTGATCTGCTTCAGTTATGCAAAATTAATGGTCTACCAATATAAGCATTTATTAAGTGCCTACTATGTTCCCAATGCCATGCTAGGTTCTGGAGGTACAAAAAAGATGAGTTTGGGTTTGTTTATTTTTTTAATCATTTATTTATTTAAAACATTTTTGCACCAGTTACGTGTAAAAATAATTTTTAGCATTCATTTTCAAAATGTTGAGTTCCAAATTCTCTCCCTTTCCCCCTTCCAATCATTCCCCCACAATTGAGAAGGCAAGCAGTTTGATATAGGTTATACATATGTAGTCATGCAAAACATATCCATAATAGTCATGTTATAAAAGAAAACATAGACAAAAAAAAACTTAAGAAAAATAAAGTAAAAAACATGTGCTTCAGTCTGTATTCCGATACCATCAGTTCTTTCTCTGGGGATGGACAGCATTTTTCATCATAAGTCCTTCAGAGCTGTCTTGGATTGTCATATTGCTGAGAATAGCTAAGTCATTCACAGCTGATCATCTTACAGTAATGCTGTTACTTTGTACATAGTACATTGCACTTTGCATCAGCTCTTTTAAGTCTTTCCAGGTCTTTCTGAGAGCAGCCAGCTCATCATCTCTTATAGTTGAGTTTGTTTTATTTAATAATTTATTTTTCTCCCCCGAGCAGCTACGTGCTATATATTTCTATTAAATCCTATGAAGTTCAGTGAAAAGAGTGCTGGGTTTGGAGTCAGAGGACCAGAGGATTCTTGGGTTTGGCTCTCTGTTAATTACTACCTGTGTGATCTTATAAAGCAAGTCACTTGATATAGGTTATACATATGTAGTGGGTAAGAAACCCTCAGGTTTCTCACCTGCAAAATGTGGGGACTGATAAGGTGACATCTGAACTTCCATCCAGCTCTAAAGGAGCCTAGTAGCTTCTGACCTAGTGTCTAAATTCCCAAGGTCTTTTGGAAGACTAGTTCCCTACTGCTTACCTCCAGGGATCTCCCACAAAGCCCCAGTCTCCTTACTTTTCCAAATCTATTTTGTACAAAATGCCTCCTATTCCCTAAACCAATTTAATGTGTCTATTTTGTGTTCCATTTCTAGTTTCTTTAAAATACTTTTGCATGTACAAAGTTCAAATGCAATTGCTTCATGGTTTGCCCATCCTTAAGCAGCAAATCTCTCATGTTTGGTTTTTCCCTTACCTATATTACAAACGGGCCTTCAATTAGGCAGATTATTTTGAGTGTGGTACTTGGTGGAGTGACTTTGAAGCCCTGACCAAATTTCATTCTCAAGGTGAAAAACTGGAAAGAAAAACCTTTCTTCTCCTCATCCTCCCTCCTCCCCCTCTCTCTTCTTTTCCCTTTCTTTCCCTCTCACTCTTCCTCTCTCCTTTTTTCTCTCTCCTTCCCTCTTTCTCTCCTCTCTTTCTGCTAGTCTTAGCATCTCTATCTCTATGTCTCTCCTTTTCTTTTCTTCTCTTTGTGTCTTTCTCTATTTCTGTGTTTCTCTCTGTTTCTTCCTACCTCTCTATATCTCTGTCTCGTTATCTCTTTCTCTCTCTCTATCTCTATCTCTATCCTCTTTGTCTGTCTCTTCTCTTTATGTTTCTGTCTTTATCTCTCTCTGCCTTTCTCCCTCCCTTTCACCTCTCTCCTTCTTTTTCCCTCTCCCCCTACCCTTTCCCTCTCACTCTTCCTCTTTCCCTTTCTTTCTTTCCCTCTCCCTACCTCCCTCTTTCTCTCCTCTCTTTCTACCTGTTTCAATATCTCTATTTTTGTCTCTTTCCTTCTCTCTGTGTCTCTCTGTGTTTCTTCCTACCTCTCTATATCTCTGTCTTGATATCTCTCTCCTTTTCTCTTCCTCTCCCTTTCTCTGTCTCTATCTTCTGTTTCTCTTTCTCTGGGTTTCTAACTCTGTTTCTGTCTTTCTCCCTCCTTCTCAGTTCTCTCCCCCTCTCCTTTTCCCTGTCTTTCTTTCTTCTTCCTTGTATTTTTCAGCAGAGGTTTAAAAAAAAAACCATCCACACCCACAGCCACCTGCTTTAAACAGAAAGATGGCTGTTGCCATTGTGCGGACTTCAGTGACAAAGCAGGGAACACATATTCATAACCAACAGCCTGAAACATTTTGTTCCTAATCACTAGCCAGTTTTCAAATTAAACCCCGACCACAGAGACACAGAGAACCATTAACTCACAGCATTTCAAGGTCCAAGAAGGTTCTTCGTAACATTGATTGGCTAAGTTTGAACTCAGTATCTCCAGAGAAAGACCAAACTGAAACCTGAAAAGCCTACAAAATAGGGGAAATAATGCTTGTATTACCTATAAGAGGCAGTGTCATGTAAGAGAAGACTGGGCCTGGATTGGGAAAATGTAGGTTCAAATCTGATCTCTAAGGTTTATTAGTCTTGTGATCCTAGGTGAGTTACCTAACCTCACTAGGTTTGGACCTACTCCAGAGGGCTTATCTATTCATTCATTGACTACATTGGTAGAGAGAGTTCCATCACTCAGAATCTGCCCCCATCTCCAACCCTCCACCCCGCAATCAAGGAATTCAGAGTTAGAAGGGACTTCAAAGGCCATCTAATCTACACTACAACATCCCCAGTGGATAATATCCTAGTCATAATTTTGGCACTTATATTCCATGTCTGAAGGCAATATTGCCAAAATAGTGAAAGTATTGACATAGCCCCTCTTGAGTGAGAGAAGCCAGTAAAAATAAAATGAGGTCTAATTAGCCCCCCATGTGAAAACCATATTCTGGGTATTCAGTAAATGGTTATGTGACTTAGAGGCAATGGTAAGTTTACATCCTGATGACTGAGGCCCTGATGGCTCTTCACCCTTTGCCCATAACTCCCCTGGGAGTGGGAAGAGAGAGTAGATGCCCAATGTCAACATCAGCATTTCTATTTAAAGCAGGTGGCTATGGATGAAGGTTTTTCTTTTTTTTCCACCATAGAAGGAAATGGAAAATTCCAAGGAGGCCCCCTTGAGTCAAAGGATAACAAAAAATAATAATGACTGGACAGGCAATGTGGTGAAATGGATAGCTAGTCAGTCTCAAAGTCATGACAGATCTGAATTTGTCTTACCTCCAAAATATAGTGTCTGTATGCAAGGCACTTAACTTCTCGGTAACCTAGGCAACTTACTAAGGTCACAAGCTGTAGGGAAAATACTGATCCATATTGGGAGAGGGAATTTTCTTATTGGGAGTACCCTACAATAAAAATCACATTAAAAAGCCCCCAAACCTAACAACTATTCGTATTTGTATAGCCCTTTGCAAAGCTTTTCTCACAGGAACTCTACAAAGTAGTAAAAAAATATTGTCCCCATTTTATAGATGAATAGGCTCACCATCATATACATATCAAGTGGGGATTCAAACTTGTATCTTCTAACTCCAAGTCCAGATCTCTCTGAATCACAGATCCAATACTTAGAGTAGTTATAAGATACTGGGCAAGACACTTGACTTTCTTTGCCTCATTTTGCCTATCTATAAAATGGGGACAATGATGCATGCACTGCTTACCTCACAGAGTGACTGTGAGGAAAGCACATGGTAAACCATTAAGAGCTTTAGCAATTTGAGGCATTGTTATGATGATGTGATTGTGTAGGGTTTCCCAGAGGCAAGTCACTTGACCTTTCTTGGCCCTCTCATGATTATATCTGCAATCAAAAGCCTCTATGACTTGTATGATGTGCATGTGGGGTTAGGGAAGTGAAGGAAGGTGTACTACTATAAAAGCCCTTATCTCCACTTGCTTCCCAAATTCCACTTAAGGTTCCTTGTTTCTCAGGGGTAGGTAGGGTGAAGAAAGTTAAGAGGTAGGTGATAGGGAGAGGATAGAAGGTGGCCTGTCTTTGTTTTAATTGGTTCTCACTAAGCAAAATCAGAGGCTTTCCCAGCCTCTTCTTCCTTCCCTATTTCTCCCCACCCCTCCTCTATGTACATACTACCTATGGGGGTGCCAGGCCCTGCATGGATGCAGCAGTTCCAGGGTTCATCTACCACTACCTCTCCTAAAGTGATATGGGGGAATCATATATTTGGAGCCACAGTCCTCCTACTTGGATGTTTGAGGGTGAAATTAAAAAAAAAACACCCCCCCAAAAAAAACCCCAAACAAATGGTTCCGCTGTTTTCTTGGCCTTAGCAAAAAAAAGTGTGAAAATCAGTTGTGGGCCAAAGGAAATTCTATACTTCATTTAAAAAAAATCTTTTGGCGAGGTCCTGCAAAACAACAGTGTTTCCAGGGCAAATCACTTTATTTCTCTGGACCCCAGTTTCCTCATCTCTAAATGGAGGGCATCAGACTAGGTGACCTAATAATATAGGGTTCTATGCATTAGTACAGTCCCAGTAAACCTTGCTTTATAGAATAAAAATGTTCCTGAAAATCTATTGGGAATTTTCGTTAATTGAATATTTGAAGTGCATTGTGAGAACTTACAAATGATCCTACCATAAATCAAGAAAATGTCTTGTTACTCTAATTGCTTTATATTATTAAAATCTAGATTTTTATATATCAGATTTGTTTTAAATAGGACTTACATAGTTTATTTTGAAAGATTATTATCTCCCTCCTTCAAGACCATAAACTGCAGAGCAAGTGAGTTTCCTCTGCTCTAATGCTCTACTCTCTTTAATTAGACTATAATTATTAGACTGTGAGCTCTTCATTAGACTGAGCTCCTTGAGGTCAAGAATGAAGTTTTCGGGGGGGGGGGTTGCCTTTCTTTGTATCCCCAGAACTTAATTCAGTTCCTGGCATGTAATAGGTGCATAATAAATACTTATTGGCCACCTGATAAAATCACCAGTCTGGTTAAAAAAAAAACAACAACCCACTATAAGATATCAGTTAAGGAAAAAAAGAGAATACTCATTCTCTTGCTTTGTTCTGTCAATCTTCATAAAATAAGGTAATTTTTAAAAAAAAATTCTTTGTTTCTTTTAATTCCTAACTGGAGTTATGGGTAACTCTTTGTTTTTCTTCTCTGTTAAGAAGTTTATTGTTTAAAAGAGAAAATCTAAGAGTTTCCAAACTTCAAATCTGACTCACTTTCAACAATATATAATCAGATGAGTAAAGTCATCTGGGGGTTAATTATAGAGCTGTGACCTCAAAGTAATCTGATTCCTGAATGATTTAAATCTTCGGTTTAACCCAATCAGCATTTTTTGTGTAACTCTAGCATATCTAGCCTAGAAATGAAAATATAATTTCTTCTCTTCATGCTTCCTTTTGATTAACTTGGGCTACTTGAAGCAATATCATCTTTTTTGCAAATAACTGAGAAATATTCATAAGAGAACTGAAGGGGAGAGACAGGCAGGCAGATAGAGTTTGGCTTAGTCGATGGAGAGCTGGCTTCCTTCCCAGTCAGAGTGGGTTCAAGACTCACTTTTGAGCTAGCTATGGTACCTTTGTCACATTACTTAACCTCCCCAGACAATTCTTTAAGAATTGTTGCCCGTTCCTTTTCTTTATTTCTTTGACCACCACAAAACTCACTCTCCCCATCAGCATATTGGCTACATCTGAAAATGTATATTGGATTCTGTACATCTGTATATCTGTGGAGGAGGAAATGGCAGACCATGCCAGTGTCTTTGCCAGAAAACCCCAAATGGGGTCACTGAAAGTTGGATGTGACTGAAATGACTCAATGACAATTCTGTGCATCTATTCCATGCCCAAGAGTGGGAGGCATGCTTCATCATCCGTCTTTTGAAGTAATGATTGGCCACTGAATTGACCAGAATTCTGTAGTCTTCCAGAATTGTTTTCCTTTACATTATTATACCATTGTATAAACTGTTTTCCTGGTTCTTCTCCTTTCATTCTGCATCAGTTCACATAAAATTTTCCAAATTTCTCTGAACTCTACCTTTTTATAATTTCTTGTAGCAAAATAGTCATCAGATCACAGATCTCCAGTTGAAGGAGAACTCAGCTCATCCAGTCCAACTCTCTTATCTTACAATTGAGGAAACTGAGACCCAGGGAGAGTAAATGCCTTGCCTAAGGTCACCCAGTAAGCATCAAAGGTGGGATTTGAACTTAGGTCCTCAGACTCCCACAGCCAAGGTTTACTCCACCATACCACACTACTTCTAGTCTGTTGTGTTGATAGACTGCAATTTTTTCAGCTATTCCTCAATTGATGGGTACTCATTTTGTTTCCCATGCTTTGCTACAAGAAAAAGTGCTACTGCGTAGTTTTTTTTTTTTGCCCATCTTGGTCTTTTTCCACTGACTCCTTTGTGTTGAGACTGGTAGACTTTAAAAAAAAAAACTCTCCCCACCCTAACCCACTTAAATTTGTCTTTCCTTCACTGCTAAACTTAACTTACCTCTGCAGACCTGTCAGCTCCTTGGCTCAGAAATTACTGATTTCTGTATTATCTACTGGGTAAAGTTCAAACTACTTCGCCTGGCATTCATAGCCTTCCACAAACTGGTGCCACCTTACATTTCCAGACTTAACTCTTACTCTTCTCCCAACATATATTACATCTCAGCCAAACTAGAATATTCTCTCATTCTCAAACATGCCCTGTACTCTCCTGCCAGCTTCTCCTTTAAAGGAAGGAAGAAAAGGATATAAGCATTTATTAAATGACAACTGTATGCCAAGCGCTTTACAAGTATCATCTCATTTGATCCTCAAAATAGCCTTGGGAAGTAGATGCTATTATTATCCCTATTTTAAGGGGGGCAGCTAGGTGGTGTAGTGGATAGAGTGCTGGGTCTGGCATCAGCAAGACTCACCTCCCTGAATTCAAATCCAGCCTCGGATACTTACTAGCTATGTGACCCTGGACAAGTCATTTAATCCTTTTTGCCTCAGTTGCCTCATCTGTAAAATGAGCTGGAGAAGGAAATGGCAAACCACTCCAATCTTTTTGCCAAGAATACCCCAAATGGGGTCACAAAGAATCAGACATGACTGAAAACAACTGAATAACAATTGAGGAAACTGAGGGAAATAGAGGTTAAGTGACTTACCCAGGGTCACATAGCTTATAAATGTCAAATGAGATTTAAACTCAAGTCTTCCTGACTTCAAGCCCAGAACTCTATTCACTTCATCGCCTCACTGCTATTCTTAAAGCCTATTTTAAATGCCACTTCCTTCCTAAAATTTTCACTGGTGCTCTCCTCAGTTGGTAATGACTTCCTTCCTGCCCCCTAATCCTCATGAAAACACTGTTTTGTACTTCTCTGATGCACTTATAAATTACTTAATGTTGTCTGTATATTTATCACATTTTCTACCAGTCTGGAAGACTAATAAGGGCAGAGACTGTATTTTATCTAAAACATCTTATCTCCTTTAGTGACTAGCACACAGTAGGTACTTCATGGATATTTCAATTGAATTATTGAACATTCATAACAGGTTATCAGGCCAGAGCCTAGCCCTGAGGATCTCTAATACTGGGAAATATAATGTAATGTAATAGTGTAAACCACTCAGTTCATGGACACATCTAATTATTAGGAAATATTTCTTCACATCAAACTTAACTGGGCCTTTCTGCAAATTCTACATATTTGTCCTATATATTTTATGTCTTTCTTTGTGTCCTCATTATTTAACATAATACCTGGAACATAATGGATATTAATAAATATTAATTGATTGACTATGCTACTAGCCACATGTTAGCCATTGGGGTCAAGCAGAACAAATCTAATATCTCTTTTCAGTGGTAATCCTTCAAATATTTGGTGGCATGAGTTATTTCTCACTTGAGTTTTCTCTTATTTGGGCTATATTCTTTCATCTCTCTTCATATGTCATGGTCTTTCAGGCCTCTCACTGTCCTGGTTACCCTCTTCTAGATATAACTCAGCTTTTCAAAGATCTGCCCAAAATGCAAGGTCTAAAACCAGATATAATATTCTGGATGTGGCCCCACCGAAGTCGGAGTACAGCAGGGCTATTGTAGTCCTGCTGGACATTATGTTTGACATTAACATTCTATGAATGGAACACAAAAGAGATAGAACAGTATTGGCTAGGGACAGTTAGGTGGCATAGTAGATTGAGCACCAAGTCTGGAGTCAGGAAGATCTGAGTTCAAATTTGACCTCAGACACTTAGTAGCTTTGTGACCTAAGGCAAATTGCCTTACCCTGTTTGCCTTGCTTTCCTCATCTGTAAAATGAGCTGGAGAAGGAGAAGAGGAGGAGGAAGAGGAGGAGGAGGAGAAGAAGGAGAAGGAGGAAAAGAAGGAGAAGGAGGAAGAGGAGGAGGAAGAGGAGGAGAAGAAGAAGAAGAAGATGATGATGATGATGATTGGCTAGAGAGACATCTTTGGAGCCTGGAAGAACTGAGTTCAGAATCCACCCCTGACATATACTGGCTGTGTGACCCTCTGCAAGTCACTTAACCTCTTAGTGACCCCAGGATATGAACTAAGAATTCTTTTAAAAAAATTTTTTAAATGACAGGTTTTCTCTCTTGCCTCCAGGCTAGAAGTACGGGGGAATTCACAGGCCTAACCCTACTCTTTTTAGCATGGGACTTTGATTTGCTACATCTCTGACCTGGGCTGGTTTGCCCCTCCTTAAGCAATAATAATGAAAATTTAAAAAAAAAACACTTAGGAGTTTTATAGTGCTTTAAAGGTTAAAAAGTGTGGGGCAGCTAGGTTGCGCAATGGATAGAGCACCGGCCCTGAAGTCAGGAGGACCTGAGTTCAAATCCGGCCTCAGACCAAACACATGACACTTACCAGCTGTGTGACCCTGGGCAAATCACTTAATCCTAACTGCCTAAAAAATAAATAAATAAATAAATAAAAGTAAAGTTTGAGAAATGTTATACAAATATTAGTTCTTTTTATCCTCCCAAAAAGAGGCAAGTACTATTATTATCTCCATTTCAGAGACAAAGAAACTGAAGCAGACAGAAATTAAGTAACTTGCCTGGGATCACATAGCTAAAGTATCTGAGTCTAGATTTGAACTCAGATATTCCTGATTCCAGATCCAGCACCCTATTCACTCTACCACTTAACTACCTCTAGATAACCCAGTGGCGCATCCCATCCTCCCCACTTCCAAGAATTCGCCATATCAATGCTGGACTTAGTGTAGACACATGAGTAGCTCACCGAAGTTCAGAACTCCTGAGCTCAAGAGACCCTCCAGGCTCGGCGTTCCTGGTCTCAAGGATTGCAAGCATGTGCCATCTAAGACGGGATTCTTAACCTTTTGGTTACCTCATCAAAGGGGCTGTGGAAAGATTTCAGAGTGTCTATGGACTTGAATAGGGGGAAAAGTTACTAGATTTTCCACTAGCCTCTAATTGAAATTTAGCATTTTCTTCAATTATTTTTTAAAAAATATTGTTCTGAGAAGGATCCATATGCTTCATTAGACTGCCAAAGGGGTCCTTGACACACTTAACACAGGTTAAGAACCCCGACTCTAGGGATTGAACAGATAACATTCGTAAAGCACTTAGTACAACGCCTGGAGTGTAGTAGGGAATACTATTCCCTCCGTCTTCCTCCTCCCATCTAAGACGATAAGTTGTAGATCTGTAGCGGTGGAGGAAGCTTCACAGAATCACAGAATTGAGGAGCCGGAAGGAACTTCTATGACCATCTGGTCTTACTGAGTTTTCTCACCAGGATTTTGTTTTATGGTAAAATCCAGGTCTAGACAAAGACAGAGACAGACAGACAGACGGACTGTCAGAGACAGAGACAGGCAGAGAAATAGATGGAAACAGAGAGACAGAGACAGAGACAGACAAACACAGAGAGACAGAGACAGAAAAACAGAAATGAGAGAGACAGAGATAGAAACAGAGACACATAGAGAGGAGAAACAGAGGCAGACAGGGACACACAGAGACAGTGATAGAGATAGATATTTCATTAACATGTTTTTACCACTTCATAATATTGTTGATGTCTATTTAGTTTGCGGTCCCCTAAAATCCCAGTCTTTTTTTTTTTATCTCACGTTAAACGCTCTCTAGTCACTTTTTTTCCAACCTTTACTTGTGCAAATGATTTCTTAAACTTAGGTACAGGACTTTACTTTTACTTCAAATTAAATTTCAGCTTCTTAGATTCAGCATATTGTCCTAACTTGTTATGATTTCTTTTTTCCCCCCAATAAACATTTATGGAGCATCCAGCAAGGCAATCTCCTATGCACTGGGGATACAAAGATGATCCTTAAGGAATCTGTGGATCTCTGATTCTGTATTAGCTTTCTCTCCCAACTTTGTGTAATCTACAGATCTGATACATGTGTTTTGCTCTAAGTCTCTGATAGCCATGTTGAACAAATTAAGAACAAGGACAGGTCTCTGGGCACTCTGCTAGAGACCTCCTCCACAGAGGTGTCAATCCACTAATCTTCGGTCCAGCCTGTTTTCTCTAACCTTTTCTCTATGCTTCTCTTTTCTGACTCAACTGTATTTAATTACCCATCCTAATATCTGTATGGTAACCATCTTTCCCTACGTAATTTTAATGTAATTAGTGACTTTTAATATCTTATTCGAATGATTAGAGGAAAACCATCTCCTTTTATATTTTCAATCTGTGTTGTTATTTCTAAAAGCAGAGTGAATGAAGGTTTCTTATCTGCCTTATGAAGGCTTACAATTTCTATCACAGAGAAAACTGAGATCTAGTTTAGATTTTAGGTAGGGGAAAAGACTGAAAGGAAAGGGAATAAAGGAGGATGGAAAGGAAAAGTATGGGATGTACTTCTCAGTGGAACAGACCTGTCCTGCCAACCTTCTAAGTTGAACTTGGGCTGGAAAATTATTTCACCCTGTCCATTTGTGGGTTCTGCCACACTAGAATTTGTTTTGAGTCATCATTTAAAGTTGTTCAGAGGGGTTAGGCGTGTCACTTCCTTTTCTCTGCCATCTTGGCTCTGCCTCATGAGTATACTCCCAAGCAATTTGCTCCTCTTTGGAAGGAAGAGAATGGGATTAACAATTTCTTCCTTGATTCATTGTAGTGTCACAGATTTAGAGCTGAAAGGAAATTTAGAGGTAACTGAGTCCAAACCCTTCATTTTCTAATGAGCGTGCTAGGGGACCAAGAAACAAGGATACGTGCCTGAGGTCACACAAGTGGATTTCAAATCCAATCTTCTTACTCAAAACCTAGTATTTTTTCCAGTGCACCACATGTTGTGGAAGAGATCTCAGGAGTCATCTAGTCAAACCCCCTGCTTTTATAAATGAGGAGACTCAACCTGAGAGAAGTTAAGGGATTTACCCAAGGAAGCATCAGAGGCAGATTTTTAACCTAGATTCTTTGACTGTAGAGTTAACCCATTCTCTCCTATCTCATGGTGCTTGCATGATATACTTATCCCATGCATTGGATTTGTTATCCAGCGGCTTGGGTGCATATAGACAGGGACTGTGCTTTCAATGATATACAGAGCTCCCAGATCTGGAAACTCCCAGATGAGGAAGGCCAGCACGTTCTTTGCAATTTATAGTTTTAGAGAGTTGCCTAGGGCCCTCAAAGATTAAGTGACTTACCCAGGATCACACAGCCAAGATAGGTCAAAGGTAGGAAATACAGGCTATTAAACAATAATGAATTGGTTGAAAGTCTATAATTGAATTTGTTCAGTTGTTTTTCAGTTGTGTTTGACTCTTCATGACCCTTTTTGGTGTTTTCTTGGCAAAGGTACTGGAGTGGTTTGCCATTTCCTTCTCCAGCTCATTTGACAGAGGAGGAAACTGTGACAAACAGGGTTAAATAACTCGCCCAGGGTCACACAGCTAGTGTCTGAGGCCAGATTTGAATTCATGAAAATGGGTCTTCCTAACTTCAGGCCTGGCACTCTGCCTGTTGGGCCATTCCAATCCCTGAATCACAGACTTATAGTTGGAAGACACTTACTTCATTGGACATCTAGTCCAACTTCTACTGAAAGTTCTAGTTCCCCTTTAAAACACCCCAACAAGAAAATAGGCAACCTCTGTTGGATAACTTTCAGGAATAGGGAATTCACTACCTCCAGAGGCATCTCATTCTACTTTTGGATAGCTTTCTGTTAGGAAGCTTCTCCTCACAGAAGACTCCCTCAGCCCAGTTTCTACTGCCACTCTCTTGGGTAACTTTCCATTGCTATCACCCAGAGGGAATAGAGGGAATTTTTCTTCCAAACATTTGGGTCCTTTAATTCATGGTCTTTTTCTCTTCCTCTTTCCCCTTAGTACCCCTTCTCCATTGTGTCTGCTATTCTAATGCAAAGGCAGCTGTTCGAAGGGGGTTTATTTTTTTATTTTTAATTGTAGTGCTAAATAATCTCAGAGTATGGGATACTTATATGTAGTTTAGGTATATTACAGAGATGTAATCTGACATCACACAATTAACTTGACAGCTTTTAATGGTCTCTCCTAGTCTCTTCCTTCTTGTTAGCTGCCTCTTTTCCGATCTTAATTTGATAGGATCATATATGTAAAGCTGGAAGGGACCCTTAGAGTCCCATTATTTTACAAATGAGGAAACTGAGGCTCCAAAGAGACCTCAATGACAAGCCCAAGTTGAGACATCAAGTAAATGTCACAGCTGGGATTCAAACCCATGTCCTCTGAATCCAGATCTGATGCTCTTCCTATTAGGCTATCCTTCCTCCCTGTCATTGATTTTGAGCCAAAGGGAACTTCAGAAGTCATCTAGTTTAAACCCTGTCATTGTATAGATGGGGAAACTGAATCCCAAAAGGTTAAGTAGCTTGTCCAAGGTCACATAGGTATTAAATAACAACATGGATTCAAACTAACCGCCATTTTACATACTACATCTCTGTTCATTGCTCTTTCTTTGTTCAGTCATTTTTCAGTTGTGTCTGACTCTTCCTGTCCCCATTTGGCGGTTTCTTGGTAAAGATACTGGAGTGGTTTGTCATTTTCTTCTCCAGCTGTCAGATGAGGAAACCGAGGCAAACAGGGTTGAGTGACTTGGCCAAGGTTATACAGCTAGTAAGTGTCTGAGACCAGATTTGAACTCATGAAGATGAGCCTTCCTGACTCCAGGCCCAGCACTTTAGCCATTGTGCCACCTCACTCCCCTACTGCTGCTTCTACCCCCAAACATAAGCAACTCCCTTTTTCATTTTGCTAAGTTCAACATCCTTCTCTGCCTGTCAGGTCCAATCACTCAGCTGCAAGTTAAAACTCCTTTCTTGCCCACTGAACTCCAACTCAGATGTAATCCTCTGGACTCAGCTCACAGAAATTTCTTTACTCCTTTTCTCCATTGTCCTGGCTTACGAAGTGGAAATTTTCATTCTTGCTGTGAATTGAAAAAAAAATGAGACAAAACAAAACATCAGATGGTAATGGACATTCCTCAGACAATGACCACTTCTTCAGATCCCAAGAATCTCATTTTTATCAGCTTCACCTGGGGTCTCCTTTCTTTCTGATGATACAGGCTCTCCAAAAGCTCCAAGTTGTGTTTTGTTTTGATTTTTTGGTGACATCCTACCAATTCATTTCCCATCATCCTCCTGCCTGCTTGCCCCAGCTGTAGCTCACACATTTAGGAACCTTCCTTCAGTTCCCACTTTCAGCTCAGCATTTTCCCCCCTCACAGCTACATTTGGTCCCCTCAACACCCGGCATCCCATTAGTACCAAGACTTTTGACTTGTTGAAATATGAGTCTAAAGAGATGGTCAGTGAAATCCTGTTTAGCTCTGAGATTCTGAAATTCCTCATCTGGTGCTGGTGCTTTGGCCTTAATTATTTCCTGTCTAATAATGAATGGTGGCAACCAGATAAGTAAGGGCTTTTAATGCAAAAGGTGATCTGACATCTCCACTCTAAACAGTGGAATGAATTCTAATCAGAGCTAGAGATAAGCATAAACCTAGAAAGTTTTTTTGCCACCCTATCCTCCTTTGACTCTGACTCTTTTCTTCCCACCATCAAGCCCTTTTTAGTAGTAGTAGACCATACTGGTTTCTGGATGCTGCATTTTCTCTCTCTTTTACATCCCCTCCACCCACAGCTTGGACTACTAGGGAAGATATTGGTCTCTCTCTCCTCTAGTGCATCTCAGGGGCTTTAGAGGGTTGATTTTTACTCAGTCTCATGCTTCTCGTGCTCAGACCTAGGGAGATGATCAAATAGAGGTCAAGTTTGTCTTGTGAAAAAGTAAATTTCTTGAGTAAGACTTTCTTCATTCTTGCTTTTTTTTTTCCATGAAAAAACTGAGAACTCTAGTCAACCATCTGTGTGTTTTGTCTACACATTGCCAAACATTCAGATACTTGGTATAGTATAGGCACAGCCTAAGATTGCCTGTTCAGCTTCTCACTATGCAGAATGGGCCAGATTGTCTCAGTTCAACACCTGTGAAATTCAGCAAACATTTATTAAGGTCCTACTATGTGTGAAGCACTGTGCAAGGTAATACGGAAATGAATATGCACCAATCATGAATGCATATCCCTACCAAAGAGGATGCTGGGAAAAGGCCTAAGCAGGAGAGAGGGGGGATTAGAATGAGAGTGGGAGAGGAAGGGTTAAATGACCCATTCCCACTGGACTTTCAAAGGCAACACCACCAGAAAAATAGCTGTTGATTGTCAAAGAAATGGTGCCAACCTTGTGTAAATAGCTATTTACAGGCAAAATCAGTCTAGCACCTTACACAGAATCACTAAAATGTTAGAACTGAACGGACCTTTGGAGATCATCAAGTCCACACTTTCATTTTACAGATGAGAAAGATGAAGTCACACAACTAGTGAGGGTGGCAGAGCCAGAACCCCAAAATTAGGTCTTTTGAATCCAAGTCCTAACCCCTTTACATTATGCCTTGATTTTTCATAAATTGTGTCTTAGTTTCTCCTTTCATCTCTGTTATTTTGGAGTGCTGTGATATCGGCAGGGCAGGAGGAAAGAAAGAAGTTGTCTTCAGAAGAATGGAATGGAGCTCAGGCCCCTAAGAGGCCCCTCTTGGGAAATTCACCATGTTTTTGCCTCCCTTATGAAGGCCCAGGTGTCAGTACCGAGAAGAGAGGGGAGTCACCAGAAGGGTGAGGGGATGGGCGGCCGCTGTACATGAGGATCATTTGAACATGAGGATTATTTACAGGAAAGAAATAGAAGAAAGACAGTTCATGGCATGAGAGCTGTCTTCAGATAATTGAAGGGCTGTCCCGTGGAAGAGCCATAATACTTGTTCTGCGTGGCCTCAGAGGGCAGAACCGAGAACAAAGTGTGAAAGCAAATTCCATCCCCATTGAAAGAAAAACTTCCACACAATCAGAGCAACCTAATGGGCTCCCACCAGAGGCAGCCTCTTCACTTGTCAGGGACGTGGGGGCGGGTGGGGAGAGGGTCCTATCCAGGGAGAAGTTAGACGAGGCGAACTCTGAGGTGCCCCCCAACTCTGAGATTTTGTGAGTGTCATCTTGCACTAGCAGTTATTCCAGTTCACATCACCAAAATGGGAGTGTCACAAGGAATAGGGTCCTGATTGCTTTGAAGATACATCCGTTCTAATTAGCATGATTATTAAGCACCTGCTCTGTGTGAGGCATTACGCCAAGGGCTAGAGATCGGGCTGAGAAGGGAGATAACATTCAGATAACTATGTACAAACAAGATATGTATCAGATAAATTGGAGATACTCTCTGAGGAAAGACCCTAAAATTAAGGAGGAAGTTTAATCTCCTCTCCTCAGCCTTAAGAAGAACCTACCTTCCCAGCCTTGTTCTATACGTTCCTTCCTTTGCTATGCTCTTCAAGCCAGTGGTACAATGGACAGAGTGCTGGACTTGGAGTCAGGAAAACTCATCTTCCTGAGTTCAAATCTGGCCTCAGACACTTGTTAGCTATGTGACCCCGGGCAAGTCACTCAACCCTGTTTGCCTCAGTTTCCTCATCGTAAAATGGATGGAGAAGGAATTGAAACATCACTCCAGTACCTTTGCCCCAAAGAGGGGTCGTGGAGAACCAGGCATGACTGAACAGCGACAACAATCCAGCCAAGCTGCCCCTCACACACATTTCCTAATCTCCTATCTCTGTTATTTTGCACAGGTTTTCTCTGTCCCTGGAATAGACTCCTCCTTTTGCCTCATTGTTCAATCAAGTCAACAAACACTGATTAAATTTCTACCATGTGCTAGGTACTGTGCTAAGCAATGAGGACACTGGGGATACAAGACAAAAAGTAAAACAACCAAAAAAGAAAAAGCAAAATAAGTTAGTCCATTTCCTCAAGGAACTGGTCAAATTCCTTTCTTTGAGATTCCTCTTAAAAAAAAAAGAAAAGAAAAGAAAAAAAGACTCTTTAGTTCTACCTTCTATATGAAACTTTTCCTCATCCTTCCAACTGCTAGCCCTCCCCTTCCCCAAACTACTTTGTATTTATTCTACATGTACTTAACAGGTTTAGATACAGTCACAGGTGTCTCCCCCAAAAGAGAGTGAGCTCAAGGGAAGGGACTATTTCCATGTTTCTTTTGTTAATAGTGATTAGCACCATGCCTGTCATTATTTTAGGTGCTCGATAAATGTTTGTTGATCATTGATTGATTGAAGGAAAGGATTCCTTTAAATTCCATAACAGAATCATGGGAGGAAGGCAGATAGGAAGGAAAGCAAGAAGGAAGGGAGGGGGGAAGGAAGGAAGGAAGGAAGGAAGAAAGGAAGGAAGGGAAGGAGAGGAAGGAAGGAAGAAAGGAAGGAAGGGAGGAAGGGAGGAAGGAAGGAAGGAAGGAAGGAAGGAAGGAAGGAAGGAAGGAAGGAAGGAAGGAAGGAAGGAAGGAAGGAAGGAAGGAAGGAAGGAAGGAAGGAAGGAAGGAAGGAAGAAGAAAAAGAAGGAGGGAAAGAAAGGGGAAAGGAAGGAGGGAAGGAAAGAGGGAGGGAAGGAAGAAGGAAAGGAAAGAGGGAGAGAAGGAAGGACAGAAAGAAAGAGGGAAGGAAGGAAAGGGAGAGAAAGAAAGAGGGAAAGGAAGGAGGTAGGGAAGGAAGGAAGAGAAGAAGAGAAAGAGAGGAGGGAAGGAAAGAAATATTCCTTTAGATTCTAAAACAGGTACATGGCCCTTGATTCACATAATCTCTGTAGTTAAAGTAAGACCTTGGTCCAAAGGTCTCCCCCTCCTTCCCCCCTACATTCCTGATTAAAACAACATAAGCTTCAGACTCATTGTCCCTTCTGTGATGGATGATTTCTATCTTCTAGTTTGTATATGTGTGTGTGTGTTGTTTTCTTTCACTTAAATTAACATTCTTGGAGTTCTTATCAGGATGTGAAAACAACTGACTGGTTTCAGGAATGGCCAGATTCCTACGTGAAGCACATCTACAGTTCAGAGGACAGGAACGCGCAGAGGCACCTGAGCAGCTGGGCCATGCGCAACACCAATAATCACAACTCCCGCATCTTGAAGAAGTCCTGCCTGGGAGTGGTCGTTTGCAGCCACGACTGTTCTGCCGAGCAGGGAAGGAAGATCTATCTGAGACCAGCCATCTGTGACAAAGCCCGGCAGAAGCAGCAGAGTGAGTCCGGAGGCCTGCCCGTGCTCACACCCGAGCTGGCATTGGTTCAAATACTGCTGCTCTTGTCCCATTTTGGAGCCCTGCAGTAATGCCATGTTTGGGGCCTTCACCACCAAACGTTTTCTGATATCCAAACAGGGCCTTTCCTCTATAAGAGAATTACATGGTGAGATTGGTGGGTTACTGAAAGGCCCTCCCTGTCCAAAAACATAAAAACATAGATTCTGAGCTGATAGGAACCTCATCTAGTCTAAATTCCTTATTTTACATTTGAAGAAAGTCCCCACCCAGTTTGCTCCATTAGAGTCACTTCTTTGGGTTGAGAAATTATCTCCAGAAGGTCTCTATTAAAAAGTCAAGTATTTTACCTGGAAGATATCATTCATTAATATATTAGCATAATAGTTTATTAGATGGTAAATTTGTTTTTTAGGAAAAATTTTTTTCAATTAACAAAAATTTATTTTCTTTCTGTCTCATCTATTCCTAATTGGAAGGGGAAAAAATCCTTTGTAACAAATTTGAATAGTCAAGCAAAAATGAATCCCAGGATGGACCATGTTCAAAAATGTATATCTCATTCTATATCTTTAGTCAACAACTTTTTTGTCGGGAGATCTGTATCATGTTTTATCATCTTTCCTCTGGAATCATAACTGGTCATTGCTTTGATATGAGTTTTTTTGTTTGTCTTTACACTGTTGTTATTGTTTCTTGTACAAATTGTTCTCTTGGTTCTGCTCACTTCATTCTGTATCAGTTCATACAAGTCTCCCCAGGTTTCTCTGAAAGTTTCCCTTTCCTCATGTTTTTTTTTCTTTTTGGTGAGGCAATTGGGGTTAAGTGACTTGCCCAGAGTCACAGAACTAGTAAGTGCTAAGTGTCTGAGGCTGGGTTTGAATTCAGGTCCTTCTGACTCCAAGGCCAGATCTCTATTGGCTGAGCCACCTAGCTGCCCCTATTCATGCTAGGTGTTTTTTTTTTTTTGAGGCAATTGGGGTTAAGTGACTTGCCCAGTGTCATACAGCTAGTAAGTGTCAAGTGTTTGGTCAGAGACTGGATTTGAACTCAGGCACTCCTGACTTCAGGGCCAGTGCTTTATCCACTGAGCCACCTAGCTGCCCCTATCCTCATGTTTTATGACACATCAGTGTTTCATTACATTCAAATGCCATTTGGCCATTTCCCAATGGATGGACACCTTAGTTTCCAAGCCTTTGCCACTAAAAAAAGAGCTATTTGACAGATAAATTCTGATACGAAAAGGGACAAGTCTCAACCAAAGTTTCTATTTGGTTGAAATCCCCAATATTCGGAGTCATGATAAAGCCAGAAAACAGTGTTTTCAGCTTTAAAGTTTAGTTACTAAACAAGCCTGCACCATAAAATATCCAGTTAAAATGCTTCACATAATCTTAAAAAAGAGAGAGGCATGCATAGATAGCTGGCCTTAGAGTCAGGAAGACCTAGTTTCAAGAGCAGCTTCTGATATGTACTAGTGTGACTGTAGAAAAGTCACTTAACCTCTCGTGTCCCAGGCTCTTCTCTTAGACTATGAATTGCAGAGCTGTGGCTTATCTACATTGACAGAGAGCTGTCCCTTGCAGGAAGTTCCCTACGCCAATAAAATCAAAAGTCCTAAGATACAAAACGCAAAGACTCATGGCCTGGCTGGACCAAGCCTTGGCAAAGTAGAAAGCTACAGAGATGAAACCCCTCTGCAAGAAATGCTCAGCCTCTCATTACTCCCACATTGGTGACGTTCAGTGGTATATTCAGGACAAACTAAGGACCTTTCTTGGTTGCTCACCCAACAATATACCTGCTCCTATAAGATCCTGAAATACCCACATATATCCTTAGAGGCAGAGGGACCTTCAGAGGTCGAGTCCAACCCTGCCCATTTTATAGATGAGGAACTAAGGCCCTTAGAAGTCAAAAAGGTAATGAGTAACAGCTGCGATTTGAACTTCAGTTCTTCTTGCCCTAAATCTATTTATTACTCTTTCCACTGGACGATATATCTTGACTAAGGTGTAGTGGGACAAACATTGAACTGAGAGTCAAAACCTGGGTTCTTATCCCACCTTTGGCAAAGTCTCTGGTCCTTAGTTCTATTACCTGTAAAATGTGGAGGTTAGACTAAATAAGGAATTCTTTTTTTTCTTTTTTTAAAATTTTATTAATTTATTTTGATTTATCAACAATCACTTCCATATGCTTTTGAGTTGAAAATTTTTCTCCCCCTTCCTCCCCCCCACCCTCCACAAGACAGCACACAATCTGATATAGGCTTTACATTTACATACCCATTAAACATGTTTTCACATTAGTGAAGTTGTAAGTAAAAATTAAAACCAATAGGAGGAACCATCAGAAAGATGAAACAAAACTCAACAGAGGGTAAAAATAAGTGATAGCGATTCAACTTCTGCAGTTCTTTCTTTGGATGTGGACAGCATTTTCCATCCTGAGGCCTCTGGAGATGTCTTAGATCCTCGTAATGCTAAGAAGGGTTCAGTTTAACAATCTTAGTCATTGCATAACTTGGCTGCTATTGTGTACAAAGTCCTCTTGGTTCTGCTCACTTCACTCAGCATCAGATCATATAAGTCTTTCCAGGTTTTTCTGAAGTCAGCCTGTTCATCATTTCTTATAGAACAATAGTATTCCATTACATTCATATACCACAGCTTGCTCAGCCATTCCCCAATTGATGGGCATCCTCTCAGTTTCCAATTCTTTACCACCACAGAAAAAGCTGCTATGAATATTTTTGTACATGTGGGTCCTTTCCCATTTGTTTGATCTCTTTGGGATATAACCCTAGAAGTGCTATTGCTGGATCAAAGGGTATGCACATTTTTGTAGCCCTTTGGGCATAGTTCCAAATTGTTCTCCAAAATGGTTGGATCATTTCACAACTCCACGAGCAATGTATTAGTGTTCCAATTTTCCCACATCCTCTCTAACGTTTATCATTTCCCTGTTTTGTCATGTTGGCCAATCTGATAGGTGTGATGTGGTATCTCAGAGTTGTTTTGATTTGCATTTCTCTAATCAATAACAATTTAGAGCATTTTTTCATATGACTATAGATGGTTTTAATTTTTTCATCTGAGAACTGTTCATATCCTTTGACCATTTATCAGTTGGGGAATGGCTTGTGTTCTTATAGATTTGTAAAATAAGGAATTCTTAACCTAACATTCACAGGCCCCATGATAGATTTAATGGGGTACATGAATTTGGATAGGAATATATATATATATGTGTGTATATATATATATATATACATATATATATATACACATATATCTTTATTTTTACTAACCTCTAATTAAAATTTAGCATTTCCTTCATTAGAAATTTTAGAAAATTTATTCTGAGAAGGGGTGAACAGGCTTCACCAGACACAAACAAGGTGAAGAACCCTTGGACTAAACAATGTCCAAAATGATATCTTTTAGCTCTCACATTCTATGATTCTAGCCCCTCGTGGTTAGAGAAGTTTTTGTACTTCTATTTATGTCTACTTGCTAAGGGCAGCTGTGCTGCATTAAACCTCTCCAATAACTTCACTGACTGGCCATGGGTATTGACAGCCAAGGCCTATCCTACTAGACAAAACTATGAAGAAAGGGAAGTTGAAGCCCTGAGACTCCCTTTTCCTAGCTCCATCCAACCCCTGTCATGCACTGTCCTCCTAAATTCATGCCTGATACCTATTAAAACCTGCTCTCAAGAAAGGGCCTGAGAACACTTATATCTCACTGTGACTTTTAGTCTTTGTATTACTTTTTTAGGGGTATTTGCATTCTAAGACACATCTTCATTTTGTAATTCTTTAGGATTTTATTTTTCCCAGTTACATGTAATAACAATTTTTAACATTCGTTTTTAAAACTTTGAGTTCCAAATTCTCTCCCTTCCTCCCTCCCCATCTATCCCCTCATTGCAAAGGCAAGCAATTCAATATAGGTTATACATTTGTCATCTTGCAAAACATTTCCATAATAGTCATGTTGTGAAAGAAAACATAGACCAAAAAAAAAACCCTCAAGAAAAATAAAGAAAGTAAAAAACATATGCTTCAATCTGTATTCAGACACCATCAGTTCTTTTTCTGGGGCTGGATAACAATTTTCATCCTAAGTTCATCAGAGTTGTAAGACATATCTTTAGTCGTGGAATGAAAGGATTTGTTCTCTGTTAAGAGAATTTCAGAGATTGGGGAGCAATGAGGAAAGCATTTGGGAATGCTTAGGTATCCTCTGAAATTATACCAGGTAGGTAACTATTACATATAATTTGAATCTCACTCATGAGAGGCAATGAATTGGGACTCAGAGGACCTAGGTTCAACAGCCAGCCCTTTTACTTACCACCTGTGTGACCTTGGGCAAGTCACTTAAATCTCTCTGAGTCTCAGTTTCCACAACTGCAAAATGAAGTGAGGGGAAAACCAGTTGACCTCTGAGTCAAGCCCTTCTACCTCTAAATCTAAACTCCTACGTGGCTGTAACATCAATAAAATATGAGCGAGGGATCACCAACCCTGAGGGGTAGAGGTTTCAGATATCTAAAAACATTTTGAAACATTTCCAGCCTTTTGGAGTAGAAAAGTGCAATACAGGGAGGGGCACAAACCTGACTCAGGTAAGGTTGGCTTTACCCTGCTTAGTCACCTCACTTTTCTTTTTTGCAGGAAAACGATGTCCTAATTGTAATGGGCCTTTGAAACTCATTCCTTGCCGTGGCCATGGGGGCTTCCCAGTCACCAACTTCTGGAGGCACGATGGACGTTTCATCTTTTTTCAGGTTAGGTTAAAAATAACCACAACAACCACAGCCAGGCCAGGGAATTTAATACATATTAAAAAAAAAAAGGAGGGTGTTTTAATTAGATTGTTAAATAAACACAGTTAAGGTTGTATCAGGATGACAATCAAGCAAAAGGATGTTATAAAGTCAACAGGCAGTGTGGGATAATGGAACATAAGCCAGCTTGGCACCATAAAACTTGGGTTTTCAAGTGCCCAAGTTTCATCATTTCCTAATGCAATGATCTTGGCAGGCCACTTAATTCTTTTTTTTTTTTTTTGCCTTTTTTTGTGAGGCATTTGGGGTCAAGTGACTTGCCCAGGGTCACACAGCTAGTAAGTGTCATGTGTCTGAGGTCGAATTTGAACTCAGGTCCTCCTGACTCCAAGGCTGGAGCTCTAGCCACTGCGCCACCTAGCTACCTCTAGGCTACTTAATTCTCTGGATCTCCTCAGTTTTCTAGTCTGTCAAGTGGACATAATAATCCCTTCCTTTTTAGCCTCACACATTGTTGCATAGGCAAAAAAAGAAAAAGATATTATAAAAAGATTTATAAAAATGTAAAGGGCTCTATCAATATAAGACATTATTCTTGTGGTGAGAGGTAGTAGTGTTTAGGAGACAGCAAATCAGCTTAGGCTGGACCATACAGATATAGTCCTCTGATGTTTAATCTGCATAGTAATACAAGTTTACCTCTATAAGATTTCCAAAACTTGCTTCTGACAACAGCCTTGTGAGATGGTTAGGAAAAAGCAGAAGCGCATTCCTCAGACCCTTTGTCATGTGACCTGCTAAAGAAATCTGAAGGGGTTCATACTGCTGTCCTCCATCCCCCAACTCTGCAGGAGGTCCTAGGCCAGGTGTGGGGAGCCTGTGGCCTCACGTGGCCTCCAGGCTGCAGGTTCCCCACTAGGCCAAATCTTCTCTGTGATATATATTGGCTGAGTGCCTTTTTATGCCCCAGGAAAGTCTCTAAGACCTAAAACTGCATGCCAATCAGCATCAGGACGGGTTGTTTCCATACCAGGAGATGAAATTTTAGGTTAGGACCGAGGAAGAAAAAATTCTTGGGTCGGTAATATACCTCTAGGACAACCTGCTGGTGAAGAGTGCAATCAACTTTGAAATGACTAAGCAGTAATTAGATTTAGAAGGGAGCTTACTGAAATAATTCAGGAGAACCAATAGAAAACTATTGGATGCCTTCTTCTCATGGAGTAAAAAGGAAGCTCGATCAGTTTATGTCTTGGGATTGGTAGATAATCATATCTAACATTTATGTAGGGCAGCTAGGTGATGCAGTGGATAGAGTACCAGTCCTGGAGTCAGGAAGACCTGAGTTCAAATGTGGCCTTAGACACTTACTAGCTGTGTGACCCTGGGCAAGTGACTTCATCCTGTTTGCCCCAGTTTCCTCATCTGTTAAATGAACAGGAGAAGGAAATGGCAAACCACTCCAGTATCTTTGCCAAGAAAACTCCAAAATGAGGTCATGTAAAGTCAGACATGACTAAACAGCAGCCATTTTATGTAGCACTTTTTTTGGGGGGGGGGGCAATTGGGGTTAAGTGACTTGCCTAGAGTCAACAGCTAGTGAGTGTTATGTGTCTGAGGCTGGATTTGAACTCAGGTCCTCCTGACTTTAGGGCTGGTGCTGTATCCACTGTGCCACTTGCCTACCCTGTGTAACACTCTTCAAAGGGTTTTTTGATATATTATCTCATTGCTCTTTGTTTTATAAATGAGGAAACTGAGTCTCAAACACATTGCTAACAAGTGTTGTAGGTAGGATTTTAACTCTGGACTTCCTGATGCCAAGTCCAGGGCTTTAACCACTATACCACACTGCCTCTCAGCAGCTGAATTGATGAATTTTTTTCATTCCATAAAGAATTACATGCAAATTCTGGCTTGTAAGGATAATGTATGAAAGAAGAAAATATCTAAAATTCTGCAATCACATAGCCTTCTGTCTTGGTGTGCCAACCAGTCATATAGGCAGGTTACATGAATTAGAAACTCTGAGCAGCTGAAAGCTTCATGCATTGTGTGGGCAAAGAGCAGTTTGTTTGGTCTTCTGAACCCCCTCACCCCAACTCCATGATGCGTATTTACCCTAGTCTGGTGCTGATTCTATCCATTCCCAATCTCAAGGCCAACTGATAACCAGACTGTGGTCTCTTGATGGAGAGACTGTGCATGTAAGGTTTAACATCCCCTTGTCCGGAAGCCAATCATTCCTATCATTATCACAGAATCACAGAATCACGGAATCACAGAATTTCAGAGTGGGAACGCACTTCAGCGGCCAAGTATTCCAATCCACCATCACGTACCTGACAACCGGCCACCCAGCCTCTGCTTGGACATCTGCAAGCAAGGAACACCCACCAGCCCACCCTGCTTTTGAACAACTCTAATTGTTAGGAAGTCTTTCCTGACATCAAGACTAAATCTGTAGGGACAGCTAGGTGGCACAGTGCATAGAGCAGGACCTGAGTTCAAATCTGGCCTCAGACACATAACACTTCCTAGCTGTGTGACCCTGGGCAAGTCACTTAACCCCATTGCCTAGCCAAAAAAAAAAAAAGACTAAATTTGTGCGTTTGTAGTTTCTAATTATTATTCTCAGTTCTGTTCCATGGGACCAAATAGAAAAAATCTAATCCCTCCTCCATCCACATGACAGCACTTCAAGACAATTATCATATCTCCCTTGAGTCTTCTCCTCCCCAGACCAAATATCCCCCCATTCCTTCAACTGATTTTCACATAACATGGACACCCAAGGTCCTTCCCTCAGACTTTACCTTTTTTTTTTTTAAGTCAAAAGGGGCACATGACCACCCAAGGCCAGAAACAAAACTCGAGGCAGAAGCGAGACGGTCAATGCAGAAATCCAACATGACATCTTGTTCTTCCTCTATTGCTTCTCCAAAGCTGAAGAAGAACTCAGGGACAAAGGTAACTTCTTCCCTCCCCCCATATATGTTAAAAAACTATTAGCAACCTGGGCTCCCTTTACCATAACCCTTTGCCCCAAACCTCCATCTTTCCATACACAGAAATATTCCTCTGATGTTTTATCTGAGTAGTACTAGCAATACATGCTTGCCACTATAGAGTCCTGTAAATTTTCTGAAACTTGTTCTTGAATTAGGAAAACCATAAGCATATTCTTCAGGACCCTTTCTATGTCACCTACTAAAGAAAACTGAGGGGCTCTGTACAATGATCCCCCTTCCCCTGGCTCTGTGGCCCTGAGCTCGCTGGGTATAGTGACATAAGAGCTGGTTTAAGAGTCAGGAGTCCTGGATCCAAATATTAGCTCTAGCTCTCCTAGAGTGACCTTGGGCAAAAGACTGGAAGGGACCGGGGAGATTATCCACTACAACCCCTTCATTTTACATCTCTCTATTTTATCTCTCTCTACACACACACACACACACACACACACACACACACACACACACACACACACTCTAGCCAACAAAGGAATAATTCTTTTTTTTCAATGTGCCAGTAAAAATAAAACCTTGGGAACTCCCACAGACAGGGTAGCAACAAAGAAACAGAAAGAACCCTGATAGTTGTCCTAAACTTAATGAGAATTTCTGGAGATCTAATTTACTTTTTCTCAGATGATTCATCAAGAGGTTAAGGTCAAGATTAGAGGAGAAAAATAAACTGCTTTAATGTTTGGAAAATGCTTTACCTCCTTTAATCCTCATGGTAGGTGCTATTATTATCCCCATTTTACAGTTGAGGAAACTGAGTCAGATAAAAGTTAAGCAACTGTGCCAGGTCACAGAGTTAGTAAGTGTAACGTCATATTTGAACTCAGGTCTTCCTGATTCCAAGTCCAGAGCTAGTCTATTCATCCAGGTTTCTCTAGAAGAACACAGAGTCACAGAGCCATAGAAGTTTCATAGATCTACAGCTGGAAGGCACCTCAGAGGTCATCTAGTCCAGCTCCCTTGTTTTATAGCATAAGCTACATCAAAGGGAAAGGTGAACTCGGAAGGACTTGGGTTCAAAACCTACCTCTGCTATTAAATCCCTCTGTAATCTTGAGCAAATTTATTATTTAACAGGGCCTCAGTGGCTTGGACTAGAATCTAGTCACTAGATGGTCTCTAAAGCTCCTTCCAGTTTTAATCTATTATCCTACGATTTGGAAAGAGTACTGGATGGGTCAGAGTGCTGGCTTACCAGCTATGTGACCTTGGCCAGGTCATTTCCCTTTTCTAGGGGATAGACCAAACTGTCTCTTTTTTTGCCTATCTGTCCTCCGTGACTTAGCACATTTTGTTTTGTGCATAGAGCATTTAATAAAGGTTAGTTGTAACAATCTAATATATTAAATTGTGAGCATTTCAAGGGCAGGGACTGTCTTTTACCTTTCCTTGGAGTCCCTGCACTTAGGACTGGCTGATTAGTTCAATCTATAAAATAGAGGAGATTGAAGATCATTTTCTAAGATCATAGGGTCATAGATTTAATGTTGCAGGTGACCATAGTGGTCATCCAGGCCAACTCTCTCATTTAATAGATGAATAAACCGAGGCCCCGGGAAGCTAAGGGATTTGTCCAAGGTCAGACAGCGAGTAACAATGGAAGGGGCCAGCTAGGCGGCGCAGTGGATAAGCTATGGCCTTGGAGACAGGAGGACCTGAGTTCAAATGCAGCTTCAGAGACGTGACACTTACTAGCTGTGTGACCCTGCACAAGTCACTTAACCCCAATTGCTTCACAAAAAAAAAAAAAGGTTGGAGCTGGGAGATGATCAAAGGAGATAATATGTGAAGCTCTTCATAAACCTCCTATAGCACCTACCTACCATGATTGTTGTGAGGATCAAATGAGAAAATATTTGTAAAGGGCTAAGCACAGAGCCTGGCACATAGTAAGCATTATATAAATGTTAGTTATTAATATGATGATGATCAAACCTTAAAGCACTATATAAGTGCCAGCTATTATTATTACTATTGTTATTATTATTAAACTCAGGGCCTTCAAAGCCAGATCCAAAGTTCCCTTTACCACATCCCTGATACCACTCAACATTTCCTTCTAACTCTAACGATCTATGAAGCTGGCTGGTTCTGAACCAGGACAGTTTCATATTGAAATGGAAATATCCCAGACCTCTGCTTCTACACCTTGACCAGGCATATCATTGGCTTTTTTTTTTTTTGCACGGCTCATGACCTAAGCATGCAAGGAATGGGAACAATCAGAAATAATCCCAAACTGGTTTGCTTATTGGTACAGAGTAACTCCTCATTGTTTGGGGTGGGTTATGCAAATCTGTTTAACTTATTAACATGGCTGTTTCTTTTCCATTTTAGTCCCTACCAGGTGAAACCCAAAGTCAAGAGAGTTTACCTTTAACTTGGTCTTACCAGGAAGGCTTCCAATTGCCCTGTAATTTTAATGGGCATTTAATCGATAACATGCCCCCAAAGAAGTCACTGAATAATTGCCTTTCACTTACCAAGAATTATTATTTTGGAAGGACCCCTCAGCTTGCAGAGCCCTTGGTGGACTCGGGGCCCACTAAATTCTATGAAAAATGCAAACTGACTGCTGGTCGGATTAGCACCAGTGGAGAATTGCTTCAGCCGTCTCTCCCGAGGGTCTACTCAGATTATGGAGATCTTCAGAAATGGAACAGGAATACAGGCCTGGGAGGACCTCCCGATCATGACAATTGCTATCCTGGCTATCCTTTTTCTTTGGCCAGTTGGCCTTGTGAGCTCTCCCCTGCTCTGAGCTGTATGGAAGCAGGCAACCAGCAGCTGCCCAGTGAGACTTCAGTTGTCAAAGCTAACTACCACCCATTCAGGCCTACCTCGGCCCTATCTGGGAATGACCTGTATGAAGAGAAGCTGCACATGGATTTGAATGGCTATTTCCCCTCTGCTAGGTACCACTTCCCTCAGGAAGACCCTTTTCTCCTTAGCTACACCCCTCACCACCAGTACTCACTTCCAGACAAGGGGAGCAAATGGGACTTGGATGAAGAAGTGAAATGTATGACTTTGGATCATGACAACAGTGAAACATTTCTAAACATCTATCCTTTACGATGATACTGGAGACTGACCCCACTCATCTCCCTTCTATCCCCAAACCTCCCACCAAAATATATAACCAAACAAAAACTTGCTTTGGGAAACTTTGACACAGATGTTTCCAGGGAACAGAAGTAACTACAGATAATCTGTACTGTGAAAGGGACTTATAGGCAGTTCTTACTTCTCTCCACTAATGATTTAGGCACATCCCTTATCCCCAGTGGGGTATAGAATCTACTGGGCTGGACCAAGCCCAGCTCCAGGAGTTAAATGCCCTCTGTTTGTTGTTTTCGTTTTTGGGTTTTTTGGGGTTTTTTGTCCATCAAGACTTGTAACATCCACTGTTAGCTCCTCATATCTGGTTACTTCCGCATTGTCCTTGACACATCTAATACTTCAGATCCAACACCATTACTCAGTGTTTCTATCAATGGCTGCTTGAAAGAGGCGTGGGGAAGAGAATGAAGGAACAGATGGGGGAAGGAGTAGAGATTATATTATCCAAAGCTTTTAAAATAGTATCTTACCCTACATTTGGATAATAAAATATTGTTGTTTGTCCTAGCTTGTCCCAGAGATTTGTTGGACAGAATTTTGTTTCACACTGAACTGAAAAATAATAATAATAAATAGCCTCAAAAATAAAGTATTAAACAAAGAAACTAGATTCCAACTCATTGGTGGAAACAGAGGATCAAAGAATACATAGCCTGATGAAGTCGAATTCCTAGTTTATCATTGTGGTCACACTCAACTTGCCATATTTTGAACCTCACTTTCCTACATATTGACGTATACCTATATATATGGTGTAGAGGAGAGAGTACTTATACTTGGAATCAAGAAAATTTGGCTTTGACTCCTGCCTCAACACTTACTAATTATGTGGACCTGGGCAACTCCTCCATCTTCCCAGCCTTGGTTTCCCCACTAATATAGAACATAGCTAATAGCTGTAGGAATTAAATTCTGTTCAATTCAATAAGGCTCAAATAACTTCCTGCCAAGTACGTGAGTGGTTTTTGTTTTGTAAATCTGGAAGCCACGTGAGTGTCAGCAGGTTATTTTTTTACCATAAATTTTAAAAAATTATAACTACAATTATAAACCATATTGTAATATTATAATTATATAAAATTATATATTGATATATTAATACAATAATACATTGTCATAGTTATATAACATAATAATAAAACAATAATACTTTGGTTAAAACAGCACAGTTAGGACTTTTTCAAAGGCTTGTCATGTGTTGGGCATGTGTTAGGCCCTGAGTATTGGATATAAAAAGTCCAACCCCCCAAAAAAACCCCAGCTTCTGATCTCAAGGAATTTACATTACACCTATACTATCTTACAACAACATCATGAGAATCAGATGAAATAATATATGTAAAGCACTTTTTGCAAATCATTACAGAAGTACCAATTTTATTCTCATTTTCTTGTATCCTCAGTCAACTCTTCTTTCATACTGTACCACCACTTTTTATAATGAATAGAGTGATATGGGTTCTCCTCTTCTTACACTAGACACAGAAACATTTCTCCTCTTTTCTGCCCGGCTATACCAAGACAATCAACAAATATTGATTGAGCACTTTCTATCTGCCAGGCACTTAGTTGACTGGTGGCTATACAAAGAAAGGCGAAAGCAGTCCTGGCATCAGGGAGCTTACATTCTAAAAAGGGAAACAAACATGAAAATACATGTATGTCAGCTAATCAACAAATATTTATTAATAGCTTACTGTGTGCCAGGCATTGTGCTAAACACAATACAAGTTATAAATATAAATACAAGCAAAAGGAAAGGCAGTGCGTGCCCTCAAGGAGTTTAACAATCCTAATTGGGGAAGAAGACACGTGGAAGAAAAGCATGGAGGGGGTGACAAATGAAAAGGGAGGGAGGCATGAAAAATGAAGGTATCCAGAATGGGACATGGTGGAGGAGCCCAGATTGCAGATTGGCAGAAGATCCAAGATATTTACAGAAACACAAGATACATACAGAGTAGATAATAGGTAACCTCAATGGGATAGGCCTCCTGCAGAAGGAGGGATTTGAGCTGTCTGAAAGGATGCCAGGGAAAACCAAGAGATGGAGGTGAGGGGTAGGGCATTCTAGGCATGGCGGACAATAAGGCTAGGGGGAGGTAAATGGAGTGTGACGTGTGATGTAAGAACAGCAGGTAGGCTACTTTTTGTTGGATGTTGGGGCACAAAGTGTACGGAAAGTAGTAAAAGTATAAGAAGATTGGAAAGGAAGAGAGGGGACAGATTGTGGAGAGTTTTAAATGACAAATATTGGACCATTTCGTTGATCTTGAAGGTAAGAGGGAGCTACCAGACCTCACTGGGCAGTAGCAGTGAGATGGTCAGACCCATGCTTTAAGAAAATCATTTGGCAATGAATGGAGGATGATGTGAAGACGAGAGAGTAATTAGAAGGCAATTATTGCAATAGTACAGGTAAGGGTTGATGAGATTCTGAACTAGGGTGGTGGCTACATGAGTAGAGTAAAGGGAATATATGGAAGAGATGCTGTGAAGATAGAAAAAACAAAATTTGGCAAGAAAACTGATTTGTGGAGTGATAGTGGGGAGGTGAGGATGACATTGAATTTGAAAGTCTGGGTGATTGAAAGGATGGATGATGATACTCTAGACAATAACAGGAAAGTTCAGAAGAGGGAAGGTTGGGGGGGTATAAAAATAATGAGTTCTGTTTTCGGTATGTTGAGTTTGTGGTTCCTGTGGAGCATCAGTTCTGGATGTTCGCAAGGCAGCTAGTGATTCAGAACTGACGCTCAGGAATGAAACTAGGCTTGGATATATTAAAAATGATAATTGAATCCATGAGAGCTGATGAAATCAACAAGTAAGGTGGACTAGAGGAGAAGAGAAGAGGTGTCAAGACAAAGTGTTGGGGGACACTCACATCATGGATAAAGATCCAGACAAGGAAACTGGGAAGGGGTGTACAGCTAAGTAGGAAGTGAACCAGGGGAGAATAATATCACAAAAATCTAGAGAAGGTGAGCACCAGTGTCAAATGCTTCATAAAGGTCACGAAGGATGAGCACTGAGAAAAGACTATGAGATTTAGCAATTAAAAGATCATTGGTAACAGTGGAGAAAGAAATTTCAGTTGAATAATGAGGTCAGAAGCCAGATTCAGAAGGTTTTAGATTGAGTGAGGGACGAAAAAGTACAAGCACCTAGTATAGATGGCTTTCTTGAGTAGTGTAAATGACAAGGGAAGAAATGATAAGTTGACAGTCATATGATATGGTTAGATCAAATGAGAGTTTTTTTAAGATGAAGGGAACAACTTGGGAATGATTGTAGGCAGCAAGAAAGGAGCAAGTAGATATGGAGGAGAGAGAGAGAGAGAGAGAAAGAGAGAGAGAGAAGAGAGAGAGAGAGAGAGAGAGAGAAGAGAGAGAGAGAGAGAGAGAGAGAGAGAGAATGATAAGATAATGGAGGCAGTCCACTGGAGATGGGAGAGGATAGGATCAAGGAAGTGTGATAGAAGGGTTGGCTCTAGGGGCAGCTAGATGGCACAGTAGATAGCGCTCAGTCTTGGAGTCAAGAGGACCTGAGTTCAAATCTGCCCTCAGACACTTGAAACTTAGTAGCTGTGTGACCCTGGGCAAGTCAGTTATCCCCAATTGCTTCATCAAAAAGCAAAAAAAAAAAAAAAAAGAAGGAAAAGAAGGGTTGGCTTTGATAAGGAAAAGGACCACCTCTTCATTTGACATAGGAGTTAAGGAGGAGATAATGGGGTAAATTGTCTGAATGATATGAGATTTTTTCTGGTGGTGGTTTTTTTTATTGAATTATGAAGCTAGGTCCTCAGCCTAGAAAATTGGGGAAAGGAGAGACTTGACAAGTGGAGAGAAAGCTTGGATAGGCCCTGCATCCAAGCTCCTTTGAGATTTCTCAGTCCAATGGAAGTTATGAATTTTAGAAATAAATACATTTTGTTTTAGCAAAACACAAATTAGAGGCAAAGGCCCCAAATGGTGACTGCAAGGAAAATTATGACACGAAGATAGTGAAAAGTTGGAGTTAGTTGGATGTAATTTTTTTTCCCCTTCGTCATCATTTCCAAGGAGATTTGGATGGGTAACGAACACAAGTGGTTAGGAGTAGTATCTAGATCTCAGAGTTTGTTGTAGTCATTCTATCTATTTCAAAACAAAATATACACGTAAACTATATTAAAAACAACATATAAATATAATATAAGCATTGCATAAATGTAATATAAATTCAATTGAATAAGTATTTGTTAAACACCTACTATACTCCTGACAGGGCAGCTAGATGGCTCAGTAGAGTGCCAAGCCTGGAGTCAGGACCTGCCCTCAGACACTTAGTATAGCTGTATGACCCTGGGCAAGTCATTTAACCTCTGTTTGCCTCAGTTTCCTCATCTATAAATTGATCCAGAGAAGGAAATGGCAAACCGTTCCAGTATCTTTACTGAGAAAACCCCAAATGGGGTCAGTAAGAGTTGGACATGACTGAAACAACTAAACGACATACCCCAGACGCTTGGCTAGGAGTTGGTGTTACAAAGACAAAAAAAGGAAAAAGTCTCTGCCGTCAAGAAGCTTCTAGTCTATCAGAGAAGTAATCAAAGAGGAAATTACTAGAATACGAAATCTTTTTTTTAAACACTAAATACTGGGCATCACTGCATCCAGGGTACTTTATTAGGTACCATAGAGAGGTAGAAGACACAGTACCAAATTCCAAGGAGTTTAAATCTAAAGAGAAATTTAAACATCAAACAGTAGCCATTAAAAGAGTACCAATATTATATATACATGTATAAATAGGTAGATAGATGATACAGTGGCAAAGTTCTAGAGAACCTAGGTTCAAATTCTAGCCTAGTCACTTAGCCACCCTGTATGACCTTGGGTAAGTCACTTAGTATGAGACTTAGTTAAATGAGGGGGTTAGATTAGACGAACTCTACAAACATCCCTTCTAGCTCTGTATCTATGACTGTATATACACGGCTAGTATCAACCTTATGACACATATATAGAAATTCAATTTAACAAGTATTTATTAAGCACTTACTATACACAAAGCACTTTGTTGTTGTTGAGTCATTTCAGTTGTGTCCAACTCTTTCTGATCCCATTTGAGTTTTCTCAGTAAAGATACTGGAGTGGTTTGCCATCTCCTTTTCCAGTTCATTTTGTAGATGAGGAAACTGAGGCAAACAGGAGGAAGTGACTTGCCCAGGGTCATACAGCTAGTAAGTGTCTGAGGCTGGATTCAAACCCATAAAGATAGGTCTTCCTGATTCCAAGCCCAATGCTCTGTCCACTGTGCCATCTAGCTGCCCCATCACCTACCTCAAGGCATTTACTCTTTTTGCTCCTTGAAAAGATTCTCTATCCTTATTCTTTACGGAGGGTCCCATAAAAAGCCTTCTCTAATCTTTTTAACTAGAAGTTCATCAAGTCTCTTACGCTAGTCTATTATACTCTAATTTGTATTCAAGTTATTTGTACACATCTTATTTCCCAGACTAGACTGTAAGCTCTTTGAGGGGGTACATCATGCCCACACTGAGAAAAATCATTGATCCTTAAATATTAAAAAACTAAAAAATTAAATAAAAAATATTAAACATTAAAAAACTAATGGGTATTTATCATTCTGTAGCATTCCACCAAGATTTTAAGATTATAACCATCAATCAATCAATCAACAAATCTTTATTACTAAGGGCCAGGCACTAGTATACAAAGACAAATACGAAACAGTCTCTACTCTCAAGGAGCTTACATTCTTTCAAGGGAGAAAACACATACATATATACATACATATATACATACGTATATACATACATACATGCATACATACATACATATATATAGAGAGAGAAAGAGACAAAATAAACTTAAGTTTCTGCTGTAAGAAATAACGAGCAGATTGATTTTAGGAAAACATGGAAAGACTTGCATGAACTAATGAAAAGTGAAAGGAGCAGAACCAAGAGAACATTGTATACAGTAACAGCAATATTGTTTGAAGACAAATTGTGAACAATGAAGTTATTTTTAGTATTATAAATACTCAAATCAACTACAAAGGACCTATGAAGGAAGATGCTATCCATCTCCAGAGAAAGAACTGATGAATAGAAGTATGCATAGTATGGTTTTACATATATTTATAAATTGGTGTCAAATGAGGGCCTTCTCTAGCGAGCAGTGGGGGGGGGGGAGGGAGGGAAGGAGATAGTTCAGAACTTAAAATATAACAAAAGAACTAATTTTAAAAATAGAAGAAATAAACTCAAGGTTATTTGAGTGGGGTGAGGTGGAGGAGAGAGGGCACTGGGGAACCAGGAAAAGCTTAATTAAAAAGTGAGTTTGAGTTGAATAAAGCTGAGTTTTAAAGAAAGCAAGGATTCTATGGGGTAGAGGTCAAAAGAGGACATTCTAGGCATAGGAGATAACCAGTACAAATGCATAGAAGTGGAAAATGGACAACCTAGTCTGTAAATAATGGTGAGAACAAAATGGGATTAGGTCACCAGATCGAGTGATCTACATTCTTTTTGTGAGGCAATGGGGTGAAGGGACTTGCCCAGGGACACACGAGTCAAATGTCTGAGGCCAGATTTGAACTCAGATCTTCCTGAATCCAGGACTGGTGCTCTATCTACTGTGCCATCTTGCTGCCCCTGATCCTTCTTATTCTTTCAACTTTTTGGAAATACTTCTATTAAGAAAAATGAGCTCCAAATGTAAATATTGTCTACAATCTCTTTGGAGGAAAATTTAAGGCACAGAGACTTGCTCACAGTCACACAGTAAATCAGCCATGAAGCTCTGAGCAAATGAGGGCACCGTGGGTCTTAGGCTTAGGTTTCAGCCGCTGCACCATCTCTGACACATAGAGGATCCTGCCCTTCTCCAAACAAGTACTTTTATATGTGGCAGCTGTATGACTTTGGGCAAGTCATTTAACCGCTTTGACCCTAAAATGATAGGGTTGAATTTGGTGTCTTTTGAGGTCTCTTCCAGTCATAAGCTTATCATACTACGACTAAACCTGCTACAAGACTCCAGCCTAACTCCGAAACACACAAACCACTTTGCTTCTCAACTATACAGTTATCACTTCCACATCACGACTTCCCCCATCATAGTTTCAATATATAGCAGGTTAGCATAAGAAATTAAATGGGAATTTGGGGGAGAGTTTTGCAGAAGCCTCAGATGGCATCAGAAGGCCAGCAGACAACACAGAAAAAGTTTAGAAACTCAGGAATATATAAAATACATGTGTAGTATCGTATATTACCAACATATTTTATCTTTTAATACCATAATAATTCAGACTTCTGGTGCAAAAGGAAGGCCAAAAGAAAATTTTATGTGGATTTTCCAGATCACAAGTGCACCACACCCCTAATGCCTGTGACGTAGAAGGGATAGCTGTACTTCTTTGGGAGGGAAAAGGAGAAGTATCTGTTTCCTAGCTATAAGGTAATATTGTTAGAGCCATGTTTACCTTAGCTAGTTTCTGCTGGAGAAATCAAGGACTATGAAAGGCCCCAAGAAGAATTTCTCTACCATTGGATAATAGCTCATATTGATAGAGACCTTTTTGGGTCCCCAAAGTGCTTTCCTCTCAACAACCTTGCAAGATAGGATGACTGTATGTGGAGCTGGAAAGGACCTTAGAGGTCAACTGCTCCAGCTTCCTCATTTTATAGGTGAGGACCAGAGAAAGGTCAAGAAAAGTTAAATGAGTTGTTAAAGGTCTCGGGATTTGGACCCATTCTCTTGATTCCAAATCCTGTTGCTCTTTTATCCTGCATGTGGGAATTGAGGGGAAGAAGACAGAATAGGAACCCCAAGCATTTCACTACATCTTGATGGACTGATAATATAGAAATCCCCACACCCTCCACACAACACTTGATGCCCAATAGGAGAAAGTCATGGGAAAAAGCAGATGGCCTCATTCACTGTTATTTTCACTCTTCTTGGATAAAGAGACCCTGCAGTTCTGTCTAAAAATAACCTGCTTCTACAATTGTAAAAGAGTTTGGCCTCTTCCTCTTGTCTGCTGCCCATGAAGGGAGAATGTTTTCTTATTCTGATAATAAATTCTATCACTTCTATTCCAGGTATTCCTGTTTTCTCCCCTGGCTTATCTCTCTGTGTCTCTCTGTCTCTGTCTCTCTGTTTGTCTCTCTGTCTCTGTCTTTCTGTCCCCTGATTCTCTCTCTCTCTCTGCCTGCCCCCATTTCTGTCTCTCTGTTTCTATCTCTATCTTTCTCTGCCTCTCTCTGTTTCTTTCTCTGTCTCTGTCTTTTCCTCACTTTCAATCTCTCTGTCTCTGCCTGCCTTTTTCTCTTTCTGTTTTTATCTGTCTCCATCTTTCCCTCCTCTCTTTCTGTCTCTATTTCTGTCTTTGTCTTTCCTTCTCTTGCGGTCTCTGTCTCTCCTTTTCTCTCAATCTCTCTCTTTATCTACCTTCTGTCTCTGTTTCTTTCTGTCTCTGTGTGTGTCCCTATCTCTGTCTCTTTCCCGTTCCCTCTCCTATGAAATGTTTTACTTATCCATCCTAAATTGCTACAGAATGCTACTGACTGGCTGTGTACTTACAGCAGGCCTGTGAGGTTATAAAAACCAAATTTGTACCTCAGGAATGTGAATTTGTCTTTAGCAAGATCAGATTTGCTTAGCATGCTAATCAGCCTTTCCCTTCAGTCTGGTCTCCTCTCTTTGACCCACAGCCATCTGAATGAGGGCTCACAGGTTTGCCATTCCTAAGAGGTCCACATAATTCACCACCAGTGCCCAAATATTATTATCCCTATTATATAGATGAGATAAGTGAGCTTCACAGAGTTTAAGTGGCTTATCAACACACTAAATACCACAGCCAGGCCTTGAACCTTGGGTTTCTAACTCTGAATTTAGCACTCTTTATAGATTCCCCATACTTTCTCTGCCATGTAACAAAGCATGTAACAAATTGGATTGAAATAAAGTACTCTTTACTTCAGCTGAGTGGCTCAGTGGATAGAGTGTTAAAATTGGAGTCAGGAAGACCTGAGTTCAAATGTGAATTCAGACACTGCCTAGTTGTGTGACCCTGGGCAAGTCACTTCATCTCTTTGCCTTAATCCACTGAAGAGGGAAATGGCAAACCATTCCAGTTTTTTTTATCAAGATATGGTTCCATGGGGTCATGAAAAGTTCCTAAACAACAATAACAAAGAACTCTTAGATCATAGATTTTTGAAGCAGAAGGTACCTCAGAGCCCATTCTGATCCAGTCTCTTGATTTCAGAGATAAGGAAACTGAGTCCCAGGGAGGTTGTAACTTGCCCCGGGTCACAGTGTAGGGGCAGAGAAGAGAACTGAATCCATGCTACCAGCACATCCTTTCTCTTAAATCTGGCTGAGGAAGCAGGTTTGTATCATGAAAGGTCAGAAGGGCACCTGTAAATGTTAGCTTCCTTACAAATTCTTCACATCTCTCAAAAACCAGTTACCCCCACATCAAAGCCTGGTGTTGTTTGCATCACTGGGTAATTGCATCGTAAGCAAAACAACCCTTTGAACCTACTGCTCACCCTGGCCTTGGGTTTCCCTGGTCTGTCTGATCACTCTGGCAAAGTTGAGATATGTAACTAAAAGTTTGGGTTTTGTCTTTTTTTTTTTCTGGAAAGAAAAATATTCCCAGCAAATGATTACGTAACTTTGCCGGAGGCTATATTAATGAAGCTCAATATCTCTAGCCCCAATCTCGTCAACTAAGTGATGTCGAGAGGCAAGGTCAGGCCTTGCTAGAGCAAGGGTTGAGAATTGAGCAATTGGTGCTGGTGGTCAGTAGCCTGCTGGAGGAGTAGATGTCAGCAGGCTGGCAAAGTCATGGAGTGGAAGGAGCCCAGGATGGAGGATGGAAGGACACCCCTGCCCTGAGGGAGCACACTGACTTACAGAATCACCTGATTCCTCTGAGCCTCATTGACTCTAACTGGAAGATGAGAGGGTTGGCCTAGGTGATCACCAAGGTCCCTTCCAGGTCTGACGGTCTGTGAATATATGATCATCATGCTTCCCTCAGGGGGTGACTGTGAAGGCCAAATGAGAGAACTTTAAACCTGTCATGGCCCACAAATTTGGGGTACAGATCAGATAAAGAAGCTTTATTGCTATTACAAACCGTGACAGGGAGAGGGCTTTCCTCTGTCCACAAAGAGAGCTCTGAATACGATACGTGAAGTGTATGAAGCTGTCAGTTTGGAGGTAGGGCAGGGCGCCTGAAGCCAGGAAGTCCCGAGTTCAAATCCAGCCTCAGACACTTACTAGCTGTATGAACCCTGGGCAAGTCACTTAGCCTCTGTTTACCTCAGTTTCCTCCTCTGTAAAATGGAGATAATAATAGCAGCTACCTCCCAGGCGTGTTGTGAGGACCAAATGAGATAGAAATTGTAAAGTGCTTGGAACAGTACCTGGCACATAGGAAGTACTATATAGATGTTAGTTATTATTATTATTCAGAGAGAGAAGAGCAAGGCCACTCTGTTTTGTTCAGTGACTGGTACAAGGGAAGAGCAGTACATATAACCATGGAGAGGTGGATGTGACCACTCATTTTACATTGAATTAGAGGATAGGTTTTTTGTTTGTTTTTTAAGGCATTTGGGGTTAAGTGACTTGCCCAGGGTCACACAGCTAGTAAGTGTCAAGTGTTTGGTCAGAGGCTGCATTCGAACTCAGGTCCAATAGAGGATAATTTTAAGATGAAATCTCTTGTGCCAAGAGAGAGAGGATACAGGGCCCTTCTTTCTTACCTCCCCAAGCCTATATACTATTAACATAGCGCTATTGTTAACATAGTTAATAAAAATTGTTGTTGTTCAGGTGTTTCACTTGTGCCTGACTCTGTGACCCCATTTGGGGTTTTCTTGACAGAGATAGTAGAGTGTTTGCCATTTCCTTCTCCAGCTCATTTTATAGATGGGGAAAATGAGGCAAACAGGGTGAAGTGACTTGCCCAGGGTTCATAGAGCTAGTAAGTGTCTAAGGCTGGATTTGAGCTCAGAAAAGGTGAGTCTTCCTGACTCCAGCCCCAGCACTCTAGCCACTGCACCACCTAGCCATTCCACATGGTACATAGTAAAAGCTTAATAAATTCATCCCACCAAGGATACCTCTTAGAAAAATCAAGGCAGCCCAAATGGAATCTCTTACAAAGTTTCTGAGTGCCTACTTCAGACACTCACTACATACTCTAAACCAAGACTATAGAACTGACTATTTGTCCTACTTGTTTGTCAATACATTAAGTAGCCTTGAGTTTTCATTCACTTACTTATTCGTTCATCAGTTTGTTTATTCAGTTTATTCAATCAATTGATTGATTACCTTTGGTCTGGTCTTATGATTTCATTATATAGGGAGATCCCCATGTGGTAACTGCCTCTATCTATGCTCATCAGTGAACTCTTATTAACTGATAGTCTTCAATGTCTAAAATACTGAGGATTAAGACTTCACTAGACTGCCCATTTGGTGGGAATATTTCCTGATAAAGCTGGCTTGCCTCACTTTCTCTCTGCTAACTTCAGTCTCCTGTCCTGCGGTTCTCTGTCCTTCCTTTTACTGAATCTTAGAAACCCAAACTTCAAACTACATGAGGACACCGGGGTACTGAAAGGTTAAGTGTATTTCCTGTGGTTATACAACTAGTGTATGTCAGAGACAAGGCAGCTACGTGACACAGTGAATAGACCACCAGATCTGAAGTCAGAAAGATCTGAGTTCAAACCCGGCCTCAGACACTATAGTTGTATAACCTTGGGCAAGTCACTTTACCCTGTTCTCCTCAGTTTTCTTATCTGTAAAACGAGCTGGAGAAGGAAATGGCAAACCACTCCAGCATCTTCGTCAAGAAAACCCTAAATGGGGCAGAGAGGTGGCGCAGTGGATAGAGCACCGGCCCTGAAGTCAGGAGGACCTGAGTTCAAATTCGGCCTCAGATCAGACACTTGACACTTACTAGCTGTGTGACCCTGGGCAAGTCACTTAACCCCAATTGCCTAAAAAAAAAGTTATTAAAAGAAAACCCTAAATGGGGTCATGAAGTGTTGGACATGACTGAACACCATCAGACACAAGTATTTGAATCCAAGTTTTTCTTCTCACCTCCAAGACTATGCCTGGCTACCTCTCTCTCACTAAATAGGCTTCAGATTCAAACAAGCATACCAATTAAGCACAACACCCAGAGTGTATATGTATGTGTGCGTAGTGCATTCTCTGATGTATATGTGTGCAAACTAGAAGGCTTTTCAGTGAGAAACTATGCCAGTGGCAACTGTTTCATGCCAAAAGTTGCATCAATAAAGACAGGAATGACAAGTCCCATTTTAGCTTAGCAACAAAGTGAAGCATTTGAAAAATATAGCTTTGATATTTTTTGCTTTTGATATTTTGATATCAGAACATTTCAAATGGCAACGGCCGTTCTGTGGTACAGTAGAAAGATCAAAGGACTGTGAGTCAAAAGACCAGGGTTTGAGTTCTGACTGTTGCTAATTAGTGGTATACAACTTTGGACAAATCTAGGCCCCAGCCTCCTTACCTGCAAAATCAGGAGTTTGGCCTAAATTGCCTATATATAATGTGCTTTCTAGCTCTAATGTTCAGAAAGACCTGAGTGCTAATCCCACTTTTGACACCTAGTAGATATATGATCACAGGTAAGTCAAGTAACTTTTCAGTGCCTCACTTTCTTCATCTCTAAAGTGAAGATAATACCTATGGTCATTCTTTGGAGCAAATGAGCTGATAGTGTCTGAAATGTGCAAAAGTTAAAGTAAAACATAATTGTCGGTTATAATTATTATGTGAATAATCTGAGCCCAGCAAAAACGTTTTACAACAGCATGAAACTGCTTTCTACAAATGTGTTTACTTTTGAAGAAATAGAATGCATTTAGGTTTAGGAAAAAAAATTGAAAAGTAAGTAGCCTCTTCTAAATTCTGTTGGGAAAAACAGAATCTTCTCTCACTAGAAAGGTGGTGCTGCAGGTGTAGAAAGCTAAATATCTTATCTGATATTTTGTAAGAGATTCTTTCTTTCAAAAGAGGGAAATATTGGGAAATAGTAGTTAAGCAAAAACAAACAAAAACTAAATTCATCTGCAAAGCATCAGTGTAACATTAAAAAGAAAAAAGAAAAGGCACAGTTCAGGACCCTCCCATTTAATTAGGCCTATATCTTTGTCCATACACTGGACTAGTTTCAGACAGTCAGGACAGCTTTGAAAGTTTCATGTTGAATTCATTATCTACTTAAAAGGAGAAGAAAGCTGTACATAGTAAGAGATTTGAAGTTCCAGCTGTGTGACCCTGGGCAAGTCACTTAACCCCAATTGCCTTTAAAAAAAAAAGAGAGAGAGTGAGAGTGAGAGATTTGAAGTTTCTTATATAATTGTGGTTTGTTTGGTTTTTTTTTTTTCATTCTAATTTGTAGATAGAAACATTTATTTTCTTTGGTGTTTAGTTTAGAATAAAAAAATATAAAATTGAATACAGTGGACTACTTACTTAATTTCTTTGATTTTAAATTCCCAGGAGGTGAAATGTGATAGGACTCACATTAAACAAGCCATTGGGGCTAATTCAAGATTAGATCTCGGTTAACCACCCACACATAGGATATTTCTTGCCTGCCTCGACCAGCTTTTTACAAGGAAGTGCTCCAGTGAAAAGTGTTTCTTTCCAAAATACCTTCAAGGACCATAATTACAATTAACTGAATGCTAATTTTTCAATTAGCAGGAAACCCTAGAGCATTTCTAGGCCTCCCTGTGATACTGATACATTCTTTCACTTACAGAGATCACTGCACATAACACAGTTAGGTATGTACCTTGGTGGAAATTATGATAATGGGTTTATTTATAACTCATTAAGGTTTACAAAGCATTTTACATACATGATATCATCTGATCCTCATAACAACCCTATAAGGTAGGTGCCATAATTAACCCCATTTTATACACAAGGAAAATGAGGTTAAGTGACTTGCCCATGATCACATAGCTAAGTAAACCTTTGGAGGCAAGACTGAACTCAGGTCCATTGCTCCATCTTCTATACCAACATGATAGATAAACAGGGTTTGCTTTTCCAATGTATGAAGATGGGAATACCTTCCACCAGTATGAGGAAGACAATGAGTGGGTTTTGATTGATCCAATAAGAGTCACCAAAGGCAGAATCAAAGAATCTCAAGATCAGAAGGGACATTAGACACTGTCTAGCTCAACCTACCCCCGAACAAGAATTCCTGCCTTGTCCTCCCCCTACCCAACCTATTCTGGCTTGGCTTGAAGTCCTTAAGTGAGAAGAGATCCATCACCTCTCTGAGAGGCACATTTCACTTCGTCACAATTCAGTAGGGGTGGACTGGTCAATGAGAACCAGCCCTTGAAACAAATGACAACGTGGAAACATGGAGAGCCCCAACTAACGACTCAGCAGTTACTAAGCTTAAACTCAGTGTGTATACAAAGGTGGTGATCTGCTTATCTGTCTCTGTCTGTCTGTCTCTGTCTCTTTGTCTCTCTGTCTCTCTATCACTCTGTATCTGTCTTTCTGTCTCTGTCTCTATCTCTGGGCCTCTGTCTTCTTCTGGGATTCTGTCTATGTCTCTCTGTGTTTCTCTCTCTGTCTCTCTTCTTTCTGTCTCTCTCCATCTCTATCTCTCTGTGTCTCTCTGTCTCTATCTCTGTGCCTCTCTCTCTGTGCCTCTATGTCTCTCTGTGTGTCTGTCTTTCTTTTTGTCTCTGTCTTTCTCTGTATCTCTCTCTGTCTGTCTCTCCCACCCCATACCCCTACTTTCTCCATTCTACTCTCTTGAATTTGAAGCCTGCTTTGACCTGCCTCCCAAAGAGCCAGGTGGGGAGGGGGGCGGGGTGGAGGAAATGGCTGCCCTGTCTCCCACTCAGCCAACTGTGGCCATGAGCACATGACCGTCTCCGACTCTTTTGTGTTTGCACCCCCTCAGTAGGTGACCAGGCAACAACCTTAAGGTAGATATTTTCAGGTAGCATCTTGTGAGTTAGAAAGATACAGAGGTTCCGTCAGAAGTCTCATTGACAGAGCTGAATGGTGGCAGTAGTCAGGGCTACTGGAATTGCAGTAGTCAAAAGTGCAAGATACAAAAACCTACACAGATACTCAAAAACAACTACTAAGTCTCCCTAATTATTGCAAGGTAGCCAACTAGGTTTAGGAGATCAGGTTAGAGCCATGGAATAAAGGAGAAACCAGCCCTAAATGGAGTTACTCCTCACTTTGACATAATTAGCATAATCAGGGACACCTTTAGGAACAAATAAATTAGGTTGTTTGAGATTTCAGGAAACCAAGAATGCTCCTGCCTCCAATCCCCCCAAAAAACTTCTCCCATTAGCTTGCTAATGACTAGAATTCCACTATTAGAAATTCATTCTTTATACTTAATACCAGCCCTGGAGCTAACAATGGTCACCTATCTAGGGTGGAGGCTTCCCATCTCCTAGGGGAATAGAGGATAGATCTTGAGGACCCATGACAGCCAACGTATCCTAAAAGCTACGCAGTCTTACTTCATGGTCTAAATATCTAGCTTCTTCCTATTTGTGGAAATGAGGCAAAGGAAGAGATCAAAAGGTAAAGAGAGAAAATTTTTTCCAGGTCACTTAAGGGTGGTAGGTAGAGGAAGACAGAAGAATGGAGCTGATCCTGGATTTCTCAAGAGGCCAGCATTATGGACAAATGCTTAGAACAGTCCTGTTGAAGAGAAAGTGTCAGTGGGAGGTTAAGGAGAGGAAAGGGGCTTGGGGCAGAGGGAATGTTATGGAATGGGCAGATCCAGGTAAAGTTCTTTTTTTTTCATTTTAAAAATTAATTTATTTTAAACTTAAATGCAAAAATTTAAATATACAATAAGAAAGGAAAAAGATACATGTTATAAGGTTAAATATTAAAACTTAAATACAAAATAAGAGAAAAAAGCATTGCCCCATGCACAGCAGAACATGAAGTTCTAAATAGTAGCACTCACTGAGACATGTCTCTCTGAGTTCCTTTGCTACTAGAGATGATACCAGAAGTATGCTGGCAAATGTTTAACAGCTAGTTCTCTAAGGAGAAAAAAAAAATTGATGCATAACACATTTTGAAGTTAAATATGAATTATTAACATTTTCTCTATCACTTTCTTAAGTCTAGATAATAAACAAAACAATAAATCAGGCTCTAATTTATAGCATTTGCTGATTTTAAAAAACACTTTTTATTTGTTTTAATCAGCCAAAATCTATCTGCCTTCTTACCCTCCCTACCCTAGTTGAGAATACAAGAAAAACTAAACCTATTACAAACATATATAATTAAACAAAGCAACTTTCCACAATGGCCATATTCAAATAAAAATTTGCCTCATTCTGCATTGGGTCCTTTACCCTTCTATCAGAAGATGGGTAGCATGTTTCATCATTAGTCCTTGGGAATCCTGGTTGGTCAGTATTCTGATGAGCTTTCAGCACAATCATATTCCATCACAATTATCTGCCATAACTTGTTCACCCATTGCCAAATTGATAGGTATCCCCTCAGATTCCCCATTCTTTGCCATTCAAAAAGAATTCTGGTTTTGTACATCTTTAGAGTTTATTTTGAATAGGATTATTCCCTCCCTTAATCTACTCTTTCTCTAATTCTTTCTCCCCTTGTCTCTTTTCCCCTTTTCCTTCTATTTCTCTCTTGAGTAAAATGTATTTCTGGACCTAACCTTGTGTGTATGTTTGTCTGTTTGTGTGTGTGTGTGTGTGTGTGTGTGTGTGTGTGTGTGTGTGTTTTGCCTTCTTTTGACCAGTTCAGGTAAAAGTGAGGTTTAAGTGTTATCCACTACCCTCCCCATTTCCCTTCTCTTTATTTGTGTAAATGTCTACTTACACACTCTATGTAAAATCATTTTTTGTAACCTTTTCCCAAAATCCTCTTCCCTTCTCTTTCCATTCTTTTAAGGTCATCAAGACATACCAGAACCACTCTTAGGCCCAGTCTAATTGGACTCCTGTGTGATCCCTGATGGCAGCTAGGTGGCACAGGGGATAAGGCACTGGGCTTGGAATTAGTAAGACTTACCTTCCTGAGTTCAAATCTGGCCTCAGACACTTACTAGCTATGTGACCCTGGACAAGTCACTTTACCCTTGTTTGCCTCATTTCCTCATCTGTAGACTATTCTCCCTCCTCATGTCCACCTCCAAGCTTCCCTGGCTTCCTTCAGGTCCTAGCTAAAATCCCACCTATATGGGAAGGCTTTCCTGATCCCCCCTTAATGTTAGTGCCTAGCCTCTATTGATTATTTCCACTGTGAGGTGGTACAGTAGATAGAGCCCTCAGCCTAGAGTCAGGATGATTCGAGTTCAAATTGGGTTCAGACACTAGCTGGGGGACCCTGGGCATGTCACTTAACCCATATTTGCCTCAGTTTCCTCATTTGTAAACTAGGGATAATAATAGCACCTCTCTCCCAGGGTTGTTGCAAGGATCAAATGAGATAATTGTAAAAGGCTTAGAAAACTGCCTGGCGCATAGTAAGTGCTATATAAATATTAGCTACTCTAATTATTTGTACATAGTTGTTTGCATGGTATTATTTGTTCAGTTGTTTTTCAGTTTGTGTTTAACTCTTTATTGACCCCATTTGGGGTTTTCTAGGAAAAGACACCAGAGTGGTTTGCCATTTCCTTCTCCAGGTCATTTTTTGGTGGGGGGACTAGGAAATAGGGTTAAGTGACTTGCCCAGGGTCACACAGCTAATATCAAGGGTCTGAGGCCAAATTTGAACCCAAGTCCTCCTGACTCCAGGACTGGTCCTCTATCCACTGGTCCACCTAGCTGTCCCTCATGTTATTGCATTCTCTCATTAATTAGACTGTGAGCTTCTTGAGAGTAGAGCATCTTTTACCTTTCTTTGTATCCTCAACACTTAGCAAAGTAACTGACTCATAGTTGGTGCTTAATACATGCTTATTGACTGACTGACTGGCCAGTCCAATCTTCTGTGCATTCTGCACCTCCCACCACTAGCACACTATCTCTCTGCCTCTCCATCCTGGACAATGACTGCCATCTAATGATGTTCCACACCCTCAGCAAAATTCAGCAAAAGGGAATGAAGAAAGCCAGGACCCTGAGATATGTTAAGGTTATTCTCATGGGGAACAGATACAAAAAAGAGACCAGAAGGTGCCAGCAGTGGGATGTAGTGGAAAGAGTGTGCTGGGTTTAGAGTCAGACAATCAAGGTTTGAATCTGAGCTTTGCCATTTTCTACCTACATGACCATGAGCACAAAATTTCATTTCATCTCTCTGGGCTCATTTTCTCATTTGTAAATGAGGGTGCTGGGCCAGCTGACCTCTAAGGTCCCTTCCTGCTCTAGGTAGGGTTACCATCCTATGATCCAGGAACCCTGGACCAGACTCTCTAGTCATGATTCCACATTACTCCTCAGCAATGATTTTAGATGTGTTAGGACAATTCAAGAGAATTGAAGAATGAAAAGCTGCTCGTAAATCCAGGACCAGAAGAAGAATCCCGGGTCCAAAGAGGATAGCTGGGCCAGAGAAAGGGATTAAAGAAATATACCCTAGCAATGAAGGCAAGAGAAGGCAAAAATTCCAACAACACCCACTGTTGGGAGGGTTTTAAGGTTCATGAAGGGCTCTCCTCAGGACACCCCTATGAACAAGGGAAGCGCAAGGATTGCTATCCCTGTTTGACAGAAAGGACCAAAGTGTAAGTAAAATGCACTCTGGTGGTTGATCCGACTGCCTCCTAAAAGCCTGTCTGAGAGAAGGAAGAAGAAAAACCTGTTCCTGAGTAGATTCCTTCCCAATGCAAAATCTTCTGCTTTTTGTGGTTCCACCTGTTCTTCAGGTTCTCCGGGGATTTTTCTTTCCTTAACAGGAGGCAGAAAGGACCCATCTTGCTGCTGATGTGGATGTCTCTAATTCTTGTACGGCTAACGTGGGGAGTGAGGAATGGGAGTGAGACAGCTGAAGAGAGAGGTGGGAGGTGAGGTGAGAGGTGAAAGGTGAGAGATGTGCTATTTATAGCTTCCACGGACCTTCTAGAAAGATTACCTTCTGTCCTCTGTCATTAAGGAAGAATCAAGATATTCTTGCATTTTGCCTCTAGACCAAATTCCCCAGAATCTGAAGCCTTTTCAGGCAAGTCATCAAGGTCAAAGCCATGAGATGCACAAGAGGAATTTATCGTATTAGATCTAGGGATATTTTGCACTCTTTCCTCTAATATAAAATATACACACATGTGCATACACATTTAGGGATATTCAGCCAGTTCCTTAATAATGAATGTGTTGGTATAGTGTTTAGGTTTGCAAAGCACCTTACGTGTATTATTGCATTTCGGAGAATTACAACAACCCTGGGTAGGTTGGTGTTGTTCTTTGGTTGTTTCAGTCACGTCCAACTTTCATGACCCGATTTGTTTTTTTCTTGGCAAAAATACTGGAGTGGTTTGCCATGTTTTTCTCCAGCTCATTTGACAGATGAGGAAACTGAGGCAGAGTTAAGTGACTTGCCCAGGGTCACACAGCTACTAAGGGTCCGAGGCCAGATTTGAACTCAGGTCTTCCTGACTCTGGACCTGGCAGTCTATCCACTGTGCCACCTAGCTGCCCCTAGGTAGCTGTTACAGGTAATATTATATTTTATACCTAAAGAAACTAAGACCCAGAGAAATTAAATTACTTGTCCATGGTCACCTAGCTAATAATAATCAGAGGCTGAATTTGAACTCAGGTCATAGAATGTAAGTAATTGGAGGGCAGAGACTGTTTCATTTTTGTCTTTGTATCCTCAGCTTTTAGGGCAGGGCCTGGGACATAATAAATGTTTGTTGATTGATCGTTACTTTATTTCTAACACTACATTCCCTATCCCATATTGCTTCTTCTTCCTTTTTTTTTTTTTTAGGCAATTGGGGTTAAGTGACTTGCCCAGGGTCACACAGCTAGTAAGTGTAAAGTGTTTGGTCTGAGGCTGAATTTGAACTCAGGTCCTCCTGACTTCAGGGAGTGTGCTCTGTCCACTGTGCCACCTAGCTGCGCCCCCCCCATAATGTTTCTGTTTGACTATGTTAACCGTGCCATTGCCCAGGAGAGGAAGCTCCATTTAAACTGACTGGATGGTATGTTGGAAAGCTCTCTGGATCTGGAGGTTGAGATTTGGCTCTGGCTGTATCTCTATGGGCAAGTCACTTCAGTCTCTATAACCCTCATCTATAAAATGAAAAAATAATGCTTTACAACCCACCTCACTAAGGTTTTTTAAAAATAATACTTTAGGGCAACTAGGTGGCATAGTAGATAGAGCACCAGCCTTAGACTCAGGAGGACCTGAGTTCAAATCTGGCCCCAGACACTCACTAGCTGTGTTACCGTGGGCAAGTCACTTAACCCCAATTGCCTTCAAATAAATAAACAAATAAATAAAAATAATACTTTATTATTTTCTCAATTACATGTAAAGATAATTTCCAATATTCATTTTTTTAAAAAAATTTCTTTCCAAAGTTTCTACCTCCCTTCCTTACCTTCCCCCTCCCTGACATGGTAAGCAATTTGATATATTATACATGTGCAATCATGTAAAACATATTTCCATATTAGTCAGGTTGAGCTCACTAAGTTTTTTTGCAGGGAAATCATTTTTATAAACTTTGAGGGTACTATGTAAGTGTCAGTGGTTATTTTGAGAGAACTAATTTAAGCTCAGAGTCCTTCTAACTTTTAAATATGAACCATTTTCTTCTCTTCACATCCGATGCCACGCATGCCACGCGTTTTGTAACTCTCATGGCATCTCTAGGCTCTTACTGTAATCCTCCACATAGAATCTCTGTGGGACTGTCCTTCCCAGGTAACCAGCAGGAGACTAAGACTCATGTGCTAGCTTGTTTTCTGAGCTCTCCCTTTCCTTCTATGTTCTTTGGGGTAATCCAATCCACTTCCACCTGACAGTACTGTACTAGGTAGCTCTTTATGTTGAACCAGTTTGAATCTTTAGAGCAGCGGTGTAAAACCCGAATAGAAACAAGGGCCACTAAACTGTACCAAAGGCCCCCACACACTGCAAATTGTCTTACGAAATCACATATTAACATTATCTATGTTCTATCGTATTTCTATTAATTTTGGTAAATATTTCCCAGTTACATTTTAATCCGGTTCAAGTTGTACTCAGGACTGTTTTGGCCTATTTGACCCCTCTGCCCTAAAACAGTAAGATTTCCGTCTCTTCTCTTCCCTCCATATCCTTTCCCTTCCCTTCTTCCTTCCCCTTCTTCCTTCCCTTACATTTCTTCCTTACTTTCCCTTCTTCTTTCCTTTCCCTTCCCTTCCTCTTCCCTTCCCTTCTTCCTTCCTTTCCCTTCTTCCTTCCCTTCCCTTCTTCTCTTCCCTTCTTCATTCCCTTCTCCTTCTTCTATCCCTTCTTCCTTCCCTTCCTTTCTTCCTTCCTTTCTCTTCTTCCTTCCCTTCCTTTCCCTTCCTTCCCTCTTCTCCCCTGTGGCCTTTGGGTCCCAAGAAAGATGTTCCTCCTCAAGTGGCCATCACAAATCTGAAGGAGCCATGCCAATATGGAACCACAAATTCCAAATAAAATTTGAAGAAGAAATTTTTTAAAATAATAATTGACATCTATATAGTGCTTCCATTATCTCATTTGAGCCTCTACACAACCCACAGAGGGAGGTCCTACAGGTGTTATTATCACCACTTCACAGAGTAGGAACCTGAGGTTCAGAAAGATTAGGTGATTTGTCCATGGTCACACAGCTAGTGTCCAGGTCAGAATTTGAACCCAAGTCTTCCTGACTTGTCCAGCAAGCTAACCGCTCTGCTGGTTGTTATCAGGAGGGTAATCTTTTCCTGGCACTTTGAAAATGAGGTCGGGGGCATGGGATGGTAGGGAGAGCAAGGAGCAAGGAGGACAAGGAACATAACAGCTGTTCAAGATAGCCAGGGGTTACCCACCCAGGCATTGGTGAAACTGGCCAGGTCGTAAAGAAATCAGTCAAGCTGAGCTCAATTTGAGGAGAAATGGACTCACAGCACCAACATGACATTCTTTGGGTTGTTGATATTTATTGGTTCTCATTGGTGTCGTCAATATGGCCCAGATAAGTGTGGAAGAAGTTAGTAAGAACATGATGGGCTGGCAAAATACATCATCATTTATAAGATCTTCTTTCAATTTCCTTTTTTTTTTTTTGAGGAGGGGAGTGGGTAGGAGGGAAAATAAATGACTTATTTGTTAAAAAAAAAAAGCAGGGAAAAGGTAAAAAAGAAATCATTTATGGGATCATAGGATTTTGAGCTGGAAAGAGAAATCATAGGATCATAGATCTGAGAGCTGGAAAAGGCCTTAGTAGTGTTGTGGCTAGCTAATCCTATCCTTTTGTTTTACAAATGAGGAAACTGAGGCCCCAGGAGATTAACTGAGTTATCCAAGGTACACAGGTAGTAATCAGCAAAGCAAGGATTTAAACCAACATACTCCAACCCCACTTCGTGGACACCTTCCCTTCCTTCTCCATCCATCCCTACAGGAGTGTGTTAAGGTAAAAAACCTCTTCCATTTCTCTTAGAAATCATCTACTGTTCAACAGGCAAACATTCCAAACTTCATTCCACCTGTTTCTGTACCCCTTAATCATTTTCTTCCCTGTGATTAGGACCAGGGGAAAAGAGCTAGAGAAAACAGTACTTAACCTTCACTCTAAGTTAATCTGTATAAAATTTGCTTCCAAGGCATTGTGAAGTACCAAATGTGGCAACTTTCAGCTTCCTTGCTCCCTTGAGCCTGAACAAACTATGGCTGGCTAAAATTTCCATCGCTAAGGAGAAGTTAATCTGTGCAGAAAAGCCAGCTCATCAGGGAAAAAGCCCGACTTCTATCTAGCATCCCAACAGCAATGTCTCAGCACGTTTGCAGTAGTATCATCTTCTGGTTTTTTTGCAATTCTGGATCAATGTTCTTTATTGATCATGGGCTGTCAAGAGGAAGATACATTCTGCTTGACCCCAGAGTGATAAGGAGAAATCACAGAAATATAAATTTAATCCTTGAGGTAAAGAAAAACTTCCCAAGATTTTGTCCATGATTTCATTGATATAGAGAATTCCCAATGAGGAAACTTCCTCTACCAATTCAGATCTGCACTTTCTCTACAACTGATGATCTTGGAGAATTGTCTGGGCCACTAAGTTAAGTGACTTACCTAGGGTCTCCCATAACAGTAGCTAGCATTAACAGAGTGATTCAAAGTTTGCAAAGTGCTCTACAAATATCATCTCATTCAATCCTTAAGACAACTCTGGGAGGTAGGTGCTATTATCATCCCAGTTTTACAGAGGAGGAAACTGAGGCAGATAGTGGTAAAGAGATTTGCCCAGGGTCACACAGTGACTAAGTATCTGAAGCAGGATTTAAATTCAGGTCTTCCTGACTCCAAGACTAGGACTATTATCTATCAAACCATTCTACCTCTTCTAAACATTAAAACTATCTCAAAGGGAAATAGGCTGCCTGGGGAGATAGTAGGGGGAATTCCCCCCCCCCCCATTGGAGTTCTTTGAGCAAAGTCTAGATGACCATTTGTTGAGCATGTTTTAGATGGGATTGCTTTTCAGGTTAGGGTTGGTCTAGGGGGCCTCTGCTTTTGAAATTCTGCCCCTCATGTTTATCAAATAACCAGGGAAGGAAGATGTGATTTGGAAGTCCTGAAAGAATTTAACAAATAATAGGTTGTTGTTTCTTTGTTAGTTACAAGACTAAATGAGCTGGAGAACTGGAGGCACCTAAGATAAAAATTACAAAAAAATCATGTGACTTACCTGTCCTGGAAATGAGGACATTCCCCACTCCTCATTCCCTACTTATACTTCATTTCAAAGCAAAGAATATTAATTTTGTAAAGTAACTGAGAAATTCTAGAGATATCTAAATTTTAATACTGTGATGATACTCATTGCTAAAAAGTCTCTAGTGATTCCAGTGATCATATCTACCATATAGAACTTCTAAAAAAGATATCAATGTGAATCCTACATATTGAGGTCTAGAAGGGCTATTCCATAACCATCCTTATTGGCCCCACTTTTTGTTGTTATTCAGTCATTTCAGTCATGTCTGACTCTGTGACCTCATTTGGGGTTTTGTCAAAGGTACTAAAGGGGTTTTCCATTTCCTGCTCTGGCTCATTTTATAGACAAGGAACTGAGGCAAAGTGAAGTGACTTGCCCAGGGTCACACAGCTAATACCAACAAGGCTGGATTTGAACTCAGGAATATTAGTCTTCCTGATTCCAAGCCCAGTGCTCTATCTGCTGCGCCATCTAGCTGCCAATTGGCCACACTACCATCAATTATTTAAACATTTATCAAGCACAGAGCTAGGCAGAGGGATAGAAACACAAAAATGAAACTGTCCGTAAGAAGCACAGGCAACATTCTTTGCAGATGACATGATGATATACTTAGAGAATCAAGTAAAAAACTAGTTGAAATAATAAACAACTTTAGCAAAATTGCAGGCTATAAAATAAACCCACATAAATCATTAGCATTTCTATATGTTACCAGTAAAGCCCAATAGCAAGAGATAGAAAGAGAAATTCCATTTAAAGTTACTGTAGACATTATAAAATATTTAGCAGTCTACCTACTGAAACAAACCCAGGAACTCTATGAACACAATTACAAAACACTTTTCACACAACTAAAGTCAGATCTAAATAATTGGAAAAACATCAGTTGCTCATGGTAGGCTGAGCTAATATAATAAAAATGACAATTCTACCTAAGCTAATTTACTTATTCAGTGCCATACCAATCAAACTACCAAAAATTATTTTATAGAGTTGGAAAAAATAATAACAAGATTCATTTGGAAGAACAAAAGGTCCAGAATATCAAGGGAACTAATAAAAAGAAATGCAGGGGAAGGTGGCTTAGCCATTCCGGATCTTAAATTGTATTATAAAGCAGCAATCATCAAAACTGCTTGGTGCTGGCTAAGAAACAGAGTGGTGGATCAGTGGAATAAGTTAAGTATGCAAGACACAGTAGTCCATGACTACAGTAACCTACTACTTGATGAACCCAAAGACCTCAGCTTCTGGGATAAGAACTTACTATTTGACAAAAACAACTGGGAAAACTGGAAAAGAGTATGGCAGAAACTAGGCACAGACCAAAATCTCACACCATATACCAAAATAAAGTCAAAATGGGTTCATGATTTAGATATAAAGGCTGATACTGTATGCAAACTGGGAGAGAAAGGAATAGTTTACCTATCAGATCTATGGAGAACAGAAGAATTCATGACCAAACAGGAGATAGAGAACATTATGAAATGCAAAATGCATAACTTTGATTACATTAAATTGAAAAGTTTTTGCAGCAACAAAGCCAATGCAACCAAGATCAGAAGGAAAGTAGAAAATTGGGAAAGAATTTTTAAACCAGTGTTTCTGATAAGGGCCTCATTTCTAAAATATATAGAGAATTAAGTCAAATTTATAAGAATACGTCATTCTCCAATTGATAAATGGTCAAAGGATATGAACAGGCAGTTCTCAGATGAAGAAATTAAAGCCATCTATAGTCATATGAAAAAATGCTCTAAATCACTATTGATTAGAAAAATGCAAAGCAAAACAACTCTGAGGTACCACATCACACCTATCAGATTGGCCAACATGACAAAACAGGAAAATGGTAAATGTTGAAGAAGATGTGGGAAAGTTGGAACGCTAATGCATTGTTGATGGAGTTGTGAAATGATCCAACCATTTTGGAGAGCACTTTGGAACTATGTATGCCCAAAGGGCTATAAAAACGTGCATACCCTTTAACCCAGCAATAGCGCTTCTAGGGCTATATCCCAAAGAGATCTTACAAATGGGAAAAAGATCCACATGTACAAAAAATATTGATAGCAGCTCTTTCTGTGGTGGCAAAGAATTGGAAATTGAGAGCATGCCCATCAACTGGGGAATGGATGAACAAGCTGTGGTATATAAATGTAATGGAATACTATTGTGCTATAAGAAATGATGAGCAGGAAGACTTTAGAAAAATCTGGAAAGACTTGTACGGTCTGATGCTGAGTGAAGTGAGCAGAACCAGGAGAATGTTGTACACAGTAATAGCCATGTTGTGCAATGACTAATATTGATAGATTTAGCCCTTCTCAGCAATGCAAGAATCTAAGACATCTCCAAAGGCCTCATGATAGAAAATGCTATGCTTATCCAAAGAAAGAACTATGGAGTTTGAATACAGATTGAAGCATACTATTTGCTATTTTTTTTTCTTCTGTTGTGTTTTGTTTCCTCTTTCTGGTAGTTCCTCCTATTGGTTCTAACTCTTACTTAGAACATCACTAATGTGAAAATATGTTTAACAGGAATGTATATGTATAGCCTATATCAGATTGCATGCCATCTTCAGGAGAGAGGTGGGGAGGGAGGGCAAGAAAAATTTAAAACTCAAAAGTTTATGGAAGTGATTGTTAATAAATCAAAATAAATTAATTTTTTAAAAAAGCACAGGCAAGGTCAAGACCTCATTATTTCTAGCCTAGATTACAGAATTATTATTCATCCTTCATTCTCAAAGAGGACCAATGACATCACAAGTGTGATATCTTGACTTGGGAATGGACTGGAAGAATGAACGGTAAGGAGTTCAAACTTTGTAAGCCTTAAAGCCTAAGTAAGTGCTAGCTACCATTGTCACTTCCGTTCTGCTTAGAACACTTCATTCATGACAGCTGAGTAAGATAGGAAGAGTATATATTATCATCACCAATTCAGAGATGAGGAAGTTGAGATTCAGAAGTTACAAGAGTTGACCAAGGTTACCTAGACTTTAAGTATCAGACTCTGGACTTGAAGCCAGGTTTTCTGGCTCATTCCAGTGTTCTTTCCACTACAGCCTTGCCTTCTAGCCTGTTTCTATAAAACTTAGAGAGCCTGAGATCCCCACCTATTCCTTAACCATCCTTACTGATCACACCACCATCAATCAATCAATCAATAACTCAACAAGGATTTATCAAGCATCTACTGCTTCCAGTTTCTCACTCCTCAAATTCATCTTATATACCAGCAGACAGTTTCCTAATGCACTGCTCTGATTATATCACTTCCTTCTGGGGGGAAAAAAACCAAAACCAAAACCTACACATACAAAATCTTCAGTGGCTTTTCTATCCTACTAAATAAAGTTTAAAATCAACTCTGAAAGACTTAGAAACTGATCAATACAATAACCAACCACAGTTCTAAAGGACTCATGACGAACCATTCTATATCTCCAGACAGAGAGCTAATGGACTTAGGGTACTGATTAAAGACTATTTTCCCTCCCTTCTTTCTTTCTTTTGACTGGGCTAACGTAGGAATTTCTTTTGTTTCTCTATACATATTTGTAATGGACTTTTTTTTTTTTGCCTTCTCAATAGGTGGGGGAGGAGGAAAGGGGAGGGAGAGAATTTGGAACTAAAAATAAAATAAATAAAAATTTTTAAAAGTCTGAACTCTGCCTGACATTCAAAATCTTCTCCAAACTAGTTCCAATTCAGCTTTCCTGTCTTTAGTCACACTATTAACACCTCTCCAACCCCTACCCTACCCCAGGTATTCTAATATCTCAGGCTTTCTTGCCAGGGTATTTTTACTTAAATCATTCATCCCCTGTGCCTGGAATGTCTATGTTCTCACCTCCATCTCTCTGGATATGCTCACTGTGTGATCATGGACAAATACCTTAATCTCTCTAAGACTCAATTTCCTCAGCTGTAAAGTGAGGATGATGAAACCTTTAGTACCTACCTCACAGGGTTTTGTGGGAATCAAATTGTCTCAGTTCCTTAATCTGTGACATGTTAGGTTGGATTAGATAAACCTTAAGGTCCCTTCCAACTCCAAGCTTCTGAAATAAGAATGTATGTAAAACACTTTGCAGATCTTAAATCACTGTGTAAAATGAATCTTTGAAATATCTTGTCATTATTACCCATTCATTCTTCAAGGGCCATACTACCTTCTTCATGAAGCTTTCCTTGTTCTCCCAGCTAAGAATGGTTTCTCCTTCCTCTGACCTGTCAATAGCATTTTGTTTGTACCTTTCTTAAGCACTTGTCATGCATTTTGTATTACAGTTAATAATAATAATGAGAGGCAGCATGGGATAATGGATAGAGAGTTCGTGAGGAAGTGTGAGGAAGTGAGGAAGACACTTAATGGTAATTTTATATCACAGTTATTGTGCCATACCACCTTTACTACTAGACTACTAGATGGTCCTTAAGGTCAGGAATTATGCCTTTATCTGATTTCATGAGGGAGTGACCCATAATTGAATGGAATGAACACTGACTCTACAAAGTCAGAAAACCTAAATGCAAATTTTGCCTCTACTGCTTATTTCATGACTGACTTTAGGAAAATCAATTAACGTACAATAGTCCCAGTTTCCTCACCCATAAAATAAAGGGTTTGGACTAGACTGACCTCTGAGGTTCTTTCCTTCTCTGTATCTTTGATACTGTGTCAGTTTTACATGGTAGATTCTTAATATTTGCTAAATGAATAAATGTTGAGTGGGTGTAATGAAGGGGGTGGAAAGATGACACTTTTTCCATCATATCTTAGAATTTATAGAATCAAAGGCTGGTATATCTTGGATTTCTTGCATAACTTTTCTTATTTTTTCTTATTCAAGAAAAAGCATGAACATACAACTCTTTTTTTCCTATTCTTTGTGTATGGAAATGTTTAGGTTTGTTCATGTTCATCATGTTTAAAACAGAAAGAAACCCACATGTACAAAAATATTCATAGCAGCTATTTTTGTGGTGGCAAAGAGTTGGAAATTGAGAGGATGCCCATCAATTGGGGAATGGCTGAGCAAGTTGTGGTATGTGAATGTAATGGAATACTATTGTGCTATAAGAAATGATGAACAGGCTGACTTCAGAAAAACCTGGAAAGACTTATATGGTCTGATGCTGAGTGAAGTGAGCAGAACCAATAGGACTTTGTACACAATAACAGCCATGTTATGCAATGACTAAGTTTGTTAAACTGAACCCTTCTCAGCATTATGAGGATCTAAGACATTTCCAGAGGCTTTGGGATGGAAAATGATGTCCACATCCAAAGAAAGAACTACGGAAGTCGAATCGCTATCACTTATTTTTACCTTCTGTTGAATTTCGTTTCATCTTTCTGATGGTTCCTCCCATTGGTTTTAATTTTTACTTACAACTTCACTAATGTGAAAACATGTTTAATGGGTATGTAAATGTAAAGCCTATATCAGATTGTGTGCCGTCTTGGGGAGGGTGGGGGGGGAGGAAAAGGGAGAAAAATTTTCAACTCAAAAGCATATGGAAAAAATAAAATAAAAAAATAAAAAAATAAAACAGAAAGAAGAAAAAAATGTAAATGGTCAACCCATTGCCATCTTTCAAGAGATGAAGGAAATGTTCCTGTGTTTGTAGTGCCATCTACTGGCAACTGCCCAGTAGTCCAAGCTCTGATTGTATCCTTAAACAGTTTCTCTTTTCATTATGCTTAAAAAAAAAAAAAAAAGGAGCTCCAGCTCGCTCATCTCTTTCATAGACGTTGATATCTGGCCACTAAAAATCACTAAAAATTCAGTATTTCAATCTCATAAAACTGAGAGAGTCACAAGACCTGGGTTGTCATCTTATCTCTGCCACAAATGTTAAGTTGTGTAACCTTGCACATATCATTGTACCTTCTCTGGGTTTGTTTCCTCATTTTCAATATGAAAAGGTTGTAACTTAGTGCTAAGATCTTATCCAGTGCTTATATTTTATGATACTATTTCACTTGTAAATGATAACTAAGTTAATTTTTATTAGCATCCAGTAATTCCCAAAGTAGGTTAGCTAAGTGGTGAAGTGGACTGAGCACCAGGCCTGGAGTCAGGAAGGCTTATAAGTTCAAATCTGTCCTCAGACACTTACTAGCTGAGTGATCCTGGGCAAGTCACTTAATCCTGTTTGCCTCAGTTGCCTCATCTGTGAAACAAGAGGGAAAAGGAAATGGCAGGGGCAGCCCTGAAGTCAGGAGGACCTGAGTTCAAATCCGGCCTCAGACCAAACACATGACACTTACTAGCTGTGTGACCCTGGGCAAGTCACTTAACCTCAATTGCCTAAGGAAAAAAAAAGTTTAAAAGAAAAGGAAATGGCAAACCACTCCAGTATCTTTGCCAATAAAGCCCCAAATGGAGTCATAAAGATTTGGATATGACTGAAATGACTCAACAACAAACTCCCCAAGTTATATTATCATATTTAAAGGTAACAACCTAAAAATTTTTCTAATTTTATAGATAAGTGGGTCCCAGAAAGGTTAAGTCACTGGAATAAGGCCTTACAGGTAGTGAGAAGGCCGGCCACAATTTATACCCAAGCCCTCTCATTCCAAACCCAGCACTTTCCAAAACAGTTTGCTATAAAAATGATTGACTGGTAGTCAATCAATCTTGCCTTGACTTCTTATTCTTCATTGACCACAACTAATCCCCCTAAAGCTAGAGAAAATCTCGGGGAGCTGGGGCTGTAAGGACAATAACACCACAGCCAATTGTCCCCAACAGTTGTACCTCCTCAGGAATTGCTGCTTAATAGGAAAATTCCTAGCAAATGTCTTCAAAATCCAAAGCATGGAAGTATAAGCCATCAAGCAAAGAACTTACATTTAAATTTACAGATACAACTAATGAAGACCTGGCCTAGGGTAAATACTGTTCTTGTCACCTCCTCTAGTATCTGAATGCATCTGCTCTGCTTGCTTCCTGCAAATGGACTGTCTTGTTTCATCTTTCATGTCTTCTCTTACTTTATAATTTAAGCCACTAAGCTTAAGACTTTATTAAGAATTTTGGGATACTTCGTACTTCAAGTCCATTCAGAAATAGGCAGGGCTTGGTTCATATGCATCAGATAATCCTCCACTTGGGCAACCCAGTCCCATTCGGCGTCCTTGCCACTACATGTTCAAGGTCTATCAGTTTCTGGGGCCATTTGCTATGCTCCAAATACTTAACTCTGCTGGATGGCAGGCAGAAGCTTTGGACTGTGTATACAAAACTACTTACAGCACATCTTTTTGTATGGAAATTAAGGGGGAACCCACCGATTAGTGAGTGGCTGAATAAATGATGATATATGAACATAACGGAATACTCTTGTGCTGTAAGAAATGATTAAAGAGCTGAATGTATTAATCAGCACAGGTCTGTTGTCCTTGTTGGGGAAGCTGAGGCTGAGTTTGAGAGTTTGGAGGGGCAATGGGGCAAAAGCTGAATGGGTATCTACACTAAGTCTGGCACCAATATAATGAGCCCCTGGGAGCAGGAGGCCTAATGACACGTGAACTAGCTCAGATCTGAAAAAATGAAGCAGGTTAGAGCTCCCAAGCCAAACAGTATTGGGATCGGGTTCATGAGTGACGGGCGCATTTCCAGCCTTGATGAAATATGAGACTGAGTCTCAAAAAAAAAAAAAGGCAGTTTCAAAAAAAAAAACTAAGAAGACTTGTACAAACCAATGCAGAATAAAGTATATAAAACCAGGGAAATAATATGTCATAAAGACAAACAACTTTGAAAAACTTAAGAATTCCAACTGATACAATGACCAGCCACAATCTCATAGGATCATTGATGAAACATGCTACCCATCTCCTGACAAGAGAAGTGTTGCACTCAAGATGCAGGATGAGATGTACATGTTTTAGACATCGTGTGGGAATTTGTTTTGCCATGAATATTTGTTACAAGGGTTTTATTTTTTCATTGTGGGAAGGGGAAGTGGAAAGGGGAGAAAATAAATGTTTACTGAGGAAAAAAAATTTAGGTAAAATACTGTCTAGTAATGAAGGCAATATGTAGACAATTAAAATATGAACTAAAATGATTGAAATGAGAACAGATGATGACAGACCACTTTTTGTGGGAGGAGTGGGGATCAGGAACGGCTTTATTGGGAGAGATAGGATTTTCAGTTTGGCTTTTCCTTGCAAGATTAGTAGGTTGCAAATAGGAAGAGACTGAGGGAAAAAGGATGAACTTCAGGTAAGGCTTCCAAAACTTCATGTGTGCTTTCTTGGTTTCTCAGTACCATTTGGAAATAAACTTCAAATAACAGAAAATTTCTGTAAGACAGATTGTAAAAATGTCAAAACAATTTTTACTGTTTTTAAGAAATGATGAAGGGGATTGTTTCAGTGAAACCTGGGAAGATTTGCATGAACTGATGTAAAGTAAAGTAAGCAGAACCAGGAGAATGATTTATACAATGACAGAATTGTACAAACAACCTGAAAGACTTAGGAACTCCGATTACTCCAATGACCAACCAAGGACAATTCTAGAACATGCATAATTGAACACATTATCCACTTCAGAGAAAGAAGTAATGGACAAGGCAGAATGAGGCATTTCTTTTGACAGGGCTAATATGGAAGTCTGTTATATACATATTTGTAATGAATGAGTTCTTTCTTGCTTTCTCAATGATGGCAGTAGGGAAAATAAAATTGAATTTAGGAAAAAAGGAAACTATTGTTTATAACCTCAAGGCAACTGAAAATAAGCAAAAAATAAACTTGCTTAATTGTCACAAAGGCTGACTTGTTATTTATGAACCTGGTATCCACTGGCAACATCTATTAACAGAGTTTACTTATTGTCAGCTCTCAATTATCCAAGCTGAAGGAGGGAAGAATGGCAGGATAGATAACATATTTGACTTTGTATTTTTGGGCTTATATCAGTATGACAGATGTGTGGGTAACTGACCTTTCAGATAAAACTAATAAAGCCATACCGTAAATAGCTGGCCCATTTAATCTGCACTGCTATCTTCTTCAGAATTCTTCCTAGCTACTCACTCCTCTTTGGATCACAACAGCATCACTTGAGACTAATACAAAGTACCCAACCAAAGCTAAGTTGCATTCTCTCTCCAAAACTGCAACTTTTGAGGTTCCCGTGCTCCTATGAGATGCAGCATGACACAGAACAAAAGCTGGACCCAAAGCCTCAAAGGCCTGGGTTCAAGTCCTCTCTCCAACACATAGTTAAGCAAGCAGCTTAATCTCTCAGTGCTCCAGGTTAAGACTAAATTTCAGAGAAGGCGCTAACCTTCACTGGTGGAGGGAATTCTCTTTACCAATGAAAACACAGGTCCAGGTCCCATCCCTATAATCCCAAGACAATAAAATGAATTTATTTTAAAAGTTTCTCAAATGCGGGCCTGTGAACAAAATATGCTCATCTTATTCACACACACAAAAAAGTTTTCATACATCTTATAAGAATTTTCCTTCCAGCTCTAAATGATTCATAACTAGAAGGGGGCTTTATGTCATGTCTATGTTGACAGGAAGGGCTGCAAATGGGATAATTCAAATAAGCACACTGGCTTTGCCTGTTTCCTCCAAAAAGGATTTGAGCAACACATCACTGAGTTAAATCACAGATTCAGACCTGCAAGGGACCTTAAAGGTCATTTAGATCAACATCTTTTTACAGACGAGGAAACCAAGGCAGAGGTTAAGTGCCTACCTCTAGGCACTTAGGTAGCAGAGCTGTGAATGGAACTTGGCTCTTCTGACTCCCAATCCAGTGCTCTTTCTATCACACCACTCTCACACCACAATCAAACTCTGGGAATGAGAAATGCACCTCCCCTGCTCCAAAACCTCAGGATAGATAACAAAGAAGCGCTCATGTCAATGTATGGCAAAATAGTACAATGGCAAGAAGCTAAGCTGTAGAAGGGCTTACTATTAAGAAGAATATCTACCAAGTGCTTAGCACACATAACACCTGGCACAAAGTTCATTCTCTTCTCTGCCTCACCTCCCCTTCCTTCCCCCTCCTCCCATGGAGTCTTACTCCAGCTTTAATTTGGAAGCAACGTTACTTCACCTCTCTGGCCCCAGATCCTCATCGGTAAAGATAAAGGGGCTGGGATGACACAACCTCCATTCTATGACTAGTTCTAGGCTCCTCTGGACTTTGTCTTCTGGAGTCTGAACTCTCTAGGCTGACAGGTGCCTTTATAGCAAGGATGAGGGTCCTGACTCAGCGAGGAGGTTCTGCCCTCGGAGTTACTTTTCCAGGAGAAGTAACGGGACTGCAATGAGCCATCTACATATTTGCCAAGCCCTTGGAATCATCACGCTTGTGCGAGACAGTGAGCCAAGGCCAGGGTGTGGTGTGTAGCTGTTTATACTAACCTATGAAAGGAATGGTTCCAAGCCCACTGTGGTTCATTCACTCATTGTTCTGTGCTTGGGAGTAAACAGAATGACTTTTTAAAAAGGCAAACAAGGTACATTTTCTTGAAAGAGACATTTATTTAGAGTCTCTTCAGTTTCAAACAAATGTAGAACAATGTTTTGCTTTGTTTTGTTTTTTTTTGCATTTTAAGCCTTCAGAGCACATATATGTTGCATGTACAGCAAAATTCTTTTTTCCATAGAGTCCATCTCTGACTCATGTAAATATCACAGTCATCAGACAAAGATTTGCTTTAAAGATAACTGCTTACAGACCTGCTTGAAAAATGACATGATTAAAACAGCTCATATTGTTTCTGACAACATAAACGCTAAAGACAACTCATAATCTTAATTCCAAAAGAAAACACTTTCCCAAATCAACTACCCCAAAATAAAAATATCAGTTTATAATTTTCTCAAAAGAACCCCAACAATTTAAAATAAGTTCCAAATATATACATATTCATAACTTAAGTGCTCATTTGCTCTACACTTTAGACCCATGCAAGAGTTATAAGAGGAAAGATGTAAAATTCTTAAAGAGGTTTTTCTGAGAATGCAGTAAAACTCTTCACTCTGGCAAAGAATAAGGGGGTATACATCTTGTCAATTTCAAAAGCTGTGACTGCAGTCTCACCAGTTGACCTAGAAAGAGAAGGACAAAATATTAATTTTTAACTAATTTAAATTCTCTTGAAATCCTTTTATATTTCTTAAAGCACAAAGCATATAATCATTGAGAATTTTTATGATCAACAGTGTATCAAGGTAAGAGGGAGGAAAAGTGACAAATCTAGTCTCTTTTCTTTTAAAAGTAGTAAAAGGAAAAAATAAAGATAAAGAAAACTAAAGAACAAAAGTTAAGCAACTGACCAGCACCAAAAAGGAAGAAGCCAAGACTACACATCTTATTTCTGGGACCAACTGCCTTTCACATTAGTTAAAAACTATTTATATTAGTTAAAACCAATCAGAGCTGCTTGCTACCTGTTTTGTACAATTTCTAAGCTTGGTGGTTCTCCACTGAGTAAGACCCTCCAGCAGACTACAGCAGCAGAACTGCCTTCTGGATTATCTACTGCTTTGAACTATGTGTGCCCCCACAGAAGGCTAGGATTGGAGAAGAATAAAAATCGTTATTTATATATCTGAAAGCGATACGATTTTTAAACAATCTTGTTAAGCCCCCAAACCATGCTGGTAGAACTGTGAATAAATAGTACCCAGACCTTCTACCTCTCAAAATGAAGAATTTAAGAAGAAAAGGTTATCTTATTGGAAGTCAAATGCCTGTGTTCTCTCAAACCTAATAAAAGAATTTGATTATCTTTACCAACTAATCTCTTTCCTTAACTTAAAAAGAAAAGCTGGCTTTTATGCCACACAATCAATAACAACAGCATTTACATGCTGACTCTTTTTTCAATGAATGTTCCACACAGGTAGATCTGGTCTCCCCAAGTAAGCCTCTCGAGGGGGCAGAGACTATCTCATGTCTCGTATCTTTCTCATCTCTCTTGCTCGCTAGTATGTAGCACAGTGATGGGTACATACTTCAAAAGATCCGTGGTTTCACTGGTGTGGGGCACTCCTTCCCTGGTTGAAGATCACCACCCCTCGCATGCCTTAGTAGATGGTCTTCATGAAATGCTGTGGCCAAAAAAAATAATAAATTATCACCTGGTGGCCAACCTTCTGGTGATGAGTTTCTCTGAATTTAAACTTGGCTGATTCTCAGATGACAGACACAGTCTGTCAATGGTCTGGTACTCAAAGCCCTTCCAGCTTAGGAGGAGATAACAGAGCTTGTGCTTCACTAGCATAACATGTGAGAATCCAGGATCACTTCCAGACACAACGAGGACACAGTGGGTAGAATTTGAGAGGAGTGAAGATGACAAGGTAGGTGCTTAATAAGTGTTTTCAAGTTGACTACTAATGAAAGGGAATTGGGGCATGCATAGTTCAGAAAAGTGGATAACCCAAGAAACACTTATAGCTGATCTGAGAATATACTACTTGATGCTCTGAGTAGAATAATGTTCCTAATTAACCTTTGTTTAATATAACAATAAAACTAGTTTCCATTCCTATCAACAAACTAAATGGCAGTGAGAGAAAAGAAACCAAAGTTTAAAAGGTGCAAAGGAGAAAAGGTTGGAAATAGCACAGTATTAAAAGTTTTTCCTGTATAATTTAAATAATCAATATACAGTAAATCAGTGTCATCATTCTACCCCACAAGGAATCTCATCTATTATGAAGAATCTAAAACCTGATAGCCTAGGGAAGAAAAAAAAAACCCTTCTTATGTATATTTTTTCTTATTAACACTCAAGACATTGCTTACTTGTATGTAATGTGGCAGGAATGATGTATCCACACAAGCTTGTTGAATCTCTGATGGCCACTGGAACAAAGCTGGAGACCAACATGAAAACTTTGATCTGTTTCTTGCACAGGGACTCGACGAAAATACCTATATTTGTAGTCAATTGGTTTCTATAAAAGAAAAGGTAAATAAGACCTAAAAATCTTTTTTACTCCAATGATTATTTCTATACTTGTTTTAAGTGAAAGTGACAAAGATAACATTAATAATCCTATACATCTATAGTTTGTGCCTTTTCAAAGCATTTTATTAGTTAATATCCCATTTAGTTCACCACAAAAATTCTGTGAAATACAAAGGTTGGGTAGAATTACCTGTTTTTGTTTTGTTTTTTCCGCTGAAAAAACTGAGGCTCAGGGAATAGAATGACATTTACAGAGCTAGTTGGTGGAAGAACCATGACAAGAACTTGGGCCCCAGGCGCCTGATACAAGGCAGCCTTCTTCTACTATACCTCAAAGCTTCTGACACCCAGATTTTCTGACTTTCAACCTATTTCTGGACTGAAGATACACTTCCTTCAAAAGAAAGAGGGAAATAAGAAAAAGGAGTGGGTTGGGAGTAAAAATTAGGAGTTATATTTTGGACATGTTGAGTTTGAGATGCCTTCAGGACATCCTGTTTGAAATGTCCAATAAGTAATTGGTGATTCAGAAATGGAGCTCAGGAGACTGGGGCTGGATATATACCTAGACCTCATCTGCATAGAAATCGTTAAGCCCACGACAGGTGATAAAGAAGAGAAAGAAGAGAAAACAGCACATCACAGAGCTTTGTGACATACTCATAATTTAGGAGGCACAATATGAAAGGGTGATCAATAAAGAAAATTAAGGAATAGCCAGACAGGCAGGAGACCAAGAGAGCAGTCTCCTACTATCTAGGAGGAGAGGGTAATCGACAGTGTCAAATGTTAAAGGGAGGTAGAAGACTGAAGGTTACGAAAAGGTTTTATCAGATTTATCAATTAAGAAATTTTGATAACTTTAGAAAGGCCAGTTTCAAATGAATGATGAGGGTAGGAACAAAGGGGCTGAGAACTGAGTGAGAAAAGAAGAAGTGAAGTAACATGTACTAACAGTTTTTTCCTAGGAATTTGACGATGAAAGGGAGGAGAGATATAGGATAGTAGTCTGAGAGGATAAGTCAAATTGTCTTTCTTTTTTTTTTTTTCCAGATTGGCTCTTCCTCTCTCCCCTAGGCTGGAAATGCACTGACCACTCAGAGACCCAATTCCAGTGTTGATAGAGACTCTTTAACCTATTACTGTTCTGATGGGGGACAGCTTGTCCCTTGTTTGGCAGACAGGTGGCCCTCTGTTCCCAAGGGTCCACCACCACATTAGCACTGAACAAAGTGCAGACACTCAACTGGTTTTAGCCCTAAAATTACCAAACTCATAGTAAACCCTAAAAATGACCAGAGTTTAGAAAACATTCCAGTTCTCTTCAGATACAAATCATGAGGTATTCTTATTTTTTTTAATGGTATGGTTCCTGTCACTAATGAAGCAGTCACTTCTTGTGTCTTAAGAAACAGCACTAATGAATACTGAATTGCAGAAAGAAAATGATTGATTCTTCCTCATGTGACTGATCAATCAGCAAGTATTTGTTATGCATGATATATTTAACACACAATACAAGCAAAGTAAATACAAAGTGTTGGCAGGGAGACTGGTGTGAGGGGAGGTCTCAGGTCTAAGGCAATACTACAGGGGAGCTCTGCAGGGAGCTCAGGAAGTCACTCTGGTGGCTGTGAATACAGAATAAACTGGTAAAGGACAAGATTCACATACTTACTTCTTCTTTTTTCTTAGTTATCACAGCGAATACTTTGGTTTGATTGTCTGTGTCCTGGGACAAGCGATAATGACCAAGTAGGATTGCATCAGTTCTAAAATAAGAGAAAAGCCCATTAATTAGCTTTCAGATGTATGTAAGCCATAACAGAAAGGAGACCAATGAGTGATGGACTCTGTAACAAGTTTCTCTAACATGCAGATTGGATGAAAGGACTCAACAAATAAAAACCTGCAATTCTTAGTTCTTAAACGAGGAACAATGGACTGGGGCTCCTCAGGGGTCGTCAGCACCATGACTTGGCCATCAGGAAAGAATCTCATATATCTGTGTTAAAGAAAAAGGGAAAAGAGAAGCCCAAAACACTACTGACACAAGTATACAATATATAAAAACTTGGAAAAGCTAAACAAATTATGTTTTCTATGTTAAGATCTTCAGGTACTAAGGGGAGGAAAGCATCAAGATAGGTGGTAAGCAATGGTGTCTTTCATAATAAGATGCATTATTCTATCTGAAGAAGCCAAATATTTAAAAACATACTAATCTGTATCTATAAAACTTCTCACAGACTAAATACAACTGACTGAATAGCATAAAACAAGGATTACTGACAGCCCTAGGAGTTGATGATAAAAACTGAAGTTCTTTTTATCTTTTTTTAGAAGAAGAAACTTAAATTTGAGCTTCACTCACTGAAAGAATATCAATCATGATATTCCATGCTGAGCAACACTGCTACTCAACTTGAATAGATATTTCTATACTAAGAAAGTTTTACTGCTGACTCACTGAAAAAGCCACATTTCAAGAATAAGACATTGAAGAGAAATCACAAGATCTTTGAACAGGTAAACAGGTGGTGGTAGTGGTGGGAAACAAGTACAATAAAGGTAAAAGAGATTCTGGTAAGTTTATATCCATGTATTGAATAGGGGTGAACAAGGAGAAATGTTCAAAATGTCTCTTTTTAGAGTAACCAGAGAAAATAAAGTATTACTTCTAACTAAAGTACTTAGAGTATAGCTCCTGTGTCTAATGGTATGTATGAAACACGGTGTCTGGGCAAATAACTAAGGTGAAAAAAAAGTCCAAACCAATTTGCACTGGACAAGTACAAATTTTCCTATTTGAATCATACTTGGGTAGATATAATTTTTCACTCACTCAGTTTACTACAGTTGTACCTGTAATATTCCACTTGGTGCCAGGCCCGATAGAAACCATCAAGTGATTGTTCACCTTGACGAATATATGTTGTTTTGCTGATATAAACTCCTATGGAAATGGAACAGATTCTTAAAAGCAAGGTTATAAAAAGAAAAAATATTTTAAAAACCACAATTGTGTGTAAGATGAGAAATCTATGTGTGTCCCTCTAGCCCCATTTTTGTCCTCTAAACATTTTTTACTAAATATGCTGACTGTTACAATTCCATCTCAGCAAATCAAAACACACTGTATTTAATAAAGGTTCATGCTACTTTTCCATACTTCCTGACTTCTAAAAGCTTCACTTACCATCAAACCGAACACGGGGCCGTTCTAAAAACATCTCTCTCCAGGAGGTGTAAGGAACAAGTTTAATACAACTTCTGCCCCAAACTTTCAAGCAGGCTAAACGCCAGATTTCAGGGTCCCTAGGTAATTAGAGCACATGTCCAGCTTCATTATACTGAATGGAATAAGTCCCACTACTTGGAGACATAGAGAAATATATCAGTTATAGTAGTGCAAAGGGATAAATAACTTTAAATTTACTGCTTTTTGACTGAAATGACAGCGTGCAGCTATGGGGGTCAACAACTAACAATGCTAATTTTTGAAACTCCTTTTATAGTTTTATTTAGCCATTGTATTTTTCTAAGGACTATGTTTTAACTGCTTTCACATGGTGAGATAAATACATAAAAAACTGTTCTAATGAAAATTTCCCCTTTCTAATTCCACCCCTACAATATTGTTCTCTTATATATAAGAAAATATTAAAATAATACAAGAGTGCTATGTTCTTCAAAAATTAAATGGCAACACAGTAAGTGCTTAATGATGGTTAAATTATGCCACAGAAATCCACTGAAATAGAGAATTATTTCAGATTAAATGGTAAAATAAAGAAACTGATACAAATTTTAAAATATTAAAAACTTATTCTAAAAAAACCCAAAATTTACCCCTGAAAATTTCTTCCAGTTTCAGGCCATCAAAACATCTGTTTGCTTGACATAAGTAGACAGCAAAATATTAAAACCCTAACAGTTAACCCTATTTCCACACCCCAACACACACACACACACACACACACACACACACACACACACACACACACACAGAGTTAGTGGTTTGCTCTGATCTAAATGTGAACCACTACTGATAAAAGACTTACTAAATTAATTGATACGTATCCCCTGAGACAAAGAAAGAAGGGTACCAAGTGATAAAAAAATAACGGTACAAGTAAGATTTCTCAAAAACATTTCTTTACTAAATTAATTTGGCTGGCATGGAAACTACCCACTGAAAGAAGTACACTATTCTATGTGAAAACAGATGATGTTACATTTATCTTACTGAACAATTAAGTTACACAAATCCCATCAGAAAACTGTACTACAGTTTTATTTGGAACACTTCTACATGGAGTTCGTAAGATTTAGAACTGGAAGAGGTCTTTGACATTATGTAATCCAATCCCATTTTACAGATGATGAAACTAATGCCTAGACTTGCTCAAAATCATACAGATTTACATAGATTCAGTATTCAAATCCAGTATACTCTTTCAACTATACCACACTAAGGATTTTGAGTGTATCACTTTATTAAATTGTACAACTAGCCTTCCCTCAACGATATGTCATTTGGCTACTGAGTTAAATTGCTTCATAAAGTAAATACCTGGCACAAATATAGAATCCTCTGCACACCAGAGACAACTGTTCTAATGATCGAAGATCCAAATCACTAGAAACCACCCATCGGAAAATATACATTAGGACTTCCATTGGCAAAACTGCAAACAAAAAATAATCATTAGAATGACCATCATGTTTTAAAAAAAAAGTTTTTTCCTATATACCATTATGACTATTTTATTCTTGGTTTTATATAAAACCAATGAATCAGCAATTTCTATTTAACCAAGAATAGATAAAACTATATTCTGTATGCATAGCAAGTTGGTTATATTTTACTTCACCTAATTCACATCTCTGAGCAAGATGCTTCTTGTTACCCCAATCTACTTCAAGGAGGAAACAATGTTTTGTTTAAAGTCTGGAACTAAAATAAGGCTCTACTAAAGAAAACAGGTATCTTCATATATTACCCAAAGCCCTTTCCCTGCCCCACCCTAAATATCTTATGATGCCTGATAGCACAGTAGATACAGGGAACTGTCTAAATACAAGAATAAGTATTACAAACCTGCCTCCATGTCTAAACTGCTACTTTTGATAGCAAAAAAATATTGTCCTATTAAACCTTTTGCACTTGCTTGAAAATTTCCAATTGTCTTTTGGATCTATAAACTCCCAAGGCAAATTTAACACATTTGCTTCAAGCAAATAAAGTATAAACATTTTTAATCATTTATGCTATTCACAAATTCCTATACACATTTGCTGGTACATAAGGTCCTTGAATTCCTTCTAAGTCTCCTAGCTCCACTACAATATATAATCCTCACTCAAACAACTAATTTACCAACTTTTACATTCTCCACCCCAAAAACAGAAATATCACCAATACAAACATTATGTCAGAATTTTAAAATTTTAATTGTCAAAAACACATATTCAGGAATTAACATTTCTTCCTATACTGCAGGCTAGAACAACTGCTACCTACCTGGTAAAAATGTGTGCAAATCTGAGAAACTTAATACACTTATAATGCATCTTATGTAAAAAGTATTTCTTGTCAAGTAATAGCATCCAGAATTTCATACCTGAAATGTGAGTTTGACTGGTGTCAAGCTCAGGCTGACAAAGTTTGAGCATGGATTCCTGAAAAGTGAGTTGCTGCTGGAAGTACGACAATAAATCTGCCATTTTGCTATCATCATCATTATCCTCCATACTGAGGCCGGAAAGAGGAAAGGAGAGAAACAAATAAAGTAAACACTTTAATCTGTATACCTATATATTGAGAATTGCCCTTTCTGAGCTCTCCCAATATAAGAAAGGCAATGGAGTGACAGATTTCTTCTGATTTGCAAAGGGTTTCATACTTGGTCTTTAGAAAAAGGAAGCTTAATAATGGCCACTCTGATTCCAAGAGGTTTGGAGTGTTTTCTAACAGACGTTCAGGATTTAATGAAGAGTTTAGTCTTATTTTTGAGCAGAACATAGGCTTCATGAGCTAAGTAGAAAAGGTAACTTCAAAGACCAGAAGTTTTAAAATCATATGGTTGAGGTGGTTTATGTATCAAGTCCTTCTTGAAAGAAAATATGAAATCTAGTAGAGATGTAATACACAGGTGGCAGCTCACTTTCTAAGAGTTTCCTAACAGGTGGATCCTAATTTCATCCACCTTCAATAAAGGAAGAGAGTCAACTGGAAAATTTAAGAAGGGCTTTTAAGTCATCTACCAGTGCAAACAATTTTCAACATTCTGTCCTTCTTTCCCTAATGTAATTAGCTACAAAGATAAAAAGACTTAACAAAAGGTTCAGAAGAACCTGATAGTTCAGAAGAATTAGAGAGCCAAGAGAGGCTTTTTGTCCAAGAAGGACAAGTTAAGGTAAGGAACCAGTTTCCTTAACTACAAAATAAAGATAATAACAATTGGTGGCAGCTAGGTGGTGTAGTGGATAGAGCGCCGGCCCTGGAGTCAGGAGGACCTGAGTTCAAATAGAGCCTCAGACACATAACACTCACTAGCTGGGTGACTCTGGGCAAGTCACTTAACCCCAAATGCCTCACCAAAAAAAAGAAAGAAAGAAAGAAAAAAAAAAGATAACAATTGCACTACCAACCTTAAAGGATTGTTGTAAGGAAAGCACTTTACAAACTGTTAAGTGCTACATAAATCTGAAATATAATTATTATGCAAACTTAAATACTACTTTCTGAAAATTTTTGTAAGAAAAAACAGAGAACTTATCAATTCTCTTTAAGAAAAGATATCAATTCTTAAATACTTTTCACAGCATTAAAAGTTTATTTTAAAGGGAAGATGGAGGAGTATTTCCATATTATATTCAGCAAGTAATCTGATACAGATATTCCTATAATAAAGTATATAACTAAGTATAAAATAAATATGTTAAAAATATAAACTACATAGTAAGTATATAAAACAGGGAAAGAATGGCGCTTGAACTGGGTCTTGGATGGAAGGAACTGAACAAGTAGAATCAGGAGTAAGGGCATTCCAGGTACATGGAAGAAAGCGAATTGGAGGTATTGGTTTAAATTAATATTTTAAAAAGCTGTTTGATTATATTTCAATCTTTCTCTAGTTAAATTAAGTAGCATGTAAAACAGAGGGATTTAAAAAGTTTAAAAGTCATTCAGTGTAATCCTTTTGGATAGCTTACTTTTAATAACAAAATATTTCTCAATCACCAATTTTGGGCAAAGCCAAACAATTTGCTTAGAATTTTTATTTCAATGTTATGCTACCAAATTTTCATTCTTCAAATATTTTCTAAAATGTTGTTGATCTAAACATAATTTGGTTGAAACTACATAATTACCACCATTCTGTTATTACACATTTCATCAATTGGGCAAAAATGCTTAAGTTTATCAGTCTTTATGCCACATAATAGATCTAATTATATACTCACTAGCTATTTCCAACGCCATCACAATCTGGAGACCGGGTGTAAGTAATCTTGAACTCTATATCAGGTACAAGCTGCATAGCCCTACGATAAAACTTGATGGCTAAAAGAAGAAATAAAATGAAATTATTTAAACACATTTTGTCATTTGTTCCATCTTAAATGTGGCTTAATTTGGTGATTTTCTTTAGGCACACCAAAAATCCCTTCTTTTGAAAGTAGTAATTCTGAATGATTTACTTTTGTTTTACTGGCAGTTCACAGTAATCAAGATGACTATAAAGCTAACTGTTAATAAATATATGTCCTCTTCTTCCTAAAGCTGGTAAATCATGTGAACTTTTAACTTAAAGCATTTACTTAGAGTAATACTTACTAAAATACTTTCAGTATTTTGTTCCTCCTTACTAAAATGCAAATTCTTTGGGACCTGGGACCAAGCATATTTTATAACCAGTCCCTACATACATCTAGCACAATGGACACACGAAGAGGAGACACCCAGTAAACATTTGTTGGATTTGAAATCCATCTTTTCACTAACTTCCCTTGAGTATTTCCCTACTCCACTTTTTGGGGAGCTTTGAAACAGCAATTGCTGCTACTCAGGTCAGTTAGTCAATGAACATTTATTATTAAGTGCCTACTCTGTGCTAGGCACTAGGCTAAGCCTGGGAATAAAAAAAACAAACAAACCAGAAGACAGTCCCTGACACTGAGGAGCTCAAAATCTAATGAGGGAGAAGATGCAGACAACAAATATACAAACAAGTTATATACAGGATAAACAGGAAATAATCAAAGAGGGACAGCACTACTATCAGCTAAGAATTATCTAAATAGAATGTACTTTTTCTTACCATCACAAGCAAGGAGTTAAATTAAAGGAAGCACCAGCTGACTGCTGCTGGGAGTAATAGAAGCCTAAAGGGCTTTTAAAAATTACTTATTCTTCTATTCCTAATTATTCAGTGCAGTTAAAAAATTTATACCCCTGGACTCTTCCCTGTCATTCCCCCTCCCCCCCACCACGCCCCTTCACCCTACAATCTGTTGCCAAGGCTTGCTGATTTCACCTCTGCTATATCCCTTGCATAATCCTCCTTCTCTCTTCCTCTGGTATGTGCCACTACTTGGGTCAGGTCCTCCTCACACTCACACTACTCAGATAGCCTGCTGGTGGGTCTGTCTGCTTCTAGGCTCTCTCTCCAATTCATCTTCTATTCAGCTGCCAAAGTGATTTTCCTAAAGCACAAGTATCTCACTCCTACTCAATAAACTTCACTACTGCCTCCAGGATGAAATAGAAAATCCTCTAGTTCATCCTCAAAGCTCTTCATAACCTACTCCCCTTCCCTGTTTACAATCTTCTTATACTTTACACCCTCTCCTGTACTCTTGGAATCCAGTGACACTGACCTCTTGTTCCTCAAACAAGATGCTCCATCTCCTAACTCCAAAAGTTTTCACTGTCTGCCCCCCTCCTCAAGGGAGAATGTTTTCCTTCCTCAAAAGCAACAGTGTGCAATGAGTTCAAGGAAACCACCCTCTATCCCACATGTCAACATACATATTTTTCTAACTATCCCTGACAAAAGTGTATCTTTCCTCTACTCATCCTACTATATAGTCTATTAGCAAAAGTGCAAAGGTTGAATTTTTTCTTCTTAAAATTTCTTTCAAATTCTAAGATAAATTTTATTGATTCCTTTTGTTTTTATATTGTCCTTCCTGAATATAGCTCACACCACCCTCCAGAATTGAGCCATCCCTCATTACAAAGAAAAACTACCTGACGAAAAATACCCGTGGAATCTAATGATACTAAGATCTCAGTTGTGCTTTAAAAATTCAGAATTAATGTTATAAATAGAAGACAATTAACTGGGGGTATAAGGGAGGGAAAGAGGATATGTGGCAGAGTACAGTTGCAAAATTACAAAGCATAAGGACGGTTCCAAAGAAGAGATATGGGAAGACATTCTTAACCAACAGATATCCTAGAATCTTGTTGAATTCTCAATATGATCACTTATACCTCAGAAATCAGCAATGCTACAAATCAGGGTTTGATTTACTGTGTTGACTGTCTAGTCTTAAGAAAATGTTAATAATACAGATTAAATTTTAAAGCGTATGTACATAAAATCCCACTCCACCCACCAGTCACGTTGTTAAAACATTTTAAGTGCTAAACATTTAATTTTGTTCAACATTAGAATTGAACCTTCCTTTGTAACCAAAAAAACCAATCCAATAAAAGATAATGCGGAAGCCCTGTATGCTCAATAAACATTGCTTGAGCTCAGTAGGAGTGTAGTAGAATGCTCAAGGAATGAAGTCATCACTAGACTGGAGGCTTGGTGACTTAATAATTTTTAAGTTAACAACAGTAATAATGATAATTGGCATCTATATAGCTTTAAGGTTTGCAAAGCGCTGAACACCTGTTATTTCATTTAATCCTCACAATACCCCTGTCTCCAGGCCACTTCTTTGCACACATGCAGAAGTACATGGGTATGGCACACTGCATATATTTTTGGGCTTTCTCAAAGTATAAGTTTTACTGTTTTTCTTCACTTTAAAAATTTTTGCAATACGGGACGGCTCTCTTAGAGGGAGAGGAGAAGGGACAGTGGGAGAAATTCTGGTGATATATAAAAACAAGTGATATCAATAAAAATTTATTTTTTAAAAATGAAATGCAGAGTACTGATTTTCTTCCACAACTGACACAATGACAATTCTACCAATTAATGCAGCGTTCTTTCCCTTTAATCTCCCACCTCTCTGTTATAAGGAGGGAAATCACAGAATCACGGATTTAGGGTTGGAAGATCCAGGCTGAACCTGGAGGTCATCAAATCTTTTATAGATTAGGAAATTGAGACTCAGAGAGGTTATAATGACACTTACCTAGAGTCACACAGCTACTAAAGGATCACACATTTAGAACTGGAAGAGAATTTAGAGGCCATCAAATCCAACTCCATCATTTTACAGCTGAGGAAACTGAGGCTCAAACATGTTAAATGAACTGCCCAGGGTCCCATTAGCTACCAAATTTCTGAGGCAGGATTCAAACCCAAGTCTAATGAACTTCAAATCCAGTGCTCCATCTACCACACTGTGGTCTATTTCTTGTTTCTTCTCTAGGTCCAAGATTGTTCATTATAACTACTCAGAATCTAGCTTCCTTTTAGTGTCCTTTTGACTTGGATCATTGTGTATGTTGCTCTTTATGGTTCTGTTTACTTTTCTGCGTCAGTTCACACAAATCTTTCCATATTTCTCTGGATTCCTGAAATTCATCAATTCTTACTGCCCAATAATATACCAACACATTTATAAACTAGTGTGTTTGGCCATTCCGTAACCAGCCTTATTCCTCCTTTGTTTCCAGTTCTCTGAAAGCGTAAGACTAGTTTTCAAATTAAGAACTGTAAACCACGAATGGCCATGTGAAAACATAGTCTAGGATTACTAACAGCAAGAGGAATACAAATTAAAACAACTCTCAGGTTACACCTCATGGCCTGCAAGTTGGCAAAGATGATAAAAAAGGGAACAGTTAGTGATGTGTCAAGACAGGTGGTGTATTAACCCACTACTGGTAGGACTATGAACTGGCTTAATGCCTCTGGATTATAAATTTTGAATTATGCATAAAAAATGGACCAATTATTCACTCCCTCTGACTCCGTGAGCCTCAAATGCTTTCTGCTACCCCAAGCAATTAAGAGACAAAAAGAAAGGTCCAATGAATACAAAAATATTCGTATCAGCATTTTGTGATAGCCAAGAACTGGAAATAATATGGGTATCCATCAAACGAGTAACAGATGAAAAAACTACCATACATGAATGTAACAGAACACTACTGTGCAATAAGAAATTAAGAATATGAGGAATTCACAGAAACAGAAAAAAAATATTCCCATGCAGAGTGAAATAAACAATGAAAACTAACAAAGAACAGTATATATAATGGTTACAACAGCATAAATGAAAAGATCACTAAAAGGAAGGTGATCTGAGTAACTGAAAAATGATGGTCCTGCAGAACAGATTCTGAAACATAACTTCCCTCCACCTGGTCAGAGGTGGGAAACTATTAGGGCAGATCACTGTCCTTTGTCGGATGTGGTCACAATGTAAGACCTTGTTGTCATCCTCTACTCCTCACTTGTACACCTCATACATCCAATCCGTTGCCAAGTCTTATCATTTCTACGGCCACAATATCACTCCTTCGTCTCCTTTTCACTCATACAACCACCACTCTTTACCTTATGCCTGGTCTACTGCAAGAACCTCCTGGTTGGTCCTCCTGCCTCAAATCTTCCTCCAGTCCCTCCTCTCAGCTGTCCAAGTAATCTTCCTTAAGCCTAGACCTGACTATTTCACTCCCTTTCCACTCCCTCCAGAAACTCCAGTGGCTTCCCTACTACGCCCAGGATCAAATATAAAGGCCTAGATTTGGCTTTTAAATCTCTTCATAACCTGACCCCTTCCTATCTTTCCAGTCTTCTTCACTTTTACAACCCTCCATGAACTCTATGATCTAGCAACTCTGGCCTTCTCACTGTCGCTCCCCCACAACACTCCTAACTCTGTGTCTTTTCACAGGCAGACCCCCATCCCTGGAATGCTATGTCCTTGCCTTTGCCTCTGGGTTCTTCTGGCTTCCTTCTAGACTATGCTCAAACCTCACCTTATCCAAGAGGGCCTCTCCCACTGCTAATGTCTTTGCTCTGACCTACTGTTTACACTGTATTCATCTTGTAGGTACATAGTTGTTTGCATGTTACCTCCCCATTAGAATTTGAGCTCCTTGAGGTCATGGACTGTGTTTTGCCTTTTTTTTTCTTTTTTGGGTGAGGGGGAGAATGTGTGTGGTTATTCTTGGCTTTTAGCACAATACCTGGCACAAAACCCTTAATAAATGCTTGTTAAAAGTTTTTCTTTGCTACATGAAAAGGTTCAGTCTGTAAAGTGGGAAATGACTGATATATAAAAAAAGGCTTCAATAATTATTTTAAGTACTACTATGAATATTCTGATAAATATTGGAATTTTTTTCCTGTCTCTGACCTCACAGGAGTAAATGCCTAGTACCCAGATCACTAGCTCAAAGGTACAGTTTAGTTACATTTATCACATAATTCCAACTTGTTTTCCAGAACAGGAAAACCAATTCACAATTCCACCAACAATGTATCAGTCTCTTTATATAGACACTCTAACTTTGCTTAGTTTTCATTTTCAGATTAAAAAAAAAAAACTTTGCCATATTATAGATGTCAATGAAACCCCAGAGTTTTTTAAATTTGCCTTATTATCAGGGATTTAGAGATAGCTTTTATATGGCCATTGAATAGTCTTCATTTCTTTTGAAAACTATATCTTTTCGCCATTTATCTATGCATTAGGGAGTCGCTCTTGGTCTTAAATAACTGTATTACTTCTTTAGATACTATAGTTATGTTTTAAAGCTTTTACTTAGGAATTTTCAATCAATACTTTCTGTGAAAATGAACACTGAGTTTGATGTGTCACAATTTCAGTTTATGTCAATCAAAAAGCATTTATTAGCCTTCAGAACTGATGTAGTACATACTGAATCACTTTCATGCACTGAGGTCACTGTTTTTTTTTCCTCATCCAGTAAGTACATCCATGGCATATCAACACACACTGTCAAATAACTAGTTTTAGGATCAAAATTCAATCAGTATTTATTGACTAATTTTTTTTAAATGAGGCCATGACTGTTGTGACAAGTCTCAGTCCAGAACCTCCTTTATTAAAGCAAATGAATACCTTTTCTGCAACTTACAGTCTCAGAGAACTACCTTGGTTCCTGAGAAAATAAGGAACTTGCCTAGGTTTACATGGTCACTAAATGATGGAGATGAAACTTGAACCCCAGGTCTTCCTGACTTAAAAGCCAGCTCTCTTTGTCATATATCATGATGCTTCTTGCACTATTACTGAGGATTATATTAAAATCCAACAACTACTTATGAAGCACCTATTATGAAGTAACTATGAAGGCATAAGGCATAGGGTGCTAGAGACATAAAGCCAAAACCATTCTGCTAGGGAGGTGGCACCTGAGGTGATCCTTGAGGAAAATAAGGATTCTGAGAAGCAGAAATGAGGAGGGATATGCCTTAGGCATGGTGAAAAGCCTGTGTGAAGGAACACAATAATGATAATGAAAGTTTCTGATGCTTTATATTTTACAAAACACTTTCTTCACAATCTATGAGTTAAGTGGTGGCTATTATTATTATCATTATTATTCCCTTTTCACATAAAGGAACTGAGAGGTGATGTGACTTGGAATGGTCACATGGCTACTAAATGTCAGAGATAGATAAGAAGATAATATATCGTAAACTAAGCACTCACTAGATATGGAATTAAAGGGTCTCAGTTTGAATGCCAGCTCACCTACTCAATACTTGTGTCACTTAACCTCTCCAGGCCTCCTAACCTGGGATCCATGAACTTGTTTTCTTAGTATTTTAATGACTATATTCTTTTGTAATCCTAAACATTTTATGCATTTAAAAAGATTATTCTGAAAAGGGATCCGCAAGCTTTGCCAGACTGCTTCCAATGGATCTATGACACACAAAAATGGTTAAGAACCCCTGGACTAGATGTTTTTTAAGGTTCTTTCCTACTTTAAAGCCCATAAATCTACAAAGTGTGAGAGGCAGGATTCAAACATATTCTATTGCTCTTTCTACTACACCACCTCTCACAGAAATATACCATTCAAGTGAATCTTATTCTCAAAGGATTTGGCTTAAGGAGGGAACAACATACACACTCAATTGGGTATGGAAATTTATCTTACCCTACAGTAAAATAGGAGGGGAAGGGGACAAGAGAGCAGGGGGGATGATAGAGGAGAGGGCAGATTGGGGGAGGGAATCATCAGAAGCAAACACTTCTGAGGAGGAACAGGGTCAAAAGAGAACAGAAACAATGGGGGGCAGGATAGGATGAAGGGAAATATACTTAGTTTTTCACAACATGATCACTACGGAAGTGTTTTTTACATGACTACACATGTATAACCAGTATCGAGTTGCTTGACTCTTCAATGAGGCTGTGGGTGGGGAGGGAGGAAGGGAGAAAATCTGGAACCCAAAGTTTTAAAAACACATGTTAAAAAAATTGTTTTCACATGCAACTGGGAAATAAGAAATACAGGAAATGGGGTATAGAAATCTATCCTGTCCTACAGAAAAATAGAAGGGAAACAGGGCAGGTAGGTGGCACAGTGGATAGAGCACCGGCCCTGAAGTCAGGAAGACCTGAGTTCAAATCCGGCCTCAGACCAAACACTTGACACTTACTAGCTGTGTGACCCCAGGCAAGTCTCTTAACCCCAATTGCCTAAAAAAAGAAAAAAAAAGAAAACAGAAGGGGATAAGAGATGGGGGGAGAGATAGATGGGGGGGAGAGATAGAAGGGAGGGCAAATTAGGGGAAGGAGTATTCAGAATGCATGCCATCTTGGGGTGGGGGGAGGGATGAGATGGGGAGAAAATTTGGGACTCAAAATCTTGTGGAAGTGAATGTTAAAGACTAAAAATAAATTAATTTTTAAATTTTTTTTTTAAAAAACCAAGAAAAAAGAAAAAAAAATACCATTCGAGCCCCAAAGAAGCTTACTAATTTCAATAATCTCTTTCTGGCTTCAAAATCTATTTAAAGGTACAGCTAGGTAGCACAGTGGATAGAGTATTGGCCCTGGAGTCATGAGGACCCAAGTTCAAATCTGGCCTCAGACACATAACACTTACTAGCCATGTGATTCTGAGCCAAGTCACTTAACCCCAATTGCCTTGCCAAAATGAAATAAAATCTATTTAAAATAAATGTAGCTTTAAAAAGCCACATTTAAAAACTGGGATTTTGGGGGCAGAGCCAAGATGGTGGAGTGAAAGCAGTGCCTGGCTTGAGCTCTCCTCCAAACCCCTCCAAATACTCTTAAAAAATGGCTCTAAACAAATTCTGAAGCAGCAGAACCCACAAAAAGACAGAGTGAAACAAATTTCCAGCCCAAGACAACCTGGATGGTTGATCAGGAAGGTGTATCAAGCCGGGCTGGGAGTGCAGCACAGTGTGGCGTGGGAGCGCAGGCCGCAGCAAACCTGGAGCAGGCCTCAGAGGACTGAATCTTGGGCAGCTGTAGAGGTTTCCAGACTCCTCAATCCACGAATGCCAAAGACAACTTAGAAGGTTAGTGGGAAAAGTCTGTTTCTGTAGGTGCTGAGAAAGGAAGGCGGGGTCTCATTCCCCAAGAGCATGGACGGGGGGGGGGGGGGGGGGGGGGGGGGGGGGGTGGAGCTGCTTCCTGAGCTTCCGGCCCACAGACTGAGGGGGAATCCAGTGGCTGATCAGAGAAGGATTGCAGGGATCTCTTTGCCAGTGCTGAGGCAGGAATCTCTTCCTTTGCCCGTGTTTGGATCTGGGCCACAGTTCTGGGCAGCGGTGCTAGGGTGAGGAGGAGCGCTGGCATGGTGGAGCTTGTAGTGGCTGTGGAGAGGAACCCCTCCTCACAGTTACAGGACAGAAAGGAGTACTTGTAGTCACAGGCCAGGAAAGGAGTAAACACCTGGCCCCTTATCATACCACCTTGGAAGAACTGAAAATTTACAGGTCCCTACAAGTATCTCTGAAAACAGCTGTATAAACCCCCTGAAGCTTGGGAAAGTGCATTCTCCACACTGGAAGCAGATTCGTCCTTAATAAAGTTTAAAACTAAAAACTGGGATTTTCCATTTCTCAATAGATAAGCAGTCAAAAGATACAAACAAAAATTATTTCTAGAAGAATTGCAAACTATTAACAACCATACAGATATAAATGAGTGCTTCAAGTCACTAATGCTAAGAGAAATACAAATCAAAACAACCTTGAGATTTTATTTTGCCAGCAAACTGGAAAAGATGACAAAAGATAGGAACACTCAATGTTGGAAGAGGTGTGTAAAGATCAGCCCAGTAACACACTGTTGCTAAAGCTGTGAACTGGTCCAACAATTCGGAAATGGACTTGGAATTATATAAAGGAAGAGGCTAAAATCAGCATATCCCTTAACTCAGAGATCCCACTGCTAGGTATATACTCCAAGGAGGTCCCAGACAAAAAACAAAAAACAACCAAAAAAAAGCTCCACATACGCCAAAATATGTCTAGCAGTACTTTTTATGGTAGCCAAGAATAGGAAACAAAACACATGCCCATCAACTGGAAAACGACTAAACAAATTGAGTTACATGAATGCAGTGGATTATCGTAACGTAAGAAACAATGAATATGAAGAATACAGAGAACCAATGCAAAGAAAAGCAAAACTAGGAAAATCTAAGAGGACTCCAACAATGTAAATGGAAAGCACAAAACCAAAACTAGGCACCATATGCTTATAATGATTAAACGTGGGAGACAATGGTGTGGAACACTACGTTTACTCTTAGACTGGGCTAATGTACTGGCTAGTTTTGATGAACTGGTTTTTCCCCCCTTTTTATTCTTTGTTACAGATAACAAATAGTTCTTACACTGCCCCTATCTCATATCCAAGGCCCAAGCAACAAGCCCCATCCAGTCAAGAGGCACCAACACTTTTATTGACAATATCAATAAAAATACAAAAAAAGGCTTTAAATATAAGAAGTAAATAGGAGGGAAGGTCTAGACTGGAGGCTTCACCAGTATAATAGAGTTACAGTGTGGAAACGTCTTCCTCTAATGCAAATCTGTAACTTACGAGTCCTAGAGAGCTTTATAAAGCACTGAGAGGCTCATGGCTTTGCCTGTGGTCATGTGTCAGAAATATGACTTGAATCCAAATATTCCTGACTTCAAATTCTTCCCCCTTTGTATCTCATCAAATTTATTCTTATGACAAGTCATCCAATAACAAAAAGTTGCTAGTGAGTGATATTGTAATTACACATTTAATCAATATTAGTCTAGACAGGGCATTTTACCTTCATAGAGAGCTCCATTTTGCTCTTCTTCCACTGCTTTCAGGAACAGTTCTCTAGCCTGTAAAAACATGTAAAGGTTTAACTTCAAAAAAAAAAATACTGCAAAGCCAAAGATGTAAATTTTCACTCATCATGGCACTGACAAATTATTTTAATATTAAGGGAAATTTATTTGGATATACAGGTTAGAATTCATAGAAATGGGGGAAAATTATAATATGAGACAATGACATGTCTGCTTCTTTTATTTTAATAATAGCTACCATTTTTAGCTATTATTGTTTTATGGGTTTGTAAAGCATCTTACATATGTTTTAGCTATGTGAGCTTTACAACAACATTGTGAAGTAGGTGCTATTATTATCATCCCCATTTAACAGATGAGGAAACTGAGGCAGAGGTTATGTGACTTGAACGGGGTCACAGAGGAAATGTCTGAGGCCACTTGGAATTCCAAGCCTTGTGCCCTATCCACTGCACCATACCTGTTTCATTCGAAAGAACTTGAACCAATTTCTAGCTGAAGGTTTTCAAAATGATACCATCCAGGGATATACAGAGTAAAAAAAAGGAAAAGAAATTACCCTAAACTTGCTCTACTTTACCTTTTGGCTTCCTCACAAGAAAGAAATGCAATATATATTCTTGGAAAACAAGTTAATATTTGGACAAATTAATTCTTTCTTTTCAAATAGACACTGATCGAGTTCACTAGCTCACTGGACCTTGATAAAAGGTATTTCAGAAGTCTTAGTGTATTCTTTAAGCTAGTAAAGCTTGAAAAATGCACTAAGACTTCTGGGATACCCTATACTGTCAAGACCAACAGCTATCCTAGGGACATACTTGATACTGAAGATGAAAAACAAATAGAAAGCAGTACCATCCACAGTCATGGAAAGACCAAGGAGCCCCACAAAGGATACAATATTGGTACCATCCAATTCAGCCTGTGAAAGTCAGCTAATCTGATACATATAAACTGTCAAATTATTCTGACATGGAAGAAGTTACAAACTGATAAAATGACTTGACTTTGATAAACAAGATCTTTCCAAATTCACATTTACTGAAGAAACTGGTTTACTCCAAGGGAGCCAAGGCCTGTCTAGTTGAATATCCCCAAAATGCAGAGAAAACATAGCGATTACCCATCATCAGTCTAAACAGTCAGGATCTTAAAACAGAGAAGGCCCACGGTCCCCACCTTTTCTTCTTTCGCCTGTTCTTGCTTTCCTTTGGTATCTGTGGCCTTCACTAAAGGCCCTCTTGTTGATCCCCTGGATGATCGAGTTTCTAAACCACTGGAACCTACACCAGGAGCAAGTTCAAACATCCACTGAGCTCGGAACATCTGGAGTTGTGCCTAAGAAAAAGTATTTGAATTCACCATTGATATAATTTTAGATTTTTAAAACAGTGAGCAGCACAACTTTGAAACTGTAACATTTTCAATATTTTAAAACTGCAAAATTTTAAATAAACTGTAAAACTATAAATACATCTATAACACCTATATTTATTCTCAAGCCTAATATTACAAGACTAGAAGGCAAGAATTAAGTCTGCCAAATTATATATATTTTTACAAAATTTATTTCACCAATAAAATATATATAACAACTCTACTTTAGAATTTTCAGTTTCAAGCAACTTGAAATAAACTATGTGAATTAGATGGGTCAGGGCCCAAAATAAATGAGTACAATACTCCAAAGAAATTATGCTATAGGTTAAGCCAAAATTATAATTAGATTTGTAAAAATAACTTACAGAATAAGGACTACTCAATGGAAGCCTTCTGATACTCATATACATCAGTCAACATCTCTGACACAAAAGCACTGCTAAAAATTCTTTGGCATGATCAAAATTTTTCCTGGTTTAAAGTTTTTTTATAGTACACAAAAAGCTACACCATGGCGACTCTTATTTATACAAGGTGAAAAAATCCAAAGTACAAACTATGAAGCAATTTTTTAAAATTTGCAACTAAAAAAAATAAAGGAGACCACACTGCAAATGTGAGCACCAGGTTTTCAAACTTATGATCCGACATTTTCTATTATTTATGGAGGCCTCAAACTGGTCACCTGTAAAATCAAGAAGCTAGAGCTGATCATCTCAAAGTTCACTCCAACTATAAGATTCTGTGGTTCTTTATTTCCAAAGAAGTGTGCAGTGTAAAAAGGCATAGCAATAGAATTATAAATTCCTTGACAAGTATTGTGCCTCAATTTTGCTTCGTGGAACCAATGAATAACATACCTGCAGGTTAGCTTCTTCAGGACTTGTATTTTCATCATCTTCAGCTCTTTTGGAATCAGAGCGACAATCATCTTCTTCAGCTTCTGCCTGAGAGGAAAACATAGGCATTTCAAAATAAGAGTCTGATCTTAACATGCTGGGACAGACTTGTTGAAAATAATTTCACCAAAAACAATCCCAGTCCAACTGTAACAACATACTCATTTTCATACAGTCAACATGGGACTTTCTGTTCAAGGTCCTCTAGCATTTAAAGCCCTTCAGAACTGGGTTCCAATATACCTTCAAACTGGGCAATAAACTTGGTAAACCACTCTTCAAATCTTAAACTGTTATACAAATGTTAACTACTACAATTATTATTGTTATTATCTTTCCAGAATTACTATACATTTCTCCCCTTCACATTCTCTGTTACAGCCAAACTAGTCTTCCTGCTATTCTACACACAGTATATTCTGAATCCTTACTTTCCTTCAAAGTTCAATTCACTCAGCACCTTCTACATGAAGACCTTCCTGATCTTACCAGCTGCTGCTGTCTCTTCCTCCTGGCCCCCAATTACTTTACATTTCTTCTGCATGTACGTATATATGTCCCAAAGCAGCATGGCCTCAAAGGCAAGAAGAAATGGGTTTCAGTCCCACCTCTATCATGTGACCCTAGGCAAGTCACAATCTCTCAAGCTCTAGGCAATCCTCTAAGACTAGAAAATGCAGACGTGTCCCCTGCATCGGTAGAGGGAGCTTCCTCATCTGAGGTCCCACTTCAATTAAATCATGGGTCCATGTCCCATCCCTGACCCTATAAAACATATATGCTGTTTATCCCAACAGAATGTAAGGTTCCTGAGGACTTTGACGAAGGGATTGTCTGATTTGTGCCTTTGTATCAACAGCACTAGTACAGTGCCTGACACAGAAGTGTTCAATGAATACTTGTTAATCATTAGATTATGCTCAATAAGAAATAAGGATCCTGAGAATTAATGAATCACCAATAATTCTATGATCTCATTTTCAGCAATGGTTTCTACCTCCTCTACCACTATACTTTTTTTTCTGTCTACCACTATACTTTTAACAATGTTATTAACAAGTGCTGTTCTGAATTCCACCTCTCTCCCACAACTTCCCATTTTAGGCTCTCTAGTGGCCAAGGTATTTCCTACCTAGAAATTGCTATTAAAAGTGAACATTACACTGTATTTAATTATAATCTGGTTTTATAACTTTATTTTGACTCCCTTTTCAGTTTCTGTCCTTTCCAAAGGATTTAGATTAAAAAAAGAAATATATCCTCACCCTAAGAATGCCAGCTGACAATAAATGGGAAACCTGCTCCTTCATTACATACTGCTGTGAACTACCAGCTTTTCCTATTATGAGAGAGCTTCCGTTTTTTACATAAATGTCTTTGGTTGGTTTGTTATATTTGGCAAGGAGTACTTTATAGTGTATTGTACAAGTTACAATAGCAGGTAACCAGAACACAAGGTTTTAAGTTCAGCTGAAATAGAAACAAGACTCAAAAAATTAGCATCTAGGATGCAGAAAGTCCTGGAAAAAATTTTTTTTTAAATTAGTAGTAGTGTTTCATGAAAATGAAGTAGTTCCTGACCTCCAGACAAATTCTCCATGAGTTACTCCAAGGAACTTGACTCAGAAAATAGTATGTATCAGTTTTGTTCTCAGTAGATTAAAAAAAAGGCTAATTTGCAAGTTGGTTTGAGAATAAATTAGACTATTTCATTCAAGTATTTGGTGGTATGGCATAGATGGACTTGGAGAGTAAGGACACCTGTGTTCATATCCTGGCTCTGAAGCTTATTAGGTATCTGCCCATGGGCAAGTCAGAACCTCCCTAAGCATTAAGTTTCTACAGCTGTAAAATGGAAATATTTGAATTGCCTGCCACATGAAATTGTTGAAATAAAACACCTTGTAAAACTTTAAATCACTACATGAATTATTATACAGATTGCTTGTTTTCCATAAGGGCATATTCCTAAAAATATGTGTGATTCTAATTTCTACCAACTGGATTATTTTTCAAATGTATTGACCAAGTTTAATTGGGCCATAGTAAATTATTTTGTAAAGTGACAATTTGTTAATATTAACTACCACTCATTTTATTTTTCAATCCAGGTTTTCCTATATTAGATCTGCATAATATGGAGTACAACTAGACTGCTATTATCAGGAATAATTCTAAAAAGAACAACTAATATCTGTGTATTGCTTTAGTGAATAATAGAGAACACAAAAAATTCCCCCCCATCAGATAAGGATGTATCTCCCAGACTTTTCTTCCACAATTACCAATAAAACTGAGCTCTTATGAGATTCTCCACAAGTTAAACTGTTAGTTACTACAGAAATGGAAAAGGAATTTGCTCAACACTGAATGTGGTCAGTCAAATAAAAACTGTGACAACCAAGGAAATTGCCTTGTATCTTCCTTTTATGGTTACCAGGAACAAATACACAACTGAAGTTTAATGTAATGTTCTAAAGACAGTGAGGTTATGGTACTAAACGTTAGCTATATTTGAGTTTCCTTATAATGGCTTAAAAAATGCAAAGAAAATAATTTTGCATCATAATTTTCACTACTTTTTTCTAAAGTGCAGTATCCTTAACCCGCAGCACTACTTTACAAATAAATAGAGAAGACTTCTTCCTTTCTTATCTTCAGTGGCCAGACTTTACTAGCCTTTCACTAACATAGTAAACATTTAAGTCTTGAGCTACGACTTTCAGGAGTTTTCAGAAAAATAATCATGAGGAAGGGAACTGTTCCCTCAATAGTTATGGAGTTAAAAAATAAATCAGAGCTCAACAAACTTGCTTTGGTCCTAAGAATCAATTCCCAAATTTAAAAGCAAGTTTAATTTTTCAGTTTTCAAAGAAAGAACAAGTGTGAGATAGGGAGAAAGAGAAAAACTAGCAAGTTTTCATCAAACACTGGTATCCAACTTCATTCAGACATTCAAATTAAAGTCAGGAAGGGTCTACAGTTTCCTTTGGAAAGGCTCAAAGAGAACACTTTAAACCTGACCTGAATACCTCCTGCACCATAATCAAGTCTGGTAGTAGTTTTAACAGCCATCTATCCTCGCCAGTTCCCATTACTCTATCTTCCATTCCCTTCAACATCCTCCCTCTTAACCCCCAAGTGAAGTACAAAATGGTAGGTGCAACAAGAGACTGGTTAACTCAAGGAACCCAAAGGCTTGTGATGGCATCTTCTGACGGTGCTGTATTTAACTTTCATATTATCTTTCTTTTGAATAAGTCTATTCTCCCAACATCGTTCCCTAAAAGATAAGACTTGGGAAAGGCATTCTGCTTTGAAAACTTTCCAATCTAACACTTTTCACACTATCCCCAAACTAATTTAAATAATTTATAATGATATGGGGGGGGAAATCACAGGAATAATTTACATTTATAGCATGCTAATGGAGCCCCTTATTCATTTACAGCAAGTCAGAATGTTTTTCCTTGCACTATTAGGAGAAATAGAAAAAAGAGAAACAAAGTTGGCAGGAGCCATCAACCAGCAATTGAACCACTTAGTTTGGGACCATTCCTTGGTTGCTGAAACTATAAGTTGAAAACATAAATTTAGCTACTTAAATTGGCAATTTATTTGTTACCAAAGAGATACACTTCATATCTCTGGCCCCTGTTTGCTCATCTATAAAATGAAAGGATAGGTTCAGTTCTTAACCTAGGGTCCAAAAACTTGTTTTTTAAAAATACTTCAATACCTATTTCAGCATAATTGGTTTCCTTTGTAATTCTATGCATTTTGTTCTATGCATATGAAAATATTATTCTGAGAATGGGGTCTCTAAGTTTTACCAGACTACCAAAGGGGAACATGACTCAGAAAAGGTCTAGATCTCCAGGCTCCCTTTCAGCTCTTAATCCTATGATTCTACGAAAGCTGACTGCATAGACGGCAAACTCCATGTCCAAGCATGCAACAGTAGCAAAGGATTCCCAGCTGTCAAGCTCTTGAAGACTAGTTACAAAGTGGTCCACCTGGAAGGAAACAGCCCACGCCACCAGCCTGGGCTCTTCCTTGCCCATCAGATGCCTTCCCCCAAATTTCAACAAGTAAAACTATCATCCAGAACAGCCTACCCAAAGTGTTCCCACCCACAGCCCTGGCTGCTGCTGTTCCCGGGGCTTCTTGCCCGTCCACAGGGAATACTTGCTCCCTGAAATTCCTGACTCCAAAAAAGGCAACCAGAGAATGCCCATGAGCTAGAAAGAGAACTGAAAGTTTAATCTGGCTTCCCAGAGAAGACCAAAGTAACAAACGCTCTGATGTCCAAGTTTCTCTCTAAAATCTTCCCACGGGCTCACTTTAATTAGGTAATCCCTAACCTGTCATTTGGGGGTGCGGTGAGGAGGGAGGCTGAATGCTCTCCAACAAAAAACGCACCCTCTGGAATTTCAGGATAGAGCGAGCTATTTACTGCCTGGAAGGGGTGAGGGAAAGGAGTGATGGGAATCCACAGGTTGCCAGGGCAGTGAGGCGGGAGGGGCTGCGGCAAGATTCAAGTCCTGGTGCAAATCTGGCTTCAGACCCTTGCTAGCTAGCTGCGTGACCCTGGGCAAATTCGTTTCATTGGCCTGCCTCAGTTTTCCTCATCTGTAAAATGGGACAACAGCAGCACCCATTTCGAAGAGTTGTTTGCGAGGATCAAATGAGTTGTAAAGCTCCCCTCACACAGTAGGCGCTTAATAAATGTTTCTTCCCTTCCTAGAATGCTTGTTGACTGACAGAGTAAGAGCGGGTGGGAGGGAGCCAGCCCACTTTTTTCACTCTCATTAAGGCAACATGCATAGAGTAAGCTCCTAGCACAGGCCAGACACTGGACTGGGGGCTGGGTCCCCCTCCCACCAGCCCCAAGGTGGGGGGATGGGAAGGAGAGAGGTCCCCTCTTATCCCCCGCCGCGAGTCCGCCCCCCCCCCCCCCCTCGCCACGCTCGGGCTCCATTACCATGCTGGCTGCGGCGGCTGCAGCGGCTGCGGCGGCGTCTGCGGGGGGCTGGCTCCCCGCGTCGGGCGGGCCCGGCCCCTCTCCCTGCCAGGGGCGCGGTGTCGCGGCTCGGTCTCGTCTTCCTCCTCCGGCCCGCCTGGCTTAGCAGAGTTCTCGGTCGGAGAAGCGCACCAGGCAGCGGCAGTGACTGCGGGCCCGGCGGACGGCAGCCATCTTCCCGGAGCAGAGCGCCAGAGCGCGGCCGGCCGGGCTGGGGCGGGCCGGGGGCGGCGCGGGCGGGCGGACCGGAGGGCGGCGGGGCCTGGCTGGGGGGACGCCCACGGCCAGCCGAGGCGCGGTGGGGCCTACTCGGGGACGTGCGGCGTCTGTCAGTCGGGCCAGCGCGCAGTACCGGCTCTGCTCGCTAGCTGCCTGCACAGCCGCCGAAAACTGCGCCGGGCGCTCTGAGCATGCCCAGTGCGGACAGCCCGAGAGTACCCCCCCTTCCCCCAGCCCCTCGCCCGACCCCCGCGAGGCGGCAGCCGCAGAAACAGGTGCGGGCGGGAGGAGCCAGGCGGCCCGGCGGACGTCCAGCCGTGCGTCCCTGGCAGGCGGAACGCGTCGATGCGCCCCGCACTCGGACTGGCGGGGAGGCTGGGAGGCCGTGTGCCCGGCGTCCAGGCAGGCAGAGAGTGGATGCGTCCCACATACAGAGAGGCAGTGCGTCAATCACCAAGGAAGGCTGGCAGTCAGCGTGCCCAGCTCACAGGCAGTGCGTCCATCACCAAGGAAGGCTGGCAGTCAGCGCACCCAGCACATAGGGAGTCAGTGTGTCCATCACTGAGGCAGGTAGGGCATCGATGTGTTCAGCATACAGGCAGGGAGGCAGTGCGTTCAGCGTTCAGGAAGCCTGAATCGGTGTATCCAGCGTTCGGGCAGGTAGAGGCTATAAATCCAGCAGGCAGTCCATGAGTCTCTTTGTACAGAGGTCAAGCAGGCAGTCTAATACTCTTTGCAGCAAGCAGAAAGTTTGTAGATCTGGCATTCAGTTAGGCAAGCAGGCATGTAATCAGAACTTAAGCTGTCAGGCAGTCAATAAACCAACATTTATTAAACCCCAGATATGTGCTAGGCACTGTGTTCGTTGCTAAAAATAGAAAGATGACAAATAATTTCTACTTTCAATGAGCTTCTATTCGATGGAGGAGAAAACATGTACACATATAGGTATATACAAATTAGATACAAGGTGATTTTGGTTGGTGAAGCAAGGGCACTATCAGCTGGAGGGATTAGGAAAGGCTCTGTGTAGAATGTGGCAGTAAGTCTGTGGGTCTAGCACTCAGGCAGGTTGGCAAGCAAGGCTGTTTACAGAGTGCCCACTGTGTGATGACTCTAAGGTGAGGGAGGGACTTGAACTACAGCATGAAGCAGATCTCAACTAATAAGGTAATTCACATTTAAATAGCCCCAGAAAGGCAGCCTGGCATAGTGGATAGACTACTGGGCTTAGAGTGAAAAAGACCTGGGTTCAGAATCTACCTTATTTACTTACCATGGACTTTTCCTTTCTTACTCTTAGTTTTCTCCTTAATAAATTGGGGATAATAATAGCACCCATTTCATATCCTTGTTGTGAGGCTCAAATGAGATAAACATGGAAAAACATTTTTAAGCCTTAAAGGTTATATGAATTATGCAATTTTTGTCCGGCCTCTGATACTTAGTAGCTATGTGATTTTGAGCAAATTCCTTGCTGTCTTATGTATTCTCTACTAAACCATTATTTGTTTTGGTGGATGGAGTCCCTATACTGGGTTTTATACGGTGCTTTAAAGTGTATAAAACATTGCATTTGAACTTTACAACCACTCTGAAAAGTGGGTATCTGATTTTTTCAGATGATAAACTTAAGACCCAAAAAGGTTAAGTGACTTGCCTGAAGTCACACAGCTATCAGAAGTGTCAGAAGTAAGATTGTGGAAACACAATCAGGATAACACAAGATTTAGGGTAGTTGGAGGGGAAAAAAAAAAAATATATATATATATATATATATATATATATATATATATATAGAGAGAGAGAGAGAGAGAGAGAGAGAGAGAGAGAGAGAGAGAGAGAGCGCACAGGGTGAGTTGAAGATGAAGGGGTGATATCTAAAAAATAAAATTAAGGGGTGAGAGAGGATTATACTGGGAGAAGGAGAAAGGGAGAGGTAGAATGGAGTAAATTATCTCACGTAAAATGGACAAGAAAAAGGAAGTCTTCCTGACTCTTAAGTACTCTAACAAAAATAGAAATAATATTTTATAGCAGTATATAAACTTTAAGGTTTCCATAACGATAACCATGTGAGAAACCAACTAATTTGTTCAACTCCAATGTTAATAATCCAACCCCTAACAGCCTACCTATATATGAACTTCTCTAAGAATCCTCATCTGTTTCCTTATCTGTAAAATGAGGAGATTGGACTTGATTTCTAAGATCCCTCCCAGCTCTGAATCTATAATCTTACAACATTATGATTCTATTTTAGAATAATTCTCTAACAGGAACATCAAACGGTTCCTCAAACTAGGCCTGAAACATTTCATTCTCCTTAAGAAATCTTCACTGGTTCCCACCATCTCCCCTTGCTTTTTTCCTTCATAGCCAAATACCTAGAAAAAAGTCTACGCTTGTAATTTTCACTTACTGTCCTCTCACTCTTTTCTCAAGGATCTGCTTCCCAGTTCATCATTCAACTGAAACTAGTCTCCAAAATTACCAGTGATTTCTTAATTGCTGAGTCTAATGACTTTCAGTCTTCAGCCTTCTTGACCTCTCTGCAACATCTGACACTGTTAACCACCTTCTCTATACTGGTTCTTCTCTGGGTTTTGATAACATTGCTCCCTCTTGGTTATCTAATTTTTTCTTTGTCACTCTCCTTTGTTGGATTATTAACATACTCTCTTCCAGTCTTCTAACCTTGGCCCTCTTCTGTTCTTTTTCTATACTCACATGGTGACCTCATTAGCTCTTATGGGTCTAATTATCTTCTCTATGCAGATCAACCATATCTAAATATTCAGCTGTGGTCTTTCTCCTGCATTCAGTCCACATTACTAACAACTTTGAGATATTTCAAACTGGATGTCCTATAAACATCTCAAACTTAACATATCTTAAAACAGAATTCATTATCTTTTACTCCAAACCACCCCTTCTAAACTCCTTTATTTCTGTCAAGGGCACCTATATCTTTTAGTCATTTGAGTTCACAGTATCTATATCATCTCCAACTTCTTACTCTTAACTCTCATATCCAACAAGTTGCTAAATCTTGTCACTTCTACTTTGACACCATGTTTCGCGTCTGTACTATTGTTTATACTAGTGGTGTCAAACTCAGATAGAACTGGATATTTGTGGGCTGCATATTAGAAAACCACAAATTAACATTTTTCTATGTTGTATTTTTATTTAATTTATTAAACATTTCCCAATTACATTTTAATCCGATTCTGGTAAATACAGCCTGTAGGCCACAAGTTGGACACCTCTGCTCTACACTCATCAGCCACCACCTCAGTTCAGGCTCTCATTATCTCTCTCCTGAACTATTGCAATAACCTTGTCTGTTGCTATTTTATTTTGAATTAATTTCTACCGCCTCCTCTCCCACTGGAGAAAAAAAAAGGAAAACAAAACTCTTGTAATAAATACACACTGTCCATCAAAACAGATTTCCCATATTGGCCATGTCAAAGAAACATGTATATTTTGCATATTTAGTTCATCATTTCAATGTGTGGAGTTGGATAGCATTTTTCTCATCACTCCTTTGGAATCATGCTTTATCATTGTATTGGTCAGGGTTCTTCAGTCTTTCAGAGTTGTTTTTACGATGTCATAGTATAAAGTTTTCCTTGTTCTGTTCACTTCCATCTGCATTGGTTTGTATAAATCTTCCCAGGTTTCTCTGAAAACTTCCTTCTTGTATTCATATGCCATAACATGTTCAACCATTCCCCAATTGATGGGCACACTCTTAAGATAGTTTCTAATTCTTTGCCACTATTAAAAAAAAAGCTGCTATATTTTTCTTCTTTGATCAAGAGATTGAAGGTATAAACCTAGTAGTGATATCACTGGGTCAAAGGGCATGTACAGTTTACTAATTTTTGGAGTATTGTTCTAAAATTCTTTCCATTGGCCAGAATATAGCTCTAAAGTGCTTTCCCAAATGGCTGAACAATTCACAGCTATGCCAAATGAGTATTAATGAATTTGTTTTCCCACATCCCTTCCATCATTTGTCTTTTTCTTTTTTGTCAGCTATGCCAATCTGATGGTTATGAGGTAGAATATCAGAGCTACTTTGATTTGCATTTCTCCAATTATTAGTGATTGGGTGTATTTTTTTCATATGGCTATAGATATCTTGTATCTCTTCCCTTTAGAACTGCCTATTAATATCCTTTGACCATTTTTCAGTAGAGGAGTATCTCTCATTCTTAGAAATTTGACTCAGTTCTTTATACATTTTGGAAATTAGACTTTCATCAGAAAAACTTTGCCTCAAAGATTCCCACTCCCCTCATTTAACTGTTTCCATTCTAATTTTAGTTGCATTGGATTTGTAACTTTTAAATTTTGTTTAATCAAAATTATCCATTTTATCTTTTCTGATCCTCTCTATCCTTTGTTTGGTGATAAATTCTTCCCATATCCATAGATCTGGAAGGTAATAGCTTCCTCCTTCCTTCAATTTGCTCATGATGTAACCTTTTATTTAGCACAGTGTCTGGCACACAGTAAATGCTACAAATGATTACTTATTATTATTATTACATATCTAGGTTATGTATCCATTTGGAGACCTCCTAATTGATCTCCTTAACTCAAGTCCCACTCCTATTCCAACCTATTCTCTATACAGCTAGTAAAATGGTTTTCCTTAAACACAAGTCTGACCATGTTAACTCCTCTATTTGATAAGCTCCATTGGCTCCCTATTAACTGCTTCCTACTACCACCACCACCAATTCAAATCCAGTCTCATACACTTACTAGCTATGTGATCCTGGGCAAGTCACTTAATCGTATTTGCCTCACTTCCTCATCCATAAAATGGGAGCACACTGAAGAAGGAAATGGCTTTGCCAAGAAAACCCCATGAACAAAAGTCCATGGAGTCAGAAACTACTGAATAACTTCTACCACCACACACACACCACACACACACACACACACACACACACACACTGTTTGGTGTGTAAATTTCTTCACAGTCTGCCTTTCTAGCCTTATTACACATTACTCTCTTCATGCACTCTATATCTAGCCAAACAGACTTCAAAATGCACAGCACTTCACCTCCTTTCTCCATGCATTTGCACAGGCTGCACATTCTCCCAGCACTTCCTTCTTACTTCCCTCCACCTCTTAGAATTCTTACTATCCTTCAAAACTCAGCTCAAATGCCACTTTCTACATGAAGCCACTCTTAATTATCTACCCCCCCCCCAGCTATTAGTGCTTTCTCTGACTTCGTATCTACAGATATCATATCTACGTCTTTTCTCCCCCATGGAACAGAAAGTATTTGAGCTTGACAAAATGGCTTCAATTTTGTCCCTGAATCCCCACTGCCTAGAACAGTTTTGGCACATCATAAGCACTTAATAAATGCTTGTTAATTGATTCTTCTTGAGTATGCCATCATAATTTGGTGAATCTCTGTTTTGATGGTATGGTGATAAGGATTGAACCCCTTCTGTGTTCTGCCACTCTATGAATTTCTTGTTCATATTCTCTCAATCTTCCATAGAAGATGTACCAGAGAGGCTCTTCAGTATTTAAGGATACCCAAATATCTTTCTAAAAAGTACTATACACATGTTAGTCCTTGGAGCTATAACCTGTTATTGCTTCCTTCATTTTCTGGTCACTCATTTCTTTAATTATGTCATTTATGTTAATACTATCATGAAAATGATGGTTTGTAACACGTCACAGCCCACTTATGCCCATTATGGTCTTTCCATTGGCCTTTGGGTTATTTGTAATTTTACTTCTTCCAAACCTTGAGTTTCAATACTTAATATTCATATAGTGTGAACAGGAGACTATGTTAAAAAGATGGGTTTTTGAAGTAGGAAATAGTTGGGGATTACTGAAAGATCTGAGTAGTTTTTTTCAAATGCAACCCAGTTGATTCTCTTCCACTTCAATTTTGGCTCCGTCTCGTCCATTTGTCATACCTCTACAACTATATAGGTATAGATATATAGATATATAGATACATATCCTGATAGACCAATTTGATAAAACTGTAGTCTGGGGAATATGTATTTTTTTCCATCTGTGTTGTTTTTATAAATGTGTTTGGTTAGACAGATCTCTAACCCTGCTGAACTGGGCAAAAGAACAAAAGATAGAGGAAGAAGATACTGTGGACTGGTTTTTTTTCTCTCCTCCTGAAGTACTGATTACTATTTCTTACCAGAGACTTGTCACTAAGTTGATATTCAGACCTCAGTGAGAAAGGACTAGGGAGAAAAGGGAGTACTATATAAATTAAATTGGAAAAAAATGAATTGGGATCAAGAGAAATGGAGAAAACCTATATATGGAGATTTCCTCTCTCTTTCACAGTGACGTGCCTTCCTCTTTCTTCACCATGACCCCTGTCTTCAAATGCAGGTTGTTGGGTTTTTTTTAAACAGGTTGCAGTCTAAGAACCCTGAAAAGAAAATCACAGTTGTTAGCTGGGAAATATCCAAAGACAAATGATGTTTTTCCTTATCTCTTCTCCTCTTGTTTCCTTTTTGCCTGACCCCCTGTAACCCTGAGGTTCTTAACATGGAAACCACAAAGAACCTGTTTTCTGATAGATTTCAAGAGTTCCATGAACTGTGGTTGGGAAAATTACATATTTTCACTAACTCCTAACTGAAATTTAACATTTACTTGAATTATGATTTTTTAAAAAATGTTTATCTGAGAAAGGATCCATAGGCTTTACCAGACTTTGAAAGTTATCCAGGACACAAAAAAAGGTTAAGAATTCCTGCCCTATAGGCATAATTACTCATTCCTTTTCAACTTTAATATTGGTTGTAGTTAAATTATTAATGGGATTGACAAGTTCCCCATTTTATATTCCCATAGCACCAAAGTCAGAAAGATTCTACTTTTATAGATTTAAGCAAAAGTGTTTTCCCCCATAAGATTTGTAACATAAAATTCAGGGCTGACATTTTACTACACTGTGTTCTGGGGGAAAAAAAGCAATGAAAGTAGCATGTACTTAGCACATATAGCCCCAAAACATTCCCTCACTCTTCCCTCAGCAGCTTTTTCTAAAATCAGAATTGTGGAGTATAGACCCTGAAATTCTAAGGTAACTTAGTTCTTAGGTATACGTGCTCAGTAATAAGGGAAGATTTTGGTCATAACATTGTGTAACAAGGGAATGTACTTATTAGCAGTCCAGACAAATGATGGAGGTATGAGGGGGACGGGATACATAAATGGGTGAAGAAGTACTCAGAACAATCTTTTATCAATGATTTCGGGCGTAATCTGACTACGGATCCCATCTTGCTACAGATCCCTACATGCACTGCTTCCCCATTATCTAAGTAAGGTGACAGTGATGTATCCTGGGATTTGTAGTCTTCCAACTAGCATTGCATGCTGGATCTGACTGAGGCCGCTCATATGCTTCCTCTTAAAGGTCGAGTGCATTTATTTAATTTCTGCTAAAGTGATATCTAATTTTGAGGCTCTTCACTTACTCAAGTGTTCTCTTACTTTGGGAAGCTAAATCTTTTGGAAACTACTTCAGAACAGGCAGAAAAGTCATGCTCCATGAAAAAAAAAAAGCAACCTATTAGTAGCTGAAAGTAGGGCTTAAATGTCAAATCTATTACTTTATTTTTGTAGGCCCAGAAAATAATATCAGTTTGGAAATGGGACTGAAGAGGACTGTCCAAGGAGGATGGTGACACTGAAAAGGGGGCAGACAGATAATAAATGCCAAGATTTGTATACCTGGAGCCTGTCTGTGGATTCAAACCCTGGAGCTACCCTTCTCAAAGTTGTGTTTTAACAGTAGAGGAATTTAAGAATATCTCAAAAGATCAATCCGTGTCAACTGACTGCATTTTTTTTAATCCATTAAGGCAAAGAAAATAGAGATAGTAGGATGAAAATTTTTATTTCAAAGTAGGATTATTATATTTTGGGGGTGGCTTAAGGTGTCTAGTCCTTTGATAATATCCCAACAGTAAAAAGTGCCCTTGAGCTATTAGAGGGCAAAAGTTTAATTGGAATATTTAATTATAATTTAGTGACTCACATGTCTTGAGGAAATAAACATTCTTTCCTCCCCCTCTCCCCATTTTAAAAATTCACAAATTCACTTTTGAAATTAAAATTATATGGGGGAGGGACTGGAAACTTTATAAAGAAACAATGATTGGGTGTCCTAGAATAAAAAAGGTTTTGTTTGCAAACAGGATATGGGCTATTGAACAGCACTCTGAACCAGTCCTGTCCATTTAACTTTCTGCTTTTCAAAATACTCCATTGTGGCCAATCCAGTCTGGGCATGCAAGTTTTATTTTGCCTGGCAAGGAATTAAAGTGTAAGCTTTAGCAATACTATAATGAACTAATAATTTTTTTAAAAATATGATTTCATTAAAGTTACTATAACTCATAGTAGTTCCTGATTTTCTATCCAATGCTAGTGGATGTTAATGCCCTTGATTGAAGTATCAGGCTGCCTCCACACAGCCATGAAGATTTCCAGAATGCCAGGTCAGTTTCCAGGACCAGGAAGTGGTCCACTACTCTCCTTCCCCACTCAGAAAAAGTACGAGTTACCCCACAGGCCATCTGACTGCCTCAAGCAGTATGTTTCTCCAGTACAATGTTTGCGCTATTGATTTTAATTTATTGTTAAAGGCAAGGATTGAGTTACTTTTAAAAAAATGTCTTGTATTAAGAATTTAAAGACAAGTTTGTTATAGTGCTTTCCTACCTCTCCATTTCCCTCATTCATTGATAAAGATTTCCTGTTGGCTTAGAGTTTGAGTTGTGTGTATAGACTCACTAACTGGTCAGATAGTCCTTAGCAGAGAGTGGAAGTCTGGAAAATCTGACCTTATCCTGGAAAATTTCTTAATTTGGAGCTAGAAAGAAGAGAAAATTTCTTTAAAAAGATTTTTTTTACCCTGAGGGCAGCAAGTTGGTGCAGTGGATAGAGCTCTGGCCCTCAGGAGGACCCGAATTCAAATGCATCTTCAGACACTTGACACTAACTGTGTGACCCTAGGCAAGTCACTTAACCCCAGTGCCTCACCATAAAGCAGCCAAAAAAAAATTTACCCTGAAAAACATTCTCCTCATCCATCCTCAAGAATTACAATCCTTCAGGTCCTCGCTAAATTACTACCTTCCACAAGAAGGCTTTCCCATTCCTTCTTACTTCTTACTTCTAGCCTCTTGATTATTTCCACTTTAGCCTGTCTGTAGCCTGTTTGTACATAGTTGTTTGCATGCTATCTCCTCTATTAGATTGTGAGTTCTCTGAGAGCAAAGACTTTTACCTTTCTTTGTATACCCAGCACTTAGCACAGTGTCTGGTGCATAGTAGGCCCTTAATAAATGTTTACTGACTGACAAAAACAGTGAGCAAAAGCAAAGACGATTCATGCTTCAGTTTTTATTTGGTTTCTAAGGCCCCTTCTTATTTAAGCTTTCTAGAATTGTTTGAGATTCTCCCAGTTGTAATGATGGTGAATTAGGAAAATTAAATTCATATATAACAAAAGAAAACAGAAAGGAATACTACAACAAAATACAAACTTTGTAGTGAAAAAAACAAAACACTGATGCACAGAAGGGGGGGGAATTTGGTTACTGTAAACTATTTCATATTCTTAAATTTGAGGACCCAAAGCAAATTTTTGCAAAGGGTTTCCTTCCATTCTGTTACTCCTAGACATAACCCTGCCATAAGACCTAGCCTCCCTGCTTTGCACAATGTTTAATATGTCGACTGACTTTAATTACTGTGATTGCAGAAGCACTCTTCTTTAAGGTTATATGTGTATTCTATAAGACACTTATTTTTCTGAGTTTATACTGTTGGTATGTCATTTAAGGAACTGGATATAAATAGGCAACTTTTGTTGTAACCAAGTCTAATTCATTTTCACACTTTGAATTCGCACATTGTAAAAACAGTCCAAGGGAAATTTTTAAATTTAAAATGCATGTACTTAGTAATCATTAATATGTATATAGACACATAAATGTACATAGATATATATAAAACATATTCGTGTATATATATATGTATATGTATATGTATATATATACATATATATATGTATATGTATATGTATATATATACATATATATGTGTATATATATATATATATGCACACACATTAAAATCTAGCCTCAGATACTTATTAGCTGTGTGACCTTGGGCAGATCAATTACCCTGTTTGTCTAAATTTCTTCAGTTATAAAATGGGGATAATAATAGTACCTACCTTCTTGGATGGTTGTGAGGATCAAAAGAGATAGGAGATAATATTTTTAAAACACTTAGTATAGTGCCTGGCACTTAGTAGGCCCTATATAAATGTTAACTATTATTATAACTACATGTTATACATGTAATACATCCCCATTGAATAATGAGTCCTAAAACATCATGAATCAGGATTCTTAACTTCTAGTTCATATAAATAAAACCCTAAATATAGTTAGTTCTCTGCTTTTACTTTTGAGTTCTATTTGAGGGATCTAAATTTTTAGTCTAGAGCTAAGCGACCTCAGAGGCCTCATTTTAGAGATGAGGAAACTGAGGCCTAGACAGTTTAAATGACTTGCTCATAGTCAGTCACATAAATAGGAGGAGTCAGAGGCAGGATTTGAACTCAGGTCATCTGACTTGAGGTCTCCTACAGCTGTAGCCAAATGTTAGAATTTTGAAATTAAAAACTATATCTGCTTTCAAACCTCAGCATGGTGTAAGGTTGAAACTTTACATTTATGCTGGAGATGTTTTATAGAGTCTCATCTACCCCATTAGAATGTAGTACAGAGTGGAAGCACGTATGTGTGAATATATATTATGTACATATATTATATTAATATATTATATACATACAATATGTTAATATGATATATGTATATTATGTATAATACATATAATGCGTTTATTAATATATTTATTCTGCATATAGTTTATATGTATTTATTTCCACTCGTTAGACTATATCTTCTTTGAAAGCAGTGATTGTTTCATTCTTTGTGTCAACAAATAAGAATACTTTGTATTATTCAAAAGTAAATCAATCAAATATTTATTGAAAGTCCTACTCTGTGTCCGGGGCTGTGCCTTGGGGATACAAATACAAAGAAACAATCCTTACTTGCAAGGAACATACTTTCTAATGGGGGGCACAAGTACACATGAAACTATATACAGAATAAATGTAATCTTAATAAATACATACATATTCACATATATGTACCTTCCACCCCAGTGCCTCTCCTTCTGATTGCATGGCTTCTCCCAAAATCTCCATTTAAGGGGCCACTCAGGACAGCCAAGTCTCATTCCTCCACTCTGCACTTCCTCTACCATACTCCCACTCTGAACTTTTGTCTCTCTCAGCTCCTACCCCCAACCCCTTTCCAGCTTCCTTTTATAAACTGACTTTCCCCATTGGAATATAAGCTCCTTGAGGCTAAATACTATAACAGTGTTTGCTACATAGTAAAAACTTTTAAAAAACAGGGGGGGAGGGAGAGAGAGAGAGAGAGAGAGAGTGTGTGTGTGTGTGTGTGTGTTCAGCTGGTAGTATCAAGAAGGTATTTATTTTTACCATCTTTCCCCCTCTGTTCGAGGTTAACCACTAAGCAGTCCCTCCTTCTCCTTTTAAAAAAAAAAAACAGAAGCTACGATGTCAGAAAATTAACAGGGTGCAGAAATACCTAAAGCCAGCAAGGGGAGCTACAGTGTAACTTTGACCAGGGAATGCTACTGGTTGTCCCTGATTAGAAGCCACATTGGCTTTTGTTTGTTTTTCTCCTGGTGGGTGGAAAGCTGCTCTTTCTCCTGCGATACTTACCATGAGCTTGCTGGCCAGCCTAGGCCCATTCACTCTCAGAACCTCCCAGAGTCCCCAGGATGGACCGAATGGACTCTCCTAGCAGGGTTGGTACTACGTTGTTAGTTATTTTACAGTGGGGTAGGGGGAGGGCTGTCTTCAGGAGCTGTGAGACTGTGTTTATCCATTACCCGCGGCTCAGCCTCCTCTAGTCTGCTTTCCAGAAGAGGATTGACCAGACTGGGTATGACCGCATGTGTTCTTTGAGGGGAAATGTTGCTCTGTGTAACAGATCTGATTGTGCAGATGCTTAGACACCAGTGAAAAGGAAGGGAAAGGTATATAAGGGAGTGTTGGCTTTGCATGACCCCTGGCATCAAAACTCAGTTTCCTGGGAGACCGGAAGATTTGGATGACTGTTTTCCTTTCAGTCTTAAAGGGTGGGGAGGCACTTTTATGATCTCAAACCTTTTTTGGGGAAGGGGACCGCAAGTAGCTGTACATGGAATTTTCCTGATTAGGCCACTGAGTGCCCCACACCGGGGGGAGGTCTAAGTAGCAAGCCTCACATACTTAGTCGCAACCATTTTTTATCGCTTTGCAGATGGTGATTTTATTCCCGTCCTTCTTAGCTGGGGTGGACGTTAAGGAACAGTTATGCTTGGAGTTTTCAGGAGCAGCCCTAGCCTTCTATTTCCATGCATGTTTTAAAAGTTCAATTCTGAGACTTTTAAATGAGAGCTTTTTTATTTAATGTGGCTGGGTAGATCAGGGAGGAGTTGTTTTAGTTGGACTTAAAACTAAGTCACGTTCTTCTTTTGCTAACCTAGACTCCGCAGAGAGACAACTGCCACTTTGAGTGTTGAGCTTTGCATGCCAGGCTGGATTTCTCAAAGGTATGTTCATTTTGGATTTTTGATTTTGGTCACTTGCTAGTGGTTAACCGGAAGTTTCTTATGGACCCATCTTTCTCCTCTCTTGCAATGAATTAGATTGCTGGGCAGCCAGTGATACTATGTTGTATTGTGATGATCAAATTAAAATGTTTTAATTTTGCAAAGCCAGTGCCTAAAAGTATAAGTTATACTTATAACTCACATGTGGCCTGCCTGCTGACTATGCCATGAATCATTTGACATCCAGACATTAGACTTGAGCTGTCCTTTGCCTTTTTTTGTATCTCTAGCACTTAGCACTGTACTGGGTACATAGTAAGTGCTTAATAAATGTTTATTGACTGAGTGACTTCAGTAATCAGTTTGAAATGCCTCTTTTTCTTATTTGAGAGAATCTGTGCCCCAAGAGAAGACCGTTGATTCTATTTTTATTTTATTGTGGCTTTAATTTTTTACCACACCCCTCCTGAGGGCAAACTATTTCTTAAATGCACCTCCTACCTTCCCCAGGACTAGAAGTTGTATTTCTAGTACTAAGGGAGAGGAGAATCAAAGCCTTTCATATTTTCTTAACTACTATTCATTCAGGATTTTTGCCTTTATTTTGTTATAGGATCAGAGCTATGTAAGAATCCTTAGGACATCTAATACAGTTTCATTTATTTGTAGATGGGGAAGCTGAGGCTGGGGGAGATTAAGTGACTTGTCCATGTTCACATAGGTCATGGGTGATGGAGGTAGGATTTGAACCCAGGTCCTCTCATTCTAGAGCCAGTGCTCTTTCCACCATACCACACTACCTTTTCAGTTAAGTCCTTGGAAGTAGGCTGAGCAGACCTACCATAGAGTGGCTCATAGGATTTAAAGCCTTACTGAACCTTAGTGATCTTACTTGAGCAGTTTTCAAAGTGTGGTCTAGAACTATTTTTATAGTAATACTAAGATTCTATTTGCCTATTAAAATATTCCTCTCTTTTCCAACTACTTTTTCTGTGTAAGGCCAGATTTTTTTTCACATAGAGCAGAAAGGAACAAGTATTAAGTATCTACTATGTGCCAGGCACTATACTAAGCACTTTGCAAATATTTTCTCATTTGATCCTCAAAACAACCTTGGGAGGTCGGTGCTATTAGTATCATCATTTTATTGTTAAGGAAACTAAGGCAGACGGAGGTTAAGTGGCTTGCCTAGGGTTATAACTACTAAGTGTCTGAGGCCATATTTGAACTCAAGTCTTCTTAATGCCAGGCCTAGTGCTTCATCCACTGTGCCACCTCACTGCCTTAAACTTAATAACATATTAAAACGGATTTAATGCAGTAGCAGATATGAGAATCCAGCTGTCTTCTGTTAAGCCTAACATTAAAGAAATTTGCAAAAAATATGTAAAACAGTGCTGTTCTTCTTGCTAAATTTTTTTGTTCTGAAAAAATAGTTATTTTTTCATAAAATGTTATCTGTTAACATGTAATCAATGTCTTATTTTTAAATGAATTAAATATTTTAAAAATATCAGTTTTAATTTCTAATACTATAAGTATCAATATACCTAGACTGTATATGCAAAAGCTCTTTAGGTTGTCAGTAATTTTTAAGAGAGAAAAGGATTCTTGATTCCCAAAAAAACAAAAAATGTGAGAACAACTGGACTAAATGAAACCTTTCATTGGCCTAAGGAAGCTAAATGACTTTCCTGAAATAATATGTGAGCTAGGATTTTAGCCTAAGTCCTATAGCTTAAAATGCATTGTTCCTAGGCCTTAGGTCCAAATGATGGACTTATAAAAATATAATCATACCTTTTGTCTTATGTTGATCCAATTCACTCTTGTAAAAATTGATTTTATTGATATTACTTACATTTCTCCCTGTATCCCTTTTTACCCCTTCTCAGAAAGCTGTTCCTTATAACAAAGGATTTTTTTAAAAAGAAAAAAGAAAAGAGAGAATTTCCCAATACATTAGATAACTATCACATCTACTCAAGCTCTTTTTAATCAGTCCATGATGCTATAATTATGCAGTGCCTAATAAAGATAGAAACTGCATAAATCTCAAAACCTTGGAGTCATCATTGAAGCTTCTCTTTCTTTATCCCCTATATTCTATCAGTCACCAAATCTTATAGATATGTCTCTCATCTAAACCTCTTTATTTCCATTGCTATCACCTCAACCTAGTTCCCCATTAATTCTTTGGAATGCTGTAGCTATTTCCTAGCTGGCCTCCATGACTCCAGCTTTTCTTATTCAGATCCATCCTGCATACAACTAGTAGATTAATCTTTCTTAAATATTGCTCTCATTAATTTATTCAATTCAACAAATAGTTATTAAGAGTTTATTAAGTACTTAGTGTTTCAAAGAGGGAGGGAAAAGGAAGGCATAAGGATTTTTATAAAGTCTTCTACATTTATATGAAGCCAGTTACTGTGGTAAGTATTTTTTTTAACAAATATCTCAAATAATCCTCACAACTCTTCAAAGTAGATGCTATTATTTTCCCCATTTTACATTTGGGAAAACTGAGGCATATAGAGGTAAGTGACTTGCTCACAGTCACATAGCTAGTAAGTATCTGAGACTGGCCCAGAACTCTGCCCTCTGTACCAGGAGCTGCCTCAAAAAATCAAAATAGTCTTTGCCTTCAAGGAGCTTATATTTTGCATATAATTCAGAGACACAACAGGTCTACAAGTCAAAAACTGCTACAAAGAAGTTGTGAGAGAGAGAGAGAGAGAGAGAGAGAGAGAGAGAGAATGAGAGAGAGAGAGAGAGAGCGAGCGAGAGCGCAGTCAGAGTAGCAGGAACCAGGAAAGCTCTTACATGGTAGCACCTGAGCTCTGTTTTGAAGGAAGCTAGGACTTCTGTTATGCAGAGGTAAGGAAGGAGTGCCTTCCAAACATGAAGGACCATTTAGTGGAAAGGCACTAAAGCAACAATTATAATATCTTTTACTTTCCTGCTTAATGATGTTGCTAGCAGAGAGGCATTGTGGTATAACAGATAAAGAGTTGGCCTTGGAGTTAGGAAGATGAGTATTTAAAACTTGCCTCTGATATATGCTGGCTAGGTGGCGCTGGGCTAGTCGTTTAACCACTCACTGTCTCATACAGCTCTCTAAGACTAAGTTGTAAAGCAAATGTACATATGCATCACTAGAACAAGTTTTCTCACAGAGAGGTCCCTATATCAATTAATTCCATAACGGATCTGGTAAAAAAAAAATGCCACTACCATGCCCCTAAACTGTAGTGATTGTGCCAGGTAGTAAACTCCTGCCTTACTCTCAAGGAATGCCATGATCTGGCCTCACTGTGTACAACCGACCCCTCAAAATGTCCTCCCTCCTCTGGACCAGACAGGTTGATATCCTCTTTGTCCATACTGATTCTCACCTTTGCTCATTCACCTGAAATGTCCTCCTCTTCCTCTGATGCCTATCCATAATGTGAAAGAGTTATAAAGACATCATCCCTGATCTTAGGGGTTTACAATCTACTTTGGAGGAACAGCCATTAAAAAAGAAAGCAGAAAAAATAAGACAGAATGTAATCGAGTGAAAGGCAACATGGTGTTGTGGCCTCTCAGCTAGGATCTTACCCATTCTCTAAGATCTAGCTCTAATTCCACCTTCTGTGTGAAACCTTTTCTGATTATGCTATTCCTTCTTGATCTTCTTTTTCCTTGACTACTATGGAACATATATTCTCTGCCACATTATTTAGCACTTAACTATCCCTAGCATTTGTTGCTAAGCTAGTCTTCTTACGTCTCTTAATCTTGTTTCCTGCTCTAGTTTATAAACTACTTGAGGACCCTGGACTGGTCTGTATCAGCCTGTATATTCCTCATTGCCCCTTGCCCAACATAGAATTCAATATTCTATAAAAATTGGTCATTTTAATTCATTTAGTCAACAAACATTTATTAAATGGTCACTATGTGCCTGGAACTATGCTAAGCACTGGGGGTAAAAAGATAAAAACAAAGTTCATGCCCTCAAAGAGCTTACATTCTACTGGGGTAAAACATGTACGTTGAGCAGTTTGGGGGACGGATGTTTAACAGACCAAACATCATGACTCAGTCTGGATACCAAGAGAGCCGAAGGTTAGGTGTAGGGCAGCCATTTGAACATTTCTCCATTGTCTTTCTTTACTATGGCTTGTAGATTATTCCTGGCTAGGACATTGCTCCTGGAGACTTATTGCTTCTCTTCTCTCCCCCCCCCACCTTGAAACTAGCCAGAAACTAGCCATTTTGTTTTGTTTTAAATTTAAGGCTGCCCTGGTCCGCCCCCTAACTTAGCCCTTCTATTGTGTATCCCCTAGAGATTTCCCTGGCATAGAGTGTTCATTTATGCTCTCACATTTTTGTTGGGGGAGAGGGGCTGGTGAGCGGAGAGGTACAGGAAGCATACTTTGTCCAGGTTCCTGTTCTGCAGTAGTTTCTTGAGGGGCTTCTAGGTGCAATGGAAAACTCCGTACATGGAACTTTGTAAACTGGTCCATGGTGTCAGACTCAGCCCTTGCTTCTTTCACCAGTTGGCTGGAAGAGCTGAAGGAAAATCCCTTCCAGGAAAAGTAGGTGAAGAGTAATTCAGAAATTTGCTATTTATAGAATTGACCCTTCTTTGTGGTTTGGGGGGAATGTGCAACTAGAGGTGCACGTATACTTTAAGCAGGCATTGTTTTTCTGTTATAATATAGTACGCTTGGTAACTTAGTAGCCTTTGAAATGTAGCTGTACATCTTCTGACTTTAAAGGTTCATGTTTTCTCTTGTTTGGGCAGTTCCTCTCCCTACAAAGATTATTAACTCTCCCATGTATTAGGAGGTCATTGGAGCTTAGATTTAGAATTAGAAGAGACCTTAGAAGCACCAGGTCCCATTTCCCCATTTTACAGATAACCAAACAAAGTCACACAATAGTTAAATGACTTACTCAGACAGTGTGCATTAGAGCAGCTCTTCTGACTCCATAGCCAGTGCTCTTTCCATGATACCTCTCTTGTTAAATGACGAGTGACCCCTGAGATGCCTTACAACTCCAAAGTACATTGTTTCCATCTTTCTACAGTCAGGGAAGTGTACTCAGTATGGCCACTATCAACATTTGTGGGCTTAATTTTATAATTGGCTTCACATATTGGCTTCACGATCGTATGTTTGGTGTTTTGTTTTGTTTTATCCAAACCTATGATTTTATTGGTATAGAGAATGACTGGTGAAGAAACTCCCTCTAACAATGTGGGTCTTCAGTAGTCTGCAATTCGTGGTTTTGAGGAGTTGCTTGGGGGCACAGGGCACTGAGGAATTTAAGTGACTTCTCTGGGGTCACAAAGTATCTGAGAAGGAACTTTGAACTTTGAGTTTTCCTGAGTCTGAAACAGTGATCAATTTGCAATGTGATACAATCTTTCAGTTGATTATTAATGTTTTGTATTTTTCCTTAATTTTTTTTTTGTTCATGTCTAGTCTTCCAAAATAAATTGTAAGCTTCTTAAGGACAGGGATTATGTCTTAGGCGTTTAATAAGTGCTTGCTGATTGACTGATTTATAAATCTTTTGTGTTCTCTACAGTGTTTAACCTTGTGTCGGGTCTTTGTAGATTGCATTTAATAGAAACTTGTTGATTAGTAACGGTTACTCTTATGACAGACACATACTTCTGTTGAAAGGTCTGGGTGGCATTGTATTAGATGAGTCACACTGCATTCATCCTAAAGCTGGGGCGTGACCTACATTAAACTGCTGATAACATGTGACTGACTGGCCTGAAGGTTGCTGTAAGCGATTAATAAGAGCTTAGCGCCAGCAAGAGAAAGCATTGTTGTATAATATCCAGCTGCCTATTTGACCATATTAAAAAAGTAAATATCTGTATGAACTTCTAATGCTTTGGAGATCTACACAATAGCCTTGCCCAATTGGGCCTACCTGTTCTTAAAGAAAACACGTATCAAAAGCTGACTCCACCAAGGCAATTTCTTCCCAGCCCGAGCAATTTTTTATATTTCTATATTCTACACCTGTGATAGTAGACAGTTTGTTGAAGATCTAGTCATTTTAAAAATTATTCCAAGTATGTTATGAGACAAGGGATTGTCTACATTGCATTCAGTAGCATTTGTATAACTGAGTGAAATGTAGCTAGTAAATGATGACAAAATGGCCATTTTGTTTAGCTATATAGCCTGCATTGTCATGGCCCAATGAATTATTTTTCAGAGCACTGACATATGAACCATGCTGATTTTTTGAAAATAAAAGCAATTACATTCCTATATAATAAGTACATTTTAAGCATAGCTTCCAAAATTTGTCAGGGGAAAAGCAGAATAGCTGGGAGGATTAAATGAAAAAAAAACTATTATAGTATTGGACATTGTAATTAATATGCTATTGTAATTTAGAAAATTTTGTAAGTAGTAGGAATTACTGTATGACAAAACAGTCATGTCCCAAAATTCTCCTTGTATTTCTCTTTGTGAAATAGATAGAGTTCAAACTCATTTCCTACGTGGGAGGTGTTGACAACCAATAGCTCATCAAGGTTGGTTAAAAATGCCACCTATTGGGGCAGCTAGGTGGCACAGTTGATAGAGCACTGGCCCTGAAGTCAGGAGGACCTGAGTTCAAATCCGGCCTCAGACCAAACACTTGACATTTACTAGCTGTGTGACCCTGGGCAAGTCACTTAACCCCAATTGCCTTAAAAAAAAAATGCCAGGTGTTCAATCAAATTATAAAAAGTACCCTCTTGTTCCATAAAATGTACAAAGACAAACCCAAATATGAGAAAAGGATAAATTAGACAGTGTAGCACCTACATGCTACCTAAGTATATATAACTGAATTTTTAATCAGAGTAAACCATTTTAAAACAATTGAGGAATCACAAATACTATGTATACATGGCTTTGAATAGACTGTTAGTAATGATACCCTCTGGGATACCATCTTAACACTCTGGGACTGTACTCACATGGAGGATGCCTGATCCAGGTTTAAGATGAGCTGTAGAGCCTTACAAAGTCTTGAAACTATAGCTTTTGAGCCCCTACTGATGCATTTATTTTCACATCAGTCATATGACACAGTTAGCTTAAAGTAAAGGCATTAACTAAGGTGATGTGGCAAGAACAAGAGCTATAAAACATCTCCCCCCATAAACGTGAGGCTCTGTCCCATAGACACAGAGACAGAAGACTAGGCATGTGCAGAGAGTATGATGCTAGAGAGACCTCTCCCTAGGGTATGCATATGACACAGGAGCCTAACATCTTTTCTCTCCTAGTGGTAATCTCACACTGATCCCCTGAGCACTGTACATCTGCTGGGCATGTTACTCTACTAGGCTTCCTGGTTTTGCTTCTTTCCACAGTTGAGGTTGACTACAAAGTCAGCAGCTAGACTCTTCTCAATGACCAGATCTCTTAAGAGAGTGTTTTGTCAATGGAGCTAGATGACTTTTTAAAGACCGCCAGGGATGTAGCTGTTTTTTTTTAGACAGCCACTGGATAATTGCCTTTCAAATCCATCAAACTGATGGAAGAATTTCTTTTTTTAAAAATTAATATATTTTTAGTTTTCAACAATTACTTCCATCAGCTTTTGAGTTTTAAATTTTCTGCTCCTCCTTCCCACCACCCTCCCCAAGATGGCATGCAATCTGATATAGGCTCTACATATACATTCCTATTAAACATATTTTCACATTAGTCATGTTGTAAAGAAGAATTAGAACCAATAGGAGGAACCACAAGAAAGAAGAAACAAAACAAAACTGAAGAAAAAAAGAGAGCAAATAGTATGCTTCAATCTGCATTCACAGTCCATAGTTCTTTCTCTGGATGTGGATAGAATTTTCCATCATGAGACTTTTGGAGATGTCTTAGATCCTTGCACTGATGAGAAGAGCTAAGTCTATCAAAATTAGTCATCGCATAACGTGGCTACTACTATGTACAACATTCTCCTGGTTCTGTTCACTTCACTCAGCATCAGTCCATATAAGTCTTTCCAGGTTTTTCTGAAGTCCATTTGCTCATCATTTCTTATAGCACAATAGTATTCCATTACATCCATATACCACAACTTGTTCATCCATTCCTCAATTGATGGGCATCCCCTCAATTTCTAATTCTTTTTCACCACAGAAAGAGCTGCTATAAATATTTTTGTATAGAAGAATTTCTTAATGCCTACTAAAGGAGCCATGCAGTGTATACAGTTATTTACATGAACTTCCTTTTTCCAGTCATGAATGACTACTCTCAGTTTCACACCTTTTCTTGTTTAGAATAGATAGGTCATTCTGGGTGTAAGACACTCATGGTATAAACCACTTCAGGTCAGAAATGGGCACAATCTAAAAATGGCTTTGTCTTATACCTTTACACATATTCAGGCTTTCTGCTGTGTCATATTTTAATCCAATAATAAGGTAGAAATCACATAACCATCCTACTTGTGGACCTCTGTCACATTCTGTAGTCATCATTACTCTGGGTCACTGTTGTTTGTCCTTCGTTCTCAAAGACCAGTAACATCAGGAAGGTGATGTCTTGACTTGCAAGTGAATTGGATTTAAGTGAGGCAGGGCTATGCAAAGTCACCAGCCTTACTCTCCTTCAGAGCCATCTGGGTCCAGTGGCAAGACATGGATCAGGATGACTTGAGATGGGCCTGCCTTGGGTCACTGAGAGTTACATTGAAAACCAATGGCAAAGTTAATTGAAATCTGAATCTCTTAATGTTTCTCCTCTTGTGTTTTTCACTTCCTTTGTATTTAGAGCAAAATACTTTACCTAGTAAGATTTCTTTTGTGAGTGAGATGGTTTATAAGTGAGCAAAATTTGTGTTTATAGATATGATTTCTTTTCTTTTCAAGTTTTCAGGTTTGGGATATTTGGACCTTTGGTCTGAGAAAGGACCAGGCAGCTACTGCAGTCCTAAATTAGTACCTCTCCCTCATCATGGGGTTGGAAGTGAATTTGGGGTACTAATTATTAGTAGTGCTAAATAGCTTTCTCCCCTCTGGCCTGAGGGATGTAGGAGAAGGAAGGGATGAGTTAGGGGTAGAGGGGAGGAGAGGAGGGGAAAAAAGGACAAAAAAGAAATTTATATGATAACTTTATTATATATTTAAAAGAATTAGCAAGTTTTACATAATAGATTTTCAGTTTCATATGCAATCTTTTTTTATGTTATAGAAATGCTTATTTTATTTCATAAATTAAAAATAAAATAAGAATTTAAAAAGTAGCACATCATAGTAGGAGGTTTGACTAAATTTTTTCTCCTTCAATTCACATTTCTTTTTTTTTTCACCCAAGATAGTGGCAAACAGCTGATTGTGGCTTTACCTTGACCTTTTCTGCCCTGGCAAAGATAAAGCAAGTTAAACTACCTCTGACACTACCTCTGTGACCTTGGGCAAGTCAGTAGTTGGGCCTTAGTTTCCTCCACTGTTAAATAAGAATTTGGACTATGTATGGCCTTTGAAGTTCTTTCTAGCCCTAGATCTGTGTAATTCTCTCATCATATGACTTAGAGAGGCTCTCTTAACATTGCCTTTATCCTTCTAAATCAGAAAGGAAGAAAATAACTTTTCTTTTCTCTCTGAAATTAATGTGAAAAGGATTGAGGGAGACAAGCGCATGGGTAAATTCTGTATTGTTAGGTCTACTTTTAGAAACAAAAAATTTAATCTTATTCTTGTGTCTGATGGTTTTGAACCTGGACAACTGATTGAGATTTGTCTACTGTTTGACATGAAGAAAAATACAGTCAAGGTAGAATTGATGCTGGGGACAACTGCAATGATCACAGGGTTGGTTTAGCATGCAAGCTTGTGTGTGTGTGTGTGTGTGTGTGTGTGTGTGTGTGTGTATGTAAAATAAAAAACTAGGACTCCTAGATCACAGAATCCTGGCTAAGAGATGAAGTCTGCCATGAAAAAGGTCAATCATGCTTAAAGAAAAAAAGACAACACTTTCCCCACTCCCCTCATCCCAGCTGAGTACAACTCAAAAATGTAATTTTTTACTCTGTTAAGTATCATTAATATAGAATAATTTCCTTCCTGTATCTGATGGAGCGATGGGACCCAGACCCCTAAAAGGAAAAGACCATGTCTTTGATAGCAACCCAGTCCCTGGATTTTTCCATACATTTCAGCAGCCCAGATCACTGACTCCTCCACCTAAGGCAACTGGCCCACCCCAGCCCACCTAGACCACCTAATTAGTTTACTTTACATCCTTTCACAGTAGATCTTGGCCCACCCTAAACTACTTGCAAAAACTAACCCACTCATTAATCCCATCTACATCACCTAATTAGCCCACCTGATAGTCCTTTCACTACTGCACCTGGCTCACTCCAGGCTACTTACCACTCCTTACTCTCATCCAGATCTTTTCTCTGTCCTTTTTGTATATAAGCATCAGTCTCACCCCCATTAAGTTGCAGATTCACTTAGAATCTCACCTGCTCCTATTGGGGTTACAATAAAACCTTGCCATTTTGACTGATAGAAGACTTGAGTGCTTGAATTCTTTCCGGACAAACTCGATCCGTATCCTGACATTTCAGGGTTCCCAGCAAACTCAAATCACATCATATCTACTCTCCCTTCTTCAGGCTCATAGATTTAAAGCTAGAAATGAGCTTAAAGGTTAGACATTTCCACAGAAGACTCAAATCAGTCAATGATATTAAAAAGCAATAGGCCTTTATTTGATATTTTAACTCACACAAAGGGAGGTCTTGGGCCTTACCTCAAGACACCAGAGCATGGGTGAGGAAGGAAGAAAAGAAAAGAGACAAAAAGCTGTGTCTGGATCTTCAGAGGAGCAGATTACAGCTGCCTTACAACCAGAAGAGGAGTCTGGGCCTTTGCTGAGATGAACTTGAACCACGGTCAAGAGGAGGAAGAGGATTGATCATGATCATGAGGAGGCTCCATGGGGACCCAACATCCAGGTTGTGCTAGGCTTTCAATACTTCACCTAGTTCCTGCCTTATCTCAAACTATCCTCCTTCATCTGTCCTAAGCCTCAGCTTATTTCCCTACTCTCCCCAAACACCTGGTATTTACCTATATCCCTACCTTTCATTGTGATACTCTCTTTGAGTAAGCTACCCAAGCTCATATCTCTGCCTGCCCATTCAGTTTGTTTATTCATTTGTTAATTCATTCAACATATATTAAGTATCTAATATTTGGTGAAGACTCATAGTTTAGCTAACGTGGTCCTTGCCCTAATGGAACTGTACCTGATAAGTAGGGTGGTAAGACACCAACACAGATAATTATAATACACAATATTAACATGACAAGTGACTTACAGAGTTGAAAAACAGAATTTTGTATGAGAAAGAGAGAAGGACAAGGAGAGGCACTTCAGGAATGTCCACTAGAAGAAGAGGAACAGATAAACAAAAAAAGAGAGAGCGATGTTTTAAAACTAAAGGAGGGAATTGTTGATGGTGGCTAAAGCTGCAGAGAAGTCAAGGAACTTGAGACCTGAGAAAAGGTCATTGGATTTAGCAGTTAGGAAATCATTGCTGACATTAGGAAGAGCAGTTTCAATAGAGTAAAAAAAAAATTATTGTCAGGGTTTGAGGAGAGGTAATGAAAAGTGGAAGCATCTGATGGAGAAAATCCCACCACCGCCACCCCCAACCCCGCTGGAAATGAAATAGGCCAATAGCTGGATTGGATAGAAGGGTCAGGGAAAAACTTTTGTAATATTGGGGAAACATGAACATATTTATAGGCAGATAGAAATGAGCCAGTGGAGAGGCAGAAAATGAAGGTATGTGAAGGAGAAGAGACTATTAGAACAAGGTTCTCAAGGAGGAAATGGGATGTATTTCTGTTGAAATCCCCTCCATCTTTCAAGGTCTTACTCCAGTGTCATGTCTTCCATTAAGCCCTCCCTGATTCCCATCCTCTTCCTGCCAGCCCTCCAGAGTGATGTCTTCCTCCTATTTAGTCCTGTGGCACTTTCTGCCTCTCATTGTCACTAAACACATTCTGTTTTTGTATTATAGCTAATTGTGTGTATGTGTGTGTGTGCAGGTGCATGTGTGTATGTGTATGTATGTAAAATTTCCCTCTTTTTGAATGGGAAATTATTGAGGGTAGGGACCATGTTTTATTCATCTTTATACCCTCCATAAGAAGGTAGATGGCACAGTGGATAGAGTGCCAGCCCTGGAGTCAGGAAGACCCAAGTTCAAATCTGGCCTCAGACACTAGCTGTGTGACCTTGGGCAAGTCACTTCACCCTATTTGCCTCAGTTTCCTCATCTGCAAAATGAGCTAGAGTAGGAAATGGCAAAGTACTTCAGTATCTTTGCCAAGAAAACCCCAAATGGGGTCGAAAAGAGTCAGACCTGACTAATCAACAAAACAATAAACCCCTTCCTGGGGCTTAGCACAGGGACTTGCACATGGTAGGTACACCAGAGAGATTTCATGAAATTGTATTGTGTTCTATAATAAGATGGTTTTAAAATGCAGAATTATATGGAGTTTATTATTGCCACTTATCTCTTTTTTTCAGGGATCTTACATGAACATTTAAGCTAAAACTGGTTGCCTAAGTTCAGTTTTCACTGAGATTTTCGTATGCAGGAATGGATTCAAATTTCAGTAAGGGTTTGTAGTAGACTTATCCCATTCAGAATTAGCAAGAAATGAGTGTTTTAATTGTGACATTGAGTTCCCTTCTCTGGAGCTAACTAAAAGAGGGCAAAAGCTTATATGTCTGTTGTAATTTAAGTATAGCTCTGCCTCAAGGCAGGAAGATGGCCTAGTTGACCATTTGAGATCTTTTCTTCTCAAGTCCTTTTTTTAAAACCACGATTTTCACAAGCTCTTTATCTCTATAAGCTACTCTGATGTCTGTCACCCATGTGGCACAACAGAAAGAGCACTCATTTTGGAATTAGAAGACCTAGATTCAAATCCTGTCTCTGATGCTTATACCTTTTACATGAAGTCTTTCCTGGTTATCCCACCATCAGGACCCTCTTTCCTTAGCTCCCTTGTATTTGCTTTGTACGTACTTAAATATATACTTGTTTCCTCCATTAGAAGGTAAATTTTTTGAGAGTAAGAATTGTTTCCTCCTTTGTTTTATATTTCCAGTGTCTAATGTAGAAGGTAATTAGCATGTCGTTCAGTTGTTTTTCAATCATGTACAGTTCTTCACGACTCCATTTGGGGGTTTTCTTGGCAAAGATACTGGAGTAGTTTGCCATTTCCTTCTCTAGCTCATTTTACAGATGAGGAAACCAAGGCAAACAGGGTTAAGTGACTTGCCCAGGGTCACACACCTAGCAAGTGTCTGAGGCCAGATTTAAACCCAGGTCCACCAGACTCCAGGGTCAGCTCTCTCTAACCACTGCACCGCTTAGCTGCCTAGAAGGTACTAGGCAATGCTTATTAATTTATTGATCATGGGCAACTCATTTGACTTCCCTGGGCCTCAGTTTCCTCATCTGTGAAATGAAGGGTCGGTCTAAATGGCTTCTAAGGGCTCTTCCAGCTCTAGAGTTATGATACTGTAGCCATTCTTAGCAATGCTTTTTAATGTACTTTCTGTCAATGTGAGTGTTGTCCTTAGTTCTCCTCCCTGTGTCGTTTCATACACATTTTTCTGTGCTCTTTTGCATTCTTCATGTTTGTCACTTTTTATGGTATAGCAACATACCATTACGTTAATGTACCACTGTTTGTTCAGCCATTCTCCTGTGATGAACGTATCTTAATTTTTTGCTATTGCAAAGAAAGTATTTGTGATTTTTTTTTTTTGCAGATAGGTTTTTTCCCCCCCTCTTAACTATCCATACAATATAATCTTCTTAATAGGATCACTGGATCAAAAAGTATGACTATACTATATAAACTGTTCTAAATTTGAAAATGAAGATTCTCTACCATACTCTTTCTATGAGAAAAACCTGATCTTGCTTTATTTTTAAAATCATTTATTTACTTAGACATTCATTCATTCATTTATTTTTATAAGCATTTATTATCTTTCCCTCCCACTATTTCCTCCATTTCAACAATAAAAAACCTCATAACAAATATACATAGTCCAGCAAAACAAATTCCCACATTGGCCATGTCTAAAAATATTTGTCTACAATACAGTCTGGATTTTAAGTCCATCACCTCTCTGCAGATGGGTGTTTTATCTTCAATTATCTGGACTCACGATTTAGGTTTCTGATTTCCAAATCAGGCAAAGATGAAGTCAAGAACATCAGATTTAGAGTCAGACCACCTGGGTTCAATTTTGGATGGGGCATTTAACTTCTCTGGGCTTCAGTTTCCTGATTTGCAAAATATGAATGGTTTGACTATATGATTTCTAAGGTCCCCTGTGCCTCTAAATCTGTCATCTTATGAATTATACACTAATATTGGTAACACATAATAAAACAAAAAATTCAGCATTGGCAGATAATTTAGAGCAATATAACTAAATTATTCTTAATTATGACCAAGTTGAATTGTAAGCTTCTTGAGGGCAGCAACTGTCTTTTGCCTCTTTTTGTATCCCTAATGCATAGCACAGTTCTTGTAACATAGTAGACACTTAATAAATGTTTATTGATTGATAGCAAAAATTCAAAGGTGGAAAAATTGACATAACAAATAATATTAAAAAGAGATATTATATCAACAGATACAAAAAAATTCATTGATAATCTACAGCATTCTTTGAGTTAAAATACTAAGAACAGCATAGGAATGAGAGTATTTCCCTCATATAACCAAAAGTATTTATCTGAAACCAAAGGCTAGTATCATTTGCAATGGATAAACACTGAAAGCTTTCCCAGTAAGATTAGGAGTAAAGCAAAGTTATCCACTATTATTGTTTGATATAATCTACTATTATTGTTTGATATAATACTAAAAAATGCTGCCATTGCAATAAGACAAGAAAAAGAAATTAAAGGAATAGGCATTAGTAAAAAAAAAACCAAGCCAAATTATCTATTTGATGATAACGTAATTCTTGTTTTTGAAACCAAGGGAATCCACACAAAATTGAGACAACTGTTTGAGTGAAGTAGCAAGATATAAAATAAATTGAGAATGCTATTAATATTAAATCTTAAAAACAAAAACCAAGGAGAAATAAAAAGAAAAATAATATTTAAAATAACAAAAATGCATTAAATAGAATCTGGGAGTTAACCTACCAAGAAACATGCAAGATTTACATAACTATAACCACAAAACAATTTTCACAGAAATAAAGGAGGACCCCAATAAATGGAGAGTCAATATTCATGGCATCAGGGGAAAATGATGATGATTTCCAAACTGATCTATAGAGTTAGTGCTTTACCAATGTGTATCAACATATGGAGTAACAAAGGTCAAGATTATTACATAAGGAAATAATGAAACTTAGTTTAGAGAGGGGGAAGTGATTTGTCCAAACTGTGATTATCTGTAGATTAACCATCAGAGGGAGAGGTTAGGATCCATGCCTAAAATGGCACAGAAAACACAGGGCAGAAATTAAGAATTCATGATGCTGAATCCCACGGGCCCTTTTATTCCCCAGTAGTGATGGGTTGCATGGTACCAGCATTCTCTATAGATTTTTATCTTCCCTCCTCTTACAGAATTCCCATAGAGGGAAAAAGAGGATAGACAACTTTGTATCATGCATATGACTATCAAGTTCATTGGAACATATGGCTTTTACTGTCCTAGAGAGAAGTATTGAATCTGGAGAGTTGATTATATTAAAAAGTAAATTTCACTCCTTCCCCAGTAATACCTTTATTCTCTATAGATCAAGAATTCGTAACCATTTCTATGTCATGGATGCCTTTGCCCATTGAAGCCTTTCAGGAGTAATGATTTTTAAGTGCATAAAGTAAAATATACAGAATTACAAAGGAAGCCAATTATGCTGAAATACAATGCTCAAAATACATTTTTTTTAAACCAAGTAGATGGATTCAAGGTTAAGAGCCCCTGGCATAGATCAGTCCTTTATCCTAGCTGACCACAGATGGTATGATGACAGGAGATTCATTTTTACACAGAGGCTGACAAATTAGACCTGGCAGAAATGCTGCAAATATCAGCTTGCTTCTGGTGATGCTTAATCGGAAAGTTAAGCCAGCCTTGATTGGGCATTGCCATTCTTTCAGTCACCATCGTTGTTTCCCACAAATGGGCTTAGCATCAATGATAAGGATGAATGCTTATATAACCTTTTCTAGGATTTTAAAGCATTTTACCAATAATTATTTTGGCAATGCACCCTGTTAGGTACATAAATATTTTTGGCTTAGTTGACAAATTGGTAAGCTAAACATGGAGCAATTGTGGCAAGCAGTTTATTCCAGATCACACATGGTGTTGGAGAGGGATCTAGATGTCCTGCCAGTTTTGCAACTGCTGACTCCCAAGGTGGCTGATGGAGCTATTTCATCTTGTTCACTTCGCAAGCAGCATTGGCTGTATATACACCAAGAAATTCTTGCGTCTTGATGTCATTGATGGAGCTTGGGAAGATACTGCTGGTATTGTTATAATTTTTTTTTTGTTCCCAAACAATAATTCATTGATGTAAGGAGCCCCTGACAAGGAAACATCTTCAAAGTAGGGGCCATGGCCAGACCTGAAGGAGTGTATCCTCCTTGTCATAGTTAATCATGAGGCTTGTCTGTAACACAACTGCTCCTACCCTCATCTTCCAACATTCCCCAACTCTTCCCCCTCCCTCTGCTATGCAAAATCCCAACCTCTCCTGAGTAGATATCAGCCCTTCAGGGGAGTTACATCCTAACTACTCCCCAGGTGCTCATAGCAAAAGCTGTGCAGTTGTCATTGGTAAAATTCTGCACCCTCCCACCTCCAGAATACTTATCCCTCTGCCCAAAGCCCAAAGCTCGTACTGTGAGGGGCACCTGCCATAGACACAAGGTGATCTGGCAGGTGCCCTTCAGAATATAGGCTCTGGGCTTTGGCACAGTGACTTGTGAATAAGAGTCCTGCCTACCCCCCTCCACCATTCATTTTGGGTGGAGTACTGGGTGAACAGGTATAGATGGGTCATGATCTTCTTAAAGATGACATTATCTTTCTTCTCCAAACCTACCCCTTGTCTGAATTTCCCTATCTCTGTTGAAGGATGGTGATCATCCTTCAAGTAACCCAGTTTCACAGTCTCTGTCATCTTCCGCTCCTCACTGTCCCTCACCATCCACCTTTAATCATTTACCAGATCTTGTTTCTATCTCTGTACCATCTCTAGCATCTTTCCCCTTCTCTCTACTCACGCAATTACCCTTAGTATCCCTTGGATTATTGCAAGTCTCTAATTGGTCTCTGCCTCAGGTCTCTCCCCTGTCCTGTCCATTCACCTCACAATTACCCAAGTTATTTTCCTAATGTGCATTTGACCATGTTACTCCCTTATCCAAAAACTCTGTTGACTCCCTATTTACTCTAGAATATATTATTTTATCATTAATTCATCTTTTAAATCCCTTACTTAATGTACATAAAATTTAGTACAGTAGTGCATGTATATAAATTGTAACTAAGTAAATACAGAGTGTCCCAAAAGTCTCAGTGAATAACAGGATGTTGGGCAAAACTTTCTCTATTAGAAAACTTGGCATAGTAATAAGGAGTTGTTGAATGGATAATTGATATTTGAATATAAATTGATACTTGAAATAATGTCTCCCTCCTCTGAATGCCTGTAGCTCTTATTGTCTGAGGTGCTTGATATTTCAATGCATCTGTGTTTTCGTTGATATCAGTTGACAATTGAAATAATGTCTCCCTTCTCTGAATGCCTGGAGCACCTATTGTCTATGCCATTCATATAATAATAACAGCTCTCCTGTCTATAGTTCTTTCCTCACACCAGCCCTGTGAGAGAGATACTTGATGTGTCAATGCATCTAGTACTCTGATGTGTGGGCAGATGACAGCTGTGATTCTGGTCTGTGTCCTACAGGTCTTCCGTGAGAGTCCATACAATAGTCTTTGGATCTTCTCAAAGTTGCCTGGGTACTGGTGGAGTGCAAAGGCTGTCTATTGCTTGTCTTATGCTCTTGCTAAATGAGCAGCTTATCCTTTTTTTCTGGTTATATATTTCTTATTAGCCGCTTTTTACTGATGGGAAACCTGAGGCCCAGAGAAATAAAGTGACTTGTACACAACTACTAAATGTATGGTATGAATATGATGGGATGGTATGTGATGTGATGCAATGCGATATGGATATGATATGATATGATATGATATGATATGATATGATATGATATGATATGATATGATGATATGATATGAACGTAGTCTCTCCTGAATCCAAGTCCAGTGATTTTTCTTTTACCTATACTCTGTCTTTCATGGCCCCATTTACATTCCTCACTGTTGTCACGTACTACAGTTATTTGTGTTGATGTTAGCTTCCCGACTAGATTTTTAAGTTGCTGCAGATAGAAACTATGCCTTATACTTCTGTGTATCCTTCACAGAACCTGGAATTGTACCTCCCATGTAGTTTTGTGCTCAGTAAGAAATTGTTTATTGAAGGTGAAGATGAAGTACCACTTGAGAGGAAATTGTTTCAAATATAGAAATCATGAAGTCATTTAGTAAATAGAGAGCTCACCTCGAAGCCAGGAAGACCTGGCTTCACAGTCCTCTTGTGACACTTACTTCATGACCCTGAGCCAGTAACTTAACTTCTCAGTGTTTGAGACAGCTAAGATTCTAAGTATATGATCTGTATTAGAAGAGGGGTTTTCTATACTGAGAATCCCTTGTACCAGTGAAAGAATAGGGTCAGTCCCGACAGCAAATAAGAAAGACAGAGACATGGTGTAAGCCCGGTGCATTTGGCCATTGTATCGCTCACTGAATGGTGCTTCAGAAACACAGTGACCCTTGATAAACCAAGGCCTCAGTGGAAAGATGTTAACTTTTAGGACAAAAGTGAATACAGTGACCTTAAAGTGGAATAACGATAATAATAATATAATATGATATAATATTAATAGCTCACACTTATGGGAAGCTTTAAGGTTTACAAAGCTCTATATCAGTTATCTCATTTGATCTTCACAACAACTCTATGAAGCAGGTGCTCATTATTCCCATTTTACAGATGAGAAATCTGAGGCTTAGACTTACCCCAGGATCACATATCTAATAAGTGTCTGAAGTGGGACTTCCCAACTCTGAAATCCAGCATTTATGCACACTGCACCAAGTTGCCTCTCTAGAGGCAGCACGGAATGGTGTGGTGGAAGCTTGTGTTTGGAGTTAGGTGGGTTCTCCTTGTTGTGGGTACTCCCTCCAAAGTTGCAGATAATAACCCATCTGGGCCTGCCTATCTTAAGAAAGTCTTATCCATATCTTCCTGTCTGTCCTCCAGAGAGAGTCCACCCAATGTGCTGGTGGCCTTCCTCTGTTCCTGCTCCTCCTTTGTGTTAGTGCCTTCCCTCTGAGAGTATCTCCAGTTTATCCTCTATATACCTTATCTGCACGTAGTTGTCTGCATGTTGTCTCACCATTAGATTATGCGCTTCTTAAGGGTGAGGTCTGTTTTTGCCTTTCTTTGTATCCTCAGCACTTAGCAAAGTGCCCAGTGCATAGTAGATACTTCATATATACTTGTTAACTTATGCTGACTATTGATAATGTGTTGCTACCACTGGAGCACCATGATTGTTTATCAGTGATCCTGGGCTCCCTTCACTTGATTGGCTCTTTTTTTTTTTTTTGAGGTGGGGGGATGATACAGCTCTAAGATGACATGCCGCTTGTCCTGTGTAATTGTTTGTTAAGCTTGCTGCCTAGGGTTAGAGTTAGAAACAAAATGGAGAAATCAGCATTTAGATAAACCTGTGGCCTGAAGGCCACGTTTCCCCTCTAGGTCCTCAAGTGTGATACTCTGATGGAATCCAAACATCACAGAACAAATCCTCTTAATAAAAGGATTTGTTCTATAAAGCTTGAACTCAGTCAAAAGGCTGCAGCCAAAGACCTATAAGGCCACATGTGGCCTTGAGGTCAAAAGGTTCCCCACCCCTGAACCATCTAAAATATTGGATACCTGCATATGTCTCAACTTTTGGTCATTCTTTTCACCCTCTCTTCCTTTTATTTTACTCTGAACTTAAACACCAAGTAAAATAATATTTCCACCTGTTTTTATTTAGTATTTTATTTTTCCTGTTACATGTAAAACCAAATTTTAACATTCATTTTTAAAACTTTGAGTTCCCATTTCCACATTTAAATAGTAGGACAGAAGAGGATTGTACATGAAACTTTGAATTTCTGTGATGTAGAGCTTGGTTTTTCCTTTTGAGTATGTAATGAATTTTTGTCATTTTTTTGTGTATCATTGCTCATTTATTATGCTTTCTTGTTAATATAAATGTAGGGATCATCCATTACATAGGTGTCAAAAAGATAGAGAATATTTACCAAAATATGTTATCTTTTGATTTCCTTGCCAATAGGTTCAGTATTATAGGTTATGTGTGAATACCCAAAGCCTAAGCTTTGCTGACCATCATCACATGTTCCAAAAAATGGACTAAGAAGAATGAGGCCAAAAGGAAAGTAAAACCATGGGTTAGGAGTACTTACTGTCCTAGATGCTGTTGATTGGAATGAACTGAAGCTGTGGTCTTCAATCAGTCAACTAACAAGCATTTATTAAACACTATGTTGCAAGCACTTGGCTATGAGCTAAAGATAGAAGTTTAAAAAAAATCTCTTATTGCAAAGAATTGATCATTTTTACCCATCACTCCTAGTTTTGCCCTCTGAGGCCCAATAAAACAAATTTAATCCTTGTTTTTTCATGTGACAGCCCTTCAAATACTTGAAGACAATATATGTCACGCCCCTAGGTCTTCTCTTTACTGAGTTAAACATCCTTAGTTCCTTCAAATGATCCCTGTATGCCATAGGTCTACAGTCTTTTTACCACCCTGTTTACCAATCTTGGCATCCATTACTGGTTTACCGATGGCTTTCCTAAAATATGGTGCTTGGAACCAAACACAGTACTCTAGATGTGGTCTAACTGGGGCACAGTACACCATCTCCCTCATTCTGAACATTGTGCCTTTCATAATACAGGCCAAGATTGCACTGGGGGCTTTTTTGGCTGCCATGTCACAATCTTGACTCATAATGAGCTTGTAAACCACTAAAACTCCCACATCTTTTACACAGGGAACAGCTAGCTACCCCTCCTCCACCCAAACATGAGGAAAGGCATTGAATGTAACCTGTCAGTAAGACTTTTAATTTTATCTCAAAAGTCTCTCTTTCATTTATGAGCTAGGAAAATATCAACCCACTCTACTATTCTTTAGCGGGTGAACAAGTGACTTGAGATAAGGATCAAAGAAAAATAAGTTAATAGTTGACTGACTATGAATCAGCCATGTGGGGTCATTGTGTAAAAACCTCATGTGATACTGGGATGTATTGAAACAGGGAATATGAGGTATATTATTCAGACTCTCTAATTAGAGTAGTGAGTCTACTTTTGGCACTTCCAAAAAGATGAGAAGAACCAGAGTCCCATCAAATGAGACAAGGAGAACAATGGGGGTGGAAAACAAGTCCTTTGAAGAAAAACTATTTATCCTAGAAAAGAGAAAGCTTAGGGGATTTGATTACTGGTCTCAAGTAAGCAAAAGTTTTCATGAGAGGGCCACTGAACAGATGTCCCAAGCCGTGAAATTAGCTTAAAATTAAAGACTGGCAGATTTTGGTTAGATATGAGGAAGGTTTTTTTTTTTCGCCCACCGAGATAAAACAGAGAGGCCTCTATCCCTGAAGAATTTCAAGAAAAGAATAAGCAACTTTCTTTCCTACCTGGTTTGGACATTCATCTGCTTGAGGGCAGAGGGCTGAACCAAATGTTCCTTTAAGAACACTTCCTACTCTTTGTTTCAACATTGTGAAACAGGGCACAGATTTTAAGCTCCTAATGATTCTTCAGGTAGGAAATAAGTGAGAAAGTATATGGTAGTCTTTGGTCACTCTTAGTTGCACAGGGACAAAAAATCTAGGCATATGTCGTCACGTACTTCAGCCAGTTTATTATTGTTATTATTAGTTTCTTAAAACTGTTAGCTCATTGGCTCAATAAGCATGCCCATAAAAGTTACCTATCATTTTGATTCTAGCATATATATATATATATACACACACACACACATATACATATGTATGTGTATATATATGTGTCTGTATACACACACACATATACGTATGTATGTATATATATATGTGTCTGTATACACACACACACACATATATATGTTTTTATATATAAAACACTGAATACTACTCATGAGCACGTATAGGATATGTTTTTCCTTAAACTTTCCATTACTCCATACCCTATCCTAGTTAGTTGCTGGTCATATTCAGTTGCCCTTTTTATATCCTTACATATTGCAAAAAATGGAATTTTTACCTAATTAGTACACTTGACATGTTGAGGATTTATAGAAGAACACGGGCAGAAGTCGTCCAGAATGAGAAAGCATGGATAAATCGTGATCGACATTGGCAGGGGGAGTCTCCATATCGATGAGATCATAAAACCTCCAGATAGTGAGTTATCAGCTCCAGCTTTATCTACTGAGTTTGGCTCATCTATTTATTTAGCAATATTTAAATATTCAACAAATGTTTACTATATTCTTTATACAAAATTTAGCTAAGACACTGTCCTTGCCCTCACAAAGTTTAGTTTCAAAAAACCCAGTTCTAGTCCTATCCCTTCTTATTAAAAACAGACAAATAAATTTTTTATGCTTTTTTCTTTCTCAGATGACTCATTTCCCAAAGAACTTCCCTCTAACCCCCGTAGGATCCTTCCTTATTACAAAGAAATATAGTTTAGTTAAGCAATACCAAAACAATACATTGTCCGTGCCTAATATATGCAGGGAGCCAGCTCACAGAGCAACTTGTTAAATTTTCAGTGTAAAGAAGTACCTTGGAAATCAGCAAATGCTACAAATCAGGGCTTGATTTCTTGTTTTGTTAATTGTCTAGATTTAAGAAAGTGATGGAGAAATTGTTAATAATGCTGATTAAACTTTAAAGTGTGTCATAATATATTACTGAGAGCCATTTGTTAAACATTTACCAGCATATTCCCTATGAACATGTGCCATATTCTACCCCTAGAATTTATGACTTTTCTTGAGAAGAGGGAGGTGCATTTCACTGTTAGTCAGGAAAGTCAAGATTAGTCATTTGCAGGGATCAGAGTACTCCTGTCTTTCAGTATTCTTTTCCTTTTCATTATTGTGGTCACTGTGAATTTTTCTCCTGAATCTGCTTACTTTGCTTTGCATTAGTACATGTACTTCTTTCCAAGTTTCTCTGAATTCTTCATAGGTATAATTTCTCTCAGCCTAATAATCTATTAAATTCATATGCCACCATTTGTTTAGTGATTCACCATCCTTCCATTTCATTGCTACCACAAAAAGTGTTGCTACAATTTTTTAAAAAAACATATGGAACCTTTCTCTCTATATGTGACCTCATTGGGGTATAAGCCCAGTAGAAGTATCTCTGGGTCAAAAAAAATATGTGTATATGTATATATAATATAGTTCAGTAACTTTTCTACTATAATATCAAATTTCTTTTTTGGGGGGAGGGCCAGGCAGTGGGGTTAAGTGAGTTGCCCAGGGTCACACAGCTAGTAAGCATCAAGTGTCTAAGGCTGTATTTGAACTCAGGTCCTCCTGACTGTATGCACTGCACCACCTAGCTGCCCTCAGCCCATTTCAATGAATTATTACTACTGATGTTTCTACCTCTTCAAACATAATAACTCACATTTTTATAACAACTTATTTGCAAAATACATTCCTCACAAGAGTCCAGGGAGATAGGAAGTCTAAGTATTATTATCCCCAAGTGAGAGAACTGAGCCTAAGGGATGTTAAATGACTTTCATAAGGTCACCCTAAATTAATAAGTCCAGACTTCAAGTGCACAGCCTACTGCCTCTAGGGAGACCAGTACAGAGGGGATCCCAAAAGTTTTTTGGGTAGCTAGGTGACCCTGTAGATTGAGTGCTGAGCCTGGAGTCAGGAAGACCTGAATTCAAATCCAGACTCACGTACTTACTAGCTGACCCTGGACAAATCACTTAATCTCTGTGTGCCTAAGCTGTAAAATGGTGATAATAGTACCCGCCTCCTAGGGTTGTTGTGGAAATCAAATGAGATAATATATGTAAGGTACTTAGTATAGTATCTGATACGTAGTAGGTACTTATTAAATACTTTCTTAGAGAAGTTTTAAGCTTTAATAGCTATTAAAGCTTAAAACTGCACTAAGATTTTTGGTCTTAGTAGCTATTAAGTAGCTTAATCACTTATTAAAGCTTTTTGATTGATTTTTATTTTTTTATCTGAATTATTTTTTTCATTTTATTTTTATTTTCAGTTCCATATTTTCTCCCTCCTTCCACTCTCTTCCCACCCATTGAGAAGGTAAGAAATATGATGCCCATTATACATACACAGTCATGCAAAACATTTCTGCATTAATAACTGTTAAAGCTTAAAACGACAGTAGGACTTTTGGGACATGTATTCTCCCAAATTCACAAATGATGACAACTTGATCAGAGGCATCTGAAAGGTTAGCCACAGTTCTTAAATTTCTAGTCTGTTGCATAGCTAGTGAGTGTCTAATAGTAAAAGTCATCCTGCATATATACCCATAAATAGCTTGTGCAGTGAGGGTAATTGCCTTCAAAATCTTGTCTGAGAACTTTAAATTTAGCTCTTCTGGGCTTGTATGTTTACATTGATAAACTTAGCTCCCTTTCACAAAGCTATTCTCACTTAGTGTATTTGACAGGCTGGGCCTGCACAGAACGTGTTAGTCATCAAAAAAACATTGAATTGGAGCCAATTCATTATTGAGTCAGTGAAAAAATGCATACTATTTCTCCACATCTTAGTATGTCTAGTAAAAAATGGAAAAAGGACTTTATTTGGCTGTTAAAAAACAAAAAGACTCATAATCCACATCACCAAAAATGTGATAGACTTCATCGTCATCTTTCCTTTTTCACGGCAGGCAGAAGACTGAGCCTTGAAACTATGTATTTGAGAGACTGTCACGACATCTCGAATACCTTGTGCTGGTGCTGTCACCGAAAAGTGTGGCTACGTTCTGAGGAGAACTGTGTCCATGACAGGAAGGAGCAGTCTCAGGACTGAGATGAATATAAAGCCAGAAGGGACACACCATGCATAGATACACGACAATCAAGCAGCTTGGTGATGGAACCTATGGCTCTGTCCTCCTAGGAAGAAGTATTGAGTCTGGAGAGCTGATTGCCATAAAAAAGTAAGTTTTACACCTTCCCTACTGAAGCCAACGACTCTCACCCTCCCCACCAGTGCCAGCTCCCATCCTGATTCATGCAGAGTGGAGTTCTGCAGTTCTGCCTGAGGAGAGCACTTGAATTTGGAATCAATTCTAGGTCTGAGGCTTGGTTCTGCCCCTTAGTGGCTGTGTGACTTGGAATATCACTTACTTCCCCATTCTGGGTCTCCTTTTCTTCATCTGTAAAATGATAGGGGTTCAATAGATTTTCTTCTGTGTTCTTCCCAGCTCTAAATCTTCTGATCCCCAACTGCGCATGCCAAAAAACTTTTAATCCTATACTTGTTTTCTCCCATCTTCGACATTAATCAATCATTCAGCAATCAACAAACATTTATTAAGCATTTGCAGTGTTCCAGGAACTGTGTTAAGGGTTAGGGATGCAAAGAAAGGGAAAAACAAAATCTCTGCCCTCAAGGTGCTCACATGCTAATGGGGGAGATAACATGCAAACAATTATAGACATACAAGATATATCTACAGTGTAAATAGGAGGTATCTCCTAGACCCCAGAAACAGAATCATAGAATGTCAGAGAAGGAAGGTGATAGATTTAGAGCTGGAAGGGAATCTCAGAAACCATATGTTCCTACCCTCTCATTTTACAGATAGGGAAACTGAGGCACATGGGGGTTAGGTGACTTGCTCAAAGTCACATAGATAAGTAGGCATCAGAGGTGGATCTGAACTCAGGTCCACTCCAGCCTGAGTTTATCTCATTTTACAGATAGGGAAACTGAGGCACATGGGGGTTAAGTGACTTGCTCAAAGTCACGTAGGTAAGTAGCCATCAGAGGTAGATCTGAACTCAGGTCCACTCCAGCCTGAGTTTAGCTCCTGGTAACAGAGTCTCTTGAGTTAAATCTTTAGGATTGTAATTTGTTACAGAGGATTGAAGAAGACTTGGTTCACTCCTAGCTTTCACAGGCCGGACTGAAGTAAGTTGCCGTTCTCCCTCCCCTCCATAAATGACTCGACATACTAGGAATTCTGTTGGCTGGTCTAAAATGAGAGCCAGCTGCTCTTTTGGAGCAGACCTCAAACTTCTTCACTCCATAGACCGACCACAAAAGACTTTGAGGCTCATCAGGGAAGAAACGACACTGGGACTTCGTTCCACTGGGGGTGGCATGGATCGTGGCTCCTTAAGTGGGTTCTTTGTAACTATTTCTGGAGCACTGTTGTCAAGAAAACCTTATAAACAGGCCTGAGGTCCACCAGCTATACCCTTATGTACTTGCCCTCAGAAGAAGGAAAAATAATCATTTAGATACTAGGGATAAGGAGAATGCTGATGGTGAATACAGGAAAAGAGAGAGGGAAGGAAGGAGGTTAATGTATATCTCTGTGGTCCCCACCCTAGGGACATTGCCCTTGGATTCAATCTCCTCTCAGTTCCATGACTTTCTTCATGTCATGTCTTAAGAGGAGAATAATCTTTGAACTCTCAGGAGCCTCTTGAGGTCAGGGAACCTTGTCTTATTCATTTTTTGTAGACCCCTCGTTGCTTAGGGTGGTATCTTGAATGCAGCAGGAACCTTATCTCATGGAAAATACAAAATTAGATTTTTAAATCTTCACACATTAATGTCAGCATTATAGGATTATGTTATCTTCCTGAGTGATGGCTAACTGTCACTTCATTACACTGTCTAATTATGGTTTGTGGGGGGAAATATCTTAAATTCGTCTTTGAAATGAAGCCTAGGTATTGGAAAACTTATACTAGAAAGAAAAATTCTCAGAGTATTGAGTGGCTCTAAGAAAATTAAAGGTCAATTATCTCCCCTAGTTTTACATCAGTAAATGTTTGTTGAATGAATGAATGAAGGAGAGTGGGAATTGGAAGAAGGAAAGAAAGGCCAAAATAAAGTAAAGCATTCTGTACCTTCCCCTCCTCTTTTCTGCTTTTGTATCTCTTGTCTTAATCCATAGATCAGAGATGGTGGAAGCCAACTTTGTGAGGTACAGTGGGAAAAGCAATGTCATTTGGTATCAGAGGACCTGAGTTCAAATCCTGGCTCTGTCACTTCCTACCTGCATGATAATAGGCTACGTTCTGAGTCTCACTTATCTGAGGTCAGACATTACCTACCTGTGTGATCACTTAACCTCTGTCTGCCTCAGTTTCCTTATGTGTAAGGTGGGGGAAATAACACTACTTACCTCCTAAGGATAAAATAAGATATTTGTAAGGTGTTTTGCAAACATTAAAGCACTATATAAGTGATAGCTATTGTTATTATTAAGTACATATCTCCACTCCTTAGTCCTTAGTCTTATTGAATACAAGGCTGAACCCTTGGGTTGGAGGAAGGAGAAGGAAAATAAAGAGATGTAAAACTGAGGGAGATAATGATGGCCCTTTAATTTTTAGAGTGCACTCAACATAGTGGAAATTTTTCTAGTCTCTTATGACTTAACATATGTGATTTTAGTTATCAATCTATATTAAAATATGGTCCGCAATTAAAGTTGGAACCCTGATCATTGTCCCATATGACTTACATCAAAAACATTGCTGATTTGATCCTGTAGGATGGAAAGGAGAAAATTCGATTTTTAAATGCTAGGCTTGCCATTGGGACACTTGGGTTGAAATCCTGCTTACTGACATTTAATTGTATGACCTTGGGAAAGTCCCCTGGGCTTCAGTTTCCTCATCAGCAAAATGAGGGAATTGAAGTTAATGACTTCTAAAGTCCACCTCTGTATTTGTAATCTTACAATCCCATGAATTTCTTTCAGCTTCAGTTTTTTTCATCTGTATAATGGAAAAAAGAATGCCTATGGTATATCTTCTGTGGGGCTATTGTAAGGAACAAGATCTTTGGGAACTTCAAAGGGCTGTGAAAATATCAATTATTATTATTATCATTTATCATCCTCATAGGATCAAGAATTTAGAGTTGGAAGTCACCTCAGAGACCATCTTATCCAATCCCCTTATTTCACAGATGAGATGTTGAGGCCCAAGGAAAGGATAAGTGACTGGACCAAGGTCACAACAGTTGTTTGTTGTTGTTGAGTCCTTTCAGTCCTGCCTGACTTTCGGTGTCCCCATTTGGGGCTTTCTTGGCAACGAGTCTGCCATTTCTTTCTCTAGCTCATTGTACAGATGAGGAAACTGAGGCAAACCGGGTTGAGTGACTTGCCCAAGGTCACCTAGTTATTAAGCATCTGAGGCAGGTTTGAACTCTGGAAGAGTCTTCCTGACTTCGGGTCTGGTTCTGTTATCCACTTAGTTGCCGTGGATAGATTATTTTGCTGGGTACATTTACTGGTACGTGTGTGTGTGTGTGTGTGTGTGTGTGTGTGTGTGTGTGTGTGTGTGTGTGTAACACACTTACTAGGTAGATTACTTTTATTGCATTCAGTGACAGTGAGCAAACACCCTGAAGTAGTTCACTTTTTTCCTGTCCTCCACTGTGTCTATCACCATTCTTTATAAACAGAAAGGTATTTGACAAATATTTGTTTATTTCATTTGAAGTAACAGTGAAAGGAGAGCTAAGATTCTATTTTTAGAGATTAGGCTTAGTAGGGTAACTACTGCCTTCCCCTTTGTCTACAGAGGATTTAGAATGAAGAAATCAGAAGTTTGGTCCTCAGATCAAATTTTGCTTTTGAAATATAACTGTAGGGGCAGCTAGGTGGCATAGTGGAGAGAGCACCTGCCCTGGAGTCAGGAGGACCGGAGTTCAAGTCCCGCTTCAGACATTTGACATTTACATGCTGTGTGACCCTGGGCAAATCACTTAACCCCATTGCCCAGCAAAAAAACAAAAACAAGGAATATAACTGTGCATTAAGCAAGTAAGAAGGTTTGGAGTCCAGAAGGCCTAGGTTTAAAGCAAATCTCAAAAACTTACTAGTTATCAGGCAAGCTAGGTGGAACAGTAGAGCTGGAGTCAGAAAGAAAGAAAGTTGAAATTCAGCCTCAGATGCTTACTAACTTTGTGACTCTGGTCAAATCATTTGACCCCTGCCTGCCTCAGTTTCCTTTTCTGTAAAAAGGGCATAACTAAACAGCCTACCTCCCAGGGTCATTGTAAGGATAAAATAAGGTGATGTTTGTAAAGTGCCATATAAATTTAATCTATTGTGGTTAGTTATGTGACCCTGGGCAAGTCACTTAACCTCTCTGTGTTTCAGTTTCCTCCTCTGTAAAATGAAATGGAAGTTGGACTCTTTGGCCTTCCAATTCTATATCTATGATCATAAGAAAGCTGAAAGATTGGAGAAGGGGAAAAAAGGCTTAGCTTCATATAAAGTAGAAAGTCTTTTTGCTACAAACACCTTTTTATCACATAACAAATACAACAGTACAATATAACTCAAAAAGCGTTTGCTAAATACCTCCTGTGGGCAGAGTCTGAGGTACGTGCTGGAGGATGTATAAAGTTTAGATAAAATATGATCTCTACCCACTAAGAACCAATAGTCTAGTAAAAGACAATCTAAATATCCACACAGAGAACTAGGTACAAGACACAATATTATCTAGTAAGGGCATAACACGAGTCATGGGAATAGCAGCAGCTCCTTTCCTCTGCTTCTAGTCTGACTCCCAGAGCCATCATCCAGGGGAGCAACACTTGTGGAGACTGGGCCCCCCATTCCTGTTACCGCTCAGCACCAACTATCAGACAATTGCCTCCAATGATGTAGCCAAGCCAGCTTGGCTAGAGCAGCAAGGCCTCCTACTACCCTTTATTGTTGTTATTCAGTTGTATCCTACTCTTTGTGACCCCATTTGAGGTTTTCTTGGCAAAGATACTGAAGTGGTTTGCCATGAGGAAAATGAGGCAAACAAGGTTAAAGTGACTTGTCAGGGTCACACAGCGAGTAAGTATATGAGGCTAGATTTGAACTCCAGACCCGGTATTCTATCCACTGTGCCACCTAGTTACCCACAATGTATAGGTCTCACCTCCTATCCTTAGACCCAGACTATAGAATATGACCCTGAGGGCATCCTGTTTTCCCTGTAACTCATATATTAGCCTGGCAGCATTGACCTAATTCATTGAGTTAGTATGAATAAAAGATTTATTTATGATTATAATTAAAACTAAAGGTGATTTTGACTACCTGATTTTGTTAAAGACTTGCTAAAATCTTTACCTTGGTTAATAAAGTAGAATCATAGATGGTGAAAGCAAGAAGGGACCTTAGAAGTCATCCCCCTCATGTCACAGATGGGCACAACCATCACTGGAAATTCTGTCACCAGGGGAAAATTCAGTTGGTGGGTGTAGGGGGAGAACAATTTGTCTTGGTTGAATGAAGTCAAACGGACAGTCCCCATTAACCCTTAGGAATAAGCAGACAGTATAGGTATATGCTACAACATGGAGGTAGGAGAGAGGTGGGAACCCTGTGGCCTTGTGTGGTTGGTGCCAGGCAATAGATTGAAACACAAGGAAGTGTGCCCTTTTGGCGTTGGTGTTCTAGGACAAAGTCATAGTTGCCACACCCTAGTCATTGCTCTTTAGATAAGAAAGGTGAGAACCCTGGGGTTTAAGTGCTTTGCTCAAAGTTGAAGAGCTGGTTAGTGACAGAGTGGAAGCTAGAACCTGGATCTCCTGCCTTGCCCAGTTCATTGGACTGTGCCACACTATATCTCCTTCTATACTTTGAGGCATAGAGTAGAATGAATTGACAGGCCTTAAGATGCAATACAATTTAAAGCAATATAGAATGATGAGGTCATTTTGTGGGTTTCCATTGGGTAGAGCCTGGAAAGGATAGTCAGCTTTGTCCAGTTTATAGTGAAAACTCCCAATTTTTATGAAGCATAGATAGTTGTTTTCACTAAATACACTGTTTGTTCTTTTCTTCTTCCTTAGGATGAAAAGAAAGTTTTATTCCTGGGAGGAATGCATGAATCTTCGGGAGGTTAAGGTATTTTTTAATACGTGAACAAATCTTTTGTGTTAATGGCTAATTTTTAACATTTTGTCTATATGACTTAGTGATGACCAATAGTTTTAACCATAATTTCAATTTTCCGTTTATTAAATGTTATTAATAACTCATCCCCCAAGGGAAACTTTGACAATCCAGATCAGTTAGTAAATGTAATGACTATAAAGTATTTGATGAAATATAATGACTATAAAGTATTGTATTATCTACAATAATAAATGAATTGTCACTGAACATAGAGCCCCATCCCAATATAAAGGTTTTACTATATAATAAACTAAATACATCTGTTCATTGTATTGTTGGAATGCCTTCAGCTAGGCTTTAAACTTAGGTTCAGTATTAATATTTGTGAAAATTTGATGGCAGGAAGTAAAGATTATTTTTCTTTTTTCTACTTAAACTCTTATTATCTCATTTCAATATTTCCTCTCTTCCTCTAATCCTTTACCTTTTTTCTTCTCTAAACTGGTTTCCTATAAAATATATCCATAATTAAGATTAATATGTATGAAACTTTTTATAATACTATTTCCTGTTTTGGGGGCTGTTATGTTAGGGGGGAACTTTTCTTAATTCAGTGTTACAGCCAGATGTCTTTCCTGTTCCCTGTCTTTCTTTTATTTTTCTCTTTTCTAAGTGAATACCCTGATTCAACTACTCATTTATATCAGAATAGTTAGCAACTCATTTTCTTGCCCAAATAGCTTTTCTTTAATGTAAGTTACCTGATTTATGTTGAAAATTATTCTTCTGTTTTCCAGTTTCTTAGCTTTCTTAGTTCACAGTATACCTCTGTCTTGATTACCTTAACATAACATTATATACATATTTCTGACCTTTCTCTAAAAGCCTGGCAGTGGGAGGAGGGGTAGATCAAACCCAGAAGATAAAGCCCTGTGTTATCAAAAACTGTCAGTACAAAGTTCATCAAGGTGAAATCAAGTATTCTCCAAGGACATTTGTTCACTGAAAGGAAATGTTGCTGGAACTCCTTCCTTTTTAGAATGGGCCTGTGTAAACTTTCTTAGCATGACAGAGTTAATTCTCAAATATTTGCATTTCTCAACACATACATAATTCCTATTCTAACATTTCAATCCTTTCCCCACCCCTGAATGTGCACACTTGTACTTGTTGGTTGGTGGCCATGAGGAAGAAAAGAAAGGCCTTTCTGCTTTTTTCCCCTCTCTCCACCTCCATCTACAATTGAGAGCCTACAATTAAGCTCTTACCCTACCCCAGTGCCCAGTGCTGGTCAGAAGCAGCAAGAGGAAAGAGGAAACATGAGATGGGGAGCAGAGGAAGGGAAACGAATCTCGTTGTATCATTTCTCTTTTTCACCCTCTTTACCTTCCATCCCTCTGCTCACTGCACCATGTTCTACATGTGCACGTCTTTGAGGCATCTCAAGCCCAAAACCAAGCTCATCATCTTTCACTCCAACCCTGCTCCTCCTTCTGACTTTACTCTGTGATGCTACTATTTACCCAATGTACCAATACCCCACTGTACCATGTTCCACTGTGTACCTTGGAACCCTTGTCCCTCAAAAACCCTACAAACTCCTTGTAAACTCTAGGAGCTTGAAAGTGGAAAAGTTTTCAATTACCCATCTCGTGAAGTAGGAGTCAGAGTGAGGATATTTCTGTCATTCATTCATTTAATGCCTACAGTGTACGGAGAACATTGTGCTTCCTGAAATACAAAATATAGATTAAACATTACCATTGCTTTCCTATAACTTGTAGTCTAATAGAGGGATAAGCCACAAACACTGATAATTGGAAATTTATAAAACAAATAGGTATATAAGGGCTCATCATTACCATCCAGGAGGATCAGAGAAAGAAGCAGGTAGCTTTTGAGACAGGCTTTGAAGGGCTGCAGAAATTCAACAGGAAAAGGGGAGTGGGATAGACATTCCAGAAGCAAGAATAGCATAAACAATGACAGGAAAGTGTAATAGAGTGTATTGGGAGGGAAAAGGAAGAAGTGGCTCATGTTGGATAGACAGTACAATAATGGAAGTGAATAGAATGACACAAGTCTTGAAATCTTTGTGTAGTGCTAAATTATGGAGAGCCTTGAGTGAAAGACAAGAGGATTTTCTACTTTCTTTAGTTGGTCATAGTGAGCCAAAGGAGAACCACTGAACATTTTTGAACATAAGAATGATCCAGGGGCAGCTAGGTGGCACAGTGGATAGAGCACTGGCTCTGGATTCAGGAGGACCTGAGTTCAAATCCGGCCTCAGACATATAACACTTACTAGCTGTGTGACCCTGGGCAAGTCACTTAATCCCATTGCCTAGCCAAAAAAAGAATGATCCAGATCTATGAGTAAAAGAAGAAAATTATTCTAATAGAAAGATAAAGAATGAATTGGAGGAGAAAGGGAGTAGAAATGGAAAGATCTGTTGTAATACTTTTATGATAGCCCAGGTGGGTAGTTATGAGGGCCTACAAGTAGGCCTGAAGCAATAGGAATAATGAGGGGTGAACAAAGTGAGAGATGTCACTGAGATTTTTTTTCATTTTATTTTCATTTTAAATTAATAAGCATTTAATTTTTTTCTATCCCATGTGCCCCAACTTATAATAAAAAAAATGCATATAGCAAATATGCATAATTAATCAAAACAAATTTCCATATTGACTGTGTCCAAAAATTATGTCTTATTCTGCTCCCCTGAGGTGAGTCACCTCTTTGTCAGGAGGTGGGTAGCAAGCTTCATCAACAGTCTTGTGGAATCATGATTGGTCATTGCATTGATCAAAGTTCTTAGAGCTTTCAAAGTTGTATTTATAATGCTGTAATTGTATAAATGATCCTCCCAGTCTGCTTACTTCACTCTGTATCAGTTCATACAAGTTTTCCCAGGTTTCTCTGAAACTGTCCCTTTCATCATTTCTTACAGTACAATTCATTGGAAACAGTATTCCATTACATTCATAAACTACAATTTATTTAGCCACTCTACAGTTGATGGGCACTTCCTTAGTTCTCAGTTCATTGCTACTACCAGAAGAACTTCTATACGCGTGTTCATGAGTATGGGAACTTTACCTCTTTCTTTGATCTCCTTAAGGTATAAATCTAGTGCTGGTAATGCTGAGTCAAGGAGAATGCATAATTTGGTGACTCTTGGGGCACAGTTTTAAATTGCTTTTCAGAATCATTGGACCAGGTCTACAAATAGTTCTACCAAGAATGTATTAAGGAGCCTGTTTTCTTGCAGCTTCTCAACCATTTGTAAATTTTCTTTTTTGTCATCTTTGCCCATCTGATGGATGTGAAGTATAACCTCAGAGGTGCTTTAATTTGCAGTTCTCTGATTACTAATACACTGAGATATTTTTTAAAAAAATTGTTTTATTGACATTTTTAAAATTTACGTAGTAGTCATTTTCCACACCTAATCCCAGAGTGAACCCTCCTTTGTGCCAAGAAAACCCCCCAAAACCATTATTGCTGAAGTGTTTTTGACAGCACTTGTCACTGATTGGGTATGAAAAATGAGGGAGAGGAAAGAGTCAAGGATAGCACCAAGGGTAAGAAAATGGTATATTGGCTGTTTGGTGGCATCACAGACAGAATCGAGTCAGAATAAGGATCAGGTTTGGGGTGAAAGATAATGACCTTGGTTTTAGACTTGTTGAGCCTGAGATGCCCAGGAGACATCCAAGTGGAGATCACCTGTAGACAGTTGAAAATGTGAGTTGGAACTCAGAAAGAGGTCAGAGCTAGAGTTTTGGATTCAGGATTCATTTGCTTACTGGTGGTTATTGAAGCAGTAAGAGGGAATGAGATTGATAAGAGAATGTATATAGAATAGTGATCAGAGCTCTGGGGCGTAAGACTGTGGAGGAAGTGAAGGGAACGGAGATGAAGCAAGGAAGAGTGTGGTGACCCTGAAGTCAGTCCATCAGCAAGTGTTTATTAAAGTACTTATTATGTACCAGATACTTATTAGGTGCTGGGGACATGACAAAAATGAAATAGTGCTGCATTTAAAGAGTTAACATTCTTTCAGAGGAGATATTACATACACGTGTGTGTGTGTGTGTGTGTGTGTGTGTGTGTGTGTGTGTGTGTGTGTATAGATAGATAGATATGGATATAGATATGTAGAGAATAAGTACATAGCAGTTTAGGGAGGGAAGGCATTAGCAGTTGGGGCATCAAGAAAGGCGTCATGTAGAAATCATGAGCTTTTTCTTGAAGGGAATGAGGGCTTCTATGAGGAAGAGGTGAGGAGGAAGAGCATGGAATACAACAAAGGCAAGGAGACAGAAAATGAAGCATAAGGAGTTAGAAATAGCAGGAAGACCAGCTTGGCTGGACCTAGAGTGTAGGATGAGAATAAGGATAGGGATTAGACCTATAGCTTCACTGATATGACAAACTCCCAGATGAGGAAACTCCCTCCACTAATGCAGTTCAGCACCTTTTCTGAAACTTATATCAGTGAACAAGCATTTATTAAGCACCTCCTGTGTGAACATTGTCTTATAATTTGCTTAGGGCATTGAGAGGCTAAGTGAATCACCCAAGGTCAAGTAGCCAAGATAAGTCAGAGATAGGACTTGAGCTCAGAAAAACGTATAAAGAGTATAAAGTACGTTGGGGTCGGTTGTAAAAGGCTTTGGAAAACTAAACAGAGGTGTGTACTTGTTAATCCTAGAGGCAATAAATAAACATTTGAGTTACACGAGCAGACCAGTGCTTAAAGAAAATCACTTTGGGGGCAGCTAGGTGGGGCAGTGGATAGAGCTCTGGCCTTAGAGTCAAGAGGAGCTGAATTCAATTCTGGCCTCAGACACTTGATACTTACTAGCTGTGTGACCCTGGGCAAGTCACTTAATCCCAATTCCCTCATCAAAAAGCAAAAAAAAAAAAAAAAGGAAAAGAAAATCAAATCACTTTGACCACTGTGTGAAGGGTGTAGTAGAGTGGGAAGAGACTGGAGACAAGGTGATCAATTAAAAGGCCTAGGAAGGAGTGTATCTGTAGGAAGACTATATAAAATTTCAGAAACTTCAGTAAAGATGAAACACTGACATTTGGTAGTTGTTGGTGGCCTTAGAGAGGATTATTTTATTAGAAAAATAAGGGCAGGGAAAAAAAAGAAAGAAAAGAAAAAAGAATAATAAGGGCAGAATCCAGATCACATAAAGAAAGCCTGTGTAATGAGGAAGCCGAGGCATTGGATGTAAAGAACTTTTCTTGTTTCCACGTTTAGCAGTGAAGAGAAAAAAAAAGATGAAAGTTACTGTATGGGGTAGAAAGGTTTTGTTACTGTTATTGTTTTGTTTTTAAATGAGGGGTCTGAGATGTTTGAATGCAGATTGGAAGGACCCCTTGGAGTGGGAGTGGCTGAAGACCTAGAGGAGAGAGGAAGGGTTGTCACTTCTCGAGATATTGGAAGGATCAAGCGCAAAGGTGGAGGAATTAACTGTGGTCAGGAGGAGGACAATACCCCTTTTTCTGTGACCACAGACAGGGAGAAGAGACCTAGTGATGATGCTGAGAAGTGTTGAAGAATGGAGAATGGAATCTTAGGGATGCTTTGTGCTCCTGCCAAACTGGACTCTCAGCTCTTCCCTGAACTTGACATTCCCTTTGCCTCCTTCATTCATTCCCTAGAGCTGGCCGCCATTCCTAGAATGGATTCCCTCTTCAACTCAGCTCCTAAGAGCCTCAGTTCAGATATAACCTCCACAAACCCTTCCCAGATTCCCACCCCTCCTTTCTCAGATTACCTTCTACTTATTTAATTTGTGAACATGTTGGAGCCTCCAATAGAATATATGTTTTTTGAAGCTAAGCAGTTTCATTTTTGGTTTTGTATGTATCACCCAGTGCTTACCACAGTGCCTTTGGCCTGTAGCAGATACTTAACAAATGTTTATTGAATTGAATTGTTAATTAAGGCAACCAGAATAGGTCACCAGAAAGGAGGGAGGATGGTTTCATACTTGTGCAAACTTGGTGGAAGAAGGAGGAAATATTTGAGGCTTTGGAGAAATTATTTGTGTAAATATGTTCAGTAATGGTGGCATTAATTCAATTCAGTAATCATTGAATGTCTAAGGTGAGATGCTGGAGGTACAAAGATTTCTGAAATGGTAGTTGTATAGGGGTTCCTAACCTGTGGTCCATGAACTCGGATGGGAAAAAAATTAGATCTTTATTTCAATATAATTGTTTCATTTGTAATTCTATCTATTTTATTTTATACATTTAAGAACATTATTCTGAGAAGGTGTCTATGGGCTTCACCAGACTACCAAAGCGGTCAGGGTCCAGGACAGGAAAAAAGTTAATAAACCTAATATGGTGGAACAAGTGTGGGGTTTGGAGTCAGGACCTAGGTTTGAAGACCTGCTCTGTGACTTACTATGTGACCTTGATTTGGAGTCTCAGTGTCCTTTTCTGTAAGGGGAAGATTGGGCTAGCTGACCTATTATGATTCTTTCCAGCTTTAAATATATGACCTTGTGATCCCTGTCTTCAAAATGAGCCATATTTTCATTAGTGGGGATATTCTCTCCAATTTACAAATCATAATCCTTTACCCAAGTTTTTACACCTTAAGTAAGGTTTTCATGAATTACGGTGGGCCTAAAGGCAGGAACCAGCTCAGTCCAGTGGGGCAGAGCAGATAAAGCACTGGACAGACCCAAAGTCACAGCCAAGGGGTCAGTTTCTGTTGGGAGGGGGCAGATAGTGTGAATCCTAAAGACAAAGCCAAAATATGAGTTAGAACAAACTAGAAGAAATGGGCACATTTTAGAGTCCAAATAGATAGGTCAGGACTGATATCTAGTCATACAAGTCAAGCTTAATGGTAGTGGCTGAATCAGAATTTGAACGAATTGGCATAAGCTGGGACTTGGGAAATAGGAAGGGAAGAGATTTTGAATTGGAAACAGCATAATATTAACATAAATTCTAACACATTCTTCAGTCATTTTCAGTCATATCTGAATCTTCATGACCCCATTTGGGGTTTTCTAGGCAAAGATAATGGAGTGGTTTGCCATTTCCTTCTCTAAGTCATTTTACAGATGAGGAAACTGAGGCAAACAGGGTTAAGTGACTTGCCCAGGTTCCCATAGCTAGTAAGTATCTGAGTCCAGATTTGAACTCTCATCTCCTCACTCCAGGCCTGGTACTGTGACCATTGACCCACTTAGCTACCCCTAGCACATTAGTATAGCTTATTGAATGCTTTCATGTACACTCCCTTCATGTGCATTCTTGCCTTTGACCCATGGCTCAAATCTTTGTTTGACCACACTGCTCTCCCCTTTCTCTCTGTTTGTCTTAAATCTTAACCATCCCTTGCTTTTCCACTTTTGAAACAATATCTTTTTTTCATGTGCCATTTCCTGATATGCTACATTCCCCACATTAAGCCAAGGTATATAAACAAAAAAAATATTTTTTTTTAAATTATATAACTCTTACTGCATGCCAGACACTGTGCATGTTACAATTATTACCTCATTTGATTCTCACAACAATTCTGGGAGGTAAGTGCTATTATTGTTATTATCCCCATTTTACAGATGAGGAAGCTGAGACAAAGACGTAAAATGCCTTGCTTGGGATCACACAGCTTGTAAATGTCTGAGGTTACATTTGAACTCAGGTCTTCTTGACTCCAGGCTAGCCATAGCGCCACCTAGCTGCCTCGAAAACCCTAAACAGTTAAGCAAAACCGAACTCCACCAAAAGACATTTTGTGTGTGTGTGTGTGTGTGTGTGTGTACACATATGTATGTATGTATGCATTTATATGTGTATATTCAGCTATCACAGAAAAGGGAGTACCTTCCAGCCAGTGCAAAGGCTCAAAGATGGAGAATAAATGCAAATAAATCTCTTAAATTATAAAGAAAATAGATACAATGTAATTAAATACAAGGTACTTTGGGAGGGAGGAAATAGAGGCTGTGGGTATCAGAAGAGGCTTCACCAGGAAGGTCATGCATAGTTCCCTCCTTTCTTCTTCGTCCTTTATGCATTCCTTCCCCCTCCCACATACACTTTTCAGTCTTACCAGAATTCTCTCTGTTCCTCACATCAGACATTCCACCTTCCATTTGAATATAATAAGCTCCTAAATAGTAGAAAACATTTTATTCTTTGCATTTGTATGCCCACTGCTTGGCACATAGTAGGTGCTTAATAAATGCTTTTTTACTGTGTGACTGGTGCAGCACCAAGTGTCTTGTCTTACTAGATAAAAGCTTCTTGTTATTAATGATAGCTTACATCTGAATCGTCCAGAAGGCTGGACTGGATCCTTTAAAAACAATGATCCTTTTTCAGAAGAAGGCCCTTTTGAAAACAAATGACCTATGCCCCATATATAACTTTCCTGCTCTGCGTTCTGTGCCCGATACAGCCCAGTCTGCCAAGGGGAGGGACCTCTTTCTTGGAAATAGTATTCAGGGGCATTCTGTGAGTACACACACACACACACACACACACACACACACACACACACACGCACGCATATGTGTGTGTGTATTTTACAAGTAGATGAAAATTGGATATAACTTGCCCCCAAGCATTAATTCTTCTCAGAAGTAGAGTTCTGTAGGAACCATTCTCTTCAGCTTAAAGAAGCAATCTTAGCTTATGATGCTCCCCCTCAGGCCAACAGTTAGAGATACTCTACTCCCTGACTAGAACTCTCTGCTTGGAAAAGACTCTGACCATGACTTCATTTGTCTCTGAATTAATTTTCCTCTGGGCCATCTCACTATTCTGAGACAGCAGGTTTATTGCCTGTGATCTGTTTTAAGCCAACGGGCAGGAAAAAAAAAGATTAGAAACACCAAAGGGGTTGAGTGGCCATTTGCAGTTTGGCCATTGTTTATGCCAGTTACCCATGGAGAACAAGGAGCCCGACCCAAGAAGGAGGTAGAATCAGCCAGCTAGTTCAAGGCGTTCCAGGCAGGAGAAGCAGGCTGGGCCAAGCAGATGAGGCTGAAGTGCCAGGAAAATGCCTTGGCAAGAGTTTGTCTTTTAGGGAACAGGCCTCAAAGGAGACTGGTTTTGCTTTTTAAAATTTTGTTTTTGTTCACTAACCACCTTTTGCCTCATTTCCCAGCTAATAGGAGTACAAGTACCACCTCTACCCAACTGCTAAACCCTGGTCGTCTCCCTCATTAGTGAGTTTCTTTCTGTGCTCAGATCTGATTTATTTCAACATTTTGTTCTTCAGGAAAATCTTCTTAATTTCTCCTTTTTCTTAACCAGAATGACAGAGCTAGCATGGCATAATAGAACAAGCACCCAAGACCAGGAATCAAAGAGACCTGGGTTCCAGTCTGGCTCTGTCATTAACTGTGAAACCTTGGGAAGTCATTCTTCCATCTGGGCTTCAGTTTCCTAATTTGGAAAATGAGGGGTTTGGATAATTAGATATTCCCTCTGACCCCTTTCAGCTGTGATGTTCTATGATAACCTATGGAAAAAAAAGCCAGTGGACTTCTTAACGTTGTTATTAATACAGTTGATCCTTTTCTGTGGGAAACAAAACGTTCTTTGAGTTAAAGAATTTGCCCAGGTGGCCAAGATTACTTTTTTTTGGTTTTCTTCAAAGAGGACCAAATTCAGAAGGACGCAGAATATTAGTTTATCTGATGGGTTTTACTAACTATAGTGTGTCTGACCTGTTGCTGTTTTATAGGGCTACTACTGATTAAAAAAATAGATTTAGTCTTCATCACTAAATATAAAGATGGTGTAAAGATAGAATGGACTGTGTTCTAGGCTGTTCTACTATTCCTGTTTGCTTGATCTCCTCTAGAACCTGTCTGAACCAGTGGTCCAACAGCAGTACCTTCCCCTTATCCCTACCCCCTATCCTCTGTACCTATCTTAGCTGCTTGACTGATAACACTGTTTGAATCAGATGGCAGGAATCAGTTCTATTCCTAATAATGAAATGGAAGACCTTGAGGCCCTACCATCCATACCCTGGTATTACCTCCACGGTCTTCCAGGCATAACCATTTACCCTGCCTCCCAAGATCCCTGGCACTATCATAAAAATCACATAGGGGGGAAATTGCATCAAGTGTTAGAGTATTAGGAAGATAACAATTCAAATCCTGACTTAGATGCTGGTTGTATGACCCTGGGCAAGTCATGTAACCTCTTTTGGCCTCAGTTTCTTCATCTGTAAAATAAGGATAATCATAACACTTACCTCACACGATTGTGGTGAGATTGAAATGAGAGAATTCATGTAAAAGCTCTTTGCAAACCTTAAAGCACTGTATCATGTTAGCTATTATTAGTACTGTCATTATTATTGGACCTACGGATGCAACCTAAGGAGCCCTGGAGCTTGCCAGCTGCCCTAGTTATAAACCTCAGGGATTTCTGGGCTTCTCTATCCATCCTGAAGCCTAACTTTCTTTTACGTGTGGTCTCTTTCAATTAGAATGTGAGTTTCATGAGAGCAGGGACTGCCTCACTTCTTTTCTTTTCCTTTTTCTTTTCTTTTTGGCTAGGCAGTGGGGTTAAGTGACCTGCCCAGGGTCACACAGCTAGTAAGTGTCAAGTGTCTGAGGCCAGATTTGAACTCAGGTCCTCCTTATTCCAGGGCTGGTGCTCCATCCACTGTGCCAATTAGCTTCTCCTTAATAGATTTTTTTTGGGGGGTGAGGCAACTGAGGTTAAGTAACTTGCCCAGGGTCAGACATCAAGTGCCTAAAATGCTGGATTTGAACTCAGGTCCTCCTCACTACAGGGCCAGTGCTCTATCCATTGTGCCACCTAGCTGCCCCTCGCTTTTTTTTTTCTATTTGTATCCCCAGTACTTATTAGAGCACTTGGCACATAGGAAGTACTTGACAATACATTTTCATTCATTCATTCATTCATTCATTCATTCTTGCTTGCCCTGTTTCTTCTGCCTTTGCTGCTTTTTCAGACAAATGGTTCCTGTCATGTTGCTATAGGGTCATTAAAGCTCTCTCTTTCTCTATTTTTCTATCTCTCTCTTTATCTTTTTTCCTTCCTTTATTCCTTTTCCTCCCTCCCTCCTTCCCCTACAATTCTGGATGTTTCCTGAACGCCTAAAGTTCACAGATCTTGAGAAGGGGCAGCCCAGTACATGGAATAAAACACAGAGAGGAAGATGGAAGAATGCTTAAGAATCTGGCCATCTGCCTTGGCTGTGCTCAGCCATTCTGACTTCAAAGTTTATGCGAACACTTATAAGGCTAGTGATCTCAGCAGGAAGCAGCTGCCATATCTGCAGCCGGGGGGAAAAAAAGGGCAGCTTTCTTTATTGATTCTTGTCTAGTTATTTCCAGATTCCTACATCTGGAAGCAGTCAGGTAAGCTCATAATGCCTGCAGGGCTTGTTGCATTGTCTGGCACAGAATAATGGGTAAGAACCAAGGAAGTACTTTACAATATGGATTGTCAAAATCTTTGTTCCATAGGACGTTATTAATGGTTTCAAAGAAACATTTCCTTCATTAAAATTCCCATTTATAATATTAACCAAATGCTATAAATAGTGTTTTTGTGGGTATAGAATATAGAGCAAGTGTTCTTAACCTGGTTTCCAAAATCTTGTTTTTAACTATATTTTAACATAATTAGATTACTTCATAATCCTATGTATTTTATGCATTTTTTTTGCTTTTTTATTACTGCAACTTAAATACACAATAAGGAAAAGACACATATTATAAACTTAAATATTGAAAATTAAATACCAAATATGGAAAAAAGCATGTCATGTACATATAGCAGAACATAAGAAAGGATTCAAAACATATAGCAATAAATTTCCACGTCAAGAAAATCTATAGGCTTAGATTCTTATAATCTAGCCACTGCTCAGATTCCTAAAATCTAGCCACTGCTTAGATTCTTATAATCTAGCCAATAAGCCTACAGCTCTTACTAATGCTCAGATTCCTTAAGCTTCTGCCGAATATGATGGATGTTCTAATAAACCTTGTCTTTGGCTAAAAAAAAAAGTCGATATAATAATTACTACAAATTGTGTTGAGAGCTGTCCTTGTCAGTTTTCTTTTGTTCGCTGCTTGTTCTATTTTATGCATTTTAAAACATTCTGAGAAGGTGGCCATAGGCTTCACTAGATTGACAGAGGGTTCTGTGACACAAAAAAAGGTAAAAAAACCCTTCTAAGTTAGGGTACCAAGGCATATTGGACTCGAGTCAGAAAGGGCTGGGTTCAACACTTGTCTTTAACAGCTATTTGCGTGATCACAGGCAAGTCATTTCTCTTGACCTTAGATTTTTTTTTTCATTATTATTATTTTGAGATTGAGTCTCCCTGTTTTGCCTAAGCTAGAAATGCAGTGGCCAGTCGGGGGCTCAGTGCTCATACTGATCATCCGCAGAAGCTTTAACCTGCTCTGTTTCTGACCTGGCCAGGTTTGCCCCTTCTTAAGCAACCTGGTTTCCCCGTGCACATTCGTGGGAGCTTATCATATTCATGCCAGATTTAGTGCCAACACCCAAACAGCCTTAGCTTATGCTGCAGCTCAGAACTCCTGAGCTCAAGTGATCCACCAGCCTCAGCCTCCCTTCCCCCGCCCCATTAATTTCCTTGTCTGTAAAAAAGGGGGTAATATCTGTATTATCTACCTCAAAGGTTCAAATGAGAGAGTATGTGTGGTGTAATCTTTAAAGCATTCCATAAATGTTAGATGTTATTAGTAAATAGAAGGTAAAAGATTTTATTTTTCTAACCAAAATCTTTCCTCTTTCTTTTTTTCCAGTCTTTAAAGAAGCTCAACCACGCAAATGTAGTGAAATTGAAAGAAGTCATCAGGGAAAATGATAACCTTTATTTTATCTTTGAATACATGAAGGAAAACCTTTATCAGCTAATGAAAGAAAGGTACAGTTTGGGGAAGTTGTTTTAGAAAGACATTTCTCCCAAGGATGCTTTCCTTCTTCCTGCTTTTGCTTGGCTGTAATCAATCAATCAATCAGCATTTATTAAGTACCTCCTGTTTGCCAGGTACTATGCTAAGTGCTTTATAGAGACTATAAATCTTCTGCTTCTCTTTCTCCCTTTTAATAGCCAAGATACTTGGGCTGAGGCTTTTGAAATTTCCCATTATTTGAAAGGCTGAAGATGAGACCAAGATTACACAGGAAAAGACTCACAGTGACACAACAGAAGTCCACTTTAAAACCTTTAAATTAACTGTTCACTATGGTTATTCACAGCATTCATCATCTAATCCAATCGAACACATAAATATGTCATTTTACCCAAGAGAGTAGGCACAGCTTTATTTCCTTAGAGACTATACACTTTCAAAAGTACCCCGAAATTCTGTTGAATTCCTTCATTGTTATAATGCTTAGAGGACAGTAATGAGAAATCCACATACTATGGATGATGCTGATCTGAGGTGACAGTAGTTCTAGATGTCATCAAGACCCTTTTTTGTGGGTCAAGAATTCTTCACATATCAAAGTTATTTCCTTCCATTCTCTTATAATTTGTTTCTGATATGGCCTCTTATGCCTAGATTGTGGATCCATTTGGGGTGTATTGTTGCATAAGGTGAGAGATGCTTTTAGCTTAATTTCTCCCAGATTGCTTTCCAAAATTTACTTGGCAGGTTTTGTTGAATAGTAAGTCTTTACTTATCTCAATAATTTGTGTCCTTGGGTTTAGTGAACACTGTGATCTTGTGTTTCCATTGCTTATGAATCTTATATACCAAATTTACTCCACTGATCAAATTTTCAATTTAAAATCTTATTTAATGTATTCTGAACTTAAAACAAAAATAAAAACAATTTTTTCCCTGAATTTTAGACACTCAATAAAATTTTGTTGTTTGCATCCCTCTTTTTTTTTTTTTTTGCTTTTTTGGTGAGGCAATTGGGGTTAAGTGACTTGCCCAGGGTCACACAGCTAGTAAGGGTCAAGTGTCTGAGGCCAGATTTGAACTCAGGGCCTCCTGACTCCAAGGCTGGAGCTCTATCCACTGTACCACCTAGGTGCCCCCTCTTTTTTTTTTTTTAGGCAGTTGGGGTTAAGTGACTTGCCTAGGGTCACACAGCTAGTAAGTGTCAAGTGTTTGGTCTGAGGCCAGATTTGAGCTCAGGCCCTCCTGACTTCAGGGCCAATGCTCTATCCACTGCGCCAACTAGCTATATACTAAGTAGAATGTGAAATCATAAATCTCTATTATATAGCTTGCTCTTCCTTTTAAGTGTGCAATAAATCTGACATGAACTTTCAAAGCTTCCCTGCTTATCTGTGGCTTTTTTTCCTGGCCTTCTATTCTCTTCTGAGCATTTTAAAAAACATGGTTTAATGACTCTCTTTTCTTTCTTTTTCTTTTATTCTTTGGCCTATAACCTTACTATTTCTTTTTTTTATTATTATTTCTTTTAACTGTTATCAAATCGTTTTGATGATTACTGTTTTATTATGTAGTTTGAGATCTGGTTCCTTCTAGATCCTCTTCTTTCCTGTCATTTTTCATTATTTCTCTTGAGATTCTTGTTCTTTTGTTCCTCTAGGTGGATTTTTAAAATAATTTTTTCATTCTATAAGCTATCCTTTGGTAAATTAGTTTGGATATTATCTCATTGTTATTATCTTGGCATGGCCCAAATATAAGCAATTAATTCCTATCCAAATTAATTAAGTCTTCTTTATTTCTATAAAAATTTTTTTGTAGTTATACTCATATAATTCTTCAGTGTGTTGGTAAGTGGTAAGTAACCCAGATATTTTATACATTCTGTATTGATTTTCAATTAAATTTCTTTTTCTATCTCTTTCTGTTGGGTTTTGTTAGTAACATGCAAAAGGCTTATTTTGTAGATTTATTTTATATGCTGTTACTTTACTGAAGTTAATAATTTCAATTTTTAGTCGAGTCTCTAGGGATCTGTAGATAAACCATCATATATCTGCATAAAGTGATACATTTACCTATACCTATTCCTTCATTTTCTTATTCTTATTTTATTACTATAGGTAGCATAGCAAATATTGGTGGTGACAATGGATAGCCTTGCTTTACCCCTGATATTATTGGAAAGGCCTCTATTATTATATGACTGCTATCTTCACTTCTTGCCTATTATTGTCATAAAAACTCAGTAACAGAGAATATATTTTTATGTGTTAACCTAGACTTACAACTTGATTTTTCTTTCTCTACCTACTATAGAAACAAGTTGTTTCCTGAGTCTGCTATTAGGAATATTATGTACCAGATACTACAGGGACTTGCATTCATCCACAAACATGGTAAGTCATTTGAGGCAATTATTCTTTTGACTCACAGTGAAGTGACATTACCTGGTATCATACATGGAAAGCGTTGGTACTGGATGGCTGAGGCACTGTGGATGGACTTTTGACTCTGTCATCTCCTTGATTCCTGTATTTCTTGCTCATTATTTGTCATGGACCTATTTGCTTACATATCTTATGTTCATGGCCTTTACTATCACCATTGTTTCTCTGTATCCAAGAACTATGACCAATCTAAGGGTACATGGTGCATTAATGAGGAAGCCATAGAATTCATGAATTCCTTTAGGCTCAGGTGTACTATTTAGAGCACTGAGTCTTCTGATTTTGTACATTAGAAATGTAATTCTAGGGCAGCTAGTTGGCACAGTGGATAGAGCACCAGCCCTGGAGTCAGGAGGACTCAAGATCAAATCTGGCCTCAGACACATAACACTTACTAGCTGTGTGACCTTGGGCAAGTCCCTTAACACCATTGCCTAGCCAAAAAGAAAAAAGAAATGTAATTCTTTTTGCCCTTCATTTTCAAGTCAAAATTGTCACTGCAGTTCCTGCACCCACAAATCACAAAATCTCAAGCATTAAAAGGGACCTCGTGGCTATCTCATTCAACACATCATGAAAGAAGCATCTTCTTTACAGGAAATTTAACAAATAGTCATCCAAAATTTGCTTGAAGACCTCTATTGAGAGGCTATCCAGTTCTTCCAGAGGTAACCCATTTCCCTTCTGGGCAGCTTTGCCTATTGGGAAGTTTTTCAGGTTTAGAGTTGCCTCTTTGCAACCTCTACCCATCACTTGGCCCAGTAGGCAGATTTTTATCACCCAACAAGGAGATCTGGCAGCTTGGTAGTAGCAGTGAGGAGCATAGCCAGAATAAATCTGAAAAATAAAATTACCAATCCCATCCTTAATTGCCTCCAGTCTTCTCTTACCTTACGTAGTAAAACCTTCCCCTAATTAATGACTAAAGATGATAAAAATAGATATTATTTGCCTCCCTACACTAAAAAATTCATCATATGATGTTATTAAAATATTGATTTCAAGGACGTATTTTAATTTCTCTACAGAGACAGCTTCTACCTTTCATTAAGCCTACTTGAGGTTCTGCTTTCCCTTTTTTTCTCTCTTCACTCTCTCCTGCCCCTCCCACTCTCCTCTCCTTCCCTTCTTTTATGCCCCTATTCCTCCCTCACTTTCTTCTCTCTATCCCTCTTCCTTCTCTTTCCTCGTCCTCTCCCCTTATCCTTTCTCTCCCCTTCTGCCCTCCTCACTTTCCCTCTGTTCCCTCCCCTCTTCCTCTTCTTTTCATCCTCCTTTCCATTCCCTTCTTCCTCCATCTTCTTCCTCTTCTCTTCCTTTTCCTCCTGTTCTTGCTTCCTTTCCCTTCCCCCTCTTCTTTCCCCTTTCCTCTTCTCTTTCCCCCATCTACTATACTTTCCCCTCTCCCCTTCCATCCTGCTTTTTCTTAAATGCATATTATTGATGCTCTTTGTCTTTATATTACAGATATTTCAAAATCTCCCTCTAGAATAAAACTTTTCTTATGACAAACAAAAATAAGTGGGAAAAAACAGCTGATACATTCACTGCATCTGATACCATACGTATTGTAATACCTTGTGTCCAAGTCTTTGTGACCTCATTTGGGGTTTTCTTGGCAAAGATATTGGAGTGGTTTGCCATTTCCTTTTCCAGCTCATTTTATAGATGAACAAACTGAGGCAAATACAGTTAAGTGACTTGCTTTGGGTCATCCAGTTACAGTTGAACTCAGGAAGATGAGTCTTCCTGACTCCAGGCCCAGCACTCCATGCACTATGGCGCCACCTAGTGGCCCAAGTTGGGAAATACATTTCATTATTTGTTCTACAGGGCCTTCATTGTGCAATGTTATCTGCTTGGTTCTGATTATTTTCATTCCACACTGGTTCATATGAATCTCCCTGCATTTCTCTGAATTCTTCTTATTCATCATTTCTTACTTCATAGTAACAATCCATCACATCAGCCTACAAGCATTTATCAAGTGCCTATGATATTCCAGGTTCTGTGATACGAAGAGGAAATTCAAACTGTCTTTGTTCTCAAGGAATTTTTATGCTGTCTGAGAAGTCAACATGTACACATACAAATACAGACAAATGCAAGTTGATTTTCTGGGAGGTGGCACCAGCAGCTGAGGTTATCAGCAAAAGCCTCAGGTGGGAAGTGGTCCTTGACCTAAGCTTTGAAGAAAGCTAAAGATTTTGAGGTGGGATAAGGAAAAAAGGCAATCCAGGTATTTTAGCACATCCGCATCCTGTAATGTTTTAGCCCTTCATTGTTCAGCTGATGGACATCCACCTTGTTCTCTGTATCTTTTTCTGGCTTCAGGCAATGGAGGGTGTCAGGTGTGAAACAAACAGGAAGCTCTCCATCCAGGTCCTGGTGTTGTGGTCTGAGAGGTGGAGACCCCTCCAAGAGTGGCATACAGGATGGGGTGGTCTGGAATGAATTCATAGACTCAAGCTTTCTTTAAGTCAAGTTGGCAGAAAGTTTATTGTTACGCTTTTCAGTGGGCAAGGATTCCTAAGGAACCTGCAAGAGACTGAGGATGGAGCTAGGGTTTATATGGAAAAGGGCATGGGAAAAGAATGCTGGGGAGGCTGATTAGGTCATCTAAAGGTCCAGGTGTCTTTGGGAGCTATGAATGGGAAAGTGCAGGGAGTACACCAGACAGAGAAGGAGATGTCAGAGGCATGGATCTTGGGAATCTGGCAGGAGGAAGAGTCCTTGGGCCAGCCAGGGACAAAACTCCTTGGGCCAGACAAGATACCCCTCTCTCTCTGTCCTGATTAGACAATGCTCTGTAACAAGGGAAAGTTTTTTCACAAGACAGGAGCTTACTGAGGAATTGGGAGGCTTCCAGAGACATGATTTTAGGGCTGGGGCCTGAGCAGCCCAGCTTTGTGTAGCTGCACTAGGGAGAGAGATTAGGGTTTGCTGGGGGCCCACTCGTGAGTAATTGCTAGGCACAGTGTCCTTGGGCTGGGGAGAAATTGTCAGAGACAGTGTTTCTGAGACTAGGGAGAAATTGGGATCCAAGTACAAGCACAAGCACCCTGTCACTGGTACACAGATGTCTCTGATTTAGATAAATTTTTAGCCTTGTCTGAAAAAAAATGACGTAACGTATACTGGTGGTTAGAATGCTGTGCTTGGAGACAGAGCAGACCAAATTCAAGTCCTGCCTCTGAAGCTAGCTAGCTTTGTGACCCTGGACAAGTCATTTAGCAAAGTATAGTTTTTGGCAACTCCCAATAACTTATTTACTAAGACACAAGATTGTTCACAATCTCCTTGGTGGAAGGAGTTCCCCACACTGATAGTTCCCTACCCCAATGAAAACACAGATGGTTTGTACCTTTGTGTATTAGCAAAGATCACAGGGAAAAAGTGTGCCAATTTTTTTTAAAGATTGTGATTATATGAGAATTCGCAGTATGTTTTTTAAAGTTTTATTTTTTCCTTTTGTTTTTGCACCGTAGTTACTTCCTCATTCCAAGAGTAACCCCTGCTACTCCCCTCTCCATTGAGCCTTCCCCAGAAATTAATAAAAATAGTTAAGCAAAACCAGTCTCCACAACACCTCTGACAACATTCCATACCCCCAGTCCTCCATCTCCTCCAACAAAAAGAGGGCACTGCATTTCTTCATTTCTTCTCTAGAGACAAAATTGGTCAATCTAGTTGAATATTGTTCTGTTATTTTCATTTATATTATTGTATCATTGGGGAACTTTATTTTCCCTTAAGCCTACTAATTTCACTCCTTGTCAGTTGATACAAGTAATAATAATTAATAATCATAATAATAGCCAGCATTTTTATCATTCCTACTATGTTCCAGGCATTGTACTAAATGCTTTACCAATACTAACTCATTTGATCTTCCCAATAACCCTGGTAGGTAGGTGCTTTTGTTATCCCCATTTTACAGTTGAGGAAACTGAGGCAAACAGAGGTTAAGTGACTGGTCTGACATTGCACTGGCAGTAAGTGTGTTAGTAAGACACTTAACTAGGGCTGGATTTAAACTTAGGTCTTATTGACTCCAGGCCCAGCACTCACCAACTAGGAGCCTCTGTCTTCTCATATTTCTCTGAATTCTTCTTACAGTGAAATAGCATTACAGCATTGAATTGTATGTGATTTTAAAAACAAAGGGAGGGAAAGAAAGTCAATTTAAATAGTATGGGACTTTTGCAGTCATTCATTTAATGAGTAGTATCCCTTGGATTGAGCATGAGGTGGGCAAGCCTTTGCTATTCTTCCATCAGTCTGCATTGCTGTGTTCTTATTAGTGTATGCATGTCTCCACACCAAATGTGATCTACAGTCCCTTTCTCATCCTACCGTAGACCAGGGGTGGGGAACCTGCAGCCTCGAGGCCACATGTGGCCTTTTACTAAGTTCATGTCACAGTTGGTTGAGCCCTTCCGCAATCATTAGACATCTACACTGACTTTGGTTCCCAGGATGCTTTGTCACACAGTCACATACCTTCTTCTCTCTGCTGCACCATGGACCAAGAGAGGACCCAGAGAATTCAAAGGGAACATAGCAGGGGTCTTGTAACAGATCAGGAATGCTGGGAAGGCCAGGGAAGGCCAGGAAAGGCTGTCTTCTCATTTGCACTACCACTTTAAGCAGAATGAAGAATAAATTGCCTATGGCAGGGGCGGGGAGCCTATAGCTTGTTGCACCACTTAGCTGCCTCTAAATGAACTTTGCATATTGCAGTGGGCTCCTTAGAGGGATATAAGATACTGGGAAAAGTCTTGAGGAAGGAGGACGATTTGCTGTTTCACTGAGTGAACTGCCTAGGATCTTGTCAAGTCTCTGCGAAGGTACCCAGAATTGGAGTAACACGCCATTGTGGCCAAAAGCACTCTGCAGTAATTTGCAGTGGCTACACATTTAACCAGAGGGAGAATGTAGTAGATGGTGACAGTAGCATTGTTTTGGGTGCAGATGTAAAATTCTATATACAGAATGTGAAAAAGGTTAATTTTCCTCATGTCTCATTGGTGAGAACTTTTCCTAGCACTTATGATGTCCTTAATCAGGTGTGGCTTTCTTGCCTCATTCTTGGTTGCCCCATTGACACTATATTAGGGTGTTTGATTTGCAACCAGTTCATGCTTCTAGGTCACGTGCTTGGACTTGGCATTTTTAAAAGGAGAGAAGAGACAAGAGGACCCAAAGAACCAGATCTGAGAAGTCAAACAGAGAAAGAGCCAGTTGGAACCACCTGGACTTCATTCTCTGACCATAAAGAAACCCATGTACACCTGCAATGTCTAGAAGGAACCATGTGTGTTCATGATCAAGTGGCAGATGAAAAGTTCCATTTGATTCTTGGGTTTGGGAAGCTATAGGAGCAAGGAACAGCTAGAGATAGAATGTGTATAGGGCAGAACAAACCCGCATCTTGCTCTTCACTAATACTTTCAGTTACATGGACTCTGCTGGTTTGGGCAAAGTGCTCTGACCGTCTAGAAACCATAAGTGTTTTCCTACATGTAAGGAGGTTCTATTCCTTTTTTTGTTTGTTTCTCTTTTTTAAACAGTATTTTATTTTTTCTAATTATATGTAAAGATAGTTTTCAACATTCATTTTTTATAAGATTTTGAGTTACAAATTTTTCTCCCTCCCTTCCTTCCCCCTTCCCCAAGAGGGCAAACAATAATCATGTTAAACCTATTTCCACATTAGTCATGTTGTGAGAGAAAAAACCAGAACAAAAGGAAAAAAACCATGAAAAAAAATACACAAAAAAGTGATAATAGTATGCTTCGATCTGCATTCAGCCTCCATAGTTCTTTCTGTGAATGTGAATAGCATTTTCCATCATGAGTCTTTTGGAATTGTCTCGGATCATTGTATTGCTGAGAAGAGCTAAGTCTGTCATAGCTGATCATCGCACAATGTTGCTGTAACTGTACAATGTTCAAGAAGGTCCTATTCCTAAGATAGATGTACTCTCCCTGGGAGGGTGAGGCCTACAAGAGAGGGAGGGAGAGTTGTCTTGACTGTTTGAGGGCCTCGGTGTTAACATTTTATATTTTTAACTTTTGGTTCGGCTAACTAAATTCTCCTGTGTTCCAAATATTATTAGCCTGACTGCTTTTGAGAAATAGTAGGATCTTTTTTGTAGCAAAGATCTAAGCATTACATTCCAAGTGGAAAGTGTGGGCCAGAGCAAAGAAAGCTAAATACTGATTTTTCCAAGGGAAACCAACTAGAGTGATATGTTAGGAGATACATCCCAAGATAGAACCTAGTTCTGATTTGTGTAAACGAGGTTTTTTTGGCCACAGGTTACTTGCAGAAAACTGTTCCTGACCTAGCATCTGTGTGAAAGATGAGGAATGGGTGCATTTGGAACTTCTATAATGTGTTTTTAAGAGTTTAGAAGAAGAGGATTGGAAATGGGAAGACATGAACAAGGTATAGAAGCTTATTTCAGAGGGGTTGAAAAGGAAAGCCAGGGCAGCTGGGTGATGCAGTAGATGGAGCTCCAGCCTTGGGGTCAAAAGGACCTAAGTTCAAATCTGGGCCTCAGACACTTGACACTTACTAGCTGTGTGGCCATGGGCAAGTCCCTTAATCCCATTGCCTATCCAAAACAAACAAACAAAAAAAAATAACAGTTATTTCCAAATATGTCCCTCCCACTAATCACTGGACCTTCCTTTCTAACAAAGCAAAACAGTTCAGCAAAACCAACTGACAAAAGTGACATCAGCGTCAAGTGACAACATACAAAATATTTCACACCTTTAGAAAGGCAATGATAAAACAACAACAATGATGAGGATGATGTTAGCTAGCATGTATTTAGTGCTTACTATGTGCCAGGCACTTTCCAAATATTATCTCATTTGATCCTCACAATAACCCTGGGAGGTTCAGTACTGTTATTATTATCCCCATTTTACAGGTGAGGAAACTGAGGCAAAGAGAGGTTAAGTAAGCCCAGGGTCACATAGCTAGTAAATGTCTGAGACCACATTGGAACTCAGGCCTTCTTGACTTCAAGCCTGACACTCTATGAGATGGATGTGAATTCTGCAGGTCTGATATCCTTTGAAAATTAATGGTAAGTTTTCAATGAGGCCATATTGATTTAGTCTTTGGTAAGAATCATTAAGGGGCAGCTAGGTGTCAAAGTGGATAGAGTGTCCAGCCTGGAGTCAGGAAGATTCATTTTCTTGAATTCAAATCTGATCTTAGATACTTCCTAGCTGTGTCACTTAACCCTGTTTTCCTCAGTTTCCTCATCTGTAAAATGAGCTGGAGAAGGAAATGGCAAATCACTCTAGTACCTTTGCCAAGAAAACCCCAAATGGGGTCACAAAGAGTTAGACAAAACTAAACAACAACATAAATCATTAAATCATAGACTTGCAGCTAGAAGAGACCGTACAAGTCATTTAATCCCATGCCTTCATTTTATAGATGAGTAAACCTGAGGCCCAGAGATCAAAATTAACTTAGGGATCATAGGATCACGGATCTAGAACTGGAAGTAGCCTGAAAGGCCATCTGTTTCAAGCACCTTATTTTTATAACTGAGGAAACTGAGATGTATATAAGTTAAATGACTTGCCAGGGTCTCCTAGCATCATGGATCTAGAACTGGAAGAAGCCTCAAAGGCCATCTGTTTCAAGCACCTTATTTTTATAACTGAGGAAACTGAGATGTACACAAGTTAAATGATTTGCCAGGGTCTTCTAGCTAACAAGTCCCAGAAGTGGGATTTGAACCTTGGTCCTCTTTCTCCATAGCTAGTCCCCAGTTTACTCCATCATACATCATCTCAGTTCGTAAGGAGGAGAGCTTAGATTTAAACTCAGGTCTGACTCTAAATCCAGCCCTCTTTTTACCACTCCACCCTGTCTTCCTAGGGTATATGCAAATTGATAATAATTCCTCTTATCCCTTATTGCTGTGTTGAGACTTGGTGGAAAAATCAAGACCAGAACGGCTTACAGAGTCAAGCTCTCCTGGGTCTCATGTCTCCTTGTTACCTCTTCCTCAGTGTGAGAAAGTACACCCTGTCCCTGGTGAATAGACTCCTTTGAGAGAGCAGAACCATCCTACTGCCAGTTGCCATAGCTGTAAGTTCATGTCACTGATGTGTTTTTCCCCCACTGGAAGTGAAAACATAGCCTTACTTTAAGGCCACTGAAAAATGTCAGAGCACTTGTCTGTTGGCGGCATTAAATATGTAAATTGTACCACATGGCCACAATCTGCCAGACTGAAGGGTTGGCTCATAGACTGAAGGTACTCATGAAAGCATGACATGATTTAGGGGATACTTTTTTTTGTACTCTGTTGGGAGTAAGGTCTTATTCAGCCCTGACTTATTGGATGACCTTGAGTAAGACGTGGAGAGGCAGTGGAATCACATGATTTGGATCTGCATCCTGGCTCTGCCACTGAGTGCCCTGGTGACCTTGGGGCAGCAAAATAACTTAACCTCTTTGGACCTCAGCTTCCTTCATCTGTAATATGAGTGGATTGGATTGTCGTTTGGTTGTTTTTCAGTCGTGTCTGACTCTTTGTAGCCCCATTTGGGCTTTCTTGGCAAAGCTACTGGAGTGGTTTGCCATTTCCTTCTCCAGCTCATTTTACAGTTGAGGAACCTGAGGCAAACAGGTTAAGTACCTTGCTCAGGATCACACAGCTAGTAAGTGTCTGAGGCTAGATTTGAATTCAGGAAAATAAGTCTTCCTGATTAGGTTATCTTTAAGGCTTTCAATCTGTCCTGTTTCCCTAAGTCTTCTCTGTGCTTTAGTTCCTTCCCATGTAAGGTGGGAATAGTATCTGCATTTCTTTCCTCTCAAGGATGTTGTGGGTGCAAATTGAGCAAAATAGTTGTAGAAATACATCTCCATAATAAGGTGGTGTATAAGGTGTGCTCTATAAATAGGAATACCATATCTCTTTTCCATATGCCCTGCAGTGGATATCTTTTCCTACCAGCATCGCCTACTTGATGTGACATTGGTGGAGGGAAAAGTTTTCTCTGTCATTTGGCGTTTTGCTTGCCTGGTCATGAATAGAATAACTACACACATTAACTTCCTGCCAGGATGATAGGGAAGTCTATCAGCGTCCGTGAAATCAAAACTAATGTCAGTCCACACTTTCTAGATGGCAGGTTACCTTTTGAGAGCAGGAAGACTCTTCCACTTTGTTGTTGAGTAGGAGGTGATATAGTGAGTGTTGAGGGTGGCTTTCCTGAATCTGGTGCTCCCAAGATGGAAGATGCTTTAGGTGATAGGTAGCATGGTGCGGGGGTGTAGGGGCATTCCTGAAGGACTAGCACCTTTGATGTGAGCCCTTTCCAGGGCTCCTCATCTGCCTTTGATGTCCACCTGGCATTCACGTCTCACCTGTGGCTCCAAGAAGCTATAGCGTGAAATGACTGACCAAAAACAAGTCACTTAGCCTCCTGGTTGGTGTTGTTCATTCCTTTTCAGTCATGTCAGTCTCTTTATGATCCCATTTGGGGGTTTTCTTGGCAAAGATACTGGAGTGGTTTGCCATTTCCTGCTCCAATTCATTTTGCAGATAGGAAACTGAGGCAAACAGAGTTAAGTGACTTGCCCAGGGTCACACTGCTGGTAAATGTCTGAGGCCGGATTTGAACTCAGGAAGAGGAATCTTCCTGACTTCAGGCCTGACTCTGTATCCATTGTGCCACCTCCCTGCCCCTAACCTCCTCGGGTGTTTCTTCTTATTTTATAGCTTTTATAACTGAAGACTGAAGAGGGGTGAAGTCACTTGCCCAAAGATCACAAAACATGTTAGTGACAAAGTAGAAACAAAACCCTAGACATAGTGATGATGATTGGGGGTTTTGTTGCCATGTCTCTTCTTGTAGCACCTCTGGTGTGAGGTCTTGCTGAGCCCTGCAGGGCTGCTCATCCACCTTTGTTGTCCGCCTCTCACTCAACTCTCCCCTGTGACTCCAAGAAGCTGTAGCATGTGCATGGCCACACTCTGGTAGAACCATTTCAGCAGATGGGCTAAACCAGGTTGAGAGGAACTGACAGGCCTCAGACCTTGCAGTGAGTTAGGGGGATGTCTACTCCAAACATGCACATAAAGACTTCCTCTGGTAGATTGGGTGGCTGAGAACAATTTGCTCCAGTGGCCATGAAGGCAGGTGAAGCCGGCACTGTGGAGTGCATAGAGCTTGGTCAGACGTTGAAGATGCCAGGATCGTGTGCTGGATCGCGGGCCACTGCCAGTAGCCTTGACTTTTGTCCTGCCACTGAACTTTGGTGACTCTGGAAGAGGGGAGTGAGGCTGATGACTGTGCAACTCTGCTTCATTTAAATCGAGTTCATGTATGAGTCAAGGTATCACCCCATGATGTCATTGGTACTCTTCGAAAACAGAGGACAGAAACCAGCAATGGCATGGTGTGAGAGAGAGCCCTACATTTCAGGTCAGGCAGATCAAACCCTACCTCAGACATTTACTAGCTGGGCAAGTTATTTAACACTTCTGTGCCTTGCTTTTCTTGTCTGCCAAAGGAGGGATTGAGGAATTTGATGGCCCATCTCTAAGGTCCCTGACAGCTCCAGATCTATGATCGATAATGCAAAGTCATCACGGGGAAAGGAAACCAAAGAGTGCAGCATCCCTTCTGTTGCTGCACTTGAGATCATTAACACATGAACAATTTGGCAATTCTGCCCTACAGAGAATGGGACTGAGGGAGAGGTCTCGGACCTGGTTGCTGCTCTTTAAAATTTATGAGCGTGGGGGTGGACAGAAGCACATGCACTGCTGTGTAATAGAAAGAATGCTGGACAGAAGCCCAGATTTCTAGAATATTCTAGTTTTTCCACTTTTGCTCACTGTGTGACTTGAGGTTAGCTATTTGGTGTCTCTGAGCATTGGCTTCTTCATCTGTAAAGTGAATATGTCATCCTCAGCTCTACCTACATCATTGGTTTGTTGGAAAGAATAAGTAGGATAGTGTATATGAAAGTGCTTTGTAAACTGTAAAGTACCCTGCAAATGCAATTAATCTCTAGTCCTAGCAGCAGTCATCATTATTATCACATGGATTGTTACTGCTGCAAGGGGTTTTAAAGATTATTCTAACCTATTTACTTTAGGGAAAAGAAGCTAGGGTCCACCCTGGGGAAATGACTTGCCCCAGGTCACACATGCAAAGATAGTGACAAAGCAAAGATTAGAATCCAGGGCTCCTGAATCTCATACATTGCCCTTTGCCTGTACATGATAATGTCTTCCTAGGATTATCATTACTATCGTTATCATAATTATTTTTATTAAAGCATCCTTGTGCATTTCATTAGTAGTTACCCCTTCTACATTGGAGGTGTTAGGGGCATGGCACCCCTGAAATCTGAAAAATCCGTGTAAAATTTTTTGGCCCTCCTTTAGTACCAGAGAAGTCGGAATTTTTTCTTTTTCTTTTATGGGGTGTACCTTATTGTAAAATTTGGGTTAAGTATTTGGTCATAGGCTCTTTGTTGTCTGCTGGCCTTCGCATGTCATCTGCAACTTCTGCAAAAGTCCTCCAAAATTCCCATTTAATTTTTTATGCCAACCTGTGATATACTGAAATCTCAGTGGGGAAAGTTGCGATGTGGGAGGGATAACTGTACAGGGAATTCCTAGTGAGATCAGCTCTCCTTTACAACTTACACTCTTAAAGAGTTAGGTACCTGGGCCACAGAGAGATTAAATTTCTTGTCCAGGGTCATGCAGCTGTATCAGAGGCTTGACTTGAACCTGATGCCAAAGCTGGATTTTTATCCATTTTACCACAATGACTCGTTATCATCAGTATTATTAACTACTGGCCTTTAGGAATTTGTGTAACATTGAGACCAAATATATAGCCGACATATATCTATTTCAGCCCATTAGTCTACTATACAGTCTCTTTTATGATGTTCTTTAATTTTTGCTTTTTTTTCCACCCTAATATGTGATTGACCTGAAGTAAATTCTAATCCTGTTTATACCTGACCTGAAGTGAATTCTAATCCTGTTTACACAGGAATTTGTGAGAACCTAGAGTCCTCATTCTAGCCAACAACAAATCCCATTTTGGAGTAGGATTGAGGATGGTCTTGAATGAAGCAGAGAAGAGGTCTTGGCAAAAGGGAAGGGGGTAGTATCTAATAGTCCTGGATGGTGGTCTATAATGAGGTTCTATGGCAAGAGTGCTGGTTACTTTGATGTAGGTTACCTAGCTGGGCCTAGATTGGCATCGATAGTGAGGGGGATAATTTAGATGTGAGGTACTACAAGGAGTCAGTAGAAGGCTGAAGGCAAGAAAAATGGCATGATAATCTTGACCTAACCAGAGAGGAAGAAGATAGCAATAATCAGAGCCTCAGCCCACAATTTAGCTGAGGGAATTAAAAGGTAAAAATGTGTGCATTTAATGATATTATCCATATGACTCAATATTCTGTGTCTTCTTAATTCATTTAATGTGTTTGTCTTTGTTATTAAATAATCATACCCTAATTTGCTTACCTCCCTTATGGTTTACAGTGTGTTTTTACATATGTTATCTCATTTAATCATTCCCCACCTCCTTCCCTGCAAATAAAAACCAGCCCTGTGATATAGTTTAGCACAGAGGTTGAGTGATTTGACTGAGGTTAGACAGCTGGTAAGTGGCAGGCTTGGTTTAGAGCCCACCTAGATCTAGCAGCCAAGTCTAGAACTTTTGAATCTAAGTTCAGTGCATTTTCCAGTATGTTGCTTTACCTGTTCAATAAGGATATCTATCATTTCCTTTTCATAGTATCAGTCAATAAACATTTATTAAATTCCTGCTGTGTACCAGGCAATATGCTAAAACACAATGGTGTTTAAAGGCTCATCAAGAAAACATCTTTGAATTCCTAAGCCTCCTCTCCAAGATTACCTTATGTATGTTTTGTTAGTGCTTTGTATATCACTATATATATGTATGTATGCATGTTGTCTCCCCCGTTAGGATGTAAGCTGGATAGGAACTGTTTTGCTTTGTCTTTGTAAACAGTGCCTGGCACACAGTAGGTGCTTAATAAATGATTGTTGATTGAATAGTTGTCTAAAAAGAGTTAGAAATTGTGTCACCATAATAGTAATAATAGTAATAGTTCACATTTATATAGGACTTTAAAGGTTTGCAGAGTACTTTACATGTCATGTCATTTGACCCTTACGACAATCCTTTGAAATAGATACTGTTATTATTCTTCCCATTTTACAGATGAGGAAACTGAAATTGACAGCTTACCCTGGGTTACACAGCTAATAAGTCCCCGAGTTGTAGTTGTAAACTCAGATTTTCCTGATGCGTAGTCCAGCAATCACTCCACTGGTCCATCTTGCATTTCAATATGAGTGAAGGCCTATGAGAGTCCCCTCAGAAGTATAAACAATCAGGAATTGTTCTTTAACTCCTCATAATTTTACACATTCTTTAGCTAATTCCAAGAGAGGAGTGGACAATCAGGCCTTCAAGGATATCACATGAAACAGGGTTATTCTGAAGGACAAAGAGTATAGGGACAATTATACTCATTGTTAGAACATATGTCTCTCATATCTCTGGTAGGCGTTGATAACCTTCGTTTAGTTATGTTAGTAATGCAGCAGCCACATTTTCTTACTGAAACCATCTCATCCGTATCAGAGTTCTTTTTCTTGGCAATGTATAAGAGGCCCTTCATAAATATTACCCAAACTATTACTGTCTGAATTTGGTCAGTGTAGTAGGCAAAGGCCTGCCACTTCTGAGTGTCAGTAAATGAAATCACCAAGAGAAGGAGGCAAGAACAGAACCCCAGGGAATGCTTACATTTCAAGAATGAGAGAAGGAAGAGGTCTAATTATGAAGAGACAAAGAAAGAATGTGCAGAGAGTTGAAGTGGCCACGGTAGCATGGTGTCATGGAGGACAAAAGAAAGGCTATTGAGAAGGAATGGTCATTCCTGTCTAAGTTTTCTAGAAAAGGCAAGGAGGATGAGGACTGATAAAAGACTTGGGTTTACCAAAGTTTTAAAAACACATGTTTAAAAAAAATGTTTTCACATGCAACTGGGAAATAAGAAATACAGGAAATGGGATACAGAAGTCTATCCTGCCCTACAGGAAAATAGAAGGGGGAAGGGGATAAGAGAAGTGGGGGGAGAGATAGAAGAGAGGGCAGACTAGGGGAAGGCGTATTCAGAATGCATGCCATCTTGGGGGGGGTGAGATGGGGTGAAAATTTGGAACTCAAAATCTTGTGGAAGTAAATGTTGAAAACTAAAAATAAATTAATTTATATATTTAAAAAAAAAAAGACGGGTTTGACACCTCAACCTGATTGGTGACTTGTGAGAAAACAGCTTCAGTAGAATGTAGGAGCAGATAGCAGGTCGCTCCATGGCACAGTGGATAGAGTGCTGGGCCTGGCGTCAGGAAGACTCATCTTCCTGAATTCAAATCCGGCCTCAGACACTTGCTAGCTGTATGACCCTAAGCAAGTCACTTAACCCTGTTTGCTTCAGCTTCCCCATTTGTAAAATGAGCTGGACAAGGAAATGGCAAACTACTTCAGTATCTTTGCCAAGAAAATCCCAAATGGGGTCATGAAGAGTTGGACATGTCTGAAAGACAACTGAATAACAACACCACCAAAGGAGAGGATAACAGATTGAAGGGGGTAGAGGAGTGACTGGCTGGTAAGGAAGTACAGATGGTAAGTATAGGTGGCTCACTAGAAGGCAAGAAATAGGAATAAGCATTTATCAAACACCTGCTATGTGCCAGGCACTGTGCTAAGCACTTTACAAATATTATTTTTATGTGCTACGCCCTAACCACCCTGAGAGGTAGGTGCTATTAGTATCTCCATTTTACAGATGGGGAAACTGAGTCAGAGAGGTTAAGTGACTTGCCCAGAGTCGTACAGCTAGTAAGTGTCTCAGGCCAAATTTAATTCAGGTCTTCCTGATTCTAAGCTCAATACTCTATGCCACCTAGCTGCCTCTATTAGAGACTGTTAGAGCAGCCACAAAGTATAAGACTCCTACTGAAATACAGCTTGGAGAAATGGACAGAACTCTAGACTTGGAATCTGGAGAACCTCACTTTGAATTCTACTTCAGACACTTACTAGCTGTGTGATCCTGGGCAAGTCACTTAACCTCTGTTTGCCTCAGTTTCCACATCTGTGAGATGGGAGTAGTGATAGCACTGCTTCCTTACAAGATTGTTGTGAGGAACATAGGGGGTAACATGCATAAAGTGCTTTGCAAACCTGAGAGCACCATGCAGATTTGAGCTATTATTACAAGTGAGGAAACTGAGTCCCAGAAAGGTCCTGCCTCAGACCACCCAGGCAGAGATGGGATTCTTTTTTATTTACCTCAGTGGTTACTTTACCACTTCAATCAAAACAAATTAAAAATGTGAAATGTTATATAACTTATAGAAGTATATGCCAGAATGTACCAAAAGCATTATAGAATAGGGTATGTCCTTAAATCCTGTCCTTTCTTTAAGGACTGGCTTAGCTATAGCCAGAAGAGCAGAATAGGTATGCCATATTCTGTGCTGGTCTGTCTGTTAGGGAGTGACCTATCAGTTTCCTGTAGACAGATGGCTTTTTCATGAGACATTTTAAATCTCAAATTCCTGCCTGATTTGGCTTGGGGAGGATGGGCACAATCTATTCCTTCAGCCTGAGGCTGCATGTAGATATATAAAACAGGTGTTTTTCTGCCTTGTAAACAAAAGATGAGGATGAGACTTGAATGATTTCAGTTTTTGAATTCATTAAGGGCAAATGAATAAAGTGTCTTCTTGCAGAATTCCAAAGAATACCCCACTGTCAATGGGGTAATGCATATAGTGTTTGATGACATCCTAGATTTATAGATACAGTATATAATGAAGCTTATGATTACTGTTAAACTTATTCTTGAAGCTGCAGTAAGACTTTTGGCACACAAATGCATGTCTGTGTGTGTGATATATGTGTTCATTGATATCCATGCATGTGTGCATTATACATGTGTACATGTGTGTGTGCATGTGTATGTATAGGTTCACATGTGTACAGCACACATGAATATACATGTACACATAATGCAGAAGTTACACAGATATGAAATCCTAACATAAATTGCATGTGGATTATGTTTTATTCTTCCTGTAGGTTTCTTCCATAGAGACTTAAAACCTGAAAACCTCCTTTGCATGGGACCAGACCTTGTGAAAATAGCTGACTTTGGATTAGCCAGAGAAATCCGGTCAAGACCTCCTTATACGGACTACGTGTCTACAAGATGGTGAATACTGTTTGTTGTCTCTCAAATACATAAAATTATTTTTCTTTAAATGAAGAACCATCAATGTAAGGATAACATTAAAGTTGTCATGCTATAGTCACATGAACATTTTGTATACTTTGAATAGACATTACCTCATACAGAATACATAGTTCATGTACATTTTCTGTGAAGGGCATTTTTTTCTTGGTTTATCTATATGTATAAATAATATTTTTAGAGGTAGCTAGGTGGCGCAGTGAATACAGCACCGGCCCCTCAGGAGGACCTGAGTTCAAATCCAGCCTCAGACGAAACACTTGACACTTACTAGCTGTGTGTGACCCTGGGCAAGTCACTTAACCCCAATTACCCCTGAAAAAAAGAAAGAATATTTTTTAGATAAAGCATTTTTGCCTGAAGGCACTTCAGCTGCAGAGATATTTGTCTAGAGTGGTTATGATTCCAGTCATTTGCTTTGCAGACATGTCTGAAATAAATACAAAGAAATTTTGAGGGATCACCCACAGCTCAAGGTATCAGTATAACCTGTAGCCTAGGACTTGCCCAAGACTCTGGGCTCACATTTAAGCTTCTGTTTTTGGCTTATTATACTCACTTGGAATTACTCATAACCCATACAAGCATTCAGCATAGCAAATACATGTAGGGTATGGGACTGCCTTTTTTATACCATGGAAAATTCAAAAGATGTGAAGGGCTTACATGATGTCATAAACAGATACAGAGACATGTACAGCACCGAAGTTGCCCATAAGCTACCCTGGAAGAACACTGGCCATGAAATTTCTGTGGAAGCAACTCTTTGACATTCTAGTGAGTCCCACTCTCCCACGGGCTCCTACACAGCTCCCCAAAGACTCATAGTATCATTCTATGTTTTATACAAAACCTCATAAGAAAAATCGCTTTCCTTAGTGTTGGTACTAATGTGCTGATGCTTAACACAGCCTGAGCCATATCTCACATGATGCAATAAATTTGTCTTGGGTCTTGTCCTTCATTAGGGCCTTGTTCTTTTTCATTAATACATCTCTTGTGGTAAACTGTGACAGGTCTATATTTAACACTTAGCTAGATTAAAAAATTAAATTATAAATTCTTTCATTGGCATTAATCATGTTATTTAATTTTAATTTCAATTAAGCAAAGTAATAGATAGCGATCCATTTTTGTTACCCCAGGTATCGGGCTCCAGAAGTTCTCCTGAGGTCTACCAACTACAGTTCTCCTATTGACGTCTGGGCAGTGGGATGCATCATGGCAGAAGTTTACACACTGCGGCCACTCTTCCCAGGCGCCAGTGAAATTGATACAATATTCAAAATTTGCCAAGTGCTGGGAACACCAAAAAAGGTAATAAAGTGGGATCTAGGTCCATAGATCAAAAGCCATGACGTCCTTGGGCCTCATTTCCTTAACTTTCTGCATCATTAAAAATGATGTTCATCCCATCCTTCTTAAGTTTTCCTCTTCCCTTTACTTCTGTAGCTCTAATCTGGTCCTCCTTCCATTTCTCTGACCATTTTCCTGGCTCTTTTACTTGTCTTCCTCTTCTTCCCCTGACTTATAGGTATTCCCCAAGCCTGAGTCCTCAGCCATCAAATAACTTATCCCTTTAGAGCTGTGGTTTCAACTCTTCCCATTCTCCAGGTGACTCCTATGTCTATCTCTGACTTGTTTCTCTTCTACAGCACCATTTGCACATTTCCACATCCTGCCATCACTTCCAACTCAGGGAATTTAGACTAAACTTCGTCTTTATAGCCAAACCAGGTCCTCTCTCTGATTTCTCTTCATCTAGCAGAGTAACTATACCATTGTTCTTCTTTTTATTTAGGCTTAAATAAAATCTAGCAGTCAAACATTACCCCTCCCTTTTGTTTAACTTCCATATCTAATAAGTCACCAGGTCTTATGAGTCCTTCCTTCATAATGTCTCCTGAAAGCATCATGTCTTTTCTATAACCGTTTCCATCCTAGTTCATCCCAGGTTTCATCATTCTGCCATAATTACTGCAATAATCTCCTAATTTATCTTTCTGACTTTAGGCAGCCAGGTGTCACAGTGCTTAGAGTACCAGACCTGGAAGCAGGAAGACTTAAGTTCAAATCTGGCCTTAGACACTTCCTAGCTATGTGAACCTGGGCAAATCACTTATAACTTCTGTCAGCTTCAGTTTCCTCAACTGTAAAATGTGGATAATAATAACACTTACCTCCTAGGGTTGTTATGAGACTCAAATAAGATAACAGTAAAGCGTTGAGCACAGTGCCTGACACATAGTAGGTGCTTAATAATGCTTGTTCTCTTACCTTCTCCCTTTAATCTCTCTTCCCTCCAGTCCATCCTGCACACTTCCAGAATGCCTTCCTACCTCTTTTCTATCTACTTGAACCCTATGCATCTTTTAAGATCCATTTCAAGTCTACAACTCTTCATGAAGGCTTCCCTCAATAACCTGGTTCATTTTGAATTCTGTTTCTTCCTAACTCTCACAGTCTTTATTTTCTGCAAAAGTAGACATTGCTCTGTGATAATGCAAATATTTTTGTTTCATACTGATGTTTAATTTTTGTCTTGTTATTTTCTGTGTGTGTGTGTGTGTGTGTGTGTGTGTGTGTGTGTACTTCATCTCCCCATTAGATTATAAGATCATTAACTATGAGATTCTGTATTTTTCTTCTTGGTATCACCCCCTTCCAGGAGTACCTAGTTCAGCACTTTGCCCTAAGTGGATGCTTAGTTAGTATTTGCTAAATAAATGAATGAGAGCAAATGAACAATTACTAGATGTTCCCAGCTCTGTGCTGTGATTTTCTTATTGTTGCCTATACCTGACATTGCCAAGTAGTAATCTACCAATAATCTAAAAAGTTCAGAAAACCTTTGAAACCTGTGGCTGCCCCGGGAAGTTTGTGTTGAGTTTGGAACTCAGGAAACTTTTACCTGCTTCAGAAGCTTTCTGGACAGAAGCTATACTCAATCACATAAAATGGTTCCCGTGTTTCCAAATCGTTCTGGAGGTGTTCTATTTATTCCATGCTACTCCCCTTCTTCCTTCCTCTGCTCCCTGGTGGGTTAACCAAACTTGGGAAGAAGGAGAGGAGGCCTCAGTCCATAAATATAGGCTGACATTTAGACTTCAGGATTGGTGATAGAGGTCATCAAAGTTATAGTGAATTCTGGGCATCCTGCAGAGCGTCCAGCATTCATACTTCCATTACTGAACCAACTTAAAAAAACAAAAAGAAAAATGACTGGTCTATTTCCAGCTAGCTGAGATAGTAGTGAGCTATCAGTAGCTGTCAATAGATATAAAGCAGGAGCTGTCAGAAAATACAGAAGAATTGGAATTAGGACAAGCAGTTCTAGACTAGAGAGCTATGGAGGACAGTAGAATGGCTTTGTCACCTGCTTATTTCTCATTCTGGTCCTCCTTCTCCAGTGCCCATAGAAACATTTACTCATTGTTTATAAGGAATAATACTGCAGAACCGTAATCCTCTAAATGGTTTTGGTCATGTTGCAAGGCGTAACACATGATAGCTACACACAATAAAGAACTGCTCTCCAGTTAACCTTGTGTTTGTGTGGGACTGGGATTGCAATCAAAGGACCCAGGTTCAGAGCTAGGCTTTACGTAAACCTTTACTACTTTTGTGCCTTTGGGCAAATCACTTAACTTCTCCAGCAATTAGAGTCATCCTTTAGAAAAGGAGGGGATTTAGACCAGATGGCCCTCAGGGGCCCAGACAGCTAGACATCCCTGAACCAAAGATCTATAGAAATGTTATATTCTCTCACTATAAAATGTGAACAGAGATTGTTTTCTGGATTACCAAATTCCTAACACAATGCCTTGTACCTATTAGGCACTTAATAAATGCATATTGAATTTAATCGAATCTGCATTTAAATTTAATTGAATCATATTGCTAGAGCCTGAGTAGGCTTTAAAATCTGTGCTTGTCCTGTTCTGTTGGTAACAATCACTGGACAGTCATTTATTAAGCACTTATTATGAGCCAGGGCACCCTGCTAGTTGATGGGGTTTTTGTAGACAGAAACAGTACCTGCTCTTAGGAAGTTTACATTCTTTCTAGCTGTGTCTGATTCTCTGTGACCCCATTTTGGGTTTTTTTCTTGAAAGATACTGCAGTGGTTTGCCATTTCCTTCTCCAGTGAAGAAACTGAGGAAAACAGGGTTAAGTAACTTGCCCAGGGTCACACAGCTAGTAAGTGTCTTAGGACAGATTTAAACTCATGAAGAGGAGTCTTCTTGACACCAGGCCCAGCTCTCTATCTACTGCCCCACCTAGCTGCCCATGCTCTCTAAAGGGGCATCTTGAAGGGTTTCTACCATACAACTGTTATGTTAAAACAAAACTAATTGGAGAAATGATCATGGATCTAGACCCAGATGGCACTTTAGAGACTACCTAATCCAACCCCTTCATTTTACAGATGAGGAAACTGAGACTGGGGAAAACGAAGTGACTTTCCCAAAGTTGCATAGAGAGCAGATGTCAGAAGTGAGACTTGAACCTGGGCCCTACAATTCCAGAGTCAGTGTTCTTTCTACTACACTCCCTGCTTCCAGTATCAAATGAGATCATATATGTTAAGCACTTAACAAACCTCAAAGTGCTATTTAAATGCTGGCTACTATTAATTTTCAGGAGCTTTTTTCCATGAGAAAGAAATAAAAAGTTAATGTCCTTTGTCATCTTGTCACCCACGGGTACTTGTCTTGTTACCTATCAAAGCTAGGTAGGAACTTCTATCTAAAATTCTGGGTATGTAGAATGTATGAATCTTCAGGACATTGCTTTGCGATAACTGGTATTTTATTTCATATTGATATTTAATCTCTCTCTTTGTCTGTCTGTCTCTGTCTCTGTCTCTGTCTCTCTCTCTCTCTTGCCCTTTTGCTCTCGCTCTTGCTCTCTTTTGGTCATCAGCTAAGTAAGGTTTTCTTTTTCCTTTCAGAATGACTGGCCTGAAGGATACCAACTTTCTACTTCCATGAACTTCCGATGGCCTCAGTGCATCCCTAACAATTTGAAGACCCTGATTCCAAATGCCAGCAGTGAGGCAATTCAGCTCATGAGAGACTTGTTGCAATGGGATCCCAAAAAGCGACCAACAGCTAGTCAGGTTTTCCTTCATATTCCATGATTCAATACTTTTCTTATGACATATTTCATCATTGATGTGGAGAGTTCTTTCTTGTCGTTTTTACTATTTTTTGTCCAGATCTGTAATTTCATTTCCATCGTCATTGTGGGGGGGGAGGACCTCTTTCCGTCCCCCACCCCCATATGGAAACTACCTCCATTGATTGAGATTGTGATTGACTTGAAGTCTTTGAGAGTCTGATTGGGGCACCGAAGGGTTAAGCAAGTTGTCTATGGCTTACCCAGCTATTATATGTCAGAATCAGGACTTGAATCCCAGGCTTCCTGGCTCTTAGGTTGGCCCTCTATCTACTACACAGTGCTGTGTTTTAACACGAGGAGTAATTTCCACAAACCGAATTAGAATTCCCTTTATTGGTGCTTTGAATGAAAGTTCTATTGAATCTATTATTTGCTCATAGGTGAAGTGTGGTCATTTAAAATATTTAAGTTTACAGTGATTACAGGGACGGTTTCTTGATGCACAAAACGAAAAGTACTGTAGTTGCTCAGAAATAGGGGTATATCATATGATATGTTGTCATATATTAAATAATAATAATAACATAAAAATATTTTATTTTTCTGTTTGGAGAATGTTATAAAGTAGCTCATCACTTCTGAAAGCCAAGATTTCTTGGCTTGTTGTGTTTGTAATAAAACAAAATCTAGGAGCAATACTTCTTGATTTAGGATAATTGCTGGACCCTAACTCTAAGAAGATTCCCTGAGATTTTTAGATATTTAAAATTCTAAAGACAATAACTGTTTCATCTATTAAGTGTATAATGTTGGTTTTATTGGCTTAAACTGACCGAAGCAACTGAGCACACACATATATGTGCTCATTCTTCATAGAAAGAAATAATCTGGGGCAGCTAGGTGTCACAGTGGATACGGCTCCAGCCTTGGAGTCAGAAAGACCTGAGTTCAAATGTGACCTCAGACACTTGACAGTTACTAACTGTGTGACCCTGGGCAAGTCACTTAACCCCAGTTGCCTCACCAAAAGAAAAAAGAAATAATCTGTTCTTTTGGGGGGGGGGGTGGACAGGGACTGGAGGTATAATTTTATTAGTATAAGGAATTTCTGATAAGGAAACCCCCACAACCAATGTGAGGCAGCCCCTGTTCTACAGTTAGTCAAAAATTCATTAAACATTTGTTAATTAAACACCTACTATGTGCCAGATACTGTGCTAAACTCTAAGGATACACAAAGAGGCAGAAGACAAACCCTGCCCACAAGTAGCTCACAATGTGGGCAACAAGCAAACAAATACATGCAAACAAGATATACACAGGATAAAAAGGAGATCATTTTAAAAGGAAAGGCGCTGGAGTTGAGGGGTTGGAGAAGGCTTCCTGTAAGAAGATGGGACTTTGGTTTGGAATTAAAGGAAGTTAGGGAAGTCAGTAGGTGGAGACGAGGAGGGGAGAGCATTACATGCATGGGGACAGCCAGAGAACCAGGAGCTGGAACATCTCATTCACGGAGCAGCAAGGAAGCCAGTGTCACTGGATGGAAGTGAACAAAGGTATAAGGAAACTGGAAGGGGGGGAGGGGAAGTATATTATGAAGGGCTTTGAACATCAAACAGAATTTTGTATTTGATCTTGGAGGTGATAGGGAGCCCCCAGAGTTGACCAAGTAGAGGAGTGACATGGGATTTTTAGGAAAATCCCTTTGGCAGCTGATTGGAGCATAGATTGGTGTGGGGAGAGGCTTGAGGCAATTAGACCTATCAACAATGGTCCACAGGGTAAGTGATAAGGGCCTGATCCAGAATGATGGCCATATCAGAGGAGCAAAGGGGTGTATTTTAGAGATGTTGCAAAGGTGGAATCGGTAGACGTTGGCAACAGACTGGATATGGAGTGTGAGAGACGGTGAGGAGTCAAGGATGACACCTAGGTGGCAAGCCTGAAGACCTGGGAGGATGATGGTGCCTTCTACAGTAATAGGTAATAATACTAGTAAATTAATTAATAAATAGTAAATTAATAGTAAAATACCATTAGGTAGGTGTGAGAAGAGGGTATAAGGGGAAAGATAAGGGTCTACAAGTTAACAGTCTTAGAAGGTCACCAAGGCACTGAGAGGCTAAGGCAGTCATAGATGTGTAGCTGGAAGGGACCTTAGAGGCCACTGAGGCCAACTCCCCCATTTTACATATGAAGAAACTGAGGCCCAGAGTGATTAAGTGACATATACCGAGGATCACACAGCCAGTATGTGTCAGAGGTGGAACATGAACCCAGCTTTTCCTGACTTCAAGACTGGGTCTCCATCCACAACGTCACACTGCTTCCCTGTCATCTTTTCAAAAAGGTCACTATATTGGTTAATCAGGTGAACCTTGTTTTAGTTGTATTTCAACAAGGCATTTGCTAGAGTCTTAAAACCTGTGGATGCTTTGGAGAAATGTGGGCTAGTTAGTAGCATGAGCTTATAGCTAGTTGAGTTGCTATGTACAAAGAGTCCTCATTAATGAATCCTTGTTGGCTTGGAGGGAAGTCTTGAGTAGTATGCCACAGAACTCTCATCAGCCCTGTCCTATTGATTTTTTTTCATCAGTGACTTAGATAAGGCCTTAAAAAAAAAGCATTCACATCAAATTCTCAGAAGACAGATGGAAGGGTTTTGGTTGGATGATGGGAATGATGATTCAGAAAAGGAGTAGATGAATAAAGAAAGTTTTTCTGTCTTTGTTTGTGCCTGGGGTTTACCTGAGGACAACAGATTGTAAGGTAGCTGGAGTGTCTACCTCAAAGAAGTAGCATTTGTATTTGGGAATATTTTTTGCCCTCTTCCTTCCCAGTGTTACCAGGGTGTTACTCAAAACATGAAATATTTTTACAGAAGAAATTCATGAGAAAATTGATGCAGGCCCTGTATAGGATTTTCAATCTTATTATGATATTAAAGGTATAAGTTTTAGTGTTGCTGGGCCTGGAATGCCAATGTTCAAAGTAAATCACTACGGACGACTTAGGGGAAATCCTGTATTAATGTTATATCAGCAAGTGTTCCCTTTTAACAGTGAAGTTGTGGGTTTTTCAGTTAGTTCTACCCCAGACAGCACAGATTCTTGTCATGATGAGGGACATTCCTCTTTTACTGTCCATCGACAAACAGAGCAAGTGAGACAGAAAACTGAAATCAGGCGGCAGCTAGGTGGCACAGTGGATAGAGCTCTGGCCATGGAGTCAGGAGGAGCCGAGTTCAAAATGGGCCTCAGACACTTGACACTTACTAGCAGTGTAACCCTGGGCAAGTCATTTAACCCCGATAGCCTCCCTTAAAAAAAAAAAGGAGGAAAAAAAAGAAAGAAAAAAAGAAAAATTAAATCAGCTTCCCTCCTTGCAGTAGACAGGTTTGGAGAAGGAAATGTGTAATACCTTTTAGAACAGTTTTCCTTTTTAAGAGTTATTACAGTGTAAAAGTCTGGAACTTGAGACATCTAGATGGCTCCTAAGATCCCTCCGAGCTTTAAATCTATGATGCTTTCAAGATGGAACTATCCAGAAGAAATCATTTTGGGGAGGGCACCCGGAGAAAAGTACCAGGATGGTAAATAGTCTGAAGATCTTGCCATACGAGTATCAGTTGAAGGAACTGTTGACAACTAGCCTGTAGAAGAAGACCCAGATGCTGCGTGATAGCCGTCTCTTTGTATTTGAACGGATGGAAAGAAAAAAGAAGAAAAAAAGAAAAGAGAAAGAGGAAGGAATTGAAGTTGTCTGCATTGGTGTGGAAGGGAGGAATTTAGAAGCAATGGGTAAAAGTTGTAGGTAGAGATATATTGGCATGGTAATCAGGAAAAACTTTTTTAAAATATGAGCAATCCTGAAAAATAGTAGGATGCTTTCTGGGGGTAGTGGGCTCCCACTCCCTAGGGGTGTTCAAGCAAAAAACTAGGTGAGCACTTGCCAGATATGTTACAGATTCTTATCCAGATAGAGATTTGATTTCATGGTCTCTGAAGGCCCTTCCAGTTCCAATGTGCTGTGATTCTGATTTTGCATAATAATTTCCCAAGGGTTCTCAGTGACCAAAATGTCACTGTATAACTTGTCTCTTCAAGGACCTGAGCTGAAAGGTGTTTCAATGATGTTTGTTTAGCAGTCGACAACTTTAGAAAGCTCCAGGATCATTTCACTGTGTGGCAGAATTGTATTTTTCTTACACTCCCACAAAGTGTGGAAAAAGGCTTAGATGGCTCAAGTGACATATTTATGACACACAGCAAAAGAAGAAAAAAGAACACACGAAATCATTGATGAAACAAGAATTAGAGTTTAAAACTATAGTCTCAATCCAGTCTGCTTTTCAATAATAACATCAATAATTGCTAGTTGTTGACAATATAAAAAATATTTATAACCAGTACATAGAAAAGCCAAGATTCTTCTTCTTGTTCTTTTTTTTTTTTTTGGCAAGGCAGTAGGGGTTAAATGACTTGACCAGGGTCACACAGACACAGATAGCTTCAAGTGTCTGAGGCCAGATTGCAACTCAGGTCCTACTGACTTCAGGGCCATTGCTCTATCTACTGCACCACCTGGCTTCCCCAAAGCCAAGATTCTTAAGTAATAGGACATTACTATTCTTGAACACTCTGGTTATCTTAGAAAGAAAAAGCTCCATGGGGACAGTATCAGCATAGGATATAAGTTTCTGCATGGCCTGGACCATGTGAAGAAAAAGGCAACATTAAATTGGCTGCATAGATCAGGGCTATTATTGGTTCCTTTAAACCTGTTTTATAATTTATGCTTCATATAGTATATGGGGAGGTGTGATAGACCTAGAGTTAGAAAGACATTGGTTTGAATACTGTTTCTGATAATAGCTAGGTGACTTTGGACAAGTCACATAACCTGTCTGAGCTTCAGTGTCCTCATCTGTAAAATGGGAATGAGTAATAATATCTGTAGTGCCAATCTGGGCCCCAAGTGAAATGATAATGTATGTTGAGCACCTTGCAACTTTAAAGGAGTTTGTAACTATCAGTGAAGCTGCTGGCATAATTCGAACTCTGTCTCAGACACATACTAGCTATATATCCCTGGGTAAGTCACTTATCTCCCTGGATAAACGCAACTCTCCAGGGCTGTAAGTTAAACTCTATCAAACAGCTTGCCATTTCTGGGAGGGGTGTGAGGAGGGAGGGAAAGAGAGAATTTGAAACTCAAAATGTTTTAAAATGAATATTGAAAATTATTTTACATGTAATTGGGGAAAAAATAAAATATCATTCAAAAAAAAAGGACTGTCAGTTATAGATGAACTGTCAGTCTTCATCAGTGGAGGAAAATTCCGTACCAAGAGTTTCCCACAGAGATGAAATTATAGATCTAGACTAGGGATTCTTGAACCTTTCTTTGTCATGGATCCCTTTGGCAGCCTGGTGAAGCTTATGGACCCCATCTCAGAATATTTTAAAATGCATAAAATAAATATATAGGGAAACCTATTATACTGAAATACAGTTATCAAAATAACATTTTCTTAAGTTTACAGGCATTAGGTCAAGAACCCCTGGTCTAGACAACACAAATAAATGTCCACCTGTTGTTTTTGTTGACCCTTGCCAGGTACTTAACCTCAGTTTTCCTCAGTTTCCTCATCTGTAAAATGGAGATAATAATAGAACTACCTTGCAGCGTTTTGTGAGGATTGAATACAATAATATTTGTAAAGTAATTTGAAAATTGTGAAGTGCTAGCCATGATTATTATTGTTGTTGTCATTCTTAATAACCCTTACTTCTCAGGATTATTGTGGTGGTTAAATGAAATAATAATAATAGCTAACATTTAAGCTCATTTCATCCTTGAAACAACCCTGGGAGGTAGGTGTTGTTATCATTATCCCCATTTTACAAATGAAGAAATGTAGGCAAACAGAGGTAAAGCTCTTTGCCCAGGGTCACACGGCTGGTAAGTGTCTGAAGCTGGATTTGAATTCAGGGCTTCCTGACTCCAGGCCCAATGCTCTATCCACTGAGCCACCTAACTGCCCATATATGAAAGATACATGTAAAACAGTTTGCAGACCTTAAAGTGATATATAAATGCTAGCTACTATTGCTATTGTTCCCATCTTCACCATAGTATAACACCTAAGGAACTTGGGAAGAAACTTTGAACACTTTCCTGGGAAGAGTGGTCTTTTACCTAATTCTGTCTACTTTGTTGGTTTCAGGCACTTCGATATCCCTACTTTCAAGTTGGACATCCCCTAGGCAGCACTCCCCATAGCCTTCAGGAAATGGGGAAACCACAGAAAGAATTCCTGGAGAAGATGGGACCACCACCTCATATGAAACCCGTCCCTCCTGCAAACCCCCCTGCCAAACCACATCCCCGGATTTCTTCTCGACCACATCAGCCCAGCCAGCCCCCCCAGCATCTCATATACCCATACAAAACAGAGGCTTCAGCAGCAGATCCTGAGAGCCAGCATCAAGAGGACCAGCCTACTCCAGTGCTTTTCCCAGCCCTCCACAACAAGATCCCTCAGAATGTAAGGCACTTCAAGTGAACTTTTTGAACTCAGGTCCTCCTGACTCCAAGTCCGGAGCTCTACTGGGGTTTTCTTGGGCAAAGAAACTGGAATGGTTTGCCATTTCCTTCTCTGGCTCATTTTACAGACTAGAAAACTGAGGCAAACAGAGTTAAGTGACTTGCCCAGGGTCGCACAGTTAGTAAGTGTCTGAGGCTAGATTGGAACTCAGGAAGGTGGGTCTTCCTGATTCCAGGTCCACCACTCTATCCACCTAGCTGCAGGCCCTAACTACCTATGTGATGTTGGACAACTCATTTAACCCCTCTGAGAAAAGAGGCAAATTTCATCTTGAGGTATGGAAGAATTTCCAAACAGAAATAAAATGGGCATCCTTGGGAGACAGTGGGGTTCCTCTTAGTGGAAGCCTTCAAGCAAAGACTAGGTAATCCCTTGGATTTATTGTATAGGACTATTTTCCAGGTGTGGGTTGGTTCAGTGGCCCTGACAGTTTTCTTTTCAGCTCTGAAATTTTGTGATTCTGGTTTTTTTTTTAATACTTACACACACTAGTTTTTCTTGTTTATTCAATATAGGTTATTTACTGAAAACCTACTGTGTATCGAGCACTATTTTCAACATGGAAGAGAATATAAAAGAAGTAGGAAGCATGGTCCCTGCTTTTAGAGAGCTTTATGTTCTGGAGACAAGAGGGGAATACAGCTAGGTGGGGCAGTTGGTAGAACACTGGACGTAGAGTCAGAAAGACCTGCCTCAGACACTTACTAGCTATATGACTCTGGGCCAGTCACTTCACCTCTATTTGCCCTGTTTCCTCATCTGTAATATGGGGGTCATACTAGTACCTTCCTTCCAAAGTTGGGGTAAGGATCAAATGAAATAATAACTGTAAAACGCTTAGCACAGTGGCTGACACATATTTGGTGCTATGTAAATGTTAGCTATTATCGTTATTATTGTTACACAAGAGATAAAGTATAGCACAAGATAGTATCAGAAAACACAGAATGCTGTGATGAGGACAGTATCTGTAGAGCCCTAAGAAAGAGATTAACAAGAATCTGGGTACTTAGGAAACTCTTCATAAGGACCATTTATTGGTTGGCTCACCATATATAAAGCTACCCCACAAAAAGCTCATAGGCCTGTTAAAAAAGAGAGGTATTCTGATTATCTCTTCTTATGCATAAAAAGCTCAGTTTTTATCCACTCATCCCACTTTTGCAAACCTTTTTGATTTTGAAGACTTTTTTTTTTTGAACTCAGGTTCACCTGACTCCAAGGCCCAAGCTCTATCCACTGCGCCATCTAGCTTCCCCTTTGAAGACATTTCTTGAAGGATCATCAGAATGCATTTTTAAAAGAGAAAGCAATAAGTGTTGCACTGAAAATGGGCACTGGAACTCAGGCCCTGACTTCTTTTTAGGCTGTATAGCATGAAGAATAAGAAGTTTTCTCTAAATGAGGCAGGTAGCAGAAACTCTTAATGCTGTTAGTCCTTCAGGGGCTGCCGATCAGCTTCTGGGTGCAGGGCACAATATTAGCTTCTCTGGGCAATATAAAAATGATATTTCATTGCCTATGAAAATCTTCTGGTTAAAAAATATAGTAAAAAGCAGTTGTTTCTACATAGTTAACAGATAGCAATACAATCCAGTCTAATCAACATTTATTAAGCACCTACTGTATGCCAGGCACTGTGCTAAGTGCTTGGAGTACAATTAATAAAAAGAAAGATAGCCGCTGTCCTCAAGGAGTGGGAGATACTACCCAAAAGGAGGCAAGAGGAGAGGGATTGGTCACTTAGAGGTACCTGGCATGGGAGCATCTTATTCCATGGAGTTGAAACCAGGCAGGACAGCAGATGTAAACTGGAGTGAATTGAGTCCAGTTTCTGCTTTCTGTAAGGGGAGACAATGTCAGGAGTTTGGTACTCTGCCCTGCAGCTCTCCAATCAGAGGAGAAAGGAGGCTGAAGGAGGTGGTGTCAATAAGGCTTGAGATATCAGGGAGGTGGTGAGCTTAGAAGTGATAAGCTTCACCTGAGAGGACTAATTTGGTCTGTGGAATTGAAACTAGGCAGGGCAGCAGGTGGGAAGTGGGATGAGGAGCTGAGAGTCCAAGTTCTGCCCTTTATAAAGGAAGGCAGGGCAGGTAGGCAGTGCCAAGTGCACAGAGTGCTAGATCTAGAGTCTTCTGGCCTCAGATACTAGCTATGTGGTCCTGGGCAGGTCGCTTAACCCTGTTTGCCTCAGTTTCCTCATCTGTAAAATGAACTGGAGAAGGAAATGGCAAAGCACTCTGGTATCTTTGCCAAGAAGACCCCCAAATGGGGTCACGAAGAGTCAGACATGACTGCACCAACTGAACAACAGCAATAAAGGAAGGCATTAGGAGCAGATAGTTCTTAATAAGAAACGTCTCTTCTATTTCATGATTAATTAGCACAATGGTCATATGGGCCTTGACACCAGATTTGTAGGCCCTTGTATAAATGATGATCTGAGTGGTGTTAACTCTCTAATAAATAAGGATAGGATAAGAAGCTAGTCTTCCTGAAAATGTATGGAGTGATGACTAACTTTTTACCAATTAATTTTTTAGGTATTTACAGTCTTCCACAGTTGGGAAATGGTATAATCTGTATTATCCAGGATCAAGATAATAAGTCTAAGAAATTCCAAGATTGGAAATTCCTTTTCCTGATTATAGTTGCATGCAGTAGCCGCAGTCCTGCATTTATTAGGGAAGCAGCAGTATGGTATAGTGGAAAGAATACTCAATTTGGAATCAGAAAACCTGAGTTCAAATCCTACCATCTATCGCCTGTGTAACCTCTCTTGTTCCCCCCTCCCAATGTAAAATTAAAAAATTGATCTAGAGAGGGCAGGTAGGTAGCACGGTGGATGGAGCACCGGCCTTGGAGTCAGGAGGACCTGAGTTCAAATCCAGCCTCAGACACATGACACTTGCTGTGTGACCCTGGGCAAGTCACTTAACCCCAATTGCCTCACCCAAAAAAAAAAAATTTATCTAAATAAGCTCTCAAGACTTTTTGGCTCTAAATCTAGTATCCTTGATTTGTTGAGGAGGGGATACTAAGTGCTAACTATGCAGCCCAGCAGTACAGTGGATTGAGAAACCGAGTTCAAATGCTGCCTCAGATACTTACTTAGATATGTGAGCCTGGGCAAGTCACACAATGATAGGTGCTTACTGAATGTTTGTGGACTGTATACCTCTCTTAGCCTCAGTTTCCTCATCTGTAAAATGAAGATAATAACAACACCACCCTTACAGGATTGTTGTGAGGATCAAATTCGATCTTATGTGTAAAATGCTCTGAAGACTTAGAAGAGCCAAGTGCTGCTTGTTATTATTAATAGCAGACCTTAACTAAGCGCTAAGATGTGTCAGACCTTCTTCTAAGTCTATTGTTCTGCCCTTGTCCTCCAGGAGTCTACATTGTTCTAAGGGGAAGGGGGGAAAGAGCATCTGCTTAAATGTGCAAATGTAAAATAAATTAAAATAATTTATGAGTGAGTGGGGAACATTAGTGAATCCTAGAGGAGTGCTTTTAATGCTGAGCGTTATCTTTTTTCCCCCTTTGTGTGTTTACAGAAAATTTTGGCAGGCTTGGAGCACCCAAATGGTGAAATTAAACCAAAGAGTAGGAGGTGGGGCCATGTTTCCAGGTCAACAAAGGATTCTGATGATTGGGATGATTTGAATGACCTGGATTTCAGCCCTTCCCTCATCAGGACTGATCTAAAAAACAAGAAAAGACAGAGTGATGAAACTCTCTGTAGGCAAGTTTTACATTATTTTCTTTCTGTTTATTATCATCTATATATTTACATTGTCATTTCTCAGAATTTACGCATGTGGTACAAACTCTGGCAGATAATTGGGGAGACTTCCAGGAATAATCCTGGTAATGGGCCGTATTTGTCTTGTGCCAAGGGCCAGCCTAGCTAAATTCAGAGGCTCATTGCCAGCCACTGGGCTGCGAAGGGATGAGTCTTCCATCCCAGCAGCTGTCTAAGGTCATCTATTGAGTGGTATAGGAGCTTTGATATGTATTGTATCTAAGAGCAACCATTACAAAATCACAAATCCCTGAAGTAATGATCTTGCACTGGTGAAAATCACTCTGTGAAGATCATTACTCTGGTGCTAAAATAAAGCATGTTCTCTTGTTACAGATTTGAGAGTGTTTTGGACCTGAAGCCTTCAGAACCCATAGGTACCGGTAACAGTGCACCCACCCATACTTCCTATCAGCGACAAGACACTCCAACATTGCGATCTGTAGCCAAGCAGCATTACTTGAAGCACTCTAGATACTTGCCTGGTGAATAGAAATTATTTATCTTTAACATTACAGGCACTTAACAGATACCTGTTGATTGGTTGGTTGATGAGAAATCGGTGAGGTTCCTTGTCCAGAAAAATGTACTTTAGATGGCAAGACAAACTTTTAGTGGACTATGTAAGAACAAACAAAAACACTAGAAGCATAGTTGTTGAAGCCCATGTCATGAAGCCATCCTATGCTATGTAGTTGGGCTAAGATGGGAGATTTGGACATAGGTACCTTGTGGAGTGTTCTCATGACTACCCACTTATATGTCATTGTGACCTGCCATTTGAAGTCCAGTGAACAGAAAACCCACCCAATTTCCAATTTCCTACTCTTAGATTTAGGCATAGCAATAAGAATGTGGGGCAGTGTTTTTCTTTTTTGAAGGAGTTGATGACCGTCTGTCTATGCTTGAGAAACAGGGGAAAAGGGTGAACACGTGAAATAAATCCTTGTCAAAAGCTGTTGACATTGAGTTTTCTAATGAGGAACTGAAGCTCTGTCTGGAATGACATTCTCAGAATAAAGAAAAGAATTGTCTTCCAGTCTGTTTAGAAAAATTTCAGAATGGTCTTCTAGTGTACAAATACAAGTTGTCTGCCTTTCAGTCTCTTGAGAAAAAATATTCCAGCTAGGAAATAGTAATAGACGTTTTTGTTGTTCATTTTTCAGTTGTGTTTGACTCTTCATGACCCCATTTAGGTTTTCTTGGCAAAGATACTGGAGTGTTTTGCCATTTCCTTCTCCAGCTCATTTTACAGATGAGGAAACTGAGGGAAACAGGGTTAAGTGACCTGCACAGGGTCACAGTATCTGAGGCCAGAACTGAATTCTGAATTCTCCAGGCCTAGCACTGTATCTATGGCGCCACCTAGCTACCCACTAATAGATATTAGTCATGAGAATTATGGTATACTGCCCTTAGGAAACTTTTCTGTTACATGGATCAAATATAGGTTTACTGAGTGGTTACCAATTTGGATTAAGTATATTGAGTCAGAGATTCAAGCAGATAGTCAAAGGCAGAGGGAGACAATACACATGGGAGGCCAACCTTGGATTCAAGAAGATTCACAGGTGCAGCCTTTGACACATACTAGCTAGAGGCAGCTGGGTGATGAATAGAGTGTCAGGCCTCGAATCAGGAAGATGACTCTTCCCAAGTTCAAATCTGGTCTGAGACACTTACTAGCTGTGTGACCCTGGACAAGTCATTTAACCCTGTTTACCCCAGTTTCCTCATCTGTAAAATGAGCTGGAGAAGGAAATGGCAAACTGCTCTTGTACCTTTGTCAAGACAACTCCTAATGGAGTTATGAAGGGTTGGAAATGACTGAAAAATGACCAAACAATAGCAACAGATAATTAACCATTGGCAAATCACTTAATTTATCTATCTCTATTGTGACTCTCCCTTTCTTACTCTCGATTTCTGTCTAAATTTACTGAATCTAAATCTGATCACCATCCAGATAGGCTTCTATTTAACCTGCATGTCATACTTACATATCTCCCATGGCCAATATAGTGTATGTGTAAAATATGTACACTTATCCAAAGAAATATTGTGGAGATAAAACTCAATAAGACCTGGCAGCTTTCATGGTTAGTTTTATAGGAAATGTTTAATTGTTTATTAAACTAAATGTTTAATTTAATTTAATTCAGGTTTTATATTATTGCTGTTCTGAATCTTGATGTAAGACTAAATATACAAATTACTTTTTAATTGTTTCCTATTAGGGATAACTATTAGAAATGGCATACTTCCAAATCCAGGCAAGGATTTTCTCCCACCTAATTCATGGTCTGGTTCTAGTCTCTCTGGAAAATCTTCTGGTTCAGTATCAGGAATCAGCAGAATGAATTCAGGTGAGTAATGATGAAATGCGAACAGGTAGCAAGCAGATTACCCTGGATTTAGCAAATTCATGAGAAGCACTTAATGCAGTTAATGCCCTTGTTTTTGCCCTTTCAGGTTTTATTGTACTGCACTGAGCTATTTTCTCCTTCTCTTGGGGGGGTCTGTAGAAACTACTATGACAATATCCCTTCCCTTTCTACCTCAGTTGATTACCTACCCAAATGTTCTGTCCTGCTTCCCTTTCTAGTTTCTACATTTCCTCACATAACCGTGTCTTCTTAGTATAAAATTCTACTCTACTTCTCCTTTTGATTAAGATCTATCCATAAAGGGAAATTTTCTAATCATGAGTTCCATCCAACTGTGAGGTTGAATTTACTCAGCAGTATTGGAAATTCTTCAGTTAACCTCATGGTGTTTTATATTTTATACATATGTGTATATAATATTTGAGAATATGGGTTTTGTTTCTGGCTTTCTTCTTGGGTGTCACCTTCTATGAATTATTGGTTCTCTCACTAATATATTCTTGTTCCTCTTTTGTGTCTTCTGGTTGTTGTTTGGTTTTGTTTGTTTTTTGTGGAATCTGGCTTGGCAGATATCCAAGAACAGTTTTCTCATTTCCCTTCTATTCTCCAGTGTAATGCCTTCCTGATCAGGTTCACAAGACCCCTAGCACATAGATTTTTTGATCAGTATTTGTTAGGTGCACTCCTTTCTGACTGAAGAAGCTTTCTTTCTTATATTTAAGCCTTGGTCCAAAAGACTGAATTCCAGTCTTAAACACAATCTTCTATTACTGCCTAAAAGTTATCATTCCTGTATTTTAAGTGATAGGAAATCCAAATCCTCTTTTCAAACAACATCATCTTTTACATTTTTTTCTATTTTTCATTTTGTAATTGTCTCTTTTGTTTTTATATCACTTTTATTGTGAAATATATTCCTCCCCTATCCAGTGAGCTATTTCTGTAACAAAATAAGAAAAGAGAAAAAACAAAGTATTTCAGCAAAACTAAGACACACATTAGCCGAATCAGACAGATTATATAATCTTCTGCACTCATAGTGCCCTTCCTCTGCAAAAAAAGGAGGGAAGTGAATTTTCTAATATCTTCCCTGAGAAAATTAGTCATCCTAATTGCACATTGTTCAGTTTCCTTGTTAGTGTTCTTTCTATTTAGTCACTGATTATGTTATTTTCTTGGTTGTTCTTACTTTGCTCCATACCTTTCTATATATATCTTCTAGTCCTGCTCCAAATTCATTGCATTCACCATTTCTTATAGCACAGTTCCATTCATATATCACAATTTCCTTAGCATTTCCCCCAATTGATGGGAACCTACTTTCTTCCTTATTCTTTGCTACTCTAAGTGCTACCATGAGTCTTTTGGTGTACATGGGAGGTCTCTGTCTTTGAGCTCCTTGGGTAGTATGTTATCTTGTAATGGGATCTCTGCATGAAAGGTTATGGCCATTTTAATGATGTTTAACCTAATTCTAACACATATCCAATCAATATTCAAATTTTGACATTTCTACACAACATTTCACACATCTGATGCTTTCTCAGGATTCATATAGCCACCACCTTAGTTGAGTTCAGCTGCCTCATCACCTCTTGTATAGACTATTGCAAAAGAATCTTAATTGATCTCCTTTCAAGACTCACTGTTCTAATCCATACTCTACAGAGCTGCCCAAGTGATATTTCTAAAGCTCAGGTCTCATCATGTCCCTCTCATACTCAATAAATTCAAATGGCTCCCTATTACTTTTAGGATCAAATAAAAACCCTTCTGGATGGTTTTTAAAGTCCTAAGCAATCTTTCTAACTTAAGGCCATTTCCTATGTCTGAATTTCGCTCCCTCTCACTTCCACCTCAGAGAACCCCTCACTTCCTTCAAGACTCAGCCCAAGCATTACCTTCTACAAATAACACCAGTTTCCCCCTTTTGATTTGTGGGGGACTGGACAACCCACTGCCCCCTTGGATCACTTATCTGTGAGCCAAATCTATAAGGTTTTTTCACATATTCATAATCAGAATTTTGTAAGTCAGGTTACAGATCAAACTACTTAGAGGGCTCATAATGGATAATTTTGAGAAGAGAGATTTGCATGTCACTAAGATAACCAGGAGAACTTAAACATAAATTAACATCAAGTCACCCACTCCCAATGTCCATTTAATCAGCACATTTTGAGTCCCAGATGTCCCAGGTAGTCGTCTGGTCCCTGGATACCTTCTCTTGTACGTTTTGCAATAGGCTTTCATTCTCAGGGCAGCTAAGAAGGGTTCAGTGAAGCAAAGGTCCACACGGACTGTTTGTGTTCAACCTTGTGGTAGGACATTCTAAGCTCGTATTGATCTGATCAGCCACAGTTGGACACACTAAAATTTGATTCTACCATAGTGATGTCATTTTAGTCCTCTTCAGAGATGAAGGACAGAAACAACAACAGTGAAGAGAACTCTGCTTCTCTGATTTCAAATCACTTGTAGAGGTTGCTAAATAATTCTGTTAAATCTGCTAGTAATAAGACTTAATACAATTTAGCACAGTCTCTTAAATTTGGTTCTCCAATCCTGAAGCTTTAGAGAATTTCAGAGTTTTTTTTGTATACCACTTGCTGTTTTTATATTTACTTAAACACTGTACCTGATATAATAATCTTAAAAAAAAATTTATGAGGGTCTAACTTGTAAAATGAACTTTTCTGTCTTTTAAAATATCAGATACTTTGAAAATAGAAACATAATTTGACCTTCTTTACAATTATTAATACAATTTTATATGTAAAACCCTTAATCCAATTTTGGAAACTTATTACTGAAACATAACCAAAACCTGAATTTTTGTACTAGATACATGTAGAAACCAATCATATGCATTTGTGTATAGTTCTTACAGAAAAAAAATCTAATCCTGTTACTTTCTCGAAATTTACTGTTGTATTTAATTAGACAACTTTTACATTACATCTTTTGTCTTATTACTTTGTCTAATTCTCCCTTTTGTAGGATATTATGCCTCTATTATAATTTGGCCACAAATACAGATTAAAATTGAAAGATGTTTCATACTTGCATGCTATTTTAGTTACTCAGAGATATTCCAATATCAGCCTATTAATTAGTAGGTTTAATATTGTATTTACAAAATTTCTGCTACTCACCTGCCCTTATTATAGAAATTTGATATGAAAGGATAAGGAGGGATATAGTTATAACAGTGTCAAGGTTCGTCCCCTCAAGGGCACAGACTGACCTGACATATATCATAACAGGGAAAAAAACTCTTGCCTCTGTTTGATTCTGGGCACAAGTCACATATGACAGCCAGTCATGTAGTCCCAGTGTATCAAAAGCTAAGGCTCAGATTAACCAGGTGGGAAAATTTCCTGTTCAGTGAGGAAATAGCATAATGAGGAAACTGAGTCAAGAGGACTCATGCCAGGGTCATCCCCAAAGCTTTTCCTAGGCATAGACATCCACCTTTAGCAGTTCCTCAGATGGCAGCACATGTCATTTTCTACTACTGCCTTCGTGACAACCTTCCCTGTAATCAAAACTCAAAACAATAATGAATTATAGTCCCAAGAATTTTTACTTCAAATAGCAAAATTTCTCAAACTACATATTAGGGCTTGAATATCTTTATTTGTGTTCCCCTTACAGTTAACACTTCTTTTGTCTTTTACTTATGAAGGATAGATTAGAGCTAACCACATTCTGGGGTTTCAGACATACATCAAATACCTGAGAGTTAACTCATATTAATATATTGAAGTTACATCTTTAAGCCACCGTATACATGTTCATAATTTTTGTAAGTAGTATTCAAACATTTTCAAAGTAAAATACTTTATTATGGTAAACTTATTATAATTATCTGTTTTAAAACAATATACCCCATAATGCCTGTTTTTATCACATTCTTTTAAAAGGTCTATTCATAATCAGATTAAAAGGGAAGTTAATGTTTAACAGCATTTCTGATAGAATGGTTTCCCAAAGTATTTTACAATAGAGAATTTAGAAATACAATAATAACATGCACAATATCCTGTATTTAAAACAAGAAAGATAATTTCTTACCACACAATACCAATTCAGCCAAATATATTTCCCAATTATCCTACATAGTACATCATTAATCTTTATTACCTTTGTAATTTTGTGCTAATCATATCTACAATCCAGTAAGTAATGCATTCAACTTAAGAAACAATTTTAGTAATAGTCAGCATTTGTATAGTGCCCACCAAATGCCAATCACTCTGTTAAGCACTTTACAATCATTGTATCATTTTGATTCTAGCAACAACCTTGGGAGGTGGGTACCATTATTATTTTCCTCTTTACAGATCAACAAACTAAGGCAAACAGAGATGACTTGCTTAATATCACACAGCTAACACATTTCTGAGACCACAAGGCAAGTCATGGCTCCTTGAATTTTTTCCAGCATTTTTGTTGCTGTCATTCTTGTTGTCTAACACCTTTATTTGAGAACCTGATCTGAGATGAAAGGGGCTCACGGGGTTAGTGGAGGAGGGTCTTTGAGCTGGCGTGGAAGTCAGAAGGCAATCTCTGAGCTTGGAGTGGGGGATGGATCTGGGGGTCCCTGATCTAAACAACCTTTTCTCTCTTCATGCTCAAAGAAGGATTAACAAAAGGCAGCTACTTAAATTTCAGATAAATGTTAAAATGTAAACCTTATATCTTTTCTTCCCTTTATGCTAAGCCACCTTCCTTCATTACACCAAAATAATAGCTCTATCAATCTTCGGGCAGGGGATGGGGGGGAATGATGCATTTACCCCTGAAACTTTTACAGAATTTATGATAAAACTGCTCCCTGATCTCCTAAACTCTTCTGTTCCTCTTCAGAAACATTATAATGTCTAGCAATGCTTTTGGGTAACTTTGGGCATCCCTCATGCCTGCCCCACCAATTGCCAAGAGGTGGTGGCAGCTTTGATGAGTCTCACTGCATCCTGGATACACATGCAGGGAAGACAACAGAACTCTCCCTCGTTCATGCCAGGGTGGCAAGTGAATGCCTGAGTATCTCACAGAAGGGCTTCAACAGCAGTCACTCATCACCTTTTATCTTCCTTTGGCCATTACTAGATGAACACTTTCCTGGTGGCCTGGGTAATTCTACCTTTTCAATCCTTAGAGATCAAAAGGTCCAGCTATACTCTTTATACGAAGAGCCTTACACCTATTACTTAACTCCAGACATTTAACAATTCAATGATGTTAGACTTAGAGTCAGGAAGACCTGGATTTGAATCCTACCCAGGCACTTAGTAGCTGCATTTCCCTGGGCTTTACCTCTCTGGGCCTCAGTTTCCTCATCTGTAAAATGAGGCAGTTGGATTTGATAACCTCTTAGGTCCTTTCTAGTTCTAAGTCTATGGTCCTATGATCCATTTTTCCAGTGTCAAGTCAAATCAGTAAGCATTTATTAGCTTACTATGAACCAGGCATTTTGCTAAGTTCTAGGAATACAAATATGTGTTTGTCCTCAAGGGAAGCTCCTGTGGTCTCCTCATCAAAACATTCATTATCCCTTGTGGCCTTATCTTGTGGAATATCCCTTCCTTTCCCACTACCCTGAGTTCAGCTTCCTTGTGTTGGTAGAGAAGCCTTCAGAGAACCAGGAAAAAATGTTTTGCTTTAGGGGGGTTTTTTGCTTTATTTTAGGAGGGAGAAGGGAGAAAGGGCAGGGCCTCCATGCTCCAAAAAAAAAAAAAAGATCCCAAGACTTGCAGAGTATAGGGGTTAAGATCTGGTGAAACTTCCCTTGGCCTTGAAAATCTTGGAGAGAGGGTACAAATTTGGCCTGGGCCTTATCCATATCTGCCAGAGGTCTCTGTATTGAACAGCCTGTGGAAGTAAGAGAAGCTGGTAAATTCCAGGTAAAGTTTGGCTCTACACAATGGATTGGTTAGGCTGACATGTGAAGTGGAGCTGAATGCCAATCCATTTAGTGCCCCACTATCAAATCACTCCACTGAGTTCCCCTATCCCCTCTGTTTTGTTGTAAGTGGGGCAGCCACAGGTTAGGAGGCAGGGAAATGCAGTATAGGGAAAACCAATTCCCTGGAGAGCATTTATATTTCATGTAGGGGCAGAATGCTGGACTTGTATCTAGGAACACCCGTCTTAGAATTGTGCCTTGGATACTTATTAGCTGTGTGACCCGAACCAAGTCACTTAGAGACCTAACATTTTTATGCCTCAGTTTCCTCAACTGTAGAATGAAGGGGTAGAATTTGATGGCCTCTAAGGACCTAGAAAGGACCTAGCGAGATTTTCACACTATTGGAGGCATGGGGGAACTGAGACTGATGAGAAAACAGCATATGTGTGTCTCCTGTCACTCACTCCCTGAGTGGATGCCATTCATAACTGCTGGCATGCTTAAAATTGTTATTTCCCTTTTCCTTTATTTTTCTGTGTGCCCCTTGCTTGGCATGAACTCCATTATCACCTCTTCAAATTCCTAGTTTCCTTCAAAGCTTAGCTCAGACACCATCTCCTACATGAGAGTCTTCCACATCCATCCAGCTTCAAGGGGTAGCTAGGTGGCACAGTTGATAAAGTGCTGGGCCTGGAGTGACGAAGACCTGAGTTCCACTTCAGATACTTATAGTTGTGTGACCCTGGGAAAAGTCACTTCACCTTTCTTTGCCTCCACTTCCTCAACTGTGCAATAGGGATACCTTACCTCTCAGGATTATTGGGAGGATCAAATGAGACAATAGTTGTAAAGTGCTTTGCACATTAAGTTCTTTATAAATGTTAGCTATTAGTAATATCAGTACTCTCACTCCCTGCCCTTGTAGTCACTTTATCTTTATTTACTTATTGTGCACATGTTGTTACGTCCCAGTATGATGCGAGCTGACCCTCAGGAAGTCCCCCAGTTTATGTGGCGCCTCACTAATGGACTTTCTTTCCCCTTGTTGTACACCAGTTGTTTCTGGCTATTCAGGATCTGGCAGACTGACTGGTAGCTATCTCCCTTCATTTCTGAAAAAAGAAGTGGGTTCTGCGGGACAGAGGGTGCACCTAGCCCCTATTTCAGATCCTTCTCCTGGTAAGTTCAGTTAACAACGATGCACAACAGCTAGACAGAAGCCCCATTTCCCAACAGGGAAGACTCAATGTCTGTTAGACTTTCTGGGCACTGCCCCAATCATCCTGCCCAACAGCTAGATAAAGAGAAGTAGTGCAAGTGTGAGGCAGTGAGGAGTGTGGTAGAGTCAAGCACTTCCCACAAGACGGAGCCTGGAAGTTGATGGTTGGGTTTCTGGAAGATAAGACTTCACCATTTTCCTTACCTTTCCAAATGCAGAAGAAAATAGTCCACACACTTCTTTGAGCAAACATCCATAAAAGACATGTTTATACTTTATAAGCAATTTGTTTGAAGTACATTTCCTCCTCACCTCTGGAGCCTAGAATCTTTGATTTCCTTCAAAGCTCAGCTCAAATATTACGTTTTACAAGGTGTCTTTCCTTATCCTCTCTGCTGTCTTAGCCAGCTTAGTGGCACAGTGGATAGAACTCTGGACCCAAAGTCAGGAAGTCCTGAGTTCAAATCCTAGTCACTTCCTGGCTGCGTCAACCTGGGTAATAATGCAGTATTGCAATAGAGGTGACACTAGGTGGTACAGTAGATAGAGTGCCGGGCCTGGAGACAGGAAGACTCATCTTCCTGAGTTTAAATCTGGGCTCAGACACTACCACTTAACCCTGTTTGCCTCAGATTCCTCATCTGTAAACTGAGTTGGAGAAGGACATGGCAAACTACTCCAGTATTTTTGCCAAGAAACCCTGAATAGGGTTACAAAGAGTTGAACATGATTGAAAAAGAACTGAACAGTAGAGATAGAATTTAGGGCTATGTGATACAGGGGCATTCACCCACCTCCACCTTGTGGCTTATTTGTGAAGTGGTTTAGAGCCATTTTTTAGAGGTAGTTGGAGGGATTTGGGTGAGAGCTCAAGCAAGTCACTGCTTTTACTCCACCATCTTGGCTCTGCCTCTGTGAAGTGGTTGAGTTGCAAATACAGCACATTAGGCAAGTTACTTAACCTGTATCTACCTCAGTTTCTTAACTATAAAATGGAAGAGGGGGAAAATAATAGCATCCATCTCCCACGGTAGTTGTGAAGGTCAAATAAGAGAATGTTTGTATCGTGTTTTCCACTTATGTTATTGTTCAGCCATGTCCAACTTTTCATGACCCCATGTACCACATTGCATGCCAGGCCCTTCTATCCTCCATGACCTCTCCAATTCTGTCCAAGTTTATGTTTGTTGTTTCCTTGAAACCATCTTTCCATCTCATCCTCTGCCATCCCCTTTTCCTTTTGCCTTCAATCTTTTCCAATATCAGGGTCTTTTCCAGTGAGTCCTATCTTCTCATTATGTGGCCATAGTATTTAAGCTTCAGCTTGAATATTTGATCTTCCAATGAATAGCCTGAATTAACTTCTTGCCTAACTTATAGTAGCCATTTAATAAATGCTTCCTTCCTTCCTTTCTCTCCCTCTTGAAATTACTTTGCACATACTTTATATTTAGCAACTTGTGTTCATGTTGTATCCCCCAGTAGAATGTAAGCCCCTGCAGTCTAGGAACCATTATGGTTGTCTTTGTGTACCCATCACCTCCCACAATTAGGTACACATCAGAAGTGCCCAGTAAATGTTGTTGAGTACAAAGAGAGCCAAATAAAAGCGGATTCCAGTTCTTTCTTTCTTTTTTTTTTTTGATGGTCATCATTCACTTTTTTTTTTGCAGGTTATGCTTCACTGAAGTCTGTGAGACCTCATCACAATCGACCCCTTTTCCATACTCAGCCCAGAAGTACCCCAGGATTACTGCCTCGGCCACCTGCAGTCCAGCCGGTCCATGGACGTACTGACTGGGTTTCTAAATATGCATCCCGACGATGACAGACGTGAAGCACTTTGCACTGAAAAGCAGGAATCTTTTCATCAAATAATTATGGTGAAGGAAACTGTCTTACCTGCAATAAACATGAGAAAAGATAAGCAAAGGCCTCTCCCCAACATATTATAGTTATTTTCTGCAATCAAGATATTTCAATATTCCTTTTTTTTTTAGTTTTTTAAAAATATTAATTTGAATCCAACGTTGTACCTTTTTCGTACAAAATTATTTTGTTCTATAATTGGGTCCTATTATTTTCTTAAACAGCAGCATTTTGTATATAGGAGATTACGTTTTGGCATTTTATACAGGAACCTTTATAATGAACTTAGAAAAAAAAAGACTTTTATTTGGGGGGTGTCCAGGTAATATTTTATACAAATAAAGAAATGCAGTGAAACTAATGCAGTATTGCAACATAGGTGCAATTTAGGGCTCTATGATACAGGGGCATTCACCTCCGCCTTGTGGCTCTTTGTGACGTGGTTAAGTTGCAAATATGGTACATTAGGCACATCTAGCCTTCTCTGACAAACTGGCTTGGTTTCAGTACTGTAAAAGTGATTCCCAGCTTTTCAGATCCCCTATTTTTCTTGGTGTGAATTTGTAGAACTATGATTCTCCACTCCTAAAAGAATTATAGCATTTCTTGAATTTCACTTTGAGAGTTTTCTAGCATCTTTTGAAATTATTGGAGACATCCTAAGGTATTGCAAAGTGAGGTTTGGGGATCACTATAAGAGACCTTCATATTTCCCTTTCTATCCATTTTGAAAACAGATTAACCTGTGGGGAGAGGTACTCCTATAAGTAATTGTGTGCACACACAAAATTGGGTTTTTGATAAGCAAAAGCCTGTGTAATCTAAAGGCTAACACAGACAGTTTGAGTTTGTGTTCCTGCCTCACAATGAGTGCTAGCAGACATAGACAGTGGTGTTTCACCTTGGCAGGGGAGTTTCTCTCTCCCACCCTCACCCCCATCATTCCAAGTAGAATTTTACATACATTGCACATCTCTAGGTCTGGTTAGGACTAGACACTATATAATTCCACTGTCCCTGCCAGATACTTCATGGCAGTCTAATGAGCAGCAAGGACTTGGGCTCTCTCTGGTTTGCTGGGAAACCAAGTTAACAGTAATGCTAGTGTCAACAATGTGTCGCATTTGAACTTAATCATTAATTTCTCTCAAGCAAAGGGAAGATAAACTGTATTTATCTGGCAGAGGCTGCTCCTGGGAGAGGAATGTTTACAGCAACATTAAAAATGACAAAGCTGGTTTGTAGGCAGAAAACATAAAAGGTTAAGACCTATTCTTGACCTCTCTGTAGGCCTCTTCTGCTTCCTTAATGGGTTCCCTAAGGGTAAAAGGGAAAGTGTTTTCCAGTGAAAACAAAAGTATTTGTGGTTATTTGGGTCCATACCTGTGATTTCATCCTTATATGGAATTCCCAGTGTAGAAACTCCCATCACAGATACAGACTAACAACTTATCTGTAACTGATAGCCTTAGAACTGACTGAGGCTCCTGGAGTTAGCTGCCCGTAGCCATGCAGGTAGTGGGGCAGGATCTTCCCAGTTCTAAGGCCAGCCTCATGCTGCCTCTAGCAGAGCATAGTGATTTCAAATTTTTTGAAGCATTTGAACGTGATTAACATTTTAATAGTGAGTGAACTCAAATTCAATATCTAACCTATTCCTTTTCAGATCTCCCAAGTTCAAGAGTCCCATGTTATAAATTGTTGCTTCATTGCATCAAGTTATGGCATGAAAGAATGACTAATGGCTTTTCAAAGGTGTCTTATTTGAAATTGGGAGTATCTTATGCACTGAGAGTTATCTGGCTCAAAAATTTGCAGTCTTCTATCAACCAGCCTTATATCCTTTGCTGAACCTAAGGGAGCAAAAAAAAAAAATGTTTTTTTAAAGCACACAGTGGATATGGGTTTGGTCTTTGGACTATTATGTTTTATTGCTGGCAAACTAGCAGCAAAATTTAAAAAAGGAAATGATATCTTTATATATGCAAGCCCACTTTGCAGGTGCATTCATTCATTTTATTGTATGGTATAACCAGTTGATTTCTTAAAGCAACATGAAATGTCTTTTCAACGATGGCTTTTTTAGTATGCTAGCTAGTAAATATTTATTTTCTATCCTGCGTCATTACAAAAATTCAGTTTATGTGAAGATGAGCATATACTGCTTTGGTGGGGAAAGCTGTTTTCACATTGCAAACAGAGCCCTTGAGAGACCATAAGTGAGACACATACCTTATTTCTATCAGGCTCTAATTTATGTTGAATGCATTGAATATTATAAATTCCTAACACTGGATTTGCACGTTTCCCAAAAGCCCAGTTCTTTTTACAGAAGTATAAAGATGTTTGTACGATGTTCTGTTAAGACTGACCTATAAGAAATATTTTTTCCTATTTTTTTCTCTGCCTTCAGAAGTCTCAACAGCTTTCCTTGGCAAGGCCCAATGAAGTTACCTGTATGTAAAGGATAGAACTGTTTCATAAAAGGGAAAACAATGGTTATTAACATTTAGAGTGATTCTGTCATCTAACTGCAGACTTAAAAGTGCTCTTTGATTTGCCAAATGGGTAAAGGACAAACTGCATATTCCAAATCCGTTTAGCAGAGACAAATGATGACTGTTTCTCTTAAGTAGAAATGAATAACTGCCACATTGTTAGCTTTTGTTTTAACAATATTTATTTATTATGCAAGACACTTAAAAAAAAGCATGATGAACTTAATGGTATTGATGTGGGACTATACCTCAGCTAATCACTTTGAAGGAAAAAGCACAGCATGCTATCAGTAATGGCTACAGATGCAACTCTTGTGCTGTGTTCAAATATGTCCAGAAACAATAATCAGAGTTTTAAATGCAAATGTAGGCATAGCTCTGCTTTAAGAAAATCCAATATTTGGAAAAACTGTATTTACAGGGAAGATGAATTAGTCGTGGTGGTGGTGGTGGTGGTGGTGGTAGGGTGTGTGTGTGTGTGTGTGTGTGTGTGTGTGTGTGTGTGTGTGTGTGCGCGTGGAGGGGGGTGGTGGATGGGGAGGAGATTGGGAAAGATTTGTTTTGCCATAGCCTACCACTCTTATATATAGGGGTTATTTGGGGAAATTGTGTAGGCAACTTTTATGCATATTGCTGATTCAATCCCTCCCCTCTCCCATGGTTGACAAAATCAGAACTTGACCCTTGATCAATATTTACATGCAATTCTTGCTTTGTGTGATTGAATCGTTCTCATGTTGTCTGAAAGTTCAAATATAGGTCATGTCAGGAGAGTGTCCCCACTGCGCATCCTTTCTAGACAAACCATTTCCCTCATAGAAATTATACCAGTCAGTCATTGCTTCGTGCCATTTCCAAGAAAGAATGCAGGCTGACAGCTCACTATGTGAACAAAAGCAATATGTTCATGAGAAAACATTTTCACATGCAAACCTTTTACATATTTGATGCTAACTGTAGCAACTCGGATGTCCAATAGATGTTCTTGACTTTTTAAGGATGATTTTAAAATGTTCAATTCAATGTACTGTACTTTTGTATAAGTTTATGTGAAGACCTTCTTTTAGATAATGTTACAGAAGCTGAGTCAAGGGTGAGCAACACATTAATCCAGAAAATCATTTTTCCCTGTATGCCTTGTGCTAATCATTTTGAGCTAAAAAACTGATAGGATGGCTGAGTCCAAGACTCACCTCAGTTACCCAGTTGGTAAGGCCATTTAATTAACTGATGATTTCCAAATATTTGAGTGAGTTTATATTTTTAATGCAAATAAAGAAACAAATAAAAGAAAGAAGAAGGAGGAAAATGTCATTTTCGGGGAAAGCCCACAATATCCAATACCCCTCTTGAAATACTGTGTTGTATGGCTTTTTAAAAATACCAATTAGCTTTGGCCCAAATAAAGGTACTTTTAAGAAGTGTCGGTTTGAGAGTTTGTTTCTGTATTTGCTTTGTACCATTCAAGGATGAGGTTGATATTTCATAATTTTGTTCTTGCTGGGAAGTTCCTCCACGATTTTAATATTCTCTTTGACATGGAGTACATTGACTCCCATCACATTTACAAAGTAAAGGTGCAGCAATCTGCAGATGTTTCTCCTCTAATTTGGGAGTTTCATAATTTGATTTTTTATTCAGTCAGCAGTAAATGCCAACTGTGTGCCAAGTACTGTGTTAAGCTCAAGAATACAGAGAAAGGTAAGAGACAGTCCCTGCTCTCAAGCAGTTCACAGTCCAATGGGTGAGACAACATGCAGACAAACTATGTAGAAACAAGATATATCCAAGATGAACTGGGGACAATCAAGAGAGGGCAGGTACTACCACTAAGGGGAAATCCATAAAATCTTGTAGAAGGTGGGATTTTAGTTGAGATTTGAAAGAAGACAAAGAACGCAAGAGATGGAGATAAGTAGGGAAGGAATTCTAGGCACGTGAGGACAACCAGTGAAAATGCTGAATAAAATGAGCCTCAGTTTATTTATCTGTGAAATGATGATAATGGAGTGAAAAGGAATGTCTCATATGAGGAACAACCAGGAGGTCAATGTCACTAGACTTCAGAATACACCAAGATAGGATGTGAGAAAACTAGAACGTTGGGAGGGAACCTGGTTTTTAAGGGCTTTGAATGCTAAATAGAGAATTTTATAAGTGATTCTGGAGGTGATGGGGAGCTACTGGAGTTTACTGAATATGTGTGTGTGTGTGTCGCATGGTCAGACCCACACTTTAGGAAGATTAGCCAGCTAGAAGATTTAACACACACACACACACACACACACACACACACACACATATTTTCTTTTAGAATTCATTAGAAAAAATTGAGTTTCAAATCCCTTTCCTCCAGTTCTTCCCTCATCCATTGAAAAGGCAAGTACTACAATATCAATTATAAATGTAAAGTCATGAAAAACATTTTCATCTTGGCCTTGTTGAAAAAAAAGATGAATAAGTGAAAAAAGTATGCTGCAATCCATACTCGAGTTCATCAGTTCTCTTGGGATATAGATAGTATTTTTCACTGTGAGTCCTTTGGAATTGTCTTGGATTATTGGTGATGATAAAGTAGCTAAGTCTTTCATAGTTGATCATCATTACAATATTGCTGTTGCATACGATGTTATCCTGGTTCTGCTAACTTCACATCAATTCATATAAGTAGAAGACTTTCTGAAAATCTAGTTCAGAAAACCTACTTTTTATACCTTCTACTACGTGTAGCCTGAATCTTCCTTGAGGGTGGCCCCCTGAAGCTGTCTGTGTAAAACCATAGCTCACAGGCCTCTGATGTTTCTCTTTTATTCTGACCAGCTAGAGGTTGCATTAATTCAAAACAAATGTATTTAATTAAATGATGTTATTTAGTAGGGTCCAATGTTTCCTAACTCCTTGTTAGGGGTTTTCTTGGCAAAGATACTGGAGTGGTTTGCATTTCCTTCTGCAGCTCATTTTACACATGAGGAAACTGAGACAAACAGGGTGAAGTGACTTGCCCCAGGGTCACCCAGCCAGGAAGTGTCTAAGGCCAAATTTGAATTCAGGAAGATAAGTCTTCCTGTGAACTGAGTGTCTAAGGCCAGAGTTGAATTTGGGTCTTTCTGACTCCAGGCCCATTGCTCTATCCACTCAATCACCTAGCTGCCTCCAAGGCAGAGGGTAAGTAACTTGCAAACAGAGGTTAAGTGACTTACCCAGGGTGTCGCATTGCTAGCAAGTGTCTAAGGCTACATTTGAACTCAGTTCTTTCTGACTTCTGGCCTGGCACTCTATCCACTGAGCCACCCATCTGCCCCTAAATAATAGTATAGCAAGGTAAATAACAAGGAGAATTCCCCTTCTTTCCCACTTCTCCTCCCCCCAATAATACACTGGGGCACACTGCCACCAATTGCTATGCCACTAGTAGGAGAGGAGAGAGGACACAGGAATTACTGGGCAAATCTCTCACCCTTAGCTTGCATCTTAGCGCAAATGTCTCTTCCCTGTACCTGCCACCTTTCCAGCTTTTCTGTTCTGGAACCATAATCAAATCAATCCTGACATTGCGCCTGCAAAGAATATGACAGTCTACCGTCTCATAGCTTCATTCACTTTCTTGGATAACTTTCTAAAACAAAATTCTTCTTCCCTCACCCCAACCCAAATGCCAATCCTGGAGTCAGAAAGACTCGTCTCCTTGTGTGACTCCTGACAAATTACTTGACCTATATCTGCCTCAGTTTCCTCATCTGTAAAATGGGTAATAATAATGGCACCTACTTCTCAGGGTTGTTGTGAGGATAAAAATGAGATGATATTTGTGAAGGCCCAGCTAGATGGCTCAGTGCATAGAGTGCTGAGCCTGGAGTCAGGAAGACCTGAGTTCAAATTTATCCTCAGACACTCACCAGCTGTGTAACCCTGGGCAAGTCACTTAAGCTCTCTTTGCCTTAATCCATTAGAAAAGGAAATGGCAAACCACTCCAGTATCTTTGCCAAGAAAACCTCATGGACAATATTGGTGTGCTGTGACTCAAGAGGTCACAAGAGTTGGGCATGACCAAACACACACATTTGTACTATTTTTATTCCACCCATTGCTCTTAAATTCTGCCCCTTAGGACTAAGGAAAACAAGTCTATTCTGTCTTCCAAATGACAGCCTTTCAAATGCTTGAAGGCAGCTAGCATGTCACTCCTGAACCCTGTCTACCCCAGTTCCTTTAATCCTTGTGTGGCACCAGCCCTCCCTCATTGAGGGAGCACTTCGCTCCCTCCACTTCTCCAATGGACTATCTTCTAGTCACCTATGTTCATGTCATACTCCCTTACTAGATTGTAAATTCTGTGACTGCAGGAATGATTTTATATCTAAACCTGGCAGCTGTCCCAGTCCCTTGTGTGTGTAGGAGCCGTTTAATCAAGGTTGAACTGATTTTGTTGTAAGAATGTCAGCTAATAGATTGATATTAAGCTGGACAAAGATTGTCAAAGTGACTACTCTTGGGCTCAGGTTCACTACATGTACGCACATATGTATGTTAATCATTTACTTGGATACATTAATCATTTAGAGGGGGCATTTTTTAAGTTTGCAGATGTAATAAAGTTAGGGATATTTAATGCCTTAAATAATGAAATCAGTGGATCAAAACTAAGATGAAATATAATAAGGACAAAGAGAAAGTCCGATATTTGGATTAAAATAAAAACCATCTGCATAAGTAGAACATGGGAGAGAGATGTAACTAGATAGCAAACTCACAGAAAAAGACTCAAATGTTTTAGAGGTTGTATTTTTAACTTCAGTCCAGTGGATCACTACTAAAAAAGAATGCTGTCTTGGGTGATGGCGGAGACAATCTTTGCCTTGGCCCAGAGCAGGAGTTCTTAACCTTTTTTGATTCGTGGATCCTTTTGGCCATCCGGTGAAGCCTATGGACAGACCTCTTCTCAGAATAAAATTTTTAAATAATTGAAGGAATTGCTAAATTTCAATTAGAGGTTAATGGAAGTAAAGATGCAATTTTTTTTCTGTACCCAAGTTCACAGATGCCTTGGAATCTATCTATAGACCCCAAGTGAAGAACACCTGATCTAGAGAATGTATCTACTTCTGAATGATGCACTTTAAAAGAGATATTACTATTTGAGAAAAATCCAAAACAGGATGAAGACGACTCTGTGTCTTGAAACCATACTATGTTATTGTTCAGTCATGTCTGACTATTCATGGCCTCATGGATCAACTGTCACTGCAATTTTCTTGGCGAGGATACTGAAGTGGTTTACCATTTCCTTCTCCAGTTTTGTGCAAGCAAGGGTTAAGTGACTTGCCCAAGGTCACACAGCTAGTAAGTGTCTGAGGTCACATTTGAACTCTGGTTTTTCTGACTCTAAGCCCAGTGCTCTTATCCACTTCAGCACCTAGCTGCTCCATACCACAGAAGGTAGCATTTAAAGGAACTGGGGTAGATCTGCCAAGAGAATACTTAAGGTAGGCATAATTCCCTTCTTTATTTACACATATATACTCCAGCCTCCAATCTCCATTTCTCAAAATTCTGTTCATAAGACAAAGCCTTGTTCAAATGCTAACACCTGCACAAAGTCATATGTGACCATGGACTCAGACTTTGATGAGACCTTGGAGATTGTATAGTAAGACAGAGGTTAAGTGTTTAAAATTTTCCTCTCCAAAGACAAATTAGTGTCTTTAGACTTTTGGACTCTGATCAATGCATACGAAAAGTGAGGTCAGGGGGAAGAAGACTTAGTTTGCAGATTTATTCTGTTTTGCAATCAACAAAAGGGGAGTGACTATTGCAAAATCAAATTAAACAAAAGAAGAGTTGACTACACTACATTTGGCATGTGGTATTTCTTTTAGAAACTTCAAGATTTTCCCTGAAACTACAGCTGATCATTTTATTATTTTCCTTTTTAAAAAAATATGAACATTTCCATATAAAAAGAAAAACAGAAAAAGATTGTATATGAAACTATGAATGTTTCATTGATTCCTTTCCTTTCCTTCCTTTCCCATACACAGGTACACAGATAGTACATACTGTGTATGTGTATGTGTACATGTTACTTGTTTATATATTATTTATTTACATATGTGTGTATACACTCACACATATACTGTCTTTTACTAAAAAAGTCCTTCCACAAGCAAAACACAAGCTGATGGTACAGGTATTTTCATTGTTTGGTCCCCATGTAAACTCCTTCCTGTGACACAAGCAGAGAAAAGAAATCTAGAATTAATTAGGAATTTACTCTTCAGAACAACACAGACTATGTGCTTATTTCCTTTCCGGCAGGGCAGTTCTTCAGATAAATAAAGCTGATAATGGTCATACTCTCCCTAAATCTCCTCTTTGCTGAGCTTAACCACCCCAGTCCTTTCAACCTGTTCTTATAGGTTTTAGCTTTGACACTCCTTATCTTTGCTACCCTCGGTATTCTCTCTCCAGAATATGAACTTCCCTTTTAAAATGGGGCTTTCAAACCTGCACACAGTGACTCCGATGTAGTCTAAGGAGTACAAATACAGAGCGTAGACAGCAAGTGGAGGAAGAACTGGAAATTCTGAGAAGCAAAATAGGCTGTGGGATAGAGCTTGTAATATTCTAGTCTAGTTTGAATGAGCGTTAAGCTTTTAGAGCCTAACAATGTTATTGAAAGCCTTAAGGTAGCTTTGAAAGAAGCTTAACTCTGCCTCCTTGTGGCCAAAATCAACTTGTGCTTTGAGGTTTTTCTTGTTTTCACCGAGAATGTTATATTAGCGATGATAGATAGAAATTCGATTTCTTCTTTTTACCCTGGTCTCAGTCTCTTGCTCCCTGTCTTTGCTCTGTCTCTGTCTCTCTGCCTCTCTCTGTGACTGCCCGCCTCATTTAAAAGAGCATAAAACCAAAAAAAGTTGTCATTGCAGATTGAATTACAAGGTGTGTGTAATGTTTCTCGCTGGGAAGTGACTAGACAAGTCATCGTGTTAGTTTGACTTTATTCAAGTGCGATATATATATATGTATGTATGTATGTATATATATATGTGTGTGTATCTATATATATATTAAATTACATAACCGTTTCTACATTGTTATTTCTACATAAATGAATTTATGTCTACATAAATGCATTTGAGTTGCGGGGTTCCGGGAATGCTGCAAAAGACAGTGTGTCACATAGTTTCATCTGCATTCGTGTATTCGTGTTCTTTTTGGATTGCAGGGGTGCAAAGGGGGGCGCAAAAGGAAGGCAGACTGCCACGTGCAGCGCCTCATTTGGATGTGTCTGGAGTCTTGGAAGCTTGACTACCCTACGTTCTCCTACAAATGGACCTTGGGAGCTTGTTCTAGCAGGGGAGCGCAGCTACTCGTATACCCTTGACCGAAGAACGGTACGCCTCTATCGGGGAAGGTCGTCCTCTTCGACCGAGCGCGCAGCTTCGGGAGGGACGCACATGGAGCGGTGAGGGAGGAAGGGGACACCCGCCTAGCCAGCCAGATCAGCCGAATCAACCCTGGCGATCAATGGGGTGACAGATGTCGCAGCCAGATCGCCCTCACATCCAGCAAGCACAGCGGGCGCGTTCACTATATAGAGCCGAAAAGTACGTTTTCTTTACAAGTGGGGTGACCAAGCGCAAGTACATGCGACAATCCTGCTCAGGCAGATCTCTATTGCCTGCCTAAGAACACTGTTTTTTTGCGCCCCCTTGGGATACTTAATAATAGCTGAATTGTTTTGCAATTTGGGATTTTTTCCTCCTCCCCATGATCCCTTGCAGCTGGGTTGGGCATGCAAAGCACCAGAGTCACCATTGGTAGATCTGGTCCAAAGTCCTCGCCCACTTCGCATAACTAGGGCTCCAGCTCTGTGTGCCTCAACCAACTTTCCCTCAGAAGCTGCTCCTCTTGGACACCAGCTCGCAGGACCCTCTTCCCCAGCTGCGGACGGTGAGAATGTGCAGAGGTCATCGAGCTCCCCGGCCTCTCCCTCCCTGCCCCTTCGCTCCCTGGGCTCTGCTTTCGCTGCTAACCGGCTCCTCGCATCCCTCTACTTGCTCCAGAGGGTCTCTGCTTTGCAGCGCAGCCCACTTCCCCTCGCTCCACCTTCACCTCCTCCTCTCTCCCAGTTTAGGACTCTGTGCCAGTTGTGGAGAGACAGGGATTCTAGTTCCAGTTTTGCCACTGTGACATTTGACAAATCACTTAATTTCAAGGTGTCTTGGTTTCCTCATCTATAAAATAGGTGTGATGATAAGCGCTCAAAGGCTGTACTTGGAAAGTACTTTGAAAAATCCAAGTGCTGTTATAGCAGCGGTTGCTTCTTAAATTTGTCTTGGTACAGACGATTTGACCTGTCTTTGGGAGAGAGTCCTGCCTGAACTGCCTTGGAAACAAGTAACTATTTCTTTTGAGAAAGGTCTTTCTTGGCCCAGAGGGCTGGACAACAGTTCCAAATCCGAAGTTGCCAAAAAAGTCTTTAAGAAACTATTAGAAATAACTGTTAATCTTCCTTCCTGACAAGAGGATGGAGTAAATGTTTTGAATTCTGAAAACTCTTTTCTCCTGGACAGAAGTGGTAGATGTGCATTCTAAAGAATGAGAGTGTTCTGATAGTCAGTTACTGTGTGAGTGGGCTGTCCCCTATCTTATTTTTTTTCCTTAAATAAAAATAGTTCTGTGGCTAGAGCACCCGCCCTGGATTCAGGAGGACCTGAGTTCAAATGCGCCCTCAGACACATAACATTTACTAGCTGTGTGACCCTGGGCAAGTCACTTAACCCCATTCCCTAGCCCCCCCCCAAAAAAATCTAATCCATAAATTCTTTTCCCATAAAAGTATTAGACGTAAGGGTTAGTTGGTCAGGCTAGGCCAACCCAGACCATGAAATTACCTATGACTTGGGGTACCCAAGCACGAACTTATCGGAGCTCTAAGGTCCATCTCCAGAGCCAGGCACCAAATGACTGGTGGAGAGGAAGACAAGGGTGAGGAAGATAATTCACAGTCCTGTCTACTAATCTGGGGGGTGAAGGGTAAAGATTTGCCAGTCTTTTAAAGTATTGAAGATATTCTTTCATCTATAGCTAAAAACCACTTTTGTGCTAAGAGCACATGAATTTTTCTTTTCTTATACCCTCTCTTCACCTTTCCTCCCCACAATTCCCTCTTTTTTGGGGGAGGAGAGTTTAAGACTGAGCCCCAGTACTTGTTAACTTTCTACCCTTTCATATTTCCATAAGAATTGTATTTTGTAAGTGAATACGAATCCTTTGGTTTGTACTTAGTGTTCTGACAATGAAATGCTGTGCTGACAGACTGCACCCATGTTTTGAAAAAGGATAATTTTAATCCAAAAAAAAATTGTCCCATGGAAACAGTGTTAGAAATAGTGGCTGAGTGACGTGACCTGGGTTGTCCGCAGAGACTTAATTAACCCATAATGTATGTGAATTCTGTATCTTCTGGAGATGTGGGGCCTCTCTGAGTTGATCGTTACCTCGTTGTTCTGAATTAGGGAACAAGCTGTAGTTGGTGGAGGCATTGAGGGAGTGATGGAGATTCTCTTGTTTGACTCTCTCTGTACTGTTAATTTTAAGTTATGGAATTACAAAGTCCCTCTGAGGGACTGAATAATCCTAAATGGGGAAGAGAGAATATCAGAGAAAGGGGAGGGGAGAGTAACTGCCTGAATTAGTAATTTCGAAAAATGAAATGGGGCAGTTATCTGTCAGGCCTGATTTGGGGTTAGAGGTTGTGAGAAATAAATTTCATAGGGGGGTATATTTCAGTCTCACTAGAATGTAGACCAGGATAATAACGACAGCTAATATTTATATAGCGCTTAGTATGTGCCAGGCACTTTATAATTATAATCTCATTTGGTCCTCACAACAACCCTGGTTGGTAGGTTATCAGCTGAGGAAACTAACTCATAGATTAAATGACTTGCCCAGGATCACACAGGTGCTATCTGAGTCTGGATTTGAACTTGGGCCTTTTTGACTCCCAGACTATCTCTATCCACTATATTACTTTTGTATTCTAACTGCGTAAGAATATACTTTGCATTGACAGAGTAGTTAGTCAATATTTGGTGAATTAAATTAACTCAACACCTTATAGTGTGGTCATGGACTGGATGCCTCAGACTCAATTTCCTCATCTGATTTTTAAAAAAAAAGACATTGGGCTAGGTCCTTTCTAGTTCTAAAAACATTTTTTCTTCAGTCTTAAATCTTCTCAGAGCCCAGCTAATCTGCTCTTCTCTCCTTCCTTCTTTCCCCTCTTGGCTTCTCTTTTTCCCATTATATGCTCTTCTTCTATTCTTCCATCATTAACCTTGTCCCCCTCTTCTTACTCCTCTCCTTAGATAATACTGAATACTTATGATCTTTATTAAAGGTTGTTCATTTATTGTTTTTAAAGTACACACAGTACTGTACTTTAAAAAGAGATTTAATTGGGAAGCAATGAAAAAAAAACCCCCAAATAACAGAGGGACACCATATAAGCAAATATTTTCTGTTTTTTGTTGTTATCTTAAATGGTGCCTGGTTTTTGTTTTTTTGTTAAATGGAGAAAATAGCAGGATAAGAACATGCATTTAAGGCTGAAAGGGCCCTAGACATCACCTAACCCAGCCTCCTCATCTTATAGATGAGGTATTGGAAGCCCAAAGTGACCTGCCTACCCAAGTCCACACAGATAGTCCGGGAACAGTGGTTTATATCTAGTCCTTTTGCTTCCAAATTCAGTTGGCTTCTTTTTTTATCACAATCTTTACAGATAATTAGATGTTTGTCTTGTATAGTTTTCTATTTCATATATGTGTCTGTCTTTCAACCAATATTGCATGTGCTGTGTCTTTTAACAGACATACCGCTGCCTAACACAGTTGGTTAGTTATAATGAATTATATAGAATCGTAGATATAGAATTATAATTCTATTAATGCCTTGTAACAGATCACAAATCAGATCAAGATTTCAAATATTTAATCTAGTGCCAACTGTATGCATGGGATTATACTGGGAACATGAAATCCAGTCTCATCGAAGTATCACTTATATATGTATATATACATTTTTTGTCTTTTTCAGAAAACTCAAAACATCACAATGGCAAATAAACCTATCCTCCACTACTTTAATGGAAGGGGCAGAATGGAATCCATTAGATGGCTCTTAGCAGCAGCGGGAGTGGAGGTTTGTCTAATGGGGGATGAGGAGGGAAAGTGGTAGGGCACTTTCCAAGGAGATTTCATTGTTCACAAGCTCTGAGACATCTTAGAACATGCTGTGGCCTAAACGTCTCTAGTTATCATACCCAATCCCTTCCTTTAGCCAAGAGATGTCTCCCCTAAAAGTTGACTTGTGCAAATTGATACACTTTTCCCCCCCAGTACAATCTTACTTTCTAATTGCTCTTTTCTTTATAGTCTTAGAGATACTTGATCATCAGTCTGGAACTGTAAGGCACCTCAAAGGGTCATTTTGTCCAATCCTATCTTCTCATAGATGTGGAAACTAAGTCCCAGAGAGGTTAATGATTTGCTGAAGAGCCTCAGTTTAGTATTCAGTTCAGTATTTCTAGAGCTTCCTCTGTGCAAGGAATGAATGAAAATTTAGCAGTGGCTCTCGCTAAAGTGAACATTAGTTTCCCTGAACTCCCAAAGCTTTTTAATCTAGGGCCTAGGACAAGGTATTTGTGGTCTGTGAGAAGGATTTGAATCCCATACATTTTAGCGAAGCATGACTATATGTTGATGCTTTTGTGAGCATTTTCACTGGCTTTGTTTAAAATCAAAGATCTCTTAAATAAATGGAACATAATGCCATTTAAAATAAAAGGTAGATGCTTATTTTGCTTGTCCATGAATATTTGTTATGGTTTTTTCTTCTTTTTCTCTTTTTTTTTTCCAATGGAGGGTGGAGGTAGGAGTGACAGAAAATAAGTGCTATTTAATTTTTGAAATTTTAGATTTAAAAAAAAATGAAAGAAAATCAGGCTCCCTGTGAAGCTGAGGCTTTGAGCCTTCACTGTAACTAACATGTATTTTTTTTGCTCAAAAAACCAATACCTAGGGGGCAGCTAGGAGGCACAGTGGACAGAGTCCAGCCTTGGAGTCAGGAGGACCTGAGTTCCAATCCAGCCTCAGACACTTGGTACTCAGCTGTGTGACCCTGGGCAAGTCACTTAACCCCGATTGCCTCACCAAAAAATACAACAACAGAAAAAAAACAATAACCCAATACCTACATGTTGCAAAGAGCAGAATTTTCTGATATTGTGTACATTATATAATATGTACATTTACACAAAGCTAATATTAAAAATTGTCCATCGCGTTCACCTGTTGGGTTGCTCTCCTCAGTGGCTATCTACCTTGCCTTCCCCTAGTTCTGGTATAGGCTTTCAGTGTCTCTTCCAGGTATCTAATAAATGATTAATAAAGCTAGTCAGCAAATTTATAAATGAAGTAGGAGGGGTCCTGCAAAAAGAGACTAGTATTGCCATTATGAAAATGTAACACTCCCTACTTAAAGATCAGTGATTTCCCTGAGGGGTATCATAGCTCCAGCTCTTACTTGTATATTGTGTTAGTTACAATGAAACCCCTCTGCACAGGGCAAACAGGTTTTGTGAGCTGCTTGACAAAAATATGTAACTCTTCACTTGGTGACCGACCATACAGGGGTGAACCATTCAAAGGTAAACTAGGCAGGTCCTGGGATGACTAACGTCCAGTTTGTCTTTGAGCATGCAAACAAAGTTTTTCTGGCTTAGTGGGACTTGATTAAGTTTGCAGTCGTCTGAAGCACCCAAGTTTACTCTTCTAAGGGGATCAGTTCAGCAGAGTAAATAATTACTAAGGATTTATTAAGTGCTTATGACATATCAGACTCTGCGTTAGCCTGAGAGGATGCAAACACAGGAGCAATTTGGCTCAAAGAGCTAATATTTGATCAGGGAAGACAATATGCACACTTAAATAAACAAATATGTAACACATACATAAATCACATTTTTAAACACACACTCTCCTGAACTACCTAGGACATTTCCTAATATTTTGTATTTCTATTTTTATTTTAGTTTGAAGAACAATTTTTTGAAACAAAAGAAGAATTACAAAAGTTAAAAGCAAGTGAGTATAAAAAAATGCAATGGAAACTCTGGAAGGCCTCATCATTCAGTGGAAAGAAGGATACCTTTGGAGTTGGAACATCTTGGTTTGAATTCTGGCTCTGCCTGCCACTTGCTACTTGTGTGACTTTGGACAAGTCATTTTACTTTTATGGGTCTCACTGTCTTCATCTGTAAAGTGAGAGGTTGGATCAGGTGACTTTTACAGTCCCTTCTAGCTCTAAATCTATGATCTTGCCTTTTGTTTTTATTAACCTGAAGGAAACCATCAAAAACACGGTCCTAATGAGGATGGGAAAAACAAATTTTTAAAAGGAAAATACCTTAACTACATTACAAGATGACTGATAATATAAATGTGGACTATCTGCTCTGCACCCAATGTAGTACACAAATTAACCCTAAGGTGTAGCTCAAAGTGGGGCTGCTAGGTGGCACACTGGATAGAGTTCTGAGCCTGGAGTCAAGAAAACCTGACTCAAATTTGGCTGTATGACCCTGGACAAGTCACTTAACCCTGTTTTTCTCAGTTTACTTATCTATAAAATGAATTGGAGAAGGAAATGGCAAACCAGGCTAGTATCTTTGTCAAGAAAATCTCAAATGGGGTCATGAAGAGTAGGAAATGACTGACCAATAACATCGTTAAAAGTCACATACCAGGGAGATATAAAGTTACTAAAGTGCCTCAGTCTTTTACTTTAGTGAACTTGAAGAGACCCTGTGCATTTATTCATTTGACGTGATTTATTCATTAAACACCTACTGTATGGTGGGCACTATGCTTGGTGCTACAGATACCAAGTCAAATATAAAAATCCAGTTCTCACCCTTAGGGAGGTTACATATTACTATGAGGTACAACATCCAAACAGATAAATAAATACAATATAATTTGAGGAGAGATGGGGTACGGATGACTCATCACCAGAAATCCTGTTTGGTTGTTAGGGCATGTTTCTGAAGAATTTTACAGACACCAGAGGTCCCTTCCCCTCCTTCTTCCCTAGGGAGCAAGGATGTCAATTCCATTACCTCTAAAATCTACAGATTCCAGTATACTGTTCTGCGTGAGATATGGGAGGGTATGAGGGAATAAGCATTCATCTGGGAGCTGGGAGACCTCAATTCTGGTCTTCACTCTGCCACTAAATCACTGCGTGGCCTTCAACATGTTACTTTACTGCTCCAGGGCTTAGTTTCCAGCTCTGTGAAAAGAAATACTGGACAAGGTCATCTCTGAAGGGCCCTTCCAGGTCTCATATTCTTTGATCTATTGTGTGTCCTTTGTAAATGAAGCTACCTTAGTTGACCTCTCATTGGTAAGATGTTGTTATGAATTTGGCTTCTTTGTGTTTTACCCATAGTAAGAGTGACCAGGAAGCACCTACTATGATATGTGCCAGACACGGTACTAAGTTCTGAGGATGCAAAGGAAGGCAAGAGACAATCTTTGCCCTCAAGTTGCTCCCAGTCTAATGGAATCAAGAATATGCCAACAACAATGTACATGTAAGATATACAGAGTGCAAATTGGAGATGATCAGCAGAGGACAGGCCCCAGACTGAAGGGGAATCAGGAAAGGCTTCCTGTAGAAGGTGGCGTTTTAATGAAGTTCAATGGTTGGCAGGCACCAGACATTAGCCAAGGGTCAAGTTAGCCAATGGGTTTAGCTTCATTAACCCAGTATTCCAACCAGTTAGTAATAACATCAATATTAATAACTGTCATTTATATAGCACCTTAAGGTTAGCAAAGTGTTTTACAGATGTCTCATTCTTCCTTCACAACAACCCTGGGATGTAGATGCTATTATTATCCCCATTTACAGATGGGAAAATTAAGGCCCATAGAAATTTGACTGACTTGCCCAACTCACACAATTGATAAGTGTCTGAGGCCAGATTAGAATTCAGGTCTTCTTAAATCCAGGTTCAGGGCTCTATCTACTAGCAGTTTCTCTTAAGTTCCTCATCCACATATCAATGCTATGCATAAAAGTGTGTCTCTCTTACTCTCCTTAAAAGCTTAAAGGGCCAGTGATGAGACCAGCACTCCTTTTCTGTCTTGGTTCCATGCACAAGGTCTTCTATCCTTCCATTATGTCCATATCTCCCTTTAATTTTCTTGCTGGTTTCCCACCCTAGGACCTGACAGTACAGTCTTGTGGTTTGTATGAGGTGCTGGTTGCCGAAAGTTTTGACTTCTAAGCCTCTACTTCCTGTCCTCAGCTGTCCTGCTGTTCCAACAAGTGCCAATGGTTGAAATCGATGGGATGAAGCTGGTTCAATGCAGAGCCATTCTCCACTATATTGCTGAGAAACACAGTCTACTTGGGAAAGACCTGAAGGAGAGAACGCTGTATGTGACGGTTCTGTGCTTGCTTGGGGTTGACTTGGCTAAGTAGTTAGCTGGCCCTGTCCCACACAGTTGTCATACACAGACTCTTCACTCTTCTGTATGATATTGCTTTGAGTAATGGGCAAAGGACTGGAGCATGGTCAGGACCAATTTAGCCTTCAGATGTCTACCTACCTTTTGATTCTTAAGAACTTTTTGTTTTCAGGAATTTAACAGGGGCCTACAGTTCAAAGAGGCTCAACCTTCCTTTTTTCACCCTCTAGTTCCTCAGTAATAGGATTTTCCAACACATGTTGGGAAAAGGCTTTAGTTGCTTTTCTTCTTTTGGAGATAGGAAGCAGAGACTGGCCGGGAGAATGGGGAATGAATTACCCTCCCTGATTTGTGACAAGACTTTTTAGAAGGACTTTTTTTTTTTGTGATGAGGCAGTCAGGGTTAAGTGACTTGTCCAGAGTCATATAGCTAGTGAGTGTCAAGGGTCTGAGGTCAGATTTGTACTCAGGTCCTCCTGATTCCAAGGCTGGAGCGCTATCCAGTGTGCTTCCCCAGGATTGATTTTATTTTTTTTATTTTTTTTTTTTAAGAATTGCTTGACTCCACAAAGCACCTTTACTTTGAAAGGATTTAGCTTTAATGAAAGAACAGGCTTCCAGGTACCCCTGCTGTTGTGGTTCAAAGATGCTTAGTTGGGGAAACTAAGGAAAGGAAACATTAACTGAGACACTACTTTTTTTTTTTAAGGATTATCATGTACTCAGAGGGAACAATGGAACTGATGGAACTGTTGATGATATACAGTGTCCTAACAGGAGAAGAGCAGAAGCAAAAACTCGATGAAATCACTAACAAGACCAAAAACAGATACTTCCCTGCTTATGAAAAGGTAAACGATGGAAGACCTGATGCACTTAGAATGATGAAACCAGAAAAAAAAAAAAGAGAGAACAGAGGAGCAGGGGCTAAGGCAGTTCTTGAAATGATTTTTCCTCTGCTCCATTTTTTTTGTAAAACTAACCTCAGAAGAACATATTTTAGATTGCTAAGAACTTACGACTCTGTACCATAGTGGATGGAGGCAGGAAGACCCAGGTTCTAGTCCAAATCGGATGCATGTGGGCAGTGTGACTTTATATAAGTCACTTAAAGGCTCTCAGTGCTCCAGGCTGCTGCTACTGTTATTACTACTACTAGCTAATATTTACATGGAGGCAGCTAGATAGCTCAGTGGATAACACATTAGGCATTGAGTCAGGAAAACCTGAGTTTGAATCCAGCCTTAGACAATTACTAGGTGTGTGATGTTGGGCAAGTCACTGAACCTCTGTTTACCTTAATCCCATGGAGGAAGAGATGGCAAACCACTCCTGTATCTTTACCAAGAAAATCTCATGGATAGTACTGGTGTGATATGGTCCACAGGGTCACAAAGAGCCAGACAGGACTCAACAACAACAACAACATTTATTTATATAGCCCCTGTTATGTGCCAGGCACTGTGCTAAGTCCTTTACAATTATTATCTCATTTTGATCCTCACAACAACCCTGGGAGCTAGGTGCTATTCTTACCTGTTTTTTACAGATGAGGAAACTTGGATATACAGGGAATGAAGGGCTTGCCCAAGGTCACACAGCCAATAGATATCTAAAGCTGAATTTGAACTCTGGTCTTCCTAACTTCAGGCCCGGCACTATATGCCCTACCTAACTGCAGGCCATGAGTTGCAGAGAAGGTCATTGGTAAGGGAAGTTCTTTCCTAGGATTTCTCTAACACCCTGAAATTGTGAATCTTGTCCAAAAAGAACAAGAAGAAAGATGAAATACAAATACAAAACCAACATGCTGTGGGGGCAGCTAGGTGGCGTAGGGGAGTCAGGAGGAACTGAGTTCAAAACCGGCCTCAGACCAGACATTTGACAATAGCTGTGTGACCCTGGGTAAGTCACTTAACCCCAATTGCCTATAAAAAAAATAGAACAAAGCAAAACAAACCCAGCATGCTCCTGCCTCATTCACTATTACCTGGGTTTCTTTGAGCAAGTCAATTAATCTGTCTGGGCCTCAGTTTCCTCATCTATAACACAAGGGGGTTAGATCAGTTCATTTTCTTCTGACTCAGAAAATCTTAGACAATTTCTACCCTAAGCCTGGTTAATGGACAGTCATGGATATTGTACTGGGTGACCAACTTTGGGATCCATACAAATCACCTGAAGTCCCTCCACACAAATCTTTTTTCCTTTGTGGGAAGAAAAAAAATTTTTCATAAACTGATTTCCAAAGAGGTAGCATTATACAGTGGAAGGAATACTAGGTAAAGTCAGAGGATATAAGTTTAAATCTTGCCTCTATCACTACCGGTTTGACCTTGAGTAAGTCACTTAACCAGTTTGCATCTCACCTTCTTCATCTGTAAAATGAGGGGGTTGTATTAGCTCTAAATCCATGATTCTGTGGATTTATAATATGTGGATAAATCCCTTTAAACACAGGACATTTGAGTGGAGAAGAACTCTGGAATTTAATGGTACAACCTCATTTTGAATTGGAATTGATAGTTAATCATGCTTTCTTTCTCACTCCCTCTTCTTCCTCCTTGCTTGACTGTCCATTAGCTAGACCTTGGACAGTCTCATCCATTCCTATGTACTCTTGCTGCCTTAGTCGATCCATCACTCCTCTGTGAAGTTACAGGCATCCTCAACATTCTCCTGTGCTTATGTCGTTCAGGTTTTAAAGACGCATGGACAAAACTTTCTTGTGGGTAACCAGATGAGCTTGGCAGATGTACAACTCATTGAAACTATATTAATGGTGGAAGAGGTTATCCCTGATGCACTCTCTGGATTTCCTTTACTCCAGGTAATTAAAACTGAAGTTTGAAAATTGCCTAAAGACTTCTTCCTTAAATATCTGATGATCAGTTGGCTTTCAATTTTAAGTCTAGTCAGTAAGATTGTAATTAGAGGACTTGGATTCAAAAACTGATTCTGCCTCTTACTAAGCTAAGTGACTATGGATAAATCACCTTGCCACTCTGGGCTTCAGATTCCTCATCTAAAAGTGGAGAGTTGGCCAAGTGTGGTGGCCCAGGAGACTGTTGGATCTCTTGAGCTCTGGAGGCCTGTGGTGGGCAATGCAGATTGGCTGTTTACTGACACTAAGTTAGGGGTTAACATGGTGGTTGGGGTGGGACAGAAAGTGGAACAGGAAATTGGCCCATGAGTAGCCCCTTCACTTCCAGGCTAGATGAGATAGGGAGATCCAGTCTTTAAAGATAAAATAAAAGGAGAAGTTGGGACAAATGACCTTTCATTTACTCCAAGGTCTCTTCTATGTTCAAACATACAGTCCTAGGAAGTCAGAAGGATCAGGGTTCAGTTTCTACCACATGCAGAGCCTGGTCATGGGTTCTCCAAGGCAGTTTTCTAAGATGCTGATTTAGGAGGAAGATTCCATATTATGAGTTCTCAACAGTAATGAAATGACAGGTCTAGACAGAAAGGAAAAGAAAATGAATATGTAAAAGACATACATGTGCATTTGTGAGTATGTATATATACATATATTCACATATGTATATGTACAAACACATATATTGTATAGATTGAAGTAAGGCTAGTGAAAGATTGAGAATTGAATTCCCAATACCCAATTCTTTTACATGGTAGGATTTTTTGTACTTAAAAATGGCTTTATCTCTACTTTTCTCCCAAAGTGCCTCATGCACCCAAACTTTCTTTGTTGAAAGTTGACCCAAGGGAACATCCCTGAAACATAAATTTATCAGTCTCTTCTATACAAGCTGAAGCATAGGAATGAACAGGAAAGAGTCAGTCCCTAAGATATTGGGGGAGTTTCTCTTTTTCTAAATCTAGACAGCCTCAAATTTAAAAGTCTGATGTCCAAGTGCAGACTAGCTCTGGCCACCCTCCACATCCTACCCCTGCTGTGGTTATGTACCCTGTGAGGAGACAGCAGCTTAGACTCTTCTTAGTGTAAACATCTGGTTCAATTTTATTTTCCACTTGGCCCACCTATGGAGTGGGTCAGGGTTCATGGCAGTCCAGCTCAACTGGACTCACCATTTCACCATTGCTCCCTCTCCAAACACATAAAGATATCTGGGTCCTCATTCTTTTCCCTACTCTGTCTCTTTATCTCAGTGCCTGGCCAGATCCAGTTGCCCTCCAAAAAGTCGTAGGGCCAAATTCTTTCATAAAAATGCAGTTTCTAGTTAATCCTAGAATTCTCTTGATGTATCTGGAAATGGCGAACCACTCCAGTATCTTGGCCAAGAAAACCCCAAATGGGTTCTTGAAGAGCCAGACACAAGTGAACAACAAATCTGTTCTTCCAGATTATTCCCTGTAAATAAGAAGGTATTGCTGTAAATTGGAGGTATTGTACCAAATCTAACCCAAGTGTTTTCCTCATCTAATCTCTACTCTGATAACTGCTCTCTCAAGCCCTCTCTAAACATGATCCCCAAAGCATGAGCACCTCCAGCTTTTTGGTCTTCCCTACTCCAAAGAGTAATAATAATGTAATTTGGCCTGGGTCACATGGATTGTTGATTGTGTTTACTTTTAGCAAAGTTCAGAAATACTGATCACAGCAGTGCAAACAATGGTAGATAGCTTATCAGGTGCTTATAAATAAAGAAGGTTGTTAGTGCCTTCTCATTCAGGACTGTGTTTTGACCATGACATCAGGGAGATGAGGACATGACCTGTGATTGACTTTGATTTGAGTGAGGGAGGGCTGTGTGAAGTCACTAGCCTCACTTTTAAATAGGCACAGTTAGAGGGACTCAGGATGCAGTGAAGTAGTGAAACCTTTAATATGCTTCTGGCAGGAAGTGGGTGTGGATGAGCACACACACCCTACAGAAGAGCGAATAAACCTTAATTCCCTCTTCCCAGCCACAAGTCCCTCCTAGCTGACTTTCTTAGGTAGAAGTCAGCACAGGTCATAGACTTCCCAAATTGCCCACCACATGTTCTCGTAGGTAAGTTTCAAGCATGATCACTCTAGGTAGAGCTTAGCTTTTGTCCTACTTCCAGCCTCTTTCATCAAACACCAGTTTCACCCAATTTTAGCTGGTTTCTGACCCAAAGCTACTTTTCTTCTCAATTTCCTCATATGAAAATATAATAGTTTCTTATTTCTGACAAGAGCCATTTGGGTCCAATAGTTAGATATTCCTCAGGGCAACTGAAGATGGCTGCCATGAGTGGAAACCCAGCTGGCCAGTTCCAGCTGGGTAACTTAGCCCCTCCTCTCCCTTTTTCTCCCCTCCCCTCCCCTTACCTGAGGGTGTTCTGCCCAAAGGAAGGTAAATTTTGATGGCTGAAAGCTGCCTAGTTAACTTGGGGTTTACTGACTAGATCTCTTTCTCAAAGACCAAGCTTTAAACTGGAACTCATAGATTGGACAACAATAGGTCCCTGCCAAAGCATGACTTAATGGTTATTTTTTGGGTCCTCCTGGCTCAGAGTAAATGTAAGTAGTAACTCTCTTGGCCAGCAACCCTGAGGGTCTTCCCCTCCCAGTTTGACTTTTTTTTTTCATTAAAGGTGCCATCCCTGGACTCACTTCTTAAAGAGGCCTATTTAATGAATGGGCATTGCCTCACTCAAAGTGAGAACCTGAAAAGACCTTAGCTTAAAAGGGCCAAGGTCTCCCACAGCATCCTGAGGCATCTCCAGTGGTCCTGATGAATATGTGGCCACTGGACCCAGATGACTCTGGAGGAGAAAGTGAGGCAGATGACTTTGAACAGCCCTCCCTCACTCAAATCATCAATTGGTCCTCTTCAAGAATGAGGGACAAACACAATTCAGGAACTGTGAGGGGAATCCTATTGTGGAAAGTTCTTCCAGCAATGTAGATCTTGTCTACAGCATCAGTATTCAAATGTTTTGATGTCAGAACCCCTTTATACTCTTAAAAATGATTGAGGGTCTTTCCCCCCACATACCCCCCATAAGATCTTCTGTGTATATGGGTTATTTCTATTGATATTTACTTTATTAGGAATTAAAGTGTCTTTAGTATTATCAAGAAAATAGGTTTTGATTTTGCAGACCCCCTAAGAGAGTCTTGGACAGCCTAAGGAGTCCCTGGACCACACTTGAAAAGCCATTGCCTTAGATAGTAACTTGGGCCACAGGGAGATTAAATGATTTTCCCTTGATTCTAGAGGTCTTCCCTTTTCCAAATTAGTCTTGAATTGCTAAAGTTTGACTAGATGGAGAAATGTGACTTTTTTTTGCCATTCCTAATTATGTAGTTGGGGGGGGGGGGGGAAGAGTCTCAGTGCCACAGGTACTGAGTTTTTTCCCACAAGGCTACATATCTATATGGCCAGGAAGAGATGACTTTACTCCCTACCTTTGGCAGAATGGAGTCATTAAGAAAGAGCCAGCCACAGAGTCAGGTGGACCTGGGTTCAAATTTTACGTCTGACACCTACTCTCTACGTTGCCTTGGACAAATTCATTTAACCTCTCTATGCTTTAGGCAACTCTCCAAGATTATAAATTACCCAGCACTTGCCAGTCTGTGTTATTGATAGAGGCAGTTACCTTAGTAGGAGTTCTCTATGCCAAACATCAGAGTCAGACAAAACAAAATGAAATTAAAACCTGTAGAAGCTGATTTTGTTTTTAACTACGGATGGCAGTGTATCCCTCACACTTACTGACATTTTCATGTATTTTACTCACGTTGCACCAAGGAGAGTAAGCAGTGTGTTATAGTAGATAGATGGTTACAGCCAATCAATGAATATTTATTAGGTGCTCACTATATGCCAGGCATTGTGCTAAGCACCAGGGATACAAAAAGAGAGAAAAGACAGAACCTGCCCTCAAAGAGCTTAGGTCTAATGGGGGAGACAACATGCAAACAAATATATACCAAGCAATATCTATACAGGATAAATAGGAAGTAACTAGCAGAGGGAATAATTAATAGAGGGAAGGCCCTAGAATTTAGAGGGGTTGAGTTACAAGCTTTAATTTTGGCTCCACAATTTATTAGCTGTGTTACCTTGGGAGAGTCACTTAATTGATTATAGTTCACTCAATGACAGGTTTTAATTCTTCATTAAGACCATTTTCACTTTCAATACTGCTACCCCTGAATTTTGGGGGGTATTGCCATTATCATTTTGACTTTCTATCATGAGGTTTTTTTTTTTCACATAAACTGACTTTCCTTTCAACTTTTTCTCCTCTAGGCATTTAAAACTCGAATGAGTAATATCCCAACAATTAAGAAATTCCTGGCCCCTGGAAGCAAGAGAAAGCCTGTTGCCGATGCTAAAAGTTTAGAAAATATTCGCAAGATCTTCTCCTGATAAAACAGCAAACCTGACCACAAAGAGAGAGATTCTGTGTGTGATTACTCTGTGATTCTAGGACCCTTAATGTCAGACTCCAATCATACCAGTGCTCTGTGAGCCTTTTCTAGGTATAGCTGCAACCCACAGTAGCATTTCAGAAGTGCCTAACAAAACCCAGAAGGGCATAGGAGGCAAGAGAAGGGCACTGTCTCCTTCTAAATCTCTTCTTTTCTCAGTCATCAAAGGATTAGAATGTCCTTTCTAAACACTTGACTTGAGGTCCACAATTCAAGCAGTGATCTCTTGATTTCTTAGCTTTCTGGATTTCTCCACCTTATCTTGCTCTAAGCCCTCTCTGGCTCCTCTGGTTCACTCTAAGCTTCAGGATATACATGTCCTGAGCCTAACCCTCCCCATCTGTTCCCTGAGCTGAGGGAGACCACCACCAGCTATATGCCCTCTTCACCTTCCAGAAGTGACCTTGGGAGGGAGGCCTTATCTAAATTGCCCCAGCACCTAAGACATTGAGTACTTGCTGAATTTTGCACCATGTTTTTTGTGCTAAACATAGCATTTGAAGTTCTAATAAATAGCACCATGTTACTTAATGCTACTGACCTAAGTCCCAATTTCCTGTGCTGTGACAACAAATGAAATAGACAGGCAGCAAATAAAGGCTTTCTGTGCACAGATCTGTGGTTTATGTTTACATTTTTGCGTTTAGAACTGAAAATGGACAACTAGTGTGTGTTTATTCCTTTAATCTGAATAGACTGAATATTCTTTGACAAAGTCCTTCAGAAGGTATCATGACTGAGGTGATGAAGGGTAAGGTTTGGGAACATATGAATGATGATCCCATCTCTTCCTAATGCTATGCTGATAATTTTCCCCTAGTTTTGAGCATCTCAAAGTTTGTCCAAGGTCTAGATAACAGTCCTTGAAGAATTTTCCTCTTATCAAGATACTTTGTGTATAGGGATGAGTATGTGTGTTTCAGGATAGGGATATGTTTGATTTCCACCATACCTGTCTTCTAGGGCTAAAATTTACAAGAAAACAAGAGACCATTCATTGACATGGAATGTGATTCCTGTAAAAAACAAAACAAAACAAGAAAAACAAAAACAAAAGCTAGTCAGAGAAAAAAGAAGCCCATGTTGTTCCCACGTCTTGCATTCATCCAGTCCAGTAACCTCTTAACTAGTGGAGAGGAGTAGCCAAGAAGAATATTTTGGTCAAGGGCAGCTAGGTGGCGTAGTGGATAGAGCTCTGGCCTTGGAATCAGAAGGACCTGAGTTCAAATATGACCTCAGACACTTGACACTTGCTAGCTGTGTGACCCTGGGCAAGTCACTTAACCCTAAGTATCCCATAAAAAATTACATCTATCTATCTATCTATATTTATATGTCTAGCAGCATGGAGTAATAGATAAAACAGAAAATTTGGAATCAGGAAAACTTGGGTCTAGTTTCTGACACAAAGTGTGTGACCCTGGGCAAGTCACCTAATGTCTCTGAGCTTCATTTCCTTCCTTTGCAAAATGGGGGTAGGGATGTTGGATAGATAACTCCCAGGGTTCTGTCTAGCTCTCAGTCTACTATCCCGTGAACTTCCATTTTTCTCCTTCTGTTCCTACAAGCCCTGGCAAGAGTCTGAAGCATACTGATTCAATGCACCAAGAACTTCTGTGGGGCATATGTCACTGACATTTGGCTGTAGGGCAAAAATATAATTCCCTACATTAGCATGGTATAGTGAAAACAGCAGGGGCTCTAGAGTTGGTAGACCTGGATTCAAATCCTGCCTCTGACATTACTTTTGTGACCTTAGGCAAATCATTTAATCTCTATTGTTTCATCATCTACCAAATGATGGGGCTGTTGCAGATGGCTTCTGAAGTCCCATTCAGCTCTAGAAACATGATCCTATGACCTCATGGGGATGGACAATCAGTCTCAAGTAGTTTAAGCCAGCAGTTCTCAATCTTTTTGGTTTTGAGACCACTTTGTTCTCTTAAAAATTATTAAGGACCTCAACGAGATTTTGTTTATGTGGGTTATACCTATCAATATTTAGCACATCAGAAATCAAAACTGATAAAATTCTAAGATACTAATTCATTAAAAAATAACAAACCTATTATGTTATTGTAAATAACAGTTTTATAAAAATAGTTATATTTGTGAAACAAAAAATTTAGTGAGAAGAGGGGCATTGTTTTACATTTTTTTTTCAGATATCTTTAATGCTGTGGCTCATATGACAGCTGGATTCTCATATCTGCTTCTGCGTTCTTCCTGTTGTGATATGTTGTTTTGGTTGAAGTATGTGAAGAAAAGCCTGCCTCGCACAGATATGTAGTTGAAAAAGAAAGGAGTATTTTAATTAAGGCAAAAAACATCTTGGCATTATTATGAAAATAGTTTGGACTTCAAGGCCCCCCAGAAAGGCTTGGAGATCCCCAAGGGTCTTTGGACCATACTTTGAGAATCACTGCTTTTGGGGTGATTAGGTGGCACAGTAGATGAGTACTGATCCTGAAATCAGGAAGACTTGAGTTCAAATCCAGCCTCAGACACTTACTAGCTGTATGACCCTGCGCAAATCACTTAAGATTGCCTTAAGAAAAAAAAAAGGAATCACTGCTTTAGGCCTTTATTAAGAATTAATAGAAAACATTTTTGGGAGTGGAGAATTCACCTAGATTTCTTGCAACAGTAAACTTTAATACTTCTGTAGGTACAGGATTTCCCAAGTGTAGATGCAAAGATACAGAGCCCAAGAGATTCATGCCTTTCATTTTGTGTAATTCTTGCCCACATCCTTTGATAAATCCTCTAGTCTCTTGACCTCTGTAAACCTCTAAATAAGAGGATTGGACTGGATGACCTCTAAGATCCTTCCCGGCTTTAGATCTATGAACCTATCTATGGCTCTACCATTCTACCTGTAATTTTGATTCTTCTAGGTTCTTGCTGTTCAGTAAAGAAGAGAATTAATGAATTACTTGAATTGCCTGTGGGGTATATGGGGTGTTCAAGAGGACCAGCACCTCTACTGGGAGGTTTTGCTGAGCCCTTTTCAGGGCTGCTCATCCCCGTGGCATAGCCAGGGGAAACATTGCGTGCTTCAGTGTAGCCCCGGGCCACACGGCAGACCTCCAGCTTTGTAGAGAAAGTAGCCCAGACTTCCAGGGCAAACTGGCAGGTCTGCACGTGCTTTTCAGTGTAGCCCTGGGCGAACAAGCTCTCTAGCTTGATTGAGAAAGTAGCCTAGATCTCCTTGGGCTTTTCAACACAGTCTAGAGCAAACAGGCAGACCTCCAAATTCGTCCTCACAGCCCAGAGAAAGCAGGCGCACTCCACTTTGTAGAGAAAGTAACCCAGATCTCCACACAGCCTCGGGAAAACGCAGAAAAACCCACAGGGCTTCAGCACACTCCAGACGTCCCCACTAGGACTTCAGCTCAGTACCGGGTAAGTTGCCAGGCTGCTACAGCCTCCAGGAGCGCTAGTCGCTCCCTCAACATAGCACTAGAGAAGAGGGTCTCCCGTGAGCCTCGGGGGTAACATCAGTGCAATAACAGGTAAACAGCCAGGGCCTGTAGCCAATGGAGCAAGAAGCCTGAGACACAGCCCCTTCCGCCCTGGAAGCAGAGATCAAATTTAAAAGAAAGGAAAAAGGCAAAAAAAAAAAATCTCATTAAAGACCTGAGACCTTCTCTTTTTCAGGTAAGGAAAGGTAAGGTTAGGTTCTAGAGTAGAGAAATATGACTATAGAAGGCATTGCTTTTCTTTCTTCCTCTCTCACTCCTTCCTTACTCCTTTCAAACATTCAGTTAAAGGATTTGGGTGAAGTTTGCTATTCATGGATTTTTGTGCATAAACTCATTCAGTTTCCCTGTAAAACTTGATTTTTGTGGTTAGAGCATGTGGAGTAGTTAGTTAAGAAAAATGAATAACTATCGTGACCATCAGGCAGAGTGTGTGAGCAAAGGCAGAAACTCTTCAGCTTTAAGTGCAGATAGCTTGCCAATCAATAAAGCTGTTGCCTATGCAAAGTTCTCCAATTCTGTCCGGTGGTGAATGGGTGATGTTATCACCCTTCCCTTTGGCAAGCTGCAACTCAAAGGGAAGGGAGGAGGAAGAGGAAGCTACTTACTCTTAGAGTATTCTAAAGCTAAAAGTGGATGTTATTTCTAATGTGTGAACTTTCTGTCTTCCAAGAGTGATTTTCTCTCTTTGTCCAGTGTATTGCTTATACTGATATGCACTCTAAAAGGTTATGAAAATAATAGACTCTCCTTTTTCTTGACCTCTCCCTGCTCCTCCATCTTGCACTGAGGGGAAAATGGTCATCTTTCCCTCTGAGAAATGGGATCCTCCTTCTCTCTCTTTGCAAGCTTAGTGTGTGGTACAGCTGCGACCGTCCGGAAAATACTACTCAGATTCTCTAGGTATAAAGTGAAAGTTTTATTAGGTTCTCTTGAGAAGCGGGAGTCTGCTCAGTCGGTCGGTCGGAGAAGGGAGGCCAGTAACAAAGGCCAGGACAAAGGTTATATAGCCCTAAGGTAGAAATACCCACCCACCACTGGCTTTGAATTCCCATTGGACAGGAATTTCAGCCTTACAATCTAAAACGCGAAAATCTATCCCAGAAACGAGAAACCATATATAATACCACCAATCCTAGCTATTTTATCCTTATTTAGTAATTAGCCATTATCTAATGTTGTTGATCATGTGATTTCTAGGAACTCGAAACTTAGGCCTATTCAGGTTAGTGTAAGGTTTGCAACAGTCTAAGAAATTGTTACACTCAGCCCATCTGAGAGATCTCACATTATTTACATTGTTTCATTAGTAACAATTGCAAACAGTTTGGGTTGATAGACATAACATTGGGTTTATGTAACAACCATTTAAATAGCATAGTCAACAAAATGAACAGGCAGGGAATAGTTCCTAGCAACTCGGTGGTAAATATGAGTGTCTGGGTGAAAAATATCCTCCAACCAATTCCTAATTTGTCTTAAAAACATCTTTCTCTTTATTTTGTTCCCCAGGCAACTGATAACCTGAAGTCATGGCAGAGAAACCGAGACTCTACTACTTTAATGGAAGAGGTAGGATGGAGTCCGTTCGATGGCTCCTAGCTGCAGCTGGAGTTGAAGTTTGTTCTTTCTAGGGCCAAGTACTGTGCAGGACTTGGACTTTATTTTATTTTGGTGAGGCAGTCAGGGTTAAGTGCCTTGCCCAGGGTCACACAGCTAGTGTCAAGTGTCTGAAGGCCAACTTTGAGCTGGGGTCCTCCTGACTTCAGGGCTGGTGCTCTATCCACTGTGCCTCCTAGCTGCCCCAATTCTGATTTAAAAACAAAACAAAACAAACAAACTTGGTATTCTGATAACCAATGGATCTAGTAACATAAAATTAGTTTTAGTTTGCTATTACAATTGTTAGCAATCTATAGAATATAAGCTGTCTGAGGACAGAAATTCTTTAATCTTTGTCTTTATATTCCTGGGACCTAGCACAGTAGCTGGATGGATTTTAAATTTTAAGAAATGCCTAGTCAATGAATAATTATGGAAATGAAATACCAGGCTCCATTCAAGGCTCAGCCTTGAGGCCTTTTCTGATCCTTTCCTATCTCCTACCCTTCCCACTTAGAATTTCATCACTTCCCTGAAATTATTTTGAATTTACTTTTTACATATTTTATATTTGCCTATCTTGTGTTTGTGTCATTCCTCTTACTTTGGATGTAATTTAATTTCATTTTGATTCATTTCACATTTATTAAGTGCTTAGGAATAGCCAGGCACTATGCTAGGTACTGGGCATACCAAGTCAAAACCAAAATAAATTTTGATCTCAAAGGAGTTTATATCCTCCTGGGGGGTGGGGGATGGGGAACAACATGCATGCAGATAAGTCAAATTAAAAATGTATACGAAATATTTCCCAGAAGAATTGGGAAAGGGTTTTTGCAGGAGGTGGCCCTTGAGCTGAGCCATGAAGGAAGGCAGGGATTCTAAGAGGTGGATGTAGTATGAGGTAGAAGATAGAATATTGTATATAGAAAATAGCACTAGGCCAGTTTAGCTGCAATGTAGCTTGGTGAGTGTCAGGTGTAAGGTGCCTTTCTTAATGCAAACTGAGTTCAAATTGGCTCTTTTTTTGTGGGGGTGAGGGGGGAGGCTGCCATATCACATTGTTGGCTCACATTGACATTTCAGTCCAGCAAACTTTTTTCAGATGAACTATCTAGCCATAACCTCCCAAGGGAGGATAGGTGACTCAGGATTATAGATTTAGAGCAAGAAGAAACCTCCTGAGTCACCTAGCCCAACTCGTATTTTACAAATGAGGAAACTGAGGTTCAGGGAAATTTAATGATTTACCCAAGGTCACATAGGTGGCATAGATTTAACCCAGATCTTTCCGGGGAGTAGAGGCCTCTTCATCACTGGAGGTCATCAACCAGAGGCAATGACCATTTGTAGTGTATGTCATAAAGGTGCCAGTATCATCAGGTATAGGTTGGACTAGTTAACATCTGAAGTCCCTTCCAGCTTTGAGAGTCTGTGTTTCCAAAGCTACTTTTAAAATAATTGTAATCTACTTTCTCTTCCTTATATTGTAGAAGTGTGTCTTTTTTTTTGAATTAAAAAAAAATTTTTAGGCAATTGGGGTTAAGTGACTTGCCCAGGGTCACACAGCTAGTAAGTGTCTAGTGTTTGGTCTGAGGCCGAATTTGAACTCAGGTCCTCCTGACTTCAGGGCTGGTGCTGTATCCACTGCACCACCTAGCTGCCCCTCAAAGTGTATCTTTATCTAGGACTTTGGAAACGATAATTTCTGTTTTTAATCTTTTTTTTTTAGTTTGAAGAACTGATTTTGGAAACAAGAGAACAATATTTGAAGTTACAGGAAGGTAAGCCTCAATTATTTTGCTCATATCTTTTGCTTGAAATAAAAACTAATTCTTTAGAGATTATTATCATATTTCACTTCACAAACATAAATAATTAAACACAGCAAGCTATGGTGCTAGTTATAATAGCTAACATTTATGTAGCACTTACTATGGGCCAGGAACTTTATAAGTATCTCCTTTGATCCTCACAACAATCCTGGGAGGTAGATGCTCTTATTATCTCCATTTAACAGTTGAGGAAACTGAAGCAGACAAGGGTTAAGTGACTTGCCCAGGGTCACACAGCTAGTAAGAGTCTGAGGTCAGATTTGAACTCCAGTTTTCCTGACTCCAGGCCCTGGGAGAAAGCATTGACAAGGTTAGAATGTTCGAGGGTCAGGAATGGGGAAGGATGGAATCTACTAATCAGCAGCACAGATCTCCCAGGTTTTGTACTCCTTCAATAAATCTCCTGCCTAGCATCAATGGTTATCTTCAATGAGGCATTCATCCCAACTCATTCTGAGGTAGGAAGGCACAATGATCCTGAGGGTAAGCCAGCCTGGGAATTGACTGATCCTACCCTCTTTTCTTCAGGACAAGGAAGGAGAGTGTTCCAGGCCTGGAGGTGGAAGATGGAATATTATGAGGAGCAGAGAAAATTTTCTTGGAGTATATCCTTTGAATAAACCCTAGGGTGATGAGGCAAAATGATTACTTGGAGGGTTAACTCATGCAGATTTTTTTTTTCGATGTTTGGTTGCTGTCTGAGTGCACTGAGAGATACCTGATATACTTGACCTAAATATTATGGAATGGATGATGGGTTCATGGTCTGGGATTCGGGTTGAGGGCTCTAGGTTTGAGTCACATGGTACTTTCTCACTGTCTTAACTTGCAACTTCACTCAAAACTGGAGAGATTTAACTCTTCTCCCTCCTCTCCCTCAGTATTCTGAGATTGACTTACAACTTGCAGGCATGAACTACACTATCACAGTAGACCTTTTCCTTTTTTTTTTTTTAGGCAGTTGGGGTTAAGTGACTTGTCCAGGGTCACACAGCTAGTACGTGTCAAGTGTTTGGCCTGAGGCTGGATTTGAACTCAGGTCCTCCTGACTTCAGGGCCAGTGCTCTATTCACTGCCACCTTGCTGCCCCCAGCCTTTTCCTTTTCAAAAGGAAGAAAAAACCCCAGAAAATCTTAAATAAACAACAATTCCAATTATGTATGTAAATCTTCAGTCACAGATCCAAGTATGTGCTCTACCTGGGGAGCTCTTTTGCTCCTATTTCTTTCGTTTCCAAATGAAAATTTATCAGAGAGTCTCCTTTCTGTGTCTATCTGTTTCTTTCTCTGCCTTTCCAGCCTTCTGTCTTCCTCTCTCTTTCCCTTTCACTCTACCTCTCCTTTTTTTCCTCCTTTCTGCTGCTCTTCATGTCTCTGTCATATGAATTTTTTTTTAAAGTTTCTAGGCCTGGGTTGAGGTAAATGAGTGGAAAAACATGCATAAACCACGTACTACGCGTCAAATACTCTGCCAAGGGCTGAAAATACAGATAGCTGAGCAAGACAGTCCCTCCTCCCAAGGACTCACATTCCAATTGGGAGAGAGATCACACAGCAGAGTTCATTTGCAAAAGATATGGAAATGCCCAGTGGCCCTGAGGGTGCAGTGGCAATAACAAGGCGAACCTGTTGTTTGGAGAACATTGCCATCAAGATACCAGACTTTGCAGATGACCAAAACTTCTCCCAGAATTCTCTAGTGTGATGGCATATTTTGAACTTTATTTGCTGGGGTTTAAGAGAGGGAGAAACCAAAGGAGCTTGTCTTTCATCTTGTTTGCACCTTGTAGGAGACCAGGGTTCTTTCCACTGTACCATACTATCTCCTCGAAGTAGTCTTGGTAGCATTCTGTAGTTCCATGTCCATGTGTATTACTATATACACACATTTACATACATATAATATATGTGTGAATATGTATACACATACAAGCAACGTGTTTCATCATCAGATTCTTCCTCAGATCTTCATCAGGTCTATGCTACTTCTGTTTCAGGTCTCCTCAGGGGGGTAGCTGTCTGTCTCTAACGTAGGAAAGGGACCATTGTAGGACCTAATTCCTGGATGCTTTTGTGTACTTAGGCTTCTAATTATTTGTGCATCTGAAAAGCAGTTCCCCAAAAGGCAATGGTATAGCAGGTAGAGCACTGGACTCGGAGTGGGGCAAACCGAGTTCCAATCTTGCCTCTTCAGCTCTCTATGATTGTAGGTATCAATTGCTTGTCCTCTGAGTCTCAATTTCCTCACAATAACAGCACCAACGTACAGGATTATTGTCAGGATCAAGTGAGATAACATATTAAGATACTTTGAAAACCTTAAAGCTATTATCTAAATATATTTTTCCTTTCTTTTCCACAAGATGCTCTCTCCCAAATCAGTGATCCTTTGGCTACACTCAAGAGTTCAGTGTCTAAAACAAGGGATCTTGTGCAAGATGCAAGGCCAGTGGTCACCACCTCCCTTCTCTTTGGCTTTTCCTTGTATTGGTCTCCTTTCCCAGCTTTTCCCTTGGTTATCTAATTGGAGGTGGGGATAAGCAATCAAAGAAAATCCGAAGACAAACTGCATGGTTATTGAAACTACTCCTTTCTTTCTTCTTGAATGCCTTAATTATTAACTTTTGAAACAATCTCTAGTCTTTGGCCCTTTGATCCTGAGCTCTTTGATAGGGATCTAAGACTATTTTCATCAGTCTTTCCCTTGTTTGATTATCAGGCTTTGGAGGGAGTTACCTTTGTTTTGGCAATATGCATTCTTCCTGTATTTTATTTACTGCTCCAATATTCTAAGGACTTTGATGCAGAAAGGCAGGAACCACTGCCTCTTCTCCCTATGGTCCTAGTTTTATTTGTATTCTCTCAACTTGCACTTTGTTCAGCATGGTGGGGGGTGGGGGAGAGACCCAGCCCTAGGAAGTGCCTGTGTCATGTTCTTCCTCCTTGGAGCATCTTATCTTATGTTATTGATTACACATGTGGTTCTCTTCATTGTTTTATTAATTTCTTTTGATTTATCAACAATCACTTCCATAAGCTTTTGAGTTTTAAATTTTTCTCCACCTCCCTCCCCACCAAAGAAAAAATTCTTAACTAAATAATGTATAGAGATTAGAGAACATTAAAGCTGAAAAGCTTTTGCATGGAAAAAAAAATCATGTAGTAGAATTAAAAGAAAGGAGTTAATTGTAAAAATCTTTGTAGCAAATGCCTCTGATAAAAATTTGATATCCAAGATATATAAGGACTACATACACATGAGCCTTGTCAAAGAACATGAGCAGTTTTGAAAAACAAAAGAAGCACAAGCTATTAACAACCACATGAAAGGATGCTCCAGATTACTAATAATAAATGCGAATTGAAGCAACTCTGAGATTTTACTTCATGTCAATCAGTTTGCCAAAAGACAAAAATGATAGCTGTTGAGTTGTGAGAAGGCAGGCCCATTAATGCACTGTTGGAGCTATGAAACAGTCCATTCTGGAAAGCAATTTGAAGTCAGACTGAAAAAGTCAAATGTACACAGGCCATTTGATCTAGCAATACCATTAGTCTATGAAGGTGAAAGAGAGTAAAAAGTTTCCATATATACAAACGTACTTTTTAATAGCATAGAACTAGAGGGAAAGTGGCTGCTCCTGGAAAAGTGACTCCTGGAGAACTGAGTGAACATACGGTGTTGTATGAACATAATGGAACATTTTTGTGTCTTAAGAATGAAGATTCAAGGAAACTGGGCTAGAGCTCTAAACTAATATTGAAGTAAGCAGAATCAGAAAAATTTTCAATGACTACGGTAATGTAAAGAAAAATAATGCTAGAAGACTGAAGAAGTCTGAGAAATGCGGTGACCAATCCTTACTTCAGGGTTCTGTTCATTGTTAAGGCTGTTTTTATATTCAATTATGAGTGCAGTTTGGAGAAGAGATAGGAGTAGAACTACTGTCCTATTGTAGCAAGCTGATGAAAAGCAAAAGCAGATAGGCAAAGATGGAGATTTTTAAATTGCTAACTCCAAGAGTCAGAGTACATCAAGGCTCTACTTTCTTTTTAAAAAATTATTTATTGTATTTTTAATTTATGGAATAAAGCATTTCCATAACATAGCACAATTTAAAAAAGAGCTGATTATGCACCTTTCTGACAGTAGTAGTTGTCAACTGCAAGGAAATGATGTAAGGAAACTGAGGCAACCAGAATTAAGCAACTTGCCCAGGGCCATACAACTTAAGTGTCTGAGCCAGATTTGAACTCAGGAAGATGAATCTTTCTGATTCTTATCAACAGATAATAAAAGTTTACTTTTATAAAGCACTTTACCTACATTATCTCAACTTTGTGAGGTAGGAAAAAACAATACCTAGCATTTACATAGCACTTAAAGATTGATGAAGTGTTTTATGTATGTTATTTGTTTCTTACAACAGTCCTATAAGGGAGGTGATATCATCCCCATTTTATAGATCGGAAAACTTCGGCTCAGCAGGATTAGGTGAATTTTCTCAGGGTCACGCAGCTCACAAGTATCTGAGACAGAAATTGCAATCCAGGTTTTCTTGAATCACAGTCAAGCACTCTCATCACTATGTCATGCTGCCTCTCTATTTTCCCCATTTTACAGATAAAGAAATGGGGCTCCAAAGAGGCTAAATAACCTATACAAGGACACAGAGTTAATAAATGATAGATTCAAACTTTGCTCTTCAGAATCTGTTTAATGTTCTTTGTTTTTTAAAAAAAGTTTTATCTTTTGCTTTTTATACCACAAACATTCTTGATCTCCCCCTCCCCCACACTTGTAGAACCCAAAGAAAAAAGTCAAGTGAAACCAGCTAATAGTTACTTCATCTTACTCTGTAGGCAATATTCTGTTCCTATAGTTCCTTACCTTAATTTAGGTCACAGGGGTAGGGAACCTGTGGCCTTCTAGGTCTTTGGGTGCAGCCTTTTTGACTGCACCCAAATCCCCTTTTATTGAGGGGATTTGTTCTGTGAAGTTTGGATTCAGTCAAAGGGCCGCACTTGAGGCCCTAGAGGGCCACATGTGGCCTTAAGTTTGCAGGTTCCCTACCTGCAATTGGGATAACAGATTTAGAGCCAGAAATTTCCTTAGAGTTTATCTGATCCAACCCCTCCATTTACAGTTGAGAATGCTGAGGCCCAAAGAGGGTCTGTGATAGCACAGGTAGTGATAGAGACAGTATTCAAACCTAGGTCCTCTGATTCCAGAAACCAATACTCCATTACTACGAAAGAGGGACGTGTCATCATCTCTCCTCTGGAGTCAAGATTGGTCATTGCCATAGAGTTCAGTTGTCTTTTAGCATGCTTTTCTATGATTGTATTCTTGCATATTTTTTAAAAAAATTTTTATCTCTTGCATCAGTTTATACAAGTCTACTCAAATTTCTCCGAACTTCTCATATTTACCATTTTCAATTATGTAATAGATCTATTGCATTCATTTGCCACAATTTATTCAGGCTTTCACCATTTGATGTTCAGTCTTTTTTCAATTGTGTCCAACTCTTTGTGACCCCATTCCGGGGTTTCTTGGCAGAGATACTGGAGTGCTTTGTCATTGCCTTCACTTGTTCTATAAGTAAGGAAACTGAGGCAAGCAGGGTTAAGTGACTTGTCAAGGGTCACACAACTTAAGTGCCTGAGCCAGATTTGAACTCAGGGAGATGAATCTTTCTGATTCTAAGCCTGGCACGCTATCTACTGTGCCACCTAGCTGCCCTTACCCAATCTGATAGGTACCTACTTTTTTTTTTTAGGCAGTTGGGTTTAAGTGACTTGCCCAAGGTCACACAGCTAGTAAATGTCACGTGTTTGGCCTGAGGCCGCATTTGAACCCAGGTCCTCCTGACTCCAGGGCCAGTGCTCTATCCACTGTGCCACCTAGCTGCCCCTCTTTCCAGTTTCTTGCCAGATTGAGTTCTACTATGAATATTAGATTTCCCTTTCTGTCTTTGATTCCTTTGTGAGAGATGCTCAGTAGTTAGCTCACTGGTTCAAAGGTATGAACGGTCTGTTAACTTTTCTCACATATTTCCAAATTACTTTCCAGAATGTCTGGACTGATTCACGTCTCCACCAGTGGTGCATTTATATGCCTGTTCACATTATTTCCATCCTTTATCATCCTTGTCAGATTGGTGGGCAGGAGTGAAATTTCAGAGTTGTTTCAATATTCTCTTATTTAGTGATTTGGAAGACTTATTCGTGTGGTTGTTGATGGTCTGTAATTCTTTTAAAATTATTCATACCTATTGATTTATTAGGGATTTTTTCAGTTAAATATTTTTGTTAATCCCTTTTTTTACCTTTCTTTTTCCTTTTGTATCGTATAGGTAAGAATTTATCTGAAACATTTGGTGCAAATATTTTTCCCATTTAATAGTTTCTTTTATTATAATAACACTTATTTTGTTCATGCAAAGTTTTTAAAAATTGGGGCAGCTAGGTGGGGCAGTGGATAGAGCACTGGCCCTGGAATCAGGAGGACCTGAATTCAAATTCGACCTCAGACACATAACACTCACTAGCTGTGTGACTCTAGGTAAGTCACTTAATCCCAATTGCCTCACCAAAAAATAATAATAATAATAATAATCCCAAGGGATTAGAGCTGAAATGAGCTAGCAACCAGAACACAGTAGATGGAGTATTGCACAGTAGATGGAGTATTGTTTTATCTGCTCCATTCATCTGCAGATAGGGTCATCAGAATGTTTCTTTGGATTCCTGTGACCCAGGTTTAGTCTCTAGCTTTCCCATTCATTCAATGCCTACAATGTACAGAGAACATTGTGCTTATTGAAATATAAAATATAGATTAAACATAACCATTGCTTTCCTGTAACTTATAGTCTAATAGAGGGATAATACACAAACACTGATAATTAGAAATTTATAAAATTGTTATATAAGGGGTCATCATTACCATCCAGGAAGATCAGAGAAGGCTTTGTGAGGCAGGTAAGCTTTTGAGAAAGGCTTTAAAGGGCAGTAGAAATTCAACAGGAAAAGGGAAGTGGGATAGACATTCCATAAACAGGAATAGTGTAAACAATGACAGTGAAGTGTAATAGGGTGTATTGGGAGGGAAAAGGAAGAAGTGGCTCATGTTGGATAGACGGTAATAATAATGAAAGTGAATAGAATGAGCAAGCCTTGAAATCTTTGTATAGTGCTGAATTGTGGAGAGCCTTGAGTGAAAGGCAAGAGGATTTTTGACTTTTTTAGTTGGTCATAGTAGGCCAAAGGAGAACCACTGAACATTTTTGAACATAAGAATGATCCAGATCTATGAGTAAAAGAAGAAAATTATTCTAATAGAAAGGTAAAGAATGAACTAGAGGTCTTCCTGACGCCAGGTCCAGCTTGCTATCCATTGTGCCACCTAGCTGCCTCGAAAACCCTAAACAGTTAAGCAAAACCGAACTCCACCAAAAGACATTGTGTGTGTGTGTGTGTGTGTGTGTGTGTGTGTATACACATATGTATGTATGTATGCATTTATATGTGTATATTCAGCTATCACAGAAAAGGGAGTACCTTCCAGCCAGTGCAAAGGCTCAAAGATGGAGAATAAATGCAAATAAATCTCTTAAATTATGAAGAAAATAGATACAATGTAATTAAATACAAGGTACTTTGGGAGGGAGGAAATAGAGACTGTGGGTATCAGAAGAGGCTTCACCAGGAAGGTCATGCATAGTGCCCTCCTTTCTTCTTCATCCTTTATACATTTCTTCCCCCTCCCACATACACTTTTCAGTCTTACCAGAATTCTCTCTGTTCCTCACACCAGACATTCCATCTTTCATTTGAATATAATAAGCTCCTAAATAGTAGATAAGCGTTTTATTCTTTACATTTGTATGCCCACTGCTTGGCACATAGTAGGTGCTTAATAAATGCTTTTTTACTGTGTGACTGGTGCAGCACCAAGTGCCTTGTCTTACTAGATAAAAGCTTCTTGTTATTAATGATAGCTTACATCTGAATCGTCCAGAAGGCTGGACTGGATCCTTTAAAAACAATGATCCTTTTTCAGAAGAAGGCCCTTTTGAAAACAAATGACCTATGCCTCATATATAATTTTCCTGCTCTGCGTTCTGTGCCCGATACAGCCCAGTCTGCCAAGGGGAGGGACCTCTTTCTTGGAAATAGTATTCAGGGGCATTCTGTGTGTGTATTTTACAAGTAGATGAAAATTGGATATAACTTGCCCCCAAGCATTAATTCTTCTCAGAAGTAGAGTTCTGTAGGAACCATTCTCTTCAGCTTAAAGAAGCAATCTTAGCTTATGATGCTCCCCCTCAGGCCAACAGTTAGAGATACTCTACTCCCTGACTAGAACTCTCTGCTTGGAAAAGACTCTGACCATGACTTCATTTGTCTCTGAATTAATTTTCCTCTGGGCCATCTCACTATTCTGAGACAGCAGGTTTATTGCCTGTGATCTGTTTTAAGCCAACGGGCAGGAAAAAAAAAAGATTAGAAACACCGAAGGGGTTGAGTGGCCATTTGCAGTTTGGCCATTGTTTATGCCGGTTACCCATGGAGGACAAGGAGCCCAACCCAAGAAGGAGGTAGAATCAGCCAGCTAGTTCAAGGCGTTCCAGGCAGGAGAAGCAGGCTGGGCCAAGCAGATGAGGCTGAAGTGCCAGGAAAATGCCTTGGCAAGAGTTTGTCTGTTAGGGAACAGGCCTCAAAGGAGACTGGTTTTGCTTTTTAAAATTTTGTTTTTGTTCACTAACCACCTTTTGCCTCATTTCCCAGCTAATAGGAGTACAAGTACCACCTCTACCCAACTGCTAAACCCTGGTCGTCTCCCTCATTAGTGAGTTTCTTTCTGTGCTCAGATCTGATTTATTTCAACATTTTGTTCTTCAGGAAAATCTTCTTAATTTCTCCTTTTTCTTAACCAGAATGACAGAGCTAGCGTGGCGTAATAGAACAAGCACCCAAGACCAGGAATCAAAGAGACCTGGGTTCCAGTCTGGCTCTGTCATTAACTGTGAAACCTTGGGAAGTCATTCTTCCATCTGGGCTTCAGTTTCCTAATTTGGAAAATGAGGGGTTTGGATAATTAGACGTTCCCTCTGACCCCTTTCAGCTGTGATGTTCTATGATAACCTATGGGGAAAAAAAGCCAGTGGACTTCTTAATGTTGTTATTAATACAGTTGATCCTTTTCTGTGGGAAACAAAACGTTCTTTGAGTTAAAGAATTTGCCCAGGTGGCCAAGATTACTTTTTTTTGGTTTTCTTCAAAGAGGACCAAATTCAGAAGGACGCAGAATATTAGTTTATCTGATGGGTTTTACTAACTATAGTGTGTCTGACCTGTTGCTGTTTTATAGGGCTACTACTGATTAAAAAAATAGATTTAGTCTTCATCACTAAATATAAAGATGGTGTAAAGATAGAATGGACTGTGTTCTAGGCTGTTCTACTATTCCTGTTTGCTTGATCTCCTCTAGAACCTGTCTGAACCAGTGGTCCAACAGCAGTACCTTCCCCTTATCCTCTTGACCCCCTCCCCAGCTAGTACCTATCTTAGCTGCTTGACTGATAACACTGTTTGAATCAGATGGCAGGAATCAGTTCTATTCCTAATAATGAAATGGAAGACCTTGAGGCCCTACCATCCATACCCTGGTATTACCTCCACGGTCTTCCAGGCATAACCATTTACCCTGCCTCCCAAGATCCCTGGCACTATCATAAAAATCACATAGGGGGGGAAATTGCATCAAGTGTTAGAGTATTAGGAAGATAACAATTCAAATCCTGACTTAGATGCTGGTTGTATGACCCTGGGCAAGTCATGTAACCTCTTTTGGCCTCAGTTTCTTCATCTGTAAAATAAGGATAATCATAACACTTACCTCACACGATTGTGGTGAGATTGAAATGAGAGAATTCATGTAAAAGCTCTTTGCAAACCTTAAAGCACTGTATCATGTTAGCTATTATTAGTACTGTCATTATTATTGGACCTACGGATGCAACCTAAGGAGCCCTGGAGCTTGCCAGCTGCCCTAGTTATAAACCTCAGGGATTTCTGGGCTTCTCTATCCATCCTGAAGCCAGCCTAACTTTCTTTTACGTGTGGTCTCTTTCAATTAGAATGTGAGTTTCATGAGAGCAGGGACTGCCTCACTTCTTTTTTTTTGGCTAGGCAGTAGGGTTGAGTGACTTGCCCAGGGTGATACAGCTAGTAATCAAGTGTCTGACGCCAGATTTGAACTCAGGTCCTCCTGATTCCAGGACTGGTGTTCTATCCACTGTGCCACCTAGCTGCCCCTTAATAGATTTTTTTTGGGGGTGAGGCAACTGAGGTTAAGTAACTTGCCCAGGGTCAGACATCAAGTGCCTAAAATGCTGGATTTGAACTCAGGTCCTCCTGACTACAGGGCCAGTACTGTATCCATTGTGCTACTTAGCTGCCCCTTGACGTTTTTTTCTATTTGTATCTCTAGTACTTATTAGAGCACTTGGCACATAGGAAGTACTTGACAGTACATTTTCATTCATTCATTCATTCTTGCCTGTTTCTTCTGCCTTTGCTGCTTTTTTAGGCAAATGGTTTCTCTCATGTTGCTGTAGGGTCATGAAAGCTCTCTCTTTCTCTATCTTTCTGTCTCTCTCTTCCTGTCTCTATCTTTTTTTCCTCCTTTATTCCTTTTCCTCCCTCCCTCCTTCCTCCTTCCCCTACAATTCTGGATATTTCCTGTACGCCTAAAGCTCACAGATCTTGAGAAGGGGCAGCCCAGTACATGGAATAAAACACAGAGAGGAAGATGGAAGAATGCTTAAGAATCTGGCCATCTGCCTTGGCTGTGCTCAGCCATTCTGACTTCAAAGTTTATGCAAACACTTATAAGGCTAGTGATTTCAGCATGAAGCAGCTACCATATCTGCAGCTGGGGGGGGAAAAAGGGCAGCTTTCTTTATTGATTCTTGTCTAGTTATTTCCAGATTCCTACATCTGGAAGCAGTCAGGTAAGCTCATAATGTAGGGCTTGGTGTGTTATCTGGCACAAATAATGGGTACCCTGTAATGGTTAAGGACAAAGGAAGTACTTTACAGTACGGGTTGTGAAAATCTCTGTTCCATAGGAGGTTATTAATAATTTCAAATAAACATTTCCTTCATTAAAATTTCCATTTATAATATTAATCAAATGCTATAAATAATGTTTTTCTGGCTATAGAATTACAGCAAGTGTTCTGTTACCCGAGGTTCCAAAAGATTGTTTTTTAAAGAATTTTGATAACTACATTTTAATATAATTGGATTACTTCATAATCCTATATATTTTATGTTTTTTTGCTTTTTTATTACTGAAACTTAAATACACAATAAGAAAAAGAAACATATTACAAACTTAAATATTGAAAATTAAATACCAAATATAGAAAAAAGCATGTCATGTGCACAGCAGAACATAAGAAAGGATTCCAAATATGTAGCAATAAATTTCCATGTCAAGAAAGTCTGTAGGCTTAGATTCTTATAATCTAGCCACTGCTCAGATTCCTAAAATCTAGCCACTGCTTAGATCCTTATAATCTAGCCAATAAGCCAACAGCTCTTACTAATGTTCAGATTCCTTAAGCATGTGCCCAATATGATGGATGTTCTAATAAACCTTGTCTTTGGCTGAAAAAAAAAAGTCTATATGAGAATTACTACAAATTGTGTTCAGAGCTGTCCATCTTTTCTTTGCTTCCTTGTCAGTTTTCTTTTGTTCTCTGCTGTGCACTTTTTATTTTGTTCTATTTTATGCATTTTAAAACATTCTGAGAAGGTGGCCATAGGCTTCACTAGATTGGCAAAGGGTTCTGTGACACAAAAAAATGTAAAAAAGAAAACCTAAGTTAGGGTACCAAGGCATATTGGACTCGAGTCAGAAAGGGCTGGGTTCAACCCTTGTCTTTAACAGCTATTTGTGTGATCACAGGCAAGTCATTTCTCTTGACCTTAGATTTTTTTTTTTCATTATTATTATTTTGAGATTGAGTCTCCCTGTTTTGCCTAAGCTAGAAATGCAGTGGCCAGTCGGAGGCTCAGTGCTCATACTGATCATCCGCAGAAGCTTTAACCTGCTCTGTTTCTGACCTGGCCAGGTTTGCCCCTTCTTAAGCAGCCTGGTTTCCCCATGCACACTCGTGGGAGCTTATCATATTCATGCCAGATTTAGTGCCAACACCCAAACAGCCTTAGCTTATGCTGCAGCTCAGAACTCCTGAGCTCAAGTGATCCACCAGCCTCAGCCTCCCTTCCCCCACCCCATTAATTTCCTTGTCTGTAAAAAAGGGGGTAATATCTGTATTATCTACCTCAAAGGTTCAAATGAGAGAGTATGTGTGGTGTAATCTTTAAAGCATTCCATAAGTGTTAGATGTTATTAGTAAATAGAAGGTAAAAGATTTTATTTTTCTAACCAAAATCTTTCCTCTTTCTTTTTTTCCAGTCTTTAAAGAAGCTCAACCACGCAAATGTAGTGAAATTGAAAGAAGTCATCAGGGAAAATGATAACCTTTATTTTATCTTTGAATACATGAAGGAAAACCTTTATCAGCTAATGAAAGAAAGGTACAGTTTGGGGAATTTGTTTTAGAAAGGCATTTCTCCCAAGGATGCTTTCCTTCTTCCTGCTTTTGCTTGGCTGTAATCAATCAATCAATCAGCATTTATTAAGTACCTCCTGTTTGCCAGGTACTGTGCTAAGTGCTTTATAGAGACTATAAATCTTCTGCTTCTCTTTTTCCCTTTTAATAGCCAAGATACTTGGGCTGAGGCTTTTGAAATTTCCCATTATTTGAAAGACTGAAGATGAGACCAAGATTACACAGGAAAAGACTCACAGTGACACAACAGAAGTCCACTTTAAAACCTTTGAATAGACTGTTCACTATGGTTATTCACAGCATTCATCATCTAATCCAATCGAACACATAAATGTGTCATTTTACACAAGAGAGTAGGCACAGCTTTATTTCCTTAGAGACTATACACTTTCAAAATTACCCTGAAATTGTGTTGAATTCCTTCATTGTTATAATGCTCAGAGGACAGTAATGAGAAATCCACATACTATGGATGATGCTGATTTGAGGTGACAGTAGTTCTAGATGTCATCAAGACCCTTTTTTGTGGGTCAAGAATTCTTCACCTATCAAAGTTATTTCCTTCCATTCTCTTATAATTTGTTTCTGACATGGCCTCTTATGCCTAGATTGTGGATCCATTTGGGGTGTATTGTTGCATAAGGTGAGAGATGCTTTTACCTTAATTTCTCCCAGATTGCTTTCCAAAATTTACTTGGCAGGTTTTGTTGAATAGTAAGTTTTTACTTATCTCAATAATTTGTGTCCTTGGGTTTAGGGAACACTGTGATCTTGTGTTTCCATTGCTTATGAATCTTACATGTCAAATTTACTCCACTGATCAAATTTTCTATTTAAAATTTTATTTAATTTATTCTCAACTTAAAACAAAAATAAAAACAATTTTGTAATGAATTTTAAACACCCAATAAAATTAGTATTTCTATATACAAAGTAGAACGTGAAACCCTAAACCTCTGTTGTATATAGCTTGCTATTCCCTTTAAGTGTACAACAGATCTGACATGTAACTTTCAAAGCTTCCCTGCTTATCGGTGGCTTTTTTTTTCTGGGCCTTCTGTTCTCTTCTGAGCATTTTAAAAAACATGCTTTAATGACTCTCTTTTCTTTCTTTTGTTTTTCTTTTATTCTTTGGCCTATAACCTATTTCTTTTAACTATTATCAAATTGTTTTGATGATTACTGTTTTATTGTATAGTTTGAAATCTGGTTCTTCTAGATCTTCTTCTTTCCTGTCTTTTTTATTATTTCCTTTGAGATTCTTGATCTTTTGTTCCTCTAGATGGATTTTTAAAATAATTTTGTCATTCTATAAAGTATCCTTTGGGGTAAAGTAGTTTGGATATTATCTCATTGTTATTATCTTGGCATGGCCCAAATATAAGCAATTAATTCCTATCCAAATTAATTAAGTCTTCCGTATTTCTACAAAAAGTTTTTTTATAGTTACATTCATATAATTCTTCAGTGTGTTAGTAAGTGGTAAGTAACCCAGATATTTTATACATTCTGTACTGATTTTCAATGAAATTTTTTTTTCTATCTCTTTCTGTTGGGTTTTGTTAGTAACATGCAAAAGGCTTATTTTGTAGATTTATTTTATATGCTGTTACTTTACTGAAGTTAATAATTTCAATTTTTAGTTGAGTCTCTAGGGATCTGTAGATAAACCATCATATATCTGCATAAAGTGATACATTTACCTATACTTATTCCTTCATTTTCTTATTCTTATTTTATTGCTATAGGTAGCATAGCAAATAATGGTGGTGACAATGGATAGCCTTGGTTTACCCCTGATATTATTGGAAAGGCCTCTATTATTATATGACTGCTATCTTCACTTCTTGCCTATTATTGTCATAAAAACTCAGTAACAGAGAATATATTTTTATGTGTTAACCTAGACTTACAACTTGATTTTTCTTTCTCTACCTACTATAGAAACAAGTTGTTTCCTGAGTCTGCTATTAGGAATATTATGTACCAGATACTACAGGGACTTGCATTCATCCACAAACATGGTAAGTTATTTGAGGCAATTATTCTTTTGACTCACAGTGAAGTGACATTACCTGGTATCATACGTGGAAAGCGTTGGTACTGGATGGCTGAGGCACTGTGGATGGACTTTTGAGTCTGTCATCTCCTTGATTCCTGTATTTCCCACTCATTATTTGTCATGCAGCCATTTGCTTACATATCTTATGTTTATGGCCTTTACTATTAATATTGTTTTTCTGCATCCAAGACTTATTACCAATCTGAGGCTACCTGGTGTATTAATGAGGAAGCCATAGAATTAATGAATTCCTTTAGACTCAGGTGTATTATTTAGAGCACCCAATCTTCTGATTTTGCACATTAAAAATGTAATTCTTTTTGCCCTTCATTTTAAAGTCAAAATTGTCATTGAAGTTCTTGCACCCACAAATTACAAAATCTCAAGCATTAAAAGGTACCTCATGGCTATTTCATTCAACACATAATGGAAAAAGCATCTTTACAGCAAACAAATGGTCATCCAAAATTTGCTTGAAGACCTCTGTTGAGAGTCAACCCAGTTCCTCCAGAGGTAACCCATTTCCCTTCTGGGCAGCTTTGCCTATTGGGAAGTTTTTCAGGCTTAGAGTTGCCTCTTTGCAACCTCTACCCATTACTTGGCTCAGAGTTATTGCCCGGTAGGCAGATTTTTATCACTCAACAAGGAGATCTGGCAGCTTGGTAGTAGCAGTGAGGAGCATAGCCAGAATAAATCTGAAAAATAAAATTACCAATCCCATCCTTAATTGCCTGCAGTCTGTTCTTGCCTTAGGTAGTAAAACCTTCCCCTAGTTAGTGACTAAAGATGATAAAAATAGATGTTATTTGCCTCCCTCTATTATAAAAAATTCATCATGTGATGTTATTAAAATATTGATTTCAAGAACATATTTTAATTTCTCTACAGAGACAGCTTCCACTTTTCATTAAGCTTACTTGAGGTTCTGCTTTCCCTCTTCTTTTCTCTCTCTTCCCTCTCTCCTGCCCCCCCACTCTCCTCTCCTTCCCTTCTTTTATGCCCCTATTCCTCCCTCACTTTCTTCTCCCTGTCCCTTTTCCTTTTCTTTCTCCCTTTACTTCTTTCCTCATCCTCTTCCCTTATCTTTTCCCTCTCCCTCTCCTTATTCGTTTCCCTCCCCTTCTTCCCTCCCATGTTTTCCCTCTCTTCCCTCCCCTCTTCTTTTTCCTCCCCCTTTCCCTTCCCTTATTCCCCAATCCTCTTCCTCTTCTCCTCCTTTCCCTCCTCTTCTTGCTTCCCCTCTCCCTCTCCCTTCCCCGTCTTTCTTCACCTCTTCTCTTTTTCTCTTTCCCTCCTTATCTACTATTCTTTCCCCTCCCCCCTTCCTTCCTCCTTTTTCTTAAATACATTTTATTGATGCTTTTTGTCTTTATATTCCAGGTATTTGAAATTACCCCTTTAGAATAAAAACTTTTCTTAGAACAAACAAAAATAAATGGGGAAAAAATAGCTGATACATTCACTGCATCTGATACCATATGTATCATAATACCTTGTATCCAACTCTGTATGACCCCATTTGGGGTGTTCTTGGCAAAGATACTGGAGTGGGGGGGTGGAGCCAAGATGGCGGAGTGAAAACAGTGACTTGCTTGAGCTCTCTCCCAAACCCCTCCAAATACCTATAAAAATGGCTCTAAACAAATTCTAAAGCAGCAGAGACCACAAAAAGACAGAGTGAAGCAAATTTCCAGCCCAAGACAACCTGGATGGTTGATCAGAAAGGTATATTGTGCAGGGCAGAGAGAGGAGTGCAGTGTGACATGGGCGTGCAGACCACAGCAAACCTGGAGCAGGCATCAGAGGACTGAACCACAGGCAGCTATGGCAGTTTCCAGACCTCTCAACACATGAACGCCAAAGACAACTTAGAAGGTCAGTGGGAAAAGTCTGTTTCTGCGGTGAGAGAAGAGCTAGGTCTCAGAGCCAATTACAGAGTGCAGATCACTGAGCATGGGCTCTTGAGTGGTGGCTGCATTCTGAGCTTCTGGCCCACAGACTGAGGGGAATCCAGTGGCTGATCAGAGGGGGACTGCAGGGATCTCTTTGCCTGTGCTGAGGCAAAAATCTCTTGCTTTGCCCATGCTTGGATCTGGGTCACAGTTCTGGGCGGCAGTCCTGGGGTGAGGAGGAATGCTGGTGTGGTGGGGCTTGTAGTGGCTGTGAAGAGAAAACCCTCCCCACATTTCCAGGACAGAAAGGAGTGCTTGTGGTCACTAATAGACTACAATACAGGCCAGGAAAGGAATAAAAACCTTGTCTCTTATCATACCACCTTGCAAGAACTGAAAAATTACAGGTCCCTACAAGTATCTCTGAAAACAGCTCTACAAACCCCTGAAGCTGGGAACAGTACATTCTTCACATTGGAAGCAGATTCTTACCTTAAAAAAGAGTTTAAAACTCAAGTAATTGGCCAGAATCATGAGCAAGTAGTGCAAAAAGTGTCAGACTATATTATTTTACTTTGGTGAAAAAGAAGACCAAAATATACAACCAGGAGAAGACAACAAAGTCAAAGCTCCTACATCCAAAGCCTTTAAGAAAAATATGAATCAGTCCCACGCCTTGGAAGAGCTCAAAAGTGATCTTCAGAAGCAAGTAAGGGAAGTAGAGGAAAAACTGAGAGTGATGCAAGAGAATCACAAAAAACAAGTCAACAGCTTGCTAAAGGAGATCCAAAAAAATACTGAAGAAAATAACACCTTAAAAAATAGCCTAACCCAAATAGCAAAAGAGGTCCAAAAAGCCAATGAGGAGAAAAATGCCCTAAAAAGAAAAATTGGACAAATGGAAAAGGAAGTCCAAAAGATTACTGAAGAAAATACTTCCTTAAAAATTAGGATAGAGCAATTGGAAGCTAGTGACTTTATGAGAAATCAAGAAACTGTAAAACAAATCCAAAAGAATGAAAAATTAGAAAACAATAATCAAAAAAAGAGCCTAGATATCATCTTTCAAGAAATTATCAAGGAAAACTGCCCTGATATTTTAGAACCAGAGCGCAAAATAGAAATTTAAAGAATCTATCAATCTCCTCCTGAAAGAGATCCCCAAAGGAAAACTCCTAGGAATATTGTAGCCAAATTCCAGAGTTCTAAGGTTAAGGAGAAAATATTATAAGCTGCCAGAAAGAAACAATTCAAGTATTGTGGAAACACAATCAGAGATAACACAAGATTTAGCAGCTTCTACATTAAAGGACCATAGGGCATGGAATATAATAATCTGGAGAGCAAAGGAGATAGGATTATAGCCAAGAATCACCTACCCAGCAAACCGAGTATAATCCTTCAAGGGAAAAAATGGTTATTCAGTGAAATAGAGGACTTTCAAGCATTCTTGATGAGAAGACCAGAGGTGAATAGAAAATCTGACTTTCAAATACAAGACTCAAGTGGAACATGAAGAAGTAAACAGGAAAGAGAAATCATAAGAGACTTATTAAGGTCGAACTGTTTACATCCCTGCATGGAAAGATGATATTTATAACTCATGAGACATTTGTCAGTATTAGGGTAGTTGGAGGGGGGGAAATTATATGTATGAATATAGATAGATAGATAGATAGATAGATAGATAGATAGATAGATAGATAGATAGATAGATAGAGGGCACAGTGTGAGTTGAAGATTAAAGGGTCATATCTGGAGAATAAAATTAAGGGATGAGAGAGGATTATACTAGGAGAAGGAGAAAGGGTAAATTATCTCACAGAAAAACAGAAAAGAAAAGGCTCTTACAGTGGATGGGAAACGGGGGAAGGTGAGAGGGAATGAGTAAATCTTATTCTCATAGTTTTTGACTGAAGGAGCGAATAACAAAGACATTCAGTTGGGTATGGAAATCTCTCTTACCCTACAGGAATATAGGGGGACAAGTGGGCAAGAGAGGAGGGCAGATTGGGAAAGGGGGTAATCAGAAGCAAATACTTCTGAGGAGGGACAGGGTCAAAAGAAAGAATAGAATAAATTAGGGGGCAGAATGGGGTAAAGGGAAATAGAGTTAGTTTTTCACAACATGTTTACTATGGAAGTGTTTTGCATAACTGCACATGCATAACCTATATTGAGTTGCTTGCTTTTTCAATGAAGGTGGGTAGGGAGGGAGGAAGGGAGAAAATTTGGAACCCAAAGTTTTAAAAACACATGCTTAAAAAAATGTTTTCACATGCAACTGAGAAATAAGAAATACAGGAAATGGGGTACAGAAGTCTATCCTGCCCTACAGGAAAATAGAAGGGGAGGAAAGAGAAGGGGGGGAGAGATAGAAGAGAGGGCAGACTAGGGGAAGGGTATTCAGAATGCATGCCATCTTGGGGTGGGGGGAGGGGTGAGATGGGTTGAAAATTTGGAACTCAAAATCTTGTGGAAGTAAATGTTGAAAACTAAAAATAAATAAATTTATATTAAAAAAAAAAAGAAAGTAGAAAGACCTCCAAAGGAAAAAAATATGAAATGTCAAAGGTAATAAGATCAATGATTTTTATATGTGATATTTGGAAATGCAATTGATGTCATCTGAAGTTTTTTGTTTGTGTTATTGTTGTATTTATAAATTCTCTTACATTGTGAAATTCTTCTCTTATATTGTGACAGAAATGCTGTTAAGCAAAACAACTTTTTAATCTGGATGCTGTTAGACATGAATTGGGCTTTTAAAAAGGATGTAATAAAAATAGATATTTAAAAACTGTTAAAAAAAAATAAAAAAGATACTGAAGTGGTTTGCCATTATCTTCTCCAGCTCATTTTATAGATGAAGAAACTGAAGCAAATAGAGTTAAGTGACTTGCTTAGGGTCATCCAGCTAGTAAGTTATCTGAGGCCAGATTTGAACTCAGGAAGATGAGTCTTCCTGACTCCAGGCCCAGCACTCCATGCACTATGGCGCCACCTAGTGGCCCAAGTTGGGAAATACATTTCATTATTTGTTCTACAGGGCCTTCATTGTGCAATGTTATCTGCTTGGTTCTGATTATTTTCATTCCACATTGGTTCATATGAATCTCCCTGCATTTCTCTGAATTCTTCTTATTCATCATTTCTTACTTCATAGTAACAATCCATCACATCAGCCTACAAGCATTTATCAAGTGCCTATGATATTCCAGGTTCTGTGATACAAAGAGGAAATTCAAACTGTCTTTGTTCTCAAGAAATTTTTATGCTGTCTGAGAAGTCAACATGTACACATACAAATACAGACAAATGCAAGTTGATTTTCTGGGAGGTGGCACCAGCAGCTGAGGTTATCAGCAAAAGCCTCAGGTGGGAAGTGGTCCTTGACCTAAGCTTTGAAGAAAGCTAAAGATTTTGAGGTGGGGTAAGGAAAAAAGGCAATCCAGGTATTTTAGCACATCCGCATCCTGTAATGTTTTAGTCTCATTGTTCAGCTGATGGGCATCCACCTTGTTCTCTGTATCTTTTTCTGGCTTCAGGCAATGGAGGGTGTCAGGTGTGAAACAAACAGGAAGCTCTCCATCCAGGTCCTGGTGTTGTGGTCTGAGAGGTGGAGACCCCTCCAAGAGTGGCATACAGGATGGGGTGGTCTGGAATGAATTCATAGACTCAAGCCTTCTTTAAGTCAAGTTGGCAGAAAGTTTATTGTTACGCTTTTCAGTGGGCAAGGATTCCTAAGGAACCTGCAAGAGACTGAGGATGGAGCTAGGGTTTATATGGAAAAGGGCATGGGAAAAGAATGCTGGGGAGGCTGATTAGGTCATCTAAAGGTCCAGGTGTCTTTGGGAGCTACGAATGGGAAAGTGCAGGGAGTACACCAGACAGAGAAGGAGATGTCAGAGGCATGGATCTTGGGAATCTGGCAGGAGGAAGAGTCCTTGGGCCAGCCAGGGACAAAACTCCTTGGGCCAGACAAGATACCCCTCTCTCTCTGTCCTGATTAGACAATGCTCTGTGACAAGGGAAAGTTTTTTCACAAGACAGGAGCTTACTAAGGAATTGGGAGGCTTCCAGAGACATGATTTTAGGGCTGGGGCCTGAGCAGCCCAGCTTTGTGTAGCTGCACTAGGTAGAGAGATTAGGGTTTGCTGGGGCCCACTCATGAGTAATTGCTAGGCACAGTGTCCTTGGGCTGGGGAGAAATTGTCAGAGACAGTGTTTCTGAGACTAGGGAGAAATTGGGATCCAAGTACAAGCACAAGCACCCTGTCACTGGTACACAGATGTCTCTGATTTAGATAAATTTTTAGCCTTGTCTGAAAAAAAATGACGTAACGTATACTGGTGGTTAGAATGCTGTGCTTGGAGACAGAGCAGACCAAATTCAAGTCCTGTCTCTGAAGCTAGCTAGCTAGCTTTGTGACCCTGGACAAGTCATTTAGCAAAGTATAGTTTTTGGCAACTCCCAACAACTTATTTACTAAGACACAAGATTGTTCACAATCTCCTTGGTGGAAGGAGTTCCCCACACTGATAGTTCCCTACCCCAATGAAAACACAGATGGTTTGTACCTTTGTGTATTAGCAAAGATCACAAGGAAAAAGTGTGCCAATTTTTTTTTAAAGATTGTGTTTATGTGAGACTTCACAGTATGTGTTTTTAAGTTTTATTTTTTCCTTTTGTTTTTGCACCGTAGTTACTTCCTCATTCCAAGAGTAACCCCTGCTACTCCCCTCTCCACTGAGCCTTCCCCAGAAATTAATAAAAATAGTTAAGCAAAACCAGTCTCCACAACACCTCTGACAACATTCCATACCCCCAGTCCTCCATCTCCTCCAACAAAAAGAGGGCACTGCATTTCTTCATTTCTTCTCTAGAGACAAAATTGGTCAATCTAGTTGAATATTGTTCTGTTATTTTCATTTATATTATTGTATCATTGGGGAACTTTATTTTCCCTTAAGCCTACTAATTTCACTCCTTGTCAGTTGATACAAGTAATAATAATTAATAATCATAATAATAGCCAGCATTTTTATCACTCCTACTATGTTCCAGGCATTGTACTAAATGCTTTACCAATACTAACTCATTTGATCTTCCCAATAACCCTGGTAGGTAGGTGCTTTTGTTATCCCCATTTTACAGTTGAGGAAACTGAGGCAAACAGAGGTTAAGTGACTGGTCTGACATTGCACTGGCAGTAAGTGTGTTAGTAAGACACTTAACTAGGGCTGGATTTAAACTTAGGTCTTATTGACTCCAGGCCCAGCACTCACCAGCTAGGAGCCTCTGTCTTCTCATATTTCTCTGAATTCTTCTTACAGTGAAATAGCATTACAGCATTGAATTGTATGTGATTTTAAAAACAAAGGGAGGGAAAGAAAGTCAATTTAAATAGTATGGGACTTTTGCAGTCATTCATTTAATGAGTATGTATCCCTTGGATTGAGCATGAGGTGGGCAAGCCTTTGCTATTCTTCCATCAGTCTGCATTGCTGTGTTCTTATTAGTGTATGCATGTCTCCACACCAAATGTGATCTACAGTCCCTTTCTCATCCTACCGTAGACCAGGGGTGGGGAACCTGCAGCCTCGAGGCCACATGTGGCCTTTTACTAAGTTCATGTCACAGTTGGTTGAGCCCTTCCGCAATCATTAGACATCTACACTGACTTTGGTTCCCAGGATGCTTTGTCACACAGTCACATACCTTCTTCTCTCTGCTGCACCATGGACCAAGAGAGGACCCAGAGAATTCAAAGGGAACATAGCAGGGGTCTTGTAACAGATCAGGAATGCTGGGAAGGCCAGGGAAGGCCAGGAAAGGCTGTCTTCTCATTTGCACTACCACTTTAAGCAGAATGAAGAATAAATTGCCTATGGCAGGGGCGGGGAGCCTATAGCTTGTTGCACCACTTAGCTGCCTCTAAATGAACTTTGCACGCTGCAGTGGGCTCCTTAGAGGGATATAAGATACTGGGAAAAGTCTTGAGGAAGGAGGACGATTTGCTGTTTCACTGAGTGAACTGCCTAAGAGGCCATATATGGCCCTCTAGGTCCTCAGGTGTGGCCCTTTGACTGAATCCAAACTTCACAGAACAAAGCCCCTTAATAAAAGGATCCATTCTGAGAAACTTGGACTCAGTCAAAAGGCCACACCCTCTATCTCAAAAATTCTATAGGTTACTAGAGAAACTATTGGATGTAAATTTTACTTATCATGACACTCAGATAAGCTATTTATCAGGAAAGAGGCAGGAACCAAGACTTTAACTCACAGACTTCTAGCTGGAAGAAACCTTAGGGGTTATGTAGGCCAACCTCCTAATTTTACAAATGAGGAAACTGAGGAAATGATTTGCCCATAGGTAGTCAGTAGTAGGCTTCAAGTACACTGTTCCACTCTGCTGTAAACAAGAAAACAAAAACTGGTAGGCACAGGAAAGTGTTATGGAAAAAAAATACTTATGAAGGCTTAACTACATTCACATGCCACCATTTCTTTGGCTGTTCCCCAATCAATGGACACCAATTTTGTTTCCGAAGATGTTTTCTTTTGTTTCCTTTGTTGCATAAGTGACAAACACTAATGGACACAAGCAGGAATGAGATATCCCTAATTGGATTCCTGTTTGGGCTTTAGATTTCAGCATTAATAGTATCAAAAGATGCACGATTAACCGAGACAGACATGATCTTGGCGGAACTTTGTGCAGTATGTAGGGAGAATGTGTAAGTCCCAGGGGCACTTGGTTATGGGAGGTCTGGACCCCCACCAAGGACTTTAATTTGGGGGGTACCTATGGATTCTAACAAAGGTACTAATACAGTAATGATAACAACCATCATTTATATAGCACTTTAAAGTTGGCAAATTACAGCATTTGATCCTTACAACAACCCTGGTAGGGAGGAACCATTTTTGGTGCTATTCGTTCATTTTCAGTTGTATCCAACGCTTTATGATTCCATGTGGGATTTTCTTGGCAGAGATACTAGAGTGGTTTGCCATTTCTTTCTCCAGCTCATTTTACAGATGAGAAAACCGAGGCAAGCAGGGTAAAATGACTTGCCCAGGTCACACAGCTAGTAAGTGTCTGAGGCTAGATTTGAACTCAGAAAGATGAGTCTTAGGGCAGTGGATAGAACACTGGTCCTGGAGTCAGGAAGACCTGAGTTCAAATCCTGTTTGAGACACTTGACATTTACTAGCTGTGTGACTGTGGACAAATCACATAACCCCAATTGCCTCAAAAAATAAATAAGTAAATAAAAATAAAAAATAAGAAAGATGAGTCTTCTTTATTCCAGACCCAGCACTCTATCCACAGAGTCACCTAGCTGCCCAGTACCACTAGCTGAGGAAACAGTCTGAGAAACGTTAAGTGATTTGTCCACAGTCACACAGCAAGTAATTGTGTAAAGCAGGATTTGAATTCAGGTCTCTCCTCCTGATTCCCAAGTTGGATGCTTTTGCCTGCTGCCCCACCTAGCTGCCTCTAAGTGAACTTTGCATGTTGCTGTGGGCTCTTTGGAGGGATATAAGATACTGGGAAAAGTCTTGAGGAAGGAAGACAATTTGCTGTTTCACTGAGTGAACTGCCTAAGATCTTGTTAAGTCTCCGGGAAGGTACCCATAATTGGGGTAACCGGCGTTTGTGGCCAAAGCCACCCTGCAGTAATTTGCAGTGGCTACACATTTAACCAGAGGGAGAATGTAGCAGGTGGTGACAGTAGCACTGTTTTGGGTCCAGATATAAAATTCCATATACGGAATGTAAAAAAGGTTAATTTTCACTTGTGTCCCCTTGGTAAGAACTTTTCCTAGCACTTATGATGTCCTTAATCAGGTATGGATTTCTTGCCTCATTCTTGGTTGACCCATTGACACTATATTAAGATGATTGATTTGCAACCAGTTCGTGCTTCTAGGTCACATGCTTGGACTTGGCATTTTAAAAAGGAGAGAAGAGACAAGAGGACCCAAAGAACCAGATCTGAGAAGTAAACAGAGAAAGAGCCAGTTGGAACCACCTGGATTCATTCTCTGACCAGAAAGAAACCCATACAGACCTGCAGTGTCTAGAAAGAAACATGTGTGTTCATGATCAAGTGGCAGATGAAAAATTCCAAATATTATTAGCCTGACTGCTTATGTGAAATAGTAGGATCTTTTTTGTAGCAAAGATCTAAGTATTACATTCCAAGGGAAAAGTGTGGGCCGAAGCAAAGGAAGCTAAATACTGATTTTTCCAACGGAAACAAACTAGAGTGATATGTTAGGAGATACATCCCAAGATGGAACCTAGTTCTGATTTGTGCAAACAAGTATTTTTTTGGCCACAGGTTATTTGCAGAAAACCATTCCTGACCGAGCATCTGTGTGAAAGATGAGGAATGGGTGCATTTGGAACTTCTATAATATGTTTTTAAGAGATTAGAAGAAGAGGATTGGGAATAGAAAGACGTGAACAAGGTATAGAAGCTCATTTCAGGGGGGTTGAAAAGGAAAGCCGGGGTTAGCTGGGTGATGCAGTAGACTCCAGCCTTGGAGTCAAAAGGACCTCAGTTCAAATCTGGGCCTCAGACACTTGACACTTACTAGCTGTGTGACCCTGGGTGAGTCACTTAACCCCAATTGCCTCAGCAAAAAAAAAAAAGAAAAGAAAAGAAAAGCCATTTGGTAGAGAGGAAAGGGCATTCGATTTGGATTCAGCCCCTGAGTGCCTGTGTGACCTTGTCATATAACCTCTCCATACCTCAGTCTTTCTCATCTTTAAAATGAAAGATTTGGAGTAGATATCCTCAGAGGTCCTTTCCAGCTCTAAATCTTCAGACTAAAACCATCAACCAGGAATAGTGTCTACAAGGGGTTACTCAAAGTAACGAATGGTCAGTGGGAAAGCCTGCATTCATTTCAATTTATTATTCATCTGTAAGTTTTACTATTGACCAGCTAGGTGGCGCAGTGGATAGAGTACCAGCCCTGGATTCAGGAGAACCTGAGTTCAAAGGCGGCCTCAGATACATAACACTTACTAGCTGTGTGGCCATGGGCAAGTCACTTAACCCCATTGCCTATCCAAAACAAACAAACAAAAAAAAATAACAGTTATTTCCAAATATGTCCCTCCCACTAATCACTGGACCTTCCTTTCTAACAAAGCAAAACAGTTCAGCAAAACCAACTGACAAAAGTGACATCAGCGTCAAGTGACAACATACAAAATATTTCACACCTTTAGAAAGGCAATGATAAAACAACAACAATGATGAGGATGATGTTAGCTAGCATGTATTTAGTGCTTACTATGTGCCAGGCACTTTCCAAATATTATCTCATTTGATCCTCACAATAACCCTGGGAGGTTCAGTACTGTTATTATTATCCCCATTTTACAGGTGAGGAAACTGAGGCAAAGAGAGGTTAAGTAAGCCCAGGGTCACATAGCTAGTAAATGTCTGAGACCACATTGGAACTCAGGCCTTCTTGACTTCAAGCCTGACACTCTATGAGATGGATGTGAATTCTGCAGGTCTGATATCCTTTGAAAATTAATGGTAAGTTTTCAATGAGGCCATATTGATTTAGTCTTTGGTAAGAATCATTAAGGGGCAGCTAGGTGTCAAAGTGGATAGAGTATCCAGCCTGGAGTCAGGAAGATTCATTTTCTTGAATTCAAATCTGATCTTAGATACTTCCTAGCTGTGTCACTTAACCCTGTTTTCCTCAGTTTCCTCATCTGTAAAATGAGCTGGAGAAGGAAATGGCAAATCACTCTAGTACCTTTGCCAAGAAAACCCCAAATGGGGTCACAAAGAGTTAGACAAAACTAAACAACAACATAAATCATTAAATCATAGACTTGCAGCTAGAAGAGACCGTAGAAGTCATTTAATCCCATGCCTTCATTTTATAGATGAGTAAACCTGAGGCCCAGAGATCAAAATTAACTTAGGGATCATAGGATCACGGATCTAGAACTGGAAGTAGCCTGAAAGGCCATCTGTTTCAAGCACCTTATTTTTATAACTGAGGAAACTGAGATGTACATAAGTTAAATGACTTGCCAGGGTCTCCTAGCATCATGGATCTAGAACTGGAAGAAGCCTCAAAGGCCATCTGTTTCAAGCACCTTATTTTTATAACTGAGGAAACTGAGATGTACACAAGTTAAATGATTTGCCAGGGTCTTCTAGCTAACAAGTCCCAGAAGTGGGATTTGAACCTTGGTCCTCTTTCTCCATAGCTAGTCCCCAGTTCACTCCATCATACATCATCTCAGTTCGTAAGGAGGAGAGCTTAGATTTAAACTCAGGTCTGACTCTAAATCCAGCCCTCTTTTTACCACTCCACCCTGTCTTCCTAGGGTATATGCAAATTGATAATAATTCCTCTTATCCCTTATTGCTGTGTTGAGACTTGGTGGAAAAATCAAGACCAGAACGGCTTACAGAGTCAAGCTCTCCTGGGTCTCATGTCTCCTTGTTACCTCTTCCTCAGTGTGAGAAAGTACACCCTGTCCCTGGTGAATAGACTCCTTTGAGAGAGCAGAACCATCCTACTGCCAGTTGCCATAGCTGTAAGTTCATGTCACTGATGTGTTTTTCCCCCACTGGAAGTGAAAACATAGCCTTACTTTAAGGCCACTGAAAAATGTCAGAGCACTTGTCTGTTGGCGGCATTAAATATGTAAATTGTACCACATGGCCACAATCTGCCAGACTGAAGGGTTGGCTCATAGACTGAAGGTACTCATGAAAGCATGACATGATTTAGGGGATACTGTTTTTTTGTACTCTGTTGGGAGTAAGGTCTTATTCAGCCCTGACTTATTGGATGACCTTGAGTAAGACGTGGAGAGGCAGTGGAATCACATGATTTGGATCTGCATCCTGGCTCTGCCACTGAGTGCCCTGGTGACCTTGGGGCAGCAAATCACTTAACTAACCTCTTTGGACCTCAGCTTCCTTCATCTGTAATATGAGTGGATTGGATTGTCGTTTGGTTGTTTTTCAGTCGTGTCTGACTCTTTGTAGCCCCATTTGGGGCTTTCTTGGCAAAGCTACTGGAGTGGTTTGCCATTTCCTTCTCCAGCTCATTTTACAGTTGAGGAACCTGAGGCAAACAGGTTAAGTACCTTGCTCAGGATCACACAGCTAGTAAGTGTCTGAGGCTAGATTTGAATTCAGGAAAATAAGTCTTCCTGATTAGGTTATCTTTAAGGCTTTCAATCTGTCCTGTTTCCCTAAGTCTTCTCTGTGCTTTAGTTCCTTCCCATGTAAGGTGGGAATAGTATCTGCATTTCTTTCCTCTCAAGGATGTTGTGGGTGCAAATTGAGCAAAATAGTTGTAGAAATACATCTCCATAATAAGGTGGTGTATAAGGTGTGCTCTATAAATAGGAATACCCATATCTCTTTTCCATATGCCCTGCAGTGGATATCTTTTCCTACCAGCATCGCCTACTTGATGTGACATTGGTGGAGGGAAAAGTTTTCTCTGTCATTTGGCGTTTTGCTTGCCTGGTCATGAATAGAATAACTACACACATTAACTTCCTGCCAGGATGATAGGGAAGTCTATCAGCGTCCGTGAAATCAAAACTAATGTCAGTCCACACTTTCTAGATGGCAGGTTACCTTTTGAGAGCAGGAAGACTCTTCCACTTTGTTGTTGAGTAGGAGGTGATATAGTGAGTGTTGAGGGTGGCTTTCCTGAATCTGGTGCTCCCAAGATGGAAGATGCTTTAGGTGATAGGTAGCATGGTGCGGGGGTGTAGGGGCATTCCTGAAGGACTAGCACCTTTGATGTGAGCCCTTTCCAGGGCTCCTCATCTGCCTTTGATGTCCACCTGGCATTCACGTCTCACCTGTGGCTCCAAGAAGCTATAGCGTGAAATGACTGACCAAAAACAAGTCACTTAGCCTCCTGGTTGGTGTTGTTCATTCCTTTTCAGTCATGTCAGTCTCTTTATGATCCCATTTGGGGGTTTTCTTGGCAAAGATACTGGAGTGGTTTGCCATTTCCTGCTCCAATTCATTTTGCAGATAGGAAACTGAGGCAAACAGAGTTAAGTGACTTGCCCAGGGTCACACTGCTGGTAAATGTCTGAGGCCGGATTTGAACTCAGGAAGAGGAATCTTCCTGACTTCAGGCCTGACTCTGTATCCATTGTGCCACCTCCCTGCCCCTAACCTCCTCGGGTGTTTCTTCTTATTTTATAGCTTTTATAACTGAAGACTGAAGAGGGGTGAAGTCACTTGCCCAAAGATCACAAAACATGTTAGTGACAAAGTAGAAACAAAACCCTAGACATAGTGATGATGATTGGGGTTTTGTTGCCATGTCTCTTCTTGTAGCACCTCTGGTGTGAGGTCTTGCTGAGCCCTGCAGGGCTGCTCATCCACCTTTGTTGTCCGCCTCTCACTCAACTCTCCCCCTGTGACTCCAAGAAGCTGTAGCATGTGCATGGCCACACTCTGGTAGAACCATTTCAGCAGATGGGCTAAACCAGGTTGAGAGGAACTGACAGGCCTCAGACCTTGCAGTGAGTTAGGGGGATGTCTACTCCAAACATGCACATAAAGACTTCCTCTGGTAGATTGGGTGGCTGAGAACAATTTGCTCCAGTGGCCATGAAGGCAGGTGAAGCCGGCACTGTGGAGTGCATAGAGCTTGGTCAGACGTTGAAGATGCCAGGATCGTGTGCTGGATCGCGGGCCACTGCCAGTAGCCTTGACTTTTGTCCTGCCACTGAACTTTGGTGACTCTGGAAGAGGGAGTGAGGCTGATGACTGTGCAACTCTGCTTCATTTAAATCGAGTTCATGTATGAGTCAAGGTATCACCCCATGATGTCATTGGTACTCTTCGAAAACAGAGGACAGAAACCAGCAATGGCACGGTGTGAGAGAGAGCCCTACATTTCAGGTCAGGCAGATCAAACCCTACCTCAGACATTTACTAGCTGGGCAAGTTATTTAACACTTCTGTGCCTTGCTTTTCTTGTCTGCCAAAGGAGGGGATTGAGGAATTTGATGGCCCATCTCTAAGGTCCCTGACAGCTCCAGATCTATGATCGATAATGCAAAGTCATCACGGGGAAAGGAAACCAAAGAGTGCAGCATCCCTTCTGTTGCTGCACTTGAGATCATTAACACATGAACAATTTGGCAATTCTGCCCTACAGAGAATGGGACTGAGGGAGAGGTCTCGGACCTGGTTGCTGCTCTTTAAAATTTATGAGCGTGGGGGTGGACAGAAGCACATGCACTGCTGTGTAATAGAAAGAATGCTGGACAGAAGCCCAGATTTCTAGAATATTCTAGTTTTTCCACTTTTGCTCACTGTGTGACTTGAGGTTAGCTATTTGGTGTCTCTGAGCATTGGCTTCTTCATCTGTAAAGTGAATATGTCATCCTCAGCTCTACCTACATCATTGGTTTGTTGGAAAGAATAAGTAGGATAGTGTATATGAAAGTGCTTTGTAAACTGTAAAGTACCCTGCAAATGCAATTAATCTCTAGTCCTAGCAGCAGTCATCATTATTATCACATGGATTGTTACTGCTGCAAGGGGTTTTAAAGATTATTCTAACCTATTTACTTTAGGGAAAAGAAGCTAGGGTCCACCCTGGGGAAATGACTTGCCCCAGGTCACACATGCAAAGATAGTGACAAAGCAAAGATTAGAATCCAGGGCTCCTGAATCTCATACATTGCCCTTTGCCTGTACATGATAATGCCTTCCTGGGATTATCATTACTATCGTTATCATAATTATTTTTATTAAAGCATCCCTGTGCATTTCATTAGTAGTTACCCCTTCTACATTGGAGGTGTTAGGGGCATGGCACCCCTGAAATCTGAAAAATCCGTGTAAAATTTTTTGGCCCTCCTTTAGTACCAGAGAAGTCGGAATTTTTTCTTTTTCTTTTATGGGGTGTACCTTATTGTAAAATTTGGGTTAAGTATTTGGTCATAGGCTCTTTGTTGTCTGCTGGCCTTCGCATGTCATCTGCAACTTCTGCAAAAGTCCCCAAAATTCCCATTTAATTTTTTATGCCAACCTGTGATATACTGAAATCTCAGTGGGGAAAGTTGCGATGTGGGAGGGATAACTGTACAGGGAATTCCTAGTGAGATCAGCTCTCCTTTACAACTTACACTCTTAAACAGTTAGGTACCTGGGCCACAGAGAGATTAAATTTCTTGTCCAGGGTCATGCAGCTGGTATCAGAGGCTTGACTTGAACCTGATGCCAAAGCTGGATTTTTATCCATTTTACCACAATGACTCGTTATCATCAGTATTATTAACTACTGGCCTTTAGGAATTTGTGTAACATTGAGACCAAATATATAGCCGACATATATCTATTTCAGCCCATTAGTCTACTATACAGTCTCTTTTATGATGTTCTTTAATTTTTGCTTTTTTTTTCCACCCTAATATGTGATTGACCTGAAGTAAATTCTAATCCTGTTTATACCTGACCTGAAGTGAATTCTAATCCTGTTTACACAGGAATTTGTGAGAACCTAGAGTCCTCATTCTAGCCAACAACAAATTCCATTTTGGAGTAGGATTGAGGATGGTCTTGGATGAAGCAGAGGAGAGGTCTTGGCAAAAGGGAAGGGGGTAGTATCTAATAGTCCTGGATGGTGGTCTATAATGAGGTTCTATGGCAAGAGTGCTGGTTACTTTGATGTAGGTTACCTAGCTGGGCCTAGATTGGCATCGATAGTGAGGGGGATAATTTAGATGTGAGGTACTACAAGGAGTCAGTAGAAGGCTGAAGGCAAGAAAAATGGCATGATAAACTTGACCTAACCAGAGAGGAAAAAGATAGCAATAATCAGAGCCTCAGCCCACAATTTAGCTGAGGGAATTAAAAGGTAAAAATGTGTGCGTTTAATGATATTATCCATATGACTCAATATTCTGTGTCTTCTTAATTCATTTAATGTGTTTTTCTTTGTTATTAAATAAACAAAAAATAATTTGCTTACCTCCCTTATGGTTTACAATGTGTTTTTACATATGTTATCTCATTTAATCATTCCCTACCTCCTTCCCTGCAAATAAAAACCAGCCCTGTGATATAGTTTAGCACAGAGGTTGAGTGATTTGATTGAGGTTAGACAGCTGGTAAGTGGCAGGCTTGGCCTAGAACTCACCTAGATCTAGGAGCCAAGTCCAGAACTTTTGAATCTAAGTTCAGTGCATTTTCCAGTATGTTGCTTTACCTGTTCAATGAGGATATGTATTATTTCCTATTCATAATATCAGTCAATAAACATTTATTAAATTCCTGCTGTGTACCAGGCAATATGCTAAAACACAATGGTGTTTAAAGGCTCATCAAGAAAACGTCTTTGAATTCCTAAGCCTCCTCTCCAAGATTACCTTATGTATGTTTTGTTAGTGCTTTGTATATCACTATATATATGTATGTATGCATGTTGTCTCCCCCTTTAGGATGCAAGCTGGATAGGGACTGTTTTGCTTTGTCTTTGTAAACAGTGCCTGGCACACAGTAGGTGCTTAATAAATGATTGTTAAAATCTATTATATTGAAATACAGTTATCAAAATTATCTTTTCTTAAGTTTACAGGCATTAGGTCAAGAACCCCTGGTCTAGACAACACAAATAAATGTCCACCTGTTGTTTTTGTTGACCCTTGCCAGGTACTTAACCTCAGTTTTCCTCAGTTTCCTCATCTGTAAAATGGAGATAATAATAGAACTACCTTGCAGTGTTTTGTGAGGATTGAATACAATAATATTTGTAAAGTAATTTGAAAATTGTGAAGTGCTAGCCATGATTATTATTGTTGTTGTCATTCTTAATAACCCTTACTTCTCAGGATTATTGTGATGGTTAAATGAAATAATAATAATAGCTAACATTTAAGCTCATTTGATCCTTGAAACAACCCTGGGAGGTAGGTGTTGTTATCATTATCCCCATTTTACAAATGAGGAAACGTAGGCAAACAGAGGTGAAGCTATTTGCCCAGGGTCACACGGCTGGTAAGTGTCTGAAGCTGGATTTGAATTCAGGGCTTCCTGACTCCAGGCCCAATGCTCTATCCACTGAGCCACCTAACTGCCCATATATGAAAGATACATGTAAAACAGTTTGCAGACCTTAAAGTGATATATAAATGCTAGCTACTATTGCTGTTGTTCCCATCTTCACCATAGTATAACACCTAAGGAACTTGGGAGGAAACTTTGAACACTTTCCTGGGAAGAGTGGTCTTTTACCTAATTCTGTCTACTTTGTTGGTTTCAGGCACTTCGATATTCCTACTTTCAAGTTGGACATCCCCTAGGCAGCACTCCCCATAGCCTTCAGGAAATGGGGAAACCACAGAAAGAATTCCAGGAGAAGATGGGACCACCACCTCATATGAAACCCGTCCCTCCTGCAACCCCCCCTGCCAAACCACATCCCCGGATTTCTTCTCGACCACATCAGCCCAGCCTGACCCCCCAGCATCTCATATACCCATACAAAACAGAGGCTTCAGCAGCAGATCCTGAGAGCCAGCACCAAGAGGACCAGCCTATTCCAGTGCTTTTCCCAGCCCTCCACAACAAGATCCCTCAGAATGTAAGGCACTTCAAGTGAACTTTTTGAACTCAGGTCCTCCTGACTCCAAGTCTGGAGCTCTACTGGGGTTTTCTTGGGCAAAGAAACTGGAGTGGTTTCCCATTTCCTTCTCTGGCTCATTTTACAGACTAGAAAACTGAGGCAAACAGAGTTAAGTGACTTGCCCAGGGTCACACAGTTAGTAAGTGTCTGAGGCTAGATTGGAACTCAGGAAGGTGGGTCTTCCTGATTCCAGGTCCACCACTTTATCCACCTAGCTGCAGGCCCTAACTACCTATGTGATGTTGGACAACTCATTTAACCCCTCTGAGAAAAGAGGCAAAATTTCATCTTGAGGTATGGAAGAATTTCCAAACAGAAATAAAATGGGCATCCTTGGGAGATAGTGGGGTTCCCCTTAGTGGAAGCCTTCAAGCAAAGACTAGGTAAGCCCTTGGATTTATTGTATAGGACTTTATTTTGCAGGTGTGGGTTGGCCTCAGTGGCCCTGACAGTTTTCTTTTCAGCTCTGAAATTTTGTGATTCTGGTTTTTTTTTAATACTTACACACACTAGTTTTTCTTGTTTATTCAATATAGGTTATTTACTGAAAACCTACTGTGTATCGAGCACTATTTTCAACACGGAAGAGAATATAAAAGAAGTAGGAAGCATGGTCCCTGCTTTTAGAGAGCTTTATGTTCTGGAGACAAGAGGGGAATACAGCTAGGTGGGGCAGTTGGTAGAACACTGGACGTAGAGTCAGAAAGACCTGCCTCAGACACTTACTAGCTATATGACTCTGGGCCAGTCACTTCACCTCTATTTGCCCTGTTTCCTCATCTGTAATATGGGGGTCATACTAGTACCTTCCTTCCAAAGTTGGGGTAAGGATCAAATGAAATAATAACTGTAAAACGCTTAGCACAGTGGCTGACACATATTTGGTGCTATGTAAATGTTAGCTATTATCATTATTATTGTTACACAAGAGATAAAGTATAGCACAAGATAGTATCAGAAAACACAGAATGCTGTGATGAGGACAGTATCTGTAGAGCCCTAAGAAAGAGATTAACAAGAATCTGGGTACTTAGGAAACTCTTCATAAGGACCATTTATTGGTTGGCCCACCATATATAAAGCTACCCCACAAAAAGCTCATAGGCCTGTTAAAAAAAGAGAGGTATTCTGATTATCTCTTCTTATGCATAAAAAGCTCAGTTTTTATCCACTCATCCCACTTTTGCAAACCTTTTTGATTTTGAAGACATTTCTTTTTTCTTTTTTGGTGAGCCAGTCGGAGTGAAGTGACCTGCCCAGGGTCACACAGCTAGTAAGTGTCAAGTGTCTGAGGCCGCTTTTGAACTCAGGTCCACTTGACTCCAAGGCCCAAGCTCTATCCACTGCACCATCTAGCTGCCCCTTTGAAGACATTTCTTGAAGGATCATCAGAATGCATTTTTAAAAGAGAAAGCAATAAGTGTTGCACTGAAAATGGGCACTGGAACTCAGGCCCTGACTTCTTTTTAGGCTGTATAGCATGAAGAATAAGAAGTTTTCTCTAAATGAGGCAGGTAGCAGAAACTCTTAATGCTGTTAGTCCTTCAGGGGCTGCCGATCAACTTCTAGGTACAGGGCACAATATTAGCTTCTCTGGGCAATATAAAAATGATATTTCATTGCCTATGAAAAATGAATCTTTGGGTTAAAAAAAGAGTAAAAAGCAGTTGTTTCTACATAGTTAACAGATAGCAATACAATCCAGTTTAATCAACATTTATTAAGCACCTACTGTATGCCCGACACTGCGCTAAGTGCTTGGAATACAATTAATAAAAAGAAAGATAGCCGCTGTCCTCAAGGAGTGGGAGATACTACCCAAAAGGAGGCAAGAGGAGAGGGATTGGTCAATTAGAGCTACCTGGCATGGGAGCATCTTGTTCCATGGAGTTGAAACCAGGCAGGACAGCAGATGTAAACTGGAGTGAATTGAGTCCAGTTTCTGCTTTCTGTAAAGGAAGACAGTGGCAGGAGTTTGGTACTCTGCCCTGCAGCTCTCCAATCAGAGGAGAAAGGAGGCTGAAGGAGGTGGTGTCAATAAGGCTTGAGATATCAGGGAGGTGGTGAGCTTAGAAGTGATAAGCTTCACCTGAGAGGACTAATTTGGTCTGTGGAATTGAAACTAGGCAGGGCAGCAGGTGGGAAGTGGAGTGAGGAGGTAAGAGTCCAAGTTCTGTCCTTTATAAAGGAAGGCAGGGCAGGTAGGCAGTGCCAAGTGCACAGAATGCTAGACCTAGAGTCTTCTGGCCTCAGATACTAGCTATGTGGTCCTGGGCAGGTCACTTAACCCTGTTTGCCTCAGTTTCCTCATCTGTAAAATGAACTGGAGAAGGAAGTGGCAAAGCACTCTGGTATCTTTGCCAAGAAGACCCCCAAATGGGGTCACGAAGAGTCAGACATGACTGCACCAACTGAACAACAGCAATAAAGGAAGGCATTAGGAGCAGATAGTTCTTAATAAGAAACGTCTCTTCTATTTCATGATTAATTAGCACAGTGGTCATATGGGCCTTGACACCAGATTTGTAGGCCCTTGTATAAATGATGATCTGAATGGTGTTAACTCTCTAATAAATAAGGATAGGATAAGAAGCTAGTCTTCCTGAAAATGTATGGAGTGATTACTAACTTTTTACCAATTAATTTTTTAGGTAATTACAGTCTTGTATAGTTGGGAAATGGTATAATCTGTATTATCCAGGGTCAAGATAGTAAGTCTAAGAAATTCCAAGATTGGAAATTCCTTTTCCTGATTATAATTGCATGCAGCAGCCCCAGACCTGCTTTTATTAGGGAAGCAGCAGTGTGGTATAGTGGAAAGAATACTCAATTTGGAATCAGAAAACCTGAGTTCAAATCCTACCATCTATCGCCTGTGTAACCTCTCTTATTTCCCCCCCCCAATGTAAAATTAAAAAATTGATCTAGAGAGGGCAGATAGGTGGCACGGTGGATGGAGCACCGGCCTTGGAGTCAGGAGGACCTGAGTTCAAATCCAGCCTCAGACACATGACACTTGCTCTGTGACCCTGGGCAAGTCACTTAACCCCAATTGCCTTACCCCTCAAAAAAATTATCTAGATAAGCTCTCAAGACTTTTTGGCTCTAAATCTAGTATCCTTGATTTGTTGAGGAGGGGATACTAAGTGCTAACTATGCAGCCCAGCAGTACAGTGGATTGAGAAACCAGTTCAAATGCTACCTCAGACACTTACTTAGATATGTGAGCCTGGGCAAGTCACACAATGATAGGTGCTTACTGAATATTTGTGGAATGTATACCTCTCTTAGCCTCAGTTTCCTCATCTTTAAAATGAAGATAATAACAATACCACCCTTACAGGATTGTTGTGAGGATCAAATGAGGTCATATGTGTAAAATGCTCTGAAGACTTAGAAGAGCCAAGTGCTGCTTGTTATTATTAATAGCAGACATTAACTAAGTGCTAAGATGTGTCAGACCTTCTTCTAAGTCTATTGTTCTGGGAACAAAATAGCCCTTGTCCTCCAGGAGTCTAGTTGTTCTAAGGGGAAGGGGGAAAAGAGCATCTGCTTAAATGTGCAAATGTAAAATAAATTAAAATAATTTATGAGTGAGTGGGGAACATTAGTGAATCCTAGAGGAGTGCTTTTAATGCTGAGTGTTATCTTTTTCCCCCCTTTGTGTGTTTACAGAAAGTTCTGGCAGGCTTGGAGCACCCAAATGGTGAAATTAAACCAAAGAGGAGGAGGTGGGGCTGATGGGGTACTTGGGTGCTTGTGTTTGGGTGCTTGTGCTTGAACCCCATTTTCTCCCTAGCCTCAGACACAGTATTCCTGACAGTTTCTCCCCAACCCAAGGACAATTACTCATGAGTGGGCCCCAGCAAGCCCCTTATCTCTCTCCTTAGTGCAGTAACAAGCAGCACCTGAAGGAATTATTAGTTTGAACTGGCTTTGCACTGGGTCATAAAGACATTCTTACCCACTGGACTATCTGTACTGCCACCCTACCTCATTATCTACATCCTGGACTCCTCATTAACTGTATTCTAGACTTAAGACATACATGTACTTCCTCCATCTATGTTGTCAAACCAGACATTGATTGGTGGCAGACTAGATGACTCTCAGTTGTCCCTGACTGCTAGTTAACTTAGTGATGTAGCAGGCCTAAAACCATACCTCCATGTGGCCCCCCCTTGTGAGCTTTTCCCAGTGAACTCTGGGTAAAATGCCTGCTCAGTAGATACAAGTGCATGTTTGTTTAAGAACTGACCACTCCTTAAGCACTCCCTAATCCCGCCCTGAATCACCTAGTTAACATATTTGACATACCTCTTATCATATCATACTATCTAAACTTTAACTATACTCTTTTAAGATTGCAGGATCCTTAAGAATCCTTGCCCCCTGAAAAACGTAACAATAAACTCTTTGACAACTTGACTTAAAGAATGCTTGAGTCTGTGAATTCATTCCAGGCGACCGTGTCGTGTACTTCAGTCTTTGAGGGGTCACAACCTCTCAAACCACAACAGGGCCACTTTCCAGGTCAACAAAGGATTCTGATGATTGGGATGATTTGAATGACCTCGATTTCAGCCCTTCCTTCACCAAGGCTGATCTAAAAAATAAGAAAAGACAGAGTGATAAAACTCTCCATAGGCAAGTTTTATATTATTTTCTTTCTTTTTATTATTATTTAACTATTTATATTGTCATTTCTAAGAGTTTATGCATGTGGTACAAACTCTGGCAGATTCTCCCCAAGTGGAAAGACTTCCAAGAATAATACTGGTAATGGACTGTATTTGTCTTGTGCCAAGGGCCAGCCTAGCTAAACTCAGAGGCTCGTTGCCAGCCACTGGGCTGCGAGGGGATGAGTCTTCCCTCCCAGCAGCTGGCTAAGGACATCTATTGAGTGGTATAGGAGCTTTGATATGTATTGTATCTAAGAGCAACCATTACAAAATCACAAATGCCTGAAGTAATGATCTTGTACTGGTGAAAATCACTCTGTGAAGATCATTACTCTGGTGCTAAAATAAAGCATGTTCTCTTGTTACAGATTTGAGAGCGTTTTGGACCTGAAGCCTTCAGAACCCATAGGTACCAGTAACAGTGCACCCACCCATACTTCCTATCAGTGACAAGGCACTCCAACATTGCGATCTGTAGCCAAGCAGCATTACTTGAAGCACTCTAGATACTTGCCTGGTGAATAGAAATTATTTGTCTTTAACATTATAGGCACTTAATAGATACCTGTTGATTGGTTGGTTGATGAGAAATCAGTGATGTTCCTTGTACAAAAAAAGGTACTTTAGAAGGCAAGACAAACTTTTAATGGTCTATGTAAGAACTAACAAAAACACTAGAAGAACAGTTGTTGAAGCCCATGAGTCACAAAGACATCCTATGCCACATAGTTGGGCTAAGATGGAAGATTTGAACATAGGTACCTTGTGGAGTGTTCTCATGACCACCCATTTGTATGTCATTGTGACCTGCCATTTGAAATACAGTGAGCAGAAAACCCACCCAATTTCCAATCTCCTGCTCTTAGATTTAGGCATAGCAATAAGAATGTGGGGAAGTATTTTTGTTTTGTTTTGTTTTTATTAATTTATTTTGATTTATTAACAATCACTTCCATATGCTTTTGAGTTTAAAATTGTTCTCCTCCTTCCTCCCCACCACCCTCACCAAAAGAGTGCACAATCTGATATAGGCTATACATTTACATTCCTATTAAACATATTTTCACATTAATGAAGTTGTAAGTAAAAGTTAAAACCAGTAGGAGGAACTGTCAGAAAGAGGAAACAAAACTCAACAGAAGAGAAAGAAAAATTCACATTCAAAGTTATGATTAGTATCTGTGTCTTTTTCTCCATCCTTTTCCCCCCCGATTTTGCTTTTCTTTCTCCTTTCTCCTTTCCCCTCCTCACTAGTGTTTCGCTTTTGACCACTTCCTCGTTCAGTCTCTCCTCCCTTCTATGATCCCTTTCTCTTTTCTTCCCCTTTGCCCTTACTGCTTCTTCCCTCCCTTTTATCCCCCCTCCCTTTTCTTTCCCCTTTTCCTTCCTACTGCCTATAGGGCAAGTTAGATTTCTATACCTAACTGATTATGTTATTCCCTTCTTGAGCCAAATCTGGTGAGAGTAAGATTCAAACAATGCTCACCCCACTCCCTTCTTTCCCTCTGCTGTAATAGGATTTTCTGTCTTTTCCTGTAATGTAATTTACCCTTGTCTACCTCCTCCTTTCTCAGTACATTTTCTAAGATCAGACTAATCCACTTACTTGGATCCATTTAACCCACTTGATTAGATCTTTTTTTTATCATTACATCAAAGTCAACTAATATCCACCCTCTTTATGTATACATCCTTTAACATGGTGTAATAACAATACAGTTCTCAAGAGTTGCAAGTATCATCTTCCCTTGTAGGGATGTAAACAGTCCGCCCTTATTAACAACATTTTGTATCTTTCTGTCCCATTTACCTTTTTATGTCTTTCTTGAATCTTGTACTTGAAGATCAAATTTTTTGTTGAGCTCTGGCCTTTTTATCAGGAAGGTTTGGAAGTCCCTTATTTCATTCAATATCCATCTCCTCCCTTGAAAAATCATGCTCATTTTTGCAGGGTAGTTGATCCTTGGCTGCAATTCAAGCTCCTTTGCCTTATGGAATACCATGTTCCACACCCTGCTGTCTTTTAATGTAGAAACTGCAAGGTCCTGTGTAATCCTGAGTGTGGTTCCATGATATTTAAATTGTTTCTTTCTGGCTGCTTGCAGCACCTTCTCTTTCATCTGGTAATTTTGGAATTTTGCTATTATATTCCTTGGTGTTGTCAAAAGGGATCTCTTTCAGGGGGTGAGTGGTGTATTCTTTCTATGGTTACCTTACCCTCTGGTTCTAGGACTTCAGTTTTCCTTTATGATTTTCTGAAAGATACTGTCCATGTTCTTTTTTTCATCAAGATTTTCAGGTAGGCCAATGATTTTTAAACTGTCTCTCCTGGATTGATTTTCTGGGTCGGTTGTTTTACCGGAGAGGTATTTTACATTTTCATCTATTTTTTCATTTTTTTTGTTTCTGTTTGACTGATTCTTGCTCTCTCATAGAGTCATTAATTTACATTTGTCCAATTCTAGTTTTTAAACAGATTGTTCTGTTAGTTTTTGTACTTCCTTCTCCAATTGGCCAATTGTATTTTTAAGGGGATTTGTTTTCTTCAGTGTGCTTTTTTTCCAGTTTGCCAATTGTGTTTTTTTAGGGACTTGTTTTCTTCAGTGTATGTTTTTTCCAATTGGCCAATTGTATTTTTTAAGGACTCTTCTACTGCTCTCATTAGACTTTTAAAATCCTTCTTGAGCTCTTCTAAGAAGGCTTTTTGGGCTTCAGACCAGTTCATATTCCTTTTGATGTTGCAGATGTGGGTTTGTTGGCAATGTTGTCCTCTTCAGAATTTCTGTCTTGATCTCCACTCTCCTCATAATATGAATCTATGATACGTTTCTTTTTCACTCATGATTTCTTTATTCCCTGGCCTTTAAAGAGATTGAGCTCTCCTGCTGGGAAACAGAGGGCACTGACCCAAGCTTCTTGTGTTGGGAGCCTAGGTCTTGGTCACTGGCTTTGTGTGCTGGGGCCTCTTATGTTGGCAGTTGGAGGCTGCAGGGTTTTGGCAGCTTACCTCTTGTTGGGCTGGAATCAGCAAGGCTGGAACTTTCAGGCAATTCTAGGTTGCCTGCTTTTCCTTTCCTTTAGCTTTCTTCAGCTCCTTTTAGATGGGTGCTGCAGGATGTTTGTCTGCCTGGGGCCCCTTGCAATGCTGCCTCCCTCGTTTCTGCTAATACACTGGGAGATTCCTTTGTGGTAGAGTGCTGAGGCATCTGGTGGTTTTCTGAGCTGGTTTCCACTGGTTCCCACACCCTCACTGAGGCATTTGGAGGTCTGGATGTTGGTGTTTGCCTGCTCTACCACCTGGGCTTCAAGATCTGTTCCTGGTTGACATTTGGAGGCTGTAGAGTTCTGACAGCTTGCCTGGTGTTGGGTTGGGCTGGAGTCAGCAAGGCTGGAACTTTAGGAAGACTCTAGGTTGCTTTCTTCAGCTCCTTTCAGATGAATGCTGCAGGGTGCTTATACACTTGGGGCCCTTTGAAGTGCTGCTTCCCTTACTTTTGCTGAGGCACTGGAAGAATTGTTTGCTGGGCTGCTGCACTGCTGTTTTCCCATCTTTCTTCTAGTTCAGCTGTTCCAGGGTTTTTTTTTTCTGGGGTGATATTTTCTGGGTTTTCAGAGGTTGATAGGGGAGGGTGAGAGGGACTACCAAATTTACTCTGCCATCTTGGCTCAAGGAAGTCAACAGTGTTTTTTTTTAAAGGAGTTGATGACCATCTGTGCTTGAGAAACAGGAGAAAAGGGTGAACACATGAAATAAATCCTTGTCAAAGTAGCTGTTGACATTCAGTTTTCTAATGAGGAACTGAAGCTCTGTCTGGAATGACATTCTCAGAATAAAGGAAAGAATTGTCTTCCAGTCTGTTTAGAAAAATCTTCAGAATGGTCTTCTAGTGTACAAATACAAGTTGCCTGCCTTTCAGCCTCTTGAGAAAAAATATTTCAGCTAGGAAATAGTAATAGACATTTTTGTTGTTCATTTTTCAGTTGTGTTTGACTCTTCATGACCCCATTTAGGTTTACTTGGCGAAGATACTGGAGCAGTTTGCCATTTCCTTCTCCAGCTCATTTTACAGATGAGGAAACTGAGGGAAACAGGGTTAAGTGTCCTGCATAGGGTCACAGTGTCTGAGGCCAGAACTGAATTCTGAAAGATGAGTCTTCCTGTCTCCAGGCCTAGCACTGTATCTGTGGCACCACCTAGCTACCCACTAATAGACATTAGTCATGAGAATTATGGTATACTGCCCTTAGGAAACTTTTCTGTTACATGAATCAAATATAGGTTTATCTGAGTGGTTACCAATTTGGATTAAGTATATTGAGTCAGAGATTCAAGCAGATAGTCAAAGGCAGAGGGAGACAATACACATGGGAGGCCAACCTTGGATTCAAGAAGGTTCACAGGTGCAGCCTTTGACACATACTAGCTAGAGGCAGCTGGGTGATGGATAGAGTGTCATGCCTCGAATCAGGAAGATGACTCTTTCCAAGTTCAAATCTGGTCTGAGACACTTACTAGCTGTGTGACCCTGGACAAGTCATTTAACCCTGTTTACCCCAGTTTCCTCATCTGTAAAATGAACTGGAGAAGGAAATGGCAAACCGCTCTTGTACCTTTGTCAAGACAACTCCTAATGGAGTTATGAAGGGTTGGAAATGACTGAAAAATGACCAAACAATAGCAACAGATAATTAACCATTGGCAAATCACTTAATTTATCTATCTCTATTGTGACTCTTCCTTTCTTACTCTCGATTTCTGTCTAAATTTACTGAATCTAAATCTGATCACCATCCAGATAGGCTTCTATTTAACCTGCATGTCATACTTACATATGTACACTTATCCAAAGAAATATTGTGGAGATAAAACTCAATAAGACCTGGCAGCTTTCATGGTTAGTTTTATAGGAAATGTTTAATTGTTTATTAAACTAAATGTTTAATTTAATTTAATTCAGGTTTTATATTATTGCTGTTCTGAATCTTGATGTAAGACTAAATATACAAATTACTTTTTAATTGTTTCCTATTAGGGATAACTATTAGAAATGGCATACTTCCAAATCCAGGCAAGGATTTTCTCCCACCTAATTCATGGTCTGGTTCTAGTCTCTCTGGAAAATCTTCTGGTTCAGTATCAGGAATCAGCAGAATGAATTCAGGTGAGTAATGATGAAATGCGAACAGGTAGCAAGCAGATTACCCTGGATTTAGCAAATTCATGAGAAGCACTTAATGCAGTTAATGCCCTTGTTTTTGCCCTTTCAGGTTTTATTGTACTGCACTGAGCTATTTTCTCCTTCTCTTGGGGGGGTCTGTAGAAACTACTATGACAATATCCCTTCCCTTTCTACCTCAGTTGATTACCCACCCAAATGTTCTGTCCTGCTTCCCTTTCTAGTTTCTACATTTCCTCACATAACCGTGTCTTCTTAGTATAAAATTCTACTCTACTTCTCCTTTTGATTAAGATCTATCCATAAAGGGAAATTTTCTAATCATGAGTTCCATCCAACTGTGAGGTTGAATTTACTCAGCAGTATTGGAAATTCTTCAGTTAACCTCATGGTGTTTTATATTTTATACATATGTGTATATAATATTTGAGAATATGGGTTTTGTTTCTGGCTTTCTTCTTGGGTGTCACCTTCTATGAATTATTGGTTCTCTCACTAATATATTCTTGTTCCTCTTTTGTGTCTTCTGGTTGTTGTTTGGTTTTGTTTGTTTTTTGTGGAATCTGGCTTGGCAGATATCCAAGAACAGTTTTCTCATTTCCCTTCTATTCTCCAGTGTAATGCCTTCCTGATCAGGTTCACAAGACCCCTAGCACATAGATTTTTTGATCAGTATTTGTTAGGTGCACTCCTTTCTGACTGAAGAAGCTTTCTTTCTTATATTTAAGCCTTGGTCCAAAAGACTGAATTCCAGTCTTAAACACAATCTTCTATTACTGCCTAAAAGTTATCATTCCTGTATTTTAAGTGATAGGAAATCCAAATCCTCTTTTCAAACAACATCATCTTTTACATTTTTTTCTATTTTTCATTTTGTAATTGTCTCTTTTGTTTTTATATCACTTTTATTGTGAAATATATTCCTCCCCTATCCAGTGAGCTATTTCTGTAACAAAATAAGAAAAGAGAAAAAACAAAGTATTTCAGCAAAACTAAGACACACATTAGCCGAATCAGACAGATTATATAATCTTCTGCACTCATAGTGCCCTTCCTCTGCAAAAAAAGGAGGGAAGTGAATTTTCTAATATCTTCCCTGAGAAAATTAGTCATCCTAATTGCACATTGTTCAGTTTCCTTGTTAGTGTTCTTTCTATTTAGTCACTGATTATGTTATTTTCTTGGTTGTTCTTACTTTGCTCCATACCTTTCTATATATATCTTCTAGTCCTGCTCCAAATTCATTGCATTCACCATTTCTTATAGCACAGTTCCATTCATATATCACAATTTCCTTAGCATTTCCCCCAATTGATGGGAACCTACTTTCTTCCTTATTCTTTGCTACTCTAAGTGCTACCATGAGTCTTTTGGTGTACATGGGAGGTCTCTGTCTTTGAGCTCCTTGGGTAGTATGTTATCTTGTAATGGGATTTCTGCATGAAAGGTTATGGCCATTTTAATGATGTTTAACCTAATTCTAACACATATCCAATCAATATTCAAATTTTGACATTTCTACACAACATTTCACACATCTGATGCTTTCTCAGGATTCATATAGCCACCAGCTTAGTTGAGTTCAGCTGCCTCATCACCTCTTGTATAGACTATTGCAAAAGAATCTTAATTGATCTCCTTTCAAGACTCACTGTTCTAATCCATACTCTACAGAGCTGCCCAAGTGATATTTCTAAAGCTCAGATCTCATCATGTCCCTCTCATACTCAATAAATTCAAATGGCTCCCTATTACTTTTAGGATCAAATAAAAACCCTTCTGGATGGTTTTTAAAGTCCTAAGCAATCTTTCCAACTTAAGGCCATTTCCTATGTCTGAATTTCGCTCCCTCTCACTTCCACCTCAGAGAACCCCTCACTTCCTTCAAGACTCAGCCCAAGCATTACCTTCTACAAATAACACCAATTTCCCCCTTTTGATTTGTGGGGGACTGGACAACCCACTGCCCCCTTGGATCACTTATCTGTGAGCCAAATCTATAAGGTTTTTTCACATATTCATAATCAGAATTTTGTAAGTCAGGTTACAGATCAAACTACTTAGAGGGCTCATAATGGATAATTTTGAGAAGAGAGATTTGCATGTCACTAAGATAACCAGGAGAACTTAAACATAAATTAACATCAAGTCACCCACTCCCAATGTCCATTTAATCAGCACATTTTGAGTCCCAGATGTCCCAGGTAGTCGTCTGGTCCCTGGATACCTTCTCTTGTACGTTTTGCAATAGGCTTTCATTCTCAGGGCAGCTAAGAAGGGTTCAGTGAAGCAAAGGTCCACACGGACTGTTTGTGTCCAACCTTGTGGTAGGACATTCTAAGCTCGTATTGATCTGATCAGCCACAGTTGGACACACTAAAATTTGATTCTACCATAGTGATGTCATTTTAGTCCTCTTCAGAGATGAAGGACAAAAACAACAACAGTGAAGGGAACTCTGCTTCTCTGATTTCAAATCACTTGTAGAGGTTGCTAAATAATTCTGTTAAATCTGCTAGTAACAAGACTTAATACAATTTAGCACAATTTCTTAAATTTGGTTCTCCGATCCTGAAGCTTCAGAGAATTTCAGAGGTTTTTTTTGTGTACCACTTACTGTTTTTATCTTTACTTAAACCCTATACCTGATATAAGACTCTTAAAAAAAATGTATGAGGGTCTGACTTGTAAAATGAACTTTTCTGTCTTTTAAAATATCAGATACTTTGAAAATAGAAACATAATTTGACCTTCTTTATAATTATTAATACAATTTTATATGTAAAACCCTTAATCCAATTTTGGAAACTTATTACTGAAACATAACCAAAACCTAGATACATTTGGAAACCAATCATATACATTTGTATATAGTTCTTAGAGAAAAAAAATCTAATCCTGTTACTTTCTCGAAATTTATTATTCATTTAATTAGACAACTTTTACATTATATCTTTTGTCTTATTACTTTGTCTAATTCTCCGTTTTGTAGGATATTATGCCTCTATTATAATTTGGCCACAAATACAGATTAAAATTGAAAGATATTTCATACTTGCATGCTATTTTAGTAACTCAGAGATATTCCAATATCAGCCTATTAATTAGTAGATTTAGTATTGTATTTACAAAACTTCTGCTACTCACCTGCCCTTATCATATAAATTTGATATGAAAGGATAAGGAGGGATATAGTTATAACAGTGTCAAGGTTCGTCCCCTCAAGGTCACAGACTGACCTGACATATATCATAACAGGGAAAAAAACTCTTGCCTCTGTTTGATTCTAGGCACAAGTCACATATGACAGCCAGTCATGTAGTCCCAATGTATCAAAAGCTAAGGCTCAGATTAACCAGGTGGGAAAATTTCCTGTTCAGTGAGGAAATAGCATAATGAGGAAACTGAGTCAAGAGGACTCATGCCAGGGTCATCCCCAAAGCTTTTCCTAGGCATAGACATCCACCATTAGCAGTTCCTCAGATGGCAGCACATGTCATTTGCTACTACTGGCTTTGTGACAACCATTCCTGCAATCAGAACTCAAAACAATAATGAATTATAGTCCCAAGAATTTTTACCTGAAATAGCAGAATTTCTCTAACTACATCTTAGGGCTTGAATATCTTTACTTGTGTTCCCCTTATGGTTAACACTTCTTTTGTCTTTTACTTATGAAGGATAGATTAGAGCTAACCACATTCTGGGGTTTCAGACATACATCAAATACCTGAGAGTTAACTCATATTAATATATTGAAGTTACATCTTTAAGCCACCGTATACATGTTCATAATTTTTGTAAGTAGTATTCAAACATTTTCAAAGTAAAATACTTTATTATGGTAAACTTATTATAATTATCTGTTTTAAAACAATATACCCCATAATGCCTGTTTTTATCACATTCTTTTAAAAGGTCTATTCATAATCAGATTAAAGTTAATTTAACAGCATTTCTGATAGAATGGTTTCCCAAAGTATTTTACAATAGAGAATTTAGAAATACAATAATAACATGCACAATATCCTGTATTTAAAACAAGAAAGATAATTTCTTACCACACAATACCAATTCAGCCAAATATATTTCCCAATTATCCTACATAGTACATCATTAATCTTTATTACCTTTGTAATTTTGTGCTAATCATATCTACAATCCAGTAAGTAATGCATTCAACTTAAGAAACAATTTTAGTAATAGTCAGCATTTGTATAGTGCCCACCAAATGCCAATCACTCTGTTAAGCACTTTACAATCATTGTATCATTTTAATTCTAGCAACAACCTTGGGAGGTGGGTACCATTATTATTTTCCTCTTTACAGATCAACAAACTAAGGCAAACAGAGATGACTTGCTTAATATCACACAGCTAACACATTTCTGAGACCACAAGGCAAGTCATGGCTCCTTGAATTTTTTCCAGCATTTTTGTTGCTGTCATTCTTGTTGTCTAACACCTTTATTTGAGAACCTGATCTGAGATGAAAGGGGCTCACGGGGTTAGTGGAGGAGGGTCTTTGAGCTGGCGTGGAAGTCAGAAGGCAATCTCTGAGCTTGGAGTGGGGGATGGATCTGGGGGTCCCTGATCTAAACAACCTTTTCTCTTTTCATGCTCAAAGAAGGATTAACAAAAGGCAGCTACTTAAATTTCAGATAAATGTTAAAATGTAAACCTTATATCTTTTTTCCCCTTCATGCTAAGCCACCTTCCTTCATTACACCAAAACAATAGCTCTATCAATCTTCGGGCAGGGGATGGGGGGAATGATGCATTTACCCCTGAAACTTTTACAGAATTTATGATAAAACTGCTCCCTGATCTCCTAAACTCTTCTGTTCCTCTTCAGAAACATTATAATGTCTAGCAATGCTTTTGGGTAACTTTGGGCATCCCTCATGCCTGCCCCACCGATTGCCAAGAGGTGGTGGCAGCTTTGACGAGTCTCACTGCATCCTGGATACACATGCAGGGAAGACAACAGAACTCTCCCTCGTTCATGCCAGGGTGGCAAGTGAATGCCTGAGTATCTCACAGAAGGGCTTCAACAGCAGTCACTCATCACCTTTTATCTTCCTTTGGCCATTACTAGATGAACACTTTCCTGGTGGCCTGGGTAGTTCTACCTTGTCAATCCTTAGAGATCAAAAGGTCCAGCTATACTCTTTATAGGAAGAGCCATATACCTGTTACTTAACTCCAGACATTTAACAATTTTATACTCTTTATAGGAAGAGCCTTACACCTGTTATTTAACTCCGGACATTTAACAATTCTGTACTCTTTATAGGAAGAGCCATATGCCTATTACTTAACGCCAGACATTTAACAATTTTATACTCTTTATAGGAAGAGCCTTATACCTGTTACTTAACTCTGGACATTTAAAAATTCTATACTTTTTATAGGAAGAGCCGTATGCCTATTAGTTAACTCCAGACATGTAACAATTCAGTGATGTTAGACTTAGAGTCAGGAACACCTGGATTTGAATCCTACCCAGACGGTTAGTAGCTGCATGTCCCTGGGCTTTACCTCTCTGTGCTTCAGTTTCCTCATCTGTAAAATGAGGTAGTTGGATTTGATAACCTCTTAGGTCCTTTCTAGTTCTAAGTCTATGGTCCTGTGATCCATTTTTCCAGTGTCAAGTCAAACCAGTAAGCATTTATTAGCTTACTATGAGCCAGGCATTTTGCTAAGTTCTAGGAATACAAATACGACAAGAAAGAAAGACAGTGTTTGCCCTCTAGGGAAGCTCCTGGGGTCTTCTCATCCAAACATTCATTATCCCTTGTGGCCTCATCTTGTGGAATATCCCTTCCTTTCCCTCTACCCCAACTTCAGCTTCCTTGTGTTAGTAGAGAAACCTGAAGAGAACCAGGAAAAGATGTTTTGTTTTATTATTTTCTCTTTTTTTTCTTTATTTTAGGAGGGGGAGGGGAGAAAAGGCAGGGTCTCCCTGCTCCAAAGAAAAGATCCCAAGACTTGCAGAGTATAGGGGTTAAGATATGGTGAAACTTCCCTTGACCTTGAAAATCTTGGAGAGAGGGTACAAATTTGGCCTGGGCCTTATCCATATCTGCCAGACGTCTCAATGTTGAGCAGCCTCTGGCATGTCGGAAGTAAGAGAAGCTGGTAAATTCCAGGTAAGGTTTGGCTCTGCGGTATAGATTGGTCAGGCTGAAATGTGAAGTGGAGCTGAATGCCAATCCATTTAGTGCCCCACTATCAAATCACTCCACTGAGTTTCCCTATCCCCTCTTTTTTGCTGTAAGTGGGGCAACCACAGGGTAGGAGGCAGGGAAATGTGATATGGGGAAAACCAATTCCCTGGAGAGCATTTATGTTTCATGTAGGGGCAGAATGCTGGACTTGTATCTAGGAACACCTGTCTTGGAATTGTGCCTTGGATACTTATTAGCTGTGTGACCCAGACCACGTCACTTAGAGACCTAACATTTTTATGCCTCAGTTTCCTCAGCTGTAGAATGAAGGGGTGGAATTTAATGGCCTCTCAGGCCCTAGAAAAGACCTAGTGCGATTTTCACACTATTGGAGGTTTGGGGGAACTGAGACTGATAAGAAAACAGCATATGTGTGTCTCCTGTCACTCACTCCCTGAGTGGATGCCATTCATAACTGCTGGCATGCTTAAAATTGTTATTTCCCTTTTCCTTTATTTTTCTGTGTGCCCCTTGCTTGGCATGAACTCCATTATCACCTGTTCAAATTCCTAGTTTCCCTCAAAGCTTAGCTCAGACATGATCTCCTCCATGAGACTCTTCCACATCCATCCAGCTCCAAGGGGCAGCTAGGTGGCACAGTGGATAAAGTGCTGGGCCTGGAGTGAGGAAGACCTGAGTTCAAATTCAGCCCTAGACACTTCCTTGCTGTGTCACCCTGGTTAATAATGCAATGTTGCAATAAGGTGACACTAGATGGTGCAGTAGATAGAGTGCTGGGCCTGGAGATAGGAAGACTCATTTCCCTGAGTTTACATCTGGGCTCAGACACTATCAGTTAACCCTGTTTGCCTGAGTTTCCTCATCTGTAAAATGAGTTGGAGAAGGAAATGGCAAGCCATTCCAGTATTTTTGCCAAGAAAACCCCAAATAGGGTTACAAAGAGTTGGACATAACTGAAAAACAACTGAACAGTAGAGATAGAATTTAGGGCTATGTGATACAGGGGCATTCACCCACCTCCACCTTGTGGCTTATTTGTGAAGTGGTTTAGAGCCATTTTTTAGAGGTAGTTGGAGGGATTTGGGTGAGAGCTCAAGCAAGTCACTGCTTTTACTCCACCATCTTGGCTCTGCCTCTGTGAAGTGGTTGAGTTGCAAATACAGCACATTAGGCAAGTTACTTAACCTGTATCTACCTCAGTTTCTTAACTATAAAACGGAGGAGGGGGAAAATAATAGCACCCATCTCCCAGGGTAGTTGTGAAAATCAAATAAGAGAATGTTTGTATCATGTTTCCCACTTATGTTATTGTTCAGCCATGTCCAACTTTTCGTGACCCCTTGTACCACATAGCATGCCAGGCCCTTCTATCCTCCATGACCTCTCCAATTCTGTCCAAGTTTATGTTTGTTGTTTCCTTGAAACCATCTTTCCATCTCATCCTCTGCCATCCCCTTTTCCTTTTGCCTTCAATCTTTTCCAATATCAGGGTCTTTTCCAGTGAGTCCTATCTTCTCATTATGTGGCCATAGTATTTAAGCTTCAGCTTGAATATTTGATCTTCCAATGAATAGCCTGAATTAACTTCTTGCCTAACTTATAGTAGCCATTTAATAAATGCTTCCTTCCTTCCTTTCTCTCCCTCTTGAAATTACTTTGCACATACTTTATACTTAGCAACTTGTGTTCATGTTGTATCGCCCCAGTAGAATGTAAGCCCCTGCAGGCTAGGAACCATTATGGTTGTCTTTGTGTACCCATCACCTCCCACAATTAGGTACACATCAGAAGTGCCCAGTAAATGTTGTTGAGTACGAAGAGAGCCAAATAAAACAGGATTCCATTTCTTTCTTTCTTTTTTTTTTTTTGATGGTCATCATTCACTTTTTTTTTTTCAGGTTATGCTTCACTGAAGTCTGTGAGACCTCATCACAATCGACCCCTTTTCCATACTCATCCCCAAAATACCCCAGGATTACTGCCTCAGCCACCTGCAGCCCAGCTGGTCCATGGACGTACTGCCTGGGTTTCTAAATATGCATCCTGACAGTGACAGATGTGAAGCAATTTGCACTGAAAAGCAGGAAACTTTTCATCAAATAATTATGGTGAAGAAAACTCTCTCACCTGCAATAAACATGAGAAAAGATAAGCAAAGGCCTCTCCCCAACATATTATAGTTATTTTCTGCAATCAAGATATTTCAATATTCCTTTTTTTTTTAGTTTTTTAAAAATATTAACTTGAGTCCAATGTTGTACCTTTTTTGTACAAAATTATTTTGTTCTATAATTGGGTCCTATTATTTTCTTAAATAGCAGCATTTTGTATATAGGCGATTACATTTTGGCATTTTATACAGGAACCCTTATAATGAAATTTTTTTTAAAAAGACTTTTATTTGGGGGGGGGGTTTCCAGGTAATATTTTATACAAATAAAGAAATGCAGTGAAACTAATGCAGTATTGCAATATAGGTGCAATTTAGGGCTGTATGATACAGGGGCATTCACCTCCGCCTTGTGGCTCTTTGTGACATGGTTAAGTTGCAAATATGGTACATTAGGCACATCTAGCCTTCTCTGACAAACTGGCTTGGTTTTAGTTCTGTAAAAGTGATTCCCAGCTTTTCAGATCCCCTATTTTTCTTGGTGTGAATTTGTAGAACTATGATTCTCCACTCCTAAAAGAATTATAGCATTTCTTGAATTTCACTTTGAGAATTTTCTAGCATCTTTTGAAATTATTGGAGACATCCTAAGGTATTGCAAAGTGAGGTTTGGGGATCACTATAAGAGACCTTCATATTTCCCTTTCTATCCATTTTGAAAACAGATTAACCTGTGGGGAGAGGTACTCCTATAAGTAATTGTGTGCACACACAAAATTGGGTTTTTGATAAGCAAAAGCCTGTGTAATCTAAAGGCTAACACAGACAGTTTGAGTTTGTGTTCCTGCCTCACAATGAGTGCTAGCAGACATAGACAGTGGTGTTTCACCTTGGCAGGGGAGTTTCTCTCTCCCACCCTCACCCCCATCATTCCAAGTAGAATTTTACATACATTGCACATCTCTAGGTCTGGTTAGGACTAGACACTATATAATTCCACTGTCCCTGCCAGATACTTCATGGCAGTCTAATGAGCAGCAAGGACTTGGGCTCTCTCTGGTTTGCTGGGAAACCAAGTTAACAGTAATGCTAGTGTCAACAATGTGTCACATTTGAACTTAATCATTAATTTCTCTCAAGCAAAGGGAAGATAAACTGTATTTATCTGGCAGAGGCTGCTCCTGGGAGAGGAATGTTTACAGCAACATTAAAAATGACAAAGCTGGTTTGTAGGCAGAAAACATAAAAGGTTAAGACCTATTCTTGACCTCTCTGTAGGCCTCTTCTGCTTCCTTAATGGGTTCCCTAAGGGTAAAAGGGAAAGTGTTTTCCAATGAAAACAAAAGTATTTGTGGTTATTTGGGTCCATACCTGTGATTTCATCCTTATATGGAATTCCCAGTGTAGAAACTCCCTTC